>NW_027256881.1:198460554-199704304 GCF_029215685.1 Pituophis catenifer annectens | reverse complement strand
TTATTTATAATAGCACAGCCAAGTCTAGGTTGTTATTGGAGACATTTATACAGGATGGGCCTTAGAGCTGGACTATCAAATGTCAGTGGGGCCAGGATAAAAAAAAGTAGTTTCAAAGTTATCCCCTTCTGTCACATAAAAAAATTTACAACTTAGTGGTAACCTTTAGGGGACTTTGAGGCCTGCAGCCTCAGGGTGAAGACCCCTGTTTTAAAATCTTGTAGTAACGTTTGCATTTTGCAAAGCCCTATTTCACTCTGACTTTGTGGCAGTAGGATAGGTAAGGCAGATTGTATCCATGGAGTGTGTGAGCCTGGAATTGCAAGATGACACAAATAGTGTCCCTTTGTTGTGGTTCATTGTCTCTTAACCACCTATCTTCTCTCACTCTGGATTTACGGTTGTGCAATTCCTTAACTGTGGAGCCATGACACATACTTATAATGGGTTCTCTGTGTCACTGTGTTTTTGTATTTACCAGATGAGCTCTTATTTTTGAACTTTCAGACTTACCGTAGCTTGCCAAGTTCTTATCAGTAAGCTAACTGCGCATGTCCACATTCTTTCACTTTCTTCTATCTTTCTTTGTTCTCCGGCCAGGACAGGTGGCCAGGAAAGCTTTGCCAAGATGTAATTAATTAGCTAGTGAGATGTTTTATTTTCTTTATAACAAATAAATGAGTTTTTCTTAGAAAATATATCTTCGGATTTATTTTCTTAAAGTATACTTCAAGGAAATGGTCACGATCCATTCTCTAATCAAGGTGCAATTACCCAAAAGCAGAATGGGATTAATTGCCACCCTGACACCCTGTGACCAGGTTATTTGGTTACAAATGAACATTTGCATGTTGAGCAAAGCAATTTTCTTTAACAGAAACACTTAGAAACCAAACGATGAACTGTGCCTCAAACAAAGAAACTGTCATTATAAAGCAGCCTGAATTAAAACAAACTAATTTTAAAAATGGAAGATAAAATTACTAAAATTTAGAGAACTGCAGACTAGCCTTTTGAAATGCAAACCCTCAAAGGTAATTTGAAACAGAAAGAAAAATACATATACACATATTATCCCAATAACATGGCCCTGTTAGAATTGTAAATAAAGTCTTTAATTACCGCTTCACTATCACATGTAATAAATATCAGCAGCCCCATCAAGGTAGTCCTGACTAGGTGGCTCAGTGGCTAAGACACTGAGCTTGTTGATCAGAAAGGTCGGCAGTTCGGCGGTTCGAATCCCTAGTACAGGTCTCCTGCATGGGCAGGGGGTTGGACTAGATGACCTCCAAGGTCCCTTCCAACTTTGTTACTGTTAACCTAAACTGTATTTCAACGGTGTGTTTGTAGAGGTGCATGTCCAAAATATTTTTAAAACACTCTGCTTCTTGAAATTTAAGTAGGATTTATGCGTTGCCTTTACCCTGGAGATATGCATTCTGGGCAACACAAAAAGTCAGAGAGTGATTTCAGCGTATGGTGATTTATTATAGTACTTTATGAAAGGCATTCAAGGTTTCACAGCTTCTGTCTTGCTCCTCTTCACCATTTCCTTGCAATCTTTATTATTCTAATCCACAGTTATGGCATAGCTCAAGGTCACCATAGAATTTACAAGTGAGTAGGGATTTCAACCCATTTCTCTCTAGTGAAAATGCAACATCAGTTATTCATTGTGTTAACGTTTGCAGCTGAAAAAAGTCGAAACGGTGCCTTAGAGACCAAATTATCATGTACCAAAGGAACTCTCTAATACTTGACAGTTTATATACCAGCTAGTTCTCTGTATTCATTCTTCTTGGTAGAGGTCCCTTTAGGCTGCCTTTAAATAGTTTGATAGTGGCAGTGAAAAACTAATGTTCTAGCAGTTCTAGGCTGCCTTTTCACATCACCCTGGGCCAGAATGTATTTATATACAATTAGCTGGGGTCATACGATTTTTTTTGGGGGGAGTTTCAAGTTAATTTTACTCCTAGCAATTGCCGGGATTAATATCTGGAGTTTAATAAGGAAAACCTGCAAATTCCCTCCCTCTTAAAAGAATAAAATAAAATAATAATAAAATAAAATAATAAAATAAAATAAAAATAATTTATACCCAGAGATGTGATATAACCACACTCACTCTGCTGCTATCATTTTCTTCCAGCTATTAAGTATTGTCTTTGAACAGTAACATGTTTTGCCATGTTTCTGATTTAGGAAAAAATAATTCTGTGCATTGTTATTGGATAGGGGAGTGATGGCTAATCTTTTTGTCGTGTGCCAAAAGCAGGGAGAGCGCAGGGGGATCGCGTGCGCATGTGCACTCACCCATAATTCAAAGCGGCCTGTGCATGCCCTTGTGACCCCCTGCGCTTTTGGCACGTGATGGCCCAGTGGGCCCGGTAGGCCCGTTTTTCACCCTCCCCAGGCTCCAGAGGCTTTTTTGGAGCCAGGGAGGGAGAAAACTGCCTTCCCCACCTCCCCTGAGGCCCTCCGGAGGCCTGTTTGCCGACTTCTGGTGGGCCTGCAAGGCCCATAAATTAGCTGACCGGTGTGCGCATGCGCACTGGAGCTGAGCTAGGGCAATGCTCACGTGCCCACCGATATGGTTCCGCGTGCCACCTGTGGCACACGTGCCATAGGTTTGCCATCACGGGGATAGAGAATACTAGCTTGGAAATGGTATGCGTGGAAAAGATTTTGTGACTCTAGTTGATTATAGACTGAAGATGAGTCAGATGAAGTTGTAAAATGACACATGTAATTTTATGGGGTTTATAAAACGTATAAATAGTGTAGAATATAGAAGCATTGTTCCTCTGTCATAAGAATTCTACTATCCTGTGCAATTGTCCAAGAGGCAATGGATTCTGTTGTGTTGGAGAGGCTGGAGGGCCACTGTTAAGAATGCTTTAATATTATTCCTGAGCTGTACTCAAATACCTTTGACAACTTGGCTTATGATTCAAAACTGAGCAAACTACATAATGACTAATGTGATGTTTCAACCTAGTCACCTGAAGGCTACCAGATTTGACAAAAACTGCTTTAGAGCTTTATTACCAACTTCCCAAAGAATCCCAGCAATTTACAAAAACTGAACATGAAACCAGAGGTGGGTTTCAGCAGGTTCTGACCAGTTCTGGAGAACCGGTAGCGGAAATTTTGAGTAGTTCGGGGAACTGGTAGTAAAAATTCTGACTGGCCCCGCCCCCATCTATTCTCCGCCTCCCAAGTCCCAGCTGATTGGGAGGAAATGTAACCTTCCCCTGGAGTGGGGTGCGAATGGAGATTTTACAGTATCCTTCCCCTGCCATGCCCACTAAGCCATGCCACACCCACCAAGCCACACCCACACAATCAGTAGTAAAATTTTTTGAAACCCACCACTGCATAAAACCCAACCCCTCCAAAACCAACATACCCTCAGCCCAAAACCAACATTCAAGAGCCGACTTCCCTTCCTCCTCATCAGCCCAAGGTGCTAAAGAAGAGCTATTGGCCAGCTGCTTAGAATATTAGGAAGAGTTTATGAATTTCCAGAGCTAGAATGTTCCATTATCTCTAGCCTCCCCTCCCCTGGGGTCAAACAGTGGTACATTCTCAGCATCCCGGTTTAGATGAACAGATTGGAGGGGTCACTTCCAACTGAAATAGGCAATCCTGCAGATTTGCCAGGACGCCCCACTCTAAAACAAAAAGGCTGTATTGGTATGCCTGCTATCCAAATCTAGGCTACGTTTTCCTTCACAGACATAACTTCAACCTATCAAGCAGTAGTTAGAGGTCTTGGAGGATCTCCCATCATGAATCAGGCAGTCCTTTGTGTCTTTTTTAGGTCGTCCCCATCAAGAACAATCACCAGAAGAGGGAAAATGCCAGGAGGTTCATGGACAAATAGCATGTCCATCTTGCAGTTTTGACTTATTTCTTTCCCTCCAGATCCTAACAGTTGCCAGATACTGGATTGGACTTCCTCTGCAACTATGGTTTGGATAATTGAATATCAATTATAAATCCACTCAGTATGGATTTATTATTCATTAGCCTAAATGGCCTTTATTCCTCTGTGAGTTTACACACACACACAAGCAGAAGTACAATAATACACCCAGATTTCATTAGCCATTTGTTCAGATGGAAATATTTTTATGAGAAAATGCTAACCTTGAAATTCTAGAAACAAGAGTGACGACTGGATTATATAAATACATAAAAAGTCTATCTTGTGATTTCATACATTTTTAGCTTCTAATTTACTTTCTACTTTATCCTAGCTTTAGTTAGAAGGCTGGCAGCCTGAGGAGGGAGAGACTGGCTTTATTCTTCATGGTCCATGCACTGAATTAAGGTCAGAAGTTGCTACACATTTGTTGTGACCCAACAGCATAGAATTCAATGCTTTGATCTTTTCATATGTTATTATTGTGTTTATTAATTAATAAACATTTAATTATTTTCAGGAACTTCTAAGGTTTCAGCCTTCTACAAGTGCTCTATAAGTATTAAAAAATATACCAACAATGGGAAATACAGTATAATATTTTATTTATTCAAAGCATGCCAGTCACTATGGAACTACATATTTCCTGGGTGGAAAAAAACCTAGCTTTTTTGTTTGAAATAGCAAAAGGCCTCTGTTCAGCATTAAAATTACTTTGGTGCTTTTGACATCACGACATCATATTCTCTCCCTTACTTATTTTTAAAGGGTTTAATTGAGAAATAGGTAGTTCAGTAGACAAAATGTTGTGATTTGAAGAACTTCATGAATCTTGCTACAGTTAGAATGTTGGCTACTTTCCAAAACTATTCAGTCCAACATATTAAAAGTAACAACTTAAATGCCCTCATTAATCTACCACCAGGTATCAAACTGATAGTTTGAAACTAAATAAGGTTTCTGTGGACAACACCCAACAGTTTCAGAAGTCTCATGTTCCTGTGTGACTCCAACATTCCCTGGTTTAGAGTTTATGTGACTGGATCTACAGATATATGCATTGGTGGCTAAGAGGGGTTTTTCCTCACTCTTCCAGAGTGGCAAATATCACTAGCATTACTTAATGCTGGTTGGTAGCCATCTTGTAGGTCCCAGGCAGAAGCTTTCTGTAGCCCTAAATAGAGATGCTGCACACTGAATTTGGGATCTTTTACCCGCAAAGCATATGCTCTTCCGTTCAATTGAAATTTCTCCATTCTACTTTGTTGGAGTTTTTGTTTTATTTTGTTTTCCTCCCAAATACAAATATGTATTTCAGTACCATCTCTGGAAACAACCTGAGGGTCATAACATTCAATCAAGAATTGGGTAACTGAAGAGGCCAGTAAGGCATATTCCTGTTGTCTTTATTCCCCAGGTTAAACATTAGTTGAATAATACCATAACAATGCTGGTGATCATGAGGAGATAATCTCTGTTTTTCAGAAAATTTGGATACATTACTATCTTGCTTATGTGCTTGCTAGAACATTTCAAGAAGCAGAAAATGAATTTGTTCTCAATTTGTCCCATATTTATTTTTCTAAGGGCCCCTTTCCATCAACTCCAATAGCTGGGTATGAATTTGGAATTAATTTAAGATCCTTCATGTAACTGTATGGTTGAACTCATCCTATTTTAAAAGTGAGAGCATGTGTTTATAAACTTTACTCAAAATATTTTAAATTTTCCTTGTGTATTTAGCAATAGCACTTAAACTTATATACCACTTTACAGTGCTTTACAGCCCTCTCTAAGTGGTTTAAAGACTCAGCATATTGCCCCCAACAATCTGGATCCTCATTTTACTCACCTCGAAAGAATGGAAGGCAGAGTCAACCTTGAGCCTGGTAAGATTCGATCTGCCAAATTGAAGGCAGCCAACAGTCAGCAGAAGTAGCCTGCAGTACTGCACTCTAACCACTGCACCACCATGGCTCATTTAATAACACGATTTCCATTTTCTGTTGAATGTAGGCAGTACACAATAATTTTGTTCATAGTTTAATGACTGGAAGACAGTGAAACAAACCTACTGGGGTAAATCCTTGCATCATGTTCTCATTTCGTAGGGTAGACCATCTGGTGATGTTAAAAATATTTTTAATGGAGTTCCACAGAACAGGACAATATATTAAATAGATTTAACTCTATCTTTATTTTGATGTTAGCAGGAACTCACATTTAAACATTTCTATTTGAGTTATCTTTTATATACATATGGATGTATATTACATGCAAGGCATAAAGAAAGAGATATACATGAACACATACAATTCCTTCATTCATTTTATAGTCAGTAAATGTATTTATGTCAATAGTAATGATTTAAACCAGTCAATACACTTTTGAAGATATATACTATTTAAAATGAATTGAATCATAAAGTTGCTGTCTCTGTGATTTAAATCTTTTTTATATTTTAATACCCAGAAACCTTGGCTTCTTTCCTTCTATCACAAGTTACTTTTGCACATAAAACACTCCCCCAAATATCTATATAATCATTTCAAAATAATCCAGCATTTTCCTCAATTAATTCAACCTTCAAGCCTTTTTTTTAAATGCTTCAGTCTTTTGTCTGAATATTGTACTTGTCAGGTATTCAAGGATTGGCTGTTATTTTTGCAAAGGAAGACACTTTTTAACTCATTCAAAAATTATACTTCTGAGTCAGGCTCAAGTTTCCATAGAAAAATACAATTTATCTTCTTAACCAATGTCCTTCAGAACTGTTGAATTTTCCTAGTGCTTCAGCATGCCAACGTGACTTTGTTGCATTGTTATGCTACCCTCTAAACATTTAGACATGTTACTAAACTCAGAAAGAGTTATATGCAGATGAAAGTTTTTTTTTATATATATGCCGCCCTTCTCCGGAGACTCAGGGCGGCTTACAATGCATTAAGCAATAGCCTTCATACTTTTGTATATTTTACACAAAGTCAGCTTATTGCCCTCACAAACCGGGTCCTCATTTTACCCACCTTAGAAAGGATGGAAGGCTGAGTTGACCTTGAGCCTGGTGAGAATTGAACTCGCAGTAATTGCAGGCAGCTGGATGTTAAATGCTGCCTTAGTAGGAGGCATTAGCCTCCTACGCCACTCAGGCTCTTTATATTATTTATATTATATTATTAATTGCATATAATGAAAGCTTAAATTATAGCCTTCATCTATAAGAGGGTGCACACAAGCTCAACGCAGTTCATATTCTCTCTTCAAGTACTCTTGAGACTAGTCACCAAATATTCTGCTTAAAACATGATAATAAGAGTACAAATGAGAACACAAGGATTCCAGGGGGTGAAAATCTTCTGTTACTACACTGCATCTTGGTATATCCTCCAGAAATCCAGCCAAAAGTACGGTGTTAATAGCCAGTTTGGCATGCTTTTTTTTTTTTTTTAAAATCAAAACCATTAGGTAACAGAGAGAATTGGAGTACATGTTCTCTGGGAGATTCATCAGTCAAGTTCTCCCCAAAAGACTTAAAGGATTTGGGCCCACCTTTTCAGAGGATGTTGCCATTTTGCTAAAGATTCTGCTAGTTATTAGGAGGCTGAGTTGCAGAGTCTAATTTTGAAAATGTGGCCTGCTCTTCTCCTAAAATCAATTCCAAATAAGATAGGTACACAGAAGAACAAAACAAAACAAAACAAAACAAAACAAAACAAAACAAAACAAAACAAAACAAAACAAAACAAAACAAAACAAAACAAAAACCAAGCATAGTTCTCAGTGCAATCCTGTATATGCCTACTCATCTGTAAACCTATTTGAATGGCCATAATTGTGGTAGGAGAATTCAAACCCTTCTTTTGCTGGATCACCAGTACATCCTGTGATCATCTGCCTTACTTTCAGCTGCATGGTAGCACTATCCGTGTAGATGCCGAAAGTGACTTCAAACCCTCCATTTATTTTTATTTTTTTAATTTTTTTTTATTATACTAGCTGAATTCTCCGTGCCATCTAAATTTGACCATAAATACATAAGGGCAGAAGCCATTCCTGACTGGATCTCCTTTAATGTTGCTTTTCAGGGCATATACCGGATTTGCATTCCCTTTGCTCTATCCCCATTTAGTCCTAACTCACATGGAGGAATGTATAAGCAGTTGACCCATGGAAAACTTAGTTTTGGTTTATGTTTTTCCTTAAGTGTAGTTTTCATAGCAGTATAAAACCTCCCTGCTTGTTTGAAGGGTGCTAAATCTAAAGGGAAATTTGTTTTGTTGAATCAGCTTGCATTATTTCAGCATGATAGGCCTTGAAACAAGGAGGACAGTGAAATAGTTTCTGGTTAAAGAGACCTGCAGTCAGTGGCAAGGTGGAAGGCAGGACATTTAAAAAGCTCTCTTGACCATGTGGCAAATCAATGCGACGAGACAAATTCATCATAGAGGCTCAGCTGTCCATTTTGTAACCTTCTCCGATTTCCTCAGAAACAGATTCCGCTAATTTTTTTTTTGCTGGGAAAGCTTCCATTCTAACTTATTTCCAGGGGCCTTGACAAAGAGTAGCTATCGTTTTTTTTCAACCCTGAAATGAAATTAATTTGGTTTTCTGAATTTTCACATTGCTCAGCTCTCAAAATTGGATTCCTTCCAGGTGTAGTTGGATCCTTTATTTGGAGCATTGCCATCAGCATTGCCTTTTGTATAACTGCCAGATCTATTCAATTGCAAGAAAGCATGATGACATGAAGAAACCTAATTCAGAAAGGCTTATTAGAGTATCTATTGTTGCTGGCAGGATTGACCCAATATTTTATTATCCCAAACAAGTGCTGGATTGGCACTTGAATCTTACCTTAGTCTTGCAGAGAAAAAAGATACAGACCTGGGGAAAAAATTGAGTTGGTAGCCTGTGAAGACTGGCTCTTGTTCAAGGTCAGATCAATCCCAATTCTCTTAGAATCTTAAACTGTGCTTATGTAAAAGATGATAAGTAACTACTAGTGGTCTTCATGAAGGAAGGAGGAACTATTTAAATATTTAAATCCAGGGAATTACTGGATGCTGTATATGAAATTCAATCCAGATTTAATTCTGATTACAGTTTGAATCTGGTTATAATGGGATATTTCGAAGGTTTGCACATGATGTATCTTGCAGGTTTCCAGCAAGCAATTACATTGAAATATTCCAGCAAAGAGTTAATGGTCTTTCCAGACATTCCTTCTAGAGTTGTTAAAAGATGCAAAGAATTCAAGCAAGTTTGTGTATGACAAGATAATAAAACAATTGCAGAATAACAAAAGAACTTTTCTGCAACATTTTGTTTATCCTAAGATTGCAGAGTGAATAAATATTATAATCCTGAAATTTTTGCAAATTATCTAAAACTAAGACCCAAGACCTAAATGTTCTGAATACAACACAGTAATGTTCACTGCAAAAATATATCTGTAAAGAAGACCCTTCTTCATATCCAATTCCGAAATAGATGATAATAATAATATGAAGGTATTTTTTGGAAAAGTAAGTACATGTTCTATTAGAAGTATGTTTAAAATTACTACCTATAAAATATGAATACTTTTTCTTATAGTCTTGTAGTTTTTTTTTCTACTTTTCCATTTTACATCATTATAGATTTTTCTATAATTAGTGGTTTGAAAACTAAAAGTTAGCATCCAATTATTTATCAATTGTTAAAATGACTCTGGCAGCTAATAATGGATAAGACAGATATAAGAATCAATTGACAGCAAGGACATAATACATTGATATAAAATAATGATTACATGGACAGCTGCATTTCAAATGTTTCCAAATGGAAAACATCTAGGAGATGTTTGAACAAAATAATAATAATAATGGCATATTATACAAACTACGAAACATATTTGACTGCCATCATAAAGTAGAATCAGATTTATCTGACAGTAACAATCTGAGATAACAGGAATCAGTGCAACCAGGATATTTGGTGATGGGTGCGAACATGTAGTTTTTCCCTGGTAACAGTCAGTATAGAGGGAGAAATACCAAATAACATATTCCAGTGTTTCAATTGCTCCTCCACTACATAAAAACAATATCCATTCAAAAGGGATCTTCTGGTTATCTCCCTTCCATGGGTGCTGTTAGCAGGGCATTGGATTGGGTGGGTTCCAAATCCCATTGCTACCGGTTCACTCGTGGGTGCACGGGCGCTTGCACATGGGCGTGGTGGTTCTGTGCATGTGCAGACGCTTCTGTGCATTCACAGAAGCATCATGGCGGGTGGGTAAAGCCTCCTGCTGCCACCACTACTGGTTCGCCTGAACCAGGGCAAACCGGTAGCAACCTACCACTGCATTGGATCTAGCCAAAGACAAAGCCCTTCTAAATTTAGCGATTGTTATGTAGCTAAGTTATGTAGCTGGGTGAACATGTGAAAGGGCTCAGAAGGTATTTCTAGGCAAAAGTCAGGGGTGGGCTGCTGGGGGTTTGCAGGGGTTCAGGAGAACCTCTAGCTAAGAGTCTGTGCAGTTCGGAGAACCCCCAAATCCCACTCCTGGCTGGCTCTGCCTCACCCGCCCCACCCCTCCCAGGAGTCCCCACGCAGCCCGTTTTGGATGCAGGTAAGTTCAGGGGGCACGCAGAGGCTCAGGGAGTGCGAAAAATGGGTCTACCAGAGGTTCGGGCCTCCGGTGCCTGTGGAGGCCATTTTCACCCTCCCAGAGGCTCGAGGAAAGCCTCCAGAGCCTGGAGAGGGCAAAAACACCCCCCGTGCCGTGGTGCAGGAGGCTGACTAGGCCACGCCCACCAATGCCACACCCACCCAGCAACCAGGCCGATAACTCCTTGCTAAAATTTTTGACCCCCACCCCTGGCAAGAGTGACAAATCTTATTGTACTAAGTCTATAGGTCTGTTTAAGTTTAAGTTCTTTAAGAGTGGCTAATGCTCTTTTGTAGCCCATCAGAATGATGGCTGCCCATGAGAAGCCATAGCATTTTCATTTTCTATATATTGCCTGACACCAGGACACTGGAAGCTGTCATTCATAATTAAAGGGGCCAAGCAGACTGAAAGGAAAAAAGAAGCTAAATGCCAATATGGAAGGACATGAATCTAAGCAGAAGTTTAAATTTGAGTAGGCTGGCTTCACCATGTTTGGAATGTTTGGGTACTTGGCAGGTAGATCTCAGAAATTTAAATTGAACACTTTCCAACTGGAAAGAAGAGCTGAGCTCAGACCTTGGCTGAGAAGACATTGAAGGCTTCAGTTATGAGCTGATCTTCTTTGGGGATATAGATGAATCGTAGAGCTGAAGCTGTTTTTGGTGCCTTTAAAATGACATAGCTTGGGATTTACTGCTGCCTACAGCATGGGAAAGACTCCCTAGGTATTTGAAGGTCTTCATTTGTTCTGTTAGATGGTTGTTTAGATGCCAGACATGTGTCTTGGGGCATCTGGCAAATCCCTTGGTTTTTGAGTTGCTGATTCTTCTTGACAGTGCTCAGCAAGTATATAAAGTGTCAGTTTTGGGCCAGTTTCTGCCTCTGAGAAAACAACACAGCATTATCTGCATATGGAAGAACTGAGATGTGCCCCTTTCCCAATTTAGGTTGGCGAAGAGATAGATACTGTATTTTTCGGACCATAAGACACTCCAGACTATAAGACGCACCTAGCTTTTGGGGAGGAAAACAAGAAGAAAAAATCTGCCTCTGCCTCCCAGCAATTTGCCTCCTTGCAGCAAACAGCAAACAGCCTGGTAGATCTGGATCTGCCTCTCAGAATACCACCTATCAGGCTGTTCCAGGCTGCAGGGATCATCACTGCCCATCGCCACCGTCACCGCGCATCACCGCTGCTGCCTATTGCTGCCTCCACAAGCCCCATTTTTGGCCTCCATGTGTCCTGTTTTCAGCCTCCACACATCCCATTTTTGACCTGTTCCAGGTGGCAGGGATAGGTGGTGGTGGCCAAAAACGGGGCACACAGAGGCTGAAAACAAGATGTACGGAGGCTGAAAAGGGGGCACGCGGAGGTGGCAATAAGCGGCAGTGGCGATGAGTGACGATGGGAGCAATGGGCAGTGGCGATCCCCGCAGCCTGGAACAGCTGATAGGCTGTATTCCGGGAGGCAGATCCAACCACCAATCAGCTGCTCATATTAAATCAGGTTGTGCTGAAGCTGACCAGGCTGTTTCTGCAAGGAGGCAAATTGCTGGGAGGCAGAGGCCGAAGGGTGGGAGTTAGTGGGTGGGCAGGGCTTTGGCAACATTCACTGTATATGACGCTCAGACATTTCCACCCACCGAAAAATACGGCAGTTCAATTTGTCTACGTGGGGATCGATTAAAATATGAAAAAGGAGAGGAGTTAGAATGCACCTTTGTCCCATATCCCTTTTGACTGGGATTCTTAAATTTACAATTTTACTTGTATATGATTTTTATAGTTTGTTTTACTCTGGTAAATTTGTGTGCTGTATAGGCTGCATTGACATTCAGCAAGTTAAATGTGATTGTTTTGTTTTCCTGATTAGTGACTGAAATAAAAGGATGGACTGACTGTAATTAGTGTCTGCTACTTTTTATACTTTTATATTTCAAATATGTTCTTATATATATATTTATACATACACACACACACACACACACACATATATACATACTGTATACATACCATGCATACATATATACACACACACACACCCTTCTATATTCCTTACTATTTTTATATTAATCCTTAATACCATTTTAAATCTTATTCATATATTATAGTTTCCCTCCTTAAACCAGCGATACACAAGAACAAGTTTTTGTTGTGATCTTGACCTAGTATCATATGGAATCATTCCAATATCAAACTATACAAGCTTAATTTTTTTCCCTTTGTAATGATGCATTGTTTGTATTAAAGGAATGCAAAGATGTGAGAGGCACATTTAAGAGGAGGAAAAAATAAAGTGAAAAGACCAAATCCCTAAAGAGTTTGTTGCAGAAATCCATTGTCTGACAAAAAAGACAGCCTTACAAAGAGAAGGGGGTGATGTTAGTGAAAATTCAAAAATATTCAAGAAAGTAAATTGGACAAATAATCTGACAAATCAGTAACTATGCTAATTCAGAAGAATTCAAATCTTATAACTGAACAAAAAAACTAGATACCGATGGTTATTGTGTAACTTTGGTTGTTTAGCAATGATGATAGTAAGACGGCTCTTATAATTTTTATGGCCTGATCAGAAATAACGAGGATACTTTTCATAACTGTTTTGCATGTCTTTTTTTCATCAACAGGTGACTCTTATCATTGTGGCTAGAGATTTTAATTTAATTTTTACCCTTCAACTGATGGAAAACAAAGTTTGTGAGAAATAGCATTCATAGAATTGGAGTGTTGTCTATATGTATTTTCAGGAACTGAATTTATATACTCGGCCATCCATGAAAAGTGCCTGGAAACCACAACTGGTGCAAAATGTGGTGGCCCAGCCATGGACCAGTGCAAAATACAAGGACCGTACCCTACCTGTACTGAAAGATGTGCAATGTCTACCAATTGCTTTCTGGGCACATCTCAAAATGTTGGTATTCATCTTTAAGGCCTTTAATGGCTTGGGCCCTGATTGTCTGCAGAGTGGCCTACTACAAACCTGCTGGATTATTTAGACTATTTACACACACACACACACACACACACACACACACGCACATCCCCACTGCAAAAAGCCTGACTATCTGATATGTATGAAAAGGCCTTCCCTTATGTGGCTTTGAGGCTGTGGAACACACGCCCTAGGAAGATGTTTTTGGCCCCCTATTGTCCCAATATTCAGGAATATGAGGGGTTCTTTGTGCTCTTTGAGCTTGTTTGTTTTCTTGCAGACTTTTCATTACCCAAACTAGGTAACATCATCAGAGCTAGTGCTATGACGTTCCCTAGTTTGGATAATGAACCATCTGCAAGAAAACAAGCAACCTAGAGAGCACCATGGACCCCTCATTTCAACCCTGAGCTACAAACATTCTCCTTTATCGGTGTTCAGGAATATTGCAGAAAGTGTTGTGGCCCACCAGCAGCCTGCGCAGATTGTTGCTGATCCCGACGACGAGGAGGCTGGTGTGGTGCTGCGTCAGCAGCCTGTGCAGCCGTCGCTCGAGTCGGACAGCGAGGAGGCTGAAGAAGATGTGGTGCCAGAGGCAGGGATTCAGTCAGGGCCTTCAGAACCTCCAGAGGCTCCTTTAAGTAAAGAGGATGAAGAGGAGGAGCCTCTTCTCAATGCACGGGCACGCAGAGCTGCCAAAAGGCAGGAGTGGTTCCTCAGGAGGAGGTCTCCTCGAAAGTAAGGCTTGGGGCTAATTGGCCACTCCCTTAGCCTATTTAAGAAAGAACGCAGCTTGCAACAAGCTGCAGGAAACAACTTTAGTTCACTAATCATCGAGTTTGGATCTCTCTGCAGCATTGCTTCTGGGCTTTCTGCCAACTCCAGTAAGACTCTTGACTATCTTATCTGTGGAATTCTGGCAGGCTGTTAAGAACGCTTATTAACAGCTGGCATTTTCTAAAACTGCATTATTGAGTAAACTAAGTTTTGTTCAGAGTTGTGTGTGCTGCGTTCTTCGGGATCCGTAGCTGGGGCAGAACAGAAAGACATATTTTCAGCAAAGCTTTTACATTCTTTATATCAATGTTTAATTTTAATTCTGATGTTAAATGTGTTTGATAGCCAGCATGGTGCAGTAGTTAAAGCATTAGGTTAAAAACCAGAAGATGGTACTTCTAGTTCTGCCTTAGGCATGAAGACAGGTGGGTGACTGGGCCAATCACTCTCTCTCAGAACGAGGAAGGAGACAAGAACAATGATTCAAGGATGTTCTTGAAAATTCTATCAATAACACTTGCAGAGGTTCGGCTTTTTATTTTCTGGTGGCAAGACTGACTTGAAGGCCATAGATACAGATGTATTAATGTTGCCTTAGGTTACAGTTTGTCTTTCAGTTGGCGTATGACCTGAGTATTGACTAAAAAGAAAAATGGGACAGGAATCTAACAAACAAATAAGTTTCAGTGCCATATTATTTGTTACCTCTTTAGAGAATAGTGATTTTCATAAACAGGAATCCAGTATCTTTTTTGCTTTCCATTCAGGTTCCTTATTATAAACCTTGTTTGTTTAATTATTCATTCAAATCACATTTGTGCCAGGAGTTCATTTGCTGTTGTTTTACTAGTTAAATATTCTTGCGCTATTTTCAAAAGGGAACTCAGCAGTTTTTCTGCTTCCTGTAACTTCTTGCTTTTTTCATCCCATTGGGATGAAATTTTAAATGTACATCTTTCTGAAAGGATTGCCCCAAATAATTTCTTACCAGGTGCCTTTTCTACTTAAACTTTAAATTATCAGGAAGGAAGTTATTTCCCTCAAAATCTCTCCATAAACTAAGTTAGCATAGAGCACTATAACTTTATTATCAAATATTAGTTAAATAAAAAGTTCTTAGTCTGACCAGTATAAGTTCATATTCAAATGTAGGAAAGCTGGAGTCTTAGGTGTTTTCCCTGTTTCCTTTATCAATTCAGATAATCAAAATAAAAATATTGAAGAACAAGATCTGAGTTCTGTAATCTGGGTCTCCTTAGGTCAGGGGTGTCAAACTTGATTTCATTGAGGGACGCATCAGGATTCTGTTTGACCTCGAGGGCCATTTGGGCATGGCCGGGGTGGGTGTGGTTGGGGTGGCGTGGCTAGCTTAATATCACTTGTGTCGGGGCTGTCTATGGTGGCCTGGGTTTTTGGCTGTGACAGCCTCCTGTGGCCCTACTGAGCTCTGTTTAGCAGAGGCACTGTGGCCAGTCCTTCACTGTTTCCAGGGTGGGCCAGATCTAAGCACCCCGCAGACCAGATCTGGCCCGCGGGCCTTGAGTTTGACACACCTGCCTTAGATTATTTATCTGAAGGTTTAAGAACATCAGCCAAAAAGTCCCTCCTGAGCCTTTCAAAGTAATCTCCTTATTTCTTCCATAACTCTTCATTCCACATGAAAAGCAAATGATGTCCAGGACCTGAATTTAAAAAAAACCCAAAACAAATGATGTCCAGAGCTTGCTAAACAAATAAAAAATCAGAAAACAAAACCAGAAACAAAAACAAGGCTCTCTTCTGTCACTGCCTCAGTCATTTAACTTCAGTTGTTATTTTTGCTACCAAAGGAAAATTACAATGAACGAAGGAAAGGAATCACAAATGAATGGAGGATCATTCATCTATTGATTTGTTGCTTTAGCTTTCACTTTGTGACAAATGTAATGAATAGCCCTGGTTTGTGATAAGTGCTGAAAAGGTGCAGAAAGGAAAGCAAACAAAAAAGGATGCTAATATTGTTGCAATATTTTCAGGATCAGACTCAATAAAGATAATAAGAATTAGAGATTTAAATATATTTCTCTTTAATAATAATAGGCATTCTATATTCGCTGAATATTCAAGATAGAAGCAAAGAAAATGGTGAGGGTGGCTCCTTATATATACAAGGGGTGGAGCCAGGAATGGGAGTGGTAAATTATGAATACATTAAAATCCAAAGAATAAGTTAACCCCTGATGTCCCATATATACATTATTTACACAATAGAGAATAAGGCATTTACATCTGACAAATCCCCCTCTAAATGCCGGTTCGCTATACAACACCAATTACATTCAGATTCAGGACAATATAATACATACAATTTAGAAGTTAAATATTTGTGCTGTTTAGAAGGTAAAGGCTTCGTTAATATGTCAGCTAATTGTTCAGAAGTATCACAATGTATTGCTTTGATGAATCCATCTTGAGATAATTGTCTCACGTGCTTAAATTTTATATCAATATGCCTGGACCTTTGTCCAATGGCATCGGATCTGGATATTTCAATGGCTGCTTTATTATCTTCATGCACAACAAAAGGTAATGCAGGTTTTTTCCAAACATCTGAGATCAAGTCATTGAACCATACAAGGTTATTTGCAGCTTTGGATAAACAAACATATTCCGCTTCTGTGGTTGAAGTGGCTACCAGTTCTTGTTTACCAGTGTACCAGTAAACTGGACAATCATTCAATAGAAAAATATAACCAGAAGTACTCTTTCTGCATGATGTATCACCAGCCCAATCTGCATCCGCATAACAGGTAATTTTTGGTTCTTTGTCATTATTAGGTTCTAATACTAAACAAAAATCTAATGTACTTTTCAAATATCTTAGAATTCTTTTGACAGCTTCCCAATGATACATGGTTGGTTTGCTAACATATCTTGACAATAAATTGAGAGGTAATGCAATATCTGGTCTGGTCCAATTAGATATATAAAGGAGTGAGCCTATAACTGATCTGTAAAATGTATTATCTTTAAATTCAGGGGAAGACTCATCAGTGTTTCTAAGGAAATCAGTTTGCATAGGAGTGTCACAGGTTTTGGCATTGTTTAAATTACATTTGTTTAGAAGTTCAATGATCTTATCTTTCTGAGTAAGTTTGAATCCCCTTCTAGTTTTGTTAATTTGTACACCAAGGTATTTATTCACTTTACCTAGAGATTTCAACGAGAAATGTTCGTTTAACTTATTTACAAAGATTTCTCTGCTCTCTTTGTGTTTTCCTATATATAAAATATCATCCACATAAATTAATACAAATTCAACGTGATCATCACTCTTTTTTACAAAGAAACAGTTATCAGCAGTGGTAGCGTTGAAATCCATGGTCTTTAGTACTTTTACCAAGCAATCGTACCATCTCTTGCCAGATTGCTTTAATCCGTATAGACTCTTGTTTAATAACCAAATTTCATTCTTATTAGTGTATTGACTATGTGGTGCTCTTACATATATTTCCTTATCTAGTTTTGCGTGTAAATACGCAGTCTGTATGTCATATTGAAATACGTCCAGATTGAGTGCAGATGCTACTACTAGAGCTGTTTTAACACTCTCTGTCCTCACCGTGGGGGAGTATGTGTCAGTATAATCTTCTGGATATTTTTGTGCATAACCTTGTGCAACTAGTCTAGCCTTGTATAAAGTATTGCCTCCTTCTAGGTTCTTAATTTTATAAATCCACCTGGTACCTATAATTGTTTTATCCTTAGGTGCGATCGTAGGAGTGAATACATTTAATCCTTGCAAACTTTCCATCTCTTTTTTCATAGCTAGTTCCCATTTTTCTCTTTCTTCACGAGGGAGTTTTAATACTTCCTCATATGTATTAGGTGTTATTTGTTCTCCATTCATATGCATTATGTAATCTTTGTATTTACTTGGTATTTGATTTCTATTGTTTCTAATAGCTCTTTCAGGTTTGCTATGGTTGTCGTGCAAATATCTAGCTTCCTTTTTTGTTAATGTGTCTGTCTTTATCTTATGCTGACTATTTGTCCAAGTTTTGGTTTTGTTCTTATTTTTGTTAATGTTTTGATTTTCTATTGTCCCTTCCTCGCAAGATATCGCATCTTTGCATTTATTTGGAAATATTTCATTAAGGTGCAGTTTAGACCAATTGGCCTGCTCATGAAACACAGCTGTTCTGGAGACTATAAATTTGTTATTATTATCAATGAATCTGTACCCTTTGGTTCCAGTTTCATATCCCATAAATCTTAATCTTCTGGATACGTTTTCTCCCTTTCTCCTCAACTGCTTAGGTATGTGCACATCTGCAGTGACTCCAAATATGTGCATGTGTGCTAATTTAGGTTTCCTATTGTACATCACCTCATACGGTGTCTTATTCACAATACTGGACCAGGTTCTATTTTGAGTGTAATTTGAATAATGTAGGGCTTCTGACCAGAATTGTTTGCCTAAACCAGCATCCTCTAATGTGCATCTAATCATGGTTTGTAGTGTGGAATTCTTTCTCTCTGCAATCCCGTTTTGAAACGCAGAAAATGGATTGGACGTGAAATGTAGCATTCCCCTATCCTTTAACCATTGGGAGAATTCTTTAGACATGAATTCACATCCCCTGTCTGTCATAATTTGTTTTATTCTGATATTATGTTGTGTTTCTATGCGTTTGTAGAATTCCTTAAATTTCTGAAAGGTTTCATCCTTGTGCTTTAATGTGTAAACAAAACCATAGCGACTATAATCATCCACTATTGTTAGAAAGTAACGTTTTCTATAGGTAATTGATGGAGTTAATGGACCAACTAAATCCATATGTACTAAGTCAAAAATATTGTTAGTTGATCTGTTAGATTTTTTTGGTCTGGGACTGGTTTTTAGTTTGGTGGATTTACATACTGAGCATTCCAAATAATTTTCACAATTTTTTATTTTGACACCTTCTGCGTGTTCAGTCATTTTTTGAACTACAGGAAAGCTTGCATGTCCTAACTTCCTATGTAAGATGTGAGCACACTCATCATGAATTGGTTTACCTATTTTTGGTTTCTTCTCATTGTGTGTATTTTTGTGATCATGAGGTATTTTACATTCATCATTGTCACTGTTACTAACATTTTCATCATCTGCTTCAATACAATCTTCCATATTTGAATCAATGTTATGTAACCATCTTTCTTTCGTTATCAGATAGGGTAGACCTCCTTTTATCATCACAGTGCCTATATTTGTTTTGTCCTTCTCTAAAGTTGCTTTCCCCTTTGAGAAAACTATATTGATGTCAGAATCTCTGCTTAGTTTTATAGCACTTAGTATGTTATGAGGTATTTCTGGGATTAATAATACCCCCTCTATTTTACCTAAACCAGGCAAGGTCACATTTCCTCTGCCTAATACTTGAACCTTTTCTTGATTAGCTACCTTTATCACAAACTTATCTTCTGTAAATGAAGATAATATACTTTTGTTGTTAGTGGTGTGATTGGTTGCACCAGAATCAATAAGCCAATTATTGTTCTCATTTTGTTGTGTTTTGGTGTTTTCTTGTTTGTTTAGTCCATTTAGTGACCCAGATTTTCTCTCTTTTGAATTTTCTCTACCCCCTCTACTTTCTCTGTAATTTGGTGGGCTTCTATATTTGTGTCTATCTGTGGAAGACTGTCTATAATTGTATTTGCTCCTATATTCTGGCCTATGTCTCTCCCTTGAGACTTTGGGACAGTCTCTTCTACTGTGTTCCCTGGACCCACAATTGTGGCATCTAAAGGCTTCATTATATTTTTCTTGGAAAGCTACTTTCCTAAAAGATTTGTGTTCTGTTTGATTACTGGAACGATTTTTTCTTGAATTGTCTTCTGCTATCAATTTGTTAGATAGACTTTCTATGGTTAAATATCCTAAATTAATAGTATCTAAGTGTGACATAAAGCTATCCCATGATGGATCAAGTGAATTGATAATAACACTTTTCATTGTTTGATCTGAAATCACTTCCCCCCTCAATTGCAGCTCAGCTCTTATTTTGTTTAGAGATATCAAATGCTCACTTATAGAAACCCCTGGTTTCACTCTAGAAGAAAAGAAATCCTTAGACATTCTTGTAGTTGTAGCTACGCTATCGCTGTGAAATAGATTAAACATGCATTGAATTATTTCTGACACAGTTAGGTTTGATTTGATGCTATGATACATTGCAGGAGATACGCTAGATATTATTATGAAAAATGCTCTATGATGTAAACAATCTATTTTTAAAGTCCAAGGTCTTCTTGGAGGACTAGTTATAAAGAATAGTAAATTTTCTTTCATAAAGACAACCTGAAGCTGTTGATACCACTCTTGTAAATTAATGCCATCAATTCTAAGTTTTGGGAAGTCACTGGGTAAGTTCCCCACATTATTTTGTCCATTACTTACAACCTGAGGCAGTCCGTGGTCTCGCAAGTGCAGGAAATTACAGAACGGCATGGGGATGCTCGCAACGAGTCTGCGCGGTTCTCTGGCCAGTTCAAGTCTTTCGGGGCCGTCTACGTAGCTTTGCACATGCGCGTTGCTCATTTCTTCCTTGGCGTCGTCGTGGAAGGTTCTCTCCATTTCAGCTCTCTCGTTCCGCTCCTCTTCAGATGAGTCGGTCTCTGGTTCGGTTTTAGGGGTTCTGGTGGTGGCGACAGCTCTTCTCTTTCTTTCGTGTGCGTTGGCACTTGATCCGGTCTGCGGTGTAGGACGGAATCGGCATGGCTCTCTGGGCTCAGGTGTCGTCGCCTTCGAAGTCAGGATGGGAGCGTGCAGGTCTCGAGTTGTCGGTTTGATCTCTTGCTTCTTCGTTGGTGCCTTGGAAATTTTCAATCTTGGCCCAAAAGCAGCAAAAAGCGTTTTCATTGCTGACTTTACTTGAGACTTTGTTAAATCGTCTTCACTTTCTGATTCTGGTTCTTCTGAAGAGTTTGAGTCTTCTTTTTCACTTTCGTCGTCTGATAGCGTTTTTCGCGCCAGAAATTTTGAACTGAGCATTTTGATTGGCTCTGCTCCATTCTCTTTTGAAGTTCGTTGAAACCAAGATGGCTGCCATTCAAAATTTCGCGCGGGATCACATCTTTTCTTTTTTACAACGACTTTCTCAGTATTCATTTCACTCACAGTTTTTTGATCTTTGGGTTTTTCTTTAACGACGTTTTTCTCTCTCGCTGCTCCGTTGTTCTTCAGCATTTCTTGGAGGTTCGCGATGAGGCTTTCATCGTTCTTCTGGCTTTTTAGTATCTTCAATATCTCTGACCTGAGTTCGTTATTTTCTATTTCGGTTTCTTCCTGGTCATTATTTTCATTTATCAGTTCTTCTTCTTCAGTGGTGTATTCTTCGGATTCTCTCGAAATCGCGTTAGTGGATTCGTTGATCATCTCTTGTTCAGTTTCTATTTCCTTGCTGTAGGCCCTGGTGTTGGGTCTATCTTTCTTAGACATTTTTAATTATTTATTGAGTCAATTAACCATCCTCTGCTACCAGCTTGTTGCAATATTTTCAGGATCAGACTCAATAAAGATAATAAGAATTAGAGATTTAAATATATTTCTCTTTAATAATAATAGGCATTCTATATTCGCTGAATATTCAAGATAGAAGCAAAGAAAATGGTGAGGGTGGCTCCTTATATATACAAGGGGTGGAGCCAGGAATGGGAGTGGTAAATTATGAATACATTAAAATCCAAAGAATAAGTTAACCCCTGATGTCCCATATATACATTATTTACACAATAGAGAATAAGGCATTTACATCTGACAAATATATTCTATACACGAAAATATGTTAATGTTTGAAGCTTGAAGAACCTGTTAGAAAGTCTGCAAAGTACCATAAAATATTTTTTTCTCTTTCATGCACAATGCTAGCCAGGAGATTCAGCCTCTGCCTCAGTCATTTCTTTACACAATACACAGTAAAGCTATAGATTTCAGTTCGACCTGATGTGGTAATGGACACCTAGATATATTCATAATGTGTTACAAAATTGCCAAGCTGGACTTATCACAGCCTACTGAGGCTTGTCAATTGGGTAGTCCAGAACACACAACTCTGGTTGAAGAGGTTGTGCAAATCATTTTGAGTGGAACACTGAGGCTCTCAAGATTCTAAACGAGAGCCAGTTTGGTCTAATGGTAAAGGACCCAGGTTAGAAACCAGGAGACGGCGAGTTCTACTCCTGTTTTAGGAATGACGGCCAGTTCGGTCACTTTGGCCCAGTGGTGGGATTCTGCCGGTTCTAGGCGGTTCGGCTGAACTGTTTGTTGAATTGTTGACTCGCCCTGCCCCTTGCCCCGCCCCTTCACACCACTATTTATTGCCAATAAATAGTGGTGGGCGAGGGGCGGGCGAGCCAGCAATTTAACAAATGGTTCGGTGTTTTTTTGTAATTTTATTGGCCCGCGGAGCTTCAGCATAGGCTAATTAGAGTCGGCCTCCCGACTCTCAGCTGATTTGCTCTCAGCTGTTTTGCGGAGGGCTCTGCTGCTTGCTTGCAAAGCAAGCTTGCAAAGAGTGCTGAGCAGATTTTTTCCCCCTAGCTATGCTGAAAAACAAAACTGAAAGTAAAGCAGGCTGTTGGCTTTGCTGTTGCTGCAACGTAAAAAAATTAGGCAGGCAGATTTGTTTTCTTTTTCCTCACCAAAAAGGTAGGTGCAAACAATGGGAAATTTAGGGAAAAAGAGGAGAGTTCAAGAATTTAAAACACAAAAGAAAAAAAGTTCTATTTAACTAGGGAATTGTAATAATTGAGATACTATTAATTGCATATTGTGTTGAAAGCAGAAATGGTTAAGTTGTGGTTTGGAGGAATATATGGGGGAAATTATTTGGTTTATTATTATTGGTAAATATAATTAATTGATTTGTAAGAAATTGGATTGCATGGAAATAATTGGAATATTCATGTTCATATTGATTAATATACAAAAAAGTTAGTTATATAACTAATTGATTTATATTAAAATGTTGAATTTATATTAAACAACTGTAATATTACATAATTAACCAATGTGAGGATGGATATAAAAATAGATGACAATGGGAAGGGGTATAATATAGAATAGAAGGGAAAATTGAATTTGATTAAAATTAGAGATGAGGATGAAGGGTAATATTGGTTTTTTAAAAAAATAGATAAGGAATAAATATGGCAAAAAGGAAATATAGAAATTGTAAATTTAATTGAAATGACTAAACACTGTTTAAATTTGTGAACCAGCCAAATACTCTATTCAAAGAAAATAAATTGTATGTTTGTATGTGTGTTTCTAATTATTGCTATTTATTCATATTTGTTCTCTTTTATTTTTTAAAGTTTAACAATTCATTCTTTATCTTAATATCTTTATATTTGTTTGGGGTTGCCTTTCTTCCATTTCATCTTTTTTACTGTACAGCAATCTTTCTCCTCAAACCTACCACCTCTCTCTTTTCTTTCCTTCTTACTTTCTTTCCCCCCCTTCTTCTCCTCCCTACTTCCTCTTCCTTTCTCCTTCTCCTCCTCTCTTCCTTCCTCTCTTACCCTCACTCCTACTCTAATTTCCCTTCCCTTCCTTCCTCTCTTCTCTTCCTTCCCTCTCTCTCCTTCTTTCTTCCATCCCTCTTCTCCTTCCTTCATCCCTCTCTATTGGTGTATCCTTTTGTGCATATGGATTACTCAGAGGGCTGAAAAAGTTATTTTTGAGTGGTCCTCGCACTTTTGACCACTCCTCGAACTTACGACTGTCCTCACATTTTACGTTTTTCGCCCTATCTTGTCACCATGGTGAAGAGAAGCAGTTGTGAAATGAGTGACACGGTTGTTAAGAATGCTACAATGGGCATAAATGATGACCAGTCATAAGGGTGAGGATCGGTCAAAAGTGCAAAGACCTGTCAGAAATCACTTTTTTCATCCCTCTGGGTGGTCCTTTTGTGCATATGGACTACTCAGAGGGCTGAAAAAGTTATTTTTGACTGGTCCTCGCACTTTTGACCAGTCCTCGAACTTACGACTGTCCTCACATTTTACGTTTTACGCCTATCTTGTCACCGTGGTGAAGAGAAGTAGCGGTGAAATGACTGACACGGTTGTTAAGAATGGCGCAATGGGCATAAATGTGAGGATGGTCATAAGTGCGAGGACCAGTCAGAAATGACTTTTTTCAGCCCTCTGAGTAGTCCCTATGCACATAGCCACGCCCACCCGGTCACATGACCAGCTAGCCATGTCCACCCAGTCACATGACCACCAAGCCACACCCCCAACTAAGCCACGCCCACAGAACCGGTTGTTAAAAAAATTGAATCCCACCACTGCTTTGGCCCAGTCAGTCCCCCACATCCAACATATCTTGTTGTTGTGGGGGAACATGTGCTTGAAAAAGGAAGTGAAAAATAATTCCATTTGTCATTATTTTCAGAACATGGTCAGCCTCAGCAGTAACAAAACCTAGGAAGTATTTGTGTTGGACTTTCTCTGTCACTATATGGATATTATCTTATCTACTTTATCTTCCCACTGTCAATGAAATAAGATGAAGTTATACTGGATTTATATACAGTTGAAGTTTGTGCGATTTATACTTGGTTAGAAACCAGGAGACAGTGAGTTCTACTCCCGTTTTAGGAATGACAGCCAGTTGGGTGACAGTGGCCCAGTCATTCCCCCTCATCCAACATACCTTGTTGTTGTGGGAGAAATAGAGTCAGAAGTATTAGATGTGTTCACCACTTGATGTTGTTTATTAAATAAACAAATAAATATAAACTGAATACATGGAGACCTGCCCAATTTAAAGCCACAGCTTTACTGATTCAAGTATGAAGTTGCTCTCAAACCAACAGCCTAGTTGCTCTCATGCTCTCACTGACTCATACAGATATCTCCATTTACCTGATCCAGCTGAACTAACCTAGACAGTTGATAGTAAAAAACAAGCCAAGTCCAGACCTAGAACAACTCAGAATGGCTGGGCTTCAAGACCCTTTTTTAATGTCCCAAAGTCCTTACCTGCAAACCTGGTTGCCATTGATGGATTAGGGATTCCTTGCACTCTGTGCCCAGCCTTTCTTTTTTTCTGATTTCTGATGACATTCTGTTTATATGTCCTTTGGCTCTTAATGACTTGGTTCCTTCTTGTTTATTTTCTGATGGATGTTTTTGACAAGACTCTTGGCTTTTGTCCTCTCTGTGTTTGTGCTTGGCTCACTTTTAAGTTATGGCCACAATTGTCAATTTCACCCTAGTCTCACATGAGCACACAGCTATCAATGATTTCTAGAATGAAAAGCAGCAATTTTAAACACTTACCTTTCTCATGTACTGCTTGTGAGCTTCAAGGCTTTATTTGGGTCAAGTACTGGGTGCCTGAGGATGTTACGTTCAGTAGGTGTTTGCCTTGATTTAACAGGACTCATCTCCTTTCCCCCCCTTCCTTGTGTTAAAAATGAAGGCAAATATGACATGCATCAATCACTATATTGAGGTGACTTCCATAAACAGTCCCTGTGGGGTTGCTTAGAAAGGCCTATTTTTCTTTTTCTTTTTTTTATCTTTCAAGCTTTTTATTTTATAACATTTTTTAAAAATTTGATTTATATGCCGCCCTTCTCCGGAGACTCAGGGTGGCTTACAATGTGCTAAGCAATAGCCTTCATCCTTTTGTATATTTATACAAAGTCAGCTTATTGCCCCCACAACTGGGTCCTCAATTTACCTACCTTAGAAAGGATGGAAGGCTGAGTCAAACTTGAGCCTGGCGAGATTCGAACCTGCAGTAATTGCAGGCAGCTGGTCTTAATAACAGGGTGCTTTAGACCACTGTACTACCAAGGCTCTTGTAGTATAAAATTCCATTTTCAATTAAACAGTGTGTTGTGTGGGTACAAATAGTTTTAGGAAATAATCAAAATGTTTACAACAGTATTCATTACATTAGTATTGATCATAATAATATTAATACTAATAATAACAAAAATGTTTACTCAACCAATTTAACATACCTTCCTTATATCATTGATCCTTTCCATATATTTCCCTGTTTCTAACTCCTGTATTTGTCAGCTAATCATTGATAAAATAGGTCCCAGGTCAAAAAATATTCAGTTTCTTTCTTTTCCTTAATTATAACTGTTAGCCTATGCATTTCTGTACATTCTAGTATTTTTTAAATCACATTTGTTGTGCAAATACAACTCTAGCTGCAGTCAGTACATATAAAATCAAATATGCATTCCCTTTATTATACTTATCCGGTAAAATCAATACGTTGTTTTATCATTTTTTCCAACCATGTATGTATTTTTGTCCAATATTTTTTTGCTTTTTGGCATGTCCACCACATAGGATAGTATGAATTAGGTATCTGATGGCATTTCCAACATTTTGTGAATTTATCCTTAAATATCTTTGCTAGCCTTGAGGGCAGAAAATGCCATCTATAAAATATTTTATAAAGATTTTCTTTGTATGCAGTAGATATTGTTAATTTATAATTTCTATCCCACAGTTTCTTCCATTTATCTAACTCAATCGGATAGCCAAAGTTTTTAGCCCATACTATCATTGTCTCTTTTAGTTGTTCATCTTCCATCTTAATACTTAACAAATAGCTATATATTTTCTTTATTAGTTTTTCATCTGTCCCTGTTAATATCTGATTTAATTCTGTTAATTCTTTATAGAAACCATACATTATAACATCCTTCTCATATCTAGATTGTATCTGCACATGTGACTACCATGTTATCTCAATCCCTTGATCACTCAATTCATGTTCAAATTTAAGTTCCCTCTTCTCATTCAAAATATCTTTATATCTAATAATATTCTCCATATCAATAACATTTGGATGAATCAGTGTCTCCATTGTGGAGAGCCAGACCAGTATTTTCAAATAGTGTTGCTCTTTAATTTTCTACCATGCTAATAATAATGCATTCCTAATATAATGTCTTTGGAAATAGCTTTGTATTTTGGTTTTTCCATACCATAAAAAAGAATGCCAACCTAGTTGGAGATCATGTCCCTCCAAGGTCAGTAGTCTTTTGTGTCTCAAACCAATCAATTCTTTCACCCAAGTAACTATCGAAGCCTGGTAGTACAATTCCCAATCTGGCAGCCCAAAAACCGCTCTGTTTTTAGAGTCTTGCAACATTTTCAAACTTATCCTTGCTTTTTTCCCTTGTCAAATATTTGTTTGTTTGTTTGTTTGTTTGTTTGTTTGTTTGTTTGTTAGATTTATATGCTGCCCTTCTCCGGAGACTCAGGGCAGCTTACAATGCATTAAGCAATAGCCTTCATACTTTTGTATATACCTGTTTAGTAGGGCTTTCGGCCTCCCTAAGCGGTGTTCCTTTTTATACAAAATCAGCTTATTGTCCCGGGTCCTCATTTTACCTACCTCAAAAGGATGGAAGGCTGAGTCAACCTTGAGCCTGGTGAGATTTGAACTTGCAATAATTGCAGGCAGCTGACAACTTTTTTTTTTATTGAAAAGTTTTACAGAAAAAAGGATTCCCCCCCCCAATATTTCCCCCACCCTTTTTCCTCCCCACATCCCACCCTCCCCCCCCAGACTTCCCAGAGCAAAATACAAGGTATTTCAGTTAACAATCATAAGCTAAATTAATCTATCTATCCTTAGACTACTAAATCCCCCCCTGAAACCTTAACTCCACTATAGATAACATAATACTTCTAATACTTAACATTCATTCATAAGCTATTTGATATTTTCTTGTCTGATACTTATTTTGAATATAATCAATCCATCTTCTCCATTCCGATACGTATCTTTCTTGTGTATAGTCCTTCAAGTACGCCGAAATTTTCACCATTTCTGCTAAATTCGTTACTTTCAGTGTCCACTCTTCAATAGTAGGCAAAGAGTCCTTCTTCCAGGATTGCGCTACCAACAGCCTAGCTGCTGATATTAAGTTCAAGATCAGTTTAGTCTCTAATACTGTACAATCTGTCGTTATACCCAATAGAAACAATTGAGGAGTAAATTTCAACCTTTCTTTCAGAATGTTCTGCATTACCCACCAAATTTTTATCCAAAATGCCTTGATTTTCTTACAGGTCCCCCATATATGATAATAAGTTGCATCATCACATTCACATCTCCAACATTTAGCTTGCAAATTCGAGTACGCAGCTGACAACTTAAGTGCTACTTTAACAGCCCTTAATCCACTGCGCCACCAGGCTCTTTTAAATATATTAAAATATTAAAATAAATATTTTAATATTGTTTTGTTTAATTCTTCAAAGTATTTTTTTCAGTTTTATTGGTATTGTTTCAAATAAATATAATAATCTCTAAAAATATTCATTTTTATAATAGCCATTCTTTATCAATGACAATTGCAGATTTTTCCACTTCTCCACATCCATTTAAATTTGTTGTGCCAATTTATAATAATTATCTTCTTTAATAGTTACACATCTTGCCATTAGTTTAATTCCTAAATATTTAACTTTCTTTTTTTTAATTGAAAAAAATTTTTTTTATTGAAAAATAAAACTTTTGAAAAAGTTTTTCAAATACAAATTTTTCCCCCTTTCCCCCCCCTCCTCCAGAAACCCCCCCTTGCCCTCCCCTCCCCCTGTGGCTTCTTCAGGGTACAACCCAAATTCATAACAGATTATATAATACTTTACCATCCCCTTGCTCCATCCCCCATATGCTGACCCTTTCTTTCTAATAATATTATTATATCCCCCTTATACTATACATTTTGAAATAACATTCTACTATAACATTATATAATAACTCCTAATTTAGCATAGTAATATTATTATATCCCCCAATTTAACAATTTCTACTCATGATCTACTCTTTTACTCCTCCCCCATACATATATCTCTTAAATCAAATCTTTTTTGTATATTAATATGACATTTCAAAGCAACCTTCCACTATAAAACTATATAATAAATCCTAATTTAACATTTATTCAACTCATAGTCTGCCCATTTCCTCCACCCCCATAGATATATCTCTTAACTCAAAAATTTTACATATATTCATATCTAAACATAATATCCCTTTTCTTCAACTAAACAATCAATAAGCTAACCTGTCTCCACCCACTTTCCTACAGAACTACCATACATAATAGTTCTTGATATCTTTATTCTTCTGCTCACACCACTTTCTTTAACTTTCTTGACTATCTGTATACCTATTTTCCTCATTAGTTCTTTTTTCTGTATGTCTGTAACATTTTTAACTATTATTTTGGTTTTTTCTTTATTTATTTTCAGTCCAGCAACTTCACAATATTCTTCTATTTTTCTAATTAATTTAAGTCCACTTTCTTGTGGGTCTTCCAGAATAAAAAACAAAAAACATCTGCAAATGCCTTTAACTTGTATTTTTCCTTTTTATTTCTATACCTTTAATTTCTACATCTTGTCTAATATTTCTATTTAACACTTCCAGTGTCAATATAAATAGTAAAGGAGATAGTGGACATCCTTGTCTTGTGCCTTTTTTTATATTAAATCTCTCTGTCATATCTCCACTTACCATCACCTTTGCTGTTTGTTTATGGTATATTGCCATGATGGCGAACCTATGCCACGCGTGCCACAGGTGGCATGTGGAGCCATATCTGTGGGCACATGAGCGTTGCCTTAGCTCAGCTGCAGTGTGCACGTGTACACCGGCCAGCTGATTTTCGGTCCTTTTGGGCCCACCAGAAGTCAGGAAACGGACCATTTCCAACCTCTGGAGGGCCTCGGGGGGGGGAGGTGAGGCTGTTTTTGCCCTCCCCAGGCTCCAAGAAATCCTCTGGAGCCGCGGGAGGGTGAAAATCAGGTCTACCCGGACCACTGGTAACCTTTTTGCCATCGTGTGCCAAAGCGGGGGGAGTGTGGAGAGGTTGCGTGTGCATGCGCAGGGGGGCGGGGTGCAGGGGTGCATTCCATTATGGGTGTGGGCACGCTCGCACACAAACCCCCCCGCTTTTGGCACGCGACGGCAAAAAGGTTAGCCATCACTGTTCTAGGATAAGAATAACTGTATGAACCAGTTCAGCTAAAGAGACATGATTTATTAAAATTAAATAAGTTGTTTTGCAAATCTAAAGATATCAGGCCATGAAGTAATGGGCCATGCCCCTGCCTCAGTAAAAATGGCTAAAAGCATGAACAATAAATGATTCATCGACATTAATGGTGAAATAATTCAATACAGAAGATTCTTCTGTAATGATGAAACAAAAGTTTAAGAAGAAACAAAAGTCCAAGAAAAGCCCCAAAGCCTCAAATTTAAGAGTCATGACACTAGTAATTACCTCAGATGCATTCTTTTGATGAATATTCTGTTTTGATGAAATTATTCACATGCAATTGCCAATCTTACACAAAAGGATGGTTTGCAAAATGATGACAACATGACACAACAAGTCTATTAAATATACATTCCTCTGTTTAACATTTTTATTGAGTTATAAAATATTGTAAAATACAAAATACAAAAGTAAAGAGAAAAGCGGGGGGGGGGGGGGGAAGGAGGAAGAAAAATGAGGAAAGATAAGAAAAAAATTAAATATCTATTTAAATATCTATTCCTTATAGTGTAGAAACCATTTGGGATTATCCCATGACACACTTTACCCTATACATGAATCCCCCATATTCCTTGAAAAACTAAATATATTTGATAACATACACAAGCAGTGAAGGAATCTGTCTTTCTCTCTTCTTTGTTTCTGTTTTGTTTCCTGCATAAATTTGCTTTTTAAAAAAGTCTGCAGGAATATTTATATGCATTTTCCAAAATATATATTTGCAATAACCATACACTACCCAATTCTGCCTTGGACATCTCTTACAAGTATTTATCTCAACTTGTAAATCTTTATTTAATTACATATTTTACCGACCATTTTAAATTTAATTCAAGATTATTATGAAAAGCTGTACAAGCAGAAAAAAGTCTCAGAAGAGAGAATTAAACAATATTTGGAAAAAGCAGAATTACCTAAAGTACCTGAAACAGTGAAAGCTATGCTAAGTGAACAAATATCAATGATGGAATTGTCAGAAGTGATTAAGAGGCAAAAGAACAACAAAACACCAGAACCAGATGGGCTACCGGCAGAATTTTATAAACATTTACAGGATACTTTAGGCCAATCAATGTTGGAAGTCTATAATGAAGTATTGTTTGATGTGACGGTACCAAATTTGTGGATGGAAGCAAACATTACTCTTATTCTGAAAGAAGATTCAGATTTAATGCAGATACAAAATTATAGGCCCATATCCTTACAGAATGCTGATTACAAAATATATATGCTTCAATAATAGCAGAGAGGCTAAAAAAGGTTTTTAAATGAATTTATACATCCTGACCAAAATGGCTTCCTGCCTAAGAGACAGATTAAAAACAATATGAGAATGATTTTAAATACATTGGAATATTATAAAGCACATCCTGGAAAATAAATGGCATCAATCTTCTTAGAAAGCATTTAACAACGTAAATTGGCAATTTATGTTGTTACAATTAAAATCTATGGACTTTGGTGAGAGATTTATTAACATGATAAAGACAATATACCAGTGATGGCTAACCTTTTTGCTGTCGTGTGTCAAAAGCAGGGGGAGTCACGCACACGCGTGCCCACACCTATAATTCAGTGCACCCTGCCCCTCCACGCATACATGTGCGACCCCCCTGTGCTCACCCTGCTTTTGGCACATGATGGCACGGTGGGCCAGGTAGGCCCATTTTTTGCCCTCCCCAGGCTCCAGAGGCTTTCTTGGAGCCTGAGGAGGGTGAAAACGGCCTTCCCCACCCCCCTGGAGGTCCCCCGGAGGCCAGAAATGGCCCATTTGCCGACTTCCAGGGGGACTGGAAGAACTTCCAGAAATCAGCAAATGGGCTGTTTCCGGCTTCCGGAAGACCTCCGGGAGGTGGGGAAGGCCATTTTTGCCCTTCCCAGGCTTCTAGAAAGGCTCTGGAGTCTGGGGGGGGGAATAGGCCTTCCAGTCCCACCGGAAGTCAGAAAATGGGCTGTTTCCAGTCTCCAGAGGGCCTCCGGGGGCAGTGGGGAAGGCCATTTTCACCTTCCCCAGGCTCCTAGAAAGGCTCTGGGAGAGCACAAAATGGGCCTTCCCCACCCCCCTGGAGGCCCTCCAGAGGCCGGAAACAGCCTGTTTCCTGACTTCCGGTGGGCCCGAAAATCAGCTGAACTAGGGCAATGCTCATGTGCCCACTGATATGGCTCCATCAGGTTCACCATCATGGGTCTAGATCAAACCCTTAGGTCTAGATCTGCCATTTGCGAAGGTAAGGCAGAAAGTCTGGTGAGATTAATGTCAGATGCAAGCAACCAGAACCATTCATGAACAGGTTCAAGTAGATATTTTATTGGTTGTCACCTACATTATAAAAATTTGTAATGTAATTTGCATACCTGTGACACCTCCCCCCCATTTTCCATAGCACTTGTTTTCTTAAGTGTACACTGTTTTGAATACATTTTTTGAGATAAATATTTAGAGTTGAAGCTTGGCTGATTTATACACTCATTTGTGATGTGCTGAATTCTATTTTGGCTAAATGCACCATTTCTCTGAAAAGATGTCCAAGATGGAAAGCCAAGTGAGTATATTCCAGAATTGTCATCTTGCAAAGATTCCTTATGCTTCATATGGCTTCATTAATACCAGTTTTTGTTTCTTGTGTTCTTTCAAGAGTATTGTTTAAGTGGCAAAGAAGACAAAGCTCCTTCTTTACTTAAGTTCTTAAAGTGTAAAATTGGGAGAGATTATGGAGAGGCTGCAAAAATAACAAAAAATGTTGAACATAACGTTAAGGCAGTATAATGAGTGGGTTCAGAAGTACTTCAGGAGAAAAGTTTTGCACTCTTCTGTACATAATAGAATTCGTTTTGCTACTAGGCTTGAAGTTCTCAGTTTGGATAACTTAGAACTGCGTCGCTTGCGGTCAGACCTAGGTATTGCATACAAAATTATATGTAGCAATGTGTTTTACCTGTAAATGACTTTTTCTGTTTTAATCGCAATAATATGCGCATGAACAACTGCTTTAAATTCAATGTAAATTGTTCTAAACTTGACTGTAAAAAATAGGATTTCTGTAATAGAGTTGTCAAAGTCTGGAATGCCCTACCTGATTCAGTTGTCTCAGCTACAAATTTTCACAGTTTCAGTCACAAATTGACTTCCGTGGACCTTACTTCATACTTAAGTGGTTAGTAGAGGGGGCATGCATAAGTGCACTAACGTGCCTATTGGGCCTGTCATTGTATTTTTATTCTCTTATTCTTGTTCTCATTTTTGTTTGACAAATTCCAATAAAATAAATAAATAAGTAAGTAAGTAAGTAAATAAGTAAGTAAGAGATCAAGTGTGTTTTGTTAGTAAACAGCAGCTTAGAGTAGTCTGCAAACGCACATGAGGAAAAATGATTATTTTTCATAGATTCTGCCTTAATAATCTTACTGTAAAAGAGGGCTGGAAATTCTGTGACCTTTTTCCAAAATATTGTATCCAACCCCTAATTTTGACACCTTTTAAAAATCTGGGTAATCCCTGCTTCCTTGTATATTTCCTTCTGTGAGGCACTTGAAGAGTCTCTTTACCCAACTAAGACAAAATAATGACTGAGAGATACACATAATGCTCAGGGGATTTAAAGAGCAGTACCTGCAGTAGACAATTTCCTAAAGTCTCTTTGCCATCATTGTAGGTTCAGATTATATGTACACTGAGAGCGTATGCACCAGAGACAAATTCCTTTTGTGTCTAATCACAGTTGGCCAATAAAGATTCCATTCCATTCCATTCCGTTCTGTTCCGTTCCGTTCCATTCCATTCCATTGTTCTGTTCTATTCTATTCTGTTCTGTTCTGTTCTGCTCTGCCCTGCCCTGCCCTGCCCTGCCCTGCCCTGCCCTGCCCTGCCCTGCCTTGCCCTATCCTATCCTATCCTATCCTATCCTATCCTATCCTATCCTATCCTATCCTATCCTATCCTATCCTATCCTATCCTATCCTATCCTATCCTATCCTATCCTATCTTATCTTATCTTATCTTATCTTATCTTATCTTATCCTATCCTACCCTACCCTACCCTACCCTACCCTACCCTACCCTACCCTACCCTACTCTACTATTCCATTCCATTCCAGAAATCACAGAACTGTTTATTGTCACATCTTTGAGGTGAACAAAGTGACAGAAATGCTTAAATGTAAAGATATTTCACTATGCTAAAAGGGGATCAGGTCAATGTCATCAAGTTAATATTGCTAAAAAAAAACAGGGCTTACTCTGTAAAATTTGTTTTACGTTAGGGAGAAATTCTGGCTCCAGCTGATTAAAGCTATGGTGGTGAGGGCCTCCTTGAAAACGTTAGGAGAATGGCTTCCAAGCATACTTCATGCTATGGATTTCCTCAGTTTGTGGCTGAATTTTTAAATGACAGAAAGCTAAATCTCCACCCTAATTTTATTGACCAGAATGAGGTTGAGGAGGAGATGAACTTAACAATGTAAATAAATGAACAAAACAAGACAAAACAAAACAAAACAAAGGAAACCAAACAATTACCTCTGAATGCTTCTTGACAAAAATTCAGACCCCTGCTCCTTTCTCATGGGCTCAAAACCTTTTTAGAAAGGGCAATTTCTGATTTCTAGTTGCTTTGTTTGTACCCATCACCATTGCCTTTTGATTAGAGTGAGAAATTTCTGAGTTGAAGATGAAGAGGGAAAAAGAGGCCTTGGAGACAATTATCCCTATGATTATAGGTGTACACCTGACTTTTGTTTCCAACAGCTATTTAGCGGTGAAGTAGAATTGACTCTCTAAAAGGATTTGTGCTTCTAAAGTTATTTCTCAGCTTGCTCAGAGTGGCTGTTTTATTTCATTTCTGAGGAAAACGGAAATGCACTAAGGCTGGGACACAATCTCCTTTGGAAAGGGGGAAAAAAAACCTAAGAGCTGATCACCATTCCCTTGAAAGTTTCTGTTTTTTGCTTTGTTTTGTACAAAATGTATCTTGTGAGTGCTTAAAGCAATTCTAGACAAAACCAAGCACAGAAGTACTTTCTAGTGGCTTAGAAAGGACAACTAAATGGTGATTATTATTAGTTTATAGCTTTATTAAAAATGCATTTGATTAGTATTCTCTTGCAGAGACACAGCACTATTTAATTTCTTCTACCGTCGGTTTCCTACCAGCAAGTGGACAGATTAATGATGGGCTACACGACTCCCTGCAGAACAGAATTATATGGTTATCCTAATTATAGTGGGATTCCTTTTGGTCCAATAACAAGCTGCCATTCTTATTTTTACCATTAGGAAGAGAGTGTTATGAAAATCACTGTGTACCTGGTGCTCTTCCTGCCTGCTTGTGTCTCCAAGCATTCCTGGGTATTCCCTTGTCTCTGGACAATGGGATCAGATTATACTGTAGATGATGCTTCACTTACAACCTCCTAATATCTCAGATTCACATAGTACACAGTCTGAAATGAATTAAAAAGAGGAAGGACTTAACCTGCTTTTGAAATCACAATTTCAAAAGTCCAAATTCCTTTGACAATTAAAAATCTGACATGCATATCTTTCAACTGTTCTATGCACTAAGAAACATATGTGTTTTATGTTTTTTTATTTTTAGAGCCCTGGTGGTACAGTGGTCAGAATGCAGCATTACAGGCAAACTCTGCCCACAATCTGGAGTTCGATCCTGACAGGCTCAAGGTTGACTCAGCCTTCCATCTTTCTGAGGTCGGTAAAATGAGGACCCAGATATGCTGACTCTGTAAACCTCTTAGAGATAGCTTAAAGCACTATGAAGCAGTATATAAATTTAAGTGCTATTGCTATCACATTTTTTACTACCATGTCCTAAACTTCTTTAATGTCCCTGACTCCTGCAGTATTATCTTCGGCAAAGGTTTGTGCTAAGGAATAGTTGAAAGATATGCATACATCAGATTTTTAATTTTCAAAAGAACTTGGACTTTTGAAATTTCACAGACATATTTGTCTACATCACATATTTCTTACTAGATTTCTTTATTTATCATTCAGTGATTGAGTTATCTTGGTTTCTCTCTATTAATCACCTTCATTCAATACTTTTCTCTGAAGATCTTCATAAAAGTTTGTCTTCATCAAGAGTTCTACATTTCCCAGACTACTGATTTCATATAAATTAAAGAGAATTTACACAAAGAGTAATATTGCAGTGTTCAAAAATATATGTGCTTTTCCCGCAAACATCATCACAAGCTGCACGTTTCAAGTGATGTTTTAAAAATACGTCCTTGAAAAATTATTAGTGTTCTTATTTGTCTTGCATTTGCTGTTCTACATTTGCCTGCACTTGGGAGAAGTTGTAAGAAGTACAGTCTCCTTCAAGTCAAGTTTGGCATCTGATGACTACAAGTTCGTACCCATGTAATTATTTTAGCAGCAGGATGGAAGTCATCATACTTGTATGGCTTATACCTCGGCAGATTTGCTTGCGCTGCGAGATGCCCCCCTCTCGCGGCGATGGCCTTCCACTCTATCGAAGGCCTACCTTAAGGACGGGCTTTGGAGCCCCGAGAGGTGGCATGTTTTAAAGCGGGGATTGAGGGGTTTTTTAATTAGGGTTTTTAATAATCTTTTAAGGGGAACTGGGAGGGCGACCAAAGGGGATGGGGGGGTAATCCACCTAGGTCAGGGCCCAGCCTGGCACAGGGTAACGGTCTGGAGGGCGCAGGACGAGGGATTGGGGATGTCATCAGCACGGTGGATGGGAGGGGCAGATATGGCGGGAGCAGAGGACCTTATCTTGTGCCGGGGGTGCGCACTCGCTACTTGAGAGCGATTGCACGCCCCGGTCCTCAAGGCTCCCCTCAGATACTAGGTGGCTCAGATACTCAGGACCTGGGCCTCCGGCTGATGCTGTGCAACGCCAGGTCCGTGGTCAATAAGGCCCCCCTCATTTACGATCTTATTCAAGAGGGGGGAGCGGACCTGGCGGGTATTACGGAGACCTGGTTGGGCCCGGAGGGAGGGGTCCCTCTGGTTGAGATGTGTCCACCAGGCTTCAGAGCATTCCATCAGCCGAGGGCCCAGGGGAGGGGCGGGGGGGGTGGCGGTTATTATTAACGAAGGTCTGGGTCCGAGGGAGACCACTGTGCCACAGATTGCCGGGTGTGAGTCCCTCTTTGTGAGATGGGGTCATGGGGTTCAGATGGGCTTGCTGCTTACGTACCTGGCTCCCTGCCGCGTGGCAACAGCCCTGCCCGAGCTACTCGACGTGATAGCCACGGTGGCAGTTGATACACCCAGGCTTATGGTCATGGGTGATTTCAATCTGCCGTCCGTTGGTGAAACGTCAGAGATGGCTCGGGAGTTCATGGCTTCCATGACGGCCATGGACCTGACCCAGTTAGTTCATGGCCCCACTCACAGGGGGGGACACACGCTGGACCTGATTTTTGTCTCTGGCCAGTGGTTGAGTGGTCTTATTATAGGGGATATAGACATGAAACCCTTGTCATGGTCAGACCACTCACTCCTTCGTCTGGACCTTCGAACCGCTACACCCCGCCGCAGGGAGGCGGACTCAATTAGATGGATCCGCCCCAGGCGCCTGATGGATCCTGATAGGTTCCAGACGGAGCTTGGGCCAATTCCTGAAGATCTGGCACACGACTCGGCCGAGGACCTGGTAGCTGCCTGGGATCGGGCGGCTGGTGGGGCCTTGGATCGAGTCGTGCCTTTGCGGCCTCTGACCCGGTGTCGATCCCTCGCGGCTCCTTGGTTCACCGAGGAGCTGAGGGAGATGAAACGCCGGAAAAGACGCCTAGAGAGCGGTTGGAGGGCCAGTCTCGCTGAATCTGACCGAACACTGGTAAGGTCGCATATTAAGACCTACCTAGTGGCGATAAAGACGGCAAAGTTTAACTACTTTTCCGCCTCTATTGCGTCATCAGGGAATCGTCCGGCCGCCCTGTTCAGGGTAACCCGCTCCCTGCTCCATCCGGGAGCGCGGGAGGATCCCTTGGAAGGCAGGGCGGAGGATTTCGGACAATACCTGTATGACAAAATCGCTCAGATCCGGGGGGATTTGGACTCTGACTGGGTAGATCAGGGCAGGGTGACGAGGAATAGTCTTGAGAATGTTACCTGGGAGGAGTTTGATGCTGTGACTCCGGATGATGTGGACAGGATTTTGGGGAGACTTAGTGCGGCCACATGTTTACTGGACCCGTGTCCCTCCTGGTTGGTACTGGCCTCCCGGGAGGTTACACGAGGCTGGCTCCAGGGTGTTATCAACGCTTCGTTGAGTGAGGGTCACTTCCCCGCCGCCTTGAAAGAAGCGGTGGTGAGGCCTCTCCTCAAGAAGCCGTCCCTGGATCCGGCAATATTGGCCAACTATCGTCCTGTCTCCAACCTTCGCTTCCTGGCGAAGGTTGTTGAGAGTGTGGTCGCGCGACAGTTTCCACAATTCTTGGAGGAAACATCCTATCTAGATCCGTTCCAGTCGGGTTTCAGGCCTGGACACAGCACGGAAACGGCATTGGTCGCGTTGGTTGATGATCTCTGGAGGGCTCGGGACAGGGGTTGTTCCTCTGTTCTGGTCCTGTTAGACCTCTCAGCGGCTTTTGATACCATCGACCATGGTATCATGCTGCACCGGTTGGAAGAGTTGGGGATGGGGGGCACCGTATTACGGTGGTTCTTCTCCTTTCTCTCCGACCGGTCGCAGTTCGTGTTGGCAGGGGGGCAGAGGTTGACCTCAAGGCCTCTTATATGTGGAGTGCCTCAGGGGTCGGTCCTCTCGCCCCTCCTGTTCAACATTTATGTGAAGCCGCTGGGCGAGATCATCCGTGGCTTTGGGGTGAGATACCATCAGTACGCTGATGACACCCAGCTGTACATCTCCACCCCAGGCCACCCCAACGATGCCCTTGAAGTGATGTCCCAGTGCCTGGAGGCTGTGCGGATCTGGATGGGGAGGAACAGGCTCAGGCTCAACCCTTCCAAGACTGAGTGGCTGTGGCTCCCGGCATCCCGATATAGTCAGTTGACTCCATCACTGACTATTGGGGGCGAGTCGTTGGCCCCCACAGAGAGGGCTCGCAATCTGGGAGTCCTCCTGGATAGGCAGCTGTCCTTGGAGGAACATCTGACGGCTGTAACCAGGGGGACCTTTTGTCAGGTTCGCCTGATCCGCCAGTTGCGGCCCTTTCTTGATCGGGATTCCCTGTGCACAGTCACTCATGCCCTCGTCACCTCTCGCCTTGACTACTGCAACGCTCTCTACATGGGGCTCCCCTTGAGGAGCACCCGGAGGCTCCAACTGGTCCAGAATGCAGCAGCGCGGGTAGTGACGGGAGCAGCCTGGCGCTCCCATGTAACACCGCTCCTGCGCGAGCTGCACTGGCTCCCAGTGGTCTTCCGGGTGCGCTTCAAGGTGTTGGTTATCACCTTTAAAGCGCTCCATGGCATAGGGCCTAGCTATCTTCGAGACCGCCTGCTGCCACCGACGATCTCCCATCGACCTGTGCGCTCCCACAGAGAGGGCCTCCTCGGGGTGCCATCAGCCAAACAGTGCAGGCTGGTGACCCCCAGGGGGAGGGCCTTCTCTGTGGGGGCACCTACCCTCTGGAATCAACTGCCTCCAGAGATAAGGAGAATCCAAGACCTCGGTGCCTTCCGCCGTGCCCTTAAAACCTTCCTTTTCCAGCAAGCCGGGCTAGCCTAATTTTTTAAGTTTTTTTAAGTGTTTTGTTTATTGTTTTTAATTAATGGGGCCAAATTTATATATGTATATTTTAACTGTATTTTAATATTTGTACTTGATGTTTTTACTTGGCTGTTCACCGCCCTGAGTCCTCAGGGAGAAGGGCGGTATACAAATTCAAAATAAAATAAAATAAAAATAAATTTGTCATTGTCTTTTTGACAAGCTATGATATTCTCTGGTACACTCTTATTCAAGTACTAACCAGGTCTGATCCTGCTAAGATTCTGGAGAAATGTGCACAGGTTTAACTGAATGGAAATCCTTGGGAAACTTTCTTTGTTACAAAAGATGAAGTGAAACCTGGAGTTCACATTGTCTCTACTGTGCTGCTAATGAAAATAAATGAGAGGGATGTCCTTAAGAATTGGGAAACTTAGCTATACAAGTGTTAGTTCCAGCTCATTATAAGTGCTTACCATCTACATCAATAATAAACTCATATCTCCCTAAAATTACTTTTCCGTGTTAAATTAATCTCTTTGGCTTCTCTTTCTATAAAATATTTTATTGTCTCTAGAACATGGATACTTTTTTTACTCCAATCCTACAATAGGTACCTGTACGCAGAGGTACAGGTACAGGTTCATACCAGTTCAGGCGAACCGGTAGCGGAGATCACGGGTAGGCCCGCCCATCCATTCTGGCTCTATGCTGTCCTATTTAGGCATGTTTCGAGGCTGGGCACATGCGCGGAAGGTGCACGAGTGAGCAAAGCGCATGCACGGAAGGCGTGTGGGGTGAACCAGTGGTAAGAATATTAGAAACGCACCACTGTCTGTACTCCATGGTTAGATGAAATTCCAAATAAATCAGATTTGAAAAGCTGTCACGAATTTCATTCCCACTTTTTGAGGCTGTACTTTCAATCAAACGCATTAACACCTAAATGCAGCTGGGTTCTCAAACTCTAATTGACACAATAACCAACAAGGACTGAAACCTTTGCTTACATTTATACAAAATTCTTTAATGAGTCAAAAGTGCACAATATACTATTAAACATATTGCACATACAATTTTTAAACATATCATCCTACTCTAAGTCAAATGCTCTTTCTCTGAAATCCATAGCTAAGCTGGTTAGGGAATCTTTAATGTATAGAATAGAACAACAGAGTTGGAAGGGATCTTGGAGGTCTTCTAGTCCAACCCCCTACTTAGGCAGGAAACTCTACACAACTTCAGACAAATGGTTATCCAACATTTTCTTAAAAACTTCCAGTGTTGGAGCATTCACAACTTCTGGAGGCAAGTTCTTCCACTGGTTAATTGTTCTAACTATCAGGAAATTTCTCCTTACTTGTAGGTTGCTTCTCTCCTTGATTGGTTTCCACCTATTGCTTCTTGTTCTAACCTCATAGTCTTCACATAAATTTATAGTCTTGCACATGCTCACATTTGGAGGCATTGTGATTAAAAGTAAAATAAAGCACAGTTTAGGCCTGGATAAATGAGGATAGGTGAGCTTAAGGAATATTTAGGTATCTATCTTAAATATGTATGAATTTGTGATATCTCTCTGCACTTCCACTTTAATTTTTCTTCACTCTCTCTCTCTCTCTCTCTCTCTTTTTTTTTTATTTGATTTATATGCCGCCCTTCTCCGGAGACTCAGGGCAGTTTACAATGTGCTCAGCAATAGCCTTCATCCTTTTTGTATATTTATACAAAGTCAGCTTATTGCCCCCACAACTGGGTCCTCAATTTACCTACCTTAGAAAGGATGGAAGGCTGAGTCAACCTTGAGTCTTGGCGAGATTCGAACCTGCAGTAATTGCAGGCAACTGGTCTTAATAACCAGCTTAATAACAGGGTGCCTTAGACCACTGTACTACCAAGGCTCTTTTTCATCACCAATTTTGAGGAAAGTTGCAAGAGGCCCTTTTTAAAAAAAAAAATTCAGAGAGATTTTCTTATTTCTAGTCTGGGAAGAAGTACCCTTCATTTCTATACAAGGTCTTTTATGTGCACTGACCTCTGCAGAAGTTTTGGTTTTTTTTTTTTTTGTCTGTTCTTTCTAAAAAAAACCCAAAACTCTAGTGTTTTTCTGGGATGGAATTGATGGAAAGATTAAAGGAGGAATAAACATCACTCCAAGGCATCTGAGCTAGATGGCTAGATGAACTCTCTTGATTAATGTTGCCTTCTTAGAACATTGTTTCTAGGTCATGTTGTGTTTTTTTTTGTGACCTTGGACATTATAATTTTGTTTTGTAAATTGTGGTTTTTCACTTTACATAATTGTGAGATGGGTGATGAACAAGAAAGAAGGAAAGGGAGAGAGAGAAAGAGAAAGAAAGAGTCTGTACTATTTATTTGTTTGATTAGTTGTTAGTTTGTCAAATTTATGGAGCCAGCTATCTCCCACATAGTGACCAGACAAGAAGCAATGGGTGGAAGCTTGTCAGAGGGAGATTCACCCTGGAATTAAGGAAGAATTTCAGAATGATTAATGAATGGAACTGCTTGTTGTTGTTTTGTCAGGGCAACCTCGTCTACCCAATTATGGGATGGAGCACACTGCTTCCATTTTCTCCTTTCAGCCCCCAATTCAGGAGCCTTCATAGGCAGTTGCTTTCACGACAAACTACTTTTGTGTTAAATTTATGTTTTACTGACAAAGAAATAAAGGGAGACTAGTATAGATCTATTTCAAACTATTTAGCTTTCATCAGCTAGCCATACCGTTAGAGGCATAGAGGTTAATACATCTACCTAATATGCAAGTAGCCCAGGTTCAAATCCCAGAAGGGCACGGCTAGCTGATGAGAGCTAAATAGCTTGAAATAGATCTATACTAGTCTCCCTTTATTTCTTTGTCAGTAAAACATAAATTTAACACAAAAATAGTTTGTCGCAAAAGTGACTGCCTTTGAAAGCTCCTGAATTGGGGCTGAAAGGAGAAAATGGAAGCAGTGTGCTCCGTCCCATAATTGGGTAGACCAGGTTGCCCTGACCAAAAAAACCCCCAGCCCAAACTACTTAATCTTTCCCCTGGCATAGTCGAGAAAGTGAGGAGAGCCCGTGGCTTTTAGGTTAATACATCTACCTAATATGCAAGTAGCCCAGGTTTGAATCCCAAAAGGGTATGGCTAGCTGATGAGACCTAAATAGCTTGAAATAGATCTATACTAGTCTCCCTTTAGTTCTTTGTCAGTAAAACATAAATTGAACACAGTGGAACTGCTTGTTCCCAGAATTGTGGGTGTGCTCCATTGCTGGAGATTTTCAAGAAAAGTTTGTACAAACATTGTCTGGGAAGGATATAAGGATTCCTGCCTTAAGCAGGGAACAGGACTAGAAGACCTCCAAGGCCCCTTCCTGATTCTATGATTTTATATGAATCCAGTTTTAAGAAGCACTGGTGTTCTCCTCACTAAGTGCATAGGTTCCAGTTGGAGGCAACATATCAAGGCTCAGTGGTCTCATAGACTTAAAATGCAAATGGACGTAAAAGTGATGATGCAGTCCAAGGGGGGGAAACATCTCCAGGTGTTTTTCTTTAACCGTGACAGTCAAATGACAATTTAAATTCATGCTTCAGAGTATTTCATTCTTATGAAAACACAGCAATTTTGGGGTGGTGGTGGGGATGGGGAGCTCTTCCCATTAGGAAACTAGGTATTTTAAGATACTTTAAACAAGGTTGTCCTCCAGTATGGAACTTTTGGCTGCCTGGCAGCTGCTTCAATTCTACAAAGAGGTCTTTCCAGGCTCAGAGGTGCCAAATGGAAAAAAGGCGGTGGGGTGACTTCAGGATTGCAGCTCCTGTAGAGCACAGCAGATTGAAACCAGGCCCTTAATGAGGTCACACCAATTTGGTGCCTTTCTTATCTCCAAAGGGGCTGACATTTGGAGACCTTTTGCGCACATACTCACAAAACCCCATGCCTTATCTACGACTTAAAGAGTTCTGCTACCCTTGCAAAAAAAAAGGGAACTGCTCTGCAGGAAATCTTCTTTACAAGATGTTCCCTGCAGGGAGAGGTTCTTACTTTTCAGAACTGTACGCTCTTGAAATGAACTTCGTAATGCAGCAGAAATGATGAAAGTTTCCCCCCCCCCCCGATTTGCAAGAAATGGAGCAGAAATGGGAACGTTTAAAGTGATTTCAGAGAGTGAGAAACAGAAAGAATGGCTTTGTATTCCAACTTTGTGTAGATTAGGTAACTGGTACCAAGACGTGGTACCAGTTCTCGGGATGTGTATGTCTCCACATCAGGAAGTAGGCGATGTGTTGGAAGCAGAGGTGGTATTCAGCAAGTTCTAACCAGTTCTGGAGAACTGGTAGTAGAAATTTTGAGTAGTTCGGAGAACTGGTAAATACCACCTTTGACTGGCCCCGCTCCCATCTATTCTCTGCCTCCCAAGTCCCAGCTGATTGGGAGGAAATTGGGATTTTTCAGTATCCTTCCCCTGGAGTGGGGTGGGAATAGATATTTTACAGTATCCTTCCCGGGGCGGATTTCAAAACCCATTGCTACCCATTCGCTCATGGAGGCGCGTGACGTTTCTGTGTGTGCGCAGCAGCATCCAGGTGGGTGGGTGGAAACTGCCGCCACCGTTGCTACTTGTTCGCCCAAACCATAGTGAACCGGTAGCAACACACCACTGATCCTTCCCCTGCCACACCCACCAAGCCACACCCACCAAGCCACACCACGCTCACTAAGCCACGCCCACGGAACCGGTAGTAAAAAAATTTGAATCCCACCGCTGGATGGAAGTGTAGATGAAATGAATCTAATTTGTACAGTTATGGGAAATGTGTAAAATTGATGTTCTTGAGAAAAATGAAATGTATATTATAGTTGCGACAAACTGGACATGTATTGAAATGGATGTTTATATGTTTTTATGTTTTGTACGTTTCATTGTTCTGTTTAGTTTATACTTATAAATAAAAATTGGAGGAAAAAAAATTGATGTTCTTGAGGAAGGGCAAGTAGTTGGTGAGAACTCCTATTTCCTGCCTGGTTTCCGATGTGAAAGGGGGAAGACAGAAAGCAGTCACGCTCAGTGGTTAGAGGGGCAACAGTTCCCTGGTTTTTTATTACCATAGGAAGCAGTAAAAAAATGGACTGGCTAAGTACAAGACAATACAAAACATGCTGGGAATTTTTATAGCCACACATTTTTTGATCATTAATGGCTATTTTCTCTATAGCATTATCTTTTAAATAATGTTGCTTTTAGGCTGCAAAACACATATTCGACTAGTAAATCCAACTGAGCACAGTGGGGATTATTTCTGAGTAAATATGTGTAGGATATTGCTGTAAAGCTCTCAGACCAAACTATCTCTTCTGAATATATTGTCGCAATCCTCCATCTGGAGTGAAAATCCCTTCTGCAATAATTTTGGGGAACTTTAATTTGAGGGATGGAAAGAGTGATAACACTTTTCAAATACCTGAAAGGACGTCACACAGAAGAAATTCCAGAACCTGTTATCTCTTTTTTTCAGAATGTAGAATTCTGAATAATGTAGGAATAAATTAAAGGAAAGCAAATGTTGTCTGAATGTTAAGGGGAAAAAAAGAAGTTTGATAAGGGAATCAATTATCTAGAGAGGTTGGTGGGTCTCCTTTCATGGGATTGTTCAATTAGAAGCAAGACAACCTTTATCTTATTTAATTTGGATTCAGATATAGAGCAGAAATTGATGTTGATGTTGAAGACCTAAATATATTCTTTGCTAACCTCAGCTGATTCTGAGCTTTCACTTTCTTGAAGGCACTTCCTGTCCATATTCTTCCTTGATAACTTGGCCCAGTTTCTAATCCCTGTCTCTATCCTTTAATGTCTTCAAGTTGCCATTATGTTACCACAATGCTAAGGCACTAAAAGAGGCCTAGCTGTCAAGCGCTGGGGAAATGAGGAGATTCAGACAGTTCAAATGAGTATAAAAAACTTTTGCAAGCTTAAGCTCTCTACAAGAATCTGAGCTACTGTAACGGTCAAGGAAAATTAGCAGGAGTTAAGAATAAAAAGGAATTCAAGGTGGGTTGGACTTAGATTTCTTGTGGGCGTGGAGGGACTCGTGACTGATGAGGTGTTTGACCCCCTCTGACAGGCTCAGCCTGGTCATCTTCTACACTAGCTTGGGACAAGGAGAATATATTTCCCCTCAGGATTTCTCTGCAATTTCTTATTCAGTATAATACTTTTACACTGAATAATTCAATATAATAATTATAGTCATGTTTATATTGTTGTAAACTGTCACTTAGGTAGATGGATGATGTAGAAATGTAGTAAACAAGCAAACAAACAAACAAACTCCGAATTTCTCTTGCATGTTAAGGAATGTTAGAGGTCAGAAAATAATATGAAGATTTATTTTTCTGGCTCTTATTTCTTCCTCCTTAGGTTCTTTCGTTTTCAAAAGTTTTCCATAAAACGAAGAAACAATTCTGTTTGCATTGAAATTAGTGAGTAGGAAAAAAAAATCTGTATTTTGTCCTCTGAAATTTCCCAGTCTTCATGATCATAAACAAATAATACACAAATCTCATAACCAATAACCAAATAGGCCATCTTTCATGGTATTGACTTCTCAGAGTTATGCTTTAAAACGGTAGATTGGTTTCGGATGAAAGCAACAGTCTTCACACTTACAAAACACTTCTGATTCCCTACTCTCCCACTTCGCCAAAAATCTGTTTCAACAGCTCATATATTGTCAGTTGGTCTTTTTAAAAGTTACTTGGAGAAAACAAATGTCCCCCCCCCCCAGTTTTAATACACTATTTATTTCGAGCACGTAAACAAGCAAATCTGTTTTCCTGTTATACCATTTTGATTAGAGGTAGAAAAAACTATATGTAGTTAAGCAAAGAGCAACTGTTACTGGGGTGAGTTTGTTCCAGAGAATTACAAAAATCCCCTCCTTCTGTTGCAAAATTAATCAGTGTTTTGCTAGGGTTTCTTTTAAGTACAAAGAAAGCTTGAGAACTTGTACTTGACCTTTACATCCACAGAGCAAGGAGACCTGTGCTTTTTATTCTATTTGCAATCCCTTCAAGCAGAAATGCTTTCTGGGTTTGCTCAGTGTGGAATCTAGATGTGAAGTAATATTTGACAACCCTTTTGCACAAATAAACAGGATAAAAGAACTTGCCCCTTAATGTGGGTAGATAGGCAGGGTTGCAAGGAACAGCTCAGTCCAGAGAGAAATGAAAAAAAAGTTGGGCTTTGCTGCCTTCTTTACCCTTTGCATTAAGTATGCATTTATTATTCATTTATTTTATTTATTAAACAAATGTACTGTATTTTGTGACGTTGTATTTTAAAATTTTTATATAGTTTTGTTTTATTGCTTTATTATATTTTTCTTGGAATTGCTATGGACAGCACGCATAGAACTATTGTAAATAAACAAATTCCTAAGTAAAGGCTTTTTAACTGTTGCGACCCTTTTCAGATCTTTGCTGAACAATTTTTGTTCTATAAAGACAGTTAAAGTGGAACTAGTTTCATATTCACTTAAGGGCAAAAGGGCAACCTGGAAATGTTGGAAGTACAATTTAGGACATGAAAGAGGCAACTTTAAAAGGTTAAAGGTGAAGATTAATTTAACTAAAGCAAGGGTTATAACTGAGGGCATGGGGTCCAAAGGACAATGAGAGAAACATAAATGCCTGGTGGGAGAAGAAATTTCCCTTTACCAAACTTATCTGGGGGTTGGACGATGCTGAAGAAACAGAAGGCTGGATATTCCTAAAGAGTGAGGATGGGCAGAATTAAAATAACCAAATCAGACAGCTGAGACTGAGAATCTATTTGCCATTTATATCCAATCATGCTACTAGGTAGGTATTAATGTTCTCTGGCCACAGCATTCTTCTGCTTTATCGTTATGCCAATCTCTTCATTTCATCCCGTCCATTACTGAGTCAGATATAAGTTGTCCTTAGCTATATTGATGTTAAAGCAATTCTCTCTTCTTTATACTGACCTCATCCCAAGAAGCCCCAAGCTATGTAAAATCTCTTGGGCTTTATCACCTATTACCTTGGAAGGAAGCCAGGGAACTGCAAGAGTTTGAAACGGTGATAACGAAAGTGGTCTAGGGATGAAGAGTCAGGGGTGGGGGGGGGACCAAATCCTAGGACCATCCAGTTTGCTGGCTCTTCAAATATGGGCTGACAGCTCTTCAAATGAGCAGCAGGAAAATAAAAAAAAAAAAGATGGAGAAGGAGTGATGGAGCAGAACATTATTTAAAAGAAAGCAGTAGAGTTAATAGCAGGGAGAAGCTGGCTGCTCTAAGCATTACAAATGAGGCCAGAAAATGCATTTCTTCCTATACTGGAGCCATATTGCCTTCCTTGATGCTCAGTTAGCATGCAGTGTTTACTATAAAAACTATCCAATATAATAGAGTTGTTAAGGTTTGGATTTAAACAAATGTTTACAATTTTAAAAAATTGGAATTATAACTAAATATGGAAAACTTGGTGATGCACACTAGATTTAAAAGCTAAGTATAATACCAAGGCAAGTGGAATGGACCCGGGGTACTGTTTTAAAGTAATATTGGAAACAGGATTAAAGCCGGCTATGAATTACAAGTGTTTGGAGTTCATCGTGTCATCAGCATATTAATTGGATCAGTAGACCGTATTATTGGAAATGTGTGAATAGTAGCTGATCATCAATATCATGCCATAAATGCTTAGAAGACACTTTCAAAATTAGGACATGATTCAAGTTGATAGAAATCCTCTCGTCCAGTATCCAATTATTTTGCAAATGAATTATGACATCTATGAGCAGTAGGACAGCTTATTGTAAGAATGTGTTACAGCTAGGTTAATCATACTTTTATGACTGTAACATTGCCGAGTCACTTAAAAAGCACAAATTTTGATTTCATAGAGCAGATTTGATTTCATGGGACACTGCTTGTCCATTAAAGTAGAGCTGATGATAGCAGTCACTTCAAGTCCACAGTGCAAACATAACGGCATTTAATCAGGCACATGCTGCCATAAAACAAACATTACAACACTCTATTCATCCTTAGCCAAATAGTCTCAGAAATGAGAGGCTATTGTACTCCTTACATATTTGTAGATATATACACATGCACATTTACGTTCTGTGTGTACAATCATACACAGAGATATATAGGCATACAGTACATGCACACATACATATGCATGTGGGTGTCTGCTCTTATTTTCCCTATGAAGCATCCATATGCCAGCAACTGCTTGATGATGATGATTAGAATAATTGGCAGATTATGACAAAAATAACCAAAAGTTGTTTTTTTAAAAAAGGATACTAAACCCACAAATGTCAGCCAAATTATTATGCTTATTATTGTCAGGTGCGAATAATCAGGATCATTTGTTGGATTCAAAGCACAGAAGAGTTCACTGTTGTGGCCTATACGCAAGAATCTAGCAGTTGTTGGGAAATCTTGCCTGAGTTTCTCAGGACAGCACGGACCATGTATCCGCTTTCAGTTCCAATGATCTTACTATGATTTGAGTATTTCTGCTAGGGGAGAAAGGATCACAGCCGATCAATCTTGTGCATGGTCTAACGTTGAAATGAGAGCTGGTTTGGTGTAGAGATTCAAGGTTGGAGCCAACTTCTCCAGCACGGCACATAACGGAACATATGCATAGGTGTTCTTTTCATATGATGGTGGATTTTAACATTCCCCACTTGAATGTGCCTGGCCTTCTCCTACCTCCTAGGACAGGGGTGTCAAACTCGATTTCATTGAAGGCCGCATCAGGGTTGTGTTTGACCTTGGGGGCTGGGTTGGTCATGGCTGGGGTGATCGTGGCCAGCTTAACATCACTCGTATTGGGGGGCACCTGTGGTGGTCTGACCGCTCTCCCAGTGAAAACGGGCTCCATGCAACCCTCTGCCAGTGAAAACGGAGCTCCATTTTCACTAGCAGAGGATTGCAGGAAGCCATTCCAGCAGGAAACAGAGCTCAGGAGCCTGTTTTCACTGGCAGAGGCACTGCGGGCCGGTCCGTCACTGTTTCCAGGGAGGCCCCACAGGCCTTGAGCACCCCACAGGCCTTGAGTTTGACAACCCTGTCCTAGCAGGAAGTCAGAACCAGTCAAAATGCAGGGCATGCACCTCCACACAATCAACAATTGGGGTTTGGGAGGTGTTTGTCTGGGCTTGTCTGCAACCCTCTGCAACCTCCACTCACCCATCAACCCGTTCACAGTGTGGGTGTGCAACAACAGCAACAGGCCATCGCGGGCACATCTAAATAAGCCTTAAGGCAGCAGGCTAGAAATGAGAGACTGAGTTCCAGTCCTTCCTTAGACACAAAGCCAGCTAGGGGACTTGGGCTGATCTGTCTCTCTCAGGTCTAAGAAGGACCAATCAAGAGCAAACCTCTTCCAAAAACATAGCCAGGAAAACTGTAAGGACTTGTCTAGGCAGTCACCAGGAGTTAGCACTGCCTCAAAGGCACACTGATATTGCAATGACCTTTTTAGCAAAACCATTAGATTACTCCATCCCTTTCACTTTACTTGACGCTTTCTCAGCTGCATTAACTTTTTGTTGCATATATGTGACCGTGTTTTCAGACTCTGCTTTGCAGGTACGTTACAATCAGAGAACTATGTGTATTTAATCATTCTTGTTAGCTTCATTCTTGTTAATTTTTTTTTTTTTTTGTAGCTCTCGGTGATTACAATGTTCAGGTAGCTGTCAAGATACAGAGAGGCTACTCAGATAATAATGTATTAGTAGCAGGGATTCCTCTACATTCTGGAGAAATTCTCTCCAAGGCGTTTAACATATATTGTATCCTCTTTTTTCATCACAACATAATGCAGAACATCTTCCCCTTTATAGATAATAATTTATGGTACATTGCACTCTCTCAAGTAGTAATTCTTCAAGGTCTTTTGATGGATTGATTATTCTGTGCCATTAAGTCGATATCGACTCTTAGCAACCACATAAATACAAGATCCCACTCCCTTCAAAATAATGCTAAGCTCATTATGTCTGCAGGCTTGGATATTACTGTTATTTGTAATTATCCATTAGATTTCTTCAGGAAACATGATCTAGGACCATGATGGCGAACCTATGGCACACGTGCTGGAAGTGGCACACAGAGCCATCTCTCCGGACACTCCAGCCAAGAAGAACAGCTTCTAGTTTCCAGCACGTGCATGCATGCCAGCCAGCTGGTCTTCGTGCACACATGCGCACCAGAAACCGGAAGACCAGGTGATTGGTGTGCATGTGCACACCAAAAACCGGAAGCTGAGCTTCCCGGGATGCACATGGGCGCCAGGGAACTGTTCTTCTGGTTTCCTGCATTCCCTCCCCCCGCATGTTCTCTCTTGTGTGCGCGTTTCGGCACTTGTGCCGAAAAGGTTCACCAATAGGGATCTAGGATATATAGTGCTCCTTCATCCGTTTTTTTTTCTCTGCAACAACCGTGCAAGGTATGTTGGCTGAGAGGGAGTCACTGCAATCCAATAAACTTCCATGGCTGTGGATGATCCTGAACCTGAGTGCCCTTGGTCTCATTCCAATATTTCAATCCTTATATTATGCTGGAAAATATGCAGAACTTGTGTGCTGGGGAAACGTGGGAATGTCAGCTCAGGAGTAGATCACAAATATAGGAAACTGACAAAGCAAATGAAAGTAACCACTGAAGTTCAAAATTTATTCACAAAAGGCCCAGAACAGGATCTGTGCAATTTCCCCCCTCCCATGAAAACATAAGCACAGGAAACCATTCTCAGAGTGCATGACCTAAAGATAGTCCTCATTTGGTGATCATATTTTGGACTGGCAGCTCCATCCTTCTTTTTTTTTAAAAACAGTTTATTTATATATTTTCGCATTACATACATAAATGCTTGGTGAACAGCATATTGTCTGGATCAATTTATTTTTATACAATAATATTTTTCCAACTCCTAATTTCTACCTCTACTGTCCAACCATTTATAAAACAGGTCCCATCTCTGAAAATACTCTGTATCTTCTTTTTCTTTTCCTTTTAATGTCAATCAATCCATTTCTGCACAATCTAAAAATTTTTTAATTACACCATCCTCTGTGGGCGTTTCCCCATTTTTCCAGTACTGTGCATATACAATTCTTACTGCTGTCATAATATTAATATTATTTAATATTAATATTAAATATAGATTCCCCTTATCATACTTTTCAGGTGTTAGGCCTAGCAAGAATATTTCTGGTTTATACTCTATATGTTGTTTTACCATTTTCTCCAACCATGTATGTATTTTTGTCCAACATTTCTTTGCTTTTACACATGTTCACCACATATGATAATACGTCCCCGGTGTCTGGTTACATTTCCAACATTTGATGGACCTACCTTTAAATATCTTTGCTAATCTTGCCGGTGGTAAATGCCACCTATAGAAGATTTTATATAAACTTTCCTTATATGCAGTTGTCATTGTCAACTTACAATTTCTTTTCCAAAGCTTTTGCCATTCATTTAAATCTATAGTATATCCAAAGTTCTTTGCCCATACTATCATTGTTTGTAACTCCATCCTTAAGCAATATGATCATAGCTGAAAAAATCACCTGACCGCAATGAGTTTACAACCTCACTTCCCCTTTGGAAGTTAATCTAATCTCTGCAGTTGTTAAGCAAAACCTCAGTTTTACTTCCATGTTACTCCTTGTTGCAATCAGGTAGAAAGCACACAAATAGGATGCTGCAATGGTTGTAAATGTGAAAAAAGCTGGTTCCTTTTTTTTAAAAAAAGCATTGTAACTTGAATAGTCACTAAGCAAAGCAGTTGGAAAGCGAGGACAACCTGTGCATTGCTCAAAGTGTATTTTCCCCAACTGAAGCTATCAGCAAATCTTCACTGGTAGGCAATTTGGTTTAAAATTATAGGTTCAACATGTAAACACAACAAAGAAGAAAGGGGAATATGTCACGCCCCACCCCCAGCACAGACTGGCCTTTGCTAATATGAAGCTCACAGAAAGAATGGGATATTTTATTTATTTTATTTTATTTTGAATTTGTATACCGCCCTTCTCCCTGAGGACTCAGGGCGGTGAACAGCCAAGTAAAAACATCAAGTACAAATATTAAAATACAGTTAAAATATACATATATAAATTTGGCCCCATTAATTAAAAACAATAAACAAAACACTTAAAAACACTTAAAAAAAATTAGGCCAGCCCGGATTGCTGGAAAAGGAAGGTTTTAAGGGCACGGCGGAAGGCACCGAGGTCTTGGATTCTCCTTATCTCTGGAGGCAATTGATTCCAGAGGGTAGGTGCCCCCACAGAGAAGGCCCTCCCCCTGGGGGCCACCAGCCTGCACTGTTTGGCTGATGGCACCCCGAGGAGGCCCTCTCTGTGGGAGCACACGGGTCGATGGGAGATCGTCGGTGGCAGCAGGCGGTCTCGAAGATAGCTAGGCCCTATGCCATGGAGCGCTTTAAAGGTGATAACCAACACCTTGAAGCGCACCCGGAAGACCACTGGGAGCCAGTGCAGCTGATAAATACATATTCAGAAATTCAAATCCATAAATATAACCACTTCAGTTTCATGGTTAGCACATTGAAGGGAATATGGATTGGAAGGCAATTCCATAATTCATAACGCTTGTATTTTGAATGTCTTTCTTAGGTTATGCATGTGATAGCAAATAGAATATCTTCAGTAGATGCAAAAGGTCTAAGGCCATCCAAAGCATCAAAAGCAAAACACACTTAGAAACATTCAAAGCATCAAAAACAAAACACACTTAGAAGGCCAGTAGAAAGAGTAGCAAATTGCCCTAATGGAAACCCAGAACTCTGTTCCTTTTTTAATATTCTCTAATTTGGGGGCCATAATTTGACCAATGCAACCTGTTGAGTTTGGTATATACTGGCAGGTTAATCCAGAGCACAATTGTATTGAAACCACTTCAGTTTCATGTTAGCACTTTGAAGGGAATTTGGAGCTATCTCCGGATTATCACAAATAGCAACTTCTTACTCCCCCCCTCCTCTTCCACCTCCTCCTCCTCTCCCCTTGAAGTACTACCTTGATGTGATTATAGAGCTTGTGTACTCTGAGGAAGTTGAGAGCTAAACCAGAGAATTATCCAAAGAAAGTCTGAATAGTAGACCTAGAGACAGCAGAACAGAAGAGAAAGAACTGAAGAAAATCACAAAATAAAGAAATCTGCAAGTAGAAGGAGAACGACTGTGCCAAAAGAAAGCAAATATAGTACCAATAATAATAGGCACCTTGAGTACAATCCTAAAACATCAAGTGCATCACTTTAACATCATTGGCATTGACAAAAGCACCATGAGTCAATTGCAAAAGACAGCTTCATAGCAATACCTGCTTATCCAAGGTCCTTGGGTGGAACTTGAGAGGTGGACCAAAGTTCAAATCCAATCTAAACATCTGGTTGACTGTGTGACCAGTCTTAATAATAAATCATTACACATTGCCTCAGTAGACCTGCTAATTTGGCAACTCAAAGTATATAAATGAATTGGAAACAGTATTTTCTTTTTGTACAATAATTTAAATCCACCTGTCAAGAGCCATGGGCTCTTTCAGTGAAGCAAATCACTTAATTTCAGCTGTGAAACTCTGCAGAATTAACTTCTCATTGCATTAAATGAGATAATTCACTAGATCTTCCCTGCACTTCTGATTCTAAGAATATTTGGCCATATTTATTTCTCATTCATTTTTTATTAAGTGGATTCATGATTATACATATATGTATAGCTAAACTCTCAAAATTAGTTCATAATGTTTGAATGAATGAATCGGGGTCAGGATGTTAATGTATAATATCATTGTAAGACTTCTGTTTATTGCATATACTAATCCCAACAATCTGTCTAGAATTGATTGCTAGGAGGTGAAGGAGGAAAACCAGGAGTTCTGCAAACAGATGTCAATTTCAAGATAGCAGGTAAAGTGTTTTTTCCAGTGGGACCGGTCTATCAGGGCAACCTGGTCTGCCCAATTATGGGACGGAGCATACTGCTTCTGCTTTTGCCTTTCAGCCCCAATCCAGGAGCCTTCGCAGGCAGTCGCTTCTGCGACAAACTATTTTGTGTTAAATTTAAATTTACAGACAAAGAAATAAAGGGAGACTAGTATAGATCTATTTCAAGCTGTTTAGCTCTCATTAGCTAGCCATGGCTAGCTGATGAGAGCTAAACAGGCTCCTGGATTGGAGCTGAAAGGCGAAAGTGGAAGCAGTATGCTCTGTCCCATATTGAAGTAGACCAGGTTGCCCTGATAGACCGGAAGATGAATAGTTGTCTGCCACATTTATTCATCTCCGCCCCCTGCCTTTTATCTCCAGAGCTAGGGTGGGGCTTCTCTAGCAGTGGTGGCTTTTCCTTCCCAAGAATCAGCCCATGGATTTCCACTGCTCTCCTCTCCTCTGTCTTCTGCGCATCCACGCATCAGGCACTGGACCCAGCTGTTCCTCCTCTTCCTCTTCAGCCACCTCTAGACCTGGGGGCTGTTGACTCTCCATCTGAGGGTTGATGGATGGCCCAGGCCCCACCTCTGTCTGTCTCTCTGTCAGTTCCACTCCCTCTTCCCCCTTAGAGCCTTGATGCTGACCCTGACTCCCATGCCTCCTCCTCCTCTGAGTTGGCTGTTGGAGGGGCCAATGGCCAATAGGCCACAACAGGGGGTACTTTAATTTTATGTTTTAAAGATAGGCATTGGAGATCATTGGGCTTTCTAAACTGCAGTTTTCAAGCAAAAATAGTTCCTCTTCAAGACCTAATTCTTTCATCATTATTCTGAGCATGGGTACAGTTGGTGGCCTCTTACATTGACTGCTGACTCTGCAAACACAGAAGGGGACATGAACTTGAAACACATTTGGTTATTAATGATCAATAGAGTACAGTAGGAGATCCAAGGCAAGAGTACCTGACTCATAAAAACAAGATTTATGAGCAATGAAACCTTATTTTACATTTCCATTGTTTGCAAATTTCCCTCATTGCCAAGGATTGACTCCTGCTGTGAATCAAGCAGAAATGGTTTGCAAGCTGCTGTGTTGCACAGTTTCATGGCACTCAACTTCCTGTATTCCCTGAGTACAGAGTAACTGAAAAATTACAAAAAAAAAAAAAAATCCTGATTTTGGTTAGGTACTCTTGGTCTAGTGCAGGGATGTCAAACTCAAGGCCCGGGGGCCAGATTTGGCCTGTGAAAAGGCCAAATCTGTGCTGGAAACAGCAAAGGATTGGCCCGCAGTACCTCTGCCAGTGAAAACAGAGCTTGGGAGGGTTGTGTGAGGCCCTCCCGAACTCCATTTTCACTGGCAGTGGATTGCAGGAGGCTGTCGCAGCTGAAAATGGAGCTTGGGAGCCTGTTTTTGCTGGCAGAGCACTTGGACCACCACCTGCGCCCCCGACAGTCACATTGAGCTGGCTACACCCACCCTGGCCATGCCCACCTGGGCTCCCGAGGTGAAGCACAACCTTGATGCGACATCAAGTTTGACACCCCTGGTCTAGTGGTTAAGGCACCAGGCTAGAAACTAGGAGACCTAGTCCTGCCTTAGATATAAAAGCTGGCTGGGTGATCTTGGACCTGTCACTCTCCGCCCAATTCTTCCAAGAGGAAGAAGGAGTATTAGCTATGTTCGCCACCTTGAGTTATTTGTAAAAATAATAAAGATGAGAAATAAATAAATAAATAAATAAATAAATAAATAAATAAATAAATAAATAAATAAATAAAATAAAATAAATAAATATAAATAAATAAGGTCATGTTTACAAGTTTATTCAAGTCAGGAATTGGCTTTCTAACACTAGGCCTGTAGAGCTATGTGAATGACTGCTTTGCTTTGCCTTCTGGCTCTCTTTGTTTTGGCTGATTTAAATGACACATTCAGGAGATGCTATGAATATTATTTTAGGAGTTCTTTTTTCCTCTCTAAACCTCATGCTCATACACAATTATGAGGGAATGATCATTCATAAATTAAAACAGTAATATTTGAATCCAGTGTGGGAATATTTGGTTGATGACATGGAACATTTTTATGATTTAAAAGTTGACAGTGTCCACTTTAGAAATCATAGGAGATCGTCTTTTCATTAAATGAAATTCTCAGCCTTGTGACTGTTTTTATTCATGATTATGAACAGTGGAAGTGCTTTTGAACAAATATTATCCAGACTAAAATAATTCCTGAAGTACAACAAACATTTGTTGACTCCACTTGGACCTTCCTTTGATCTTAATTTATGTTTAGAGTCATGTCAGATTGCTGGAGTTGCTGTCCATTATGTAATTCCACTGCTTTTCTGATGGGCAAGGCCATTTTGGGCTGAATTAAATGTATGTATGTATGTATGTAATTAAAAAAAATCTACTTTTAGTTTTTTGATTAATAGGTCAATTTCTTTTTATTTCCTAATATCCTTATAACTTTCAAATCAAGTGGGTTTTTTTATAGCCTTCAGCCTTTGTCTCCCAGCTGTAAGAAGTAAAATGAGACTCAGATTTTAATTTTGTAATCCCAGCTGTGCTTGTTGGATACCATGAGGAGGCTGGATTTTTCCACAAACCTGCATATTTTATCCAGAGAGCAATTTGGCTAGTATGGAGAAATATTTCCTGTGTCCCTAGAAATCTTCTCAGTCGCACTTTTATTAAAAACCATGTATTGAAGGAACATGTTTGAGAGAGGATAAAAGGATATCACAATCCAAAGTGACAATTATTTTCTGAAAAAAAGAGCAACAATTTGATCCGGAGAATTTCTTCAGGAGAACTTTTTCAAAAATTTATTTGCAATCCTCAACTGACTTCAAAAGAAGTGACTAAGACCCATTATTGCACCCAGTAAAACACAAAGTATAGCCATATTAATAAAATAAAATCGTGCTTGGCTCTAATGAGAATGTAGGTCAAAGAATTAAGGGCTGCAAACCCAACCCTACATAACAGTTAATGAGCATACGCTGACAGCAATAATAAGGGTGACATACATTAGACCTGAGCTGAAATGTCTCTAAAGACCTTTTCTTTTTAGGTTTTTGAGTTGTTTTTTTTCCCCCTGAACTGCTCACCTCCGTGCAATTTTCAGAATTTCTCCGCTTTTGTTTTTTTGTCTTCACTGCTCCTCACAATAATGACAGGGACTTATGAAAGGATGACAAATGTGAGGCAGCCCACCTAAGGCAAATCGTTGGAGGATTTCATGCCTTATTTGGGAAAAATGGTAAAATAGTTCTCACATAAAGTGGCCAATTCCAAGAGGCTGATTATCATATATTGGCAAGTTTTATTTGTCAGCAATATGTTTTTTAAAAGCCTTAGATTTATTAACAGTACAAGTAGTCCTCAACTTACAACAGTTCGCTTAGTGACCGTTCGAAGTTACAATGGCAGTGAAAAACGGGACTTATGATAATTTCCCATCACGATTGTTGCGCAATCCCCATGGTCATGTGATCAAAATTCGGATGCTTGGAAACTGACTCACATTTATGACAGCTGGAGTGTCTCAGGGTCATATGATCCCCTTTTACAACCTTCTGACAAGCAAAGTCAATGAGATTCCAAAGTCAATGAGCCAGATGCCAACTGTGTTAACAATTGGGTTACTAACTTAGCAACCACAATGATACACTTAGCTGTAGCCAAAAAGATTGTAAGATGGGCCAAAGCTCACTTAACATCTGTCTCAGAAAGAAAAAAATTGGGCTCAATTGTGGTCATAAGTTGAGGGCTACCTATATAAGTCGCTTTGCTTGTATAACATTAAAAATATGGTGGCTAACTACTGGTTGGTGTGTTTTGCTTTCTTCATAGTTTCTCCTTCTCCTCTTCTGTTTCATGTCTAGGTAACTTTTGGGGTCTCGTTGATCCTGTGGGTCTTCTTGACCATATACCAGTCAATTTTGGTCATAGTGGCCAAAATTGTGGAAACCTTTTGGGAAAAGTGTATTTTTGAGGTTTGATGGCTAATAACACCACTTTTTTTGGGGGGGGGAATTTCAAGATAATCATATTTCACTGCTGGAATGGCCTGGGAATAGCCAAGACCCAACTGAAAATCTATGGAGCCGACTAAAGAAACTTGTTAGTCAGAAGCGACCCAGCAATAAAACCCAGTTATTAGAAGCAATCATTCAATCTTGGTTCCACATTATAACAGCTGCAGAACTTAAAGACTTGGTTCACTCCATGGGAAGATGTAATAAGGCCATAATTCATTCTAAAGGTTACCCAACTAAGTATTAACTGACATGGTGATAATTTTTGTATATATCGTTTTTTCTATGGTGGTAATTTTTGTACATGTTTCACTTTTCTTCTTTATACTGTAACTGCTATTCTAATAGCAAATCCTTCATAAAAGTTATAGCATTGCATTCTTGATTAAATTATCTTTCCATTGATATATAATTTTATGGTACTACTAAAAAAAAAAATGGTGTTATTAGCTAGCTTTAGAAAATACACTTTTCCCAAAAGGTTTCCACAATTTTGGTCATTACTGCATGATCTTAGGTAAAGGCCTCATTACACACTTTACTCACTTATACACCTTCCCCCAAATGAATGTTGCTTCTTGTGCCCATAGGGAAATCTGAAAGAGGTTGCTAGTGAAGGGAGATCTTGTTCAATATTGAGACCAATATTCTTCTTCCAGGTCATTGGTTTCATTCTGCTAAATGTTGCCCCTGGAAAGTAAGACAATATCACTGTGATTCTGTGATACTTTCATGCTATAAGATGCAGGGGTAGGTTCTACTTACCTTTACTACCGGTTCGCAGCAGGAGCATGCATGCTTCTGCGCATGCTCAGATCACCCATGATGACATTGTGGTAGGTGGGCGGAGCCTCCCACTGGTTTTACTACCGGTTCTATAGAACCGTACCCAGGGCTGGATTTTCCTATAGGCTAACTAGGCTTCAGCCTAGGGCCTCAAGATCAAGAGGGGCCTACATTCAAATTGTTAGCAAAATTAAAATTACACTTTCACTATAGGTGAAAGGGCCTCATAAGTGGAATAGCCTAGGGCCTCTTTTCATCTAAATCCGGCCCTGACCGTACCGAACCGGGAGCAACCCACCACTGATAAGGTGTGACCTTCAGTCATAATCTCCTCTCAGTACTAAATGATAAAATATCTTTATGTTTTATCTTTTTTGTTGTTGTTGATTGCTTAATTATTTCCCCTTTGACTATCTCCTCAGCTTCCACGTTTCTATTCTTTCCCTCCCATTTCCTTTGGGTTATTTCCCCGTTTATTTTTCTGTTTAATTCTGGAATCGATGGAATAATGTAGATTAATTTAGTTTAGTTTATTGCACTATGTGACCACAATCTTTTTTCATTAACTTTCACAAAACTTGTCATAGATGCCTGACTCCCTCAGGCTTCTGCAACTCTCTGCTGCATTTCCTAGGGACGGGGTCAGAGGCTGGGTCAAAAATACCATGAAAATCTCACAGCATGATGTTGCAAGGGATGGTTGCCATGGCAACCCCAACCAAACTTCCAGGAATTCAGGAAAAAAAAAACAGCCATTTTTTTTTTTAAAAAAAGGGTCTTTGGACAATGACAGCTCCCTGGCTAGATTATATCATACAGATAAGTAAAGCTACTTCCCAGTTTTATTCAGGTTATTTTATTGTCATCACCCTGAATTGCAACAACATTGCGATCAAACATGTCAAATCAGATTGAAAAATACGCCTCTTTGCCACTGTCGTCTCTCTCATGTGAACATTAATGAATGAGAAATAAAACCAATTGAAAGTAATTTGCAAACTTTAATGCATATAGTCCTCATATACTAGCTATTACATATACAGTATTGGTGTGCAAATCTTTCAAGTCTGGTGACCCTGGATCAGGGGTGTCAAACTCAAGGCCCACGGGCTGCATCTGGCCCGCAGGGTGCTTAGATCTGGCCCATGGGGCTGCCCTGGAAACAATGAAGGACTGGCCTGTGGTGCCTCTGCAAGTGAAAATGGAGCTCGGGAGCGCTGCCCTTCGCGAGCTCTGTTTTCGGCTGCAACAGTCTCCTGCAACCCTCTGCCAGCGAAAACAGAGCTCAGGAGGGCCCCATGCGGCTCTTCCGAATCTGTTTTCACTGGCAGAGTGCTCGTGCTACCACAGGCACTCCCGTGGGTGAGCTGGGCACACCCACCCTGGCCACGCCCCCTGCCCCCGGATATCAAACACAACCCTGATGCGGCCCTCAATGAAATCAAGTTTGACACCCCTGGATTAACCATATACCCCTTCCAGGAAAAATAAGGCAATAGATTGTTTTTCTTATTGCATGCTGACTTTTCCAAATATCAGATCCAGGCAAGGCGTGTTTCTGTTCAGCGCTTTCACTCAACTTCTCTAAATGAGGATTCAGCTATTCAGATCAAATAATGACCCAGCCACAATGAAAAATTCAGCCCTAAGTAATGTATAATTGATATACATGATGGATACAAAAACCCCCAGAAGGGCATTTTATACACTTTTGCACATTATATAGACAACAAACCTCTTATTGTAGGATTTATGGCTTAGGTTATCAGTGCAGGAAAATGTAGCATATTCTTGAAAGTTTGGGGTCATAAATATGTGAGCTCTCGGGATTTTGCCTTTTGTTTGAGCATGTGAGCTGTGCAAATGAGCAAGTTGGCTGGTGTGAGGAAATAGTGTTTGGGAGGGGGAAGACAAGGTGGGTCAGACTGAAGTAAGTGGCATCACAATCTTCTGGCATAAGGTCTTGCCTCTTTTCTAGATACATTGCATGCATACCCCCATAGCTTGCTATGTGATATTGTGACACTATTTTCTTCTACTTTCTACTACAAAAGCAGCAAGATCCCATGGACACCATTTTTGGTATTTACCAAAAGATGAGCCTACTCATATTGTGGAAGGTAATGAAACCGTCCTTCATAATATATTAAATTCCTTTTGCTTCTGGATCAGAGCTGGTTCCAAGCTGATCATCCCAAAGGTGTTTTTCCAAAAGGCAACTGGACTTTTTAAGGTTTTTTTTTTCCTTTGAAAATGTTTTGCTTCTCATCCAAGAAGCTTCTTCAGACAACCATGACCTGGATGATTGAGAATCTCCATAGCAGAGGTGAAATCCAGCAGGTTCTGACAGGTTCTGGAGAACTGGTAGTGGAAATTTTGAGTAGTTCAGAGAACCCGCAAATACCACCTCTGGTTGGCCCCGGAGGTGGGGAGGGAATGGGGATTTTGCAATATCCTTCCCCTGTCATGCCCACCAAGCCACATCACGTCCACCAAGCCACGCCCACAGAACCTGTAGTAAAGAAAATTGGATTTCACCACTGTTCCATAGGCATTCTAAATTGATCTTAATAAATGCAATCAGTTTGTTTCTTGCATCATTGCCGTCTCATAAATAAACAGAGATAGCCCTATTCCAAAGCAACCACCTGGATTAACAATATGAAACAAGCTACTTTGGAGCCTATTCTGGACTTGATTATATTGGGAAGGAATAGGTCGTGTTGTTTAGGGCTGGAGAAAGGAGATTCCACTTCCTTATATAATCCTTTTCTCTCATTACAGAAGCTGAGCTATAGAACAGGGGTGTCAAACTCAAGGCCTGCGGCCTGGATCCAGCCCATGAGGTGCTTAGATCTGGCCCACAGGGCCGCCCTGGAAACAGTGTAGGACTGGCCCATGGTGCCTCAGTCAATGAAAACAGAGCTCTGTTTTCACTGGCAGAGGGTTGTAGGAAGCAACAGAGGGTTGCAGGAGGTTGTCGCAGCCAAAAATGGAGCTCATGAGGTCCACGCACAGCCCTCTCAAGCTCTGTTTTTGCTGGCAGAAGGTTGCAGGAGGTCGTCACAGCTGGCAGAGCGCTCGGGCCATCATATGTGCCCCTGCCATGACTGACGTCAAGATGGCTATGCCCACTCCAGCCCCCCTGAGGTCAAGCACAACCCTGATGCGGCCCTCAATGAAATCGAGTTTGACACCACTGCTATAGAGCTACACTGATGGATATTCTACTAGTTTGGTGGCTTCCTATGAGAAGCTACCGCAAATTTACAGAACCCCTAAAAGTAGTTGAATGCTTACTATTGCTCACCTCTGTGTGATTCTATGAATGTGAGAATTTAAGATAGTAAGTGAATAGAGATACAGGATGAAGGCCAAATTGCACAAGTTTAGCATTGATGCTGAGTGTGGTAGAAGACTTTCTTGATACAGGAAAGTCCTTCTTGAATGTATTTATCATGAAATGACAATAGTATCCTTAATGTAAGCTCAGTGGATTGCTTTCAAACCGTATATTTTCCAAACGAATTAACCAAATATTATTTGTTCTGTAAATTACTCACTTAAGGGACTTGTCAGTTACAAATTATCATCCTGGTCAAACAATTATATTTTCTTTCTCTTAATGGTTCTCTCTGCTCCTTTGAAATGAAAAATAATTATTAAGTTAGATTCAATAATTAGCAAGCAGGCAAAGCAACTTTATTACAGCCTCAGACTCACATAAGATCCCTCATAGTTCATAAATACAACAGTAAAGGAGGATTCAAAAAGCAACACAGAATGATTTATGTAAGAAATAAAAAAATATGCTAAACATTTATTCAATAAATTTTATGACTGGATAGAAGACAAAGTGTCCTATTGAAAGGACAAGTAGGATTTAGATGCTATACAGCAGGCAATCGTACTACAAAACTAAGTAGAAAAATATGTTTATGGATCTAAAAGTCCACCTTACGCAGTTTTGGTAGATCTTAAACTTGGTTTTGATTCTGTGTTTACAGAATTTAGAGAATAAATTGCTGGTTAACAATATTGATAAAAGACTATATATATATTTATATATGTATGTCTGTATGTCTGTATATATGTGTATGTGTGTATGTATTTATATATATATAGTGTGTGTATATGTATACACACACATACATGTGTGTGTATGTACATGTGTATATGTATATCATGTACATGTATATACATGCATACATACATACATACATACATATGGGATGAAGATCAGATATGGTTCCAAAGAGCAGCTAATGGATTTGATCAGTACAGCACAGATCTACTACTTCCAATTTTTATACAAATATAGTTACACAATACCTTAACAAAGTACCATATTTTTCGGAGTATAAGACGCACTTCCCCCCCTAAAAGTGGGCCCATTGCGAACCGGTAGTAAAGGTAAGTAGAACCCACTCCTGCTCCACACATCCCATTTTTGCCAAAAATGGGATGTATGGAGGCCAAAACTATTTTTTTCTTGTTTTCTTCCTGTAAATATAGGTGCGTCTTATAGTCTTAAAAATCCGGTAACTGTCATCCACCTAAACTGGCTAACAGACATATTCCAGTGCGCTTGTGTGTTGACATAATTTTTCACTGAATGCCACGGGAAGAAGGAGGTCTCTACAATTGTTCACTCAATACTGCAAATAGGAAAAATTCTATAATGTTGCCAAATCCACAGGTCATTTTTAATATACCAAGTAAAAGCTATTATCTTCTCTCTTGCATTGTTATTTTTTTCTCCTATTTTGTAAGGCTTTATAAGTTGTAACGTTCAAAGGGAAGATCAGATCAAAGAAAACTTGCTTATTGCAAATAATACCTTACACCACCGATTATAATACTATTTCTAATGCATTACATTAAACTTTGATTTAATGGACTAATGGGAGCGGGATGCTTATCTGTTACTCTACCCATTAAGTGATGAATGGGCTTTTATCAAAGCATAAAAAGGTGAACACTTGTTCTCTACAATCTGATAAATTGAGGGTTTATTATTTTATCTTAGAGTAGAGGTGCAGAATTTCGACTGGAAAGGCACTGTTGGCTTTTATTTATTTATTTACCGGTATTTAAGAACATTTATATGGCTCCACAACTCATTCTCAGTGACTCCGGGCAGCATGCAAGGATACAATACAAAAACTATACAAAAAGCAGTAACTCCCCACTCCCTTGGTGACAACAATCCAATGAGCCACTTGTTGGGCTTCATATCATCTGGGATCTCTCCAGGCCCATTGACAGAACCATGTCTTCAGGGCCTTCTAAAAGAGTGTCAAAGTGGAAGCCAACCTTATCTCTTCAGAGATGATGTTCCACAGAGAGGGAGCCACCACAAAGAAGGCCCTTCATCTTGTTCCTGCCAGATGGACCTCCTTAAGAGAAGGGACCTGTAGCATTCCCTGCCTCTCCATTCTGGTGGATCAGGTAGATCTAACTGGAAAAGACGGTCCTTCAAATGACCTGGTCCCAAGCCATGTAGAGTTTTGAAGGTGATAACAGGCACCATGACTTGGATCTGGAAGCAAATAGGCAGCCAGAAGAGAGGTGACACATGTGCAAATCTAGACTTGCACAAAACCAAAATGGGACCAAAACTGGGCTGCAGGGAGGGCGCACCTCCTCCCTGCCCCCCACGCATGTGCGTGCACCCCCCATGCATGTGCGGCTGAGACCCGAAAATCAGCTGGTTGGTGGGAGGCGCGTGGACATGCACAGTGGGGCTGAGCTGGGTGACAGCTTGTGTGCCCGCAGAGAGGACTCTGTGTGTCAGCTGTGGCACACATGCCATAGGTTCGCTATCATGGGTCTAGCTGCTATGAGAATGTATTCTGACAAGGATTACCACTGAAAATTTTGCCAGAGCCATTTTACTTTTCCTTACCAATAAAGTCTTAAATGATTTATGCCTTCCCATGATGTTTATCAAGGGTGATATTCAAGACAATGGAATTCCTACAAGCATTCTTCAACTGTTAAACAGTGCTTTCCTTTAAAGAGTAGGTTCATCTATAGCCTACTCAACAGTTGTTTTGGAATCTGCTTAAAAACATGGGATTCATCTCAAGCATTTCAATTTGAAAGGATTTTTGTTGCAGATTTTTTTGTGTTCATATTTATTATTTGGAGGCGCAGTGGTTAGAATGCAGTATTGCAGGTTAACTGTACTCACTGCCAGGAGTTTGATCCTGAGTGGCTCAAGTTTGATTCAGCCTTCCACCCTTCCGAAGTCAGTAAAAGGAGGACCCAGACTGTTTGGGGCAATATATTGACTCTGTAAACTTCTTAGAGCAGGGGTGCCAAACTGGCAGCCCACGGGCAGGATGCATCATGTGCAGCCCACATCCACCCCAGCTCCGCAAAAGGAAAAACATCGCGATACATCATGTGACGGCAATGTGATGTGGCGAGTTTGATTCCCGTGGCTTAGAGAGAGCTGTAAAGCATTATGAAGTGGTATATAAGTCTAAGTGCTATTGCTATACTTGTATCTAAATGCGGGATACTAAAACATATTAGGCAAAAATAAGTTTATATTGATAGATCCTGATAGCAAAGATGTATACAAATATATCCAAAAAATATTAAAAAGTAGCACTCTCCTTCAATTATGAAGTTGATGTTCCTTATCCAATAAGGCAGCTTATTTCTTGAATACATTTGGAGTAGATTGTTTCATTACGTTGTACATTCCTTGGAATATGCATGCCCCAGATCAATGTAGTACAACAGCAATGTTTCTCAACCTTAGCTAATGTAAGCTGTATGGACTTCAGCAACCCAGAATTCCGCAGCCACTATGCTGAAGTCCACATAATTTAAAGTTACTTATGCTAAGAAACCTGTGCTACAATTAGACAGTACTTTTTGAGCAGTTTTGAATTTTTTCCATGTTTATTTTACTTTTGGTTTGAAAATAAGAGTTTAAGAAAAAGAGTATCACTGTTTTGATTCTTAATTGCTCTAAAGCCTTATGCTCTTCCAAAATAAAATACTAACACCTTTAAGTAAATTGGCAATGAAAGAAATAGCAGAGCTATATTAAGCATTCCTTCAAAGACTTAACGTCTCACAGGTAAACAACCATCTGTAAGCATGTTAAAAAAAGAGTAAGAATATTTAATAAATGATGGAAAAGCAAGTACTACATTTGAAGACTAAGAGGAACTTTTATGACTCTGCTGATACATATGAAGGTTACATTCTGGTGAGGTTAATAATATTCAGTATTCTGTGCAAATTCAGGTCATGTCTATGAGATGGGATGTAAAAGAATAAGAAAATATTGTAAATAACGTATTTTAAAAAGTCATAAATATGTTTCCTACAGCAATCCATTAGAACCTGGATTTCCCCAGTCATATTTTAACTCAGTGTTTTTCAAACTTGGCAATTTTAAGATGTGAGGAGTTCAATTCCAGTACTGGCTCAGGAACTCTGGGAATTGAAGTTCAAATATCTTAAAGTTGCCAAGTTTGAAAAATGCTGGTTTAATTCATTAGCCTGAAGAATACACTGGTTTTAATATTTTGGAACTCCATAGTTCCATAGGAGTCATGGTAGTGCAGTGGTTAGAATGCAGTATTGCAGGTTTATTTTTAAATATAACCTGGTCTTTTTCAGCTTTATTTTTGAAGTCAAAGGGTTCTCCTGCTTTGTGCAGCTCTTTTATATGTCTTTGTAGCTCTTCTGGGTCTTGTGAGAAGAGAAGAACATCATCTGCCAATTGTTATATTGTAAGTTGCTTTGGATAGTGAGTTGGGCAGCGTATGAATTTATTAAAAATAAACAAATAAATAATTCTTTTCTTTTAATCACTTTTTTTTCCTTGTCAGCAGAGGCTGTGGGAGCTTCACACGAGAAGTGGGGAAGGGTGTCATGTAAAAGCCTGAGGGGGTCAATATCGCAATTCAGCTTCATGGCCAAACGTTGCCATCTTAGACTCCATCAATATATATGTGAAATTAGTTTAGCTTACTTTTTGTTTTGAGATTCCAATTTGCTTGCTTTTATACTTATCTTGGCATTTGCCATTTTACTAGCCCTTTGCTGATTTTCTAGAGTTCTCTTTGTATCCCTTGACAATTCTTTTTTTTTAAATTCAGCATTCTAAGTCAGGTACTGCTAAAAGAAATTTTCAAAGTTATGAAATGAGATTTGCTCATAAGACATGCAGTAGCTGCACATTAATTCTTCTTCAGCAAGACATCTTCTTTCTGATTAATAATTTAACAACGTGTCCCATCAGAGTTTAGCTAGCAAAATTTCACAGAATCCTCCTAGATCTTTTTTTCCCCCAAAAAAGTTCAGTGCTGCTGTGGCAGGTTTTCAGTTTTTAACTATAGAGGCTAATAGGTGTATATTGCTTTCTTTTCTTTCTTTTTTCTTTTAGAAAAATAGAACTTTCTGACTTCTGTATAAATATGATGCCTGCTAATATTTATTAATCACTGAGAATTAGAATGTCAACAAATCACCCATACATATTCTCCAATTTGTTGTTTTTCCTGTGTTCCTGGGATCAACTTCAAATCGGTTTCATTATACAACCCTCTGTTTTAGTGAAGACACCATAATTCTTTACAACTTTGAAGTAGTTCATATTTGTTAATGCATCTTTTCTACTTTACAGTTATTTTTATTAACAGCTTTAGTAAATCTCTATATATAAAAGCGAAAACCACTCACACTGTAATCATGAAATCTCCAGAACCGTAAAGCCTACAAACTTGAAATTTGCCACATATGTTCCTCTTGGCTTCTAGGTGCTCACTAAGAAAGGATTTTTTGAAATGACTATGAGAGCATTAGTATTTCCTATATTATGATTAACATGCTCTGATGCTAAGGAGTTCTACTCCCCCTCCCCACCTGAAAAGAAATCTATTCCAAATGCAAAACACAAGCAGAGGAGAAGAGTTACACTTTCAGTTTTACTTTCACAGCAGGAAGCAGCTTTAATACAGAACACTTGAGCTAAGCCATAGCCAGGCTCTTTCCTGTCTCCTTGTTACTCACACAGCAAATAATGTTTCACTTTCCAAACAGCCCTCTGATGCTAAGGAGATCTACTTCCCCTCCCCACCTGAAAAGAAATCTGTTCTGCGCTCTAGGATAGGGGAGGCTTCTGTGGGGCAAGTCTGAGGGAGAGAAGGGGATAGGATGGGGAGGCTTCTGTGGGGCAAGGCTAAGGGAGAGAAGGGGATAGGATAGGAGATATTTCTGTGGAGCAAGGCTGAGGGAGAGATGTGGGATAGGATAGGATTCTGTGGGGCAAGCATGAGCAAGAGAAGGGGAGAGGAGAGGCCGATTGTAACTATCATTAATTTTCAAGCTGTAAGTGTCGATTTATCAAGCCTGATCACATAGTTTCATAGCAAAGCACGGGTATCTAGCTAGTTATTGATAAAAGTTATCAGGAAGTAATTCCTTCATTGATTGCACTTCATTAATTTTTACCCTTGTCTATGGTACATACATCTGACAGTAAAGATATTGAAATGGCAGATAGCTTTTACCTTTTAGGACTGACTATCAACAATTGTAAAGAAACCAACAGTCAAGAAATAAGCTGCAGACTAGCACTTAGCAGAGTAGCCATGAAGGCCTTGGAAAAAAATCTTCAGTTGCCTGAAAGTTTTATACTCACAAAGATCAGAACAGTGCAAACAGTGGTTTTTCCTGTGACCTTCTATAGAAGCAAAAGTTGAACTTTGAAGAAGCATGTTAGGAAGCATATTGATGTCTATGGAGAGTCTCAGTCATACAGGTTATGGTTGTCGCAAAGGTGCTTTTTCAAGAAGCAACTGGACTTTCTTGTTTTTCTTTGAAGACATTTTGCTTCTCATCCAAGAAGCTTCTTCAGCTCTGACTGGATGGTGGGGAATGGAAGGAATTATTTCCCTTGCAGATAGCTGCTTATTTGCCTTCTTTTAGAGAGTCATTGAGGCCACTTGGAGATTTATCTGTGTCCTCAGGGTCACCTGAGTAGTGCAAATGGGTATGAAGCCTTCTTGGAACTTCTGAAAGGACTTTGTTGTAGACTGGAGATAGATGATGTCATATCCCTCCCTCTCTGTTGAGAGAGGGCTGTTCAATTTTGACATGGATGACCTCTTTTACCCCTCTTTCAAACCAGGGGTCCTCTCTGTCCAAAAATGTGGACTTTGTCGTCTTCAAAAGAGTGGCCTTTGTCTTTTAAATGCAGATGGACTGCTGAATCTTGATTTAATACAATACGTACAAGATTCAAGGGAATGGTGGGAAAGGTGGAAGAAAAGTGAGGAAGAAGAAACCAGTGACAAAATTCATGGACTCAGTTGTGTGCACTGTTGGAAGACCTGAAGAATCAGGTTAGGGACAGGTTATCTGAATAAAATTGATCTATGTGGTCACTAAGAATCACCAACGTGATGGCATATAATCAATCAATCAGTCAGTCAATCAATCAATCAATCAATCAATCAAATATAAATGTTTATGATGCATTTATTTTTAAAGTGTAATGGTGTTTTCCCCTCACATTCAATTATTTTTATTTTCAACCCCCTGAGCCATTCATTTGTCAAGCCTTGAAAGTTTTTCTTGCTTTCTAATAGCATCTCAATTTTGACAGCAATAAAAATAGCAAAATTAAAGGCTAAGTAGAAAGCATTTGTAAGAAAGATAAAACACTGCAATTAAGGGTTGATTTATGTTTATCTATAAACATTACACTTAGAGATATTTTACTCAGTTTTATACTCTTCTCAAGTGCAGCAAGCACTTTGTCTTCCCCAAACCCCCAAAACTTTAACCTTAAACTATCTACTGTTGACTTCACCTCATTCCTAAGAGGTCTGTAAGGGGCATCCATAAATGCACCAGCGTGCCTACCGTCCCTGTCCTAATGTTCCTTTTTACTCTTACTCTTTTTATGTATTCAAATTATGTTTATACTTTTACCTGTTATCTTATATATGCTTGACAAAATAAATAAATAAAAAAAATAGCAGGCAAAGAACAAAATCACAAATTACAAACACAATAGAAAGAAGCAATACGAATATGGAAGTAATAATCTGGATGTAACTATTTTTAAAATGCAGAGAGGAGATTATGGCATCCATGTTTAAACTGAAGATAAAGGGACTTAAACTTTTGGTTACGTAAATCTTGTGTTGATTTTTGCAGTTGATTTTAAATTCTTCACAATTATAAAAATAAATATTCTTATTCTTATACTGAGGATTGAAGGCACTCACTGGATCTTTCAAGCCTTAGCAATTTGCAGGTGTCCAAATTCTTTGAAGCAGGTAATAGGTAATTTCCAAAAACAGTTAGCAAACAAAGTTTATGGACTTGGGTCCTTCAAAGAGCTCTGTTTACAGTTGAAACATTTATGGTGAATTTGCGCATTTCCCAGTTTCCCATCACCAGAGATTCTGCTGTTTTATAGTCTCTTTGAAAAGGAAACTGAAAGGAGAAATATAGTTTCTAGAGCCATAGTAGTTCAGTGGTTAGAACACAGTATTGCAGGTTCACTTTGCTCAGTACCAGGAGTTTGATTCTGATCGGCTTAAGGTTGACTCGGCCTTCCATCCTTCCTAGGTCAGTAAAATGAGGACTCAGATTGTTGGAGGCAAGAGGCTGTAAACCATGTAGAGAGGGATTAAAGTGTAGAGTAGAGTAGGGTAGGGTAGGGTAGGGTAGGGTAGGGTAGGGTAGGATAGGATAGGATAGGATAGGATAGAATAGAATAGAATAGAATAGAATAGAATAGAATAGAATAGAATAGAATAGAATAGAATAGAATAGAATAAAATTCTTTATTGGCCAAGTGTGATTAGACACATAAGGAATTTGTTTCCAGTGCGTAAGCTCTCAATGTACATACAACAATAGTGATAAGCAACAAAGTTATAGTCATAAGATAAGGAGGTAATAGGGAAGATGAGAATAATTATCCAGGGGGAGGGCCTTCTCTGTGGGGGCACTTGCTCTCTGGAATCAACTGCCCCCAGAGATACGAAGAATTCAAGACCTCGGTGCCTTCCACCGTGCCCTGAAGACCTTCCTTTTTCAGCAAGCCGGGCTGGCTTAATGCTTTTTAAATGCTTTTAATATGTTTTATCATTGTTTTTTTAACTTTGGGGCCAAATTTATATATTTCTTTTTAAACTGTTTTTAATGTTTGTATTTATGTTTTTTACTTTGGCTGTACACCGCCCTGAGTCCTTCGGGAGAAGGGCGGTCTATAAATTTAATAATAAATAAATAAATAAATTATGGTAATACTGCCTTTTTAGATAGTTTGACAGTGTTGTGGGAAAGCAATATGAAGCTGTACATAAGTCTAAGTGCTATTGCTGTTGCTATTATTTCTGTATTTCTATTGATGGCTAATTTGTCTGAATATCAAGCTTTCAAGAATTCCCTAGCATTTTGGGATTTAGCTTGGTTTAGGAGACTCATAGTTCCCAGCTGAAACTATGGTTGAGTCTGTCCAAGTGCCATGAGATTAAGGAGTTTTCATAATGTCTTTAGTTGTTGTGTATGGATGCATTCTGCAAGTCTTCTGCCTATCTGGCCTACCCAGTGGCTGTTAAGCCCTTACACCGTATGTTGTAGATGACTTGGATTTAGAAAGAAGGAAGGTTGTGAGAGACAGAAAGATGTACCAAAAAAAAAAAAGAGAGAGAGAGAGAGAGAGAGAGAGAGAGAGAGAGAGAGGGAGAAAGGAGTAACTCTGAACTCTTCAACTTGCCCAATACCAGCATGAAGTATATAAGAGATGATATGTGTGTAGTTCTGATGGAATCAGAGAAATCCAGACTGAAGTCTCCACCATATTATTAAACTCATTGTGTGACTTTGGGACAATCATTTTCTCTCTCCAAGAATTTTCCACATAGAGTTATTTGGAAAATGAAATGAGGAGCAATCTCATGTACTTCTTCTTGAACTCCTTAATGACTAGCAATCTATAAATGTAGTTATTAAATCAATAATTATGGCAATCCCCTTGACAGAATACAGCTCTTGATGGATAAGCCAAAGGGATGCTACATTGGTTTGAGGAACTGTAAGATACAAATTTAGTAATTTAATGCATGGATAAATGATCAGAAGACAATGTTCTTGAGGAATTAATTTACAGAAAACCTCCTGACACTGGATCACCCTAGGTGGCTACACAATATAATTTCATGAAAAGAGCTGAGAACCTGGGAAAGTGCAAAATTAAAAATGTAATGAACAAACTCCGTCTCATACCTACATATTTATATTTATAGTGCACTAAATTTATGAACCGCTCTTCGCTATGATAGTGGCTGTGGAAGGGGTTTAGGTTACATAATGATAATTCCCAGAGATCACATAGAATCATAAGCACATCACCAGTTATGAATTTAAGGACACTTTTCTGAATAGAGTTACAAATCTTCATAATTATCAAGTCAATTTCTAACCAAACCAAGAACAACTCACTACTAGTATTAATACAAATAGAATCTTTAAATGGAGAATTTTGTGAACTGGAGATAAAACATTTCCCATCACATATTTATTTCATTTAACGTGTACAATTCATTTAACATTAACATTTAATATTCATTTAACATTTCCAGTCTACTGTTTGTTCATCAAAAGATACCCAGCACAAGGGGAACCATTACCTGTTTTTCAAATTTTAATTGCTGACACATTTGCAAGAAAAGACAAAATTTATGGAAATCACAAGCTTGTAAAAAAAAAAATTGACTGGTCCCTTCAAGCATTTTAAGGGCTTCTGTTCCTTTTGTGCTTCGCAAGTTGCATTTAACATTTTAAGATGGGGTGGGGTGGGGATAACAATGAATGACAATGTATTCATTTGTTACAGAGAACAAAACACCATTAGATGGAATGCTATGTCATTAGCACAAAGGCACTCAGAGAATCATTTGAGTGGCAAAAAATGGGTCAGGGAGATTCAAGTGGCTACTCCAAAACCTTTTGATTAAAGTGTATGACAAAGGGAATGCTGATAAACAGGCTTTTCTTCAGCACAGCAAGAAGAAGCAAAAGAGAGAGAGCGGGGAAGAAGATTGATGGTGTGCAATGGAAGAAAAAATACAGTAGAGAATGAGTGATCAGTGCAGTGGTGCAGAAGAAAGATTAGCAATAGCAATAACACTTACTGTAGACTTATATACAGCTTCATAGTGCTTTACAGCCCTCTCTTAAGTGGTTTACAGATTCAACATATTGCCTCCAACAATCATTTTACCCACCTCGGAAGGATGGAAGGCCGAGTCAACCTTGAGCCTGGTGAGATTTGAACTGCCAAATTGCAGTCAGCCGGCAGTCGGCAGAAGTAGCTTGCAGTACTGCACTCTAACCATTGCGCCACCGCAACTCTTAGGCAGAGAAAAGAATTTGGAGGCATCATGAAAAGGCCAGTGGATACTAAAAAAAAAAAAAAAAAAAGAGCTTGCGAGCTGCAGCATGATGAGGAGTGTGAAAGTTGAGCATGAAGCACAGGATTGTGGTGAGAAACAGAAAAAAGAAAGCACCACGCATGTCTCTTTGAGCGTCCATACAAAAGGTAGGATATACATCTAATAAATAAACACGTAAAAAAAGAAAGTGAAAGGGACATTTTTGCTATGGTGGGTCTCATTCCTGGGCCTTGTATCTGGGAGCATAGGAACCTGACATGGCCTGCTGTCCCTGCTTATTGTCAGAATGGTGCTAGAAAAATGAAAAACAGAGTAACCGTTTGAGAGACACTCTACCAGCCTAGCATTTGAATGAAGATGCAATATTTCCCTCTAGATCTTACACCCTCTTTTAAATTCTCCCTGGATGTGGTTGCTTGCTTCTAAGCAGCCTCATCTTTTTTTTATGGAGTGTGTTCAAGTTGCTAATGTTGTTCCAGGCAACTTAAAGATCATTTATCATATACTTTGCTGTCTGAAAAGACTTATTGTTTGGGGGAATAACATTCCCTAAAACACTTGTCCTCAACAGGTTTCTGGATAGGAGCGCGTCTCGCTAATATAGTGATGTTGTTTACCCAACAGAAATTCAGCCTTAGTAGCAGATAGAAAATATCTATAATTGCCTCTTCAATTCGGTTTTCAATATATCTTTCACATATCTACAGAGGCAATAATTAACAAAAAAAGTTATAACCTTGGAAAGCTTTCCTCAGAAAATCCCATTAAACCTGTCCCCATCTCTGATACTGTTTGAAAGCAGCCTCAAGGTGCATAAAATCTGAGGAGTGTCAGGTGCCATAAAACAGAGGCAGTAAAAGCAAAGCAGCGATAGGCAAAAGGGATGTTCGTGCTGCTACTTCAAAGATGGGTCACAGCTGGAAAAAGACTCACAGTTTGTGACTTACCTGTTTCAGGTTTCTTTGATGCAGTGCTGGTGGATCAATAAATATTTTAAGTGAATAAATTTTACAGTTCCATAATTATTAGCAGCAAAACAAGTCAAAGAGATGCTGGCCACATCACTATTTATCTCCATGATGGCTTGTACTAATTCTTGGTAGGGCAAATGCACTTATCACATTTATTTATTTATTTCTATTGATCGATATGGCCACCCATATCAGTAATGCAGCTCTGGCAGCCTAACACAGGTTTTAAAATACAATAGAAAAATGCATATAGTGGTATTAAAAACCACTATAGTTGGCTCCCTCAAACATAGTACACTGTATAAGCATTATGGGCTAAATTATTTTCCTGATTGCAGTACTTGGGAAAAGAATCAGGCTTTCAAACGTTTCAAATCAAAAGGTGAGGAGCCAACCTACTTTCAGGTGGTACCCAGTGGTGAAATCCAAATTTTTTTACTATCGGTTCTGTACGTGTGGCTTGGTGGGCGTGGTGTGGCTTGGTGGCTGTCGCTTGGTGGGCATGGCAGGGGAAGGATACTGCAAAACCTCCATTCCCACCCCACTCTGGGGCTAGCCAGAGGTGGTATTTGCTGGTTCTCCGAACTACTCAAAATTTCTGCTACCGGTTCTCCAGAACCTGTCAGAACCTGCTGGATTTCACCCCTGGAGGTACCTCAGACAGGTGCAGCCATGGAAATGACATACTAGCTGACCCACTAGATAGCCGTCCCTTATCAATAGGATCTGGAGCACACCTTTCCTGCCCAACTTAATGGGATGAGCAATGACAATGAGAATAAGACAATCCCTCAAATACCCTGACTTTATGCCATATAGAGGACATGGTAGGTGAATAGTACTAGCACCTTGAATTGCACCCAGGAATAAATCGGAAGCAGTGCAGCTTGTGGAGCAGAGTGCAACATGGGCATAATATAGATATATCCATAATCATCCATATTATCTCGTTCCAGATTAACTGAAGGTCCTATATAGTTTATAAGAGCAGCCCCATGTATAGTATAGTGCAGTAATCCATATGGTCAATTCTTAAAATGTGAGTGACCATGTACAGTGCCTCCTAAGGGCACAATTGATGTACAACGCAAAGCTATACAAAGCCTCCTGCCAGCCATGGTGATCCACTACTATTTGTATAGGAACTGTGAGTCCAAGAGAACTTCCCAAGTGTGCATCAGTTTTGTCTGGGAGAGTGCAAAAACGTTGCATGCAGGAGGACCCTAAGCAGGGGTAAAATCTAAAATTTGTTACTACCGGTTCTGTGGGCGTGGCTTGGTGGTGGGGGTAATGTGACGGTGGGCATGGCCAACTTTTTTTTTAACTTTTAAAAACATTTTTTTCTACAACCTCTCCGTAAGGAGTCCAAAAATGCACTTGATCCAGAACTCAAGAAACTTCAAGGCAACCACCTTCCCTATAAAGGGAAGGTTGAAGACAGGTTGAAAGTTCTCCAAAGTGGTTGGGTTTAGTGATTCCTTCTCGAAGAGGCACATGCGCTTTGCACATGCATATGCATATGCACATGCATATGGTACATGGGCACATGCATGTGCCCATGTACCATAGAGCACCTCAGTCCCAAATGAAACATCATTACCATTAAACATCCCTAAGAGATAATTAAAAAACAATAATATAACATTATTTAGCTGTGAAATAAATGATAGATGCGTGCCCATAAAACAAAGCACTGCCAGTTGTTGTTTTTTTAACACATTATAAAGTGTGCAGTAATGCACTTTATTTATGTTACACCTTTTAATTTAACTTTACTTGCAATGTAATTCCCTGCAGGTGTATTCAAGCTGTAGAGCCCAATGATCAGGTGTGTCACTGTGCTACGTAATATAGGTATTTCCAGGTAGGGATAGTTAACCAACTACAGTATATTGGTTGGAAGCGACTGTCTGTGAAGGCTTCTGGATTAGGGCTGAAAGGTGAAAGCGGAAGCAGTATGCTCCGTCCCATATTTGGGTAGACCAGGTTGCTCTGATAGACAGGTCTCACCAGAAAAACACTTAACCAACTATAGTTTACCTTCAATAATAGACTTTTACTGGCAGGTTTCTGTATATCGTAGGGACGCAGTGGCTCAGTGGCTAAGACGCTGTGCTTGCCGATCGAAAGGACAGCAGTTCAGTTATTTGAATCCCTAGTGCCGCGTAACGAGGTGAGCTCCCATTAGTTATCCCAGCTTCTGCCAACCTAGCATGTAAAAAATGCAAGTAGAAAAATAGGGACCACCTTTGGTGGGAAGGTAGCAGCGTTCCATGCGCCTTTGGCATTTAGTCATGCTGGCCACATGACCACAGAGACGTCTTCAGACAGCGCTGGCTCTTCGGCTTTGAAACAGAGATGAGCACCGCCCCCTAGAGTCAGGAACGACTAGCACATATATGCGAGGGGAACCTTTACCTTCTGTATACCAGTGGGTACTTCAAATAATGCCTTTGGTAGGGAAAATAGTACCAACATGCTGATTTAGATAGCATTTGAAATTCTTAGTTATCTCATTCCCAGCTTGGGGCACAGGAAGAGAAGAAGAATTCCAAGGCAAAGTCCATCTTGCAACCTGATAGGTTACCTACAGTATATGCATGGATGTGTGTGTGTGTGTGTGTGTGTGTGTGTGTGTGTGTGTGTGTGTAAACACTCAGTCTCTCTTAAAATGTGTGCTTTGTTCCCTCCCCTGCAGACTTTTGAAACAAAAGCTGTTGCCTCCAGCTTTTACCACTGTTACCTGTAAGGTGAGCACATCAGTTGCAGAGGTATGGCAACCAGGCTGCTTCTTTGCTCCAGGCCTTCTTAAATAATAGATTTGCAAGTCAAAGCCGTAGGAGATTTGGTGTCTTTTAGCTGGTCTTAAGTGTACGACTTTCTACTGGCTCTTGCTTAGGTAAATGAATCGATGCGACGCAAGTCTTCACATTCCCAGCTTTCTTGCAATAAGCACCGCACACCACCACAACAGACGCACAAGTGTGGACATTGGCCGAAAGAAATGAAGAGTGGTAAGATAAGCCTATTATACATGTTCAGCTTAATGGATTTCTGGAAATATATTACCTAGCACACTGCCTGACACAGTTGTCCTAATAAATGAAAATGAGAAGATAAAAGAAAGTCAAATAAGCAAGTGCACAGGCTCTAGTTTACTCTCCATGAGTATGAATAATGCATGCATTTTGTCCTCTTCTATTAAGCAAAGCAGTGTGTCAGTTTTGCATACATGGTGTGCCGAATGCTAATTGGGAATTAATGTCTTGGAGTAAGGCGCCTACCTCAGAATTGGAGCACCTGTTTAGTTTAGTATGGTGAGAGTTACTAAGTGCCACTCGTTTTCCATATTTTTATTCTCTTTGTAATAGAAGTATGTAATTCTTCTGCCACTTACATTAGACTGATTTATATAGATGAAAATATAATTGAATCTGCTTTTAAAATTAGGATTTAAAAAATCTAATCCTTTCTTATATCCCACATTCTTTTTTTTTTTTTAAAGCTTTTTCATTCTGGTATGTCCTAATCTTGTTTGACATGATTTATTGAAAGGAAGTGAAATTTCAGAAACACATTTCAATTACTATTAGAAGCTCTAATTAATCATTGAAAGACTATAGATAGATCCAGATAAATTTGAGGAATGCAGTAAATAGCCGGCATACACTAACATTAGAGTTAGAAATAGGAAAGCTTCTTTTATGGTGAGATCCCAAGGAAGGAAAGGCTGACATTAATAGGAATCCATTCATTCCTCTTTTCAGGAACATAGAAATGGCTATGAACCCATGGAGATCAGTTACAACCAGGTTCCTTTATGGAAACCCATACTGGATAGAAATGTTACTTGGAAAAAAACGGGAAAAAAAATTACCATGAAAGTAATGTTTTAAAACTAAACTTCAGACCACAATGTGTCCTTCCATACATATGATACTGAAATAATATGATCTGTGTAAGACGAGCAACAACAAAATCAGCACGTATTTGTAAGAAAATGGTGTGTATAAAATAGGATAATGCTGAGGTGTTGGAAAAATGCAATCATATCCCGTAGAACGAGTCAGAGAAGGCCTTGCATTACAGTTCCAATTTTACAAAACCAAGACTGATTACGGTAGTCCGTTTCTGAAAAGTGAAATGAAAAGAATTTTCAGAGTCAGGATGAAATGCAGCCTAGAGTTTGAGTTTGGCTGAAATTCAGCTTAAAATTTCCATGGCAGGACAAAGATATCAATAGAAAATATCAAATAATATCAAAACACAGTCTGAAATGTGAAATTAGACCAAGAGAATTAAATATTTCACAGAATGTTTGAAAGGGTTGGATTCTACCCTTCGCATCGTGCCCGCACGCACGCACTTGCTTTGTGTGCGTGCGCACTCTCCTGTGCATGCACAGAAGCTTTTGCGCATGCACAGATCACCTATGATGACGTCTGGATCAGTGGGCGGAGCCTCCCGCCTGTTTTACTACCAGTTCTTGTGAACCAGTCCAAACCGGGGGCAACCCACCACTGGTGTAGGGTCTCCTGCTTGGGTGGGGGTTGGATTAGATGACCTACAAAGTCCCTCCCAATTTTGTTAATCTAATCTTAGTTAAATTGGGAAATGCTGAAAACGCAACCATTGAAAGTACAAGCAATATTGAGCAGCATCTTGAAAAACAGCACCAGTTACAAGTTAAGTCTTTAGGAAAAATGTTTCAGGCAAGCAGCTCTCTACAAATTGGTCCAACTTCCTTTTCCTATCAGCCCAGCCAATGCTGATTCTCGGTTGGAGTTTAAGCAAGGCATGTAAAATATAAGGTCTCTCCTTTTTAATTCTTTCTTCGTCGTTCAGACAGGCAGGTGAAAAAGAATCAACAGCCAGGAAAGCAAAATCAAGGTCGAAGGGGTCTACAAACTGCTGAGCATAGACTTTGGCAATGGCCCCAAGAATGCCAATCCTTTATTAAGTCTCTAATAAAAGAATTCCGACATGTAATATAAAATGTTCATGTCATCTCTAGAGATGTAGCCAGGAGGAGAAAGTGTATCAAGCTAGCATTTATTCATTTTAAAAAGCTGTGGCTATCGTGTAAAAAACAAAACCCCGAACAGGTGAGAAATACCGTCCTTGAGGCCTTGAAATGAAAAGATATCTCCCTTCTCTTTTTCGGTTTCTCTTATTTCTATCATTAATCTAACAGCTGTGGGAACAATTTAGATAGATTTGACAAGTGAAGCTCCATTTACTTACTTATTTTGATTAATATCAGAGGGTTAAAACGCAAATTAATTTGTCCCCAGGAAATTATGGGAGGGGGGGACAAAGCCTTGATTATTGGGTACTTGAACTGTGCAAGAAAGTAACCCTACATTCAGAAAGGTTTAATACAAGAAAAAGTATGAATAAGATTGCAGCTGATGAATAGAGCAAATGGGAGCTGCCCCTTCCAAAAGTTAAACTTAATAGCTAATTTTTAAACAAAGGGCATATACTTTATTTGTACATATTAACATACATGTCATGCAAATGTCAGATGCAAATGAAGACAAGAACAATTCTTATCAGGAGTTAGAAAGTATAAAAAGTAGGGCCGGATGCGTTATGCGAAGGCCACGGCCACCCCAGCTCTGCAAAGGGAAAAAACATAATGAAACATCATGTGACAGCAATGTGACGCCGCGAGTTTGACACCCGTGATGTAACAGGATGTAACACCACATTATAAATGTTCCTAACATTGTGATTTAGGCTTAGGTCTAAACAATGCTCATTTAATGTATTTTCCTTTCCAGATGTTAAACCTATATAAAATTTGAGAATGAAATAAAATAAATGTCATGTCCAAATATCACATCTTTATCATATAATTGAGTATAAATCCCTATTGTTGTATAATTAGGAATAGATCATTTTATTTATTTATTTAGTGGTTCGATTTATATGCCGCCCTTCTCCGGAGACTCAGGGCGGCTTACAGTGCGTTAAGCAATAGCCTTCATACTTTTGTATATACCTGCTTAGTAGGGCTTTCGGCATCCCCTAAGCGGTGTTCTTTTTTATACAAAGTCAGCTTATTGCCCACACAATCTGGGTCCTCGTTTTACCTACCTCAGAAGGATGGAAGGCTGAGTCAACCTTGAGCCTGGTGAGATTTGAACTCACAGTAATTGCAGGCAGCTGGCAGCTAAGTGCTACTTCAACAGCACTTTAGTCCGCTGCTCCACCAAGGCTCCTTCAATCATGGCAATTAGAGCACTATATGTTAGGATTTCTAGTGAGCCTTTATAAAAGAAACAGATTCAAGTTTATCTGCACATGTTCGAAATATGGATAGAGTTTTGCTGGAACAGCTTCATATGCAATACTGTACCTATCTTAGAGGCTATTTGGAAATCAAGTCAAGTGCTATGGTCAAATTTATTGCACATGTAAGGGCTTAGAGTCATAGTGAATGTGTCCTCCTGATGAATAATCATGGCTGAATGTCAGATTTATAATTGCTTTATAATTAAACCACTGAACCATACATAATTTGTGATAAATATCATATACTGATTATTAGAAGGCAAACCCTTTGCAAAAAAAAGCCTGTTTGGTATTAACTTTGCATTCACCCTGCCAATCTTCCTTCCCCAGCTCAAGCATGGATTGGAGAAATTTTGCTTATTCCCTCCGCAGTCCCAGATGATCACAACATCCAGCAGTATAACTCCCATTAGTGACCTTTCTCTCTCCAATTTAATCTTACAGTCTGGAAACAGGTAGTCACTAAAACACAAAACACACACAAGAAATATCTAGGTCCAATTCCAAGCCAGGAGAAAGGCACTGGAAACAAAATGGAGGCTGATTGGAAAAAAAATTGATTGATGAACAGAACCACAGTGTTCAGTTCTGGGACAGCTGACAAAATGGAATTGAGAGTGGGTGGATTTTTATACCTTCTTTGGGGTTTGTATTTGAGCTTCCTGTTCCTGTGCAAGAACATGTCCTTTAATATTCTATTGGCTGTTGTCAGATTCCTATGGGGTCATGGCTGGCTCTATAGGCAAAAGGGGAAATGCAAATCCTAGGTGTTTGTCTGAGTTAATCTTGTCAACCTAACTGCTTATCTGGAGTTTCTGTCTGGCTCAATCTTTCTGAATGGATTACCAAATCTGCATTTGTAAAAGCTGTCCTCCTCAGTTTCTGCTTGGGGCAGGGAGACTGATGCCGATTACTGCCTCCCTTAAGATTTTTTTTTTCATTCCTCCTTTAGGGGAAACATTCTATCCTGCCTTGTTAATATCCCCCAAAATATTTTATTCTCTAGGTGGGTGCTGACTTTCTACAACACACACACACACACACACACACACACACACACACAAAGAGAGAGAGGGGGTAGAGAGAGAGAGACAGAGAGAGACAGAGAGAGAGAGACAGAGACAAACACAATATCACCATTTGCAGGAGATTACATAGTATGAGGATTGCTTGCTTGAATGGAAAAGGTAGTGGGAAGAATTTCAAGGGTAGGAGCACAAACAACTGGACATCTTGAGTCTTAACGTTTTTAGTAAAGAAATTTGGTGTTTTGGTGCTCGGAAGGCACAGAAAGGCAGGAAAGCCAGCTGAGAGAAGGATAAAGCCCTTTTTCATTCTGAAACAAACTCACCTGCAGAATTTGACTCTTGCAAAAGGCCCAAAGACTTACTTTTTGAGTGGTCTGTAGCACAACTCTTTTGATGATCCTTCTCACAGATGGGTTTAAGCAGGTTTTGATCAGTTCTAGAGAACCGGTAGCAGAAATTTTGAGTAGTTCAGAGAACCAGTAAATACCACCTCTGGCTGGCCCCTGGGAGGCAGATCATGGACACAAAGCAAGCAGATCCTGTTTGGCTCATATTTGGATTTGAAGAATTGCAAGGGAATCCTCACTTGTCAGGCATTTTTCTGGGCAAAGTTAACTAAGATCCGCTTTACAATAATGGAGAAATTATACATAATTTCTGCTGCAACAATAGGGAAATTAAGGAAAGCTGGCCCTCCACACATTTGTGGTGTGCACACAGAGGAGGAAATTGTTAACTAATGATTTAAATCATCCTCCAAATGCATATCACTCTGTATACTCAACTTTTATAAAATATCAGAGTTCCTTAGCTAACATTAGACCATGGCAACTTGACTATAGCTGGGTTCTGAAAGCAATAAGAAAGAAATGAAAATGAAATGAAATTGAAAAAAAAAGTACAAAATGTCTTCCCTTGCAGAACAGGCAATATACACAGTATGAAGACAGAAACAAAGATACAGAACTGAAGAGATGGAGATAATTGCCTATAGATATGCACTTATACCTATATCATCTATACCTATAGCTAATTTTTATCCATGTCATCCCCAATTCTGCATTTATTGCCTTTCTACTAACAAACTCTTGTTGTAAAAAAGGTGGAAAGGTTGCCTGTCTGAACGGAAATAAATAGATCTTCATCCGTGTGAGCATGAGCATATCCCATGCCATGAAGGTATTTCCTCTTGGGCACCTTAAATTCTGCCTTCCTTTTTCCAGTGGGAAAGAGCCAGTTTGGTGTATGGTTCAAGGCACTGGACTAGGAATGACGAAACCTGATTTCTAAATATCTATGGAGATTCTCAGTCATCCAGAGAATGAGTTGTCCCAAAGGTGCTTTCGAGTCAGAACTGAAAAAGCTTCTTGGATGAGAAGTGAAATGTCTTCAAGGAAAAACCAAGTCCAGTTGCCTTTTGTGAAAGAAAGCACCATTGGGACAAGCTGATTTCTAATTCTCCTTGGACGTGGCTTTGGGTCAGTCACTTTCTCTCAGTCCTAACAAAGAAGATGTGAACAAGTCAAACTGTTGCAAGAAAACTGCATATAATCATCAAAAGTCTCATTTGTCTCAAAGAACAGAAACAATCATATAATACATTTCAGTGGTGATGTTGCTTAGGGTTTAGGCTTTTACCACATAAAGCAAGTTGTCAGGCCCTCCAGATCCTCTTTCTTAAAAAGTGGGATGGCAACCACATTATTTCCTTCCCCGCCCCATCACCATGCAAGTACACACAAACACACATCTACCATAGTCTGTAGCGTAGAATTCTTCCTCTGTAGAATTCAAGAACATGGAAAACAAAGCATCTCCTCCATTCGTTTTAGCTACAGTTAATGAGCCCCAAAGCACCATAATAGTCAATGAGCCGAAAAGGTTTGCACACTGTTTGCAGTTCATCGGTTGGATTAAATGACACATGACAAGATGTAACAAAACTCTGTTTGGCTTTTTATAAAATAAGCAAAACATTTTTACAGAGAAATTTTGAAGAAAGGCAGGCAGGCAGGCAGGCAGGCAGGCAGGCAGGCAGGCAGGCAGGAAGGAAGGAAGGAATTCACTTTTTTTGTTAAGACTATTTTTTAAAAATCTCAGAGGATGCAGTTAGACTTGTTGCAGCAAGGGAAACATGCCAGCAAAGCTGGGATGAGTTTAAAAAAGAGAGAAAATTAAATAGCCTCTTTCCTCCCTTTCTTTTCTCAATTATAACTGCACCCTTCCAAGGTACTTGCATGGGAATGTTGTATTCTGTGTTATTTTGGATGGCTTTACAGATAAGCCCAAATGGGAGGTAGAAATATGAGGAAGGGGAGTAATATTACATGGGAAGGCACCATGCTTCTATATTCTATAATCATGTGTATACCTGCCTGACCTATTTCGTCCCCAGTCTTAGCCTGTGACCTACTCCAAAGCTGGTATTACTTAATTCAACACAGCCCATGTAGCTGTAGAATTTAGGGCACAGAGTTGAAATGCAAGGTAATGATGAGGTTACAGTCAGGAGAAAGGTACAGATGGTTATTTATTAACATAATTGTCAAACAGCATTGGTGAGTGTAAGGCAGGGGTGAAATGCTACCTTTTTGTTTATATTTTTTACTACCGGTTCAGGCGAACCGGCCCTAACCAGTAGTAAAAAAATGTAAAAAAAAAAGTTCCGACGATCAGCTGAGCGACGCACGATTGTCGGAACTTTTTTAAAAAACTTTTTAAGCATTTTTTTTACTACCGGTTCTCCGGAACCAGTAGTTAAAAATGCTTTAAAAAGTTTTTTTAAAAAGTCCCGATGATCGCACATTGCTCAGCTGATCGTTGGAACTTTCTTTTTTTTACTTTTTAAGCATTTTTTTACTACCGGTTTGGGTGAATAGGTAGTAAAAAAATGCTTTAAAAAAGTAAAAAAAAATGGTTCGGATGATCATGCGGCACAGCTGTACGAAAAACAGGGCCTGCAGAGGATTTAGGAGGTCTGCAGAGTGTTCCTGGGGGCCAGGGAGGGCAAAAACTTTTTTTTCTTGTTTACCTCTTCACAATCTTGGTGCATCTTATACTCCGGTGCATCTTATAGTCTGAAAAATATGGTAATTTAAAAATGAAAGTCAGGAATAGCTTATTAAAAAATATGAAAAATTCCCAGAGAGAACAAAAACTCCTGTTTTACTTATGATAGAGGAATAGGAAGAGCAGAAGTTTTCATAATTCCAACATGCAAGAGGCAGCATCCAGCTGACCTTGACCGATCTAAACAAATAAATAAAAAGCTAAACAGAGTCAGATATGGTTAGTATTAGAATGGGAGATCCCATGCTTCCCATCCTTAGTCTGGGAAATTGAAAAAAAAATTTCAGAAGAAAACAGTGGTAAAACATTTAAGTTTTATTACTGGAAAACCGTACCTGTTTGTGTGCATGTAGTCATTAAAAATAAAATCTGAATCCAGTGAGTCTTGCTCTCTGCTTAAAGCATACATACGTAGATAACTTGCCCTTTGCTTCCATTTCTTGCAATAAATTTCTTCTCCCCTTCAGTCCCGATTTGCTAATCTTGTATGTGCAGGTGGAAGGGAAGAAATGACTATTTCCTCAAAATAAATTTTATTAAATTTTCCAAGTTAAAATCAACATAAGATAAAAACATTGATTATACATAACAACAAAAACCATACATTCCCCTCCCTCCCTCCCTCCCCCATTCATAATACTAGACATACAAACACATCCAACCCGGCAGAATATATTCCTGCCCTCATTAATAAATAATTATGCCCACAATACAGAACAAAATAAATAATCCCCAAATATGGTTTTCAAACAATTATCTTTCAATCTAGATAAGTATATCTCTCCTCATATTGATTTAGGCCCTCACTTCATCTCAATCCTTTTATTCAACCACTGTCCCAACTTTGAAAAAATTCAGAATCCTCTTTTTCTTTCAACCTATACGTCATTCTGTCCGCTTCAGCACTCTAACACACTCTCACACACTTGCCCTTTGCTTCCATTTCTTGCAATAAAATTCTTCTCCCCTTCAGTCCTGATTTGCTAATCTTGTATGTGCAGGTGGAAGGGAAGAAATGACTATTTCCCTATTACACCTCTACTTGTAATGTAGCAGTGAATCAGTGATCTGGAATAGGATTGCTAGGAGGGGTGGTGAGAGAAGCAATGAATTTTTAGCTCTCCTCCTGTGACTCTCTTTAAGATAATTGGGTTTTTTTTTTCCTTGAGATTGCTGCAAGAGAACCAGTGATCTAGAATTGGGCTGCTTGGAGGCAAAGGCCAGGTAGGAAATTTCCGACTCAGATGTTCCTGCTGAAGAACACTTCGATCTCTGCTGTTGTAGAAAATCTGTAACCTGCAGAGGAAAGATTGGGAGATGATTTTTTTCATCTGATTGCTCTAACCCTGCCCAAAAGGAATAAGTTCTCCTGGGTTTGTGGTATGGATATACAGTAGTGGCCAAAATTATGGAAACCTTTTGGGAAAAATGTATTTTTGAGGTTTGATGGCTAATAACACCACTTTTTTGGGGAGTCCTTCGGGAGAAGGGCGGTATAGAAATAAAATTATTATTATTATTATTATTATTATTATTATTATTATTATTATTATTATTATTATTATTATTATCATCATTATTATTATTATCATTATTATTGTATTCCACTGCTGGAATGGCCTGGGAATAGCCCAGACCCAATTGAAAATCTATGGAGCCAACTAAAGAAACTTGTTAGTCAGAAGCGACCCAGCAATAAAACCCAGTTAATAGAAGCAATCATTCAATCTTGGTTTCACATTATAACAGCTGCAGAACTAAAAGACTTGGTTCACTCCATGGGAAGACATTGTAAGGCCGTAATTCATGCTAAAGGTTATCCAACTATTAACTGACATGGTGATAATTTTTGTATCTCTCATTTTTTCTATGGTGATATTTTTGTATATCTTGTTTTTTCTATGGTGATAATCTTTATACGTGTTTCACTTTTCTTCTTTATACTGTAACTGCTATTCTAATAGCAAATCCTTCCTAAAAATTATTGCGTTACAGTCTTGATTAAATTATCTTTCCATTGATATCTAATTTTATGGTACTACTCCAAAAAAAAGTGGTGATATTAGTTAATTTTAGAAAATATAGTTTTCCCATAAGATTTTCACAATTTTGGCCACTACTGTACATCAAGAGAATTAGGTATGGATGAGATGTGAGGTGTTATGACATATTATGTAAATTACAGCTGGAATAAAGACAAGCTCATCAAATAACAAATCAGCATAAGCAATGTAAGGGTTCAGTCACACCTCATGATCCAGTCAGCTTATGGATACTCAAGTATATGTACAGGTGGGAAACCATTTGCTTAGCTCTACATTTGAGACCAGACAATATCTGGGTTCTGAACTCTTCAAGAAATTGATACCAACCCCCCCACCCATTAACCAGTGATTGTGCCTGAATTAGCTTCCTATTGCTTTTTAATAAAACTGTCAATTGGCACAGGATAAACTGCATAAGTAACCATCTCACTAAAGATGGATGCTATTTGTCAAGGTGAATAAATTGCACAGAATTATGGAATGATTCAACATGCAACGAGAAGACTTCATAGGACCACATCACTCGTTTGATAACAAAATACTACCTTGAACAAAGTATCTTGAAAAATGGCTAATAATAAAAGTGGCTATAGAAATAGAAAGGAGAATGATAATTTTATCCCTCCTTCACTTCAACATAACAATACAGTGCCTCTGTTTCTCCTCTTTCCTGCTGCGAGAAATTTAAGAGAGCACCACATCTACTTGTCATAACAGTCTTCAAGAGCAGAATGAATCGATTATCCATCTTCTTTAGTTAAAACCTCCTTTTGGAGTGATTTTTTTTTAATAATTATGAAATTGTTGATGCTTCATTGAAATAGACAAGAATACAGTTGCTGGCAGCTTCAGGAATATGAAGTAGCCATGCAACAATATATTTTACTTGGAACTTGATCATCTAATTTCTATAGCACAGGCACATTTCTCCCTGGGTGATTTCTTATTTAGGGCCTTTGCACTAATTACAGCGTAATAGGTCTGAATTAATATTAATCTCTTGGGGGTGAAGAGGAAAGTGTATTTAAGGCTGTAGTATTCATGGCTTTGATAGCTGGATGTTGAGGAGGACCATAGTATTTTTCTTGCTCTTTTAGTAATTTTTTAAAAAATAGTTTTTATTTTGGTGGTGGTGCAGTATTCTTTTGCTTAGAATGCAGTATTGTAGGCTAATCCTGTGACTGTCGGCACTTCAATCCTGATGGGCTCAAGGTTGATTCAGCCTTCCATCTATCTGAGATTGGTAAATGAGGACCAAGATTATTGGGGGCAATATGCTGACTCTGTAAACCACTTAGAGAGGGCTGTAAAGTGGTATATAAGTCTAAGTGCTATGGTTGGGTGCACAGTCAGCCAGATGTTTAGACTGAATTTGGCATTTTTGTCCATCTATTGAGTGCTTCCCAAGGATCTGGGATAAGCACATGCTGTTGCTTGATGGTGTTAAAGAAGTCATTGTAGGATGTACGGTAAATTGTTCCAAGTAAAGCTGCCTTTTGGAATTGGCTGGTATGATATTGTTCGTGGTAATTGTATCCAAATGCCCCACATGTTTGGGAATGGCACCCAAGATGCCTATTACAGTTGGTACTACCTTTGCTTTCTTTTCCTCCAAACAATTCTACTTCTATTTGCAGGTTTTTATATTTTGTGATTTTCTCCAGTTCTTTCTCTTCTCTTCTGCTGTCTCCAGGTGCTGTCACATCCACTATTCAGGCATTTTTGTTTTTCTTATTGATAATTGTTGAGTCTGGAATGTTATATGGTAGGGCTAAGGAGATGAAGTAGAGAAGCAGAGGACAAGAAGATAAATAATGCTTCTCTAAAGAACCACCCAAGTTGGACTCCCAAATTCAGTGCAACAATACAGTAACAGCAGAGCCACCAACAGTAGAAACTGAACAATACTGGGAGAACATATGGAGAGAGAATAATACATAACACCGGTGCAAAATGGCTACAGAGGATCTGAGAGCAGACCACAGCAATCTCTCAGACTAGGAATCAGTTACCGTCAAGGTAACAGACATCCAACAGCAGGTCAAGAATATGAAGATCTGGACAGCACCTGGCCTCGATACGCTCTACAACACCAGAGGCTCGAACCACCATTTGCTCAGAGAAAGAGCAGTCACTCCAAACTCAAGTCTACACAGTCTGCCCTGAGCATAGCCTGGATTGATTACAGGAAAGCCTACAACTCAATGCCACACACATGGTTTTGTGAATGTCTGTCTAGTCAACAGGACACTAAGGGCCTTCCTCAAGAACTCATTGTAAATGTGGAAGACAAAACTAGAAGTCAACTCAAGACAGCTTGCCCTGGTGGCCATCAAGTGAGGAATACATCAAGGTGATGCACTGTCCCTGCTTCTGTCCTCTGTGTTCTTCCCTCAGTCAGATAATCACAAGGACTGGATATGGATACCGCTTCAAGAATAGAACTACCATAAGCCATCTCCTCCACGTGGATGACATCAAGCTGAGAATGAATAAAACATAGACATGTGATCCACTTGACATAGATCTTCAGTGAGGACATTGGGATGTCAAGTGTGGCTGGAGAAGAAAGGTAGTTAAAACTGATGGGATGGTACTACCAGAAGACCAAATAGCAAACATGCAGACCAGCTACAAATACCTTTGGTACCTGGCCACATGGGAACCATAATGAGGAGGCAAGGAAGACCACATCATCCAAGTACCACGAAAGGATAAGGCAGATCCCAAAAAGTCAGCTTAATGGGAAGAACAATAACCACGCCATCAAGATATGTGCCTTTTAATCAGACACCCTGCCAGTATAGTAAGCTGGCCAAAGAAGTACATGGAGTCTGCCAATCTGAAGACCTGGGAACTTGTCTCAACGTACAGAGATTTTCACTCCAGGTCCTAGACAGACAGACCAATCATCCAGACATTGTAGTGTCCAGAAGAAGACAGTGCAGACCAGAAGACAGTGATGGTAATAGATGTAGTGGCCAAATGACAGCAACATTAGGAAGAAGTATGAGAAGCTAGAGAAGTACTGTGCCTGAAGGAGAAACTACAAAGCCTACAGAAAATAAAAGCCAAGTGGTCCCTATAGAAATAGGTGCACTTAGGGCTGTGACTCCTAAGCTAGGAAAGTGGCCCCTCAGATCCCAGATACAGCATCATAGCTCTCTGTCCAGAAGAGTGCAGTGCTAGGAACATAGGTAGAGGACCTGACATTGAAGGAGACACACACTACCCACAGGGATGAGAAGGGGTTCCTTGGAGGAGGAACATGGTATGCGCTACTGATATATCTGCAAGAATTCTACCTCAACTCCCCTAACTTTCTCTGTGTACCAGATGTGTTGAATTCAACTGTGTCAACTGCACCAGACAGAATCAGTACTATGAAGAGTAAGAAATGTGCAAAACTGTTATCAAAATAAAACTGATCCATGTTTGCTCAATTTAGTTTGCTCTGCCTATCCCCTTGATTAACTCATGACTATTGCTCTGCCTATCCCCCTTGAGTAACATGACTATTTACATACTGAGAAGTGCATTTATATGTTGTGTATTTAAATACATTGGCCCTGCCTGACTCAAATCCACCCTGCCAATATTTATTTCTAAAGCCCCTCTCTCTTCAGTGGCTTTGGGATTTAATGGAAATCCGAACCATTTACTTAATTTCACCCTTTCCAATGACAAAGTTCAGTTATTCACTTATCTGTTTGGAAGTAAAGGAGATCTTTGAAGAGTAAATATAGTGAGAGTAGGTTGGAATCATTTCACATTAAGTGCTGAACATTAATGGTCGAGAAAGTCATCCGAGTAGGACTTTCTCCCCTACTCCAACCTTCCTGCATTCAACAGGGAACTTCCAAGAGACATTGTACATCCATCCACTTGAAAAGGAATACAGTAGAATGTTTGGTATAATTTTTGATCCCAATAGATATTGAAATACTCAGTTTTAGAATGCTGGTGATAACCTCTAAAGCTTTTCTTGAGTAGAGGCAGAACATTCTACTCTACTCTACTCTACTCTACTCTACTCTACTCTACTCTACTCTACTCTACTCTACTCTACTCTCTTTACTCTACTTCTATTCTATTCTATTCTATTCTATTCTATTCTATTCTATTCTATTCTATTCTATTCTATTCTCTGCCTCTACTCTGTGTTCAGACATATATCCTAAGATTGCACCAAAACTAAATTTCTAAAGACATGTTAAAAATCCCTGTTGGAATTTACTCAAGCATTCAACTGAGCCAGCACTAGGACCCAACCCACTATGATTGCTCATTAAGACTTCAAAGATCCTAAATCAAGAACTTGTATTTTTGCATTTTCAGCCAGCATAAAGTTTTGAAAATGGCAGTGACATCGGGACTGGAAAGTCTCAGGCTTGATGATAGAAAAGAAAACAGCAAGTAGAGCATGAAGATGGTGGTACTATTTGAAAAGCTGGCTCTCTCAGAGGTTTGGGGGATGCCATGTTCAAAGGAAGCCCAAATCAGGATAACTTGGAAGAAAAAGGATGGATGAATTAAATCTGAAATAATTCTGATGTTGAATACAACAAACTTTAAATTGATTCAAAATTGTGTTATTAAAAAAAGATATCTGGGACAAACTGACATACTATATACACACTCAGGAGTAAGTAATACATCATTTTTCAGAAAACTGGAAATCTGAAACTATTATGAAATGAAAGTTTATTGGAACATATTTCAGGGCATCTCTCTAGTCCAGAGACCTCTGCTCTAATCGAAAGATACTAAAAATGCGGTGAACCTTTCTGATCAAAGAACTGTGATTATAATCAAATAAACAGAAGGGTTAATCAAACTTTACAATGAAATTTCTCTTGAAAATGTAAAGCATAGCAGGCTGGAGAATTCTGGGAATTGCCGTCCACAAGTCTTAAAGCTGCCAAGTTTGAAGACCTCTGCTCTAATCGAAAGATACTAAAAATGCGGTGAACCTTTCTGATCAAAGAACTGTGATTATAATCAAATAAACAGAAGGGTTAATCAAACTTTACAATGAAATTTCTCTTGAAAATGTAATTGCCAGGCTGCAATATCAGCATAGCAGCATGATTTGAACAGTACATCTGGAGATCATTCTCTAAACAAAGGGAGAAATGTAATCTGTCAGTACTATAATTAGAAAAAGACATGTTAAAAGGAAATGCAGACTTTCCAGAGCAAAAGCCTATAGAGTACAATAGAGAGAGATGATAAAAGCAAAATCAAACTCGAAGAGAAATTCCAAAACAAGTTTTCCAGGACTTGAATTCAAATTTAAACCAGCCACCTACTGGAACTCATCTCTTTTCAGATCTTGTGGTACAAAATAAAAGGCAGAAAAACCTCCTTTGCAATGTTCAAACCCAAAAATATACTTGCATTTGTCTCTTATACTAGTATGTGCATAGGTATGTACAAGTTTAATAGAAAAAATAAAAAGATCAAGGTTCGATAATTTGGGGGGGGGAATTACAAATTGGAATTTGAAAAATATTTCAACAGTGAAGGCAGAAAACATTTTTTAAAATGGGGTTGTAGAAAGAATGATTCAAAGCCTGTTAAATATGACAACAGTCCTTCCTGCTTGATGTAAAGTTGTCAGATAATTTTTTGGGAACTGCACATCACAGTTATCTATCTGCAAAATCATTTATCAGCCAAAAGTACAAATAAAACCCACATAAGTTATGGAATGGGAACGAACCAGCATGTTGCATCTAAATGTATTGGGATGCAAAGCTTATGCATAAATCCATAAAAGAAAAAAAAGAAAGAAATTAAATTACCTCAACCAATTAGGCACAAAGCTGGATTACCAAAGAGGAATAAACAGCTACAGGGTTTTGGATGTAAACACCGGAAAAGTAAATACCTATGGTGTTGATAGTTTTAATAAAGAAGAAATGAAAATCCAGATGAGCTGCAATATTTAGATATTAGTACAAACCAGCTTACATTTCCAATAGCACTTGGATCTGTCCAGAAGCATTACTGAAAATAAGTGAGGAATCTCAGACAGCATCAGTCTGAGAAAGGGGTGGATGAGACATAGATAGAACTAGCCTGAAATTGGGTTTAAGAAAATCTCAAACATTTACTAAAGGAATCACATGTAAGACAATGTGCTCACACCTTGGGGGTGGGTGGTTGGGGGAATGGACCTAATCCTAATGCATGGACAAAAGTCTGGGAACTGCCACCAGTTGAGACAAAGAAATTGGAGGAGGATGCATGGGAAGAAATTGGATTCTTGCACAAAAACAAAAGGTGGAGTCTAACAGAATTAGCCAAAGCAAGAAAGTCAGAAAGTGAATCTTCCCAACAAAACATGATAATGCTCATGGATATGTGCAATGCCGTAAAGCTAGTTTAATATCAAAGTGTTATGGAAAAAACTATGAGGAGGATTAGGATAAAAGTTTTGTTCACAGAGCTAAGTATGTTTGCATCCAAATTCTACTGTGGGAAAACAACATTTAGAAAACTGCACATGATGAACTTGGATATTAAGAGAGGGCTTCCATCAGAGGTGGGTTTCAGCAGGTTCTGACCAGTTCTGGAGAACCAGTAGTGGAAATTTTGAGTAGTTCGGAGAACCGGTAGTAAAAATTCTGACTGGCCCCACACCCATCTATTCTCTGCCTCCCAAGTTCCAGCTGATCGGGAGGAAATGGGGATTTTGCAATAACCTTCCCCTGGATTGGGAAGGGAATGGAGATTTTACAGTATCCTTCCCCTGCCACGCCCACCAAGCCAAGCCATGCTATGCCATGCCCACCGAGCCACACCCACAGAACCGGTAGTAAAAAACTTTGAAACCCACCACTGCCTTCCCTGTATGATCTGTAAAAGGATGTCTATGGAGATTTTCAGTCATCCAGGTCATGGTTTTCCCAAAGGGGCTTTTTCAAGAGGCAACTAGATTTTGTATTTCCCTGAAGACGTTTCACTTCTTATGCAAGAAACTTCTTCAGGTCAGAAGAAGCTTCATAACTCAAGAAATGTCTTGGGTGAGAAGTGAAAAGCCTTCAAGAACAAAGTCTAATTGCCTTTTGAAAAAGCCCCTTTGGGAGATCTCAAAAAGGAGGTTTACATGCCCACGTGCATTCCAGGGGTTTGGAGTGTGTTTGTGTGTGCATGTATTTTTTTTTTAATTTGATTTATATGCCGCCCTTCTCCGGAGACTCAGGGCGGCTTACAATGTGTTAAGCAATAGCCTTCATACTTTTGTATATTTATACAAAGTCAGCTTATTGCCCCCACAAACTGGGTCCTCAATTTACCTACCTTAGAAAGGATGGAAGGCTGAGTCAACCTTGAGCCTGGGGAGATTCGAACTTGCAGTAATTGCAGGCAGCTGAATGTTAATAACAGGTTATTAGTCTACTGCGCCACCAGGCTATTTGAAAGAGAATCCATCAATTCTCCTGACAGATACAGTTCTACTAGTAGACAAGTACAACAGTTACCCAGAGGACTTGCAGATCTCAAGGAAGAGAACATTCTCTCCCCTGAGTGAGGCCTCCCTCCTGCAAGTTCTGGAAAAGAGGGAATTTGAGAATTTCTGTCCCTTTCTTCCATGAGAATCTGAACCTCTATTCCTCCTACAACTGTCATGGTCTGAGGAGCCGGTCAGTGAGAAAGACATCCCAGTCTTCCTAAGCCATGTTTCTTTACTATGGTTCAGGAACTGTAATAAGCTGGCTTTACGCCCACGTCTTGCATGGCTTACAAAAACTGAGCATCTTAGCCTAAACCAAACAGATCCCAGTCTGGCTTAGCGTGATGTGGGAGGACAGCCTCTGTCATTAGGTACTGCTCAAATCCCAGAAGGGTTTTGCTCACGGGAGTCTCAGGAGAATTGCAGGAATAGTAGATTTTGGGACTGGTGACTGACTGACTACTAACAACAACATTGTATAAAAACACCTACCTTTTATATCTGTGAATTGGAATAGATATTCTTCAGAATTGGGCATAACTTGATATTCTTGGGTATTAACAGCTGCAGTTCTGAAAACTACCTGTTAATTAAAGTTTCCCGCTGAACAAAGGTGTTGAGATCCTGGAAACATCGCATCTAGGCTAATGATCTGTATTTCTTCAAGATTATGAATGACATAGTGCCCCAAAGACACGGGATACCTCTGTGTCTGTATGTGTGTGTGTGTTTGCAGGGAAGAATTCCAAAATAATAATTCAACTTTCTCACTTATTTCTGAGAGTAGTGGAGGAAATGAAAAGCTTGCTAACTTCTTGGTGACTTTTACTATCTAATAAAATAGTCTGAAAGAACAGAAGGGAGTAGGTTGATTAAGCGTTACTCTGCTGCATTCTCTCTCACAAACGGAATTGGTTTCCTACTGTTCTTCTATTATTATAGGCTTTTTTTTAATCTGATCATTATTTTCAGTAGCTGCAGCTAGAGACTTTTTCAAACCAAATTATTGAAAAAAAAAGGCCTATCTGGATATTTCTATATTTGTCTTTTTTTTTTTTTTTAAAGATAATTACTTTCAGGTTTTCAGGTTTTAACACTGATAAACTTGCATGAAATTCATCATGAGATTCATCACACCTGCGTGATGGTTTCATTATAATGGAGAAGCCAGTGCTGGATATATTTATTTCCTGCTAATAGCTTTTTCAGAGGAAGCATTCCATCTCCTTTCCTATAAACCCAATATGCTTTAATGAAAGGGAAAATGTGTGGTTGGGAAATCTGGTCACTGAATCCGCTCTTCTCTTTCTCTTTAAACTGTATTTGATGTTTTTTAACATTTATTTGTCACCCAGTTTATGAATTGGGTGACTTATAAATTTTCTTAATAAATAAATAGAATCACTTTTATTGCATGAGACTCCCTTAAACTTAGGTTCTGCCCCTTAAGAACTTGTTATGGCCTTGACATATCAACCTCTGGAAGAAATAGCAATAGCGATAGCCCTTAGACTTATATACCGCTTTGCAGTGCTTTACAGCGGTTTACAGAGTCAGCCTATTCTCCCCCCCAACAATCTGGGTCCTCATTTTACCGACCTCAGGAAGGCTGTCAACCTTGAGCCAGTCAGGATTTAGGGAATCGAACTCCTGGCAATGTGAGCAGTTAGTGTGCAATACTGCATTATAACCACTACACCACCACGGCTCTAGCCTTATGATATTGTTTCTTATTAATTAGGAATTAATAAGATAAGTATTAATTAAGGATTAATAAAATAATTATTAAGAATTAATAAAATAAGTATTAATTAAGAATTAATAAAATAATTATTAATTAACTAATTAACTAATTAATTCTTATTAAAGGAAAGATCCAAATCTATAATTCAATGTTTTCTTTATGCATTTCAAATAAATCTTGGAGGCTGATTTAAAGCAGTCACAGGATTTCTAGAAAACCCATTGTTTTGAGTATGTTATTTGTTTCTTCTCTGTGCTATAACAACATCTTTCAATTAATTTTCCAGTTCAATCTGATGCTCGCCAACTATCCAATTGAAGAGGCCTTCCAGAAATCATCAAACAGACATGCAAATGGAGTTGCACTGAAAAACTGGTGTGCAAAGCTGTAAACGTCCATCGCAGGGACTGATGCTGGCAAAATCCTGCTGGGGAAGAATCTAATGTTGACTCCCCACCTAAAGGACAGCATCTGGCAGCTTCACAGAGCAGAGTGGAATGGAATAAAATCTTTGCGTTGGTAGATTCAAAGTGGGAAATGAGCATCCAGAATTTTGTTCAGGAAAAAAATAAAACCAAAATAAGGCAATAGAGCCAGTGATCACCATGGCTAAGGCTTGTCGAAAGCATTTTTCTGCTGAAATGTGCAGGGAGGAACCTCCAGGTGTCCGATGCAGGATAGAGCGCTTCAATATTCCCTTGGAAGATCTAAGAAATCGATTTGAATCACCTGCAGGTAAAAGCAGGCAGGTAAGGAGAACCCAGCACAGGCTAATTAAATCAGAAATGATTCCTACTCACAGATTTGTTTCCACAGGGAAAACAGCTGCATCGAATTTCTTCTGCCTTGCAGAATTAGTGAACATTTATTTTTTTCCCCATGCTTTTTCTCCTCTACAAGCAGATTTCTAAATTCAGATGACAGGCTGTTTGTCTGTATTATTAAGCTGCGGCGTGACGTTGTTGCCTTTATTCCATACAAAGGCAGAGGAAAATGAAAGCAAGTGGGAGTTTACTAATATCATTTGATGCTACCCACTACCCTGTGAGTCTCTCAGTGCCCTCCAGGTATGCTGGGATTAAAACTCCTAGCATATCTAGACAAACTAGCCATCTTGATGCACCTGGTGGCGCAATGGTTAGAATGCAATATTGCAGGCTAATTCTGTCGACTGCCAGCAGTTCGATTCTCACCAGGCTCAAGGATGACTTGACCTTCCATCCTTCCGAGGTGGGTAAAATGAGGACCCAGATTGTTGGGGGCAATAGGCTGACTCTGTAAACTGCTTAGAGAGGGCTGCAAAGCACTGTGAAGTGGTATGTAAGTCTAAGTGCTATTGCTAAACGTCTGCAAGAAAGGAGGATGGAGTAAGAGACAAGATGAGCATCCAGATGTCATAACACAAACTCAGCTCTGATTTGCTTGCTTACAGTGTTGTGATGTAAATGCAAAAGGCTGGAGCTTGCATAGTGGTGTCACAACACACATTTCTTCATTCCAGCGTCATCATGGCATCACAGTTGAAATAAGTGTTTTGGGCCATGCATTTCAAGGGGTGATGCTACAGAAAACAACTCAAAATATTGGCGTGTGGGGTATAAATAGCTAAATCTAAAGGAATATTTTATTAAGGCATTCTTCGGTTATATCCTTTAGCTTACGGTAGTTTGATTAAAATGGTTTAAAATAGTATATAAATATTAATCAAATATTCACTTAGGAATTAAATATATATTTGCATATGCCTGACTACCACGACGATTCTGATGAAAGCTGTCTGGCAATTTTCTATCTGCTCAAATATTTTAACTGATGAGTCTACCGGGCATGTTTGTATTTATTTATTTGTTGTGCTTATATTTCACCTTTCTGCCAGGAGCTCAAAGCATTATGCTTATCACTCTGATTTTTCTCAACAACAATCACATTGAATACATTGGGCTGAGAGAGAGAGAGAGAGAGATTTAAGCAAAGTCCTCCAGGAAGGCTTTGTGGATTGAATTTGAGTGTCTTTGGACCTAGTCCAACATCTTAACCACTTCACCATTTGCAGCTATTTCTTTAAGCTTATTTAACTTTAATTCTATACATGTCTAGTATGCATCAGTATTCTCTAGTGTAGCTTAATGCCAAAGAGCCTACCTAGAATATCAGTGTTAACATCTTATATTCTAATCCTAAACTGCTCCCCATTACTATAGTCTAATTATTCTATGAGCACCAGCTTGGTGTAGTAGTTAAGGCATCAGATTAGAAACCAGGAGACTGAATTTGAATCCCATGATAGGAACAAAGGCAGCTGGGTGGCTTTGGGCTGGTCACTTTCTCTCAGCCCTCTTACGAAGGAGGCAAAACCACTTACAAAAACATTGCCAAGAACACTTGTCCAGTCACTTGCTAGGAGTCAAGACTGACTCAAAGACAACACATACCCAAAAAAAAAGGTATTCTATATCAGGGGTGTCAAGCTGGTAAAAACATCGTGAAATGTCACATGACGGCAATGTGATGGCGCAAGTTTGACACCCATGCTCTATAAGGATCTAAAGCATCAGTGTTCATTTGTTTAATTTCTTCCACTCAATGAATGAGATGAATTATACAGTTCAGTCAAATTACAGTGCATGTGGCACATTGGTATATCCCAATTGTTTGTAATCAAATGAAGAACAGAGAAGAGACATGATAAGGCAAAATATTTTATGGCCAATACACACACCCACAGCCCTAGCAGGCAAAGCAGATAAAAACAGCACTAATCCTAACCCAGCAATGGCGAAGTACAGCAAAAGTGAAGAAAGAGAAATAGAGGGCCTATTCTGGCTGCACAAGACTAAGTATATGCATATAAACACAGAGTTGAGAAGACAGTAATGGACAGCAAAAGATGCTTCTGCAATGAAGCTGAAAAAACTGTGGGCCTCTTAGTTAGCTGCTGCAAGGAGACTGCACAGATCAATTGCCAACAACAGCTAAATATCGACAATAGAACATTGGAATATCTGCAAGAAATACCATTTACCTGCTAGCAAGAACTGGTGGGATCAAATAGACAAAGTAATTGAAAATGAAGAAGCCAAAATCCTCTGGGACTTTAAAACTCAAACAGATAAGCACCTGCCACACAACATCCCAGACTTAACTTTCAGTAAGAAAGACATAAAGGTCTGAATAGTGGACACTGCAGAACCTGAAGACAGCAGAGTAGAAGAGAAAGAATTGGAGGAAATCACAATGTACAGAGACCTGCAAATGGAAGTTGTTGTTGTTGTTGTTGTTGTTGTTGTTGTTGTTGTTATTATTATTATTATTATTATTATTATTATTATTATTATTATTATTAATTGAATTTGTATACCGCCCTACTCCCGAAGGACTCAGGGCGGTGAACAGCCAAATAAAATACATATAATACAAATGTTAAAAATCCATTAAAATACAATTAAATAATTGGCCCAGAAAAGAAATTTAAAACACCCCAAATTCATAAGTCAAATTTAAAATTTAAATTTTTTTAAAGTTATTAAAAAAGTTTAAAAGAGAGATTAGGCCAGGCTGGCCTGCTGAAAAAGAAATGTTTTGAAAGCATGGCGGAAAGCGCGCAGGTCCGGGATCCTCCGTATCTCCGGGGGGAGCTCGTTCCAGATGGCGGGTGCCCCCACAGAGAAGGCTCTCCCCCTGGGGGCCGCCAGTCGACATTGTTTGGCTGATGGCACCCTGAGGAGCCCGTCTCTATGGGAGCGTACTGGTCGGTGAGAGGCTACTGGTGGCAGAAGGCGGTCTCGTAGATACCCCGGTCCTAAGCCATGGAGCGCTCTAAAGGTAGTAACCAAAACCTTGAAGCGCACTCGGAAGACCACTGGGAGCCAGTGCAGCTCGCGCAGGAGGGGGGTCACATGGGAGCACCCCGTTGCTCCCATAACCACCCGCACGGCCGCACTCTGGACCAGCTGGAGCCTCTGGGTGCTCCTCAAGGGGAGCCCCATGTAGAGAGCTGTGTAGAGACCCATGTAGAACAATTGTGGGAAAAGAAAGCAAAGGTAGTACCAATAATAATAATAGATGCCTTGGTTGCAATCCCAAAAGAACCATTTGAACACCATCGGCATTGACAAAATCACTATCAGTCAATTGCAAAAGACAGCTTCACTCAAAACATCCTGTGCATCCTGTGAAGATACCTTTAACACCATCAGACAACAACATCTGCCTATCCCAGGGAAGGACATGACAGCTGGATACAAATGCCAGATTCAGTCTAAACATTTGGCTGACTCGGCAACCAGTCACAATAATAGTCTAAATTCCCAATAGTATTGGCAGAATGGCAGGGGAATTTATATAGAAAACCATATAGCAAGTCCCATTGCTAACATGGCAGTTTTGTAATATTGCTAACATTTTTAATTTTCTTGGGTATGCCATGTATTCTGTCAATTTCCACCTGGAAAGATTTGTATAGTGCATGTGTGAAAGAGGAATGTTCAGATGAAAGCGGAGTCTTTTATGGTAAGTGTCATGATCCTTCAGGTTTCCTGAAGGATAGATCACATGCTACTATCCATATCAATGGAGATTTCTACTGTACCATGCTAAACTCTCCTTTAAATGTACATCTGGAAAGATTTGGGGGGTTTTGTGTTGAGTTCAATTTCCCTAAGAAATGCATACCAGCAAAGCATTTCCTTTACAATTAAAAAAAAAATACATTTCTCAATTGGTAGAAAAACTGTATGATAATAACGAAAAAGGAATTCTTAAAGGCATTGCCTTGTAAGGAACAAACTTAAGTAACTGAATAATTACTGGTACCGGTATTTGATATTACAGATATTTAATAATCTCTGACAGCTCCCCATGTTAACTTAAAAAATTAAATGAGAAAAGAAAAGGAGGAAAGGAACCTTCTGTTTTTGGGAAAGGAGATAGAAAAATGTTAAGAAAAAAGTAAAATGCAAATCTGAATGTGAAAAAATTTGATTGATGGATGGAGTTTTGGAATTAGAACTGAGATAGTTTAAGGAAGGTGTAAACTTCCAGACAGGTAAACCATTGATTTCTAGCAACTCCAGTGAACAGATCAAATGTGAAAGAATTGGGAGTTGTACTTCAGCAACAGCTTGAAGACTTTTTTTGCAGCCCAGCATACAGGTCTAAATATACTTTGAATTTGTTTATGTCATTGTTTTGAAATCTAGGAATTGTACTAGGATCATTTTGGTCCAACAAATCACCTCCCAGCCATTTAAACTGAAGAATATCTCCTTCAGCACATATGGTAATTATTTAATTCAAGGAAGGAATTATTGACTTTCCTTTTTTGATCAGCCATTTCCTCCACTTCCTGGAACGCAAAGAAAAGGAAACAGAGAGGAAGACCCATGTGGCATATATAAAATTATAGTATGCCTCTTAGTATCCTTTCTTGTTACGTTGACACCATTTTTCAAGTCAATAATATAATATCTGGTCCAAAGAAATGCCCTTTATTTTAGCTTTAAAGGAAAACCCAGCGTATGCAAATGCTTACACCATAGATTGATGGAGGAGTTCTTCACTGAAAATATTTGTATGGCTTTTACAACCTTCGGAAGCAACTGCAATCTCATTTGGGCATGTCACACTGATCTACAATAATATGGAATGTAATGTCAGCTACCAGACAAAGACGTAAGGCAGTATTGACTTGCTTTCAGTTGAGAAAGCTGCTGTCACTTTGGGCATTGGCTTTCAGCAATATAACGAGACTGGTGATGGGCATCTCAAACTTCCATTGACAACATGCATTCTCTCTCTCTCTCCCTCCTTTCTCTTTCTGCATTGGCGCTGAGGAATAAGGATTTAAAGGGAAAAGAAACTGAATGTATTGTAGCAAAAGAGCAACTTGTATGACAATGGGGGCCATATCACACAAGCAATACAATATTTATAAATTCTTATATTTACCTGGAAAAGAGTAGTATCTTTCACAACTAACACATTTTATTAAAAAGCTTAAGCTTTTATGAGCTGCAGCTCACTTGGTCAGATGCATGAAGTGACTATAAACAGATATGGGATTTACATTGCAGAGGGGGGTAAGGTGGAGAGAAGGGAGGGAAGATAGGTTGGCTATACAGATGTAGGTTATATATGTGAGACAGAGTACTAGTGCCTCGTCAATTAATAACTGTAATGTGTTAACAACCCATTGTGTTTGCAGAGACCTTCAAAAATAGCCTGTGGTGGAATCACTGGCTGAAGGAGAGGGGGCCCCTCTAGAGGGACTCAAGAGACATTCCAGATTAGAGTGGGTTTGTGGGGAGGAAATGTCTGAGTTCAAACTTTTAGTTTACATCAGCCATCTCCCAAGGGAAGGCAAATAACCTGGCAAGATTCTTGTAATGTAGGTAATCAGCAATAAACTACAGACTATACCTTGGTTTTTTTCTCACAGGCGGTTTTGGTTGCTTGCGCCTGACCTAGCCTGACAATCTTTTAATGTAAGCGAATTCAGCAAACTTGTCAGAGTTTAGGCAGTGTAACTAGTATTATGAGATAAACCCAGGAGCAAAAGACAGCACACAGCACACAGAGCCTTTAGGTAAATAACAGTGGTTTTATCTACAGTTAAATATTTACAGACTTATATGTGGTTAAATACCTTATCATACAGCTACTGATACAACGGAGAGCAATGAGATCAGGGCCGGATTTTCCTATAGGCTAACTAGGCTTCAGCCTAGGGCCTCAAGATCAAGAGGGGCCTACACAGTGGTGGGATTCTGGGGGTTCTAGGGGGTTCAGCCGAGCCCTTTGTTAAATTGCTGGCTCTCCCGCCCCTTGCCTCCCACCCGCGCGGCGCCAGCCTACCGTAGCCAGGGGTAGGCAATTGTGGCTCTTTTACAACCTGTGGACTTCAACTTCCAGAATTCCTGAGACAGCTTGGCTGTCTGAGGAATTCTGGGAATTGAAGGCCACAGGTTGTAAAAGAGCCACAATTGCCCACCCCTTCCCTAGCCTGAGTTCCGCTGCCTGGGATCCACGTGGGCTCCGGACGCAAGAGAGCAGGATGGAGAAAGCAGCTTCCACGCCTTCACTCACCCTCACTCTCTCTGCTCTGTTGGATCGCCTGCCGTTCGCTTACCCCGCCCACTCCCCATCTATTGCTGCCTCCGATGGCTGGAGGAAAAAAAAACTTCAAATTCTTGCCTCGGGGCTTCAAAGGGCCGCCCTAGAGCCAGTGCTGCAGCCGAACCCTTTGTTAAATTGCTGGCTTGCCCCGCCCCTCCGCACCACTATTTATTGCCAATAAATAGTGGTGGGCGAGGGGGGGGAGCCAGCAATTTAACAAAGAGTTCGGTGGTTTTTTTGTAATTTTATTGGCCCCCGGAGCTTCAGCAGAGGCTAATTAGCCCTTGCTTAGATCGGCTCCCGACCCCCAGCTGATTTGCTCTCAGCTGTTTTGCTCACGGATCTGCTCCTTGCTTGCAAAGAGTGCTGATTTTTTCCCCCCTAGCTATATTGAAAAACGAAAGAGAAAGTAAAGCAGGCTGTTGGCTTTGCACGTTGGAAAATTAGGCAGGCAGATTTCTTTTTCCTCACCAAAAAAGGTAGGTGCAAACAACAGGAAATTTAGGGAAAAAGAGGAGATTTTAAAACACAAAAGAAAAAAAGCTCTATTTAACTAGGGAATTGTAATAATTGAGATACTATTAATTGTATATTGTGTTGAAAGCAGAAATGGTTAAGTTGTGGTTTGGAGGAATATATGGGAGAAATTATTTGGTTTATTATTATTGGTAAATATAATTAATGGATTTGTAAGAAATTGGAATGCATGGAAATAATTGGAATATTCATGTTCATATTGATTAATATACAAAAAAGGTAGTTATATAACTAATTGATTTATATTAAAATGTTGAATTCATATTAAACAACTGTAATATTACATAATTAACCAATGTGAGGATGGATATAAAAATAGATGACAATGGGAAGGGGTATAATATAGAATAGAAGGGAAAAATTGAATTTGATTAAGATTAGAGATGAGGATGAGGGTAATATTGGTTTTTTACAAAAATAGATGAGGAATAAATATGGCAAAAAGGAAATATAGAAATTGTAAATTTAATTGAAATGACTAAACACTGTTTAAATTTGTGAACCGGCCAAATACTCTGTTCAAAGAAAATACATTGTATGTTTGTATGTGTGTTTCTAATTATTGTTATTTATTCATATTTGTTCTCTTTTATTCTTTAAAGTTTAACAATTCATTCTTTATCTTAATATCTTTATATTTGTTTGGGGTTGGCTTTCTTCCCTTTCATCTTTTTTATTGTACAGCAATCTTTCTCCTCAAACCTACCACCTCTCTTTTCTTTCCTTCTTACTTTCTCTTCCTCCCCCTCTTCTTCTCCTCCCTACTTCCTCTTCCTTTCTCCTTCTCCTCCTCTCTTCCTCCCTCTCTCTCCTACTCTAATTTCCCTTCCCTTCCTTCATCCCTCTCTATTGCTGTATCCTTTTATGCATATGGACTACTCAGAGGGCTGAAAAAGTTATTTCTGACTGGTCCTCGCACTTTTGATCAGGCCTCGAACTTATGACTGTCCTCACATTTTACATTTTTGCCCTATCTTGTCACCATGGTGAAGAGAAGCAGTTGTGAAATGAGTGACATGGTTGTTAAGAAAGCTGCACGGGCATAAATGTGAGGATGGTCATAAGTGTGAGGACCGGTCAAAAGTGCGAGGCCCAGTCAGAAATGACTTTTTTCAGCCCTCTGGGTAGTCCTTTTGTGCATATGGACTACTCAGAGGGCTGAAAAAGTTATTTTTGACTGGTCCTCGCACTTTTGACCAGTCCTCGAACTTACGACTGTCCTCACATTTTATGTTTTTGCCCTATCTTGTCACCATGGTGAAGAAAAGCAGTTGTGAAATGAGTGACATGGTTGTTAAGAAAGCTGCACGGGCATAAATGTGAGGATGGTCATAAGTGTGAGGACCGGTCAAAAGTGCGAGGCCCAGTCAGAAATGACTTTTTTCAGCCCTCTGAAAAAAGTCTATGCACATAGCCACGCCCACCCGGTCACATGACGAGCTAGCCACGCCTACACAGTCACGTGACCAGCTAGCCACGCCCACCCAGTCACATGATTGCCAAGCCACACCCCCAACTAAGCCACGCCCACAGAACCTGTTGTTAAAAAATTGAATCCCACCACTGGTGAAAGGGCCTCATAAGTGGAATAGCCTAGGGCCTCTTTCAATCTAAATCCGGCCCTGAATGAGATACACGACGGGAGAACCTGAAGTAGAATGCATGAGGAGAAGGCTTGAGGAGAAGGGAAATGCCCTCTAATGGCTTCCCTTATATAGACAGCTTCTTACCCAGCTTCTTAAAGTGGCAGTAACCCTGCTGCCTCATTCCATTGCTTATAGCTTCTCATCAGCTTACAGCTATTAACTCTTCATACCCTGACATCTTGCTCATTGGTGCTGTTAAAGTCATTTTTGGCCTATTTTAATTGTGAATCATGTGCAAAATTCAGAATTTTGGCATATGTTTGTGATGGTCCTCTATATGTGGGAAATCTGAAATCAGTGTATTGGCGTAAAGATTTTACTGGATTTAGATGGACAGGCAGATTTCCCAGACAGAATGCCCGTTCCTTTGGGAATAATAATTTTGGTTAGAAAATTGTTCTTGCTTTCTGCTGCCATTTCAGAGCCCTAACCACTGATAAGATACAAGTCTGTAGAGATTCTCAGTCATCCAGGACATGGTTGTCCCAAAGGTGCTTTTTCAGGAGGCAAATGGACTTTCTTGTTTTTTATTTTGAAGACATTTCACGAAACGTCTTCAAAAGTAAAAAAACAAGAAACTTCAGTTGCCTCCTGAAAAAGCATCTTTGGGACAACCATGACCTGGATGACTGAGAATCTCTACCGACTTTTAGCTATACAATTTGGGATGAACACCTTTTGAATGGTGTGGGGGTAGGAATGGATTTCCAGAGGAAAAATTGCAGACTACAGGAACCAGGAGCCCTACTCAGGTGACCCTGAGGACACAGATAAACCTCCAAGTGTTTCAATGATCCACTAAAAGGATGCAGATGACCAGCTGTCTGCAAGGAATATAAATCCTTCCATTCTCCACTATCCTGTCAGAGCTGAAGAAGCTTCTTGGATGAGAAGTGAAACATCTTCAAAAGAAAAAAAAAACCGAGAAAGTCCAGTTGCCTCCTGAAAAGGCATCTTTGGGACACTGATAAGATAGTATTGGACTGGAAAAAAGGTGACTGAGTGTGAAGGGGTTAACCCCACCCTCTGCTCTTGTATTGCTTCCAAGTGCCTTTCATTCAAATATCTTCTCTCATATCTGCCAAATATTTTACAGCATCTCTCAGTGAATTTTTATGGATAAAGGGGAACTCAACAAAGAGTCTTTGTTGATCCAAGTCCAACATTCCCCCTTCCCCCATGCAACTCTTATATGGATGTTTGGTTCTAACTCTAAGATAGATCATTAGCCAGTGGAGGTTTATGAGAGCCTGATTCTGAGAATCTATCTGTTAATTCAGAATCTGAGAGGAAGCAATGAAAGGATGATTAGACCTTGGTGTATTCTTTCAGGGACTGGACAATCAGGAATGCACAGCAAGCAAGATTCTCAGGAGGCTGTGATCCTTGTCCTTCTCTGACCTCTGACCTCCTTGCAGATGTTAAACAGGAATCCTCAGTGCACCAATGTCTGCCACAATCTTTTCTTGAGCTGATTAGTATGCAGATGATCAACAAGGCCACCACTTAGATAGGTATTTAGGCAGTCAAGCAATCTGCCTTTCCAAAATCTATCCTTTTGGGATGTGGACTAGTTGCTCATTCCTCTCTTTTTTTCCTTCCTGGCTGCCCATCAACCTGTGTGACACAAGTAAAATTATCTCCGAGATTCTAATTCTTCATATGCTTATGTGAATGCTGGTTCCAGTTTAATTCTTGTGAAGCTCTTTTGCCTCTCCACTGCATAGTTGCATGCATTTAAAATGCTCAGGGCTGCATTATCTTTTGAAAACAGAGAATCAGAATATATGTTACTAACTTGGGCTATTGACAGAAGTCACACATTAAATAATGCTATTCTGATGCTCGTTCTGTTTTTGTTTCAGCCTTCAAATTTATTTATTTATTTATTTATTTATTTATTTATTTATTTATTTATTTATTTATTTATTTATTTATTTATTTATTATTTGGGCTTGTATGCTGCCCTCTCTCCAAAGGACTCAGGGCGGCTCACAACAATAAATACACAAATTCAATTATAAAATATAACAAATATAAGAATCCGTTAAAATCACATTTAAAACCCCTTCAGTCCAATCCAGCCAGGCCAAATAACCATGTTTTAAGATCACGGCGGAAGGAATGAAGGTCAGGAGCCACCCAGAGCTCCAGGGGGAGCTGATTCCACAAAGTAGGAGCGCCCACAGAGAAGGCCCGCTCCCTGGGAGTCACCAGTCGACACTCTCTGGCCGGCGGGACCCCAAGGAGGCCCTCCCTGTGAGAACGCCCTGGGTGATGGGGAGCTGTTGCTGGCTGCAGATGGTCCGCCAGGTATCCTGGGCCTAAGCCATGTAGGGCTTTATAGGTAATTACCAGCACCTTAAATGTCACCCGGAGGGCAACCAGTAGCCAATGCAGGTCCCGCAGGAAGGGTGTAACATGCGAGTGTCAGGACACTCCCATCACTACCCACGCGGCCGAATGATACATCACAGGGCAACAATTTTTGAACCGATGCACTTCAAATCGGCTAACTTAAAATATGCACTTCAAATGTGGGATCCGTTACTCCCATGTGACTGAAAATTGTGGCCACTTCATTTAAATGATTTTGAATAAATAAAGATTACTCAGATGATTGCTGCTGCTGTTGCAAAAATCAGCCCCATTTGCAAATGGCTTGATTTGCAAATTTCACTGGGAACCAAAAAGCCAAAACTGAAATGTGAACCATTAATACATTTTCCTTAATCTCCCCATCCCCCAGAATGATGAATTTGTTTTCTCAGTTAGTAATTTTGATCTTTTTTTAAAAAAAAAACACCTCCAAAAATCTGTCCTGTCTTGGGAGATTCAGATCAACCATAGATGAGTTAGAGGAATGATCCATTTACTAATGCTGTTCATATTATTTTTTTCCTGAATATTTGCAGTAATTGGAAAATAGGGCTTAAAAGGCAGCATGACAATGAATTCATGCTGTCCCCAAAGTCTTTTTTCATTGACAAAGGATACAATCTATCAGGCATTGCCGCTGTTTATCCTAGATTCATTATGAATAGCGGAAGCCCCTCAGTGGGTCAATGCCCACGTATAACAAAAGATACTTCCAATTTTGTTAACTTGTTAGCTGTGCTTCACAGAAGAGATTTTCAGATGCGGTTTTGCTGATAGAACATAATGGGAGCCATTTATCACTGTTCTTTATACATTCTTGATTCCTAAGCATTGCTTTTCCCAAAAGTGGAAATTCTGAAGAAGTTTATTCGTTCTTGATCTTTTATTTTCTAGTGTGAGCAATTACTAAGTTTGGCTTCGGTGTCACCTTTTTAATGAACGTTAAAGAGACATTGACTTAGTTAGCAGACAAACGTAACGCCTCGGAAGTTCATTTGCCTAATCAAGAACCAGGCAAGAATGAAAGAAAAGCCCATGGAGAGTTCCTGTTAGACAAGGATGCTTTCTGACATTTTCCAGAGGCAGCTACATCTGCTTGAGTGGAAGAATTAAATTTACGGCATCCCATCATAACAGGATTAATTTGGATTTTTGTGTCACACTGAGTTCAACTAATTAATTGGGAGCTGCAGGTTCCATCCATAACCACCTGGGAATAAGTCCCAGAACTTTCCATCTGACTAATCATGCAGACAGTCAAGCTGCGAGGATTATAAAAATGGGAAAAGCCTCACGATCTTTTATTGTAGCTCTAATTCTCTAGTACTCTGGCATTCTAAGAAATGCTAAGACCACCAGATCGTCTTGTTTTCTCTTTGGTTCATAGTTCGCTGGGTCTATTTGCAGAACTTTATTAATGTGAAATAGATACTGATGAGGTTTTCTTGGCAAATCTGTAATGCAGCATACAGATTTACGGCTGCATGAAATGAATTGAGAGGTTGTAAGTCTGGCTGGGCGGTTTGAATATATTATTTTCTGCAGCATTTGCATGCGTCCTCAAGTGGTTTCGTCCCTCTCCCTCCCCACCCCACCCTGCTTAAAACATTTAGTCCTGGAGAATAGAAATGTACTAGGATTCCTAAAACTGGCTTGGGTCCCAGAACTTTTTTCTTTTCTTTTCAGTGCTATAATATCTGAATCATTTGGCCATCGTAGGAAACATCCCTCTATATTTTTTCTCCCTCGCTACTCCATTTTTCAGATATATGCCTTTTCTTTTGCTCTTACAATTTTCGTGCCCTACTGGACTTCGTGTGCTCCAATTTTAAGTCACCAGTGGGAACGATTTCAAAATATAGAATTGATTTGGGAAACTTTTCTTGTCTGTTTTCAAGCGTGCCCTGCAACAGGATAAATAAGAAAAAACATTTGCAGAAATAGGGATTTTTTTTTGGCTGTCCTACATTTCCCCTCATTTATTAGAAGGATGGGTTGGTCAGCTATTATCTCATTTCAGTGGCATAATTGCAGTTAATGAGGCTGTGAATAGCGACAGAACTTTTTTGTTTTAAAATCTGTTCAACCTTAATGTACTGAATTTTTCTTTTTTTAAAAAAGAAGAAACCAAAATGGAACTGTTTCTTTTTGTTAGGATATCACTATATATGTGGTGTATAGTTCTTTCATAACCTTAAATGATTAAATAATTAAGACTATAATATAATAAATGATGATGTGTAATTTTTCAATGTTTTCTTACTTCTTTGACGATGATGGTATCAGTGGTGGGTTGCCCCTGGTTCGCACCGGTTCTATAGAACTGGTAGTAAAACCGGCGGGAGGCTCCGCCCTCTGACCCTGACATCATCAAAACGCTTCTGCGCATACGCAGAAAAGCGCGTGGCCCTGCTGCAAACCAGTAGTAAAGGTAAGTAGAACCCACCCCTGGATGGTATGTAGTGACTTTGGAGATGTTTGTAACAATTGCACAGGACCAGGAATTTTAAGTTGCTGACCACTGTATTAATCTGTGAAGACAATGTAACATGTTTTTTTTTAAAAAAGAATCCTGTACAATAGATTGATTGATGAATTATGCATCGTCAAATCTTAGCAACTGCATTGATAAATTCTGTCTATGATATCTGTCCCCAGTTTGATCTTTCAGGACTTCCAACAATGTGCTGATGTATCTTAGTTCAATCACCTTGCTGCTTGTCATCCTCTTCTTTTCTTTCCTTCCAACTTTAACGGTTGTATGAATTTCTCAAGGGAGCTGGAACTTCTCATAAGATGCCCCCCCCCACTTATCTCCATGGACAATTGAGCAGTGTGGGACTGTTCACTGCTGCTCGTAGGGTTGAGACCAACCAGGATGCATCTCACCCTCCTGCCCACAAGTCACACAGGATGGCAGGGCCTGGTTGCCTTGCTAACTGCCCTTCCCCAACGAGGGTTCCAAAGGCTTGTGGGTCAACTGGTCCATCCCAGAGCTGGTGGCTGAAGCCACAGGGAAATAGTGCCAGAGAGGTTCTCTAGACCCAAAGCCTGGGAGGAAGGGGTGAGAAGAAGCAGAAGGACTCACTTCTGCTTGGTGCAAGGGGTATTATGCATGTTTTTTGTGTTTGTTGGACTTGCGAACAATATGGATTTACAAACAGCTATTTAAAAGGTAATCGGTTTATAATCAGAACGTTGCCTTTACTCTCTTTTTTCATTGCTGTGCTATTTGACTTTAGAATAGAATAGAATAACAGAGTTGAAGGAGACCATGTAGGTCATTAATCCACTGATCAAGCAGGAAACCTTATACTATCTCTGACAGATGGCAGTCCAGTCTCTTCTTGAAATCTTCCAGTGATGAAGCTCTCAAAATTTCTGAAGGCAAGCTATTCCATTGGTTGATTGTTCTCACTGTCAGAAAATTTCTTCTTATTTGTAGGTTGAATCTCTTCTTGACTAGTTTCCATCCATTATTCCTTGTCTGGCCTTCAGGTGCATTGGAAAATAGCTTGACCCCTTCCTCTCTGTGGCAGCCCCTCAAATATTGGAACACTGCTATGTCATCCCTGGTCTTCACTAGATTAGCCATGCCCAGTTCCTGCAACCTTTCTTCATATATTTTAGCCTCCAGTCCCCTAATCATCTTTGTTGCTCTTTTCTGCACTCTTTATAGTGTCTCAACATCTCTTTTATAGTATGGTGACCAAAACAGGATGCAGTATTCTAAGTGTGGTCTTACTAAGGCTTTATAGAGTGATATTAGTACCTCACGTGATCCTGATGGAATCCCTCTGTTAATGCAATTGGCTTTTTTGGATGCCGCCACACACTGCTTTCATTACCAGAGCTTCCAGATCCTTTCCTTTTCCACCTATCATTTCCCATATAGACAATTTCTGGCTTTCATCATGTATATGTGTGTTTGCTTTGTGTCTGTGTATTTATACAAAAACATTCTCTATATTTACAACATAAATGCATGCAAGTGTGCTATTTTAGCATGCTATAACCTAATCCTGTAAAATATTTTTCCAGCACTGCAATAAGAAATCTGGTATGATTTGTGTCACCGCAGAAGATTTATAATAGCCGAATAAAATAAATAAATAAATAAATAATAGAAGTTCTCCTTCAGCTCAGATTTTGGTTAAAAGAAAAGGTCAGTTCTGACAAATGCAGAAATGCTCGCTGCATTTTCAAAGAAGCCAGTTTAGAGATAATGTTCCAAACACAAAACGTTGCTCAAGGTAACAGGTAACAGTTCACAGAATGGCAGTTGTGGTGGGCACGGTGAGTGTCAAGGTGGTGGATAGGGCCATGGGATCAAAGGCCCAGCCCTTTTTCGATGAGTGATGCATATAAAAAGGGAAGGCTTTGAATAGGCAGCAATGGCTTGTCACTTTGACTGTTTAATACCCCCTGCTGGATTCCCCTGCATTGTAGTCTACCTTGTTTATCCTTTCTGCAAAAGGAAAAAAAATAAATACATTCGTGTCATGGTTGGGAAATTAGTAGGAAATCTGGAGGGGGAAAAAAAGCAAGCCTGCCATGTTTCATGAATTTAATAGTTGCAAGCTTTGGTAGAGTGGTGCAGTGGCCTAGAGGTGGAGCGCTTGCCTCACAATCAAGAGGCTGTGAGTTCGATCCTAGGTAGGGGCAGATATTTCTCTCTCTGGGCACAATGAGAATATATCTGCTGAACAAAATTCCACATTGGTGACAGGAAGGGTATCTGACCATTAAAGCACTCTGCTAGCTCCATTCGGTTGCCCAGACTCCACCCTGCAAGGGATTATGGGGTTGTTAAAAGAAGATGGTGACTGTTGAGTCAAGCTTTCCCAGAAAAGTGCAAACGACATCATCAGATGACTGGTTACCTTTCCCAGATACAGGCAACTAACTTTTAGAATAGAATTTTAGAGATTTGGGGTTCCATCTATCCATCCATTCATCCAGCCAGCCAGCCAGCCAGCTAGCCAGCCAGCCATCCTATTTACTGTATGCCCATCTCTCAATAAGTGAGTATTTTTCAATTATTAAAAAAATGTGAATATGTGTGAGGAAAGTAGAACCTGGCTTACAATTAGATTTAGGACTGAATTAGTGTGACAACCGATGCCTGGTGATAGGAATTAAGGAATTGCCAAATACCTGCTATTCATGTTTTGAACCAATAAATAGATACAATACAGAGATAAATATTTGCATCACGATTTCTGCATGAGGCTAGAATCAGAGGTAGGAAAGGCAGAAAGCTTAAGCATTTTTTATTATTACTCATTGCTACTTTTGGCCTGAACTGATTTGCACAATAGACCATCTGGAAAGATGACCTTGTCAGAAGAAAGCAATAATTTGTATTATGCTTAATGAAATAACAACAATATGCCTTATTCTAAAATGTGGGGACTTAGACTCTTCTCCAGTTCTAGAAAGCTGGCTCACTACAGGAGGAAAGATGGAACATACAGGTAGTCCTTGGTTTATGACCACAGTTGGGACCAAATTTCTGTTGCTAAGCAAGGCAGTTGTTAAGGGAGTCATGCCTGATTCTACAACCATCATGTTTAAATTTGGGTGCTTGGCATTCTTAAGTGTGAGGAACAGTCATAAGTCACTTTTTCAATGCCGTTGTAACTTTGAACAGTCACTAACCAAATGGTTGTAAATTGAGGACTACCTGCATATATCTTTGACATGGTCTAGCACTGTAAACATTGAGATTGGAACACTCACCGTATTTTTCAGAGTATAAGACGCACCTTTTTCCCCCCTAAAAGAGGGTGAAAATTTGGGTGCGTCGTATACACCAAATGTAGCCCCGCCCAGCCTCTGAAACGGAGATTTCAGAGGCTGATAAAAGCCTCTGAAACCTCTGTTTGAGAGCCTGAAAAAAAAGGCTCTGAAACAGAGGTTTCAGAGGCTGAAAAAAAAAGCAAGGCGCAGAGCTCACAACCAATGAACCTGTTCCACCTCTGGGAACAGCTGATTGGGGGAATTGCGGGAAGCCAATCCACCCCCAATCAGCTTTTTTCTTATTTTGCTCCCCAAAAACTAAGGTGCATCTTATACTCCGGTGCGTCTTATAGTCCAAAAAATACGGTAAGTATGTTCAGCTGACATGCCAAAGTTGGGAATAATGGCTGCTATTTGCTTATTTGTACCCTATGACTATAATTAAGTGTTGTACCTTATGATTCTTGACGAATGTATCTTGTCTTTTTATGCACACTGAGAGCATATGCACCAAAGACAAATTCCTTGTGTGTCCAATCACACTTGGCCAATAAAGAATTCTATTCTATTATAGAATATTCTATTATTCTATTCTGTTTATCTATAACAGAAATATTTTTCCTCTAAATATATTCTTTCTGCATTCCTTCCACTTTCACCTTGCAGATGAAGTTTGTACCTACAAAACATTTTGATGGGACTTTCCAAAAAGACATAAAAATATGGAAGTGCAGCTCGTCTGTTTTGTAATTGCAAATATTGCCATTAGGTAACATCTAATACAGTAGATGAGACAGTATTTATTCTTAACCTAGATTATGTTCAAAATTCATCGTCCTCATCTATCCATAGGTCCAAAGTCAGTATCCCCCCCTTCCAACATCTTCTCCCCAGTTTTTAAAGATGTGTTTCCCCACAATGTCAATTTGCATAGGAAAAAGGATTGAGTCCCTTTTTTTTATTAGACATGCCATTCCATAATTTTCTGACATAACTGTATCAAGAGATACTAGAGCAGAGGTCTTCAAAGGTGGCAGCTTTAGGACTGTTCTGCCCAAGCTCCGGATTCCCAAGGATATTGACACACCAATGGTCCTTATCAAATTTATTAAGTAGCAAGAATAAACCAAAGTCCGGCAAAGGTTGGCAACCAGCCCAGAAAACAAGATACGATAAGACTTTTCCAAAAATGCTCTGATGATAATTACAAGTTGTTTCCAGCAAGAAACTTAATAACAGCGTGTGACTTAAATAGGCTAAGGGAGTGGCCAATTATCCTCAAGCCTTACTCTCGAGGAGACCTCCTCCTCCTGAGTAGCCACTCCTGCCTTTTGGCAGCCCTGCGTGCTCGAGCATTGAGAAGAGGCTCCTCCACTTCGCTCTCTCCACTTGAAGGAGCCTCTGGTTCTGAAGACCCTGGCTGAGTCTCTGCCTCTGGCACCACATCCTCTTCAGCCTCCTCACTGTCCGACGTGAGCGCCAGCTGCGCAGGCTGCTGGCGCGACACCACACCAGCCTCCTCGTCGTCGGGATCAGCCACGATCCGCGCAGGCTTCTGGTGGGCCACAACAAGGACTTGTGGACTTCAACTCCCAGAATAGCATAGCTGGCTGGAGAATTCTGGGAGTTGAAGTCCACATGTCTTAAAGCTGCCAAGTTTGAAGACCCCTGTACTAGAGTATTAGTATATTTTGGAGCATAACAGTGCCCATCCAACCAAAGGCACTATACATGTATATTCCTAAATTGCCCAAATTGGACAATTAACACCAATTGTTGGCTTCCAATATTTAATACTTGACAATAATTAAGCATGATATAACTCCAGATCTGAACAATCAAACTCTCCTCATTAATTGGTAACTGCATTTTTCTGTACAGATGTTCTTGGAATTGAAGAACCCCCTCGACATTTTGTAAACAAACAACAACAAAAAAATATTTCTGGACATATTTTCCAGATATATAAACTTGAATTCCCCTCCGAAAATAAATTAAGCTGTTTCTAATGGAAGGTAGCAAGCCTATCAGCCTTCATGCTTTGACAAGCTCAAGCCATTTTTGGGATGTAGATAGATAGCCATTTACTAAGCCTCTGTTACAAAAAAAGAATGCAGATGCTAAGAGCTCTGTGAGAGTCACATGCTACAAAGAAAGTAAGCACAATGGATTTCCCCAGCAGATCCTTCCCTCCCTGAATAAGACTTGGTCCATTCCTGCTCCACAGGGTCCTATTAGTGGAAGGAACTACTTAGTTTGATCAAGGAAAGGAAACACGAGGAGGGGGATAGTTCTGACATTGCTTGGCCTTTCAAAGTTACTCTGTCAGCCTGGAAAGCAAGCTGCAACAGCAAGGCCCATTATAGTGATTCATGCATTAGTGATTTACCATGGGAGGGAAAAAAATGCTTCTACTGCATTTTCTTTATGTGAGCAGAAACACACACATACGCACATACCAACCCCTGAAATTGACTTTCTTTCAGTGGCCTTAAATGCTTATTGCTCCAAGTAATGTGTGCCAATAAAAAGAGGTTTATAACTTGATGGATTTTTAACATTCTTTAGAGTACATTAAAATGGTATGGGGCAATTTTTGCACTGGTAAGAATCCAATGGGTTTTTTTTTTTTAAATCATTAAAATTAAATTTTAATTTAAAATTTTAAACATCCAATGATTTTAAAAACACAGTGGCTCTCTCTCCTCCCCACCTCAGGCCTCTCAATAATTCAATGCTTTGCATGACATTCAGGAAGCACTATTATTATTTCATTATCTTATTTTTATAGTGCTGTTTTCCAGAAGGAGTCCAGTGTGATGGATAAAGAGAACGATAAAGAGACCTTTGAGAAAAACAAATAAAACCACCTATTTTAAAGCAAGATAATAAAATATAAGAATTAAAACAAAATTGATGGCACTATAGAATATAACAAAGGTGGACCTATTTCCATGACATGCAGATCCTAAATGCAAACTATCTCAGGAAACAATTAATTTATGAATCAGAGACAGTAATAATTGTAGTACATTAAGATATTGGTTGAGAGTGGTGCGGTGGCCTAGAGGTAGAGCTCTCGCCTCACAATCAGGAGGCTGTCAGTTCAATCCTAGGTAGAGGCAGATATTTCTCTCTCTGGGCACATTGAGGTTATATCTGCTGAATAAAACTCTGCATTAGTGACAGGAAGGGCATCTGGACAGTAAACACTCAGCTCCATTCAGTTGCCCAGACTCCACTCCGTAAGGGATTATGGGGTCGTTAAAAGAGGATGATTAAGATATTGGTTCAGTAGACATATCTGGGTTCTTACATGGTTGTTTGATTACTTTGGGCTGCCTATCTGGCAGACTTATTGGAAGTTGTGGGTTGCGAAGTACTAAAACTTTCAATAAAGGAAGCACACACACACAAAAAAACCCCACCTACACAAACGTACTCCAGAGTGTAGCATTGGTGGATCATTCAAAAAGTAAGCACAATAATATTTACGCTTTTACCGCTCTGTATTTTCATTTTAAATAAACATCATATGCTTACTTTTCTTTGGGGTACAGATTATATATGCATACATCTGCATAAAATTTTCTCCTTTTTTTCTGTTTCTTCTGGAAAGAGGAAGGAGAATTTATGTGCACGAGTTTACTTCTGTGCTTCAGTATATTTGAATGGTTTGTTAAGTGGGGATGCGAAGTATATGCAGATGAGGATCTGTTTTCACAATGGAGTCCCTTGTTTTACAGTCTGCCAATTTTAATTAGTAATTATTAATTTGCGGTTGCTTTTTTTTCCCCTAGTCTTTCCTCTTTGCTTTTAAACAGTTTCTGGCAGATAGGTACAGTATACACAATATATGTGTATGTGTATGTATATGTATATGCATGTGAACAGAGGCGAGTGTGTCATGTACCTGCAGAAAAAGGTACATAAACTGACATTCCATGTTGTCTGGTTTTATAATTCTTTTCTGGTCATTTGTCCCTTGTAGAGGTGAGGCTACTCTAAAAGTCAGAATTGCCTTTCTTTGCAGCAAACGCAGGAAGGCTTTTCCATATGCCCCCAATATACACTGCTCAAAAAAATAAAGGGAACACAAGCAGAAGACATCCGAGATCTGAATGAATGAAATAGCCTTATTAAATACTTTGTTCGTTACATACAGTAGTTTTGTGTTCCCTTTAGTTGTTTGAGCAGTGTATAAACTACTGTATGTAAAGAACAAAGTATTTAATAAGGCTATTTCATTCATTCAGATCTCGGATGTCTTCTGCTTGTGTTCCCTTTATTTTTTTGAGCAGTATATTTTCCACTGGCAGTAATGAACAGTCCTCCAAATTTATTCTGCCAGAAGCAAAGTGGCCAGGAAGGCAAGTGCTAGTGAAAGCGCACCAGCTTTTCCCCATTTCAAAACATTACAAAAACAAGAGGTTCAGCACACAATGTACAGTACATACAATGGAAAGTGTGCCCAGTTGGGGCTCCTGTCAGCTTGGTTTTCCAAACATAGCCTGACACATATTGTCGAGCAAACTGTTAAAGCCTCTGTGATCTGGAGCTCCATTTGACATGCCTTCCAAACAGCCATTTGTAAAGAAGATGGCATTTATGGAAAGGTATTTTGCTGCAGCCCCAGAGAGTTTGGTTTGGCAGTTGTGGTGCTATTGCTTAATACAGCAAAGAAAGCATTGTGCCTGAATACTAACAGCCTGAAGCCTGTCACATCACACTGCTTCTGTCTTTCCCTCCCCTCATCTGTGGCCGTACTTGTTTTCAGAGAGAAGAGCCAACCACAACATTGGGACTACTGAGGTGTTGTGGTACATATATGTACCACAAAGGACGTGAGCGTACACAGTGTCTTGATGGATTACCAAGTTGAATATAAGCCAACAGTGTGATGCAGCTATTAAAAAAGCAAATCCAATTGTGGACTTTATCAACAGAAATATGGGTTCAAGATCAATCTTAATTTTAATTAGCAATTTTATGATGTTTGTGTGTCTATATTTTTCTTGACTGTACACCGCCTTGAGTCCTACGGGAGAAAGGCGGTATATAAATAAATAAATAAATAAATAAATAAATAAATAAATAAATAAATAAATAAATAAATAAATAATTTTCCTATTCTTCATTAGTCAGATGAGCACCTACAAACTGTATCCAGGGCACCCTCTTTTGGAAGAACGGGGTCAAATTGAACCACGTGGAGAGGAAAGCTGTTAAATTAATGAAAGGGCTGGAAGGAGAAAAAGTCGGAGGAATTGTCTGTGGTTAGCCTTGAGAAGAGAAAATGGTGGAAAGACATGATCACGGTCTTCAGCATCTGGATAGCTGTCATGTAGAAAAGGAGATGGTCTTGCTCAGGCTTGGTAGGACAGAAGGTAGGACAGGAAACAATTGGGTTAAATTACAAGGAAGTGGGTTTTAGTACTACTCAAGGGGGGTGAGATCTAGTGGTAAAAGTTTTTCAACAATAAGCAGGTTACCTGGGTGGTAACAGGAGTGGACTCTCCTGTGTGGAAGGTATTCAGAGAGATTCAATGTAGTAGTATTTGCTATAGTAGTGGATTCTTGCATGAAGCAGAAGGCTGGGATAATAGGCAATCTTCAAAGTTCCTTCTAACTCATATTCTATGACTCAATTATTCTATCTGTTATTAAAACACCCAGTAGTGTGCGACATCAAAATATTGCCTAATTTTATGACAAAGACTACTTCTTTGTAAGATCTTTGTGTTAACTTTATTCCATCTGAATATTGCTGGAATAAAAGGCTTTTCTTCCTAATCACCCTGCCAGCATTTTTATCTTGCACATTGACTGTTGAAACTTTGACAAGCCAGCACAGTGAAAATAAAAAGAAGAGGAAACATTTGCAATTGCCATTAATTGAGCTGCCTTGTGCTGGCAAATTAAGACATTCACTGTAAAGCATTTTAATGTCTATCGAAATCAGACTTGTCAGCAACCTCCAACTTTGATTCAAGGGCCTGAGCTTTGGTTAGCATTCCAGGACCATAAGCAATTTTTTAAAAGGCCCATTAACACTTTTCATGAGTTAGAACCTAGCATGAAAATTGGATGGCTGTTTCTTGCTTATGGATATTACAGCTTGCTTCACGCTCGCATCCAATATGGTGGGTCCCACAAGAGCACAGTTTTAATGCTTTTAAATATATGATTTTGACTTTCCATATAATGCTTCTCAGTTTTTCCAATTATCAGAACTGGTGAGGATTATATTACAGAGGGAGCTTAATGAAGCTCAGCATCTTCAATTACCTCCTAGCAAATGACTCTAGCTGGGTCTTTTGTCTTTTCATTTGTACAACTGCTGAATTTCTAAACTGCTGCTGCTGCAATGGGCTGGGATGTTGGGCTGATCCTTAGGGCACCATGTCTTGTTTTACTGTTGTTTATTAAGGTTTTTACTTTAATATTTAATTTTTTGGGGGGTGGGAGATGGATATGTTGGTTTGAGCCTTGTTGGATTGAAAGGCAATCAACTGCAGAAAAAAGACAAATAAATGCTAGGATACTAAAAGATTATGATCTTTGTCCTGTGCAAGGCCTTTTTTTCTTTCCTTGGGGAGAGTATGAGTACATTATAGATCCGTGATGGTGAACCTATGGCACATGTGCCACAGGTGGCACGTGGAGCCATATAGGTGGGCACACGAGCGTTGCCCTAGCTCAGCTGCAGTGTGCATGCACGCGCCAGCCAGCTGATTTTTGGGCCTTCTGGGCCCACTGGAAGTCGGCAAACGGGCTGTTTCCGGCCTCCGAATGGCCTCCGGGGGGTTGACGAAGGCCGTTTTCGGGCGAAAAATGGCACCGTAACATTGCATGCCAAAAGTGAGGGGTGCGCAGAGGGGCAGGGCACATTGAATTATGGGTGTGGGCATGCGCGTATGTAAGCCCCCCATGCTCCCCACGCTTTTGGCATGCGGCGGCAAAAAGGTTAGCCATCACTATTATAGATCAAACTGCACATCTCAAACAAAATATATTTAGACTGGATTTGGTATTTTTATCCATCTATCAAGTCCTTCCCAAGGATCTGGGACAGACAGATGTTGTTGTCTGAAGGTCTTAGAGCAGGGGTGGGTTCTACTTACTATCAGTCTACTTACTATCTACTTTACTATCAGTTCGCAACGGGGCTGCATGCACGCTTGCTTTGCTCGTGCACGCACGCGTGCACTCTTCTGTGCAAGCACAGAAGCATTTTCATGATGTCAGGGTCAGTGGGTGGGGCCTCCTGCCAGTTTTATTACCGGTTCTATAGAACCAGTGTGAACCGGGGGCAACCCACCACTGTCTTAGAGGTATCATCACAGGATGTAAGCTGTACTGAGTAAAGCTGCCTTTCGCAATTGACTGGTGATGAATTTGTCAATGCTGATGGTGTTTCAATTATTTTGGGATTGCACCCAAGGCATATATTACTATCACTGCTTTCTTTTGCCACAGCTGCTCTCTTTTTATTTGCAAGTCCTTGTTTTATGTTTTCTGAATTTGTTGCAATATTTTCAGGATCAGACTCAATAAATCATTTAAGAATTAAGAGTTCAAATATATCTCTCTTTATTTACATGAGGCATTCTATATTCACTGAATATTCACAGATAGAAGCAAGGAATGAGTACGTGCAGCTCCTTATATATACAATGGGTGGAGCTAGATATGGGAGTGGTGAAGTATGAATACATTAAGAGGTGAAGAATAAATTAACCCCTGATATCCTATTCATATACTATTTACATAATTGAGAATAGGGCATTTACTTGTGACAAATCCCCCTCTAAATGCCGATTCGATATGCTACACCAATTACATTCAGATTCAGAACAATACAAAACATATAACTTAGAAGTCAGGTATTTATGTTGTTTAGATGGCAAAGGTTTTGTTAATATGTCAGCTAATTGTTCTGATGTCTCACAATGCACCGCTTTAATAAATCCATCCTGAGATAACTGTCTCACATGTTTAAATTTTATATCTATATGCCTGGACCTTTGTCCAATGGCGTCAGATTTAGATATTTCGATAGCCGCTTTATTATCCTCATGCATAATAAAAGGCAAGGTGGGTTTTTTCCAAATGTCAGAAATTAAGTCATTAAACCATACAAGGTTATTTGCTGCTTTAGATAGACAAACATATTCTGCTTCTGTTGTTGAAGTGGCCACTAAATCTTGTTTGCCAGTGTACCAGTAAACTGGACAACCGTTAAGGAGGAATATATAACCAGATGTACTTTTTCTGCATGAAGTGTCTCCAGCCCAATCCGCATCTGCGTAACATGTGAGGTTTGGCTCCTTGACATTATTAGGCTCTAATATCAAACAAAAATCTAAGGTATTCTTTAAATATCTTAATATCCTTTTGACAGCTTCCCAATGGTACATTGTTGGTTTGCTGACATGTCTGGACAATAAATTGAGGGGTAAAGCGATATCAGGTCTGGTCCAATTGGAAATGTAAAGAAGGGAACCTATGATTGATCTATAGAATGTGTTATCTTTGAAGTCAGGGGATGATTCATCTGCATTCCTTAGAAAGTCAGTCTGCATAGGAGTGTCACAGGGTTTAGCATCGCTTAGATTACATTTGTTCAAGAGCTCTATGATCTTATCTCTCTGAGAAAGCTTGAATCCTCTTCTAGTTTTACTAATTTGAACACCAAGATACTTATTTACTTTGCCTAAAGATTTCAGTGAAAAATGTTCATTTAGCTTTGTTACAAATGTTTCTCTTCTTTCTTTATGTTTACCTATGTACAAAATGTCATCCACATAGATCAATACAAACTCTATGGAATCATCACCCTTTTTAACAAAGAAACAGTTATCAGCAGTAGTAGCACTGAAATCCATAGTTTTAAGTACTTTTACTAAACAATCATACCATCGTTTACCAGATTGTTTTAACCCGTATAAACTTTTGTTTAATAACCAAGTCTCATTCTTGTTTGTGTATTGACTGTGAGGTGCTCTTACATATATTTCCTTATCTAATTTTGCGTGTAAATACGCAGTCTGTATGTCATATTGGAATACATCGAGATTGAGTGCTGATGCTACAACTAGAGCTGTTTTGACACTCTCAGTTCTTACTGTGGGGGAGTATGTGTCAGTATAATCCTCGGGATATTTCTGTGCATAACCTTGTGCAACTAATCTAGCCTTGTATAGAGTATTGCCTCCCTCTAAATTTTTAATTTTATATATCCACCTAGTGCCAATAATAGTTTTGTCCTTTGGTGCAATCGCAGGTGTAAATACATCTAATCCTTGTAAACTTTCCATCTCTTTTGTCATTGCTGATTCCCATTTTTCTTTTTCTTTAGGAGGAAGTTTTAACACTTCCTCATATGTATTAGGTGTCGTTGATTCTCCATTCATATGCATTATATAATCCTTGTACTTATTTGGCATTTGATTTCTGGTATTTCTAATTGTTTTTTCAGGTTTACTATTATTATCATGCAAATATCTTGCTTCCTTTTTTGTTAATGTATCTGTCTTTATTTTGTGTTGACTGTTTGTCCATGTTTTGGTTTTGTTTCTATGTTTGTTGTCATTTTGCTTTTCTATAGTTCTTTTCTCTTGGGGTTTTGTACCTGTGTTGTTGCTTGGGAATATTTCATTAAGATGTATTTTAGACCAGTTGGCCTGTTCATGGAACACAGCTGTTCTGGAAACTATAAATTTGTTATTATTATCAATGAATCTGTATCCTTTTGTACCTGTCTCATATCCCATAAATCTAAGTCTTCTAGACACATTTTCTCCTTTTCTTCTTAATTGTTTAGGTATGTGTACGTCTGCAGTGACTCCAAATATGTGCATGTGTGCTAATTTTGGTTTCCTATTATACATCACTTCATATGGTGTCTTATTTACAATGCTGGACCAAGTTCTATTTTGTGTGTAATTGGAATATTGTAGGGCTTCTGACCAGAATTGTTTGCTTAAGCCAGCATCTTCCAATGTGCATCTAATCATGGTTTGTAATGTTGAGTTCTTTCTCTCTACAATTCCGTTCTGGAATGCAGAAAATGGGCTAGATGTGTAATGTAACATTCCTTTGTCCTTCAGCCATTGGGAGAATTCCTTAGACATGAATTCACATCCCCTATCTGTCATGATTTGTTTTATTTTGATATTGTGTTGTGTTTCTACGCGTTTGTAAAATTCTTTAAATTTCTGAAAAGTTTCATCTTTATGTTTTAATGTGTAAACAAATCCATAACGACTATAATCGTCCACAATGGTTAAGAAGTAACGTTTTTTATAAGTGATTGAAGGAGTTAGCGGACCAACCAGGTCCATGTGTACCAAATCAAAAATTTTGTTGGTTGACCTTGTTGATTTTCTAGGTCTGGGACTAGTTTTTAGTTTTGTAGACTTACATACTGAGCATTCCAAATAGTTTTCACAATTTTTTATTTTAACGCCTTCTGCATGTTCAGTCATCTTTTGTACTACAGGAAAACTGGCATGTCCTAACTTCCTATGTAAAACATGAGCACACTCATCATGAATTGGCTTACCTATTTTTGGTTTTTTCTCATTATGTGTATCCTTGTGATTATGAGCTACTTTACATTCATCATTGTCACTGTTACTAATGTTTCCATTATCTAGTTCAATACTATCTTCCATATTTGAATCAATGTTGTGTAACCACTTCTCCTTTGTTATTAAATAAGGTAGGCCTCCTTTAATCACTACTGTACCTATATCTATTTTATTTTTCTCCAAAGTCGCTTTTCCTTTTGAAAAAACAATATTAATATCAGAATCTCTGCTTAGTTTTATGGCACTTAGTATGTTATGAGGTATTTCAGGTATTAGTAATACCCCCTCTATTTTTCCTAGGCCAGGTAAGGTTACATTCCCTCTACCTATTACTTGGACTTTTTCTTGGTTAGCTACCTTTATTACAAATTTATCTTCTACAAATGAAGATAATATACTTTTGTTATTAGTGGTATGATTAGTTGCTCCAGAATCAGTAAGCCAATTATTGTTCTCAGTTTGTTGTGTGTTAGTGTTGTCTTGTTTGTTTAGTCCATTTAGTGAACCAGATTTTCTATCCTTTGAATTGTCTCTGCCCCCTCTATGCTCTTTATAATTTGGTGGGCTTCTATATCTATGTCTATCAATGGAAGACTGTCTATAGTTGTATTTATTTCTATGTTCTGACCTATGTCTTTCTTTTGAAATTTTGGGGCAATCTCTCCTATTGTGTTCTTTGGACCCACAGTTGTGGCATCTAAATGTTTCATGATATCTTTCTTGAAAAGCTACCTTTCTATATGATTTGTGTTCTATGTGGTTGTTAGAGCGACTCCTCCTTGAATTGTCTTCAGCTATTAACTTATTGGATAGACTTTCTATGGATAAGTATCCTAGATTGATTGTGTCTAAATGTGACATATAATTATCCCATGATGGGTCAAGTGAGTTGATGATAACACTTTTCATCGTTTGGTCTGAAATCACCTCCCCCCTTAAATGCAGTTCAGCTCTAATTTTGTTTAAAGGTATTAAATGTTCACTTATGGAAACCCCTGGTTTTATCCTAGAAGAAAAGAAATCTTTAGACATTCTTGTGGTGGTAGCTACACTATCACTGTGAAACAAATTGAACATGCATTGAATAATTTCTGAGACAGTCAGATTTTGCTTAATGCTGTGATACATTGCAGGAGATACACTAGAAATTAATAAGAAAAATGCTCTATGGTGTAAGCAGTCTAGCTTTAGAGTCCAAGGTCTTTTTGGGGGATTAGTGATAAAAAACAGTAAGTTTTCTTTCATAAAGACAACCTGGAGCTGCTGATACCATTCTTGTAAATTAATGCCATCTATTCTCAGCTTTGGGAAGTCACTGGGCAAGTTTCCGACATTATTGGGTCCATTACTTACAACCGGGGGTAGTCCGTGGTCTCGTAAATGCTGGAAATTACAAAACGGTGTGGGAATGCTCGCAACGAGTCTGCACGATCCTTTCAGCAACTCATGTCTTCCTGGGCCGTCTGCGTGGTCTTGCGCATGCGCGTTGCTCATTTCATTCCTGGAGTCGTCGTGAGAGGTTCTCGTCATTGCGGCTCGCTCGCTCTGCTCCTCCTCAGATGAATCGGTCTCCGGCTCGATCTTGGGAGTCCTGACGATGGCGGTTGTTCTTTTTCTTCTCTTGAGAGCGTTGGTGCTTGCATCGATCTGCGGTGTGGGGCGGTATCTGCAGGGCTCTCTGGGTTCAGGCGTCGGTGCTCTCGTCGTCAGGATGGGAGCGGGTAGATTTTGAGGCGTTGGCTTGCTCGCTTGCTTTCTAGTTGATTTTTTGGTAATCTTTAGTTTCGGTCCAAATGCAGCAAAAAGCGTTTTCATTGCTGACTTTATTTGTGTGTCTGTTGAATCACCTTCACTTTCCGATTCTGATCCTTCTGAGGTGTTTGACTTTTCTTTTTCATTTTCATTATCTAGTAATGTCTTTCGCGCCAGAAATTTTGAATCAAGTTTTCTGATTGGCTCTGCTTCGCTCACCCTGGAGGTCTGTTGAAACCAAGATGGCTGCCATTCAAAATTTTGCGCGGGATCACCATTTTTCTTCTTCACAGCGTTTTTGTCTGTAATCGTATCACTCACTATTTTTGAATCTTTTGGCTTTTCAGTAGCGATGTGCTTCTCTTTCGCTGCTCCGCTGTTTTTCAGCATATCTTGGAGGTTCGCGATGAGGCTTTCATCGTTCTTCTGGCTTTTTAACAGTTTTAATATCTCTGACCTGAGTTCGTTGTTTTCTATTTTGTTTTCCTCTCGGTCATCATTTTCATTTATTATTTCTTCGTCTTCAGTGGTGTATTCTTCAGATTCTCTCGAAATCGCATTTGTGGACTCATCGATTATTTCTTGATCCGTTTCCATTTCTTTGCTGTATGCCCTGGTGTTGGGCCTATCTCTCTTAGACATATTTAAGTTTTTATTGAGTCAATTCAACCATCCTCTGCTACCAGCTTGTTGCAATATTTTCAGGATCAGACTCAATAAATCATTTAAGAATTAAGAGTTCAAATATATCTCTCTTTATTTACATGAGGCATTCTATATTCACTGAATATTCACAGATAGAAGCAAGGAATGAGTACGTGCAGCTCCTTATATATACAATGGGTGGAGCTAGATATGGGAGTGGTGAAGTATGAATACATTAAGAGGTGAAGAATAAATTAACCCCTGATATCCCGTTCATATACTATTTACATAATTGAGAATAGGGCATTTACTTGTGACAGAATTATTACGGTTTGTACACAGTCAGGCAGATGTTTATTGTTGCTCAGAATGGAATTGGATTATAAAGGAATGATGAAGGAAAACAGCTGATTCAGGAGTGAATAACCTTCCATTATCTGCCTGTTTGCAGCATGTAGAGATTCCCTTCCCAGTTGCCAGTGACAACCAATGATGGGGCTCACTCTAAATATAAACCACATCATTTTTCAATACTTGAATATTTTGTTTTCACTGCTGTCTCTTTTCATGCAGTTAATTCCATGCAAAGATTAAATTTACAGCAATTGGACATTTATGGGCCCCTATTCATGATTTAGTTGGCCTTGCCCGTTTTTTAAAATGACCACCTACCTTTTTGGGTTTGTTCCCCCAGCACTGAACTGCAGCTCTTCATACCCCTCACTATTGGTGCTTCTGACTGTGATTTTGGGAATGAGAACTTCAGCAGTGTCCAGGGAGCCTTTGGAAAGCAGAATAATATGCTGCTCATTTAAATGGCGTATTGAAAAGAACAATAACCACAATTCTCTAATGTAATCATGATTGCTTATTAAATGCTATCCTTCTTTGACACACTATACCAAACACAGAGCATTTTAAAATTCCCCATCTCTTTTTAAATGATGTATTTAGCTCCTTTTAATTTTGTCCATTCAAGCAATGTTGGCGTGATCTCCTACAGTAAATCACTTTGCCCACTGTTTAATGTGAACAGATGGCTAATGGAAAACATTACCCTGAGAAGTTAACAAACCCTGCCCCAAACAGGACCAGAAATTAGTATACAGTATTTAGCAATTATGCAAATACATATACATATATACATATTCTGTAAGAATAGAATGTTAAGGGCACTTTAAGGATTTCAAGGCACACAACCTGGTTATTGGCATAATTTTAATATTCTTCTAATGTTGCTTTAATATACTTTGGGTTCCTGTTCCCTTTTCAGTAAATTTTCAGTAATTTTGTTTCAGTAAATATTTTCAGTAAAATTATTTTCAGAATATTACTTTATTCTGAAATGTATCTTAGGAAAGTGAACATTCAATTTTCTTGCTAGTTTCCTTTGCTTTTTAATTTGGAAGCCCGGGAATCTATTGCAAAGTTATAATCATTTTTTTGCATCGTACTGCTTTTCCTTTTTTGGGAGTTTGGAGGAGGGTTTAAGGCCTCTCTCAAACCGTATTTCTACCTTCCTGCTTTTGGGATACTGTGTGGCCTCAGCATACTGTGCAAAGCCCTCAGAATTTAGGAAACTGCACTCCTCTGATCAGTGGTGGGTTGCCCCCGGTTTGGACCAGTTCGCAAGAACCGGTAGTAAAACCGGCATGAGGCTCCACCCACTGACCTGGACATCATCATAAGTGATCTGCACATGCACAGACGAGTGCGCGCAGGCACGATGCAAACTGATAGTAAAGATAAGTAGAACCCACCCTTGCCTCTGATTGAACAGGAAGCAAGAAGGATTATACCATCTCTTTTTCCTACTTTGCTTCCCCTGCCTACCCCAACCTTTAATCTAAGCAAGAAGTGAGTGTTTTTAAACAGCTTGGGCAGCATCTGTTTGGGGGTTTGGGGAAAAGAAACATGATGATGCCAGGGGAAAGCACCATTGCTAGAGTCACACCTGGTCTTTGAACAATCAGTGTAGGCATATGCTTTGTCTGCCTGCCCTGCTGCTGGAAAAGAAGATTGAGGAATCTTTGATCCTCTGATGATTGCCGCTGGTCTGTCCTCACTACATGTTAGTCTATGTGCAGCTCGACATGCAGCTAAATCCACCTGTTCTCCAATAAAACAGACCATGTAGGTAGATCTGGATGCTTTAATGAAAGAACAGGGTATGGTGAAACTGGGGAAAATAGGAATACGTACAACGAGAACCAAATATAAGATAGGCAGTATTGAGTTACTGCTGAACATAACAATGAATAAATACAAGTAATTTAAATCTCATCAGCGATGCTCTGCGTGTGGAATGTGGGTTTGTCCTTGGGTGACGATGTGCCACGGATTAAGATGGATTCTTCTTTGTGCTTCTACCTTCTCCAAATGCTAGAGGAAATGGAGTCTGGCTTCCCGGCATGCACTTGTTTTGAGAGCGCGGGCTGATAGGTAAAAGAGGTTGGGTAAGCTTCAAACAATATACTTGGTATTTGTCTCTCCGGCCACTAGATGGGGCTAGTTATATGCTGGGGCATGACATCCGCACTACAGTTCCTAGCATCCTTTACCACTCTTCATTCTGTGCTGGCTGTACTTTTTGAGCCCCAGCCTTACTAGAGGACAAACGCATGGTAGCTCATTCATGGTAGAGCCATCATCTTTCAGAGTTTGCTCTTGCTCAAAAGCAACCCATTTCCCCTTTATCTGTTTGATAGGCAGCCTGTCGATCTCTTCAGAAACGAGTGCAGATTGCAATAAGAATAGACCAGTTGTCCTTCAGCTCAGGTTGGGGGAACAACGTCAGGAACAGATGAGGGGCTTTCACTGTGAGAAGAGCTGTTTGTGTAGATGGTTGGTGCTTTGTGCTTTTTTGTGTTTCAATGTTTTACGTGCAAGAAATGTTCGATATTAACATCCTCCATACCAGCCTGCTTCCCACTGATGATTTTATTAGAATAAATAATCTATCCCTTGCCAATAGTGAATCAAATCACGTTTACTGTATTTAATACAGCCCTGAGGCCAGATACAAACAAGATATTGAATAAAAGAAGCACCACATTTTTCTATATATACGTATGTGTGTATAAAAGAAAAACAACGAAAATAATAGAGTCTAAAAATATGTAAGGCCATAGCTATTAAAACGAATCCAAATAAAATACAGGTGGTCCTCGATTTACAATAGTTCATTTAGTGACCATTCAAAGTTACAATGGAACTGAGAAAAGTGTCTTATGACCAATTTTCACAGTTACAACCTTTGCAGCATCCCCATGATCATGGGATCAAAATTCAGGTGCTTGGCAATTGTTTCATACTTATGACCATTACTGTGTCTCAAGGTCATGTGATGACCCTTTGTGACCTTCCGACAAGCAAAGTCAATGAGGAAGTCAGATTCATTTAACAACCGTTTTACTAAACTTATCAACCGCAGTGATTCACTTAACAACCGTGGCAAGAAAGGGCGTAAAGTGGGGCAAATTCACTTAACAAATGTCTCACTTAACCACAGAAATTTTAGGGTCAATTGTGGTCGTAAATTGAGGACTACCTGTACTACTATAAGAAGCTCCAATCCTAATGGTACAGCATACTGTACAAATGGTAGCACAGAACTGGTAATTTGAGAGGTTATTTTCAAATCCTTGTCTAAGAGTAATAGCATTTAATAGAAATCACATTTCCTACCTGGAACTTCCAATATCTGGATAGAAATATTAACGATTTGTGGATTTGAAATGGATAAGAGGTGGTTATGGTGTCAGAGTGCACACAGTGTGACTAGTTTTGAGGCAACCCAGGAGCAAAATACAGCAAACAGGTTTGTCTTTCAAATAGTGGGTTATCTACAAGGAATATATACATACACATACTGGGCAAAGTCAGGCAATCAATCATCAACTACAGCACGGAAGCACACATGGAGAAAGGGCTTCTCTTATAAAACAGCCTCTCTTATAAAACAGCCTCTTAAAGTGGTAAAGAGTCAAATAACCCTGCTGACTCATTACTACCATTACATCATCATTACAGCATTACAGCATTACAGCAGCTGGTCAGCTATTAAATCATCATTACCCTGACATATGGAAAGAAGTGATCCTTAGATGTAATCTTTAAGGCATACATTTTTTAAAGTTTATTTGTATTTATTGTGATGAAGGCTGCTAGTCACTTCTTCAAACATTGCTTTTTCTTTTTGCCTTTTTGCCTTCTGTTTCTTTCTTTTTTTAAACAATTTTTTTTTATTTTTCCAACAAAAAACTCTTAAACATAAAATACATCTTTTGAGAGCAAAGGTTTGGTCCGGTCATAGGTAGGTACAATTGCTCGCACTTCTTTAACAAATTTGATTCCAAATTTCATCCATTTACATCTTTAAAGTCAAACCACAAATTTTTTATCACAAATTCTAACATTTTAATCTAAACATTAGCATTCTATTGTATCACCATAAATCTTAATTTCCAAATAGACACAGCTCATTTTTATATACTATCTTTAGTTTCCAAATAAACACAATTCTAATTTTTATATCATTTTACAAATCAAAATTTCGTATATATTCCTTAATCAAAAGACCAATTTCATCAAATCTCTATCTTAACTCTATTGATATAAATCTAATTTTCTTAGACTTATCACCAATTACACTTCTCATTTTACATAAAATCAGTTCAAAATCAGTTCACATATTTAATTATCATTCATTGTCTTCTTTTTCACCCCAATTAATTTCCAACATTTTTATCTTTAGGCTGTTTTCCATCCTATTCTCCTCCACGTCTCCATCCATTTATTTTGTCTGGTTCCCAGTATACTTTAATTTTGGCTGGTTTCCAGCATATTCTTCTCCACTCCTGAGTCTATTGTTTGGCTGATTCACAGCATTTTTATTTTAGCTGTTTTCCAGCATAATCTCCTCCATTCCTCCCGCTGATTACCAATTGCCTTCTGTTTCTTTTTGTTTTTCTTTTCACCATTTATTTCCTTTTTTCTATACTTTTATATTTTGTTATTGTTAAAATTATTAAATTATTTTAAAAAGAATAAACAATTTGTCTTTTCCAAATGCAGGGCACATTTGACAAAAACTGTGATGTAGTTCACAGCTCAAAAATGCATAATGAAGTGTAAAAAAATAAGGAAATCTGTTGCTACATGGGCAAAACAAATTATATGTGGTTGCAGACGTATACATCTGGAAGAACAAACACGAAATGTTATGCAGTTTAAGAAAATGTGTGTCCAGCTAGGTATATAAGGAGAAAAGCACATGAAAAATAAATATTAAATTGTTGCAGAAATATGAAGAAAAAAGAAAAAGAAAGGAAGGAAGGAAGGAAGGAAGGAAGGAAGGAAGGAAGGAAGGAAGGAAGGAAGGAAGGAAAGAAAAGGGGGGATAGGAAACAATCAAAAGAAATACTGATTTGTCCATCTCTGTGCAAGGGAAGAATTACTTTTTAAGGGTCTAAGTCGTATTGTCTAAATTTCTAAATTTCTGATAGGAGTTGATCAAATTTGACAGCAGATCTTGAAAGGTGCCATTTGTAAATAATCAAAATTCTTAAACAGCTGCAATTGATAAAAGTAGAATAGTTCCAAAGAGATAGTTGCCGTAGGTAACTGTATCTATACATTAGGTTTTCCTGAGCCAAATATCTTTTCACCAAGACCACCATCACTGCCCCATCCTTTCTGAGATCAAATGTATCTTTGATAGACAACTCTTTCAGTGACTATCTTAAAGAATCCTCACATTGCTTCCACTTTAAAAATTGGCCTTAGACACAGCAGTCTCCATATCACCTTAAGAAAACATATTTCGATTGAATTATAAGCCAACACTTCATACTGCATGCTACTTTCATTTGATTGTATGGGGCACAGCCCACCAGTTTTCTCTGCTATGTAATGTTCTTTCTGGAAGAAATACAGATGGTAAAAATTGCATTTTGGAATAAAGAGGTATGTTTTGATGTAAATTTGTAGGCGTGAATGAAGTACAATAAATGGTATAATTCAGATATGGGGAAACAGCTACAGTAAATAATGGGAAATTAAGGATTCTTTGAAAGCTGAGGTGATTTCACTGAAATGTTGACATGTGAATTGAAAAAACTTGTTTGGAAACATGAATTGTCAACTGTGTAATGAACTCAATTCCTTCTCAAGGCACTGAATATTCCTTACACATACAGACCAGGGGTGGATTCTACTTACCTTTACTACCAGTTCACAACGGGATCTGCGCATGCGCAGGTCACTTCTGCTGATGTCAGGGTCAGTGGGCGGAGCCTCCCACCGGTTTTACTACCGGTTCTATAGAACCAGTCCAAACCGGGGGCAACCATCACTGATACAGACATAGAGACATGTATTCTCAACCACTGTAACTGTAAGCTGTGTGGCCTTCAGGTCCCAGAATTCCCCAGCCATGTCTGTAAAATATGGCTGGAGAATTCTGGGAGTTGAAGTCTACACAGCCTAAAGCTGCTGGGGTTGAAAAACATTGCTTTAAACCAGGGTGGATTTGATTTAAATCGAGTTGATTTAAATCACAATTTAAATCATGATTTAAATCACTAGTAAAAAGGCTTGATTTAAATCAACTCGATTTAAATCATAATTTTTAAAGAGCAACTGTCATTTCTGCTACTCCTTTGACCCACTGTTGACTCACCAATAATCCCAGTGTTGCAGAATATACAGCCTCATGCTACATAACTAAGCTCCATTTCATGCTGAATAAACTAAATTATTTATGTATCTTAAATAGAAAACTATCTTACGATAGATTTTTACCCCAAAAGTTTTTTATTAAAATAAATTAAATAAAAATAAAAAAAATCCGATTTAAATCAAAAAAATCTGATTTTTTTGATTTTTTAAAAAAAAATCATTGATTTTTATCCACCCTGCTTTAAACTATACCCCAATACTGAAGATATTTTGCATGCCTTAACATAGCATCACGAACATTGCACATAAAAGTGTGCCATATGGAATGCAGAATAACAATTCAATGTTGTTGTTATTCCTGCTTATATTTGCATGATTGCATGCATACAGAATTGCCTAGAACAGGCCTGTCAAACTGGTGGCCCATGGGCCGGATACACCATGTGCAGGCCATGCGCACCCTGGCTCCACAAAGGCAAAAAACCTTGTGATACATCACTATCCAGACTGTGACACGATCGAGTTTGACACCCGTGGCCTAGAAGTATATTTGCTTAGATGCAGTAACATGTACAGTGGTATTCTTTGACTCTAGTAGCATTTTCTTTGACTCTCTCGTGCTTGCTTTGGCTGCATTGGAAAGCTACTTTAACTCTCTCCAACTTCTCCATCTCCAAGGCTTTCTGGTTAATTACATCTGAGTTGTCAAGGAAAGACTGACTTCTGATGGTGGGGCTGGCTCTATTACCATGCAGGACTCCATATTAGGCTAGATTAAATTAATAATCTTTCTAAGCTTCCATAAAGTTGGGTGTTACCCTACCAGCAATAGATGGAAATCCATTTGAGGTTAAATAGTTCTCTCACTTTTGCTCAATATTACAGAAATGAGGAAATGAAGCTATCATGTTCAGCTTGACAGGTGACAAATTATCCAGGTCTGATCTTAAAGAACTATTGGCTTGATTCAGTTCAATACTTTCATTCTGGCAAATACTTTTTCCTATTGGCAATGTCTATAGGAGATAGGTTTATATGTGTTAACCGCTTATGTTTGAATTCTAGGAAGAAAACATCTGAAACTATTGCTCAGTTCAATTGCTCAGCAGGATGTCTAAGAAGACTGACCTCCTTTTGGAGATGTTTACTAGAGAAAATAGCTCCAAGTATTAATGCTAGAAAGCCAAAATAGATGCTTCATAGGCCCAAAATTACTTCCATTAGAATGAATATCGTATCAGAATTCCCCTCCTCCTATCTTCATGTGAATTGGAGGGGTACCTGACATATGGACTTAAGCCATATGTTTTATCTGTTTGTTGCTTTGGTAATGACTCTTTCCTCTGTCAAAGCCATCCATCCTTTATAACTCTTTATATCAGGTCAGAAATGCATACACAAGTGTCTCCATAAGACAACTTCTACATCAGAATTACAGGTAATCCTCAACTTATAACTATTCATTCAGCAACCGCTTGAAATTATGTTGGTGCAGGACATATGACCTCTATTCAAAGTTACAGACGTTGAAGCGTCTCCATGATCATGTGATGAAAATGCAGATGTTTGCCAATCCACCCACTCTTTTAACTAACCACAGGAAATGCTGCAATTGCCCTTATCCACCTATGTTTCCCTCCCATCAGGCCCCATCAGATTCCAAGAACTTGGACGTCCTCCTGCCATATCACATCTTGTTCCACTTACATCTTCAGAAGATTGCCTTTCCAAAAGAATGCCCCCTGATGCGATGCACAGATTTTCTAGCGAGGCCACCTTGCACCATTCTGGCTGCTTTTGCCATTCTCACATCTCTTAGAAGGGCGTGGTTTTCCAAACTGGGCAATTTGGAAAATCATGTCCTTCTGAGAGATGACGAGAATGATGCCTGCTTCCAGAATGGCTTGCGATGGCCTCTGGAGGAAGGCCACACTTCTCATCAGCTGGACACTTTTCCAGAAAGGCAATTGTTGGAAGAGGTAAGTGAAGCAAAGTTTGATGGGTGAAGGAGGAGGCCAAGGCTGTGAGATCCAATGAGGTGGGAAGCACACCAAAGGCTGTGGGACATGATAGAGCAGGAAGCGGGTCCAAAGTTGCATGAGCAGCAAGATGAGAAGTGTGTCCAAGGCTGTGGGATCTGGTAGGGTTGGAAATTGGGCAGAGAGTACTTGAGGGGATGGAGAGACCATGAGAGGCCTGGCATAGGCCACATGTGAGGTTGGGGAGGTGTGCAGTGAGGACCCAGGACTGAAACTGAGTGCAGGACTAGGACTTCCAGAGCTTCCTCCACCCCTTGAGGCATCCCACACTCTGCTTAATGACCCACATGGTTGCTTAACAACTGCAATGGGGAGAGATGGGATTGCAGTTGTTGAGTGAGGCAGTCACACGAATGCCTCAGTTCATGGCTGCAGCAATTTATGACTATAATTCTGGGCTCAATTTTGGCCTTAAGTTGAAAACTATCTGTAAACTTCCACAATGGCCAACCCCCCCCCCATGATTCATGCCAAAAAAATCCATCCCTAAATATGTATCTAAGAGTCTGTCATCTGCACCTCTATAACTGTCTGGTTTGGTTCTGCAACCCAACAAGACAGACACAGACTTCAGAGGATAATTAGAACTGCAGAAAAAAACAATTGCTACCAACCTGCCTTCCGTTGAGGATCTGTATACTACACGAGTCAAAAAGAGGGCTGTGAAAATATTTACAGACCCCTCGCATCCTGGACATAAACTGCTTCAACTCCTACCCTCAAAACTACGCTATAGAGCACTGCACACCAGAACAACTAGACACAAGAACAGTTTTGTCCCGAACGCCATCACTCTGCTAAACAAATAATTCCCTCAACACTGTCAAACTATTTACTAAGTCTGCAGTACTATTAATCTTCTCGTCGTTCCCATCACCCATCTCCTCCCACTTATGACTGTATGACTGTAACTTTGTTGCTTGTATCTTTATGATTTATATTGATATTGGTTGTTTCCTGATTGCTTATTTTACCCTATGACTGACATTAAGTGTTGTACCTTATGATTCTTGACGAACGTATCTTGTCTTTTTATGTATATGGAGAGCGTATGCACCAAGACAAATTCCTTGTGTGTCCAATCACATTTGGCCAATAAAAAATTCTATTCTATTCTAATCTAATCTATCTTCTGTAGTTTAATACTTGATGGTGAAGACAAGTATAAAGTTTGTGGGGTTCTTGGTGTTCTCTGAGCTTGGATATTTGCTTGCAGATGTTTCATAATCAACTAGGTAACCCAATTATATAGAATTTCTTCAACATACAACCTCATATGAAACAATATTCCTAAGGAGAACCAATTGTGGGTCTCACTGGATAAAATGAACCAGAAGGCCTATTTATCAGCAGTAAGATTATTCAATGCTGTGGTAATAGTAATGATTTATTAAAACTTAATAGAATAAATGCATCTCACAAACTTTATAGGATAAATGTTTCAGGTCATTTAAACTATTATAATGAAAGTATAACCTTTTACATTAAGCACCTGTTCTTTCCATTTAATCCCTGGCAGTGGTTCAGTTTTCTACAGAGGGAGAGCCCTGTCTAATGGACATGCAGAGGGATTATTTAAATGATAGATTTTAATTAGCTCTTTGAATTACTTCTTAAAAGAGCAGGTATTAAAGAATTCCTTTTTTCAATTGAGATGCTCTAATGTATTTTCTGAGAGGGTGACATACAATTTTGCCGCTCTGTAAACCATCCCTCAGTTTAATTTGAAGTATAACACTGGTACCAGTTCAAATAATCAATATTTTTTAATACTGGGGAATTACTGCGGCTTTATAGTCCATTGAATATTTTAATGTTAAATTTGATTCTCCATTTCTCTCTCTCTCTCTCTCTCTCTCTCTCTCTCTCTCTCTCTCTCTCTCTCTCTCTCTCTCTCTCTGTGTGTGTGTGTGTGTGTGTGTGTGTTGCATCAGATTGATAAATGCTACTCCTGTTTACCCAGCTGAGATAAGTTTGGAAATTCAGATATAAAACACGCTTCCTTCTGTTTATTGCTAATATGTGGTAATTATACTCAAATTCTCTATGTTTTTACTGCTTTTTAATTGATACTTAACTTTTTTTATTGGTCACTTAAAAATAACCTCATATTCTGTAGCATCGGCAGAGATTAATTCATTCAGTCCACCACAAAAACCACAGGAAGACTCAATCTAAATGCAGATGTTATCACTATGATCGGCGGTCTGCCTGTTTTATTTTTGTTTCTCTTATTGTTTCCTAGGCCTCTCTCTCAATGTGGCAATGGCAAAGAAATCTGACATGAGGTTTAATGAAAGTGGAATTGGAACTCCACAGTAGGACTAATGGCAGGGATTGATGGAGTCCACTTTTATCCATCATTCTCTACTCAATTTTTTTTCCCTCCTAACATATATTTGATCTGAAAATGCACTCGCTACGGGTAGAAAATGCTTTTCAAAAGCACATGTCAGGGCAAGAGTACCAAGTGTGTGCTCTGTGGGTCACAGTCAGTCCAGTGTAACATTCTTCCAAATAAATAGGGTCAAAAAGTGGACATTTTTTTTTTCCTTTTAGGAAAATAAGAGTTTTCAGGAGTGGAAGATGCGCTTTAACCAAAATGCTTAAAGAACCAATGTTTCTACTGAAACCTTCTTCCCCAATGGGGTCTGAATATATGAGATTTTGGTGTAAACGAAGAAGATATTTGAGACAATGAAACCATGCACTCCTCCTATAGAAGATGATAACATTTATACTAATAGATTTATTAAAAGCATGCATCATACAACACATTCTGTTCTTCAAAGAAAGCTATGTCAGAAGCTATCTGTATGAGGGAAAAGTATGGATGACTATGAATTAGCTAGTGAGTAAAAAATAAAAATTAATTCATTAATTAATGCTCTTGCTAGATCTTATATTTGAGGCTGATTTTCACCCTGTTATTGTAATGTAGGTACTGATGAGTCAGTACGAAATGCTTGAATCTACCTCTGTTTGTCTTTTGGCTGTATTATTAAAAGGGACTAATTGTTTTAAAAATAAAAAAGGCAAATTTGATGGAATGGAGAATTATGCAAAGTGTAGTGGTTCGGGAATAACGAGAGGCACAAGCAAGCAAGTGACAACAGCTCTTTAATATACAGTGAGACTTCAGCAAAAACTCTGAGGCTGCAGCCCTCCTTATATACAATCCCAGAGAGGCTGTCAGCCAATCAGTAACTAAGGCAGGTTTGAAACTCCCGCTGAAATGTATCAATACATAACACCCCTCCCTTCCCAGAAGGCACTAGCATTCAAAAATTTACATAATTACACACAAAATCTCGCAGGTGACCTGGGCGAGTTCTCGTTCTGGTCGACCTGCGCAGTTCAGTGTTTGGTGAGGCGTCGAGCTGGTCGGAGGGACTCTCTGTCTCTCCCGGCTCCGCCAATGGAACCTCCTGGATTTTGTCCGGGGCGTGGTTATCCCCGGCTGGGAGTGGCGACTCGCTGGGGCAGCACTGGAACCAGGGCTTGTTAGCTAAGTATTCCCTCGCACCCGGGCTTGAGTTAGCTGGGAAAGTTGTTGTAGTTAAGTTCGGAGATCTCTACGTTGATGTTTGCCTCGCTGACTATCCTCTTCCTAAGTTGGTCTATGTGGCGTTTCCAGATTCTGTCTACCCCTACGTCTACCATGTAAGATTTTGGGCCCGTTATGCCCACTATGGTTCCTGCAACCCATAGAGGTCCGCTAGCATAATTTCGAGCGAACACCGGGGACCCAACCTGGAACTGCCTTAGTCCGGTGGTCTCTCCCTTAAAGTTCTCATGTGAGTAGTTAGGGTGAAGCCTGTCTAACACGCACCGAAGCTTCCTGCCCATGAGGAGTTCGGCTAGGCTTCTCCCTGTAGCTGTGCATGGTGTAGCATGCTGGACTGCTAAAAATTGGTCTATCCTGGCTTGCCAGTCCCCGTCGTCTAGCCTGGACAATGCTTCTTTGGCCGTTCTTACGAAACGTTCAGCAAGGCCATTAGAAGCCGGATGGAAGGGGGCCGACAGGGCATGGCGAATGCCCAGTCCGGCCAGGTAGCTCTCAAACAGAGTCACTGTAAATTGAGGCCCGTTATCGGATACAAGGGTATCCGGTAGGCCGTGGGTGGCAAATAATTTCTGAAGAGCCTTAATGACTGCTTCGGCTGTGGTTGAAGACATGAGTATGATTTCGAGCCATTTTGAAAAGGCATCTACTACGATTAAAAATGTTTGCCCGTGGAAGGGCCTGGCAAAATCAATGTGGATCCTCCCCCATGGCCCCTTTGGTTTCTCCCACTCTCGGATGGGCGCTATCGGGGGATCGGGGCGAGATTCCTGGCAAGGTCTGCACTTCCCACCGACTCGGAGATGACTTGGTCCATGTTGGGCCACCAAACGTAACTGCGGGCTAAGCTTTTCATCCTAACTATTCCTGGGTGCCCCTCATGCAGTAACTCCAAGACCCTCGTTCTCAGTTTTGTTGGTACCACCACCCTAACACCCCACAACAAGCAACCCCCTTGCATAAACAATTCGTTACGTTTGTTAACATAACCCTGGTATTCCCCACCGTCCACCTTGATGGGCCACCCCTTGAGGACCCACCCCATCACAGTGCGAATTACAGGGTCCCTAGCAGAAGCTTTAGCCACGTCGCAAGAGGAGATAGGTCCCAAAGTCATAGCGTCGATCAAAAGGACGGGGGCTTCCGGCGTGGGGTTGACAAGCAGTTCGGGAAGGGGGCAGTGGCTAAGGGCGTCCGCATGGCCCAAAGTCCGTCCGGGTCAATGGACGAGCTGGTACGAATAGGCCAACAGGAAGATGGCCCACCTGGTCAAACGTGGGGACAGGGCAGCGGGGGTGGGCTTGTCACCGGCCAAAAGTCCCAGCAAGGGCCGGTGGTCTGTCACAAGTTCGAATTGATGGCCATAGAGATATTCATGGAATTTTTTAACCCCCGCAATTGCAGCCAGAGCCTCTCTGTCCAATTGACTATAGTTGCGCTCTGCGCTGGACAGAGTGCGAGAGTAAAATGCAATAGGCGCCTCTAGGCCGTTTGCAAGAGACGCTCCATGGTGCTTTGAAATAGGCCAGGTGCGACGCTCACCCCAAACTGGAGCCTGGTGCATTTGAATGCACCCCTATGGGTCACAATTGTTTGCGCCTCTGCCGTGGCGTCGTCAACGGGTAATTGTTGATAGGCTTGTGCTAGGTCTAATTTGGCAAAAAATTTTCCTGGCCCCAGGGAGTGTAGTAGATGATGCACGATCGGCACCGGATAGGCGCTTGGCTGCAAAGCCTTGTTGATCGTGCACTTGTAGTCGGCGCAAATTCTGATTGAGCCATCAGATTTAACTGGGGTCACTATGGGGGTCTCCCATTTTGCATGGTCAATGGGGACCAACACCCCTTGTTTAATTAATTTGTCCAGTTCTGCATCGATCTTTGGTTTCAATGCGAAAGGCACCCATCTGGCTTTAAGTCTTATTTGGGCTACGTTGGGGTCTAAGTATAGGGAGATAGGGGTCCCCACATACTTGCCCAACGTGTCCCCGAAGACGTCCTGGAACTCGGTCAGGAGGCTGTCCTTCAGTGATGGCTCGGACATTCGGTGGACGCCGGTGAAGCCCATGCCAAGGGCTCGGAACCACCCCATGCCCAGAAGGCTGGGCAGCTGCTTTGTGACGATGGTTAGCGGCAGGTCTTTTTCGAAGTCTCCGTAGGTGATTCAGAACGTGCCCACTCCTTCGACGGGAACCTGGTTTCCCTGGTAGTCTAGGATGCGCAGTCTCTGTCTGGATAGCTGGTCCTTCCGGAATGATGGCAGGATGGTCTTCAGGGTCGCCCACGATATTATGGAGAGAGCTGATCTGGTGTCGATCTCCATTGAGCATGGTTTGCCGTTGATTTCGACCACCGTGCTGACCTTGTCTTCGATTGCCGTGCTGGCCTGGTCGACGTGTATGCTGTGGCCATCTCGCGGTTCAAATTCACGCTGTTTTCTAGCGCCGCCCTCTCTTATTGGATGCTTCTGGCGCGTTGATTCTGGTTGGCTGCAGCGCTCATGTGGTTGGTGTTTTCTGGGCAGTATGGCTCTGCAGACTCGCGCCAAGTGCTCTTTTTTCTCGCAACGCCTGCAAATAGCCTCTCTGTATTTGCAGGACAGTCTGTCGTGATTTCCGCCACAGCTGGGGCAATTACGCCGGGGGCTGCCTGCGTCTTTTCTTTGGTGCTCGGTGCGGAAGACGTCCTCATCAGACTCGGACTCCGAGCTGGATCCGGCATCTTCCCTATGCACTGGTGTAGACTTGGGATTGTCCTTGCTGGTCAGCGGGCACTGCAGCATTTCTGCGGCTTTTGTGGAGGCTTCATGAGCCCTGGCCTCGTCTAGGGCTCCAGCAAGCGTTAGATCAGGCTTGGCGAGTAGTCGCCTTTGCAGTCTTATATCTCGCACGCCACAGATTAGCTGCTCAAGCAGCGCATCGTCCAAGTCTCTATAGTCGCAATGTGTTGCGGCTTTACGCAGGCTCGCCATGTAAGCGCTGACCGGTTCTCTCTCTCGTTGCACGCGCTGTCTGAGTTGGTATCGTTGCACGAACTTGGAGGGCACGGGAGCGTAGTGAGCCCGGAAAGTTGCCATCAGGGTGTCCCAGGAAACAGTCTGGACCGGTGTTGGCTCACAAAGTGACTCCGCTATCTCGAACACATCCGGTCCGCAATGGCTTAGAAAGAGGGCTCTCTTTCGATTAGCGGAGAGTCCCTGCATGTCGCTGGCTTCAAGCGAGCACTCAAACCTCGTTAGGTACGAGACCCATTTTTCGTGGGCCGAATCGAAAGGCTTGGGCGGAACGTAGACAGACATGTTCGGTATGCCTCCTGTAGTTCGCCTCGTCGCCTAGCTGAAGCTCGTGGTCTCACTGGTTCGCTTCTTGTGGCCTCTATCCCACCTTCGTCGCCAATGTAGTGGTTCAGGAATAACGAGAGGCACAAACAAGCTAGTGACAACAGCTCTTTAATATACAGTGAGACTTCAGTAAAAACTCTGAGGCTGCAGCCCTCCTTATATACAATCCCGGAGAGGCTGTCAGCCAATCAGTAACTAAGGCAGGTTTGAAACTCCCGCTGAAATGTATCAATACATAACACAAAGGTTTGCCTAGAATTTGGAATGCTAACACGATTGATGTTGTTGCTATCATAATTCCCTCTTTCCCTATTTCACAGAATTGATCTTGTGGCTGGTCCCAGTTTAAACATGTGTTACATGACTGAAAAAAGGTTGGAGCTTTGATTGTGCCATTAACCCCTCCTCCCACCTCCACCCCGCTGATACTTTTTTTGGCCTCCTGCAGATGCTGATGTTTAGGTTATCAGTGACTACTTGGGGACTGGAAGAACTGTCCGAATTTTTATCTACAGATAAAACCTACAACTGTAAGGGAGCCTTCGCCATTACAGTTATATGTTGTGATGGCCATAAAATGGCTCATCATTTTTACAATTGTTTATGTGGCACTTGTAAAGCAAACACCCCTGTTTTAAAGCAAAACCATTGTTTGCTATGGGCAGTTTTTGCCAAAAATCAGGAATAAATGCTGGTTTTCAGGGAAAAAAATCATAAAAAGTAGTCACATGACAGCAGGTTGCTACAAACAGCCATAAATGGGGACCAGTTTCTGGGTACCCAACATGTGGTCATGTGACCATGAGGGTGGGGAGAGCTGTCAGAACTTCAGAACCAGGTTGCAAGTATTTTTGTTGGTGGTGGGGGGACATCCGTTGTGATTTTGAGCAGCTATTAAGCAACCAGTTGTAAGTCGACGACTACTGTAATACATGGAGAACAGTCCTACAGACAGCTGTAGGATCCAGTGGTGTCATCAAAATGACAAAAACAGTATCACATTTGTGATGTAAGCTTCACCCTTTTTGTACATGTATGTGAAGTCAAGACATGAATACAAAAGGGGCTGAACTCTGCTGCCATGATTTCAAATCCTCCTCCTACAGATATCTTTGGTACAGATCAACATTAGTGTGTCTGAATTTCAGATTTTTTCTGGTGGCAATTTCCTTCTAACCTTGTACTGTTTTTCAGCTCTTTGAAATATTTTTTTTCCCTAAAAGTTAAATACAGAGGATTTTTTTCCTCTAATTTTCTTTGTCTCATATAGAATATTGCATTAAGTCTCATCTGGCATAATTGTATTCCTTCTGTTTCTTGCTTCTAATAACTTCATTTATCACTGTAGAAATCCTTAACAACATGGCACTTCATTGGGATTTGACAAATTATAACCCATGTGTCTCTGAATCACAACTGTATGACTGCCCAGTATAAAGTACCTGAAATGGAATGCACCTATTCTTACCATATGAAGAAAAAACAAAGAGACTTGATATTTCTTCCTAAATAATTCTTTGTGCATTCCAGTAGCAGCTAATACCATTGGTACTGGTACTTTAGAGGTGGGTTTCAGCCGGTTGTGACCAGTTCTGGAGAACTGGTAGCGGAAATTTTGAGTAGTTCGGAGAACTGATAGTAAAAATTCTGACTGGCCCTGCCTCCATCTATTCTCTGCCTCCCAAATCCCAGCTGAAATGGGGATTTTGCAGTATCCTTCCCCTGGAGTGGGATGGGAATGGAGATTTTACAGTATCCTTCCCCTGCCACACCCACCAAGCCATGCCACGCCCACCAAGCCACACCTGCAGAACCGGTAGTAAAATTTTTTGAAACCCAACACTGTGGTACTTGTAACAAGAGTGGTACAAGATGTAACAAAGAGCTCAACAAGCAAGACCCCTAGAACTGAGTACTCCTGACCTATATAGATACAGGCACAGACTTCCTCAAATCATATCTATGCTTAAGTCATGGAATCGGGGCTAGACTATGTTTTATTGATTTATTTATCAAGTTTAGACACCGCCTATCTCACTCTCAGAGCGACCCAGAGCGATACTGCCTTTTGCAGTAGATAAATGGAGCATAATGCTTGAAAAGACTGGTTTTATCTAATCAGCTAGATCTACTGCAAGATTTAGTTTCAGAATCTCACAAGATCTCATTCGATAAGGCGTTACAAAAATGAAGACTAAGAGCTACTGTGCTTATAGATCTCGAAAGAGTATTTATAAATCTTTAATGAAATATGTTTTCTTTTAAATTAAAAACGCACTTATATGTTCTGAATGCTATATTTTCCTATTTATTCTCTCCTGAATATTCTCTGATGATGTCTCAGGGTGAGATGCTATATATTTTGTTGTTTATACTTAACATGACTTTTAACCGTTTTATCTCATGTGACAGAATTCTCTGTAAATTAATGATATGTGAAAAAGGCAGAAAGGACTGGTATGTTACTAGAATCCGTGGCACATACGTGGCAATAAAATCTATACTGACAACTCTTGTATATTTTGACTATCCTTGTTCCTGATTTCAGTGGCTAGAAATCCGTGTTATCTGTATCGAAGAAGAAATAAATAATTTTGCTTATCAGAACTTTTATAGAAATCGATGAGTTACAAATCTATCAATACTGTATATTGGAGAACCAAGATATGTACAAAAAAAGCATGCTTTAGGGGAAAAATAACGGAATATTAGGAAAGTGTATGCTAAAATGAAATTCCAGTTTGAAAAATGAAAAATACATGTGAGCACTAGCAGAAAACATTTACACTCTGAAAAAATATCTATCAGATGTGTTCATTTGAAGTATGTATACATATATTTATGCAGACCTTCACTCCTGCATGTATTGGATAAAAAATTTAGTAAAGTTAAAATAAAACCAATAATCCAGAGCCATATCACCCACTCAGTAGGGAGAAGGAACCACGAAAAGAAGCTCATTAAAACAAAAACCATGGAAATTAATAATATATGGGTTTGTTTGGTAAACAGTACTTCAGTTGTAATTTGTGAATTTGAGGGAAAAATGCTAATAATGCACTGACAGATATTTGAAGTTACGTAATACTATTTTTTCAACCTTCATATTTGACTTTAAAACAAAAACATACTTTAAATATGACCACTTCTATAATTAAACATTTTTTGTATGTTACATTACAAACCAATAAAATTGTTTAAAAATATAATTAAACATTTTTTGTAATTACATTTCCACTAATTAAAACTTATTTAGTTTTGGTTTCCTATCATACTTCCAATATAGTTGCCATCAATATTTTTAAATTATAAATGATTAGAATTCGTAGCTCCACTCTATTAATAGTATTGATTACTCCTTGCTAGTGTTCTACATAATTAAGTGGATTAATGGGAAATTTACGTATCATAATATGAAGAAAAATTAGGGCTTGTATCAGAAGCAATGTATTTGTGATACCATGAAGATCCTTCAAAATATAGAATAATGAGATCTGTTTCAAAACCAAATTAGCTATATTTTAGAATGTTGACAACGCAGGCATATGTAATCAAACTCACTTAGAAATCCATCAGAGTAATTTTATCTATATTTCTACAGTGATTTTGCTACTCTGCTAAATATCGAAATTTGATATTAATAGTTAGACATGTTGCATGCTTGTTTGGTATTGATTTGTTCAGAAGCATTCAGGCATATCATCTATTATACCACCTTTTTCATGAGAGGGGAAAAAAAAGGAAGTCATAATTTCAGAACTGGGACTGGGAAGAATAGAATGGGAAGAAATGCAAGCCAAAAAATCTCTAAATGGCAAACATTAGTTAACTCTTCCCCTTCACTGGCGGAGAGAACCTTATTTATGTTGTCAATTGATTGCTCCACCTCAATAATGGAGAATACAGCCTATGCAGCTTAAGGCTGACCTCAGGGTGTTCTCTGAGCTTGGTTATTTTATACCACAATAGATTGTTACATCATCAATTCATGAAGGGTGAGAGTGAAGGTTGCTGTTAATTTATATATATATATATATTAGATTGGGCTATTTCAGGGGTGGGCAACTATGACAAATTTAGAGTTGGTTGGCTCAGGAATTCTGGAAGTTGAAGTCCACGATTCATAAAGTGGCCATAGTTGCCCACTCCTGGTCTACCTAGTCATTATTATCTTTTTATGCTAGGAACAATTTTGAACTCTCTCTTTTATAGTTTTCTAAATTCTGGATTCCAGAAGCTCAGATCACTTTTGTCTGCCCTGGAGAAACATGATTCTGATGGATTCCCCCCCACCCCCCAATGATTCTCAATTCAGTAATAGGGACATGGCTATGCGAGTGCACATACCAAGTCAACCTATCTAAAGTATTTATTGTGATATCAAAGGATGAATAGTTCTTCAAATAGTCTTTCAGAAATGTAAATACCATAGTGTTCAATTTTTTAAATATTAGGACAGATTAATAAACATACATCCACATGATGCTATATTCTTTTGGAGTTAGCCATGTTATGCAGAGCACAGGAAAAGGGCAAGAAATAGTGAACCACTAGGATAAGACTTCAGAGGATAATTAGAACTGCAGAAAAAACAATTGCTACCAACCTGCCTTCCATTGAGGACCTGTATACTGCACGAGTCAAAAAGAGGGCTGAGAAAGTATTTACAGACCCCTCGCATCCTGGACATAAACTATTTCAACTCCTACCCTCAAAATGATGCTATAGAGTACTGCACACCAGTAAAACTAAACACAAGAACAGTTTTTTCCCGAATGCCATCACTCTGCTAAACAAACAATTCCCTCAACCCTGTCAACCTATTTACTAAGTCTGCACTACTATTAATCTTCTCACCGTTCCCACCACTCATCTCTCCTTCCACTTATGACTGTATGACTGTAATTTTGTTGCTTGTATCCTTACGATTTATATTGATATTGTTTCCTGATTGCTTATTTGTACCCTATGACTATAATTAAGTGCTGTACCTTATGATTTTTGATGAACGTATCTTTTCTTTTATGTACACTGAGAGCATATGCACACAATTCCTTGTGTGTCCAATCACACTTGGCCAATAAAAAAAATCTATTCTATCTGTTCTATTCTATTCTAAGCTGGGGGAAAAAAATCTTGCCTGGATCTCTTGTACCATGAGAAAGAGGAAAGAAAATGAGACATACCTAATCATGCCAATTCCCTAAACCTCTCTCCAGGCTTTTTCTATCCTTGCAAACAATCTATGCTTCCAACCTGTCCATACATCATTTTCATACACTATCTTTTGTTAAGACCTTTTTGATGGTCTCATCAACTTCATCCAACCATGATTTTCTTGGACTTCTTCCCATCCACAAATTCCCTCCATATTTTTTGTTTGGCGATTCAGTCCTCATTCTCGCTTTATAACCAAACCACCTCAAAATACTTATATACTAGCCCCTCATTTTTGTATGTAATCCACATTCATTCATTTTTGACTGTCTCCTGGTTTTCCCCCTTAAATAAGCGATTCATCTTACTGCTATGTTTCTTCTGAGAGATAGAAACTGAGCAGACTCGGAAACTACATGTAGATATTGGAAACTGATTTGCACAGTTGCATCCCAAGAGGAGTTTGTCGAAATCTTGATAGAAATGAAACTCTTCTCAGAGGGTTTGCTTAGATATAATGACTATCTCTTTACATTCTAAAAGCACCTGTATTCTGTAACCCGTGGATTCTCCCAGGGTTGCTGATCAGTGGGTTGCAGATCAGACAGAGAAACTATGAGCATTTCTTGCTAGGCAAGGGATTGCTCAAAATAGTTTATTGTTACAAGATGGCTAGAAGTTTGGTGAGGAAAGAATTAATAGGGACAGAAGACTGATATAAAGTTTTTTTATGATCAACCAATCCAACTATCTGGCCCTTCTTTTCTTTCTTTTTTTTTACAGGGGAATTAGAAGTAAATGGCAAGGGAAGCTAGGAAAACGAGATGCTTTATCTTTGGTTTTAGATTTATGTGCAAAAGAAGAAAAGCATAAAACAAGTCCTTGGGAGCATAAACTCAGAAGATGTAGTGGAAAATTTAGCTAAGACCGAGTCCTTTTATCTGTGGTGAAGCTGTACTTTCCTAACAGTTTGTAAAGAAAATGAAATATTGTTGGAAAGTTTCTCTGTCTCCAACATAGTATTTCTAGAATTTCCCATTATTCAGGGATATGGTCTGCCCACGATGATAGATAAAGGAACTCCTTTACACAATGAAAAGCACAACTATGGCCACTGGCTACGATATCATTCAAGGCAGTGGTAAAATTCAATTTTTTTTACTACCGGTTCTGTGGGCGTGGCTTGGGGGGCGTGGTGTGTCTTGGAATTTGTGGCTTGGGGGGTATGGCAGGGGAAAGATATTGCAAAATCTCCAGTTCCACCTGTTAGATTGTGGGCGCAAGAAAGGACAGGACACGTAGTAAACTCCAATACTTTTATTAGCTCCGTAAATCGCAATGGCAATCCTAGCAGTGGCAGCTCCTTTTATAGCTAGGAGCTGTCCGCGGCTTCAGCCACTGACGGTCCTATGAATTTCCCGCTCTTGTCCCTGATTGGTCCGTTCAAATCTGCCATTCAGTACTCAACACCACTCCACTCCAAGGGAAGGATACTGCAAAATCCCCATTCTCCCCCCCCCACTCCTGGGGGAAGGATATTGCAAAAATCTCCATTCCCACCCCACTCTGAGGCCAGCCAGAGGTGGCATTTGCCGGTTCTCCGAAGTACTCAAAATTTCCACTACTGGTTCTCTAGAACCTGTCAGAACCTGCTGGATTTCACCCTGATTCAAGGTAAAAGGAGTCCCTCCAGATTTTACTCCACTAGTCATTGCCAACTATAAGGGGCAATGCTCATTTCCATTTCAAGGCCATTGAACTAGTGCTGTCCCAAGACATTTCTACAATCATGTGGCCAGGATCATGTCACAGAGAGCTGTTACTTTCCCACTGAAATGGTGAAGTCTGGAAAGCCGACAGCCCAAGTTCGAGATCTGAGTGCCATGCAACTGGGCAAGAACCTTTTCTTGCCCCAACTCCTGCCAACCAGTTCGAAAGCATGCAAATGCGAGTAGATAAACAGGCACCATATCATTTGTTAAGGATATTGGTGTTGTGTTACCAACCAGCAGAGTAAATGCACAAGGAAACGTTTCTGAGAGCAATGAATAAGAGACTGCAAACTGGTTTATCAAAAGTTTACTTTATAGTGAAAAAACAATTTCATAGTCTTTAAATCAATTCCAAGTCTATGCCAGTTAAATCAGTCCAGTAGTTACAGAATCTTCTTACCAAACAAACAGTAGTTGGTTAGAATAACAAACTCACTCTGGTTCACAAACCACGATGGTAGCAGATCCATCCAATGATGATAGCACAATGGATAGCAACTTCTCACACTATGATAGCTTATCATCAACTGAATATGTTACAGTACCTTTCTTAAATACATTCACAACTAATTACAGCATGACTCAGCATTACAATGACTCAGCAGTAAAACTTTAAAGTCACGCAATACATATTCATATTAAAGTCACAGAACACATATATTGCCTGGACAACTTGTTAGGCTCAAACCATATCCTAACATCATTCAAAGTGCTTTGAACAAATTCACAAAGGACCAGCGTATCCTTTGGTTATGTGACTTCTAGGTTTGCAATTAAAGTTTGAGTTTGAAATGTTGAGGCAAATGCAAGGACATTCTTGTCCTTGTGTCCTCCATCTTGACTTTCTGGAGTTTGCTAAGAAGCAAATAATCTTTGAACAAAGATTATTTTTAGCTTGCAGTATTGTCACTTCAATTCAGTTCTGCTATGTTCATGTGCATATGAGATTTAAAAAAAATAACATTCTTTAACAGTCTGAGTTGGAGAGGCTCTGGATTAGCTCACATTTCCTGGGCTGATGCAAATAAAAGTATTAGTTCTCCAAATTCCAAAGATGTTACAGTACATGCAGCTGCACACATGGGAGCCTATCCTTCACTCCAAATAAACCATTCATTTAGAAAGCAGAGAAAGCAGAGATCCAATAGGATGACAAGTCAGCTCACATAGTTTTTTTCCCTAGTTCTTTATACGGAATTCTTAATATAGATGAGCACTGAGAAGGCAGATAAAGAGGAGATTAAAAAAGGAATAAATTTACAAATCCCAAATACTTTTTGTGGAATTCCTGAGAAAGTTATTCTTTGCCCCTTATGGCAAAGATAGGCCTTGATTATTTGTGTAGTAGCTGAACTCCATGGCCCTTTGGTCACATCCATGATCCTGTTAATTTATAGTGCTGTGAAGGGAAACGTGCAAATTAACACGAATTGTTGTTTGCAGATTTTACACGCCATGAATTGAGCTGATACTTTTCTCTGAGATGTAAAAAAAATAATGGGAATTTTGAATTTTTGTCTATAAAAGAAGGAGGACATGAGGCAACAGCAATTTACCGTAGGATTTTTCAAATGTCAGAGTAGTCAGGCAGGGATATACATTCAATATAGTGATGCATTAGCCTATGCAGTTCAAATGATTATCAATTCAGGTTAATAAAAATATACAGAGTTAAAAAAAATCTGATTCTCATTCAATAGGAATATCCTAAAATGTTATTGAATAATATTTTTTACAAGTACAGCCAGACCTTCTGCCCACATTCCAGCGTCATCCTTATTTTTCTGATAATCTCACACTGTTTCCCCGTTTGCACTGCTTTCATTAGAACAAGGAAGCTATCATGTCAACTGACCTGAGAGTGTGATGTTGAAAACAGAGCTCAGGATCTATATTCAATCCTGCCCACACTGTAGTTACAAAATACTTCTGAAATGCAGCCTGGACATTTCAAGCAAAGGGACTTTGGTTTTCACTGTGGATCAAGCAAAGAGCTGCCCAGCTTTGTTAATGACAGCTTCATATTTGACTTGCATCTAAATGAGCAAACTTTCTTGTTTGGGTTAATATTTAGTACATTTAGGTTGCATTTTCCTTATGGTCTGTATAATGGCCAAAGAAGCTTACACTTCAGCTGTTCCTGTATGGTAGGGATGGAAAACAATGTTTTAATGGCTTTACCTGACTCATCAGGTAAGAGTTGATTAATAACTCATTTTAATTAGTAAATGCCATCAGGAAAAACTGTGCTGAGCAGTGGAGTGATTGGCGTCAACATTGCTGGAATCACCATCTCCAGGACTCCAGAAGTCCCTGACTCTTCTTCTTCTTCTTCTTCTTCTTCTTCTTCTTCTTCTTCTTCTTCTTCTTCTTCTTCTTCTTCTTCTTCTTCCTCCTCCTCCTCCTCCTCCTCCTCCTCCTCCATCATAAGGGTCATAACACCCTTATATTAACATCATGTTTACAAGGATTTTTTTTTTTTTTTGCAGCATGAAGTAAGAAAAAAGAACAGGCCATATAGCAGAAAAATATTGTTCCCTAGGCAATCACTTGGTGCTCCGTCTTGGTCTTTATATGTTATTGTTGATACTGTGGATGTTGTTGGGTGTGTTGTGTTTGCTTTTGGAAAGGAAAGCCAGTTACACATAAATGGTGAAATGCAATTAAAGTTTTTCATTGGTACCACATTGACTACAACATAATCACATCATTTAGTTATACACACAAAGATTTTGCTTGCTGATGGAAGCATAATGATATTGGTGGTGCGGAAACAGAATTATTCAATACAAGGCATTCATTTTCATTCTGTCGTTGGCTAAAATGCTGATCTTAGTGAAATCAATGGCAATGTTTTCTGTTGACATCAATTACAGAAAGTTTTAATTGACTTTCATCGAGGGCAGGTATTTTATTATTGTGTCCTAGTGACTTTCAACATTAGTGAAAAAAAGATTAAAGTCTTAGGAGTGAGTATCAATACGAAAGTGCCAAACATAAACAATAGATCAAGTTGATAATGATTTCTATAATAAAAGTTGTTTTATTATAGTTCTTTTGTCCCGGTATTTTTGTTGTTTTTGTTGTTGTTGAGATTTTGGTTGTAATCTTGAAACAAATAATGAGACAATTTAATCAGCTTCATTTGTGCATTAAAATAAACTCTATCAATATATTGGTCACTAAAATATATTAATAAACACACATTTAAACAATTGTGTCTTCATATCATGATAACTTAATAGTGGACTGTTTACTACTATTGCCAGCTATAACAATCTTTCAGCAGTTGCTAACTATATCAATTAAAGGATAAGAAAACCATATCAATTAAAGGATAAGGAAATTATATATACAGTATATCATATATAATTTATACTCAAACTTGCAATAGCTCTACTCTCAAACTGTGGAAGTTCCACAGACTGTTTGATGGATTTCATTAAGGAAAATGATAGTTTTTAGTTACTCTTTACAACCTGTCACCTACTAAGGAAAAGAAAAGCCCATAAAGCATGGATGGCAAAGCTTAGCATCTAAATCTATACTGACAGGAGAATAAAAATTCCCTTAACTTAAAGAATATATCTACAAAGTACTTATTGATTGCTTCCCCTCTCCTTCTCTAGAATAGCATTATATGGATTGTTATGATTCCTTGGCCTGAGAACAATTGTTTTTGTAAGGTTGGGGGAATGTCTGCTTTTTATTCTTTTAATGTTTGCACAGGATTGGGTTGGAAGCTGCTCAGAGGCAGTTAAGAATTGGAGTTACGTATAGTGTGGAAGAAGATGAATGTGGCTTTAAAACTGAATAAAGAAATATCAATAGACTATGCTATGCTGATGACACCCTCTGAAGTGCAAAGGATCTGCAAGTTCTAGTAATAAAAGCTCTAGTAATGCAAATAATAAAAATAATAAAAACTCTGGTAATACAAACTCTAACAATAAAAGTCAAGAAGCACAGTGGGGGGAAAAAAAGGACTAAATATAAAGAAGACCAAACTGATGACAACGGATACAACAGCCAGCCTTAGAATTGACAATGAAGAAATCAAAGTGGAGGATAGCTTCTGCTTTTCAGGATCAACTACCAATTATAAAAAAAAAAAATGAAGAAAAAACAGTCAAGAAATATGCTGCATATGGTAGAGCAGCTATGAAGGTCTTGGAAAGATATTCAAAGGCCATGATGTGTGTACACCTACAAAGATCAAAACAGTTCAAGCATTTCTGGTAACATTGTACTGCTAACTAGGGCATGCAAAACCTTTGCCAGACCAATTCTTGAATACAGCTCATCTGCCTGGAATCCACACTGTATATAGGACATTAACATGATTGAGCGGGTCCAGTGGTATTTCATGAGAGGAGTATTCCACTCCTCTACTCACAATAGAATCCCTTATGCCAACAGACTTGAAATTCTGGGCTTGGACAATCTGGAACTGTGCCGCCTGCAGTCTGACCTAAGCGTAGTACACAAAATTATCTGCTACAATATCTTACCTGTCAATGACTTCTTCAGCTTCAACCACAACAATACACAGGCAAACAATCGATACAAACTCAAGGTAAACCGGTCCAAACTCGATTGCAGAAAATACAACTTCAGCAATAGAGTGGTCAATGCCTGGAATGCTCTACCCGACTCCGTTGTTACAGCCTCAAACCCTCACAACTTCAACTTCAAACTGTCTACCGTGGACCTCATCCCATTCCTAAAAGGTCCATAAAGGGGGTGTGCATAAGCACACCAGCGTGCCTACCATCCCTGTCCTACTGTCCCCATTTATCTGTGCTTACTTCCTTTGTTTATGTTTATGTTTATACTTATACCTGCTATCTTGTACATGTTTGACAAACAAAGAAACAACCAAACAAACAAACAAACAAACAAACAAAAAATGTAACGCTCTATGGAAACAAAAGTTGGATTTTGAAGAAGCAGGATAGAAAAATATTGCTCCAGTCAGGGTATTCTAAAGTGGTCCACATCAATTTTGATTCCCAAAGGTCAATGGGACCTTCCAAGGGGTTGAGATTGCTATTATTATTCATAATACTATACATAAGTTAAGGCAGTATTCATAAAATTATTTTCTTACAATAAATTTTTGGAGGTCAATGAACAACTTGAAACTTCATGAAAGAGTTGATGAACTGAAGAGGACCCCAGATTCATACAGCAGATAGATCACCGAGATTCAAATCTTTATCTTTTCAAAATGTGGAACAGCCTTCTAAAAGATGTCTGCCTGCCTCTATCTCTGTTGCCTTTCTGACAAACCATCAAAGACAAAGATATTCCTTTATACCTTTCGGTGCTTTTATGAAATTACAATATGTTTCCATATTACATGACAATAAGTTTACTTATTGTAGTTATAATTTAGATGTAAAAGCCCATCTTTCTTGCAGTGAAACACGTAGCATTTCCTCCTCCCAATTTTACCAGATTGGCGAAGACATAGAAATTAGCTAGTAGGCTTCAGTGAGTGACATTGGGTTTGAATTTGGGGACTTCCCAGGCTTAGTTGAAATAAATTGACTTGTTGCAAATAACAAATCTGAGTCTGGGGACATTCCACTGCCATGAATATGTTAAAGTTCTCCAAAAGTTTAATCTTAAGGAGAGAAGCAAGATAGCATTTCTATTACAGTTGAATTAATCCCCTGCTAAAAGCAGAATTTGGAAGGCATGTAGCTGTTTTCCCCTGCAAGCATGTCCTATTATCGCTCATTTTGCTTTCTGGAACTGCAGGCTAATTCAACAGGTAATTTGCAGAGTTTTTTCAGACCACTGTCTTCAGGCTTTCTCAGCTGGGCAGTGTCCTTAAATTACCATATTGATTCATTTGATTGAAAGGGTGGGCATATCTGGGAGCCAAAAACTGCAAAAATGGCATATAAATTCTCGTTCTGTGAGATGTTTTTTTTCTCCCTTGCTGAGAAATTGAAGGGAACTGAAATGCTGCATTGAAGAGTACTGACTACAGATGTTCCTTCCACATCATTCTGATTTCTGTTCACTTTTATGCAGCGAGTAGAACTCACCTATAGTAAACAATCTGAAGCACTTACATTCAATTTTAATAATGCCTGAAGCATCCCATCAGACACTCAACAGGATTCTGAGCTTAGTATGAGCTCAATTGCAATGAGATAAATTTTCATCATTTTTTAATTAACAAATGTGAATCACATTGGAAACAGATATCATGCCACTTTTGGCAATTGAAGGATTTCGATCCTTTTTCCTTCTCTGTCTCTCTCTCTCTCCCTCTCCTTTTCCCACTCTCTCCCTCTCTCCCTCTCTCTCTCTTACTATTATAAGGTAACAAATTTACATTCAATTCTTGTTTGTCCATATTTGGAAGGGATATTTGGCTTGTCTAGCAATCACATGAACTTCATTTCTTTCTTAGCATATTTTCTAACTCAGCAGTTTGCTTCTTTGAATTAGTACGTGAGGTACCAACATCAATTTGACTAGTGGTTGGAAATAAAGTTCTCAATTTCTTTACTAAAACCACAGAACACCTTTTTTCTAGAAAGATTTGCTGGGAAGAGGGAGAAGAAAGAAAACATATCATGCCCAAATCCTACTTGATCCCTCCCTCCCTTCCTCCCTCTCCCTCTCCCTCTCCCTCTCCCTCTCCCTCTCCCTCTCTCCCTCCCTCTCCCTCTCATCTATCTCTTTTGGCCTCTGACTAGAAACACCATTTAATTCTACCTATTTCATCAAGCTCATCAATTGACTATATCTACTGAGAGCCAAATAATGTGCACTAAATCAATCAATCTTGGCATAATAGTATTAAATTCAATATATATTCAATTTCAGGGAAACATACTTCCCGTCTTGATATCTATGGTGATTCTCAGTCATCCAGGTCATGGCTGTCACAAAGGTGTTTTTGGAGAAGAGCTGAAAAAGCTTCTTGGGTGAGAAGTAAAACATCTTCAAAGAAAAAACAGAAAGGCCAGTTGCTTCTGGAAAAAGCACCTTTGGGACTTCCCATCTTGATCTATATATCTTTTTCATTCAGTAGAGACCCATTAAAAACAAGAGGTCCAGGGGAATATTTTCAAATGGTTAGCTCTATTTCCTTGTTATGGCTATGATTCCAAAAGTGCCCCCCCCATCAACTCCTAGAACCTATGGCACGCGTGCCCAAACTGGCATGTGAAGCCATGTCGTCCGGCACATGAGGACTTGCCTGTTTGTCTTCTGGGATGATCAGCTGTCCTTTGTGCATGTGGCAGTGCCAAAAACCAGCCTGTGCATGCGCACTGGCTAGCTGATGGTTGGGCACGCATGTGCACTAGAACCCGGAAGTTTGGCTTTTCTGGAGTGCGACCCTGATGAGACCACGCACATGTGCAATGTTTCCGTACAACCTTTTCAGTACTTGGTACCGAAAAGGTTCACCATCACTGTCCTAGAGCTTCAGAGAACCCAAATGAAGGCAAGATATATATTTCCTGTTAGCTGCCAGTTTTGGGAACTTTTGTGTTAACAATACTTCTTCCCTTTAAGATAGTGCTTGCACACACTTTATTACATGATATTTTCTTTACTAATTATTGCCATGTCTGGAAAATATTCAGATTTACACTTTAAATTTATTTGCTGCTTAGGAGTGAAAACATATACAGGTAGAATTTGAAGTTCGAAATTATAACAGCACTAAAAAAAGTGACTTTTGACCATTTTTCACACTTACGACCATTGCAGCGTCCCCATGGTCACATGATTTACATTTGGATGCTTGACAACTGATTCATATTTATGACAGTTGCAGTGTCCCGGGGTCATGTGACCAAATTTTGCAACCTTCTGACAAACCAAGTCAATGGGGAAACCAGATTCGCTTAACAACCGTGTCACTAATTTAACAACTGCAGTGATTCACTTACCAAACGCAGCAAGAAAAATCATAAAATGGGGCAAAATTTACTTAACAAATTTCTCACTTTAGCAACATAAATTCTGGGCTCAATTGCAGTTGTAAATTGAGGACTACCTACAGTTACATTATACAGATATAACCCAAAGCTCAGGAGATTGGCAACTACTCCCTTCTAAGCATTGTCCTGCTTTCCTCTTGATCATGTGATCTAAAACAATTTAGGTCGGTTGCCTATTCATTCCTAATGGGCCATAACATGACATTACACAGAAGAAAATACACATGATTTCTATATCCACAACTGATAAAAAAAAAGTTAGAGAGAATCCCAGAAGCCATGCTCTGCAGGCTTTATCTACCTTGTTTAATTTCCAAAAACAGGAGAGAGATGGATGAAAACAGAAGGAAGTCAACATCGCAATATGGGCACAATTATCTGATTTCCCACATTGTGACCTGAAAGAACCCTCAAGTCAGATGATCTAACTCCAAACATTGGCCTCAACTATCTATGATTGTGCTGGCAAACACTTGTCATGTCCCCATTGAAATGGAAAGGAACATTTCATGTTTCCTGTATATTCTCAGAAAGACTTAAATTATACTTAGATGTTTTACCACCGGAACTCTGCAGTTCATGTCAGTATTCTGTCAAGTGCTCTTTGCCTCACCAGCAGTCCATCGGGAAAGATAGCAGTAATTTTTTTTTTAATCTCTATTTTAAACCTTACATATTCTAGCCTTTAGATCAGCACAGGGTTAGATCACAAGAAAAAAAAAATCCCACTATCTAAATGAAATGTGGCTATTAGGAAAGCCGCTGAAATGAAGAGGCTTTATCTCTGTCCTATTCTGAATATAATGACTATGCATTTCTTGACATATGGCTTCCGAGTACTTATGTTTCAAAATGGCCCGTAAGACACTGAATTGCCAACTCACATCAAAAGATTTTTAAAAATAGCTTTTTAAAAGGACCCATCCTTTCAATGATTTGAAGAGAAAGAGGACATCTTCAGGTTTGTTTTTTTTTAAAAGCCACCGGTTTTTATAAATTGAAATAGACCAATATCTTTCAAGTAAGACACTCAAGAGTTCCAGGAACTTTTAATGAATCTTGCTTAAATTCAGTGGCTGCCTGTATTTAAAGAAGAAACAGTTTCATTGGCCCCAAACGACCCAGAGTTTAACACAAAATCTCTTCAGAAAGAATAAAAATAATCCTTCCTGTCAAACACTGACTTCACAACATTCCCCAAAAAACAAGCAACAAAAATAAACTACCCAGTTTGCTGCCTTAACTCATTAAATTGGAAGGAACAATGATATGATTTTGTTCCAATGTAGCAGGTATTCTTAGATACAGTACTGTGAATAAATGAAATCTCTGGGGGGGGGGAATCTGCTCAATAAAACAGATTAGAGATGTGCCGTTTAAAAGATGGATTGTGAGTTTCACAGATTCTTTTTCTTAGTAACATTTTATCTATTGAAAATTGTCTAAAAATAATTCTTAGAAGTCTAGTAAACCATAGAATTGGAAGATACTTTGAAAGATCATCAGGATACAACTACAGCATCCATGGCAGTTGAATATTCCTCCATTGCTTCAGTGTTTCCGCTGAAGGAACATCTCTGAGTTCCTAGAGATGTCTATTACATTATAGGAATCTTACTATAGCTTTCATCTATGGAGGAGTTTCAACACTGCTAACCTTCACAGAATGTCACTGGGTTCACAGCAGTGAACTGCTGTGTTAAGCCTGGTTTCATCCAGTCCACATCTTTACAGCACTCTCTGAGTGGTTTACAAAAGTCAGCATATTGCCCCCAACAGTCTGGGTCCTCATTTTACCAACCTTGGAAGGATGGAAGGATGAGTCAACCTTGAGCCACATCAGGATCAAACTCTAGACTGTGGATAAAGTTTACCTGCAATACTGCATTGTAACCACTGTGCCACCAGGGTTTAGAATCTTTTTATGATCTGACCAGCTCTTTCCAATCTTTTAATAGATTTAAAAAAAAAAACATTTATTGATTTGCAACAGACCAATGCCAGTTGTAGTCTATTCAAAATAATTTGTTTACTTTTGAATTTATTCTTTTCTAGCCAATCTGCAAGCTGCTATATTATGTGATCTGGACAGCTTTGTAATTCTTTCAGTCCACAATTAATATTTGCATTTTAATATTTATTGTTAAAAGAAGGGGCTTATATTCTATATTTTCATTGAACATATTTTTATTTTGCTTATCTGTGATGAGACTGATTTAATTACAAAGGGTTAGTGGGAGGTAATCTATCACCACTTTGTATGATACATAGCCAGGAGGTGATGCTATTGAAACTATGCCAACTTTTGTATTTTAGTCTTTTAATTGTCAGGAAAAAAAGCTCTAACAGCTGTTTTTTCTTACACACTAGCATTATGGTTTGAGTGCCAAATGAGAAGCTTAGATGGGGACAATAAGAAATAAAATATTGTGGCCATAAGGCCGGCTGACAGAAAAATAAAACAGTAAAAATGAAGATGTAGAAAACTAAAAAGAAAGAAAATTAATACAAATTTTTCCAGGACTAAAGAGACATAGATTATATATACAGGTAGTCCTTGATTTACAACAGTTCATTTAGTGAGCCTTCAAAGTTACGACGGCACTGAAAAATGTGACTTATGTGACCATTTTTCACACTTATGACCATTGCAGTATCACCATGGACACTGCAATCAAAATCCAGACCTTGGTAACTGACTCACATTTATGATGGTTGCAGTGTCCCCGGGGTCATGTGATCCCCTTTTGCAACAAGCAAAATCAGTGTGGAAGCCAGATTCGCTTAACTTATCAGCTGCACTGATTCACTGAACGACTGTGACAAGAAAGGTCGTAAAATGGGGCAAAACTCACTTAACAAATGTTTCACTTAAGAACAGAAGTTTTGGGTGAAAGTGTGGTCGTAAGTCAAGGATGGCCTGTATATATGGAAATGCAGAACTGGACAACCTGGAAGCATATATCAGAACCATAGTGAAAGAGAAGAAAGGTCAAATAGAAATCATGTCCTCTGCCAGAAATGTCTTTAGCATACGGTAAATAAATGTTGCCTGGAATTCTCTCAGGGAGAAGAATGAAAGCGTACACGGCCAAAGGACACCACTGAGCCCGTCCATTAAAAACATATATACATTATAGCATCCTAATGAGACAGCAGAGGGCATCACATCCAGCCTATCAAACTAAGGGCCCAGCAAAATCTCAGGACTATGACAGATGGAAGATTTGAGGTTGGAAAAATGTGATGCAAGGCTGGAAATCAGCTTCCTTGGAAATTCAGTGACCCCAGTTCAGGGTCACCCAAATGCTGTTTATATCTGCTATAAAGGGGTGTGAGAATAACCTTGAGGAACAGGAGGAAGAGCAGAAGCCCTGGCAATGGTTGGATAAAAGAAGTCAGAGTCCAAAGCAGGAATGGAATTGAGAAAGCTGGACCCTCCCTATTTATCTGTAGGAAAGAGCCAGGTTGGAGAAGGAATATTCAGAGTTGCAAGGTATTCCAGACTTGGACAGCAAACTCATGAATATCAAAACTACTTTTACTATAAGGCTAAAATAATACAATCAAATTTAAATAAGTCCCTCTTCCTCATTTCGCCTTACCTCATAGGGTTATTGTAGCAGGGAAAAAAATGGTCAGAGGAATTATTATGAATGTTGCTTTAAACCTGTGAAGGAAAGGCAGAATAGAAATTTAACAAGCTAGCCAACAAAGCAGAGCAGAGCAGAGTAGAGTACAGTAATGGGGGAAGATATGCAGCAGAAAAGAAGGGGAAAGGGTGAAAAGAGAAGCAATGGAGTAAAATATGGTAGGCCGTGCTATGAAGAGGAATGGATTTAAGGAAAGGGTCACATGACTGCAATTTTATGATGTTATGATGCTTTTGCCAGACATGGCATTTATTTTCGATCAATCCCATAGCAAACAATGTATTTGCTTAATATCTGTGATGTTTGCTTAATGACCACTGGGCTCACTTTATGACTGCTACAAAAAAGGTAAAATCAAATCGTTCATGTGCTGAGAGACAGCAAACAAGTGAGTGAGAGAGAGAGATAGAGGGAGGGAGGGAGGGAGGGAGAGAGGGGGGGATAATAAATAAATAATGGCCTGATTTATGACCATCACAACTTATGACAGTAATTGGCAGACTCCATTACAACCATAAGTCAAAGACTATCTGCATACACCTTTACCTAATGCAACTTTTTGGGGAAGTATTTCTTACTAGATTCATTGGAAAATGTGTATAAAATTCTAAGACTAATTTTAAATTGGAACCATCCACAACTGTGCTCAGTGGGACTTAGTTCAAAATAAATATAGGCTGGAACTTGACATTAGACAAGCTATAAATTAATAAAACCTTACAATTTAATCATATATACAGAACACATTTAAATTTGCTCCTGGGTAAATATATACATTTGTAGCTTTAATATGTCATCAGAGTTAATTTGAGAATTCTATGGCATCATTTCCAGTTGCAGCTGGGAATTGTTGTTTAAAGTTAAAGTTAAAATTAGATTTAAATTTTGTTGATTCCGGACTCCCAGTTTTAATTTGTACATTAAATGAATTGTTTCAAATAATACTATTGTTCAGAAACTCTTTAATATTGATTTAATTGCAGTCAATTATCATGGCTTCAATATTGTGTTTTCAGTCTGATAAGGCAAAAGGCAAGAAAATTTAAAGCCAAGAATGAAAGTTTAATATTTTAATAGCAGTGGGTTGAAAGGGAATAGAATCAATCAGTTTATCATAACCTGAAATATTTTTCATGATCTAAGTTTCAATATAAAGTTGACTAATTTTGGGGGAACATTACCAAGAATATTTTCAAATCCTTTGAGGAAGAAAACAGAGCACCAAGCTAATCAGTCAAATACTGTCATGGCCGCTCCCAATTTCCTTCGTTGCCATGGCAAGATTTTGTTCAAATGGCACTTCTATTTCCACAACCATCCCTTTTTTGGCAGTAAAAGGGAGGCCAGGACCTCAATCAGCAAGAGTCCCTTTTCTTGTTCTCTCATGGAAGCAAAGTTAGATCTGGTCATGTCCTCAAGACATTTTAGAGTTAATAGTGCATTTTTTTTAATTATAAAAGAAACATTTTTTGCTTCTTTATCATTTTGCTAGTTCCTATATGAAAGCATCCACATTTCCCTAAAAATCTATATGCGGATCATGCTTTTCTTATACAAACCCATAACACATCTTCTCAAACCAAAGAAAACAAGCGCTTGAAAGCAGAAAAAAAAGAAATACAAATAGGAGTATAAAACATATTGCTTTCCCTGATTACAGTTCCTAATTTCATGGCTCATTATCCAGGTTGTCTTTTTTTCTTTCATGTCTTAAAGAGTGACCTTGAGAATACTGAAATGTTCTGGATTCTCTGGAAATGCTTATAGGCCTATTTATCCCATATCCTGAGAGGCAATTCCTTTTGTGCAAACAAAATGAGGTAGCCAGTGACTGTGTGGTATTATATAAAGCATATGAGTAGCATTAATCTCCAAGAGTCAGTTTGGAAGACCTCAAAAATTACTATACGATGGTTAATGGATAAATCAGAATGAAAAATACATTTGCTAGGTGTTTTATATTTCACAACTCAGCTGCTTTTCTCAAGAACAGGCAGGCAAACTTTGATATTGTTTTGCTTAATATTTTAAATATGGATAACACATCCCTGAAGGTCAAAATATAGGAAGAAGTGTGGGATTTTTGATAAGATCTCTCCCCCACTCTTTAAAATGCTAAGGGCTATAAGAGAAAGTCACTCCCTTCCAGCTTTCTCCAACCCTCTCAGCTGAATCACCCCCTCCCCAAAGTTCACACATGATCTGCCATGCAGTACAAATATATGAGTAAATATTGAGAAAAGGGTCCAGTATTACAATTTCAGCCTTAAGGAGGTTTCCAACTGCATTGGTTTAAGGTGTCACCTGTCTCCTTGTCTATGTGTGCATCATGTTACCAGGCATGTTTAGGAAAAGTGACCGAGTATGTAGCACACACAGTCTTTGACTTACAAACAGTTTGTTTGAAGATGGTTTGAAGTTATAACAGCACTGCAAAAAAGTGATTTATGGCCATTTTTCACACTTACGGCCATTGCAGCATCCCCATGGTCATGTGATCAAAATTCAGATGCTTGGCAACTGATTTATACTTGTTGTGGCCTGTCGGCCGTCGACCCTCTCCAGCAGCTGAACCAGAGGAGGAGGCATGGGAGTCAGGGTCAGCATCAGGGCAACCTGGAAGAGAGAATGTAGCTGGCACAGAGAGAGAGAGAGACAGAGAGACAGAGAGAGAGACAGAGAGAGAGAGACAGAGACAGAGACAGAGAGACAGAGGTGGAACCTGGGCCACCCGTCAGCCTTCAGATGGAGAGTCAACAGTCTGCAGATCTGGAGGTGGTTGATGAAGAAGAAGAGGAACAGCTGGGTCCAGTTCCTGACATGAGGCTGCGGAGAAGGCAGAGAAGGGGAGAGCAGTGGAAAGCCATGGGCCGATCCTGGGGAAGGAAGAGCCACCTCTGCTAACGAGGCCCCACCTTAGTTCTGGGGATAAAAGGCAGGGGGCGGAGATGAATAGTGTGGCAGACAACTATTCATCTTCAGGCCAGACGGACTTGTTAGCCTGCGAGAGAAACTTTTTGCCGGGACTGCCGGCCCTCCTAATAAAGGAATATTTTGAGTTCACATCAGAGGGCTTGTCGTGTTTGGGGAGCTGGGTCAGAATAATACTTATGACAATTGTAGTGCCTCAGAGTCATGTGATCATCTTTTGCAACCTTTTGACAAACAGGATCAACGGGGAAGCCAGATTCATTTAATAACCATGATACTAACTAAACAACTGCAACAATTCACTTAACAACTGTGGCAAGAATTTATTTGTTTGTTTGTTTGTTTGTATTCATTTCCTTTGTTCATGTCCATGATCATATTCATACCTGCTATCTTGAATATGTTTGACAAACTAATAAATAAATAAATAAAATAAATAAGAATGTGGGCTCAGATGTGGTCATACAGAGGGATGTAAAAGCACCGTGAAGTGGTATATAAGTCTAAGTGCTAGTGCTATTGCTATAAGTCGAGAACTACTTGTAGGAGAACTGCTCCAGGAGTGATGGAAAGAAACTGACCTACTGGGCATTTCATTTACTCACCTGTAAATTTGATTCAACTGTTCATGATCGATTATGGATATAACTTGATAATGTTGCCATAAATTCTGACATAAGTTTTTAAAAACCCTGAAAGTATTAGCTTTGTCCAATTGCTGCTGTTGATGCCTTACCAGATATTACCCAATTAAAATAGGAGTAAAACAACATTACTTGTTGGCATTGATTTTAGTTAGTTTGTATCACTGTGTCTGTTTCTGGAACCTTATGATTCCAGTGCATAATATTTGGATGATTGGAAGCCATTTTTAATGTGCAGATGAGATGGTGGTCATATCATTCTTACAGAGGAGGAAACTTCAGAATATGCCCTATTAATATTCCTTTTAAAAGTAAGCTGACATTAATTGACAGTTTTATGTTCCAAATAATTGGTTAAAAGTATTTTGAGCTTAATCTGGGAAGGGAAGGACCTTATATTTTTAAATTTTGAGACCAGCCTACTCCTCAATTATTCTGGGCAATTTATAGATAAAAGAGAAACAATACACATTGCAAAGAACTAGAATTATTCTTGTGCTTACAGTATGTTATTTTTTTTTTCAAGCTAAAATAATCTCCACTAAACATCTGGGCAAAGTATGGCATGTAAATTGGTGTAGTGGTTAAGGCATCAGGCTAAAAAGCAGAAGACTCTGGGTTCAAATCCTGCTTTAGTCCTGAAAGCCAGTTGGGTGACTTTGGGTCAGTCCCTCTCTCTCAGCCCAACCCACCTCACTGAAAACAGGATGAGGAAAATGTGTTGACATTTTATTTATTTGTTTGTTTAATTTAAATGCTGCTCATCGCCCTGATAAGGTGACTCTCGGCAGCTGTGATATGTTTACCACCTTGAGTTATTTGTAAAAATAATAAAGTTGGAATATTATCAAATAAGTAAGGTTTGGCTTTTGTTGTCACTTAAAAGCAATCTTGTCTCTTAAGGTATAATTATAATTTCTGTTAAGACATTAAGGGGTATCAATGATTTTCACCCTCCCTGTACTTTTTCACCAAAACTACAGAGCTAGTTTGGCATATAGTAATGGTGAAGGTGCTGCTGGGCTGGAAACCAGGAGACTGGAAGTTCTAGGCCTCCCTTTGGCAGGAAAGCCAGCTGGGTGACTTTTCTGGTAACTCTTAACTCACAAGCCACTTGTTGTGCAGTAAATAAGAGGCAAGAATATTATGTAGACTGCTTTGAGTTGTAGGGGAAAAAAGTGGCATATAAATCTAATAATAACCAGGCAGAGCAGTGAGTGTCCTGAAAGATGAGAACCTTGGAAACCTGTGGCACTACAAATACAGGTGAACTGTAACTTCCAACATATGTCAGTGTTGGCCAGGCATTCTTGCTCTTCTGCATAAGTCAACAGCAATCAATAGAGTATTCTGAAAAAAGGTAAAAGTAAAGGCGTTCCTGTGGATTTTACTTCACTAGTTGTTTTCGACCCTAGGGGGCGGTGCTCATCTCCATTTCAAGGCCATTGAGCCAGCGCTGTTCGAAGACATTTCCACTATCATGTAGCCCGTATGATGTCATGGAGCCCTGTTAAACTTCCCATTGAAATGGGACCTATTAATCTATTAATCTACTCACATTTGCTAGGTTGGCAAGAGCTGAGGTGAGGATAGGAACTCACTCAACATATGGCACTTGGATCTCGAACCTGGGCTGCCAGTTTTCCAGCCGACAAGCCCAGGGTCTTAACCGCTGAGCCACCTTGCCGCCCTAGTGTATTCTGAAAGGATGTTGATTTTCACTTTGTGAATCCATGATTCCATTTGCACTTTGGGTGGCACAATAAGAAACAAGTGACGAATGAGGTTACAATTATTTGCCTGTTTTTTAGATTCTACTTGGATGTTTGTATAAATTGCAAATATTAGTTGCTTGCTTGCAATCTTTTCCAGACAAGAATTATTGGCTTTTTCATTCTGCCCTTCATTCATTTGTGCCCATAGGACCATGCACATTATAGCATTGGAAGGCATTACAGGAAAGAAGCATTTCATTCCTCCTGAGTTGTGTTTAGATGGTTTTGTCCTCAATGACCTTATTTTTCATTGCAGTTTTTGTTGTTTTATTAAACCTGTACAGTGAGAAAGGAATGGATGCCACTCAAAATCTTTCTGGATTGCAGCAGCATATAGCCTCCAATAAACAAACGAACAAAAACCACATAAATATTCATTTCTTTCTCTTTTGCAAAGAAGGGGCAAGAGGCAAAGCTGTACTAATCCGGCTGCATCACCATTTGTTTATGTATTTAACTTTTATGCTGCTTTTATAAAACCAACTTTAAATGGTTCACAAGTTCAAAGAAAGCAACAAACAATGTAATCATATAATAAAACATCATACACCTGTTCAAAGTGTCCAGTTCTCACAAAACAAAATGAAACAAAAGAAAACACAAAAGAAAAGAAAACACAGAGGGATGCATTCAAATTGGATGTTAACTTGTCAATTGTAAACAGTCAAATCTGCCATTCCTTCAGTTTGAGCTGGACCCTCTGAAACAGACAGTCCTCAACTTCCCACATTTAAGAAAAGGTATGTGATTCCTCTCACATGTTAGATAAGAAGAGGTAGTCTTGTAGAAGAAATGCCTTTTTTTTCTTCTTTTCCTTCAAACCATGTAGTCCTACTTTATTTTTACCTTGGATACTTTGTCTGTCCAATTTAGAATTATTATCTATTACCTTCTGGGTTATAAGCAACTATGTATGAATCTACTTTCATTAAGATCATGACTAATTTTTTACTCTAAAATTCCTTATTCCTTTAACTGCTTGTGATGGTGTATGTATACATGTATGTGCCTTCAAGTCAGTGTTGGCTCCTTGCAACTGCCTGGACTGCAGTAGTGGATTGCCCCTGGTTCGGACCAGTTCGCAAGAACCGTTAGTAAAACCGGCGGGAGGCTCCGCCCACTGATCCGGACGTCATCATAGGTGATCTGCGCATGCGCAGAAGAGTGTGGGTGGGTGCTCGCTTTGCTCACGCGTGTGCGCAGCCACAATGCAAAACAGTAGTAAAGATAAGTAGAACCCACCCCTGCTGGACTAGTCCTGCAGTTTTGTGGCAAGGTTTCAGAAGTAGTTTGCTCTGCTTCTTTCCTAGACCTAGAGTGACTGGCCCAAGGTCACCCAGCTGGCTTTGTATCTAAGGGGAGATTAGAATTCATATTCTCCTGATTTCTAGACTGGTGTCTTAACTCTCTCGCTATGTATGCAATGTATGTATGCAATGTATGTATGCAATGAATGTATGTATGTATCGTATGTATCTTTTTTGTTGCAGCTATAACTGTAGCTTTTTACAGCCTTTTAATTGCTACGTGCTGGTTTACAGAAAGATGTTACCATATTTTGCTATCTATTATGCTGGTGCTTACTGTATAATATAACCACTATGAGAAGAATATAATGTAAATATAATTACCATTATTTAGCTATTATTATTACTCATGTGTACCCAGCCTGGAAAGAATAAATACATTTGATGTCTCCTGAACTAATAAAAAAATTACTGCAATAAATATGCTTTTAAAATTATGCCCTGTTATGTTTTCTGCTCCTATTCGTTTGATTTTAGCATGTAAAACAGCCAAAGGTATCCATAGTGACATAGTGGAGATATCTTTTCTTTATACAATGGGTGAGTAAAAATTTTCAGTCTAGAATTATCAACAGAAAAAAACCTGAGCTTCTTTATAACATCAAATAGTTTTTGAAATTGCAGTAATCTTAGCTTGTTTAGTATTAAAGAGCTGTCTTCTTTCCCCAAAGATTCCAGTATGTTTCCCTGTTTCATTTTAACTAGTGTATCAAATGGAGAACAATTTGGTTTTTAAATCCCCCAATTTAGTGCTATTAATATTATTTAGCAGGCCGCTTCTGGTGATTGTTCTACTTCTGATGTTTGCTAAATGAAATGAATAGAGGGGCTTGGTTTCCCTGTGACCATGAGTAAAATGTGTTCTGAAGATCCTCAGTTAGGATCCATGCATCCAACTTTGAAAAGTGTGGCTATAGCAGGGCTGAAATCTAAAATTTTTTGCTACCGGTTCTGTGGGCATGGCTTAATTAGTGGGCGGGACTTGGTGGTAAGGTGACTGGGTGGGCGTGGCCAAGTAAATGTCACTTCTTTGCCCTTTTTTAACCTACAAAACACAACACAACACAACTGGCTCACCCACAATGTAAAAGCAGCTGTGCTAGACCCAAAATGGCCCCTGCAACAAGCAGGAACCTCACATAGCCAAAAAAGCCCAAAAAACCAACTTTCACACTTTACACACACAAAATTCCACATACAGCTTTGTGAGATTTTGTGTGTTTGTGTAGTTAGAGTGAAACACTACAGAAACACACTAAATCTCAGAAAGCTACACAAATATTATTTTATTTTATTTTATTTTATTTTTATTTTTATATAAAAACAGCTAAATTTAAAACTTCCTAAACTTTAAATGGCTAGGTCTAAAAAAACAACAACTAAAAAAAACCCCAATTAAATATTTTTTTTAAAGGGGATTTTTCCCCTCCCAAAGGGGAAAAAAACTCACCCAATAGAACAGGGGTCTCCAACTTGGCAACTTTAAGACTTGTGGACTTCAACTCCCAGAATTCCTCAGCCAGCTTTGCTGGGAGTTGAAGTCCACAAGTCTTAAAGTTGCAGATAGAGCTGCTCACAGATGAGCTTGATTGCAGGCAGGGAGATTCAGTTACTTGCTGATGCAATGGATTGCAGGTATTATAGCAAGCGCGTTGCGACCAGCAGCTAAGGTAAGCAAGCTGGAGGCGGGGGGGGGGGGGGGAGAAAAAAATTCTTTTAAATGGGTCTGACAATCCAAGCTGAGTTGCCTGATTAGCAGGCAACTCAGCTGGGATCGTCAGAGCTTGGATCATCAGAGCTTGGCCCCTCAGAGCCATTTAAAAGGAAAAAAAAGCTCTGATGATCGCGCGGCTCAGCTGGGCATGGGGGACGGGGGCAGGGATTTTTGTTACCGGTTCTCTGAACTGCCCGCCGCCATCGCTACCTACTCGCCCGAGCCGGTCCGAACCGGGAGCATTTCACCCCTGAGCTACAGCTTTGCAGAAATTTTACGTGTCCTTTTATAAACACTGTGGGTATTTTACCATAGGAAAGGCAGCGAAAGCTAAAACTGCATGAAAGATGCAACAGCGTGAAAATGCAACCTCGTCTCTAGATGTTGAAATATAAGTTGACTTCAAAAGTACATTTGTAATTCTCTATAGTATCACAGAGATTTCTCCTGAAGCATAGCAAAAAACATTAGTCTTGTAATGGAAACCTGCTGCTCTTCCCCTCACCTCTTCACATCCTCCTCCCCATGTCTGTTTCCTACTGATAGCTTTTAATATACATCCCCTTAATGTCTTCCAACAGGAAGTAGACATTGAAAGAAGTTTGCCATCACCAGCATTTAAAAATCAGCCTGGGAACCATTCCATCATTCCTATGAGAAACCCAGAAGCAAAAGGTGGCGAAACATTTTTTGACAAGATGTCATCCGAAAATGTTCAGAACAACAAAGCTGAAGGTTAGCATCACTGCTTTTTGATCTGATTTCTTTGCTTTCCTGCCTTATATACAGAACAAGAAAGGCCATAAAACATTGTGAGGGGGGGGGGTGTTTTCTTTTTCTTTACCAGCAGATAATGATGTTGATAATATGTGCAAGGAATTTTTGTAAAAAATAGTATTAGATGCTCTAAAGCAACAATTTATTTGACATTTTGGTAATTCTGAAAAGTAGATTTCACAGTGCAAAGGGGTTATAGCAATAAAGCATAAGCAAGAAAAATAATTTGATATTGTTTTCTTTAAGATTGCTTTCCTTGCTTTACATGGAATATGTTAATTTCACAGCCAAAAATATTGCAGTTTTTTTTTAAAAGCATTAGTAATCATCTAATTGCTTTCAGAAAAACCATCGCTGTGAAATGGAAGCTACATTCAGTAAAATAATGAATTGAGGTTTCTAGTTTGGAAAGAGAGCAAAAAGAATGATGATCACTTGGAAACAAATTTAGCAATCTTAAAATTGAATAAGACAGAACGGTGTCATGTTTCAGGAAAACTATTATTCGGGGAACACTTTTATGTATTAACCTCAGGAATATGTTTCAATGTTAATACCTTGTAAAGTTTCAAATGGCAGAGTTTTCAATCCATTCCCAATTCATTAAAAAAAAAGAAACCCAAAGTATTTGATGAAACTACAGTTAATATCTAGACTTCCAAAGTTGTAAGATTGGGTTTTAAGGTAATTTAACTTAAAAAAACGGCTTTATGTTTGTCAAAACTACCATTACACAGAAGATTTCTCTTCAACTATAAATGTTGCATACATAATTACATAATGAATCCTTCTGAGCAAATGGAATGTACTTTTGGAATCAGATATAAAAATCAGAAAATTTAAATGCCTCATTAATTTAATATAGTATTAAACTGAATTAATTTTAAGAGAGTCAGTGTACTAGAAACCTAGAACAACCGGATTCCCATCCCCACATAGCCAGTCTTATTGAGGGAGTTGGTCAAATTGAAACCCACCACGCAGGATTATTATAAGAAAAAGCAGGAAGGGAAGCAATTCTGTACAATGTCCTCAACAACTTTAATTACTAAATATATAAATTAATTATTAAACTTCTTCATAATTTAAATACATTGGTGTATATATAAACTTATGCTACTTAAATCTCATTAACTTGATTGGAGTTATGCACTATGTAACAGGATAATACATGCATTTCAGGAAAAAGTAAACAAGTTGGGCTCAAGTCATTGGAGGTTATTCATTGGTTTCTTCTAATGGACTGGTGTATGCTTAATGTATGGCTGAAGATTGCATGTACCCTAAGCTGGTGGGACGGAGTCTATGATACATTGACTTGCAAAGAAGATTCTGGCTGATGCAGAATAGCAGTAGCACACCTTGCATAAAACTGTGGGCTTTAATTGGACTTGTGGTTTCTTGGACAAAAATTGCCAAAATGTATGGGTTTTATTCTTGCCAACAGCAAGAAATATTTTGTATGGATATGATTGGTAACCTGGCTGATGCTATTGCTTCCATACGAGAAAGCCTTGATTATCCAAAGCCATGATGGATGGTTAAGGCAAAATCTCTGGGCCATAATCATGACACATGGAAGATTGTGAATTAGAATGCATAAGGATCTCCATCAACCCATTTAAATGCAGGCAGTTCAGTTGAGTCGCTCATTACTATTGGCAACAGGAGGCAACTCAATCTCTTGATGTTCTTGATTCTGAGCAATCTCTCACTGTCACCCAGCCATGGAGGTGTCCTTGGTTTGCCAAAGAGCTCTGGGAGACCAAGCAGCAGAAACAATGCCTCGAACACTGGGAAGAAAAAGTTGACAAATGAACCCAACTGAACTCACATTTGGGCCTTCATTGGGCCTCCCAATAAGGGAGGCAGGGCATTTTTAGCATCTGTTGCTGTTGTTAAAGCCTCGATACTGTATTGCTGAAGTTTCAAATAATGACTAGGTTGATATCTGGCCACATTATCTGGGACTCTTTTAGGCCTATGTGTTCTATGATGAAGTGAATAGAATGATTTATGCTACTACCGTAGTGGACTAGAGCCATGCACTCCTGGGTTCTGTGTGAGGCTGAGAAGAGGGAAGGCATGATGAATTGGATTCAGAAGACTGTCAATCACCCACTTTAGGAGCACGATCATAGCAGCCTTGGAAAGGTTGTGATGTGCTTCTTCTTTAAGACAGAATCTCTGTATCTGAACAACTACTTTCAGTTTCAAACCTTCCTTTTTAGGAAAAGGTTGCTCAGACTGTGGGGTCTACTATAGAGTATCCTAGAAGTAGGGGACATGTGGAACTGACCTAAGAAAATTTAAAATGGATAAAGGGGACAGTTATTTTCAAATATTATTTTGGGTGAGAATGTTTGTGAATAAATTGGAATTAGACAAATGGACCAGATCTTTATGAGAATGCTTTCTCTTTGCGATTAAAGAATGCAGACAATTGTTGACTCAACAAAACAAAAGATAAAGGCAATGTGAGCCAGGGTGTGATGCTACTCATTGCTATGGAGGCATGGATTGTGATGTGGATTGAAACTACAGAATGCCATTAGAGAAGAAAGTGTTAAAGGCACAGGAAGATAAAAGAAAAAAAGGGAATCCTGCCTTTTTTCCTGTCCTGTAGACACTTTTCTTTAGGGATTATGACATTATAATGACAACTGGAAAAGCAGTGAGAATGGAGGAGAAGAGAGGATTGCTAAAGCAGCCTGCAGTGAAAATAATTATACTGTATTTGTCTCAGAAAATGTTTCAGGAATTGGGAAATAAATTAGCAGAATCATTTGTACTAAACTGACTAAATAACCGGATGACAAAGTGACAATTTTTGAAAAAATGTGATGAAAGACTTGCAAGGGTGAAAGAAGAAGGTAAGAGAATGGCAAGCTCTATAAAATAAATGGCTGGAGAGGTAAAACAAGTTAATGACAACATGGAAATTTTAGTGAGTAAGACAGAAGTTAGAGAACTGGAAAGAGAACTAGATAATATAATTTTATTGGAAGTGAGAAAGAAGGAATTTTGCTTGAGACTTAGAGCATCCCAGTGAATTCTGATGAAGATATCAGAGAAAACATTGTTAAACCCCTGGCAATTTGTTTTAATTGGGGTAAAAGAAGATACTGAGGCAGAAATTGATAGCATTTTTGGACTAAATTCTAGATTTTCTACCACAAGAAATGTTCCAAAAAATGTTTTGGTATACTTTGTCAAGAAGAAGGAAATGGATCAAGTTTCACAGCAATATTTTATTACATGATTGAAGATTGACAATACAGATATTATTGTTCTTAAAGTAACTCCTATTAGAATTTTGCATAAGAGAAAAAAGGGGATTGACTATTATACTAACAAACAGTAAAATTAATTAAAATAGTGGCATTCTTTAATTATTGCATGAACTGCAATATAACAAAGACAAACAAAGACAAACAAAGACAAAGAATTTGTAGTACACAATGAGCCCCCTTTGAATAATGAGCAAGGAACAAAGAGCAGTATATGAGTATGTGTGTAAATTGCTTGCAAAGCAATTTTTCTTCAGTAATTTTCATTGACGTACGAGAAAGAACAGGAAACACATTTGTCACCAACTTGATTCTTGCCAAAGTTAGGAATTACAGAGTTTTTGCTACTGCAGTAGCGTCATCTGGAATTGCAGCAGCATTGATGCCTGGTGGTAGGGCAACCTTCAAGATTTAAAATATCTCTCAAAGTGAATGAAATGAATGCTCTTTACAACATCTATTAAAACCTCAAGCACTGCAAATTTTCTTCAATATGCCAGGATTATTATTTGGGATGAAAGTCACATGATTAGGAGGAAGAGCTTTGAAGCCACAGATTAGGCTCTTCGTGATATCATCAGTGCTACCTAGTATGAATAATGAAATGTCTGCAAGAAAACATCCAAACTCAGAGAGCACCTAGGACCACTCATATTTGTTTGCATTTTTTAAAGTTTTCTTCTTAAAATCTTAATAAAACTATACACACTTATATAAGCACATGTACAGACACCATTATTATTCTCTTATATAAATACAAAGATAGGAGGAGTAAATTCAAAACCTACATGGGATTGATTTTTTATGTGTCCCCGAGAAGTATTTGTAGAATACTGAACAAAAGAGTATAAGAGATAATGATCAAAATTTGGAAGTGTGGCTTTATAGGGGGCAAGGGATGTGCAAATCAGTTTTTTACTTTTCAACCTGTGTATATGAAAACATACTGTATATTATCACAAATAGGCTTGAATTGTGGAGTTGAAGGTTGGCTGCTGAATATGATAAGAGTGGGATATGTTAGAAATAAAAAATGTACAGGACTAAATGGAGGACTTAGTAAGTAGTTGAGCATAGAGCAGAGTGTAAAACAAGGAGCTGAAATGTCATGGACGTTTGTTGTATATGGATAAATGTATAAGGAATATTTGTGGTGGTCTTAGACCTGTGTTGGTTGGAGATGTACATGTTTATACAAATTATGCTATGTTGGTAATGGGAATTTGCAGCAAATAGATTGTATGATGTAATAAAAATATAGTTCTGAACACGACCGTATCAAGTTCTTGTGTCTGACAGGAAAATGATTGTGAATTATACTTAATTACAAAATCTAGAGCAAATAGATGGATGTTGATAGAATGTTTATGAAAAATGGATAGAGAAAGTTTAAGACATGCACCTGTTGATAGAAAAAGTAGTGGGTATGTTGGGAATGAAACAGAAATAGCTGCATATACAAGTCTGCTTTTGCTCATTTGTTACATGGAAATGAGAGTTGTTTATATCATGGGAAACATAGAAACACATTAGATATTATGAGAATGGGATACTAAAGAGGCTTATGTGGTAAAATAAGAAATAGAAAAAGAAAAGAAAAAAGAAAAAAGAAAAAAAAAGAGAGAAAACATACACATACACCAAACGGTAAAATACAAACATAAGTAACAACATTATGTAATATTTTTACATTTTTAAAAATCCTGAAAGAATGTAGATTGAGGGCAAAATATTGAGATGGTTGGTTCACAGCGACAAGGAATGAAGATCAAATAACTACATACATATAGAAATTTAAAGAGATTGGATCAAAAGGAAGATCAAGAAAATTGTGGGATGGAACTGATATGATCTGCAAAAAAAGAGAGGTGAGAAGTTTAAAAATGTTGAAGGAGATGCTAGAAAGGCTGATTTGCAAAGATAAAAACGAACAGAGAGGTATTCTGAACGGTGCTGGCGTAATTAATTATTGTGACGTTTCCTTTTCCTTTTGCCATCCTTGTAATTACCTGGTTTACTGTTTCTTTTTCCCTTTCCATGCTTTTTAAAAAATTACCTGCCCTGAGAAGGAATAATGTGATGAGTACATATCCGTACATACTACACTGAGATGAATGTTACAATTTATGGATACGATGAGTGGTTGACGGTTTTCATTTTCTGAGAGATCAATCGAAATGGTTGTTTTTCCTTCCGTCATCCCAGGCTGTACCAAGTTCATGAGGAAAAATCTAATAATTGGGGGGGGGGTTATCTTGCAAAACCACAGGAAAGCATCATGCTGTGGCTTTTAAGCACGAGTTTTGAGCTGAAAGAAAAGCCGCATGGCATATGGCAGTTCCTCTAAATTAAATGGTACATAGCAACTCCCAGGTCATGGTGAATCAGTCAGGTAAAATGACTGCTGCATGCTGAACAGGCCACTGTAGGAAAAATAAAGGATCTTCAGAAGCTGTCAGGCATTTTGACCTTAAGCAGCTTCTATTCCTCATTCATTGTGACACTTCACAGTGGAGCTTGGAACAACAGTTCCTTATCAGGCAGCCCAGTTTGCTTCATGCTTTTTTGCCAGACAGCTGGTCAAGGTTGATGGCCTGGAGACATGAAGATGACTCAGTCGGCAGTTAAGCCAAGAGAAGCCATCTATGAACAACTTAGTACTTTAACTAGAAATTGCATACAAATATGCATTTTCAAGCAGGCAGGTTCCATTATCATGCTGAGAAATAACTTTGGGAAGAGATGATTTTCTGTTGATAAACAGCAGGAGAGAGGGGGATACTTGATTTCTCACATTTATGATTTCTGCCTGTCTCTCATTGTTTACCTCTATTACTTCCTTGGCAGTGGATTCATTCATTCATTCATTCATTCATTCATTCATTCATTCATTCATTCATTCAATCTGTATAGCCAGCCACCTGACATATGTGACTCTGGGCAGCTCACTATAGTTCAAATCAACAAGAACAATAAACAATATAAATAGAAACAGCTCTTAAAGCTCTTATAGAAACTTAATACAAAACACCCAGCAGATGAATATTGTACAAGCAATATATCCCATTCAGTATAACTGTTGAAAAGGCTCAGCACTACCGCTAGACTGCCAAACATAGCAGCAGCGATATGTCTCCAGGTGTTTCCTAAAGGCCAGAAGGGTAAGAGCCAATCTAAGTCCTGCTCAAATTGTAACACTTGTGTTGTATACCATCTTACCAGAATAACAGACTTGGAAAGGACCTTGGAGGTCTTCTAGTCCAACTCCCTGCTCAAGCAGGAGACCTTATACCATTCTAGACAAGTGGCTGTCCGGTCTCTTCTTAAAAGGTACTCCAGTGATGGAGTACCCACAACTTCTGAAGGCAAGCTGTTTCACTGGTTAATTGTTCTCACTGTTAGGAAATTTCTCCTCAGTTCTAGGTTGCTTCTTTCCTTGATTAGTTTAGCTTGATTGGTTAGTTTTGGAAAATAAGTTGACCCCCTCTTCTTTGTGGCATCCCTTCAAATATTGGATCACTGCTATCAAGTTACCCCTAGTCCTTTTTTTCACTACACTACATAAACCCAATTCCGGCAACCATTCTTCATATGTTTTAGCCTTAATCTTAATCTCTAGGAAAGGGGGTGGGGGGGGGGGGGGGAGACATTTGGCATGGATTGTATTAACATGGCTGTCAGTGTATAAGAAATTATGAGGTGGGATAGCCATAATAACAAGTCAGCCAATGGGAACTGTTTGGTGACTAAGAAACAGGATCTGTTGTGAGCCATGTGAGATGGCTCGGAGCCTGGGCGTGGCTTAGCTTAACTGATCTGTGTATATAAGAGTTTGTCCTTGCGTGATTGCTTCTGTTGTTCTGTGATTCTGTATTCTGTGCTTCTGGATTTTGAGTTCTGGTTGTTCTGATTCTGGCTTCTGCTGCATGGGTATTGTATACATGCATCATGTTTTATATTATTGTATATAAATAAGTTTCTTCTATAAATGAATCCTGCTGAATTATTTACTTGTGTGCTAGTTGGATCACTGCAAACTCTGACAATGGCTTCCATCAACTTTTAAACTATCACTTTGATTAGTTGGATTTTGGCTTGCCTCAACCAGTTTGACACAAGCTTTAGTTTATTATTACTAACAGCCAAGCATGGGAGAAGTCGATGTAGTTTCAGGATAAAGACTAAACCAAGTTCATAAGCAACAGTAGAACCAAAACAAAGTATTTGCAAAGTCTGAGCATTGTTAAATGACTAAGTGGGCATATCCTGACAGTTTTCTGGAACAACAATATAAAAATGACTTGTCATTGCTGCCATCTGGAACATTTTTGTAACTTCTCAGTCCAGCCTATCACTGTGAGATTCCCCAGAAGTCTTCCTTGTAAATTCTAGCCAGCACTGAGTTGCTTAGCTTTCTAGCACAGATAAAGTTGGCCAGGTGCTACCATTTTCTGACAGTAAATTATATGATTGCCATGGAAAAAAGGAGGACAGGGCTTAGCCCCACTTTCAGCTTCAAGACATAACTCTTTTATGTTAAGTCTACATGTGAAGAAAAAAAATTCCCTGCGTAACTGGAAGGTATGATTGTGAGAAAAAGGCAATTAAATATGCACTATAGTTGGGGAGGAAATGAAATCTACTACAGATTTCAGTCTTGAGTAAATGGATGCAGTACATTAAAATGGATATAGGCATTGTTTGGCAACAATAAGCAGAGTATGGTACCACACATAATTTGGGGGAAGTTATTTTGAGAAAAAAAATGATTTTGGAAAGTCTGCATATGAAATGTGATTTTCAGCATAGTTACATGTTTTTAGAGAGCGTATTTATTTGAAAAAGATAAAGAATAGTCAAAGTGTTATATAAAAGTCCCCATATTAGGAAAAATATAAGCAAGACTAAATACAATTTTTCCAGCATTTTTTAATGTAGAGGGAATACAATGATATGGACAATCCTATGACATTGACATAGACTGAATTTAGATACATCCCAGCCTACAACTAGAAAGGAAAAACATGGAGTTCAGGACAGCATTCACTCATACTTGCCTCAGATTCAGTGAAATGAATCCTTTCAGCATGTGTGAACTTCACTGCATCATATTTTAAAGGTTCAAAATAACAGCAAAATGAGATTTACCAAATCTTTTGATTTGGTCTGTTTATGCCCACAGACAGAAACTCCGTTGCAACCTTATTCTGTCATTCCCAAGAGAAAAGCTGTCTTTTATCATTCTTTTGCTAAATAAATCCATAGAAATGTAGGTGGTTTGAGAAAAAAATAAACAGATTGCTGTCATAGAACTAAAATCTTACATTGGTGCATAAACCAAAATAGTATTCTCCTCAGTTGTAAGAACAGATTTCTCGAGATTTCAGTAAGGGAAAATGAATGTTCCTGAGACATATGCTCTTAAGGGGAGCATTGCTTTGTTTTTCACAATTAAAATTTATAAATCAAGGTCCTGAAAGGTCCAGCAAATTCTCTCATATTATAATGATTAAGTTGTCTCACTAGCTCAGGAACAATCAAAACATTTTAGCCAAATGATTTCACATGATATAGCATAAGGGCTGAAATGCAATTTAATAACAATTCATTTTTCTTTCCATGATATACCAAACTGGACAGTTAAATTATGTTGAGAATATTTTGACATGTGTATTACTCATATCCATTTCTGAAAGCGCTACTGTGTACCTATTGTCACACAGCTGAATTTTTCTTCCCAATTTCCCTCTTTAGCTATAATGAATCAAGATGTACTTGGTTTCATTGATACATTTGTCTGTTCATAGCTAGTAAAAAAAGGAGTAAGTTACTGTATTTGTGTCAAGTTTCCGAAAGATGCCCTAATTAATTCATGAGCCATGATCCAAACTTCAAAGGAAATATAGTCATTTATTAGGAGCAACATTCCGGCAATACTGGGATGCAGTTAGGACTGATCCCACATAGATTTACGTTCCCCTATGACCCTGTCTCTCCCCTCCTCTCTGGCCATGTCATAAATCACATTCTCCAATTACCCACTTTGGCTGGCTGTGAAACCTAACACCCTCCTTCTGATTGCGGTCAGAAAAAAATGTATGGAATTCACTTCAGTTCTCCCTCCCTCCTGCTCATGGCAACTTGAAAGCTTTGCAAGTTGACAATTTGTTCCTAAGTGACATTTCTTGGAATTATACTGTTTCAGGATTTTTCATTTTTTATTTTCCTCGCCATGAGGCGAGATGAGTGGCAAAGTATATGTACATTAATGTAGGATAGGCAAAAGTTATAGGTAAATCAGCAGTGAAATCCTCTGAAGTCTGCTACCGGTTCTGTGAGTCTGCTACCGAGCACGTGCTTCGCCTGAGGCGAGCCTGCACAGCACTAAAAAAGGAACATTTTGAAGCCTTCCTAGTCTGCAAAGGTAAGTAGAACAGACAGCGGGGGGGGGATCCAATGCGCCACGTGATTTAGATTAGCTAGAAAGCAGGAAATCCGACGATTCTAGCTAATATAAATCACGCACCACAGCTGATCGTTGGAAATAATGGTTCACCCGAACCAGTAGCATTTTTTATCACCGGTTCAGAAGAACCGGTCCGAACCGGTAGCATTTCACCCCTGAGGTAAATCTACTGCTTGATGTTTGGCTTAAGGTTTGCAATAAATTAATAGTGATATATGACTCCAAATCTTTCAGCCATAGCAGCAGCAACAAAAGACATATCTCCTGCCCTAAACTTCTGCTAGAAGGAACAAAGTTAGAGTTAATCAAGAATAAATGTTGTATCAAAAATCTGTGACTAAAACAGGTAACTTTATTTCTATATTAAGTATTTTTGCACAAGGTTCTAGTTGGTGGATTAAAACAAGGTAGGCTAGTCTGAACATTAACAGCAGTTCCAAATCTGGCATCTAGGTGAATTCAGGGAATTGCATATAGATTTGCAAATATCAAATTTCTCAAACATACATGCATATTATTGGCAAGGCATATAGACAATTTTGTGATGTGAGTTAGTATTATTAGCTTTATCAGCAGAGTTTGAATGTACTCAGTGACTATACAGCTATACTGAAATATGTATGGAAAAAGTCTGAATGCAGGAAACAGTCATGATGCCTATAAAATTTTCTCTTATTTCTATATTTCAGTTTCTTGTTTATTTCTTTACTACTTAAGGTGTCAGAGTTCATCGCTAGTAGAAGAACAGCAAAGTAAAGAGGGGGAACATTTTCTCCTTCCTATATAATATTAAATTTGTCATTGGACCATTGATATTGAAACTGGATATTAAATCTGAGGGAAATGAAGGGAAAAAAAAAGACTTCAAGAATATTGGTTGCTGGAGTCCAAACAAAGACTAAAAGCATTTTTCCTTATTCCAATGCCTCTCAAATTCATTGGATCAGATGTCTATGGAGATTCTCTCAATCCTCCAGGTCACAGATCCTGTCACAGATCAATCATCCTTTGGGACATTGGATAAGATGATGTATCATCCCTAGGCAAAATGAGTATGCAGAGAGGAGCTAAACTGATTAAGTGAAGAGATGAATTGTGGTAACAAATTATGCATGTTGTGTAAAAAAAACATGGCACATTTGTCTTTCCAAAACTTGAGGTTGACCAATGAAATGGATTATTTAAAAGTTTGAGATAGATGATGATATCCTTCATTTGTGGAATTAATTAAATAAGATGTGATAGCTTCTCTTGAGGGCCCTGAAAGAAATTGAAGAGATGCATCAACATCTCTTCATGGCTCATCCCAATATCTCATCATCCCAATATCTCTAACTGAACCAATATCTCTAACCAGAGGTGGGTTTCAGCAGGTTCTGACCAGTTCTGGAGAACCAGTAGCGGAAATTTTGAGTAGTTCGGAAAACCGGTAATAAAAATTCTGACTGGCCCCATCCCCGTCTATTCTCTGCCTCCCAAGTCCCAGCTGATCAGGAGGAAATGGGAATTTTGCAGAAACCTTCCCTTGGAGTGGGGTGGGAATGGAGATTTTACAGTATCCTTCCCCTGCCACGCCCACCAAGCCACACCCACCAAGCCATGCCATGCCCACCAAGCCACACCCATTTTACCCGTAGTAAAAAAATTTGAAACCCACCACTGTCTCTAACCCCATATGCAAGAGCAGTATTTTCCCCGAGAACTGACTGCGGGAGGCCTTTCTAAATTCATTGCAAGGTTTTGTAAAAATTTAACTCCACTTTAGAAAGGAAGTGGATACATGGATGCACCCTGTCCTGTTTTATTGTTGCAGGAAGTTGGAGAATTTCACATCCATTAATCTCCATTTAAATAATGTAGCCAATGCAGAGATTATAGTTGCCTATAACAACTTGGGAAATGTCATTTAGTGTTCTGCTACTAAAATACATTTCATGCCTTTTCCCATTTAAGAGTTAAATGGGAATAGGCTCTGTACCTATCAGTCACCACAAAACAATGTGAGCACGTTATTTGCTGTTCCTGTTGACAATCTCTATCCTGCCTCTCTTATCCCTCTTATTCAGCACACTGCCAGACTCAGGGAAAGCATCCATCAGTCAGGCTCTGCAGTAAGTATGGGAAGCATTGCTCTGTGCTGTTTGTCCCACTCCCCCACCGTTACTCTAACTGGACATCTCCCAAGCTATTATGGAATAACTGCGCCACCAAAGAGCCTTGGTGGCGCAGCAGACTAAAGTGCTGTTAAGTAGCACCAGCTGCCTGCAATTACTGCAAGTTCGAATCTCACCAGGCTCAAGGTTGACTCAGCCTTCCATCCTTTCGAGGTAGGTAAAATGAGGACCCGGATTGTGGGGGCAATAAGCTGACTTTGTATAAAAAAGAACACCGTTGGGGGGGGCAAAAGTTGTACTAAGCAGGTATATACAAAAGTATGAAGGCTATTGCTTAATGCATTGTAAGCTGCCCTGAGTCTCCGGAGAAGGGCAACATATAAATTGAACTAATAAAATAAAAATAAATAATTATTATAATGTGAAATAAAGACCATCAGGGCAGAAAGAGCTCCAGAGGGCAGCAAGGTGGATCCTGTCCTGATTGTGCAACCAGCTAGGTCCTATAAAGTAGGAGAACTAAAACTATTGAGTGTTAGGTTAGAGGATTCGTACTTCTTGTGAATAGGAGTAGTTGGGAGAGTGACTGAAACTGAAGAATATGAACTCAAATGAATGAACTGGAAAAATGGCATATAAGCAGACATCAATATCTTCAATCTTTTCTGGATAGTGCAATAAGGAAAAGCTGGGCTGGGAAATGGTAAGGCAAAGATAGACTTAAGAATACAGAATATGGAATTGGGGGGACCTTTCACAGATACTGCACAAACTGTGGATAATAGCTATGGCCAAGAAGGCCTTTGTACGGTTCCATCTGGTGCTCTAGTTGCACCCTTTTTAGATTGTGGCACCCTTCAGTCAAGGCCTTGCCACTGCAATGCACTCTACATGGGGCTGCCCTTGGAAACCATTCAAAAGCTTCATCTGGTCCAGAATAAAGCAGCATGAGAGGTGGTGGACCTGACTCAGCATGCTCAGATGAACCCCCCCCACTTCATGAGCTGCACAGGTGTCTAATGTGTTTTTCAATATGCTTCATTGGTCTGGTTATCACCTATAAAGTTCTAAATGGCATGGGGGCACGGTTTCCATGGTTTCTACCCAGCTGGCAAGAGCCAACAGACTGGGTGCACTGTGGGTTAAATAGTGCCATCTTTGGGGCGGAATGGGATAATTCACTGTGGCCATCTCGCCACGGCCAACTCACTGCGGGGCAACTCACCATAGGACAATTTAATGCGGGATAATTCAATGCAATAAATGTTATTCCCCACATTATTTCCATTGACAAAAATGAAAATAATGTCAAAGAAACAGTGGTGGATAACATTTACCATGTTGAGTTATCCCACATGGAATTGTCCACACAATTGTCCACATTGTCCATACCAAGTTGTCTATGGCGAGTTGATACATGGTGAGTTGGGTGCAGTGAGAAAGTCATGGCAAGATGGCCGCAGCGGATTGGCCGCGGAGGACCTAGGAAGCATTCACTAGCTGTTGCTGAGTATGAATTGTCCAACTGCCAAACTAAAAGCCATTAAGGAAGTTGGCTTTACATAAAGCAGCATGCACGAATGCGTTCCAGTTCTGAAATATTGTTTAATAATCATAAACATTCATTTTTGTTATCTTCCCAATGCCTTATGAATTAAGCTGGCTCAGATGTTCCTTTTTGTTTAAAAGCTTCCTGGGAAAATCAGCTTTCATTTTAGTTTAAGCTTCCCACTAAACTACTCTCCTTTTTGTGGAAATGAAATTCTTTAGAACTACTTGGCCATATTAAAGCCTCACTAATGCTCATTAATTGCAGAATTTTGTATGAGAGAGAGGGAGAGACAGAGGCCGAGATTGATTCATGTTCTGGTATTAATACAGTTAATGATGCACATCAAAGGAATAAAATCCAACTTGTGATTGTACTACAGATGTAAGTGAAGATTCATCATAGAGTATCATTTTCTTCTCTGGAACTTGAGACAACTACATGTTGCAGTGGAATTGATTTGGCCTTACTAGTCTTAAGCAGTACAGTTGTGGTTTTTCATGACTAGAAATCTTTCAGGCAAAAGTAAATTGCAAACAGGTGCAAACATGGAAGGGACTTACTAGAAAATAAGAAAGTCAAATTGAATTTGATTAGCTAGTTATTAACTTTTCAAGTTGTTAAAAGTCTGATCCTTTCCTGGGTGGCTGGGTGAGTGACCAGATGACTCCTGCATCCTCTTGCATCACTGCACTGGTGGGGAAATGTTTTACTGACAGGGCAACAGTTTTGTACCAGTGTGATGGCAGAAGAGAAAGAGAGGAAATCTGTGGCTGGATTATTCGAGGTTAGTCTCAAAGATGGGAGAGAAAATATTATATACAAAATGATCAGTGAGAACAAAAATAAACAAAGGCAGATAAACATCCTTCTTTTTCTCAGATCCTTTACAGAATTCCCACCTCAGGATTTTTTTTTATTTTAGAAAAGATTCTCAAAGCTTATTGTAAGGTTCATAGGAAAAGAGATTAGTGGCCAGAATTTTCAGATGATGGGCACAAAGGTCCAGCTCTTCCCTCTCATCAGTGGTAATAATATGATGTAATAGGACTGGGTGTTTTGTTAATACGATTTATTGGGTTAGGGATTTTCTGTCTTCACTGAGTTGTATTGTGTTGGGGGGGGGGTGCACTGAGGGAGCTCAAGCAATCTGATTGTACATATGTTATGCACTGACAATAAAGATTTAAAATTTGGAAATTTGAAATAATATCCAACATGATGGACTGTGCAGAAAGAGGTCACAAAATCTTATAAATAAATGGAGAGTCTTTGATTGTCAGGCAGACTGTTTTCCTGTTGCCATGACTGACTATTATTATTATTGTTGTTGTTGTTGTTATTATTTATTAAATTTATATACCTCCCTACTCCCGAAGGACTCAGGGCAGTGAACAGCCAAGAGATAAAATACACATAGTACAAACGTTAAAAAACCATTTAAAAATACATTAAATACTTTGGCCCACAAACAAATTTAAAACATCCCAATTTATAAAACAAATTTAAAATAATTTAAAAGGGAGGTTAGGCCAGACCAGCCTGCTGGAATAAGAATGTTTTGAGGGCACAGCGGAAAGTGCGCAAATCCGGGATCCTTCGTATCTCCGGGGGGAGCTCATTCCAGATGGCAGGTGCCCCCACAGAGAAGGCTCTGCCCCTGGAGGCCACCAGTTGACATTGTTTGGCCGATGGCACCCTGAGAAGACCCTCTCTATGGGAGTGTACTGGTCGGTGAGAGGCTACTGGTGGCAGAAGGCGGTCTCGTAGGTACCCTGGTCCTAAGCGATGGAACGCTTTAAAGGTGGTAACCAAAACCTTGAAGCGCACCCGGAAGACCACCGGGAGCCAGTGCAGCTTGCGCAGGAGGGGAGTCACATGGGAGCGCCATGTTGCTCCCGAAATGTATTCATTTACAACCAAAGAATAGACCAGAAAGTGCCCAGCATACAGTATATAGTGTAGAGTAGAGTAGAGTAGCATAGCGTAGCGTAGCGTAGCCTAGCCTAGCCTAGCCTAGCCTAGCCTAGCCTAGCCTAGCCTAGCCTAGCCTAGCATAGCATAGCATAGCATAGAATAGATTTTTTTATTGGCCAAGTGTGATTGGACACCCAAGGAATTTGTCTTGGTGCAAATTCTCAGTGTACATAAAAGAAAAGATACGTTCATCAAGAACCATAAGGTACAACACTTAATGATAGTCATAGGGTAAAATAAGCAATCAGGAAACAATCAATATCAATATAAATCATAAGGATACAAGCAACAAAGTTGCAGTCATACAGTCATAAATGGGAGGAGATGGGTGATGGGAACGATGAGAAGATTAATAGTAGTGCAGACTTAGTAAATAGTTTGACAGTGTTGAGGGAATTATTTGTTTATCAGAGTGATGGTGTTCAGGAAAAAACTGTTCTTGTGTCTAGTTGTTCTGGTGCGCAGTGCTCTATAGCGTCGTTTTGAGGGTAGAAGTTGAAACAGTTTATGTCCAGGATGTGAGAGGTCTGTAAATATTTTCACAGCCCTCTTTTTGACTCGTGCGGTATACAGGTCCTCAATAGAAGGCAGGTTGGTAGCAATTGTTTTTTTTTTGTATATATTTCCAGCATACCTTTGTCACGGTAGAACATTGACTATTTGATGGGGAAGTTCCAAGTGTAGAAAGTTCATGAGGCAAACGGTCCTGATAATTGGCATTTCTTCACTGGATCATTGGAGAATCCATTACATATCACCTTCTCTATACTTGTTCATACTCCTTCAGGCAAGGCATGCATAAACAAGGTTGTTTTTCTCCCTGAACATTGTGCACATCATATGAAAACCTACAAGCAGCTGCAACAGTGATGAATCCTGCTGTTTTCCCGTCAGGCTGCCTCTGTACTTGACAGAGAATTATAAAATGGGTATATTTCTTCTCAGCATGGAAATCCATCAATGAGGTCCTCATTGTTCCTTCATTTCCCATGCAGATTTCAAAGGCTCCACAAGTACTGTCATTCTCTTTCCTCTAATGCAACTCCCCTTGCTCCAAAAAGCTGATGCTACTGATAGACAATAAAGACAGACAATAAACAAATTCAATCCTTTAAGAAGGAATGATAAAAAAAAAACCCAATGTTTTATATAAATTTTCCATATCCATACTTCTTAAACTTTGGGGAGAGTTGCACTGTTGAAATCTTTAGATAACTTTAGCTGGAGATTGTTGATAGTTCAACAATCTTTCAACTAGGGGAAAGCAGAGAAGAGAAAGAAAAGATGGGGACAGAGAGGGAATCTCTTTGGGGTTGCTGTTGTTGTTGTTAGTTGCGAAGTCATGTCCGACCCATTGCGACCCCAGGCCTCCAGGCCTTTCTGTCCTCTACCATCCTCTGGAGTCCATTTAAGCTCACGCTTACTGCTTTGGTGACTCCATCCAGCCACCTCATTCTCTGTCATCCCGTTCTTCTTTTGCCCTCAATCTTTCCCAGCATTAGGCTCTTCTCCAGTGAGTCCTTCCTTCTCATGAAAAATGCTGAGTTGGCGCTTCTGAGGATATAGCTATAGCCCAAAGGTGCTTTTTCCAGAGGCAACTGGACTTTCTGGTTTATCTTTGAAGATGTTTCGCTTCTCATCCAACACAGTGGTTAGAATGCAGTATTACAAGCTAACTCTGCCCATCACCTGGAGTTTGATCCTCACCGGCTCAAGCTTGATTCAACCTTCCATCCTTCTAAGGTCAGTAAAATGAGGACCCAGATTGTTGGGGGCAATATGCCAACTCTGTAGAGTGCTTAGAGAAAGCTGTGAACCACTATGAAGTGGTATATAAGTCTAAGTGCTATTGCTATTGCTATGTGCAACTGCTGGTGATTTTTCATGCAGTATTTTGAATTTTCAGCTTTCATCATGTACTCGTTGCTTCTGATATACAACTAATACAGAGACAAGATTTGTGTAATTGATGGGTAACAGCAACGAATGTTGTGGGAGTGATTGGGTAGACACATTAAATTTTTGCTTCTTGTGCTCTTGGCCTGGTATTGATTCAACGATGATTATGCTAGCAATGGTAGCAATGGGATAGTGACTGCCTCGCATATCAAGAGTGCAGGATTGACCTGTAATTTAGACAATTTAAATGCTGTCAGTAACTGTTAATTAGTCATTACCACCAACTAATCTTGTTCCTTGTTAACCGGAATTATGGTTGGGGAAGATAATGCATTTTTAGTACAGGAAATGAAACTAAAGTAGGAACAGCACATTCTCATCTAATAAAAACAAAAAATGGATGTTGTTAGCTGTGTTCTTACAAAGGAAGTTAAGGCTAGGATTCAGGAGGAAAAATACCCACCCTAAGCTATAATAGAACCATGGCTTCCAGCAACCTTGAAATTATTTGAAGTATTAAAAGTAAAACAGAGGCAGTTAAGTAGAAGTAGTTTCTGGTAGATCAGCACAATTTAAACAATGTGAATAATTGCATGCAGATGAGTTCACCTTGTACTTATATTGCTTTATAACAATGTCACCCCCGAATTATTGCTCATTTATAGCACTTTATGTGTGCCAGAGGACTTGGATTCTTACACCTATTGAAGGAAATTTATTTCTGCAACATTTAATTCCATGCATTTCTTTTATCTGACAAGCATTTTAAGAACTGATATCAGCTGCCGTGTTTTCTCCTTGACACATTTTAAAAATAAGAGTAGAATTATCCTGCCTGATATATTATGTACACGATACATAGACAGATTGCTTTTCAGATTATTTTCTTTTACAGTTTTGCAACTAATAGATTTATCCATTTACAGTTTGGCCAGTTTTATTCGCTTACTGTACAACAGGGATGTCAAACTCAGGGCCCCAGGGGGCTGAATCCGGCCCCCAGGGTGCTTAGATCTGGCCCGCAGGGCCACCCTGGAAACAGCAAAGGACCAGCCTGCTGTGTCTCTGTCAGCGAAAATGGAGCTCGGGAGGGCTGTGTGTGGTCCTCCCAAGCTCTGTTTTCTTTGGCAGAGGGTTGGAGGAGGCTGTCACAATCGAAAACAGAGCTCAGGAACCCATTTTTGCTGGCAGAGCACTCTGGCCGCCACAGGCGCCCCCGACATGTGTGACATCAAACTGGCTATGCCTACCCTGGCCACGCCCATCCTGGGCCCCCAAGGTCAAACACAACCCTGATGCAGCCCTCAATGAAATCAAGTTTGACACCCCTGCTGTACAATTATTGAAATACAAATCTCTGGTTATAAGTAGAATGAGAGTGGTTCTGGTTTAATACATCCAGAGTACAGATCTATGTTATACATAGTATTATAGTTCTCACTCCATAAATATGTGAAAAGACTGTCATTGTCCTTTCATTGCAGACTTTAATTGCCTCAAGCAAAGATGAGAGATGTAAATGTATGTAACCCATCTTTGATACTGTTTGGGTCAGGGAGATTCATTGCTAAAGGTCATATTGTTTATATTCATAGTTAGATTATGAATTCACAAAGAGTAATACAATGAACAACTAAACAAAAAACAACCCTCAACTATTTCTGCACTCTTCTGAACATTCTGCATGACATATTTAATTGTGGCCAAATAAATTAAAAACTTAGTGGTTATTAGGAATACTGGGGCCACAATAATTTTGTACAAGAATTGCACTTGGACTTATATACCACTTTACAGCCCTCTCTAAGTGGTTTACAGAGTCAGCATATTGCCCCCAATAATCTGGGTCCTCATTTTACCGACCTCAGAAGGATGGAAGGCTGAGTCAACCTTGACCCTGGTGAGATTCGAGTTGCCAAATTGCAGGCAGCCGGCAGTCAACAGAAGTAGCCTGCAGTACTACATTCTAACCACTATACCACCACGGATCATCTAGAATAGATTTAGAAGGCAACTAAGTAATTCTGCTGGGCTTCCCAATGGTCTAAATTGTCTGCCTAACCAATCATAATTTCCAAAACATCCATTCACATACAAACCCTAACCCTCTTCTTCGAAGTCTTACAGCTTTGTAGATCGTGCAATGCTGTATGTGGAATCAGACTTAACAAGAGATTGACTACGGAGAGAGGCCACTCCTTGGGTAAATAAGGCAACAAAAATTGCAAAGAAATATGAGATTCTCTGCTCAAAGAACCAGAACAGTAATTCTAGGAAAATATATCAGATAAGATTTCTTGATCTCTGGAGGAAAGTTAGACTTTGGTCAATCTTAGAGATGAATTAAAGCTCACAAAACTATGCAACAGGTAATTAGGGGTTATGCAGGGAGCAAAATTCAAGGATAATTTGTGAGTCAAAGGCTACAAATGCCCATGGCTTCGTATCAGGAAGGATCTGGAGTTCCTTGGAAAGGAAACCAACTAGACGTCATAGCACACCTTATATGTATTTTAATAGTGTGTTTTCTTTTACCTATTTTATCCTGGATTTAGTTCCTGGTCCATTTTATTTCAGGTTTAAGACTAATCGATTAATGTCAGATGCATAGCATTCAATGGGCAAAAGAGGCTAACTGCATAAAAATATGCCCCACGTGGCTTTTTTGCCCTCTGCTGCATGTTCACAGAGCTTTCTTTTGCACAAGGAGATCCCCCTAGTTCTAAAGAACTGCAAGACTGTAGTTTCTCTTGAATGAGAGGAAAACTAATAGTTTTATTAGTTGCTATCTTGTCCATCTTTCTGCAAGGGAGGCCCCGAGTATTATTTTGAAATACCCCCAAGTGAAGCACATCTGCCATGGAACACTTAGAAGTTTATTGAAGTAGGAATTGATAGATGAATTGTATAAAGTGTGCATGTTCCGTGCTTCTTGCTTACAGGCTTTATTTAAGAGCCGTGGTGGCAAGGTGATTAGAATGCAGTATTGCAGGCTAATTTTGCTGACTGCCAGCAGTTCGGCAGTTCAAATCTCACCAGGCTCAAGGTTGACTCAGCCTTCCATCCTTCTGAGGTGGGTAAAATGAGGACCCAGATTATTGGGGGCAATATGCTGACTCTGTAAACCACTTAGAGAGGCTGTAAAGCATTGTAAAGTGATATAGAAGTCTAAGTGCTCTTGTTATTTATTTATTCAATTTATATGGTGCCCATCTCACTGTTACAGCAACTCCAGGCAGCTACGAAACACGATTATCTATGCAGATTGTGTGATGACCCCTTTCTACTGAAGCTAGAAATAATCTTTCTAATCACTCTGGAATCAGCCGCTTCTTCTTCCCAATGATAGGATTTAGGTTGACTTTTTAGGTGAAAATTTGATCCTAAATACACGTGCATGATTGCTAGCCGTTTATCGCATGGCAATGCCTCCCAATCAATTCCCTATAGTAGAAGGACAAAGGAATGACTAATGTACATCCTGTGAAATGAACGTTCCTTAAGAAGATTCTGCTTCTTTGGTTGATTGAATAATATAAAAGCCATCCTGTAAGTACTGACATGCTACTCCAAAGATCTCGTGGGAGGTGCTCAGTTAATATTTCATTTTGGAAGTAAGAGTGCTACCGTGTATTCTGCTTCAGTTCTGATATAGCCAATTTACAGATCCTTCATGAGGTGTAGCTGTCTGGGTTATAAATTGGCAGTCAGCAGGCATTTCCTGATAATGGCAATTCCCTGGGAATAATTCCCTTAATCAATCGAGGAAACTCATATCTCTCTTTATTTTAATCAGTGGATGAAATACATTACCAATTAGGTTCTGAGCACTTTGCAGTTTTCAGGGTAATATTCTCATTCTCAGAAATCTCCAGATACCTTTGAATGTATCAACCCTGCCACCTGGTGACTAGGATTTTTTTGGGGGTGGGTGGGTGGGAAATGCAGATTTTTAATATCCCTTCTAATAAAACTGCTGATGACACTTTTTTATTTTATCACACAGACGTTGCTGAAAAGCTTGAAAGTTGAGTCTGCCCAAGTTTCTTTAGCCATAAGGACAGAGGGGAAATCTTACCTTTTGCCCTGCTGTCCTTAGTTATTGTTCTAAGGGCACGATTTGGGGGGAGGGGGAATCAGGGAACTCAGGATCCTGGATTCAATCAAGAAATCTTCTACTGTTTCTTCTCCCTTCTAGTCATTAATTTATGTTTTGAGAACTCCTGTCCTATATTTTGATAGTCCTGCCTTGCTGCCTGGATTCTGTTTATAGAATGTGACAAAGAAACAAGCTATTTAATTTAGTAGTACCCATCCTATGATACTTTGCTGAGGTAAAAACAGAAAGGGCATCTTCCCCTTTGCCCCTCCCCCCTCCCACAAGGTGCATAGTGTTCTAGTCTTATTTTTGCACTTGAGTCTGAAAAAGTTCTGAAACACATTCCCTCTTGGCAATGAAAAGACAATGTGAATAAACACATCCATATATTTCTGGCCCTTTCATGACGCACCGAGTTGGCTACCAAGGCAGTTACTTCAATTTCCCCTAACTAAAGAACAGCCAGACCTTGTTTTGAACTAAACACTGATAACCAAGTAGCATAAACTTCAGATAGAATAGAATAGAATAGAATAGAATAGAATAGAATAGAATAGAATAGAATAGAATAGAATAGAATAGAATAGAATAGAATTCTTTATTGGCCAAGTGTGATTGGACACACAAGGAATTTATCTTGGTGCATACGCTCTCAGTGTACATTAAAAAAAAAAGATACGTTTATCAAGATAATGTGCCCTGTCACCGTTATGTATGAAAATGTAGTAGCATTTTCTTTTGTAATATAGATCTAGTCTATATTACATATATATATATATACATATACATATACATACACATACACATACACATACACGCATACGCATATATACATACATACATACATACATATATATATATATATATATATATATATGTGTGTGTGTGTGTGTGTGTGTGTGTGTGTGTGTGTGTGTGTGTGTGTGTGTGTGTGTTTTCTGAGGTTTTCACAGGTGTTTGTATGTAGGTTTTTGGTTATTCGGGTTTTCTCCCGCGTAAAATTGGAGGTGTCTTGGCAACGTTGCCAAGACACCTCCAATTTTACGTGGGAGAAAACCTGAATAACCAAAGACCTACATATATATATATATATATATATATATATATATATATATATATATACACACACACACACAAAATATAGACTAATCACTTCCATGTTTGTGTGGTCTACATTTATCGTAGTATGTTTACAGTATTCTTTTAACCCTCTGTAAAAGAAATGTTATGAATGAAGTGGTTCTACAATTATACAAACTGAATTTTCAAAAATGCCCTGGACAGTATTCTTTTTATAGCCTACTTGATATTCATGTAGATTTGTGTATACAATCAACGTCATACTGGAAATGAAGAATGCTTGCTTCTTCATAATAGTATATCTTCTACTTAATTTATTCATCTAAAAAGAAGATACTTGTGAATTAAAAATGAGCCCTTCCCGCTAAAAGAAAAGGGTAGACAGGAAAAGAAGCTCAGGATCCAGACAAAATCCTGTGAAATAGCCTACTTTGTCAGCCCTGGGTGGCCAACACCACTTTACACTTTCCCTTAATTTCCCTATTCCAATAAATATATTGCATAGCATGCCCAAATTTGGACATGTGCATGTGTTTATAGTATAGTTTCAAATATGCTAGTAGGTTACTTCAGAAAAATTAAGATGTAGGACAAAAACTGTATATACCTAGTCTTATATAATTTTCTATATAAAATAAACCTACCATTTTCTCTCATCCACCTAATCATTCTCTTACATAGAAACTGGCCAATACACATCTACAGACTCCCTTCTAGAAGAAACATTGCAAAACAACAAGGAAAAATAATTTAAAAAGAGGTATGTGGAAAGAAGGGGAGCTGCATCAGGAAAGGAAAGTAAAAGATAGGAAAGGAAGAAGAAGAGGAAGAATGAAGGGAAGAATAGCATTAACTAAACAGAAAGGAATTAAACAGAAAGCGCTAACTAAAAGAAAGTGATTTAAGTGTTACAAAAAGATAAATTCCACCAATTTGCAGTCATTTGCACTTCCCATTTGGCTGTTTTGAAGACATTTTTCCTTTTTCAGCAAATACAAAATAAATTCCCATCCTCATCCTCTTCCACAGGTAGTTTTTTTAAGGAAAAACATCATTGCTTTCCTATTTGGAGATAACATGCTATGAACCTTCCCTCAACATTTTTCTGAGGTTACACATCATCCCAATTCATTTTGAACTTGGCGTCAGGTGAAACCTAGTGGTAAACTAAAACTCCTGTGGAATTCCTATGGAAAACGTCATTATTCATATCAAAACTAAAACTGAGTCACCCCTTCTCCCCTCCCACTTAGGAGAGTCCATTCATCCTGGGAAATAGGTGTCTTTTTTGCTGCTTTATTTGGAGTACCAATCGTTCCAGATTGCCCTACAGAACTAGGACATTGCGAAGAGCATCTTGCTGGTATGAGTAAGCATACTGTACCAACAATGAGTCTGATACTAAAACCCACTTCTTGGCTTAAACGTCAGCTCACTTTTCTTCCCAACTTCATATAGGGAAGCTCTCTTTAATTGACAATTAAAAAAACCAAAACACCTTGCTTTTCCACATTTGTAAAGCACTGAAAGATTTGGCTAAGTGCCTTCAGCTTTTCTTTTCTTTTCTTTTCTTTTCTTTTCTTTTCTTTTCTTTTCTTTTCTTTTCTTTTCCACAGTGGTTCATTTTCTTGAAATAGATTTCCCCTAATATGCCTTGTGAATTAATCGAATGAGTGCATTGAAGAGCCAGGAGAAGAAGTGTCAGCTGGGGGTGGAGTCCACACGAGTGTGATGACTAGGATGATCTAGGTTTCTTTTCTCTAAAAACAACTATCTCACAAGGGGAAAGCTGGGTCAGGGAACCCTTGATTGACTGCACAAGTGCTGTTATGCCAAGCATAGAGAGATGACAAAAGACACTATAAGGTGGCCTTTACTAGCAGATTTCTAGAACAAGTAGTTGACTCAGGCACCGGCCCTGTACTTCTCAGCCCCTAAAAATAGGTGCCAAGTGCCATGGTGTGCATGCAGGGCTAAAATAAAACCAGCTGTCTCCAGTGATTTGCTTGAGAGAAGGAGAGGGGCGAGTTTCAGTGGAGCTGGTCTCCACTGGATTGTATCTTCAAGGGACTGGGAACTTTGTCTCATAAGGGGAAGCAAGAGGATTTTTAACAGAGCACTGCCAAGAGTTTTCCCTCACAGGTAGGTTGCAACTCTTTTGCCTTTTACAGGTTAGTTGTGAGCAGGAGGAAACACAAGTGGCTGTGTAACATTTCTGGGTATTTGTGTATTTGGGCCAGCAGTGGAAAGAAAATCCAGGTGTTTCTCTTTCTCAGGGCAAGCATTTTTTTGTGTGTGTATAGTATGTGTATTTTCAACAAAATCCCATTGTTCAGAATAATAGCAGCTGTTGAAGAAGAAGGGGGAAATCTCAGGCAAGTGGCTTTTGAATTAGAATCGAAGGGAGAAAAGTCACTCTTAATGCTTGGAATCCAAGTAATATGTGTCCTACTTACATAGATCAAGCATCTTTTATCGCAGAACTTCTTCTGCGATTGGCTTTGTTTGGCTTTATTAGCCTGAGCTGATTTTCTAACTCTGCTGCTGTGATCAGAGGAGGTCGCATGTGGAAGCTGAAGTAAGTATGAATTAATGTTCAGCACCCAGCTTTTTGACAAGCTGATCCTGAAGACAGGGAAAAAAAAAGACATTTTGCTTCAAATTCCATAGGAAGCAGAATTAAATTTCCTGTGAGGTCAGATCTTATTTTGTGGGAAGAAACATCAATTTGAGGGGCAGTCTTCAGTACTGAGCCTTTTAACAAATCCTGTCTATGAATAATAATTATGGGGCTTGAGTTTAATTCAATAATAAATTCATTTTTGCTAATATTTATGAAGACTAGCTGGTTTTGAGTAAATTTTAGAACGTAAGAGTGAAAAATGGTGAAAATTTCATAGAGATTTTTTTTGAGAACTGAGTTCGTTAAGCTTTTTTATTATACAGTGTGGTTTTTGTTTAGATGTGATTAAATATTCACCACAATAACTGATATACATCTGTATGACATATTCTTTGCAATCCGTCTTTAAAAAATCTGATATTTTCTTTGCAATTTGCCTTAAAAAAATGAATAGTGGTAAATAGGATTTTTTGGCCACTAGTTACACATTTCACTGTTAATCTAACACGATACATTACCTATTATTTGTTCCTTCAGTGAGATCACTGCCCTTAATTTTGCCATCTTGGCTAATATGGCTGGAAGAAATCAAAATCAGTTTGTATCCCCTTATCTCTTCCCTGCAAGTATGTATTTAAAGACAGTTAGCAAGTTGCAATCTTTATAAAAATAGCCATGCTGAAAATAAAAAGGTATGTCCAGCTATGACAAATATAACCCAATAGCTTACTGCTTTACAATTAGCATTGCATAAGGGAGATCTGGGGACTATGAGAGGAAAGCTTGTAATGATAACAGATACTGAAACTGCATTCTTTTAATTTTTAAAAGTATTGCACTGCAAGACTTTTGTGCTTAAACTGTAGCCTGTAATTAAAATTCAAGTTGATTTTTAGGGAGCCCAGCGTTCAGCAGAATTTCCTGTTGGATTATTCATTTGTGTGAGTTTTAACATGTTTTAGTAAGTAGACAATCAACTTTGTTCATGTAGCATAAAGAGAATTAGTGGCATCATCGTGACTTTGCTTTTTCTTCCCCTCACACATATATTTCAAAATATTATTTTAACAGCCACTACATATTTTAGTAGTTCGTATTTATTTTCTGCACTAAGAACTCTTCAAACTGCAATGCTAGAAATAAGAATTAAAGAGTAGTGTCTCCTCATTTATAGTGGAGTTTGTATCTTTCCAGAAGTTTTCTTCCACATTTAGCTTTTCTTCTTTACAGACATTTTCTTTTCTTTTTTTTTTTATAGTTGGCCTTTGACTGTTCACCATTGTCTCAGACTAAGCATTGTTAACCAGCCTTATTCTGTGCCAAAACTTCGTTTTTATTTGTTCTTCTAAGTCCCAAGTGATCCCAGAATCATTGCTCTGTTTTAGAACAGCAGTAAGATAAAATTTTAAATTCTTCATGAAGCAGATTATTTTGGGTGAACAGTCTATCTGCAGCTTTCATTCTAATCATGAAATACTTGTCATCGTTCAACATCTGACATTCAAAGTAATCATGTTAGGCTGTTCTTTCTCCATCCCTTTCAAAGACTGCTTAACCCCTTAACGTCAGATCAGCCAAAGATCAATGGCGTGTGTGTATCTGTCTATATATTTTTAAGAATGATAAAATTATACAAAGATTCCTGAAGAAATCTATAGATATAAGTTGAACAGCACTAAGGCAAGAATGCTCCCAACTTGTGCGCAAGTCTAGATGGACACAACCATGCAATTTTCTTGGCAACAGTATGGAAGTGGGTTGCAAATGTTTTCTTCTGGAATGTTTTTATTATTCCCTAGTCTAAACTGTACCTTTCTTGGTAGACTCTTATTCAATTTCTGAATAGTTCTAACTCTACATAGCTTTTTTTGCTGGGACAACATTATTAGTATTATCAAAATTTGTATGCTGCCCGACTCCCAATGATTCTGGAGTGCTCACATGTAAAAACATAAAAAATAAGAAAAAAATATAAAAATAAAAGATTGCAAAAATGACAAACAGGAACTAAGGAGAAACAAACCACACAATCCAAAGGGGGCTTCAATCAACCTCACCAAAGACCTTCAAGACTTCAAAATATCAGCAGGGTGAGGGACCATCCAGATCTTGGAGAGAAACTCATTCCAGAGGCAGGCACTGCTATAGAGAAGGAGCACTTCCACAATTCTGGTAGATGGCATTATTTAATCAAAGGAACCCAAAAAGCACCCTGCCAAATTGATTTAGCCAGGTAGATAATATGGAAAAGAGCTGGTCCCAAAAGTAACCTAATCTCATACTATGTAGGTCTTTATAGGTAACAATCAACACCTTAAGTTGCATCCAGAAGCAAACTGGCAACCAGAAATCTTATATGGCATATCAAGGCATGCCCATTACTGCCTGTGCTACTTCATTCTGGCCAGTTGAAGCTTCTGAGTGATCTCCAAATACAACCTTACACAGAATGTTGCAGTCGTCACCTCATGGTCACCTCATAGCCAAGGCCTCCCAGTCTAGGAAACAAATGGACCAAATGAAGATATACAAAGGCCTTCCTGGCTCACAGCTACCACATACTCTTAGAGCAGGTATGTCAAACTGGCAACCTGAGGGATGGATGTGTCATGCGTAGGCCATGCCCATCCCAGCTCCACAAATGGGAAAAACATCACAAAATGTCACATGATGGCAACATGACACAGTGAGTTTGACACCTGTGTCTTAGAGGAAGTTTCCCAATCTTGAATGGGGAAGATCAATCTGATCCAAGTCAGAGATTAGAATAGAATAGAATAGAATAGAATAGAATAGAATAGAATAGAATAGAATAGAATAGAATAGAATAGAATAGAATAGAATAGAATAGAATAGAATAGAATTACAGCAAATAAGAAAATACATGGCTATGTAATTCTGAAAAATTATACATATGTGATAATCACACTTTATGTGGCCTTTGTACCCTTAAAATGAATCTGCCGTTTACATCCGTGTCATTGTAATTTAAGAAATGAAACTAATTCACAGCTGCAAAGAAAGCTGACTGTTTCCAGTAAAATGATTAGGAAATCCATTTCATTTGGGAAAGTCCACACAAATATCAGGATGTCTGTAATGTAAATTGCAGGTGCACTTGGAATTTGCATCTGGCAGAGTGACCAGTGCCTTAAGGAGCTTTAGGCCTGGCAACATTTTGTTTCATTTTGGAAAATGTAATATTCTATATTTCAGTTCAAAGGTGATTACAATAAAACAGAATTTAAGCAGTCTATAGAAGGAAACACGACTGAAATTACAAATGATGAAACCATAATGGTAATAAAACTAAAAAGCAGCATTAAACCAAAACATATCCAAGCAATGTAAAACATTCCACTAGCAGCAATACAGCCAAGCCTTAAAGGCTTTGGCAGGTACAATTAAAAATCTTTTAATGATATTAAACATTTATGTGGATCAGAACAGAGACATATCTCAAAAAGGGGGAAAAAGCAAAACAATGCAAAATGTTCTTTTTCTCAACTGCCATTCACTTAACTTCAAATATTGGAGAAACTTAGTGAAGGGTCATAACAGTTGATCTCAATAATCAGAGTCATCCAAGAGAAAGCCTTACTTTACATCCATGATGGCGAACCTATGACATGCGTGCCAGAGGTGGCATGCTGAGCCCCCTCTGTCGGCACGTGCACCATCGCCAGATGCACTTCTGGGCTCCCTTGCGTGCATACGCACCAGCCAGCTGGTCCGGCGCACATGTGCACATAGTCAGCTACTCTCTTCCGGGTTCCGACGTGCACATATGAGCCGGCCAGCTGGTCTTCATGCATGCACGTGACAGAACATGGAAGGGCAGCTGATGATGGCGCTCATGTGCATTCGGCCAGCTGCTGTCTTCTGGATTTCGGTGCTTTGGTGTGTGTGCACACGCTAGTGTGTGCACGCACACATACTCCTGTTTCAGCACTCTGTGCTGAAAAGGTTAACCATCACTGCTTTAGATACTTAGAGTTCTTATTTTAAGAGCAACATTTTGATCTGGGCTTAAATAAATTGGGAGCCAGTATGATGGCTTGCCCAGGTCAGTAATTTCAACCAGCCTTCTCCAACCTGGCATGCTCCAGATGTATTAGAGTATAACTCCCATTCTCTTCAGCCAGCATTGCCTGTCCTCATTTGGAATAAAGGAAAGTATAATCCAATATTTTTAAAGATGTCTGATTGGAAAAATTGGGGTACGTATTTTGGGATAATTTGAACAGCCAAAAGAATCTTCAGAGCTTAACATGTGACTCCTAATAGGAACACTATTTTAGGGCAAAAACAAAATGCTGTTACATAAGAGTTAGTAAATAAAAGGAATTCTTCCATTTGGAAAGCTAAGGGAATATTTTTAGCATTCTTTCTAGTGCAAATGCTACCATTTCAAGCAGGGCAAAGCCACAGAAGCTAGAGCTGCTATAGCCACAGTATGTACCTGGCCCTTAAAAACCCTTTAAATTTTTTGAAATTGCCCTTCAATTTTGAAGTCTGAAAGCTTGTGGTCTTATTCCAATTGCTGAAAGACAGTTTGCAACTGCTAGTCCAATCATAAAAGTTTATCTGAGCATAATTAAAATTGGCCAATTTATTTCTGGCAAGAGAATTTCAAAAGTAGATAGTAGGACATTTGAAACAATCAAGGTGGATTTTCATAGCCTTCCTGTGGATTATGGGAATTATAATCTGATACATAGCAGCCAGGTTGGAGAAAGCTGAATTTGCATGATGAGAATCTGTTTCTCAGATGTAAATCCAGTGATGAAACACAGGTCTACATTTTGTTTACAAGCAGTTAAAAGATATATGTGACTGGCATACATATCATCTTATCAATAATGAAATCTGAAAATAACAGATCTAATTATGTTTTTGCTTCTGGATATGTGTAACCAACCTTCCTTCCTTCCTTCCTCCCTCCCTCTGATGATTGTTTGGTGTAATCTCTGGAGTTTCTTTAGCAAGATTTTCAGAAATGGTTTGCCCTTGACTGCTTCTTAGGGCTGAGAAAAATTGACTGGCCAGCTGGTTTCATGCCTAGGTAGGATTAGAGGATCACAATCTTCTAATTTGTGCTTTAACCACTACACCAATCTGGCTCTCAATTCTCAGATTGTACATGTTATCTAAGCTTATTCCTCACACAATCATACCACTGAATGTACGTCATTTGCCACAAAGGATCTCTTGAATATGTTATCTTGAAGGAATATTCCAGTAACTGGATTTGTGCAAACAAATTTGCAATGGCATTGTCTTCTCAAAAGTCAGATGTGTCAGTTTAACCTAAAAGCAAAGACTTGGCTTGTGCTAATAATATAACTATAGTCAAATAATCCTAAAATAGTCTACTCTGAGAGACCGTTAGGCTAATTGTATATGGCACTGTCCTGTTAGAGTCTTCCATCGGTGGATTGTTCTCTAAAAGGATTGAGAATCTATTTAAATAGGTGGAACGCTACTGCTATCTTGGTGTTAAATGAGAACATTTTTAATAGACTCAGATGACAAATAATTTTCTTTATGTAAAAATGCAGTTACTGTAGAGGTGTTTGTTTTTAATATGTATCTGTGGGAGAATTAGGGAGAAAAGAAGTAGAGCATGACATTAATACCTGATCCAAGATGGCCCTTAAGCTTACATAGTTATTTTTCATAAGTTTAAGATCTAATATTGAATGGGTGCTATTCCCATTATAAACTCAGCTCCAGATTTTCTCATGCCTAACTTCTGAAGAAAAATAAGATAATATTTTTAGTCATCACTAAAAAGAGTTTAGTTGTCAACCCACCCATCACTTTCTCTCAAGATTGGAAAGGACAAAGAGTAGGTAGATGAGAGGGATGTGAAAACATGAGGGGTGGGTAAGAAAGAGCAAAACTCAATGGCACACATGGAGAGGAGACCCTCAGAGATCATCTTGTCAAGGATTCCCCATTGACTCAGTAGGGCCAATGTAAACACTGTCTTTCTAATTCTTATACACTAATTGTGTGTTCATCACATGAAAAAGATCCATTTGTTGAAAAGGTATCTCCCTTTCCCAATCTGTGCTCACAAAGTCTGATGCTCATACAATGGACAACTACACAATCTACCGTATATTTCTCCTTCCAAAGTGGTGCCACTAGATTGTGAAAAGGATTGCAGAGTTACATGTTGCCCTCTTGTGTTTTCTTCCTCTCCCTCCCCATAGTGAAAATATAGATTTGCATATAAGTCCCTAAGGTCTTCTGTAGTGCCCACTGGTTGGCTCCCTGGAATATCCACCAACTATACTGTTTTGAAAACATTTGCTTTATCAGAAAGCAAACACACCTGAAGATTGTAGACTAAACTCAAAAGGCAGGCTTAATCTAGTTGTTGTTGATGAGAATAACAGAATAACAGAGTTGGAAGGGTCCAGAGTTGGAGGTCTTCTAGTCCAAGCCTCTGCCCACCCACAACTTCTGGAGGCAAGTTGTTCCACTGGTTAATTGTTCTAACCATCAGGAAATTTCTCCTGATAGCTAGGATGCTTCTCTCCTTGATTAGTTTCCACTCATTGCTTCTTGTCCTGCCTTCATCTGCTTTGAAAAATAGACTGACTCCCTCTTCTTTGTGGCAGCCCTTGAGATATTGGAACACTGCTATCCCTAGTCCTTCTTTTCATTAAATTCGATATACCCAATTCCTGCAAACGTTCTTCATATGTATTAGCCTTCAATCCCTTAATCATCTTTGTTGTTCTTCTCTGCACTCTTTCTAGAGTCTTAACATCTTTTTTATATCGTGGTGTCCAAAATCGGATGCAATATTCCAAGCATGGTCTTACCAAGGCATAGTAAATTGGTATTAACTCTTCACGTAATCTTGATTCTATTCCTCTATTAATGCAGCCTAGGACTGCATTGGCTTTTTTTTGGCAAGTGCAGAACACTGCTGGTTCATATCATGAAGATGATAACCATACATTAATCTTTGCAAAGCAATTGAGAAGGACAAAGCCAGGAAATCTTGGTTCTCCCAATCTGTGTAATATGGCTCTGCCCACTTTTTAAATAATTCTGCCCACTGCAGTCTCTGAAATGTTAACACACCAGATGAGAATTGCAGCCCTTGCTCACAAAAGGTTCTTCATTCTTGCCCTAAGGACAGATCTCTTCTATACTGTATTTGTGTAGTAGTTTATTCTAGTGGTGAAATCCAATTTTTTTTACTACCGGTTCTGTGGGCGTGGCTTGGTGGGTGTGGCATGGCTTGGTGGGCATGGCTTGGTGGGTGTGGCAGGGAGAGGATACTGCAAAATCTCCATTCCCTCTCCACTCCAGGGGAAGGATACTGCAAAATCCCCATTCCCTCCCCACTCCTGGGGGAAGGATATTGCAAACTCTCCATTCCCACCCCACCCTGGGGCCAGCCAGAGGTGGCATTTGCCAGTTCTCCAAACTATTCAAAATTTCCACTACCGGTTCTCCAGAACCTGTCAGAACCTGCTGGATTTCACCCCTGGTTTATTCCTATGTAGGAATTAAAGACTTTTATTACATTGTAACTGAATTAAAAGGAAGAATATAATGGCAGCAAAATATACAATTTGCAATCACCCAATCTTATGTCTAATACTACAGCACTCTGAGAGCAGTGGCTGGATATTGATGTATTTATCTTTACAAGATTCATGTTGGGATTTCAGGGTGGAATAAATAATGCTCCTTCCCCTTCTTTTCCCACAACACCCAACTGTGAGTTGGGTTGGGCATAGAAAGAGTGGCCTAAACTTCCACAATGAGCTTCCATAGCTGAAAATGAACTAGAACTCATAGTCTCCCAGCTTCTAGGTCAGTGCCTTAATCTCACAGCTACATAAGCAAACCTTATGTGGCCTCTGTTGATTTGGACATTTTGGGGGCAGGTGGGGCAACAATCTCTGTTGATGCAGGAAACCAAGTTTTTGAAAACACCGACTGTTTTTCCCTGGATTGCATTAATGGAAACATTCCATTTTTGGCAGAAAGCAGAATTGGCAGAAGCCCAAGCTGTGTTAATTTTACTTTCCGCACAAACTATTTTGTACTTTAATTTTCATGTTCTCTTGTGGCACCTTTTGAAGAATTCTGGCAATAAGCTTGATTGCATTATGGAGATTCACCGGTTCAAAGTTGTTTTCTATTTTTAATCTGCCCTGGGAGTTTTATTCCCGTTCGTCACTCCTTATGAGCGGTACAATGACAATTACTTGAAATGTCCTTGATGGATGTTTTTACACGTTGCTTAGAGAGGACCAGCAGAATGTGCAACACATATGATGCAAAGCGCTGTCAAAACTTACAAACATGTAGAGTTATTTTCAATAATTTAGCTCAACCGCAGGTCAGAGTCATGTGGTACGAGATTCATAGGATTTATTTCTAAATAAAACCTGTTTACGATGGAGGAGACAGAGAATTTAGTTACAGCGGGATATCATGGTGCGTAAGATCTTGACTACTGAACACGGTGGCAATAATTATAATATCAAGTTGCCAGAGTTATTTATTGCCAGAGGTTTGGATTTGAATGTAGCAAGAACCACTGGGACCATCAGGTTGAGACGTTTTGGAAAATTAGCAGGTTAAGATGATCTTATGGGACTTCAGAATTCAAACTGACAGGCACCTTGTTCATAGTATACCTGATATAAGAGTTATTGAAAAGAAGAAAGTTTGGTTCATTGATATTAGCATACAGCAGAGGTGGGTTTCACATAATTTTACCACCAGTTTGCCGTGCAACAAAAATCTGCATGTGCTTTGCTCGGGCGTGGGGCTTGCACACAGGTGCGCAGCTTAGAAAACATGCCTAAATAGGACAGCATAGTGCCAGGGCGGGTGGGCACCTACCTGCAGGTTGCTACTACCGGTTCCCCCGAACCAGCCTGATCCGGCTGATTACCACCACTGACATACTGGGTGATGCTAGGATTGAGGAAAACCAATCAGTAAAAAAAATATGAAATACAGGGACTTGCAGATTGAAGTTGAATGCTTATGGAAAAAGAAATCCACTATTCTACCACTCATGATTGGAGTCCTTGGGGCAAAATCTAAAGGGTTTCTTGATATTTAGAAATGTTGAATTTAGTGGACCTGAAAATCATAATATATACTGTATATGTATATAATATATATATGTATATAGATAGATAGATGATAGATAGATAGATAGATAGATAGATAGATAGATAGATAGATAGATAATAGATAGATGTAAGTAGGTAGATAGGTAGGTAGGTAGAGAGAGAGATAGGTAGGTAGAGATAGATAGATAGATAGATAGATAGATATAGATAGATAGATAGATAGATAGATAGATAGATAGATGATAAAGATAGATAGATAGATAGATAGATAGAAATAGAGATAGAGATAGAGATATAGAGATATAGAGATATAGAGATATAGAGATATAGAGATATATACAGTAGCAGGGGTGAAATGCTCCCGGTTTGGACCAGATGGCCTGATCCGGTAGCGATGGCGGCAGGTGGTTCGGAGAACTGGTAGCAAAAATCCCTGCACCCCTCTCCCACCATGCCCAGCTGGGCTGCACGATCATCAGAGGCTTTTTTTTTCTTTACTTTTAAAAGCATTTTTTCTACAACCTCTTCCGACAAAAAAATGCTTTTAAAAGTTAAAAAAAAAAAGCCTCTGATGATCACGCGGCTCAGCTGGGATTGTCAGAGGCTTTTCAAAGCATTTTTTTCTGCAACCTCTTGGCTGAAGAGGTGGTTAAAAAAAATGCTTTGAAAAGTCTCTGACGATCCCAGCTGAGTTGCCTGATCGGCAGAGGCTATTCAAAGCATTAGAAAAAATGCTTCGAAAAGTTTTTTTTAAAAAAAGTTGGCCACGCCCACCCAGTCACATTACCCCCCCCACCAAGCCACGCCCACAGAACCGGTAGTAACAAATTTTATATTTCACCCCTGATATATAGACATACACATCAGTGGTGGGTTCCTCCCGGTTCAGTCCGGTTCGGCCGAGCCAGTAGCGGTGATGATATGACGTCACCGAACCGGTTCTCCCCCCAACCCTCCCACGTTATTCTTACCTTTTATTTGGGCCCACCCCCAATCTATTGCTGCCTCCTGAGTCCCAGCTGATGACTAGAGGGAAAAAAACTGTTTAAACTCTTGCCGCGGGGCTTCAAAGGGCCGTCCTACAGCTGATCAGTGTTAAAAGCAAACAAATGAGTCGGGTCGTAAGTGCGAGAACTGGTCATAAGTGCGAGGACCTTCCAGAAATGACTCTGACCAGTTAGCCACGCCCACCTAGTCACATGACCTCCAAGCCACACCCACAAAATAAGCCACGCCCACAGAACCCACCCCTGATACACATACACACACACACACACACACACACACTACAGTATTGACCTAGGACAGCCATGGAAAGATACCTGCTCAGCATTACAAGCCGAGCTAGAAAGACCTGCACATGGATTAGAGAACAAACATCTCTCTTGATATCATCAAGAGAGTAAAAGAATTGAAATGGAAATGGGCTGGTCCCATAGCAAAAAAAAACTGATGGCAGGTGGACTAAGGCAGTCATAGAATGAATCCCACTTGCCAGTTTATTTCTGGGTGCAATTCAAGATGTTGGTAATCACCTATAAAATCCCTCATGGTCCAGATTACTTTAGGAACTGTCTCACCTGGGTGGGACTGACCTGCCCCATCCATGCTGGCAGAGAGGGCATTCTGTGGATCCTGGCAGTCAAGGAATTTCAACTGGCAGGATTTTAATATCTTTAATGCTTATTATGTTGCAAGCCACCCAGAGTCATTTGAAATGAAAGGAATGGCAAATAAATCTAATAAATTAATATATAAATAAAATATAGATTTCTCTGAATTTGGGGAAAGTAACTTTTTTTTTTTAGATTAAAATCCAGGAAACTCCTTCCTAATATTTTTCTTCTAGTGAACATGTTCATCAAAGATAATTTATTCATCTATTGTTATTGCTAGAGAGTGGAGGGTTATTGTTTTTTTAATTGTTTTTATATTGAGTTTTTATCTTTGTAAGAGTCCCTGAGAGGGAGTTGGGCAGCCATATAAATGTTCTTTCAATAAAATAAATAATAAACAAATAAATTCAGGATGGGAAAAAACAACCTAAAACCCCTTTGCATTACTGTATGAGTTACACTGTCATGAAAATATCAGTGTCTTTCATTTTTACCTGCAAATAGTGAGAGACTGACAGAGACTTGTGACAAATACAAGGGCTTTTTCACCTTGAGATGAATTATACATTAATTCAAGTTGAGTGACATATTCAAAGAAGAACGGTGGATTTTAATTCTTGTCACTGGACCTTTTGCCTCTACAATGCTGCATTAGTTGCTTATAGGGCAGAACACTTTAAGTGAGGTAGTTAAGGAGACAGGTGGATTTGAATCCCCGTCCCATCACTTTCTCAAAAATGCTCCCCCTTCTCTCTTTCATGACATATTGTGCAGAGAGAAGAAGATTTAATATCTACTAGGTGTTTTTTTTTTCTTCCTCATTGGCACTTTACCCACATAAGTGAGAGAAGAACAGATGGATGAGAAGAATGGAGTTTAATGATTTTCCCTGGGTTCTCCACCCTATTTGAATTGCAGTCTCCAATCACAAATTTTAAAGAGCACAATTGTGCTGTGGAGGAAGGGATGAAACCGTCCATGTGTGTTCATCTCCATTCCAGTCTCCCCCCCCCCCACCCCCTGGCTAGTATACATGTTGAAAACTCTGATTTAGGTGAGGAGAAAAGCATGCCGAGAAACTTTATTTGGGGGTAGGGCGTTCAAGTCAGCACTGACTTCTGGCAACTACCTTTGCAGCTTTCTTTTGGAAATAGTGTGCCATTGCCTGCTTCCTAGCACTGAGAAAGAAGGGCTGATCCAAGGTCATCCGGTTGTTTGTGCCTCACACCAAGATTAGCTTGCCAATGTCCCCTACAATTGGACTTTTTTTCCAGCCTATGTATAATATATATATGATATGCTGGTGAGGGGAATTCTCAGGGGTGAAATGCTCCCAGTTGGGAGCGATGGAGGTGGGTGGTTTGGAGAACCGGTAGCAAAAATCCCTGCCCCCCCCATGCCCAGCTGAGCCACGCGATCATCAGAGGCTTCTTTTTTTATTTTTAAAAGCATTTTTTCTACAACCTCTTTGGCCGAAAAAATGCTTTTAAAAGTACAAAAAAAAAAAAGAGCCTCTGATGATCATGCGGCTCAACTGGGATCATCAGAGGCTTTTAAAAGCATTTTTTAACAACCTCTTCAGCCAAAGAGGTTGTAGAAAAAATGTTTTTAAAAGAAAAAAAGCCTCTGACAATCAGGCAACTCAGCTGGGATCGTCAGAGGCTTTTAAAAACATTTTTTTACAACCTCTTCAGCCGAAGAGGTTGTAGAAAAAATGGTTTTAAAAGTAAAAAAAAAAAAAGTTGGCCACACCCACCCAGTCACATTACCCCCCCAAGCCACGCCCACAGAACCGGTAGTAACAAATTTTAGATTTCACCACTGGGAATTCTCATGCAACTTCATTGTTCTCCTGTAGCCAGCTAATCAGCTAAATGATAGAATTGCACAGGTAAATTAGAAACTTGGATACCTGTAGCAGGTTGTAGTAAGGGCTTCAAGGAAGTGCATGTGACCTGGGGCCGAGAGACCATAGATCAAATGCTCTGAAAAGAGTCAATAAGTAGACTATTTCTCATCCATACAATTTGTGATGAGATTATGGTAAGTACTGTATATCTTTGCTTTTCTCTCTGTCTTGTGACCCTAAATGAAACAATTAAAATGATACCTGGAAATTTTAATAATCAGTACTGTGTCAGCACTTCAACCTGCATTTACTCTAGTGCTGACATAAGAAGGAGAAGAGGGGGCAGCTGGCAAGAGGACGCTTGACATTTCACCTACTTATTTTCCTTGAAGATAATATCCCCTAGGAGATGAGATGGGAGGGGGGACATTCCTGGGAGCTTAAGTAGTAGATATGGGGAGAGTGATTTGGAAGAAGGCCAATGAGGCACAGAGAATTGGGGAACGGAAAGGGAAGGTTTGGGGTCAAGAAGTCAGAGTTGGCTACGCCACAATCGGGGCCAGATTGTCATGCTTAATAAAATGAAAGATTTCTTCAAAGACTATCTGTTTGGAAATGCAATTTATTTTATTTGAGATGACATCGAAACCTGACATACTGTTCAATCATGAACAATATCCTTACAGCGTGCCCTTCTCGTTCAACTGGTTTAATCTCAGATGATGAACCAGACAGCCTGGTCAATATATTTAGTCTATTTAAGAGCCGTGGTGCAGGGATGGTATTCACTTACCTTCACTACCAGTTCACAAATGTGAGCGTGCGCTCTGCTTGCATGTGCCACCTCCGTGCATGTGCAGGGCCTTCCACACATGCACAGAGCATCAAAACATCAATAAATAGGATGTGATGATGTTGGGGTGGGTGGGCAGAGCCTCCCGCAGCCGCCGCTACCGGTTCTCTCAAACCGGATAGAACCGGCTGAATACCACCACTGCCATGGTGACACAGTGGTTAGAATGGGAATGGGACAATTTGCCACGGCCAACTTGCTGCGGACAACTCACTATAGTCACTCACCACAGCCAGCTCACTGCAGCCAACTCACTGCAGACCAGCTCTCCACGACCAACTCAATGCGGGACAACCCAATTGTCGTGGGACAATTTAACAATTCTATTTAATTATTTAAAATAAATAAAAAGTATTTTAATTTTTGCCATTCACATTTCATTCTGTCCCTCCCTTTGCATCCTTTCTTTAATGATTCTATCCTCCCATTTCTTTGAAATTAGCGTGACTCTTGTCCCACAGTGAGTTGTCCTTTGGTGAGATGGCCGTGGCAACTTATCCTGCAGCGAGTTGGCTGTGGCAAGTTGGCTGTGGCAACTTAGCCACAGTGAGTTGGCCATGACAAGTTGGCCATGGCGAATTGGTCATAGCGAATTGTCATAGGCCCGGTTAGAATGCAGGCTGACTCTGCTCACTGCTAGGAGTTCGATCCTGACCAGCTCAAGGTTGACTCAGCCTTCCATCCTTCTGAGACTGGTAAAATGAGGACCCAGTTTGTTGGGAAAATATGCTGACTTGCTTAGAGAGTGTTGTGAAGCACTAGGAAAGAGTATATCAGTCAAAGTGTTATTATTATTGTGACTGTTCTATGCATTAACTTGAAATCGTCTTCAATATTAAGAAAATGTTGTAATTCAGGGACCTAGTTTCAAAGTGAGCCAAGCAGAATTTCAAAATTGGACAGGGGTTTAAAAGAAACAAAGACATTTCATCCAAAGAAAACACATGTGGCCCCTTGTTTCCTTCACCCTCCTTTCTTCCATATGCATTAAACTATATTTCTAGGTGCACATACTGTGCAGGATGAATAACCCATGAAATTGAATATTTCTGCATATGCAATTTGAGTGCCACTGCTTCTTTTAAACCAGTTGTTCTTTTGTCAGATTCTGTTACTTCTCCAGGTTTAAATTATGAAGGAGGGAGGGGGAGGGAGGGAGGGAGAAGGAGAGAGGGAGAGAGGGAGAGAGGGAGAGAGAGAGAGAGAGAGAGAGAGAGAGAGAGAAAGAGAGAGAGAGAGAAGTAATGTGATTACAGGGTTTAAAATAGGAGATTATTAAGGCAGGAGAGACTTCTATTGCCTTGGCGAACCTTTGTTATGGGTTGGGACATCATCTCTTTTTGGAATTTAGAGCTGCGTAATTCCAATATCTTTAATATAGGACTGAGAGACGGCATAGGTTTACTAGGGGGAAAGAAAACAGGATAATTTCATATTTTGGGTTTATCTATTACATCCAGTTTTCACGGGCTGCATTTATAATAACAATCACCCCTCATTAAGCTGAGGATGGTTATTGTTCTTATGAAGCATAGAAATCAAATGCTTGAAAAACATAAGCACAATTTACATATTAAAAATGAATTGCTGCATATTTATTAGTAGGATACTGTGGGTTTTTAGTTATTTAAATATTTTCCCAAGGTTATTCCACTGCTTCCGTTCAATGTGCTGTTTTCAGCAACACACGAAATCATACCTTTATTTAAAATAAAAATTCTATGCAATTGTTTAGAATATGCTATACACTCGGATAAATACGTACGTCACAGCATTTGCATTTGCATCCAAATATTTTTCAAATTCAGCAGCCCATTGAATGAAGCTCAATATCCTTTCCAGAGCAGGTCACCTAGAGGGATGCAGATGTACAGCTGGGTTGTTACATAATATTAAATACATGCACAGATGGTCTAAACGCCCAGCGAGACCCAAGATACTTTTCAGAAAGAGCATCTAGGATTATGACAAGAGTTCAGGTACGTCTCCCCAATCCCCTACTCCAAACCAGGCAGAATGATGTCGCAACAGTAGAGTTCAAAGGCAGTTCACTTATTAAAGAGGGTATAGATTCAATGGTAATATAAAAGCAGGTGAGTGATGTTGCTTCCAGCATATAAAATCTGGAGCTGAAATAAGCACTGGGGATTTAGCAAAACTGCCCATGGCCAAGTCTAGAACTTAGCAATTATTCATGAGGAATATTGTTTCTTAAATAGACCTCTGAGATTCTGTACCTCTGAGATTGTAAATGCAGATTAGTGGATATTTCCATTGGGAATTCAGCTTTCTGGACCCTCTATTTCACAGGGAAATGATTGCATTATATCTAGTATTTAAACTCCCAGCTTTAGTGTCTGGAAAAGGCTGGAGATTAGGCTGAAGTTCAACTTCCTTCTCCAAAGATACACAACCATATAATATGCAGAAATTATTAAAAAATGGAAATGTGGATTGAACAGAGAGAGTGGATTATATTCCACTTCATGTCAGACCTGGAAGCCATCTTTTACCTTAGATCTGCCTGCCACATATTCTTCTGTGGGAAAATGAGAGGGGGGATTGCATATAGTATGGGTGATATGTAGTATGTAGTCAAAATAACATTCCTTTCTCAGAGAGAAAGCCCTGGCACCTGGAGTCGGATGACTGGGAGGTGTCTCAAGTTTGGACAATGAATGATTGGGCCATGTGATGGACATGAGGGTGCTGGGCAGGGACTTGAACTTTCACTTGGGTGGGGAACAGCTGGAAACTTTCAGATTCGGGTTTTCCCAGATGTGCCAAAATGACATCTTCAATAAAAAGGAACTTTGAGGAACCTAAAGCCTTGGAGTTTTCTTTTTGTTAGGAGGTGTTACTTGGAACCCTGACACTTCAGTGTGCCATTTTCTGTGTGTGCCTCCAATCTGCTGTACAGATTTGTGGATCCTCTAGAACAGATTGGAGTGGAATTCAGTATGGAAAGTGGAATCCCGATTTGGCTAAGCATATATCAAATCCTTTTCACACACACACACACACACACACACACACACACACACACACACACACACATTCTGGCATGGCAGGTATATATATATTTGTTTTCATAGATTTTCACGGGTAGAGGTATGCAAGTTTTGGTATATTCAGATCTTTTCCCATGTAAGATTGAGAGTATCTTGGCGACGTTTCGACAAGGTCCCACTCGTCATCTTCAGGCTGGTGTTTTTGGCTTCGTGCTTGTGCGAGGAAAGCTTTCTTGTGCCGAAGACACCAGCCTGAAGATGATGAGTGGGACCTCGTCGAAACGTCGCCAAGATACTCTCAATCTTATACGGGAAAAGACCCGAATACACCAAAACTTGTGTGTGTGTGTGTGTGTGTACACACACACACACACACACACACACACATTTTTGTATTACTTTTTTCATAGTACATACATTTTTTTCTTGAGAACAACAGCATAATAATTTGGGAGGTATGACATCTTCTCCCTCTATATTCTCAACTTCAAGCTAATTTAAAGAAGGCAGAATCTTCTTGAACACATTGGTAGAGCTTGTGCTCAATGTTTGATGTCCATTGTTGTTGACATACTGTATTTATCAGCCTGAATGTGTGGAAGTATAGAAGCCAGCCCTCGCTTCTTACCTCAGTTGTGTACCTCAGTTTTGCCTGTTCAGCTCCCCACTGAAGGGACCACTAAGCATATTTAGTTGTAGTAAGCAATGCCCATGCAACATGGGAAACCCCCCCCCCACACACACACTTCATTTATGCTACCTAATGTTGTGAGATTGTACCTCTGAAATTTAGAGAGAAGATGCCCAAATTCTGAAACCCTGTGCTTTCATTGCCACCTGTGATCCTCTCCAAGAAGCCAACATATGGACTAAAAAAACACAATTTGGGAGAGATGCGGGATGGTACACCTAGCTTTTGTTATATGTGTATGACTGCATTTGGTTTTACTGGTTTCCTATTTTTTCTCATTTGATTTTGATTGCTTTTTTAATTTTTCATGAGCTAAATGTACTAAAGTCAAGTGTGGATGGAATGGGGTTTTATATGTAAAGATGTTGGACAAGCCCTCTCCTGTCACCTGGACACACATTTGCATTCTCTCACATATTCAGGACAGTGGAGGTCTGGATAGGTCTAATGTTCCACTGAAATCTCTCTGTGACCATCTCTTAGCTGAAAGCCCTCTTGGAATAGTGCTCCAAAGCTTTGTGTGTCCTAAAAGAATTGATCAACAACAGAATGTTGACTATGCAAACCCTGTGAAGGGAATGAAAGGTCAATTTGGTTAAAAGAACAACAACAACAATACATAGAAAATGAAGAAGTTAAATTGCTCTGGGACTTCCAAATTCAGACAGACAGGCACCCCGGACTTAACAGCTCTCGATAAGAAAGACAAAAAAGTCTGGATAGTGAATGTGGCAGTACCTGGAGGCAGCAGAATAGAAGAGAAAGAACTGAAGATAACAAAATACAAAGACCTACAAATAGAAATAGACAACTATGGCAAAGGCAAGCAAGTCTAATACCAATAGTAATAGGCGCCTTGGGTGCAATCCCAAAACAACTGGAGCACCATTTGAACACCATTGGCATTGACAAATTTTCCATCAGTCAATTGCAGAAGGCAGTTTTACTTGGAACTGCTTCCATCCTGCAACAATATCTATAATACCACCAAACGTCTAGATTTGCCTATCCCAGGTCCTTGGTGAGGACTCGATAGGTAGACAAAAATGCCAAACCCAGTCTGAACATCTGGCTGATTGTGTGAAGATGATGATTAACAACAACAACAACAAGTCAGGACCTAGGCTGAGTGGCAAAACAAGGCAAATTAGCTAGATTATAACTTGCCTAATTATTATTTTATGTTTCACCTCCAGAAAGTCCACAAGAAAATTGTAAGATTTGAGGCCTAACACATGCAGTATAAAAGATATGATTAGAAATCTATTTCATTTAAATAGAAACCAGGTGCAAAAAGGAGAAATAGTTCCCATCCATGCTGCGTATTTTAAGTGTGGCAAGAAGTTGTATAAAATTTCTCCACCTAGAAATCTCTGTACAAATGCATATTGTTTTTTACATAAAAACACACACACCATCCCCATCCCACCCCAGTTGTGCTTGTGAGACTTTTTTTTAACTGAGATTGAGAAACAAAAGTTTAAACCAAAACCACTCTTCCTACATTTTGTTCTGCCACTAACTCTTTTCCACTTCCTGATATTAATGCAAGGAGATAAACCTTTTCTGACTGGCGATACAAAATAATTAAAATATAAAACATACAGCAATTAAACATGCAAGATCAACAAAGAGAACAACATTCTCACTCAAAATCTTATGCAATCGTGAGGTTCTAACCTAAAATTTTACAGGATTTGGTTCAAATATGAGTTTTCTGACATTTAATTTTTGAAATTAATTTTTACCCAATTATGGCATTCTGCAGACACTATCAGGAGATGTTGCAGGTGCCATTTACATTAATATTTTAAAATGATGAGATTGATGATGGCATTATTATTATTTATAGTTATACCCTCAATCACAGCTATTTTTTAAAATGTAGATTGTTGTGATGTTATAGTAAGGGGGAAAATAATAGAAGGATATTTTTAGTCCAAATACTGAAAATATCACAAACTATAATGAATCAAGTTCACCAAATTCTTTCCTGACTCTTGAAGCTTAATAAAAACAAGGAATGGAGTGATAAAGATAGAGGACATAAGATATTGGATACTAGTGAAGATGAATTCCTTGAAGTATGGTATAGATTTAAGTAAGTTTAATTGTGCTAGATGACACAGAAACATGATGATTAGGTTTGCTTTGAAATTATGTAAATCAGAAAGTATTTGGAACTGCCTCCAAATAAATGCCATAGCTCTAGATGTATGTAATTATATTTTTTTAAACATTAGAAGAAAAGCAATGCAATTTTCTTTGGCTATTCCCTCTTTCTCATCCCTCTTTTTGCATAAAGTTTTAATTCCCTTTTCCATGCTCCTTTCCATCTTCTGTAAGAAGATTGATGCTGAAGATTTAGAATGTAAATTTTCTGAGTTAATTGAATCTTTTTTTGTGCAATAATACAGTAAGCAGAAAATCTTAAGTATTAGCTTGAGGAATACACATACGCAATTTCTCACTGCTACCAGTTTATACTAATAGATAATTCTAATATCAGTAATGGGCAGACATCAGATAGGAGTGAGAGTAGGGAAAAGGAATCACAAAAGACCTGTGTTTGTTGTTTATTTTCAGCATAGCTGCCTCTTCTTTCTGTCTCTGGAATTCTTCACTGGATTAAGCAGCTTTTGTCAGTAGAGGTTGACAAAACCCAGTTGAGGTTTATAGGATTCAATCAACATCTGCATTCCTTGAACAGTGTATTCAGCTGGAAAATTTAAAGTTGTTTTTGTCCTCAGAAGGATATACAGATATTACTTTGCTATATCCTTTGGGGGAAGTAGCTAGGTTCTGTTGCTGAATAAGGAATATTCCAGTAAATACAGATTGCAGGTTGAACTATTTCCCACTTCTGGAGGAAACATTCTTCTTACAGGAACTGAATATTAACTGAATAAAAGTTTCCATGTACTGTCAAAACTTTTTATCTATGCTTTCCAAGAGGTGATTGCAGTGGTGGGGTTCAAATTTTTTTACTACCGGTTCTGTGGGCGTGGCTTGGTGGACATGGTTTGGTGGGCGTGGCAGGGGAAGGATACTGTAAAATGTCCATTTCCTCCCCATTCCAGGGGAAGGTTACTGCAAAATCCCCATTTCCTCTCAATCAGCTGGGACTTGGGAGGGAGAGAATAGATGGGGGCAGTCAGAGGTGGTATTTACCAGTTCTCCGAACTACTCAAAATTTCCGCTACTAGTTGTCCAGAACTGGTCAGTACCTGCTGAATACCACCTCTGGGTGATTGGTGAATTTTCATGAGAGTGAACTTCAGGAGGTTGATAATCTTTGTTGGTTATCAACAAAGAGATTATAAATATACTAAGGGGTGTTCACAATTTATTTTCCTTATTTCCATCATAACCAAGAGTCCAGATCTTTATGATAACACTTTTAAGATATCTTATGAATTAAAGATGTTTCCTTGGGTATATCGGGGAGATAGGGAAAATGGAAAGAAGAGATTGCTCAGTGCTGTATGTGAATACCTCTAAGTCTAAGATGCTAGAGTTACATAGATTGATTTTGTGCATGTTCTTTGCATGTCTAACTCACAGAATATTATCTGCAGAGAGTCTGCCTCAGTATTCTCAGTCATTTGGTCAGATGCAAGAAACAGTGTGTTGGCTTGTAAAATAGTCTCCAGATTAGAGATAATAGTTTCTAGGATGGAGTTCATAGCTAGAATAGAATAGTATTAGCAAGTTTGTGGTAAAAGTGAGGTTTGCTTACATCTGTGGTATACAACCATATGGCACAAATATGACTTTGTAACCTAGTCTACCTTTTTTATATTAGAGAAAAAATCTCATGTGAAGGCCTTGTTGCCTATGCTATGATGGCAATAGCTTAGTGATAGTTATATTTAGTGATAGCAATAGCTCCCGGGCATGGTGATAATAGAAGAACCAATATGTCTTTGGGGAAAATTGACTAATATTCTGAATGATTGTTTTTTTCATGTGATGAAAAGTAGGAACAGGATGAAATAGAACTGAAAATGTCATTGGACTGTTCAGTCCCAAGAATGAATGAGAACAGTGTCTGTTGATTACATATGACTAGAGAAAGATTTGGTTCAGATGCATACTTTAAGCATAAGCCTGTTCTTAAGTTTTCATGGAAAAGGAATGTATAAAGAAGTATGGTTGTTTATGAAAGAATAAATGTGAAAAATACAAGGCTGATCTTGAGGTGTGTTGGATAGTTAGCTTTGGTAAAGTCAAGAGTGGATCCTCAGAAAACAGGACCTGAAAGAAAACAAAGAAACAAAAGTGAAAGTAGAATTATAAGAACAGAAAACAAAGGTCTATACTTCATGAAGTGTTAGGTGATAAATTAATCTCTCAATTAACAAATAATAGAGTTGGGACCTTGGAGGTCATCTAATCCAACACCCAAAGCAGGAGACCTTATATTATTCCAGACAAGTGGCTATCCGGTCTCTTCTTAAAAACTTCCAGTGATGGAACATCCAAAACTTCTGAAGGCAAGCCATTCCACGGTTTAGACAATTTGTTCCGCTTGCCTAAAGAAGGGTATAGAAAATTGTCTTCCAAGATTGAATTATACAGTTTGCTAGAAGGTTCAAGTAAAAGTGGCTTTGAATAAGAAAGTGTAAATTTATAAGAATTATTGCTGCAAAAATCACAATATACAAGAAAAATATATTGTATAATGTGTCTAAAGAGGAAAAGATAGTTTGCAAGAAATATAGTCAAAGTGAACAAACACCAGATAAGATAAAAGAAAAAGATCAAATTTAGAGCAATTATCATCCCACAGACAAGACTGTACCACTTTCTCAAGCTCACAAGAAATTCAAGAATTTCCAACGAATAATAGTAAAGTTACTTACTGGGCCCCACTTTTGAGTAGGCTGGACGGTTTCCATCTGTCCTTTATTTTGCAACTGTCAGATTTGCTATCATGTTTCTTACCAAATGTGTGAGAACTAATTTTCAACAATTGTGATGGAAATAAAACTTGTTTTGGAAGTGGATAAAAGGCAGTAAACAAGCCTTTAACAGAGCGAATGGAAATAAAAATTTAAAAAATGATTAAGGAATTGGGATGAAAGTGAAGTAAGGGAATACTTGGAAGCAGTATTTTAGGGATGTATAAGAGTAAAATAAGAAAAAGTAAGTGCAAAACTACCAGGAAATAAGTTTCTAAATGTGTTTGGAAAGATATTTGGCAAATTTCTGATTGAAATTGTATTAGAGAGGACAGTAAACAAAATTTGAGAAGTATATTATAGCTTGTATGCTAGGCGGGGGTTAGAGTTAAGAAATATATAAATATGAAAATGTTTGTAAAGGTAAAGGTTTTCCCATGTCCAGTTGATTCCAACTCTAGGGGGCAGTACTCATGTTCGTTTCTTAGGTGAGGGAGCCAGTGTTGTCTGAAGGCATTTCCATGGCCATGTGGCCAACATGATTATATGCCGAAGTGCACAGAATGCTGTTATCTTTCAACTGAAGTAGTACCAATATATCTATTTGCATTTGCATGCTTTCGAATTGAGAGGTAGGCAGGAGCTGGGGCAAGTAACTCGGGCTCATTCGGGTCTCGAACTCAGACTGTCAGCTTTCCAGCTGACAAACACAGAATCTTTAACTGCTGAGCCATTGTGCTTCCTTTGAGAAAGTTTGTAGTTTGTACATTTGTTGATTTAGAGGAAAGATGAGATAAAATGCGTAGGTGTAAATTAAGGAATGCTTTGCATGATTATTGAATTGATTACTGTTTGCTGAATGTGATAAGACTGGGGTGGTATGGAAGTAAAGCATAGGTGAGAATAAATAGAATATAATTGCAAATGGTTGAACATTGAACAGAGAGTAAGACAAGCATGTTGATGTCCTTGATTCCTTAATGGATGAATGCATAAGGAGTGTTCATTTGAGATGTGTATTAGGCAGTTGTGCTAGTCAGGGACATGAATATATCCAATGTCATGTTGTTAGTTGACAACCAGAATGATATGCTGGAAATAGTATGACAGAATGAAGAGTATTATCTGACAATAACATATAAAAATCAAAGTAGCTGCGTTTGTCAGAGAAAACAGAGTGAATGATTGCAATTTACTCATAATTTGTCAAAAAATAGAGCAAACAGTTCAATTTTTGTTTCTTGCTGGAATGATTACCAGATATAATGACATGGAGTGTTTAAGATACAAATAGTAGTAGAATGATAGTATGTAGTTTGGAGCAAAAATGTATGTACGCATGTTAAAGGAATGAAAATGGTTATACTTAAGAACATGCATCTAATTCATTTCTAATGTGAATTGTTGTGTCAATACAAATACTGCATAAAATATGTTGAATACAACAGGAATGGAGTCCTTAAGAACTGTGTGAAGTGTAACAAGAAGATTTGATTTAGGGTCATGATGAGTGGGTGCTTAATTAAATTGAATGGAATATACAGAAAAAGAACCATCACAAACAAGTACATTGAGATAGTTTAATCATATAGTATATGTGAGATGTAAATGCCTTATTCCCTAATGTGTAAATAATGTATATATGGGACATCGGGGGTTAACTTATTCTTTGGTTCCTAATGTATTCATAATTCACCACTCCCATTCTTGGCTCCACCCCTTGTATATATAAGGAGCCACCTTCACCATTTTCCTTGCTTCTATCTGTGAATATTCAGTGAATATAGAATGCCTGTTATAATTAAAGAGAAATATATTTAAACCTCTAACTCTTATTATCATTATTGAGTCTGATCCTGAAAATATCGCAACAAGCTGGTAGCAGAGGATGGTTAATTGACTCAATAAATACTTAAAGATGTCTAAGAAAGATAGGCCCAACACCAGGGCCTACAGCAAAGAAATAGAAACTGAACAAGAAATAATCAACGAATCCACAAACGCGATTTCGAGAGAATCCGAAGAATACACCACTGAAGAAGAAGAACTAATAAATGAAAATAATGACCAGGAGGAAATCGAAATAGAAAATAACGAACTCAGGTCAGAGATATTAAAACTATTAAAAAGCCAGAAGAATGATGAAAGCCTCATCGCGAATCTCCAAGAAATGCTGAAAAACAGCGGAGCAGCGAGAGAGAAAAACATTGCTAAAGAGAAACCCAAAGACCAAAAAACTGTGAGTGATATGACTACAGAGAAAGTCGTTATGAAAAAGAAAAGATGTGATCCCGCGCGAAATTTTGAATGGCAGCCATCTTGGTTCCAACAAGCCTCCAAAGTGAGCGAAGCAGAGCCAATCAAAATGCTCAGTTCAAAATTTCTGGCGCGAAAAACGTTATCAGACAACGAAAGCGAAAAGGAAGATTCAAACTCTTCAGAAGAACCAGAATCAGAAAGCGAAGACGACTTAACGAAATCCCAAGTAAAGTCAGCAATGAAGACGCTTTTTGCTGCATTTGGGCCAAAATTAAAAATTTCCAAAGCGACAACGAAGAAGCTAGAGAACAAGCCGATACCTCAAGACCTGCACGCTCCCATCCTGACTTCGAGAGCGACGACGCCCGAGCCCAGAGAGCCATGTCGATTCCGCCCTACACCGCAGACCGGATCAAGTACCAACGCACACAAAAGAAAGAAAAGAGCAGTCGCCGCCATCAAAACTCCTAAAACCGAGCCAGAAACCGACTCGTCTGAAGAGGAGCGGAGCAAGCGAGCTGCAATGGAGAGAACCTTCCACGACGACGCCAAAGAAGAAATGAGCAACGCGCATGTGCGAAACTACGTAGACGGTCCGGAAAGACTTGAACTGGCCAGAGAACCGCGCAGACTCGTTGCGAGCATCCCCATGCCGTTTTGCAATTTCCTGCACTTGCAAGACCACGGACTACCTCAGGTTGTAAGTAATGGACAAAATAATGTGGGAAACTTACCCAGTGACTTCCCAAAACTTAGAGTTGATGGCATTAATTTGCAAGAATGGTATCAACAGCTTCAGGTTGTCTTTATGAAAGAAAATTTACTATTCTTTATCACTAGTCCTCCAAGAAGACCTTGGACTTTAAAAATAGATTGTTTACATCATAGAGCATTTTTCTTAATAATATCTAGCGTGTCTCCTGCAATGTATCATAGCATCAAACCAAACCTAACTGTTGCAGAAATAATTCAATGCATGTTTAATCTGTTTCACAGCGATAGTGTAGCTACCACTACAAGAATGTCTAAAGATTTCTTTTCTTCCAGAGTAAAACCAGGGGTTTCCATAAGTGAGCATTTGATATCTCTAAACAAAATAAGAGCTGAGCTGCATTTGAGGGGGGAAGTGATTTCAGATCAAACAATGAAAAGTGTTATTATCAATTCACTTGATTCATCATGGGATAGTTTTATGTCACACTTAGACACCATCAATCTAGGATATTTATCCATAGAAAGTCTATCTAACAAATTGATAGCAGAAGACAATTCAAGAAAAAATCGTTCCAGCAATCACACAGAACACAAATCTTTTAGGAAGGTAGCTTTCCAGGAAAAATACAATGAAGCTTTTAAATGCCATAATTGTGGGTCCAGGGAACACAATAGAAGAGACTGTCCCAAAATCTCAAAGGAGAGACATAGGTCAGAGTATAGGAGCAAATACAATTATAGACAGTCTTCCACAGATAGACATAAATATAGAAGCCCACCAAATTACAGAGATAGTAGAGGGGGTAGAGAAAATTCAAAAGAGAGAAAATCTGGTTCACTGAATGGACTAAATAAACAAGACAGCACTAAAACACAACAAAATGAGAACAATAATTGGCTTATTGATTCTGGGGCAACCAACCACACCACTAATAACAAAAATATATTGTCTTCATTTACAGAAGATAAATTTGTAATAAAGGTAGCTAATCAAGAAAAGGTTCAAGTATTAGGCAGAGGAAATGTGACCTTGCCTGGCCTAGGAAAAATAGAGGGGGTATTGTTAATTCCAGAAATACCTCATAACATACTAAGTGCCATAAAACTAAGCAGAGATTCTGACATCAATATAGTTTTCTCAAAGGGGAAAGCAACTTTAGAGAAGGACAAAACAAATGTAGGCACTGTGATGATTAAAGGAGGCCTACCCTATCTAATAACAAAAGAAAGATGGTTACATAACATTGATTCAAATATGGAAGATTGTATTGAGGCAGATGATGAAAATGTTAGTAACAGTGACAATGATGAATGTAAAATATCTCATGATCACGCAAATACACACAATGAGAAGAAACCAAGAATAGGTAAACCAATTCATGATGAGTGTGCTCACATCTTGCATAGGAAGTTAGGACATGCAAGTTTTCCTGTAGTACAAAAAATGACTGAACACGCAGAAGGTGTCAAAATAAAAAATTGTGAAAATTATTTGGAATGCTCAGTATGTAAATCCACTAAACTAAAAACTAGTCCCAGACCAAAAAAATCCAACAGATCAACTAACAAAATTTTTGACTTAGTACATATGGACCTAGTTGGTCCATTAACTCCATCAATCACTTATAGAAAACGTTACTTCCTAACAATAGTAGACGATTACAGTCGCTATGGTTTTGTTTACACATTAAAACACAAGGATGAAACCTTTCAGAAATTTAAGGAATTCTACAAACGCATAGAAACACAACATAATATCAGAATAAAACAAATTATGACAGATAGGGGATGTGAATTCATGTCTAAAGAATTCTCCCAATGGTTAAAGGATAGAGGAATGCTACATTTCACGTCTAGTCCATTTTCTGCGTTCCAAAATGGGATTGCAGAGAGAAAGAATTCCACACTACAAACCATGATTAGGTGCACATTAGAGGATGCTGGTTTAGGCAAACAATTTTGGTCAGAGGCCTTACATTATTCAAATTACACTCAAAATAGAACCTGGTCCAGTATTGTGAATAAAACACCATATGAGGTGATGTATAATAGGAAACCCAAATTAGCACACATGCACATATTTGGAGTCACTGCAGACGTACACATACCTAAGCAGTTGAGAAGAAAGGGAGAAAACGTATCCAGAAGATTAAGATTTATGGGATATGAAACTGGCACCAAAGGGTACAGATTCATTGATAATAATAACAAATTTATAGTCTCCAGAACAGCTGTGTTCCATGAACAGGCCAATTGGTCTAAATTACATCTTAATGAAATATTTCCAAATAAATGCAAAGATACAAAATCTTGTGAGGAAGGGACAATAGAAAATCAAAATATCAACAAAAATAAAAACAAAACCAAAACTTGGACAAATAGTCAGCACAAAATAAAGACAGACACATTAACAAAAAAGGAAGCAAGATATTTGCATGATAACCATAGCAAACCCGAAAGAGCTATTAGAAACAATAGAAATCAAGTACCAAATAAATACAGAGATTACATAATGCATATGGATGGTGAACAAATGACACCTAATACATATGAGGAAGTATTAAAACTCCCTCGTGAAGAAAAGGAAAAATGGGAACTAGCTATGAAAAAAGAGATGGAAAGTTTGCAAGGATTAAATGTGTTTACACCTGCGATTGCACCTAAAGATAAAACGATTATAGGTACCAGGTGGATTTATAAAATTAAGAATCTAGAAGGAGGCAATACTCTATACAAAGCTAGATTGGTTGCACAAGGTTATGCACAAAAATATCCGGAGGACTACACTGACACATACTCCCCCACAGTGAGAACAGAGAGTGTTAAAACAGCTCTAGTAGTGGCATCTGCACTCAATCTTGATGTATTTCAATATGACATACAGACTGCGTATTTACACGCAAAACTAGATAAGGAAATATATGTAAGAGCACCACACAGTCAATACACTAATAAGAATGAAATTTGGCTATTGAACAAGAGTCTATACGGATTAAAGCAATCTGGCAAAAGATGGTACGATTGCTTGGTAAAAGTACTTAAGACCATGGATTTCAACGCTACCACTGCTGATAACTGTTTCTTTGTAAAAAAGAGTGATGATCATATTGAATTTGTATTAATTTATGTAGATGATATTTTATATATAGGAAAACACAAGGAGAGAAGAGAAACCTTTGTAAATAAGCTAAACGAACATTTCTCGTTGAAATCTCTAGGTAAGGTAAACAAATACCTTGGTGTACAAATTAACAAAACTAGAAGGGGATTCAAACTTACTCAGAAAGATAAAATCATTGAACTTCTGAACAAATGCAATTTAAACAATGCCAAACCCTGTGACACTCCTATGCAAACTGATTTCCTTAGAAACACTGATGAATCTTCCCCTGAATTCAAGGATAATACATTTTATAGATCAGTCATAGGTTCACTTCTTTATATATCTAATTGGACCAGGCCAGATATTGCATTACCACTCAACTTATTGTCAAGATATGTTAGCAAACCAACAATGTATCATTGGGAAGCAGTCAAAAGAATTCTAAGATATCTGAAAAGTACATTAGACTTTTGCTTAGTATTAGAACCTAGTAATGGTAAAGAACCAAAACTTACATGTTACGCAGATGCGGATTGGGCTGGAGATATATCATGCAGAAAGAGCACTTCTGGTTATATTTTTCTATTAAATGACTGTCCAGTTTACTGGTACACTGGTAAACAAGAACTGGTAGCCACTTCGACCACAGAAGCGGAATATGTTTGTTTGTCCAAAGCTGCAAATAACCTTGTATGGTTTAATGATTTGATTTCAGATGTTTGGAAAAAACCTGCTTTGCCTTTTGTTATGCATGAAGATAATAAAGCAGCCATTGAAATATCCAGATCCGATGCCATTGGACAAAGGTCTAGGCATATAGATATAAAATTTAAGCATGTGAGACAATTGTCTCAAGATGGATTTATCAAAGCAGTGCATTGTGATACCTCTGAACAATTAGCTGACATATTGACGAAGCCTTTACCTTCTAAACAGCACAAATATTTAACATCAAAATTATATGTCTTATATTGTCCTGAATCTGAATGTAATTGGTGTTGTATAGCGAACCGGCATTTAGAGGGGGATTTGTGAGATGTAAATGCCTTATTCCCTAATGTGTAAATAATGTATATATGGGACATCGGGGGTTAACTTATTCTTTGGTTCCTAATGTATTCATAATTCACCACTCCCATTCTTGGCTCCACCCCTTGTATATATAAGGAGCCACCTTCACCATTTTCCTTGCTTCTATCTGTGAATATTCAGTGAATATAGAATGCCTGTTATAATTAAAGAGAAATATATTTAAACCTCTAACTCTTATTATCATTATTGAGTCTGATCCTGAAAATATCGCAACAGTATATAGCAGGGGTTTCAAACTCAAGGCCCACAGGCCGGATCTGGCCCACAGGGTGCTTAGATCTGGCCCACAGGGCCCGTCTGGAAACAGCATAGGACCGGCCTGCAGGGCCTCTGCCAGCATAAATGGAGCACTCTGTTTTCGCTGGCAGAAGGCTGCAGGAGGCCATCTAGGCCAAAAACGGGGCGGGCTGCGCATGCCCCCCTTGAGCTCTGTTTTCACTGGTAGGGGACTGTCAAAAAAGACTAAAACCAAAACAAAAGGAGAAATATTTCCCCTTTTGCTTTGAGGATGCAAGAAGGGGAGGAAAGGAGAAAGGAAAAGACAAAGAAAAAGAAGGGAAGGGAGAGCAAGGGAGGAAAAATAAGGAAAGAGGGGAAGGAAGAAGAAAGAAGGAAGAGGGAAGGAAAAAGAGGAAAGAAGGAAGGGAGGGAGGAAATTATAATGAGAGTGAAAGAGAGTCTCAGGGAAGTCCTGCCTTAGCATTTGGCCACCACAGGTGTCCCCGACATGAGTCCCATGTCACGCCCAACATGGCCATGCTCCCTGCCCATGGCCACGCCCCCAACCACGCCCTCTGAGGTCAAACACAACCCTGATGCGGCCCTCAATGAAATCGAGTCTGACACCCTTGGTCTATAGTCTATAATCATAGAGAATGAATGAGCATCGAATTTCAAAACTAATACAGGTAGTCCTCAACTTACAACCACATCTGAGCCCAAAATTTATGTTTCTAAATGAATCATTTGTTAAGTGAGTTTTGGCCTAATTTTACGACTTGTCTTGCCACGACTTGTCAGAAGGTCGCAAGAGGTGATCACATGACCCTGGGACACTGCAAGCCTCATAAATATGAACCAGTTGCCAAGCATCCGAAATTTTGATCATGTGACCGTGGAGATTCTGCAATAGCCGTTAGTGTGAAAAATTGTCATAAGTCACTTTGTTCAGTGCTATTGTAACATTGAACAGTCATTAAAGGAACTGTTGTAAGTCGAGGACTACCTGTATATGAAGGAAAGAAGAAAAAGTCAAGAGGAAGGGGAAACCAAAAAGACATGGTTAGAAGTTGATGAGATGGTCAAAAAGAGAGAAGTGAGAAATTTAAAGAAGAAATGGCAAAGTACGAATCCATTTCTGAGTGTAGATGCAAGATGCCATGCAAAGTTAGAAGGCTAAGGGAAAGTATTGTGAATGGTTTGATGTAAGTCAGCCTGGCTTAGCCAGGTTTAGCTAGATTTTCTTGGTTTTTTTTTCCTCATTCACGTCTTTAAATCCTCTGGCTTATTGTTTCTTATTCCTTTCCTTGCTCTGCATAATGTTGATTACCTTGGGAAAAAAATGATTAGGGTGTGTGTGTGTGTTTGAATGTATTTATATATACTGTACATATACGTCAAAAGATAAAATTGAGCAGAGTTCTACTTTATTTATTCTGCATCCCACAAAACTATCTGAATATGTATTTTTACCGAAACACTAAAGAGGAATAGGAGAACGATCACAAAGTGAGACCTGATCAAAAAAATATACATTCCATCCTCTAGTTTTCTTCAATTTTGACTAAATCTTGTTTTTTTCCCTCCTTGATCTTTTAAATATATAGAGTTTAAGAAGAACGTCACAAAAGATAAAAAGCACAGGACAATAATTTGTGCACAGGTATTTAGCACACTGGAAGTTCTCTGGTTGGAAAGCATTATCTTTTCAAATAATGTTTAAATTATCTTTAGATGTAATATGAAAGAAATGATAGAAGTATGCAGACAGATCACTCATTCTCATCATAATTATAACATTGCCAAATGGAAATAGCTGTATGTGTATTATTTTACGGGCTATTAGAACAGCTTATTTTCCAGATAGCTATTGGAGACACTCCACCTAGTGGTGTGTTCAGACTATGGCTACTCTTTTTTTTTTTTTTTTTAAGCTATTTTGATATAGTGCAACTCTCAAGATCTTTGCTTATTCAGGAGTCTTTTGAGCTACCGATAGCAAATGTTAACACTCTCTGTTCTTTCAAAAGGACCTGATACAACTCTTTCTCCAATCATAGATCAAATTGGATTGGAAGAGAGGAATTAAGTTTAAAATACAAAGCGAAAGAATGAATAGATACATATCTGAAACGAACAAAATCCTTCTTTAGCTTTTTTTCAAGTTTTATCGGAATGGCAAATACCAACAAAACTGGTATTAAAGCAGCATCTATGCTGTGTTACACTGGTAATGGTGGTAAAATTTCAGAGATGGATTTGTTATGATATTCAGTTTTTCACAGAAGCATCTTGCAGAAACTTTTGTGAAGAGGGGGTTATTAATTTGAACTGGGATTTAAATCCATATGAGGTAACTAAGGAGTAAGATCTTATGTTGGAAGTTAAAGAAATGAAATAGAGAGAAAGTCCTCTTCAATTATTTTTAAAAACACGCAGGCAATATAGATAAGGAGTATATATGAAAATGGACATGCATGGAAGGACACTAATATAATTTCTATAGCATAGGTAAGCAATATTTAGGGACCATTGGACACATTTTGATTTTTTTTTTCAAAAAGAGCCAGGTGGACACCCCAACAAGTGTCTACAGAAAAAATACTCTTGGATATGACCTATCCACATTCTAATTGAACCATGAATATGGATTTCTATCAATCGTGACTTCTACTATTAGTGAAACTACCTGTAGTGTGTATGTGTATGATGCTCACATGTCACCTCTTGGCATCAAGCACAATTAGAGCATGGAAGGTTTAATGAATAAATTTTTGAGTGGAGACTTCTCCAAGTACTTAACTCTGCATAATTAGGGCTCCAGGATTTGGAGAAGCCTCTATTTATTGAAGTCAAGGCTTCCTTTCTAACATAATAGCAGAGGTTAGAGGAACTGTGTGGCACTGGGGTGGATTCTAGAGATATGACCTACAACTGTTGCCTCTTACAATAAGTACCCATAGGAACCTTAAGAAGCTGATGTCACAAAGCAATAGGTATGGTCATGAGACTAAATTAGAGTTTTGATTTGAATTACCCTGCTAACTCTTGAGCTTCTGACTCCACAAGAAATTTTTTCAGGAGTTTAAAATACGTGCACATGAAATTATTGAACTGAAGAATTGACAGAGACTGTTTCATCAAGCCTAAGCTCCATACATTTCCAACTGAAGGATGACCAGTCTCTGCTCAAACCTATCCAGCAGAGTCTCAACCCTGAAGCCATTTTGGAGCATCTTCAGGGCTGCCACAGCAATGCTGTGGAAATGGGAGGGGGGAGTAGAGATAGCTGGGGACTTGTAGCCAAAATAAAATTCTTTCTCCTGGGAACCAAGGACGTTCTCACCGAGTGTGGGGAGGTGTGGACTGAAACCAACTGGAATTGGGACTGTGACCTGATTGGACCATGTGATGGATATGTGGACTGGGGGAAAGAACTTTAATATTTAATTTGGGTGGAAAAAAGCTCGGGACCTTCAGAGGAGACCATTTCTTTTGGCCGTTGGTTCCACTGTCGAAGTCTTTGTTACCGCTAGAAAATTTTTCCTGATGTTCAGTCAGGCCCAATTTGGAAGGTGCTGAGGAGCTATACAATATATAATTATATAAAAAGAATCTTGTAACAAATATTATAGTAGGTACTATGCAGTGACCATTCAGATTTGGAAGTGTATGTATGTAAGTATGTATGAGCTGGAGTAAGAACTGTTTTCATGTATTACTTGTTAGAATATTTTTTATTCATCAGTGTAATATAGAATTGCTAGATATTTTCATATAGAGAGAAACGATGAGACAAATCTACAGTTCACCTTCCCACGGATGAATACATCAAAAGAATGTTTAAGGAAATACACTGTGTGCATTTTGTTTATGTTCTGTTCACATAAAATGATCCCAAGAGACAGCTTATACAAATTGTTCTGTTCCACTTATTGAATTGTTCCTAGATTTACTGTACAAAATCTATACTGGCTGTGGTTGATGAACCACAGGGGTGGAATCCATACAACCTCTTTCTCTAAGAAAAAGAATGCCCTGATCAAAAAATAAATGACACCCATCATGCCACATTTAAAAATCAAGTTCCCTTACTGTGTATGAGATATATAGCCTTCTGTCTTTTGGATATGACATTTCCTGTATTCTCTGTTGAAGTGAGGTTGATGGAGCTTACACGCTATGTGACTGCTTACCCAAGTAAAATTAGCACATTATTCTTTGTTTCCTGAGAAATCTCGGAGACCTGTCCATAAGCTCAGTGTTTCCTCTCTTATTTTAACATCTACATTCATTTGTGTACCATGCTCACTTGTCAAAAAATATATTTCAGCCACTGGTCAAATTAAGCTCACAGCCTTAACAAAAGCTCCTCTTTCAGGTACAGTAGTGGCCAAAATTGTGGAAACCTTTTAGGAAAAATGTATTTTTGAGGTTTGATGGCTAATAACAACACTTTTTTTTTGGAGTTTCAAGATAATCATATTCCAGTGTTGGAATGGCCTGGGAATAGCCCAGACCTTAACCTAATTGAAAATCTATGGAGCCGACTGAAGAAACTTGTTAGTCAGAAGCGACCCAGCAATAAAACGCAGTTAATAGAAGCAACCATTCAATCTTGGTTTCACATTATAACAGCTGCAGAACTAAAAGACTTGGTTCACTTCATGGGAAGATGTTATAAGGCTGTAATTCATGCTAAAGGTTACCCAATTAAGTATTAACTGACATGGTGATAATTTTTGTATATCTCATTTTTTCTACGTGTTTCACTTTTCTTCTTTATACTGTAACTGCTATTCTAATAGCAAATCCTTCATAAAAGTAGCTTCTTTACATTCTTGATTAAATTATCTTTCCATTGATATATAATTTTATGGTACTACTACAAAAAAAAGTAGTGTTATTAGCTAGTGTTAGAAAATACATTTTTCCCAAAAGGTTTCCACAGTTTTGGCCACTACTATATGTATGTAAAAAAGCACTCACATTCTAATTATTTATAGAAATAGTTTATATCAAGCCAATTTTTGATTTAGTAGCAGATAAACTGTATCTTGATGCTGATCTATGTAAAAAGGGGACTAGAAAAAAAAAAGAAAAGAATCCAGCCACTATATGAATTAGCATGAAATGAAAAAAAAATATTACAAAGTAATATTTGATACATTTATGCTAAATTTTCATAGTGGGTAGTTAGTAGCAGTGATGTTATGAAATTGTGATCAGATTTATTACTGGATATGTGGTACTATCAGCAAGAGCAGACTACATAGGTAATGGTAACCAAAGTGTTTCTTCAAATGTGGTCCTGGACCCTGCCCCTCCCCCACCAAGACCTTCTCCAGGGTCCTTGAATTCAAAACTATTGGTCATATATTGAAGATATTTGCAAAAATTTAAAACAATGACACCCTTCTCGTTATTTTTTGCTTGTTAAAAATATAGGGTTTTTTTCATGAAAAATGTTTTATTTATGTTGTTCTCTACTTGGTTTAATATTGTTATTTTTACATGATTCCATAAATAAATATTCTACGGATGCCTCCATTTTAATTTTTAATGCAGTCAGTATTGATCAATATTACCCTTAGACACAAAAGCTCTTTTGGGGGGTCCTCCATAACTTTTAAAGGTGGGAAGGGATCCCGAGAGCAAAATGTTTAAGAAACATTGACTTAGAGGATTCATTGGCAGACTGCAGGATACATAATGCTCTTCCCCTCTAACACTTTCCTGTCGTTCCTGCCCCAAATCATTTTTCCATCTGAGACAGCTTCCTTGGTCTAATACGGGTCAACCCAACCAGTTGATAATCAAACAAGCTGTGAAGAAAGCAGAAGCCACGCGGAGAGTGGAGAATGATATACACTGCTATATCAGGGTCCCTCAGGTTTTTCCAGCTTTTCAATCTATGTTTAATATGACCCAAATCAGACCTTTCCATGCTCATTAGTTTCAGTCATACTACATTGTGAAATTCCATGTTTGGTATGCCAAACTGACAGCTGCAAAGACCTTGTCAGAAGGCAGCCTTCTGTCAGAGAATTCGGGGGTGCTGGGTTCACCTCACATCTGGTGGGTGCCAGGTTCAAGAAATCTACTCATAACAGCAGCCTCAGCATTTGATTCTGAAAATGGTGGTTATCTTGAACTGGAAGATTTCTCTAGATATTGCAAGTTTGTGTTTTACGGAGAAGGTTTTGGTTCATAACTCCTGAAAGTCAGAGTTAAGTGAAATTGAAAATTACTCAGGCCTCTAGTAATCTCATGAATGTTATAAGCCATGGAGAACTAAAAATAATTTCTAAGCAGCCCATTCCCAGCTGTGATAAAAGCAGTTTGAGGATGGAAGGAACAACATTCAAGACAAAAGAACTTAGAGCAAATGAGCGTTGGGCACAAATCATCATGGCGTTTCAATATAGTAAGCCTTAAAGAAATGAATGGGTACTGTATGAAAAGAGGATTTATTTTTCGTAGCACAATTGGAATTCCAAACTAAGCCTGATTCTAAACTTGGGTTTTTTTTACTTTGTGATTCTTGTGACATATATTTTAATCCGAAGAAAAGACCATGTTAATGAACATAGAAAAACATCAGTCATATAAATTATCTAATGTACAGATGTTGATTGTTCAGATCACTTTTGCGGGAAAGGTTATATCTTAGCACAGCTGAGAAGTTAATAAAAGATTTAAGAAGTTCATTAAACTGTCAATAAAAAAATATCATGACAGAAAAATGACAGAAGTTGTTTTATTAATTGCTAGGCTAAAGAAAATGGCCAACTTGGTTGTAAAGTTAACAGAGAAAATAATGTACATTTTACATTTTTAAAAGCCATTTTTTTATGGTGTTAAATAACAAGCTCTGGCCTCTGGAGGATTCAGTTCTTGCAGGATGACTTCATCTTTCAATTTTTCAAATTAGGTCAAAATAACCAATTATTGTAAAGCTTCCATTATGGTGGGGCAAAGACAAATGTTGGTGGTAAGCAAATGAAATCTGAAAAGTTCCCAGCATACCTCAAAACAGTTTGGTGTGGCTGAATGGGAGATAGATGTACGACAATGTTTCCATTTTCTTCTTAATAAGTATTTACCATAGAGTGCCAATTTGAGATGACTCTCAATCTACCCTTTTTTTCGAGTAGTAGAAATTTAACTGTGTCATGTATCATGTAGCCATTCCTTTGGCACCGTGGTGCCAATAGAAAAAAGAAGAAAAAAGTGTTCAACTTATTTTTGCGCACTGTAAAAATTCAAGAAGAGCAACCTTATATGATAACTCTTTTCTCCAACAAGACCTGAGAATAAGAAGCTATGGAGAAAGATGTGAGGCAAAAACCTTTTAAAAATTATGGGATAGTTTTAAATTATTTAGAAATAAATGCCCAGTAACAACCCTGTTTCCCCAAAAATAAGACATCCCCTGATAATAAGCCCAATCGGGCTTTTGAGTGCATGCGCTAAAATAAGCCTCCCCCTGAAAATATTTAAACACAGAACTAGTAATCAGGTAAGACAGCAAGAGGAGCCCCATCTTACTTCACGTGCCCCAAAATAATAAGATCTCCCCAAAAATAAGGCCAAGCGCTTATTTAGGGGTTAAAAAAATAAGACAGGGTCTTATTTTCGGGGAAACATGGTATAACAAGCTGCTGGAAAAAGAGAAACACAACCTGACAACTGGCTACTTGTTGGCTGACTTGAATATTGATGGATTCTGAATGTAACCCTCTGTTCTAGGTGGTGATTTTGTGGTGCATGTGTGCACATATAAAAATATAATCAGTCACTTGCGATGGTCCATGGTACTATTTTTGTGTTTCTTTTTAAATTTTCCACTCAAAGGACTTGTACATGCATTTAATAGCAATCATACTTCATTACGCAATGTTGCTTGAATGGCCTCTAGAAAAAAAATAGAAAATATTTGATGTCTATCTGTAAAATAAGCAATTGTCATACGTGTTCATCCTAGAAAATTTTGACTGTGTTCTATTGTTGTTTTAAGGTGCTACGGGCGGTAAAAAGTCTGCTGGAGGGCTTTCAGGAGGCATTAAAGAAAGTGACCACGGGCCTCTGGAGATCCAGGAGGCCATCTCCTTAAAAGAAAGAATGGCTTTGTACCAGGCCGCTGCATCTAAAGTAGAGATCAGCAACTCCTCTGCTAATGTAAGAAACACATTTTTTTGCCTAACAGATTCACATCATCCATTCAGACAGAATGGATTCTATTCTTTTATAGAATAAGGTCAATTGTATTTCAGTTTGTCTTTCATTTCTGAGTCCTGCATCAAGAGAGGTGGCTTAGTTTTGGTTTGCACTAATGGTTAATTACCGAGTTCTTTTGTGTACATTCTTTCTGGCAAACTCCTCTTTTTAATAGTTCACACTGAAATTTTTGATTACAATCCTAAAAGCAAGGGCAAAATAATACTCAAGGTGAAAAAGAGAGATAGAAAGAAGAAAAGGTGCGAAAAAAAGGGAAAGGGAAAAATAAGGAAAAAAATATTTTTAAAAGTGACTTCTGATCTTCGTCACAAGCGTAAGCAAACGTATTTTCACCTTCATCTTTTTCTGGCACATTCTTAAACAGCACCTAAAGAAAACTTGCTCTGTTCGATTAGCAATTTGGACGATTGGCTGAGGACAAAATTGACAGATTGCCCACTCTTCTGTTTAGTGTTAAAGCGAAACCTGTTTACACATAGTTTGTGAGAGGTTTTAATATAACTTAATGTAAACAGTTTTTCAAAAAAGAATACCCAAATATCATAATCTACCATCTGTCATACCCCAAGTCTGTCATTCCCAAAAATTGTATCCTTATTTTTTACCCTGTTGTGGTATCTTTGAATAAAGGTCAATTTTAAATAATAGTAGATACATTTTCAAGATGGCCATTAATTAAATTCAGAATTTTGTTCTGACACTTTAGCCAAAGCAAAGTTTCCTAAATAGCATACCCAGAATGAAAGGCAAATTCTTAGGAGTAAATGGACACGGTGGAGCTATTTGTAGCAGTAAGAATTGATTGCCCAGCTGGGTGGCAGTGCCTAGCTGACCTTGGTTAATCTCAAAATGTTAAGGAGGGTCAGATAATTCAATTATTTACTGTTGCCAAGAAAATTGTATGAACATATGCATTAAATCACCGTGAATCAAAATTGAACCAAAGGAGACTTTACTCTTAAGAACTGAAGGTGTACCAAGAATTGATAAGAAATATTAATGTGAGATGTAAATGCCTTATTCCCTAATGTGTAAATAATGTATATATGGGACATCGGGGGTTAACTTATTCTTTGGTTCCTAATGTATTCATAATTCACCACTCCCATTCTTGGCTCCACCCCTTGTATATATAAGGAGCCACCTTCACCATTTTCCTTGCTTCTATCTGTGAATATTCAGTGAATATAGAATGCCTGTTATAATTAAAGAGAAATATATTTAAACCTCTAACTCTTATTATCATTATTGAGTCTGATCCTGAAAATATTGCAACAAGCTGGTAGCAGAGGATGGTTAATTGACTCAATAAATACTTAAAGATGTCTAAGAAAGATAGGCCCAACACCAGGGCCTACAGCAAAGAAATAGAAACTGAACAAGAAATAATCAACGAATCCACAAACGCGATTTCGAGAGAATCCGAAGAATACACCACTGAAGAAGAAGAACCAATAAATGAAAATAATGACCAGGAGGAAATCGAAATAGAAAATAACGAACTCAGGTCAGAGATATTAAAACTATTAAAAAGCCAGAAGAATGATGAAAGCCTCATCGCGAATCTCCGAGAAATGCTGAAAAACAGCGGAGCAGCGAGAGAGAAAAACATTGCTAAAGAGAAACCCAAAGACCAAAAAACTGTGAGTGATATGACTACAGAGAAAGTCGTTATGAAAAAGAAAAGATGTGATCCCGCGCGAAATTTTGAATGGCAGCCATCTTGGTTCCAACAAGCCTCCAAAGTGAGCGAAGCAGAGCCAATCAAAATGCTCAGTTCAAAATTTCTGGCGCGAAAAACGTTATCAGACAACGAAAGCGAAAAGGAAGATTCAAACTCTTCAGAAGAACCAGAATCAGAAAGCGAAGACGACTTAACGAAATCCCAAGTAAAGTCAGCAATGAAGACGCTTTTTGCTGCATTTGGGCCAAAATTAAAAATTTCCAAAGCGACAACGAAGAAGCTAGAGAACAAGCCGATACCTCAAGACCTGCACGCTCCCATCCTGACTTCGAGAGCGACGACGCCCGAGCCCAGAGAGCCATGTCGATTCCGCCCTACACCGCAGACCGGATCAAGTACCAACGCACACAAAAGAAAGAAAAGAGCAGTCGCCGCCATCAAAACTCCTAAAACCGAGCCAGAAACCGACTCGTCTGAAGAGGAGCGGAGCGAGCGAGCTGCAATGGAGAGAACCTTCCACGACGACGCCAAAGAAGAAATGAGCAACGCGCATGTGCGAAACTACGTAGGCGGTCCGGAAAGACTTGAACTGGCCAGAGAACCGCGCAGACTCGTTGCGAGCATCCCCATGCCGTTTTGCAATTTCCTGCACTTGCGAGACCACGGACTACCTCAGGTTGTAAGTAATGAACAAAATAATGTGGGAAACTTACCCAGTGACTTCCCAAAACTTAGAGTTGATGGCATTAATTTGCAAGAATGGTATCAACAGCTCCAGGTTGTCTTTATGAAAGAAAATTTGCTATTCTTTATCACTAGTCCTCCAAGAAGACCTTGGACTTTAAAAATAGATTGTTTACATCATAGAGCATTTTTCTTAATAATATCTAGCGTGTCTCCTACAATGTATCATAGCATCAAACCAAACCTAACTGTTTCAGAAATAATTCAATGCATGTTTAATCTGTTTCACAGCGATAGTGTAGCTACCACTACAAGAATGTCTAAGGATTTCTTTTCTTCCAGAGTAAAACCAGGGGTTTCCATAAGTGAGCATTTGATATCTCTAAACAAAATAAGAGCTGAGCTGCATTTGAGGGGGGAAGTGATTTCAGATCAAACAATGAAAAGTGTTATTATCAATTCACTTGATTCATCATGGGATAGTTTTATGTCACACTTAGACACCATCAATCTAGGATATTTGTCCATAGAAAGTCTATCTAACAAATTGATAGCAGAAGACAATTCAAGAAAAAATCGTTCCAGCAATCACACAGAACACAAATCTTTTAGGAAGGTAGCTTTCCAGGAAAAATACAATGAAGCTTTTAAATGCCATAATTGTGGGTCCAGGGAACACAATAGAAGAGACTGTCCCAAAATCTCAAAGGAGAGACATAGGTCAGAGTATAGGAGCAAATACAATTATAGACAGTCTTCCACAGATAGACATAAATATAGAAGCCCACCAAATTACAGAGATAGTAGAGGGGGTAGAGAAAATTCAAAAGAGAGAAAATCTGGTTCACTGAATGGACTAAATAAACAAGACAGCACTAAAACACAACAAAATGAGAACAATAATTGGCTTATTGATTCTGGGGCAACCAACCACACCACTAATAACAAAAATATATTGTCTTCATTTACAGAAGATAAATTTGTAATAAAGGTAGCTAATCAAGAAAAGGTTCAAGTATTAGGCAGAGGAAATGTGACCTTGCCTGGCCTAGGAAAAATAGAGGGGGTATTGTTAATTCCAGAAATACCTCATAACATACTAAGTGCCATAAAACTAAGCAGAGATTCTGACATCAATATAGTTTTCTCAAAGGGGAAAGCAACTTTAGAGAAGGACAAAACAAATGTAGGCACTGTGATGATTAAAGGAGGCCTACCCTATCTAATAACAAAAGAAAGATGGTTACATAACATTGATTCAAATATGGAAGATTGTATTGAGGCAGATGATGAAAATGTTAGTAACAGTGACAATGATGAATGTAAAATATCTCATGATCACGCAAATACACACAATGAGAAGAAACCAAGAATAGGTAAACCAATTCATGATGAGTGTGCTCACATCTTGCATAGGAAGTTAGGACATGCAAGTTTTCCTGTAGTACAAAAAATGACTGAACACGCAGAAGGTGTCAAAATAAAAAATTGTGAAAATTATTTGGAATGCTCAGTATGTAAATCCACTAAACTAAAAACTAGTCCCAGACCAAAAAAATCCAACAGATCAACTAACAAAATTTTTGACTTAGTACATATGGACCTAGTTGGTCCATTAACTCCATCAATCACTTATAGAAAACGTTACTTCCTAACAATAGTAGACGATTACAGTCGCTATGGTTTTGTTTACACATTAAAACACAAGGATGAAACCTTTCAGAAATTTAAGGAATTCTACAAACGCATAGAAACACAACATAATATCAGAATAAAACAAATTATGACAGATAGGGGATGTGAATTCATGTCTAAAGAATTCTCCCAATGGTTAAAGGATAGAGGAATGCTACATTTCACGTCTAGTCCATTTTCTGCGTTCCAAAACGGGATTGCAGAGAGAAAGAATTCCACACTACAAACCATGATTAGGTGCACATTAGAGGATGCTGGTTTAGGCAAACAATTTTGGTCAGAGGCCTTACATTATTCAAATTACACTCAAAATAGAACCTGGTCCAGTATTGTGAATAAAACACCATATGAGGTGATGTATAATAGGAAACCCAAATTAGCACACATGCACATATTTGGAGTCACTGCAGACGTACACATACCTAAGCAGTTGAGAAGAAAGGGAGAAAACGTATCCAGAAGATTAAGATTTATGGGATATGAAACTGGCACCAAAGGGTACAGATTCATTGATAATAATAACAAATTTATAGTCTCCAGAACAGCTGTGTTCCATGAACAGGCCAATTGGTCTAAATTACATCTTAATGAAATATTTCCAAATAAATGCAAAGATACAAAATCTTGTGAGGAAGGGACAATAGAAAATCAAAATATCAACAAAAATAAAAACAAAACCAAAACTTGGACAAATAGTCAGTACAAAATAAAGACAGACACATTAACAAAAAAGGAAGCAAGATATTTGCATGATAACCATAGCAAACCCGAAAGAGCTATTAGAAACAATAGAAATCAAGTACCAAATAAATACAGAGATTACATAATGCATATGGATGGTGAACAAATGACACCTAATACATATGAGGAAGTATTAAAACTCCCTCGTGAAGAAAAGGAAAAATGGGAACTAGCTATGAAAAAAGAGATGGAAAGTTTGCAAGGATTAAATGTGTTTACACCTGCGATTGCACCTAAAGATAAAACGATTATAGGTACCAGGTGGATTTATAAAATTAAGAATCTAGAAGGAGGCAATACTCTATACAAAGCTAGATTGGTTGCACAAGGTTATGCACAAAAATATCCGGAGGACTACACTGACACATACTCCCCCACAGTGAGAACAGAGAGTGTTAAAACAGCTCTAGTAGTGGCATCTGCACTCAATCTTGATGTATTTCAATATGACATACAGACTGCGTATTTACACGCAAAACTAGATAAGGAAATATATGTAAGAGCACCACACAGTCAATACACTAATAAGAATGAAATTTGGCTATTGAACAAGAGTCTATACGGATTAAAGCAATCTGGCAAAAGATGGTACGATTGCTTGGTAAAAGTACTTAAGACCATGGATTTCAACGCTACCACTGCTGATAACTGTTTCTTTGTAAAAAAGAATGATGATCGTATTGAATTTGTATTAATTTATGTAGATGATATTTTATATATAGGAAAACACAAGGAGAGAAGAGAAACCTTTGTAAATAAGCTAAACGAACATTTCTCGTTGAAATCTCTAGGTAAAGTAAACAAATACCTTGGTGTACAAATTAACAAAACTAGAAGGGGATTCAAACTTACTCAGAAAGATAAAATCATTGAACTTCTGAACAAATGCAATTTAAACAATGCCAAACCCTGTGACACTCCTATGCAAACTGATTTCCTTAGAAACACTGATGAATCTTCCCCTGAATTCAAGGATAATACATTTTATAGATCAGTCATAGGTTCACTTCTTTATATATCTAATTGGACCAGGCCAGATATTGCATTACCACTCAACTTATTGTCAAGATATGTTAGCAAACCAACAATGTATCATTGGGAAGCAGTCAAAAGAATTCTAAGATATTTGAAAAGTACATTAGACTTTTGCTTAGTATTAGAACCTAGTAATGATAAAGAACCAAAACTTACATGTTACGCAGATGCGGATTGGGCTGGAGATATATCATGCAGAAAGAGCACTTCTGGTTATATTTTTCTATTAAATGACTGTCCAGTTTACTGGTACACTGGTAAACAAGAACTGGTAGCTACTTCGACCACAGAAGCGGAATATGTTTGTTTGTCCAAAGCTGCAAATAACCTTGTATGGTTTAATGATTTGATTTCAGATGTTTGGAAAAAACCTGCTTTGCCTTTTGTTATGCATGAAGATAATAAAGCAGCCATTGAAATATCCAGATCCGATGCCATTGGACAAAGGTCCAGGCATATAGATATAAAATTTAAGCATGTGAGACAATTGTCTCAAGATGGATTTATCAAAGCAGTGCATTGTGATACCTCTGAACAATTAGCTGACATATTGACGAAGCCTTTACCTTCTAAACAGCACAAATATTTAACATCAAAATTATATGTCTTATATTGTCCTGAATCTGAATGTAATTGGTGTTGTATAGCGAACCGGCATTTAGAGGGGGATTTGTGAGATGTAAATGCCTTATTCCCTAATGTGTAAATAATGTATATATGGGACATCGGGGGTTAACTTATTCTTTGGTTCCTAATGTATTCATAATTCACCACTCCCATTCTTGGCTCCACCCCTTGTATATATAAGGAGCCACCTTCACCATTTTCCTTGCTTCTATCTGTGAATATTCAGTGAATATAGAATGCCTGTTATAATTAAAGAGAAATATATTTAAACCTCTAACTCTTATTATCATTATTGAGTCTGATCCTGAAAATATTGCAACAATTAAGAAAAACTTACGGTAGTCCATTTGCTGCTAAGGGATAACAAACATGATTAGGTGGTAGACTCTTGGGGCTTGCTCTGAAGGTATAAGTAATTCCAGGAGAGTTCAGGAAAATAAATTGCTCTCCGCAAAGATAATAATGTGGGTCAGAGGTTCACTGTTGTGCACCCATTCGGTGTTTATTTTCTGCTCAAAAATGCTGATGTCCATTCCATCAGAGAAAATGTTCTCTCAGATTAAACTTTAGTTGCATATGCGCCTCCATGTCGAAGACACATAAAACAATGTTTGGAATCATTTTACTTTGAAACATATTGGGAAAGACAAAGAAAACAAAGCATGCAAACATTGTCACTCCAGAAATGTTTAAGCAATTCATTTCGTAACTCAAAAAGAGTCTTCAGCAAGTCAAATCAAGGATAGATAAAATATGTTTTATCCATACAATGCATTTGTTATCTCTGTATGACAAATAAAACCTATCCATCAAGCTTAATATTACATAACTTAGCCCTGTTCTAATGGGAACATGGAAATGTTCCCACCTAGGCTATTTTTCAATCTGAAAGGTACTCTCCATACAATCACAGTGACCCTTTCCCTAATTATAGAATGAAAACCAGGTTGGATGATGTTTTAAGTCAAAGTAATAACTTTGCATACATATTGGGGATTTCAAAAAAATCCTCAGTATTTACACTTGAATACCTATAAATGAAACTATTATAAGAACATAAACTAAGAAGATGTAATCTAATTGATGGTAACACCTAAAAATTTTAACAGGAGACTATTAACTGCTACCAAAATAATAGCTGCTTCCAAGCAATATAGAAATCAAATCAATCAATCAATCAATCATTTTACAAATTCCATAGCATATGGAAGCATAGCATAGCACAGGCTATGACTGATAATAAGATGTATCATAAATCATACTGCCAGCCTTTGGAAGGGATTATTTCAGTTCAATATATCCAATTACTTTTCTTCCTGATGCTATAGGCACAAAATCTATGAGAAGTAACTTAGTCAACAAAGAAATCAGAACTGTTTATGATGTTGCTGTTGGAGACAGATTTTAAATAATTAGTAATCAGAACATTAATGCTAGTGATGATAAAATTGTTATTTATGGAATTGTTTAAGGAATTTGAAATATCAGTTACAACTGTATTTTCTAAAAGAACAATAGAAATTTTGACGCCTGAATCAAATTATGATCACTGGTATAATTAGCCATTTATTTATTTATACATCTTTTTAAATGCCTGATTACCAGTGAGTTAGACACTTTTTCCTTAAAAAAGCTAAAATAATAAAATGAATGAACAAGAGCTAAGCATCCGGAAAAAGAAAAACTATACAAAACAAAACCAATGTTATAGAGGCTTAGCATCTTTCTATTCCAAAGTCTGGGAAAATAATCGGGTTTTCAATGCCTTCCAGAACTTCATCAGTGGTTCATTTCACAGTCAGCCAGATGTTCAGACTGGATTTGTCATTTTATCTATCAATCGAGTCCTTCCCAAGGACCTGATATAGGCATATGTTGATGTTTCATAGTATTAAAGGTATCATCCCAGAATGTAAGCGGTTCCAAGTAAAGCTGCCCTTTACAATTGACTCATGATGAATTTATCAATGCCGATGGTGTTTAATTGGTGTTTCAGTTGTTTTGGGATTGCACCCGAGCTATTACTATTAATACCAACTTTGCTTTCTTTTGTCACAGTCATTCTATTTGTATTTGTATTTTGTTATCTTCTCCAGTTCTTTCTCTTCTTTTCAGATGTCTCCAAGTCATGGCTGTTATCCATATTTATTTATTTTTGTCTTTCTTATCGATAATTGTTAGGTTTTGGGTGTTATGTGGCAGATGCCTATTGGTTTGAATTCTAAAGTCCCAGAGCACTTTAATTTCCTCATTTTCTATGACTTGTTCTATGTTATGGTCCCACCAGTTCTTGCTTGCAGGCAAATGGTATTTCTTGCAGATCTTCAAATGCACCATTGTTGCTACTTTGTCATGTCGTCGTTTGTAGTCAGTCTATGCGATCTTCTTATAGCAGCTAACCAGGTGATACACTGTTTCTTCAGCTTCTTTGCAGAGGCGGCACTTGCTTTCAGTTGCTGTCTTCTCATTTCTGGCTTTGTACGCATTTTCCTGTAGGCCAGTTTGGTCTCTCCAATAGTCAGTAAGCCTTCCTGATATACTAGCTTTCATGAATCTTCTTTATTGTTCTTCAGATATTCTTCCAATGCCTTTTTTTCCCAACTGTCTGATGTACTTGCAATATTCCACACCCACCTATTTTCCTTGGTAAATAAAATCTGTCAATATCACTGCAAAGATGAAAGGCATGATTTATTGCCATTATTTTTCTGGTCTTCCTATTTAGAGCCCTTAGTTTTGCTTGAGTCCAGTCCACTATTACAGCTGTGTATCTCATGACTGAAATTACCCAGATATTAATTGCCTTGATGGTATTTCCTCTACTGGGTTTGGACTTTTAAGATCTTCTTCACTCTTTTGTCCAACAGTGGTATCATCATCATCATCATCATTATCATCATTCACTCAATTTCTATGGTTGTCCATTCATCTGTGACTCTGGGTAGTTTACAGAGGATTAAATAACCAAAAGAGATCAGCAATAATATAGATATGATGAAGAGAGAAAGAAAACAATGTCAAATGTTTATTATTAACATTTAAATATCAAATATAGCCCTTCCCATTGTAACAATAATACATGCCTACAGGGGTGGGTTCTACTTACCTTTGCTACCGGTTCACAACGGGGCCGCGTGCACACTGTTCTGTGCATGCGCAGAAGCGTTCTGATGAGGTCGTGGTCAGTGGGCGGAGCCTCCCGCCGGTTTTACTAACAGTTCTATAGAACCGTTGTGAACTGGGGGCAACCCACCACTGCATGGCTACTATATTTCATGCCCACAGCTTGTGGTAAGAGCCAGGGCTTGTGTGTTTTTCCTGAAAGACAGCATGGTTTTAGATGCATGGACCTCTGGATCCACACGGCAGTTGTGACAATAGAGATATGCAATTCAGGAAAATACAGAAGAAGCAAGTTCCTTAATGCATTTTGCAGTGTCTATTTATACAGACAGTCTCATGGAGATCCATTTATAATATCGTCCACATAATGGTGGCCATTTTTTATTCCCATAAAACTGATGCGATTCTGAAGACATATGATTATTCAGAAAAGGCAATTCTGCTGACAGGATTTAGGACAAGCTACATATAATTCAGGTTGTAGATTAACATTTTAGGAGGTTTTTTAAATTTTCTATCTCATACAATCACAATTTGTAAAGGGGTGGCAAAGAGTTTATTTAATTCTTCTGTCTTTTGCCATTCTGCCATTATCCAACTCAAATCCTATAGAAAGCTTCAGGCTCTTTTATTTTTTTTTTAACCAAACAAAGAAAAACAAATATAAAAATGTTCATGGTGGGAAAAAGTTCCAAATGAAATTTAAAAAGCTGGTTTGAAGCTATGAAGCTCTTTTTGGTTTGGCTTTGGTTTACGTTGTTCCTCTTGAATTGGAATATCCACACTGATCTTGCTGGAAGATCAGTGCAGCTGTTTTTCAGGAAGAGTGTGTGTGTGTGTGTGTGAATTTGAAGACATTGTTCTTCCCCAATGGGGCTAGCCTTCCAGAGTGGCCTGTCATAGGAGGTTTCATTGGCTCCAGGGTTACAGTATTTGCCTTCCAGAAACAACTAACACAGCTATTGTTTTGAGCTCTGTAGACACTATATTTTTTTTTTAATTTTTCATGATTATGTTATTGTCTTGTTTATGAGCCACTGAGAATCCATTTACAATTACAGCGGGAGATCAGTTTGATTAATAAATAAATAGTGAGTAAGATTTTAAAGATTTAAGCATTTTGTCTTCACCCGGCAGTCTTCTTGTGATTCCAGCACCCAGCAGTAGTTTTATTTACAAAGAAAAAACAACAACCCCAAAAAAGAACAACCCAAAATTCATTCCATTTCAAGATAAGCAGCCTGATTTTGGCCTAGTGACAATAACGGTGTATTATTACTGGATAACAACCGGTGTGCAAGAACTGAGTCCAGAAGAATAGAAAGCACTCACAAAATTTCCCCACTTTTTTTTTTTTTTTTTTAATTTCAGCATTGCACTGCTCCCAAGTTGTTGGGGTTTTTTGCTTGGTTTAGATCTGTAGCTACTGTAAATAGAGTTTATGATATTGGAATTCTTTCTAGAAGAAAAGCTACAGCATGCCATACAGACTGCATAAAAAGCACTTTCTATACCGTGTTTATAAAATAAAAAAAATGACACACATCTCAGTTTTTCATTAGATCAATATGAGAAATTTGACTTATTTGAATTCTCCCAGCCCTGTTTAAAAATAGTGAACCTTATGACGGACAACAAAAGGAAGAATGCAATGAAAAGTACATATTTCTTTTGACTCTGTTTCTGGATATGAAAAGAGGTCTAAAAGAGGCTACCTTTAAATTATCACTTATTTAATATTTTCCATATTCTCTTGTGTTTTAAAGGTTTATTCAAGTATTCTTTGATCCACGAGAAATTGAAGATAAAAATGTAAGCAAAATTATTGCACAATAGAAACTACACAAAAGAAAAAATAAGAAGTGTAACTTAATGCACATACAAACACATTTAGTATACTTTTAAACTAAGTATAAATACATTTGGAATCTTATGGAAGATACATTTTAACGATCCATGCTTAGTGTAGCTCAACTAAAAAACAGAGGTATAAAAAGAGGAATCATGTTGTTGCCATAATCAGAAATGGAGACCAAAGGTGAATAAAACAATCTTTAGCTGAAGGAGTCTTCAGGAATCTTTACTGCAGAGTTCATTTTTCAGCCAATTCCATTTCCCACACCATTGATCCAAAGAAAGATATACTCTGTTTTTCTGTAATAAATCTGACTCTTAAGAATAATAATTGAATTCGTTTCTTACCCTTTGCTAATTCTTGTGTCACACCATCTTAAATGTCCTGGCAAATCTAGACAATAAATCTATACTCACAGTCGTAATTAAGAATTGTGTAATCTGTCTAATTTATTCAAAAACTTTTAGTCAAAACAAGCGAGTAAATGCCCATTTCCAGCAGAAATAGCAATGCATTCCAATTGGATGACAACCCAACCCCATCGAGAAACCCCATTGAGTAATACAATGCCATTTTAAGGTCCATGGTATTGTTTCTGAAGTGTTGGTGTCTTTCCAAAAACAGTTTTAGGAGAAATGTTAAGTAATAATGTTTTTCAAATGGACTTAGGTTCAGATCACAAGCCCTTTCCCTGTTTTGTTAAAAACTCTGAAGAGAGCCAACTGTCATTGTCTTATCTAGCATTTTCTCGCAGGTGCAGCTGGGTCCCTTTTTTGGATCAATGAACACCATTTCACATGATCAAACACAGCAACTGGGTCCAACTGAACAATTTTTGATGTCTGCATTAATGGTGTCCTGCCACCTGAAAGCCACTTGTGCTTGTTGTAAAACACTACATATAACATGAAGAGATTCCTTTACATTAACTACAGTAATACATACGGACATATTTTTCAGTTTGTTAATATTTGATTAACAAGCTATCATGAGCTTAAGAAAAATATGCTATATCTCCTTCTTTTCAAATCAAGCTAGAAACTTGTAATCAGCTTTATTTTCATTTGTTTCACTGTCCTCTATCAACAGAATGAACAGAAAATAACATTTTAGGAAGAACAATAATCTGAATAACAATATGTATAAATGACAGGGGAAAAAGGTTATTGCTGAAAAAGCAATAAGGTGTTGCCAGGTGCTTCAATGAGCAGAGACACCCCCCCATACACAAAGATTAGGAAGTAGCTCTTGGATAGTGTCATACAGAATACAGAATAACAGAGTTGGAAGGGACCTTGGAGGTCTTCTAGTCCATCCCCCTGGTCAGGCAAGAAAATTTATTTATTTAATTATTTATTTATTAAATTTTTATACCGCCCTTCTCCTGAAGGACTCGGTGGTGCACAGCCAAAGATAAAAACAAATACATATATAAAATTTAAAAACCATTTAAAACATATTAAATACTTTGGCCCCAACCATTAAAACAAAAACAACCCATTAAAATTAATATTTAGGCCAACCCAGCTTGTTGGAACAATAACGTTCCACGGCGAAAGGTGTGCAGGTCAGGGATCATCCGTATCTCTGGGGGCATTTCATTCCAGAGGGCAAGTGCCCCCACAGAGAAGGCTCTCCCCCTGGGTGTCGCCAGTGGACATTGTTTGACCAACGGTACCCTAAGGAGTCCCTCTCTGTGGGAGCGCATTGGCCGGTGGGAGGCTATCGGTAGCAGAAGGTGATCTCGTAAGTATCCAGGTCCTAAGCCATGGAGCCCTTTAAGGATGGTAACCAACACCTTGAATCACTCCCGGAAGACCACCGGGAGCCAGTGCAGCTCACACAGGAGTGGGGTTACATGGGAGCACCGTGTCGCTCCCATAATCACCCACGCGGCCGCATTCTGGACCAGTTGGAGCCTCCGGGTGCTCTTCAAGGGGAGCCCCATGTAGAGAGCATTACAGTAGTCCAGACGAGAGGTGACGAAGGCATGAGTGACCGTGCGTAAGGAGTCCCGATCCAGAAAGGGACGCAACTGGCAAATCAGGTGAACCTGATAAAAAGCCCCCCTGGCCACAGCCGTCACATGATCTTCAAGAGACTGTATCGTTGCAGACAAATGGTTGTCTATCCATCTCTTCTTAAAAACTTCCAGTGTTGGAGCACTCACAACTTCTGGAGGCAAGTTGTTCCACTGATTAATTGTTCTAACTGTCCAGAAATGTCTTCTTAGTTCTACGTTGGTTCCCTCCTTCATTCGTTTCCATCCATTACTTCTTGTCCTGCCTTCAGCTGGTTTGGAGAATAGGTTGCCTCCCACTTCTTTGTGGCAGCCCCTTGGATATTGGAACATGACTATCATGTCATCCCTAGTCCTTCTTTTCATTAAACTTCAATCCAAGGGCTGTAACAAGCACACCAGCCTGGTTGACAAAAGTGCTTGCAACACTTTGGCCATAGCTTGTGCCTCTAATGACAAAGAAGAATCTAAAACCATTCCCAAGCCACCAACTCCATCTTTTGGGGACATATATAACCCTATGCAGAACAGCCTGATAAATATGGCAAATGTACTTTACATCCTTCCATGGGTGAAATTTATTCAGTTCTAATTAGAATTGAGTTAGCTCTGCTGGTGTTTTGTAAAATCTCTAGTTATACGATGCCATTCTTATATTAAATTTCCCCTAATATTTTGTGCTAGTATTTTTGTAGAGTACCCTGTATCTGCTCCAACACAAAGATGACTGATTATAGCTCTAAATTGTATCCAAACTGCTCCCAATAATAATTTAATATTTGCATGCAGAAATAGCAAATTTAGAAGCACATTTTTGATCAAATGTATTGTATTTCTATTATGTGTTGTATTCCTTATCCAGAAGGATTTTAGAATCAAAAAGAAAACAAAATTAAAATTAACAGTTTCTTTTACTCATAGTTAGCCACCAATTTAAAATTTGCTCCATCTTCCCTGTAAAATTCAGGAAAAGTTTAAATAAACAGAACACAACTTCTACAATGTTATTCTTAAAGAAGGACTAAAATTGTATTTGGGAATCCACAAACCATTTCACATTGAGCTCAGTGCCAGGTGATTGCGTGAACATACTGTATCCATATGGAGATCATTTTCTGCTGGGTTTTTTTTTTTTTTAGAATTTATTTTTACTTTCCAGGCTTGCCTGCACCTCTCAAATTCCCCAGCACAGAATGCCATCCACATACTAAATAGCCTGCTCTTGTTTAGCTTCTAGGCTCAGGCAAATTGGCCAGGTGCTTCCACCTACTCAAACAAGTGATAACTTATAACTTGTGCTTGTTAAAATCTCTGACAGTCACCCACATTCCAATTTTCATAAAATGTAAACAACAAAATCAGTTTGTTGCTTACAAATCCAATTCTTGAAAATTGCATGCACTTCCATAGCAACAATGGTAGCAGCCCCCAAACGGATCCATGAAGCTTTAAAATTGCTGAGAATCCCACAGGAGCCAATGTGACTGACAAAATATTAGAGGGTGAAAAGGAAGAAAAAGTATCAACATGGGCCATCCTACCTCCCATGTATATCTTACATGCAGTGCTGAATTCCAATTTTTTTTACTACTGGTTCTGTGGGCGTGGCTTGGTGGGCATGGTGTGGCTTGGTGGGCGTGGCTTGGTGGGTGTGGCAGGGGAAGAATACTGCAAAATCTCCATTCCCACCCCACTCCAGGGGAAGGATACTGCAAAATCCCCATTCCCTCCCCACTCCTCGGGGAAGTATATTGCAAAATCTCCATTCCCACCCCACTCTGGGGCCAGCCAGAGGAGGTATTTGCCGGTTCTCCGAACTACTCAAAATTTCCACTACCGGTTCTCCAGAACCTGTCAGAACCTGATGGATTTCATCCCTGCTTACATGGATGTATACCTTATACGTGCAGTCATATGTTGGTGCTTAAAAAAAAATATTTTCAATATCCTATTAGCAAGGGCTGCCAAAGTGATCTCCCCCCAATCAATTAAAACCTATGGTGATGCTAGCTTGAGTCACAAAGGCAGAATTTCTTTCCAGGAGGAGAAGAGTGATATTTCCACCAATGGGAAACCAAGTGATCCCCAAGCTCTTCAGAGCTCAAGTGTTTCATCTATAAAGCTATTGAACTGTAGCTAAGATAGAAATAAATTGGTTCAACAAAGATGACAGGATGAGATCACAGGGCACAGAGCTGATCATTAGTGATGTGAATGCAGACTTCAGTTTTGCTTGATGGTCCTCTTTAATGGGGCCAGAATGCGATTTACCGCTACTTACGTTTAATAGATTTGCATTTGGAGTTTTGAAAGAACGTGGATAATTTTTAAAATGTCAGATGAACTTCTTAATATCATTCAGCTAGTAGGATGGATACTGGGGGCCCAAACTCTATAGTATTGCACTAGATGGTAGATTTCCCTGCCAAGAGCTATTCCAATGTGTTGAATTGCAATGCTTGCAGGTTTTAGAAGGTGCCATTCCAGGGGTGAAATGCTCCCGGTTCGGACCAGATCACCCGAACCGGTAGCGATGGCAGGTGGTGGTTCGGAGAACCGGTAGCAAAAATCCCTGCCCCCCCATCATGCCCAGCTGAGCCGCACGATCATCAGAGGCTTTTTTTTTTACCTTTAAAAGCATTTTTTCTACAACCTCTTCCGATGAAAAAATGCTTTTAAAAGTTAAAAAAAAAGCCTCTGATGATCGCGCAACTCTGCTGGGATTGTCAGGGGCTTTTCAAAGCATTTTTTTCTGCAACCTCTTGGCCGAAGAGGTGGTAAAAAAATGCTTTGAAAAGTCTCTGACGATCCCAGCTGAGTTGCCTGATCGGCAGAGAGGCATTTTTTAAAAAACCTCTCTGACGATCCCAGCTGAGTCGCCTGATCGGCAGAGGCTTTTCAAAATGCTTTGAAAAGTTAAAAAAAAAAAAGTTGGCCACGCCCACCCAGTCACATTAACCCCACCACCAAGCCACACCCACAGAACCAGTAGTAACAAATTTTACATTTCACCCCTGTGCCATTCCAATGTGTGTATATATAAGGTGACAGATTGGAAAAGTCTGAGTTACGGTAGTTTAATGGGTAATAGATTCTGCATGTATAATAGAAGAGATTCTGAATATTGACCTGAGAAGATACGAATGACCAAAAGAAAGGCACTAAAGCAAAGCTTACTTGATACAAAATATTACTGGGCATTTACCAGTTACATGGTGCTGCTTCCAAGGACTTCAGCTGGGATGGAAACTGAGAGTTCTAATGGCTTGGGGAGATGGGACATGAGCACAAGGCTCTAGAATAGAATAGATTACAGAACCTCCTGCTTGACCAGTGGGCTGGACTAAAGACTTCTAAGGTCTCTTCCGGCTCATTCATTCTATTTTATTCCAGTCCTGCTAGAAACTGCCATCCTTCCCCTGCAGCTAATAGAGTGGGAAGGGACCTTTGAAGTCTTCTAGACTTCAATTTTGGCTTAAGCAGGAGACCTTGCATCATTTCAGACAAGTGGCTGTCCAGTCTCTTCTTGAAAGCTTCCAGTCTGTTACTGGACCCACAGAAGCACCCACAGCTTCTGGAGGCAAGTCATTCCACTGATTAATTGTTCCCAGCGTTAGAAAATTTCTCCTTAGTTCTAGGTTGCTTCTCTCCTTGATTATTTTCCATCCACTCTTTCTTGTCGTGCCTTCTGGTGCTTTGGAAAATAGGTTGAAATATCAACCCACATCCATATGCACATCTCTATTGGTGCCACTGTATCCTAAAGGACAAGATTTGTATAGATGTTGTTGGATCAGGCGCAGGGAAAGAAGACATGACCAGCTCGATACATTTAGTACCTTTATTGCAACAGTAACAGACTGGTGCTGCACTGCCGGAGCTCTCCTTATATTCGCTCCGGCAGACGCACCGCCCCTAAGACAGCTATTCAAAATCCCCACCGGAGGATGCCAACCAATCCGGATGGATGTCCTTATAAGGACATAACAGATGTGGAGACCAAATATATTACCATTTTTGGTTCTCTGAAAGGCTTCACATTTTGCCACATTCTCAAGAGCTTTCTGTCTTTAATTTGTTCTTGCATTGAATTGTTCTCGAATACATGAATAAATCATTATATCATCAACCATCAGGCAAGAGATGGCCTATCTATCATATACAATTAGTATCTAACGTATTGTATTAGTAGCGATTGGCATTTCATTTTTGGTCAGTCCTACACAATAATGTTTCTAATTGTGTGTTACATTCTCTGATTGCAAGAGAATACTTGCTTGTTCCCATCTTTTTGGAGAACGCTCCTCTCTAATTCACATAGAGAGACTTGTATGGACAAACCATACTAAAAAAAAGTCTAGTCAACTATAATTAGTTAATTATAAATCAAAGCAAATTAAATGTTTTCTGCTCAAGAAAGTTTTAAGGTGTTCAGAGCTTATGCTTATTTGAGCTTTCCCCTGGCATTTCCTTCTTTTTGATTCTTACTTTTTCTGTGCTGTTTTGTGTGCATTAAACCCGGTGACCAAATAAATGAAAACATGGAGAAACGCAAAATGTTGAAATAATTCTTGATATTGTGTTTTGGTTAATACTTCTACTGCTTTGAATGGAAAGTGTCCGCTTTGCTGTTCATTTCAAACATTGACCCATATTTTGGCTGGGCCCTTTCCATGTATGGGATCAGGACAAATGCTTTCATTGTCTTCTCTGATAAAAGCTTCCATTTATGCCATTTAAGCCATCAAAACTTAACTGGATCTCACAGTGACATTAATTTACTTTTGCTTGAACAGGATATCAGAAAGGACAGTGACTATTTTCTAGGAGCCCATTATATAAGTCACATCCAGCAAAGAGTTTAAAGAGTGTCAGATAAAAATGGCCCACTACAAATCATTGTGATTGCACTGGCTTGTGCTAGGCATGCATGAAATGGTTGCTTGATAATATAACTGGCTGTTCACACTTGCTGTGCCAAAACATAGATCTTCAGACATAGCTTTCATGTCTTTGGATCCTTCGAAAAATAAGACTATTTTGCTAGGCTATGCTTTGTTGCCCCTCAGATATATGCACTGGAATCTCAAAATGACTTGGATGTTTCAAGAAAATTTCATTCCCTGCTAGTTTCTGAATTTAAAAAAAAGAAATATATCAGCTCCTAATGGGGATAGGGAAGGAAGGAAGGAAGGAAGGAAGGAAGGAAGGAAGGAAGGAAGGAAGGAAGGAAAGGAAAGGAAAGGAAAGGAAAGGAAAGGAAAGGAAAGGAAAGGAAAGGAAAGGAAAGGAAAGGAAAGGAAAGGAAAGGAAAGGAAAGGAAATAGAATATCACTGTAACTCTCCAGATAAATATATGTACTCAAAGTCAACAGTCCCATTATTACTAGGGAAATTTTCTTTTTGTGTATTATTTATGGAGGTGTTAAAATCAAATTTGATTCAATTTGCAGTGGTACTAATAGAAAGATCTGGGAACAGTAGTTGAGTGTATTCTGAATAAGCACCACGCTGCTTACTTTAGCAACTTTAGAGAAATGCAACTTTAAATTACTTCAACGAAATTGTACTTGTAAATCATGAGAAGTAATTGTTCTGTTTATTGTTCATTGATCAGATCCCAAGCCAGGTACTATGTTATGTGGTGGATATTTGTCTATAAGAAGGGTTTAAAGAAACTGCCGTAGGTTCAGAGAAGGGCAAGGAACTAGAATCATAGTCCTTTGAAGACAGACTGAAAGGGCATATTTATCCCTGAAGAAAGGTGACTGAAGGGGTTATGCTACCACTTTTCAAATGAGTGAAAGGGTATCATATAGAAAGTCAAGAAGTATTCTAGGGTGCAGGACATGGAATAAGAGATGCCAGTTGAAAGAAGACATAAATTGAATGTTTTAAAAAAGTTAAAATTGAATGTTAAAAAAAGTTTTCTAACAAAGCTCTTGGAAGTGGAACAAATCACAAAGAATAGATGAACTTGGTTTCCTGAGAAGTCTTAAAATGGAGGGTAGAAGGCTACCTATTGGGGGTACGTATATATGTATGTATGTATGCATGCATCATGCATATAATGAACCTTGGATTCAAAAATATGAAAAATATTTACATTGTTTTATATTATATCATTATATTTTGTTTTGCTTTTAATGCTAAAATTATATACCTGCACATTTAGGTCTTTTTAATGTAATACATCCTTATATACTTTAAACAAAGGCCGCTTATATAATTTATGTAGTTATGTATAAAGTATATCTTACTAGCATAGCTTACTTTACGGTCTCATCTCGAAACTATTAAAAATAAAGATCATGAAGGCTGACTAATAGATTCAGACAGTGCATAAAGCATATTCAGTTAAACAAAGGGGATGGGGCAGAAGAAAGAAAAGAACAAAACCATCCGTACATAGTTTCTTACTGTTGTACGGAAGAACTGAGTGATCTTCAATAGGCACTTAATGAGGTAGCTGAAAGTATCGTGTGAATTTCAGCAGTATGAGCATTTCAAAAACCAGCCTGCAAATGTCTGAAATGTATTGTTCTGTCATTCAGTCGTGGTATAAACAGCATAAATCTAGTATGTAATAGGAAAATTTTTAACAATGCACCAAATCACTCAGGTATTCTGTTTCCAAATTGTAAGGCTGTAACGATAAGATTATCAAAATACGGGCTGTTATAACTAGCCTGTTCCTGTCCAGTTGTTAGAGCAGGGGTGTCAAACTCAATTTCATCGAGGGCTGCATCAGGGCTGTGGTTGACCTCGCAGGGGCTGGAAGGTGTGGCTGATGGATGGGTGTGGCCAACTGGGTGGGCATGGTCAGCTTGACACCACTCCCCAAACTGCTGGCATGTTTCCTCTTTACATTGGGTAGACTTTTGCATTGGGCCGAAGCCATGGTAGCCTGATGTTTCCTCTTCACATTGGGTAGACCGGGCAGAAACGATTCGGGCCAGCCTGTTTTTTTTTTTGTTCTAACCTAAACCTCAACCCAGAACCAGACTCGGGATTGAGATAATCATTGTTCTCCATTAATGTCTGCAGTTCCATCTTCTCAGGCACTAGCTAAAGAAGACAATGGAAAGATATTCATTCCTAGGTATTCGTGAGTTTCTGTAGGAGAACGAATGACAGAACCTGGGGGCAGAGTCAAAATAGGAATCAATTTACAGTCTCTACATAGCCACAAAAGGACTAAGCCCAACCCCTCTTGAATTTTTTTGGTCCTTATCTAGCACCAAAATAGTGCTAGAATTCTGGGAGTTGAAGTCCACCAGGCTTAAAGTGGCCAAGATCTAGAGAGTTTCATTGGAAGTAGGTGAACTCATGTCTTCTTTAAAGCCAATAGGTTCCATTATCTGAGGATACCTCTCATAAATTCTCAGATTCATCTAATCAATCCACTAAGGCTATTCTGAACAGACCACATTGTGCTTGTTGAATATGAAGTAAGCTGGTCAATTATAAAGGTCTTTTCCATGGTCTCAAAAGATAAAAAGGATGCTTTATTTTTACATGAGATAGTCCACTAAGTTCAATGGACTACCTCATCTAAAATCCGAAAAGGCAAAATTCCAAAGTGATAAGAAGGTGAATGAGTTTAATCCTCAAAGCAATTCCAAAGTGCAAAGCAAAATACCTGGGCTACCGCCCCTCCATATGCTAAACTAAAAACTAAACAAGGGCATGCTTTATCTTATGCATAGGCCCATATACATAGGGAGATCTGTTGTAAAAGTGTAAATTGCTGACTTTTCCACTAGGAGAGCCTCAACATTAATTTTGAGTTCTCCAACAACACATTTGAGAGTACATTGGTCAAATGTTATGCTATGTCCAAACTGTACCTAAAGGCTCCAGCTAACCCAGCAGAAATGCAGCCTGTAATGAAGTCATATTTCTGTGAACCTCGGCCCACCTCTCAATTTGAGCTAATGCTATCCTGAAGAACTTGGTGGACAGAGATGAGGCACCACAACATCAGCCCGTTCACCTGTTTGGATCACCGCAACACAGATCAGATCTGTTTCTTATCTTGAAATCTAATCACTGGATTTTTGAGGGGAAAAGAGTTGTGGGAAAGCATGTTTCTATTTTGTTTTCTGGAACTTGTTTTCCCAATTTATTTTTGATGCTATTTTGTGAGATAATTTACCAAATCCAGAGCTCCAAAGTCCCTATGTGAACTCATACTTGCCCAAAACATATTTCACAAAATCCTGCAGATATATTCCCTTGGATTTTTTTTTTCCAGAAGCTAACAAACACAGTAGAAGATTTGCAATATGTGTGTGTTTATCTGTTTTTCACAGCTTTACGATACAAGAATGCTAGCAGCAAATTTACAGGTCTTTCATGCTGGCATCGGAGGAGTGAAACACACATTCACCCACCATACATGAACAGTGGTGTATGTGAAACAAAAGAAATGTATATATTTACATGCAAACTCTATTTACGTGCCATGCGGTTTAGGAGGAGCTGTTTCAGTTGGAGAAGCAGATGGTGGGGGTTATTTTTCTACTCCAATTCTCCCAATTTCGATTGTTGTATCAATGTTTGGAGAAGAAAATTGCTCAGCGGGGAAAGCATTTTCTCATCACTTGCTTTTCTTCAGAAATAGCATTCCTTTGTGTGGAGTGTATCCCAAGCTGAGCATGCATGCCCAATAACACAATTCCAGACAAAATGTTGAATTCAATGTAACTGAACATAAATCAGTTGTGAAATGGCAAACTTACTTATGTGAAGTTAAAAATATAACTGTACGATCTCTGCATCTTTCTGCATAATCTCACACTTACGTTTTCTAGCTAAACCATCCGATCTTCATGATCTCTTGGCGTGCTGTTTTTTTCCTTGCACCTTTTTCTGTCTTAACCAGAGGTGGTATTCAGCCGGTTCGGACCAGTTCGGGCGAACCGGTAGCAGCAACTGCAGGTGGGCCGGGCCACCCGCCCCGGCGTAATGCTGTCCTATTTAGCCATGTTTTCGAAGCCGGGCACATGTGCAGAAGGTGTACTCGAGGGTGCGCGCAAGGGGCGAACCGGTGGTACGAGTATGTGAAACCCACTGCTGGTCTTAACTCAGATGATTCCTTCTGATGGGAAAGGTAGTAATAGTTGACCATCCCTTGTCACAACCAGCCAACCGTTTCCTGGAACCTTCCAACTTAAAAACAGATGGTTACTCCATAGAGGGACTCTCCTTAAAGAGGGCTGCATGGTTTTTTCCCCTTCTAAAAATGGCAGAGAACAATTCCATCTTTCTACCCTAAGCAGCTGCTGCATTTAGAGCAGGGCCACTTTAGACTGATGAAGAATGGCTCCTTTTGCAATTACAGCTGTGACATTTTAAAATAGCAGAGTTACAGCAAAGAAGTTTCTACTTCTATTACATTTATTTATGTTATTTTAAAAGACTTATGAGCCACTTCAAAGGGAGCCAGATCTGAGTGGCATATTATTCTCATTCTTCAAAATTTAAATTAAAACAATTTGTGTGTGTGTGTGTGTGTGTGTGTGTGTGTGTGTGTGTGTGTGGCTTCAAGTCTTGGACAAGTCCCTGCAGTATTCTTGGCAAGATTTCCAAAGTGATTTGCCCTTGCCTCCTTCCTAGGGCTGAGAGAGAGCGACTGGCTCAAGATCACCCAGCTGATTTAAACCCTAAAAGGCAGGACTAGAACTCACCACCTCCCTCTTTGTAGCCTGCTGCCTTAATCACTACACCGCATTGGCTCTTAATTAACAAAACAAACACTAACACTCCAGCAAATCCATAGGAAAGGAAAAAGGGGAGAATATTTATTCAATCTAGGCCAAAATCCGAACACCATTCCTTACCCTCATAACATTCCAATGCCTAATGGGCTTTCTAAAGGACCAGCCTGATACAAACTATAGCACCCACAGGAAGGAGTGCTATAACTGAAAACCCCACAGATTTTTGTGGTGTCTGAGAGCAGGTACTTGGAACAAATGCACCTGTTTTAATCTTACTAAACAGACAGGTGTAATTTAGGAAAGGTGGCTCTGGAGCTATCTAGATCTTGAGAACTAGCACTTTGAATTGTAACTGGGAAGGTAGCTTATTGGTAGTCAGTGCAGCTCGCTAAAGCAGAGCAGATACATGGGTGTAGTGAGTAAGGCATGCCCTAATTTCTCAAACCACTGCATACTGGAGCAGCTGTAGATTTCCTAGAACTGAAACCGTACGGTCTCACCAAATTTGCCATCAAATATTTAATCTTCAGAAGGGGGAAATAAATACATATATTTATATATAAATAAATATAATAAATAATATATTTATATTAATTAAACTGGTGGTATTGAATTCTTAAATTAAGTTAAAACCGTAACAGCCAAATATTGTTTGGAAGTGGTTGGAAATGTTAAGAACTGGACTTGCCCAAACATTTTTCTGAAGTGAAAAAGCTTAATCCTTACACGGTTCCAGGAATCCATTTTGTCCCTTACAAACCATCTAACCATCTAACTCCTCCAAACAAATATCCTGAAGAGACATTTCCTCCAGGAGTGCTTTGCAGCCGCAGAAGCAAAACTGAAGGGTTGCCTTTTGCCTGTGGGCTTCCCCCTCCCCATTCCTGCTGTGCCCTTGAGGACAACAGTCCCCTCTCTTGCAGTCCAAAGGCAATAAGAGGAAAGAGAGCAGTGAGATTTTACTCAAACATGACTACATAGAGCAGCGGTCCCCAACCCCCAGGCTGGGGCCCACTACCAGGCCACGGCCTGTTTGGAACTGAGCCATGCAAGTGGGCAAGTGCGCACATGCAGCTCCATTTGCACAAGTGGCAAGCACTCCTGCTCACTCACAGCTCCACTTGTGAGAGTGGCAGGCATACACACGAGCACCCACCGTTCACACGGGGCCATCCCCTCCCCCCCCCACAAGCAGGCTGCCAAGCTGGAAAGGTTGGGGACCACTGAGAGGCAAAACAGAACTAGAGGCAAATGTAGAAAAGCAGGGACTTGGGGCTAATTATTACTGTGGTAGAACCTTAGAGCCAGTTTGTAGTAGTGGTTAGGACATTAGAATCATGGAGATGGTGAGTTTTAGTCCTGCCTTTGGCACAAAGCCAGCTGGATGACTTAGGCCAGTCCCTCTTTCCCAGCCCCAGACAGAAGGAAATGGCAAACGTTTTGGAACAATCATGCCAAGAAATCATGCCAAGGAAGCAGTCCAGGCAGTCCAGGCAGTCCAGGCAGCTACTAGCAGTCTGATTTGAAGGTACACAAATAATAAATAAATAAATAAAATCTGGTGGCTCAGTCTTTTACCCCCTCCTCTTAAAACTCTGAAAAATAACAGCCATCCATTGAAGTCGAAAGAAGCAAAGTAAGATGAATAAGCAACAGGAAAGGTCTAGAAGACTATGATTAGTCACAGTGTGGTTGTTAGAAGCAAATAGCATTGTGGACCAGGTAGACAAGATCCAGAGGGAGGCTTTAAATGTTCTTGCCTAATTCCTAGTCTCTAATTTGTTATCAAACCTAGGCTTTTAAATCTCACGTGGTTCACAATGTCAGATTATGAATTGAATCTGACACAAAACACAAAAGTGAAGTCCATATTGTTGCACTAATCTTCAACATTATAAAAGAGGCTCCTGAGACGGCCTGTGTTGGTTTTGAAAAGAGAGATTAATTCACAGTTGTATAACAGTAGAATCTCTTCCTAGTCTCTGAGTCCCTGATGGTATAAAGCAGTTAATGGTCCTGAAGAAATGCTGGATTAGAAGATACTGAGGGCTACTGATTGTTAGTGCTTCTTTAATCTTTTAAATCAATGCGGTAATAATAATATCCCCGTAAGCTTCTGCTTAAATCTGGGTAATGCATTAGGCATTCATATTTTAGGTATTTTGATGACATTCTTTTCATGAGTTTGCCTTAGAAGGTTGGCATAACTTATTAAGACCCGCACATAGCTGGATTGGAATGGAGTGGAATGAACCAATAGCAAAATATACTTTATATGTGAAGCAAAACAAATTTAAACAATTCACAGCATTGCGCACTGGATATTTTGCATTTTCCTTTTCAGATACTTTTAATATTTAGTGTGTTTCTGTAGCTTCTTGGAACAGAATATATATATTTTAAAAACACAAACTTTAAAACCAAACACCACAATTTGTAAGAACAGGCAGAAATAAAATTTATAATTAAGTAATGCCTAATCGTGTACAGGTAGGCTTTGGTTAACAATGGTAATTAGGACCAGAATTTATGGCTTAGGCCCGGGGTACTTGTAGGACCATCTCCAGCCGTTCTCCCATCGTCCTGTGCACTCTCACAGAGTCGGCCTCCTCAGGGTGCCGTCGGCCAAACAATGTCGGCTGACGACCCCCAGGGGGAGGGCGTTCTCTGTGGGAGCCCCGACCCTCTAGAATGGATTGCCCACTGAGCTCAGGACAGCCCCCGACCTTCTTTCCTTCCGTCGCGAGCTGAAGACGTGGCTCTTTCGCCAATTAAACTGATCCGTTTGGGGGTACACTGGTATAATTTTAAATCGTTTTTAATTGGGTTACTGATTTTAATTTTGTATTGTATTGTGATTTGTATTGAAGTTGTCATTTTGTAAGCCGCCTTGAGTCCCTAGGGAGAAAGGTGGCATATAAATCGCAATAAATAAATAAATAAATAAATAAATAAATAAATAAATAAATAAATTTACATCACTAAGCAGTGCAGTTGTAAAACGTGATATAATGTGACTTAGCAGTGGCAATTCCAGCTGTTCCTGTTTACCGTTGTTAAGTGAGGACTGTATGGCTCATTCAGCAAGAGCCTCCCATGGTGGTCTCCCATGATGATGACTTCTGACTTACACTGCTGGTTTCCCCATTGACCCCATTGAAGCTGGCTGGGAAGGATACAAATTGTGATCACATGACCAAGGGACAAATCTGATGGTTGGAAATCCAGGCCAGTGGCCATGCATTCAACTGCATTCAGATTACAGTTACTGTATGTAACCACAGAGCAATGCACCGGTCAGAATTTTAAAGATCAGTTGTAACTACCACTCATCATAAATTGAAATGTTCAGTGTATGAGTGATCATTAAACAAGGACCACCTATATCCACTTTCTCTGAGAGTAAAGCAAGTTGAACTCAGAAGTGCTATCGAATATCACAACAGCTTAAATCCGCTTGGAACTGGGCACACCATCTCTCGCCACTGTTCTGTGGAAGTGTGCTATTGGCTACTGGCTGACTCTGTGGGTCAGACTTCCAAACTACTATTTAGGCCAGTGCTTATGGTGGGACGACTTCCACAGTCCTTGGGCCTGCAATATTCATACCAAACTTATGAAGATAGGTATTCCCCCTATTGAAGCCCTTATGCTTGGCCCAGATGCAGCCAAATCGCTGATATTTCAGCGATTGGATAATATTGAAAGACAACAGAATCTGGCACTTGGTGCGGGAGTTTGTTTTCTGTTTTCTCTCGGTATTACTCCCCGAATGCACACACACCCAAATATCTCTCTATGCTATCCTTTGTTAAATACAGGTTGGCCTTTCTAAAGGCACGTTTTAATGTGATCCCCTCGAATGTCCTAGATAGCAGGTGCTCGGGGTGTGTGAAACCCACCCACTGTTCATGTGATGGTCGATCTCCGGAATCGTTGGCTCACATCGTATTTACATGCCCCCATTATCGGGAGGTAAGGTCAGAACTTATCTCTCCCATTTGCCAAAGATTTCCTGGATTATCTGAAAATCTTAGTCTTCGCTTCTTACTCCAAGATACTGATTCTAAGATTACATTAAAGGTAGCAAATTTTTTTGCTGCTGTCTTGGGATGTAAGAGCCGAGGGAAGGGATGGGCTGGACCCATTGACTGAGGTTAGCTTCATTGATCGCCAGCGGTTGAGTTAGCTGGTGGTTGTATAAAGTGCCGATGTGTGGATTTTATGCAAATTGCAATATAGTATTTTCTACCTATGTACAATTTTAATCGACTATAGTCCATATAGATTGGAGCTAAAAATTTAAAATACATGAACTGTGAGTTTGATGGAGTGGTTTCCACCATTGATCTTGTTGCCGTTCTCCACTTCAGTCTGGTCGTGTGCCAGCTGTGAGCCTTGGATGTTTTGGTTTTTTGGTCTATGACCGCAATAAAGTATGCTGCTCTGCACAACAGCTTACTGAACAGCCAATTTGGTGTAGTGGTTAAGGCACCAGGTTAGAAACCAGGAGACTATGAGTTCCAGTCCTTCCTTAGACACAAAACCAGCTGGATGAGTTTGGGCCAGTTAATCTCTTCAATCCTAGAAAGGAGGCAATGACAATCCACTTCTGAATTCCTGCCAAGGAAAGTGCAGGGACTTGCCCTGGCATTCACCAGCCATCAACACTGATTTCAAAGATAGAACAAAACCAAAAACACCCGAAGTAGCCTTTTGCTGTTTTTAAGGGCTTATTTTTTTATCTCTTTACTTTGTTCTTTCCCCACCAGGCTCTGGAGGAATCAGAGGCATGCAGAATACCTGGAGGCTTGGCAAGTGTAAAGAACCAGTTTGAAAAAGGAGAAGCTCAGTACCAGTATCGGCAAAAATCTGTACAGGTAAAATGAAGGAATCCTAATAGTTGTTGACTTGTTGAGCCGTAATGGGGACATCACAGTCCTGATCTTCTGGAACGCATCTTACAACGCAAAGCTCTTGCTATATACAATATGTGTCCCATTTTCACTTAGAAGTGATGATTATTTCACTTTTTTTTTTATGAATACACTTTTCCTTTATCATCAGACACACATCTCATGTGAGAATTATGGTGCCCACATAAAATTTTACAAAGGTTGCAAAGGCTTTGTTGTAAGAGCAGCCACTTGGCTGTGAAAAAAAAATATGATGTTTTTCTCTGGTAAACCATTTCCTGAAACGTGCACAAATACTGGAAATGTTCTGTTTTGAAAGGCTATTGTACCCTAAGGTCTAACAACTACTCAAATACCAGCCAAAACTCCTACCTTATAACAGTGAGGCAAACACACTGATTATATAGTCCAAAATATATGAAAAGATACATCCTGTCTTTGGGATATAATGCATCAGACATAATTTATCAATAATAGTCATTACAGTGAATCTGCAAGAGACATAAATGCATCCGAAATGCTTTTCGGTTAAGCTATTTTCTTTTCTTTTTTTTAAAGTCAAGTTTTTTATTTATATATAAATATTGTGAAGACAGTGTATTGTCCAGGCATTTCATTTTACAAAAGAAGGAAAAAAATAACATATATACTGATAGTAATAATAATACACGTAATAATTACAACCATATTTATAGTTATATTGGCTTATTTATGATCATATTAATTGTACTAGCATGCTTATAGTTATAAACAACATTCATATTTTACTTACATATAACAATAATCTTTCTTCATCTAATTTCTACCTCTTATCTCTAATCATTGATAAAACCTATTCCACGTTGAATAGTACTCTGTATTTCAATGCTAAGCTATTTTCTTACATACGTATGAATATTAGATTATGCCTATTGCAAGGAAATTACAGCCTTAAATAAATAATCACCATCTAAGCACCTGTCAAATGTCTCACTGTAGAACAATGATTAAGACATAGAATTGATTTACCTTCCCCCAAATGTGAACATCTAAACCACAACTTTGGGGTTATAATTCATTGCAAACGCTCTGTGGTTTGCATTTATTTCTCTTGAAGCCGTGCAAAGCTTTTTCTGTTTGCTTTTTTCTGTGAGATGAACAAGAAAAATGCAAACGCTACCTATAGATAGCTGGCAAATGTTGGTTGAGAAAAAAAATGATTTATGGTACTTTATTATTTAATTATCGGAGAAAAAGAAGAAAAAGACGTGATACAGTCAAAGATCACTGCTTCGCTCACTGAATTATTTTAGTTTGAAAGTGTAGCACCAGTGAAGCAACCTCTGTGCTTTCAAGGTCACCATGGACAAGGTCACTTCCAGTATTGCCATTCAGCTATTAAAATCCACAGCTAGATGCTTCGCTGCCTTTGGGTATCGACGTGAGCAGGTTTTATTTACATAAAAATAGAACTATGAATCCAAAGGCGATTCTTCTCCACCTCTAGGGGTACAGAGTAGATAAATGATTAAAAGCAGCACCAGGGAGTGTTTTAAGTTTGATGCTGGAGATATGTATCGATGGAATAATGGATTTTACCCCACTGAGAAATGGGATTAAATTTCAGGCACTCCGCAATGGCAATACTTTAGAAATGCCATATCACCTTCCAAAAGGATGGATGGAAGAGATTGAGGAGGAAGGGAAGCAGGAGGGAGGGCAAAGCTGTGACATATCTCTCAGGTCTTGGATAGAATCAAGAACAGCTTTTTAGAATATGTGAAATACCTTGAAATGCCTCACATTTTATAGGAGTAGGACTGAATCCTGACAAGGATCACGGGAGTGAATATATCGTGATGTTCTGTATGTGTGTGGATGTATTCTGTAAATATTGTTTTTTTAAAAAAAGTTTTAGTTTTGAAGATGGTAGAAACCATATTTCCTACGAGCAAATCCTCACACATAGGATATTCGCTGGAGGAATTAAAGGATTTTAACTGATCCTTCCTTGACTTCTGCAATCTCCAGTGGCCCCTGAGGAGTTGTTCCAGATTATATTCAGTTGTTTTCATGTGCACATATGAAACCTGAAATCATATATTCAAAACAAATGGTCTTTTTTTCCCTGAAGAAATGATCACCAGACAGTCACTACTTGTATTCATTCTTGGGCCTTTGAATGGCCTTGTTACTTTTTTGGACTCTCATCTTGTTCTAACAAATCCAATCATGTTACCACAGAACATAAATTTTTCCTTGGATCTCATTCATTCAGAATATTCCCTAAATTCTCTCTGGTTCTTCCCTTATCACCATTCATTGGTGCATAACATACACCATTCATCATATGTATGACATACAATTTTCATACCTATGAATTGTTACATCATAACTATCTAGATTACATTATTTTATCGAATTCTTTCAGCCATAACATTTTAGTCTTTCCTTTATCATTAAACCTACCTTTTCACTTCCCTGCATGGCTTCATCACTCCATTCTACAAAAAATGATCACCTTTGTTCAGATCTATTTTCCCCTCTTTTAGTTCATAGACAGATAGCTCATCTATTTTTTCCGTTTCATTCATTAATTTGTGCATTTTACTATATTATTCTGTGAGTTTTGAAACGAACCATTTAAAATATCTTGTGTTGCTTTTTAAATGATCCAGCATGGGACTAAACATTATGCATACCACAGGGACCCCACTGAAAATTGTATCACCAAATCAAGTGTTACCCTCTGTTTTATTACAGGTAACTTAATTTATTTTTTGTTTCTGTTGGAGCAATCTGTGACAGAGAGTATACAATTGAGAACATGCAGAGTACAGTGATGGATGATACTAAAAATGTAAACTTGTGGCTTTAAAGAAGAGAACTTCTAGCAGGATAACCTTGTCAATGGGAATATTACTGGAAAGAACAGGAGTTGCTGCTAATCCCAAAGGCATAAAGACCAACAATTTTAAAACATTTTCAGAGTAGATTACTATCTCTAGCATCTTGGGATGTATGCATGGCTTCTGTTTGCTGAGGTAAAAAGTGAGTTTTCCGTAGCCTTGCTCTGAGGGCAAACGCTATTAAGTAGTCTTTCTGTGCAAGGCATAACAATGAGATTGTAGAAGGAGAGCTGTATTAGTGTGTGATAACCAAAACCAGAAGGACATCTTTTCCCATTAATAAATTTTATTAAAAGGTATAAGCTTTCATGAGCTCCTGGTATCTTCATAGAGATGTTCATATAGGGTTTTTCGGTAATGATATGGAAACAATTTGCCACTGCTTTCTTATAGGGTTTCTTATAGGCTCTGCTTTCTTATAGACTCTACTACCTTAAAAAGGATTATTTTTTTAAATAGAATGGAAGGCTGTCAAAGGAGGGGGAACAGGTGAACATTTTACGTCCGTAAGTCTACTAAATATGAACATTCTGAATGGAAGTCTTCTCAAGAATGTTCCCATTAGTGGAATAAGAAGACCAGATCCAAACCTTGAAATATGAAAAACAGAGCTAAAGAATCTAATATGGAATTTAAAGTAGTCACAGAGTCAACCAAAACAAAAATAACCCAAATCGGGCGACCATAGTTCAAGAATAATGTTTAAAAAGCAGTCATTTTCTTTTGAGTGAAGGAGACGTTCTCACCTTGGCTGAAGAATTCACAGCATACATGTTGGGTGAGGCTTGGCAGACTGAGACCTTAGATTGGAAAGGCCCTCCTTTAAATAGCCACCTGTCACATCTTCCTGGCAGGCACTGTGGATGGATTACAGCAGAGGTGGAGGTATTATTTTTCAAGTGAAACACATGACAGAAATAGGTAGCTACATACTACAAAGTAGATTCTGTCCTAAAAAGGAAATTCAGATGGAAACCCAAATGGAGAAATGTAACGTTTCATGTCAGAATGCTTCTAAATTATGGGTATGGTGCACAGAAGAAGGTTTTTGAAGTAGCTGTCTTCGCGTTAGACTACTTCTTTCCAATTTAGAGAGAGAAAATATTTTTAGCTGCAATAACTCAGTGAAACATTTTGGTGGCCCTGTAGATTTAATGCCCAGTTTCACCGATAAGAATTGGACGTGCTTCAGCAGAGAAACCAGGACTAGGAGTTAAAGAGATCATCCCAAATAAGTCTCAACTAAATCTTTACACTACGCTTTCATTAAATATATTTTATTGATGCTAGGCTTCAAATAATTTCCTGAGCTCACCAAACTTAGCAGAAATAGTTGCAACTTTCAATATGTTGAAGAGTATTTCTCGAGGGGTGGGGGGCAGTGGTGGGTTTCAAAAATTTTTACTACTGGTTCTGTGGGTGTGGCTTGGTGGGCATGGCAGGGGAAGGATACTGTAAAATCCCCATTTTCTCCCAATCAGCTGCGACTTGGGAGGCAGAGAATAGATGGGGGTGGGGCCAGTCAGAATTTTTACTACTGGTTCTTGGAACTACTCAAAATTTCCGCTACCGGTTCTTCAGAACTGGTCAGAACCTGCTGAAACCCACCTCTGGTGAGTGGGGGGCATTTTGCCTGAGCAGCCAGAGAATGGATGCAGCCTGGGGATGTATTGGTACTGGGGTGAGGGTTCCTGCTGCTGATCACTGTCAGGACAAGTCTTGTGCAGATGATCAGTGTGGCAGGGCCATAGCACCATGATAGTGTGTGTTGGTATGGGGAATAAATTTAGTGTCCACCCTGTTTTTGGCAAGGGATTTTTTTTTCCAACCGTAGTTTGTGATTCAAACAAACAACAAAACATTCTTAAACTGCATACTGTAAATAGTCTTGTTCTCTCATTTTTTTTACTTACGAGGAAAATCAACCTAGTTGATATTTAAAAATCATTTAAAAGTAATGTCCCCATAAACATAGACTCAGAGCTGATAGGGATTTTTAATCATAGCCTTAGAGAATGTTTTGAAGTCATTGTTTGCCCCTATTTGCCCTTTCTTGATGCGTGCATTAAAAGTTGTCTCTTACATCGGTAGTCTAACGTAGGCTATCTGACTTTGCTGCTGTGGGGTAGTGAAATATTTCCCTCTCTGCCTCCTTTTTTAAGTGTAGTTCTCCCCTATCCAGAATCAAAGCACCAAGTGCCCACAACAATTAGTTGTGCTAGCAATGCTGACAAAATTCTGAAACTGACTAATTTGTGCTTTGAGTCTCATTGCCTATGAGTCTTCTCTCAATAACCTATATTAGTGGCCAAAATTGTGGAAACCTTTTGGGGAAAGTGTATTTTTGAAGTTTGATGCTAATAACACCACTTTTTTTTTTTTTTTTGAGTTTCAAGATAATCATATTCCACTGCTGGAATGGCCTAGGAATAGCCCAGACCTTAACCCAATTGAAAATCTATGGAGCCGACTAAAGAAACTTGTTAGTCAGAAGCGACCCAGCAATAAAACCCAGTTAATAGAAGCAATCCTTCAATCTTGGTTTCACATTATAACAGCTGCAGAACTAAAAGACTCGGTTCATTCCATGGGAAGACGTTTAAAGGCCGAAATTCATGCTAAAGGTTACCAACTAAGTATTAACTGACATGGTGATAATTTTTGTATGTCTCATTTTTTCTTTTGCTTCTTTTTAAAAATAATATTTATTAAATTTCCAAAGATTAAAATACACAGTACAAAAAGAAGCATAATACACAAAAAAAGCAAGAAAACACACACACACAAAATATAAACAACCAAAAACAAACATATCAAAATTTCAATACTAATAACAACTTTTCTGCATCGGCATCTCTAGCCTATTTAACCTCTTTACACAAATTCTACTTCTAAATATCTGTATCACAGGGCAGAAGATAGAAAGAAAGCTGGAATTGTTTCTCCTGGGTATTCTGGAAGGGAAAATGCAGAAAAGTATACAATATTATATTGTATATTATTATACATACTAACAGCAAGTAGAATTTTGATAGCACAAAATTGGAAACAATCAGACACCCCTCCAGATCAAAACATAATATAAAAATATACGAATGTGCAGAGATGGACAGATTATCCATGGAAATGAAGGAGAGGGAGGACACCAAGTACTATTTAATATGGAATAAATGGTATTCCTGGTTGGAGAGTAAACATAAAACTTAAGGGATGTTTTTGTTACGAGATCGAATTGTAAATAGAAGTCGTTTTTTCTATGGTGATCATTTTTGTATATCTCATTTTTTTCTACGTGTTTCACTTTTCTTCTTTATACTGTAACTGCTATTCTAATAGCAAATCCTTCATAAAAGTTATTGCATTACATTCTTGATTAAATTATCTTTCCATTGATATATAATACTCCAAAAAGAGTGGTGTTATTAGCTAGTTTTAGAAAATACACTTTTCCCAAAAGGTTTCCAAAATTTTGGCCACTACTGTATATGGACAAATTCATACAGTTTTTAGCACTTTATACTAAAGTGCATTATTCATATATTTATAAATGTACATTCTACCAATCCTAATGGCTCAAGGCAGCTTACAAAAGTACATATATGACATATATAAAATTCTAAAATTAAATATTAAAAGCTCTAAAAGCTCAACCACATTAAAACTCTAAAAGGTTTGGGTAAAAGAACATATTTTAACCAACACTATAATATGAAAAAAGTTTACCTCAACTCCAAGAGCAATTGAATCCTGCTATGAAAAAACCAAATGTATTGTAGCTGCTGCACTTATCTATGATGGGACAACAGAAAGTTTTGAGGTAGATTATACAAGAGTAGGTTTGTATAATTAGCACGGGAGCCATACAAGGTTGTTGGGTTTTTTTACACAAAGAATAGAATAGAATAGAATAGAATAGAATAGAATAGAATAGAATAGAATAGAATAGAATAGAATAGAATAACAGAGTTGGAAGGGACCTTGGAGGTCTTCTAGTCCAACCCCCTGCCCAGGCAGGAAACCCTACACCACTTCAGACAAATGGTTATCCAACATCTTCTTAAAAATTTCCAGTGTTGGGGCATTCACAACTTCTGCAGGCAAGTTGTTCCACTTATTAATTGTTCTGTCAGGAAAGTTCTCCTTAGTTCTAAATTGCTTCTCTCCTTGATTAGTTTCCACCCATTGCTTCTTGTTCTACCCTCAGGTGCTTTGAAGAATAGTTTGGCTCCCTCTTCTTTGTGGCAACTCCTGAGATATTGGAACACTGCTATCATGTCTCCCTTAGTCCTTCTCTTCATTGAACTAGACATACCCAGTCCCTGCAACCGTTCTTCATATGTTTTAGCCTCCAGTCCCCTAATCATCTTTGTTGCTATTCTCTGCTCTCTTTCTAGAGTCTCAACATCTTTTTTACATCATGGCGACTAAAACTGAATGCAATATTCCAAGTGTGGCCTTACCAAGGCATTATAAAGTGGTATTAACACTTCACGTCATCTTGATTCTATCCCTCTGTTTATGCAGCCCACAACAGCTTTTTTGAAAGCTGCTGCACACTGCTGGCTCATATCTAAATGGTTGTCCACTAGGACTCCAAGATCCCTCTCACAGTTACTACTATTGAGCAAGGTACCACATATACGGTACCTGTGCATTTTGTTTTTCTTCCCTAAATGTAGAACCTTGCTTTTTTCACTGTTGAATTTCATTTTGTTAGATAGCGCCCAATGTTCAAGTCTGTCAAGATCCTTCTGTATCTTGAGTCTATCTTCTGGAGTGTTGGCTATTCCTGCCAGCTTGGTGTCATCTGCAAATGTGATGAGTTCCCCATTTATCCCCTCGTCCAAGTCATTGATGAAGATGTTGAAGAGCACTGGGCCTAAAACAGAGCCCTGGGGTTCTCCACTGCATAGTTCCTTCCATGTAGATGCAGTTCCATTGAGAACTACACGTTGAGTGTGGTTGGTCAGCCAGTTACAAATCCATCTGGTGGTGATGCTGTCTAACCCACATTTTTCTACTTTATCTAGTAGTAGGTTATAGTCTACTTTATCAAATGCTTTACTGAAGTCCAAGTAAATTATATCGACAGCATTCCTCTGGTCCACTAATTTTGTCACTTTGTCAAAGAATGCAATAAGATTAGTCTGGCATGATCTGTTTTTGACAAACCCATGTTGGCTTTTGGTTATTACTTAGTTTGCTTCTAGGTGTTCAGTGATTCATTGTTTGATTATCTTTTCCAGAATCTTCCCTGGTATTGAGGTCAGGCTGATAGGTCTGTAGTTTCCTGGATCTATTTTTTTCCTTTTTTGAAGATGGGAACTACATCAGCTCTTTTCCAATCCTCTGGCAGTTCCCGTGCTCCAAGATCTTTGAAAAATATAGTTCAGTGGTTCTGAGATCTCGTCTGCCAGTTCCTTCAGAACCTTGGGGTGTAATCAATCTGGTCCTGGTGATTTGAACTCGTCTAGGTTAGACAGGTGTTCACTTACCATTTTCTTCCCTATTTTAACTTGTGTAATCTGTTTTTTGTGGTGCTGTTTTTGATAGGTTGGACTGTTTTTTCCTTTTGTGTAAAGACAGATGCAAAAAATGAGTTAAGTAGTTCTGCTTTCTCCCTGTTGCTTGTCACCTTCTTGCCACTTTCTCCCAGCAATGGGCCAGTTGTTTCCTTGACTTTTTTCTTGTTTTTAATATGTTGTTGTTTTTAATAAGTGAGTGGTTTCTGAATGGGACTCAGAAAGCCACTGGTTTTTCATGGAGATAGAACACTTATTTAAAGGGCCATGAGTAACTGCAATTTCAGTGGCCACCCTACTAAAAGCCACTACAGTAATCCATGATCAAGGTTAAGAGGACACGTGTCACAATGAGGGTGTGATTAACATTCCATTATTGCTATATGGTTGTCCATTATTAATCCCAATTTATGGAGGACCCGTAGTCTGCAAACTTCTTCGGTGGTGGGGGGACTGAATCCTCATCCAAAGTAGGAATATTCATTGAATCCTGGAATCCAATCCAGATCTAACTCCAATCATAGTCTAGAATCAGCAACAACTCTGCATTGTCCATAAGGATGTTTAACTTGTTCTCTTCATCCTCTCCTCTGTTGGGGCACATGTGGAGAATCCAATCCTGAATCCATAGAAAGTGAGAAGTACATCTGAATATCATCTTCTATGCAGATACAATTTGCTCAAAATATATGGATGATCCTACAGAGGCTTGATGTAGACTTTAAATAACATAAGAGACAAAACAGAGCTGCCTCTTAAGGAGCTGAGCAAAATTATTACATTCTGATCATGCAGATAAGAATGAAACTACTACAAAGTATACTTTCCCACCTTAAAGAGATACTGTGGTTAACAAGATCAAAAGTTGCTGATAATTCTAGAATTAAAAACAGAATCGTATTCTCCTAGTATTTTTTTTCTGGTATGGATCATCCATCAAAGTGACCCAAGGCAATCTCTGTGCCAAGTCTATGTATGACTTCAAATTGAAAAACATCTAGATAGTCAGCTAACTCCAAGACCTCCTGAAGCTGCAACACCACTGCCTTCTCCATCAGCTTGGCTAAATGTGAAATACTGGATATTGGCCAAAAGTTGTTCCAGTTGGCTGGTCCCACAGAAGCTCTGCCTGCTCCAGCAAAGTATTAATTAGATACAAAGTCTTTAGAGGTCCTTGTAAGTCAAACCATGGCAGGGTCTAACAAGCAAATAGGGGCATGAAGCAAACGAAGGACCTTATCTCTACTTTCTTGAGAGGCAAGCAATCTGTTATGATTATTGCAAGATTTTTCTAGGGCCCTCCAGTGCTACTATTGTTTCTTTTTGTATGAACTATTGTTTCATTTTTATGTTATGGATTGCAATTGTTTTGGTGGATAAATAGAGTAGACAAGTAGAAATATAAATTCATTAAATAACTGGCTCAGAGATTAATAGATAGTACATTTGAAAACCTTAATACTATTCAAAATGGCATCAAACACAGCGCAAATCCACTCCATTTTATTGGCAAAGAATCATAGAACTTGTTTCTAGTGGAGCTCAGGTGGACAAAAGCACTGGTCAAGGTCTCCCAGTGCCTGGTCATCTCTCTAATAGTTCTAATGAATTCCACTGGCCAATTATCCACTGACCCAGGTGGAAGACTTCAAGTTTATTTTATTTTCTGATTGCAGTAATAGAAACTTTATGATGCCTAACCCCCATACTGACTGAGTCATTCTTTAGTCTTGTACTACAATAACCTAGACCATCTGTTCTCACACCTTGTCTTCTGCAATTACTCCACATTCTATGGTGTGCTACAGGCTTGACATCTAGAAAATACCCTATTCTTTTCTGAACCAAAAGCTTTTTGGACCCAGATAATTATTCCACATTTTAACCAAATCATTGATAGGGTGGTTGGTCAGGTTCAACAACATCTCCCAAAGCAACAGGAATCCAGTCCAATCAGGTCCATTGGTCTTGTGGGGTAGTGGATCAAAGTAATCTGATCCTGACCTTCGCAGAGTGAAATTTGCTGTAATACCTTAACCTTCACCAAGAAATTCTCCATCCTGGCTGTCAGTCTTTGAGGTAAGTCAGATCAGGTAACAGACACCACAAAAACCACTGAGAGTACACTTTATTGTTGTAGAGTATATTAACAGAAACTTGAAAGCTTTCCAGCATTTCCCTCTGGCAATTCTTATATCATATAGAATCAAGGTTGGATTATTTTGAGTCACTTTCTTGAGTTTCCATCTTTCTCCAAGCTGAGATGGCATTTATTTCCTCTTTTATTTGCTAACAATTTTTGTGTTCATTGCCAATTTTATATTTGCCTTTCTCCATCTCAGCAAAGGTATCAGCTTTGAGAGTAAAACCTAGGTCTGCTGTCACTTTTCCAGATGCAATTTTTATTTTTCCAATCCAGTCTGCAACTCTGGTGGCCTCCCATCTAAGTACTGATAACTGTTAGATGGTGGCCTCCCATCTAAGTACTGATAACTATTATCAGTTAACTATCTCTAATTCCTGATTTTGATCCACCAGAAATTAAAACATGTTGACAAATTTTTGCACTGCTATTTCATAAATGTAATTTCAAATTCATTGTGTGTTGGGTTTTGTTTTCCATTGCTCAAAAGTCCATATGGTTGACATGATTATGAAATGTAATCTCCTGGTTTTTAATTAAATTGGGATTATAATGGATAAGATCAAACTCAAGGTGTCTATTGATAAAAAGGCATTATTTTTACTTATTTGTCAGCTGCCTTGTCCTCTTATGGTTCCATGCCATTTTAGTTGGTCAGCAGAGAAGAAGGTATGTCAGTTCATGACTTGGGGTTACATAAGGGTTCAAAAAGAAGGACATGTTAATCTGCCATTTTCTCTCATTATGTTTTGTTAAAGTATTTGTTGCTAACAATTGGTCATATTTTAATTACCAGAGAGCAACAAGCTTTCTTCCAACTTTTATGAGGTTAAGGTTAGAGTTAGGATTGTAACTTCAAACAGTCATGCAGAGGTTGATCATAAATTGAAGACTACCTATAAGTCTAATATGTAAAATACATACCTACATACATATGCACATACTGTACAGTTTCAAGCTGCATGTTTTATTTATGGTTCCTTCTATATTGTTTTGTTCTATTAACACTGCAAAGATAAGTCTTGTTTTCTGTATGAATGCTTTCTTTTGTGTCTGGAGTCCTGTTTCAGACCTAATGACTAAGATACAGCTGTGGCTTTTAGCCAATAGAACTCATTATTATTATTAAAAGTGTTTATTTATATGAGACCAACACAGATTTCTGTTAAGATTAATTTCTTTTTGTGTTTTGGCAACTTGTTGTAGGGAAACTAATTGCTACTTTGTGGTTTATTTGAAAATCCAATTAAATGGCATAATTCATGGGAAGCTGTCCATTGGATAAAGGGCTTTTTAGCTTACCTTTTAAAGACAAGCTTTTAAAAATGGGACATTAGAAGGAGCTAGAAGGAAATAAAGATTATAAGAAAAGAAGAACAGTCAGACTCAATTTACAGAATGAAGCCAAATGTTTTAACATTGGACATATGGAAGGATATTTTTTAACATTGGAACCAGAGGATAATTCTAAGTGTGTCTGCCTCTATAGATAGATTGTGTTTGAATGAGGGGGGGAAAAAGCTACCTTACATGATTGAGACAGATCTGAAAGTAGATTTTAAAATGACAGTTACAAAAATTACATGGAAAAAGTTGCTACATTGGACATATAGAAGTAACTGATTGATGTCTTAACAATTGAAATCTTAACAATTAAAAATCAAGTTGTTAAACATTATTTTAAGTGTCTAAAGATCAAGACTTGGAATCAAAAGAAGTAATGTAAAGTTGGTTTATTTGATCAAGGTTAAAAAAGATATGTTGCTACCATATCTCTGGTAACTTTAATGGATTTTGCTGACCTCAGGACTGAAATAATGAAGCTTCAAGGATTAGTTTATAGATAAGAGACTGGATATGGGAAAAAGAGAGTATTTGTTGCATTTTAAGAGGAGGTGATAAATTACTAAAATCATTTCTACTTCTGATGAAGGAAAAAGTCATTTATATATTGTGTTTCTTTTCTTTTTTATTATATTTTCTTTTTTTCTTTTCTATTTTTTCTTTTCTGCATCTTTTTATTTCTTTTTATCCTTTTTAGTTTCTATTAGCTTTTATTCTTTAAATTACAAACTTTAATAATCATATGTATGTGTGAGTGTGTGTGTTTAATATTTGTAAGATGTAAGTGTTTTTAATAAACACTTACATCCAGGAATTCAAAAAAATGTAATCTTGAGAATCAAGTTGCAGTCCACATGTTTGCATGTCGAAAGTATATTCACATTATTTCATTTACTGGCTTTGCTTTAGTTTTAGTAACCGGCACAGTAGTCTGTTCTAATGGAAAAGTGGCAGCTATTTTGGGAAAATTATTGGACTGCTTAGCTCTCATCTGCCTTATTATCAGAGGACCAGAGACTACTCTGGTGGATTGAAACTCTGGATGCTGAGTGAATGAACTCTGGCATAACTTTAATAAGTTTCATGCTGACAGCAACTTTAGGAAAGCCACTACCATTTAATTTCTTCATTTCAAGTAAGTCACCCCCCTCCCAAAAAAAAAGAAAAAAGAATTTCCTATCCAGCAAGATTAAAACTGATGGCATACATGTAGTTACTCCAGATGGTTTTCCATATAAACATTTAAAATATTATTTGCAGCATACCTGAAATAATTAAGAAACTGATAAATGGGATTAAGGAGAGATTCAAATCCCTGCTCATTCACAAATGGTTAGCATGAAGTGGGCATTCCTGTCTCTACTTGATTTATCTCCAGCTTGTTGTAAATATGAAATGGATAGAGAATAATAATCCATGCTTACTGTAGCAATTTGTAGATAAATTAATAATATCCAAAATACTTTTTTAAACGGCAGAATGCCATTGGGATAATAAGGGCAAATTCAGGTGGAAAAAAAATATAACTGTAGAAAAATAAAAAACAAAAGGCTCTGCAACATTCATCCTGCCTATTCCCCTTGCTCCGCACTTTGCTGGCCAAAATGGAGGGCCCTCCAACCAGTGGTGGGTTCCTCCGGGATTGGCCCAGTACGCGCGAGCCGGTAGCGGTGATGCTATTACGTCATCGAACTGGTTCTCTTTCTTCGGGAGCTGGGCCCTCCCGCCTGCCCCTGCGTTATTCTGACCTTATATTTCTGCTGTTTTCGCCCAGCTGAGAGGTGCGGCAGAGCGGATTGCCACACCTCAGCTGGGCAGATTTGCAATGCGCTTGCGCAAAGCACTCATTTGGTGTGCCTGTGTGCGAACCGAGCATGCGTGCGGCGATCGCGCGCAAAGCATACACACAAAGAGAACTGGTAGTAAAGCCGGTTAGAAGCCACCCCTGCATCCAACGCTCTGTTTTAGCTGGCAAAATGTTGGGCAAGGCCTGTGCAGGCCAAAACGGAACTTCCACAGCTCCATTTTCATCTGCAAAGTGCAGGACAAGGCCTGCACACATGAAAATGCAGCTGTGGAGTGGCGCACAAGGCTCAGAGGCTGGAGAGGAGACAGCTCGCTAGAACTTTGCACAGTAAGTAACCTGGCATGGCAGGTTGGAGGGAGAGCAATTTTTGGGACCCCAGGGGAGGGAGAATGGGTATCTCAGTGGGTTGGGGATGCCTTGGGTGGTCTTAGACAGGTGGTCTGTTCCATCAGTAGGTGCCCCATGAACTTCCCCACCCTGAGATACCTCATGTGCACTTACCGAGCTGCACATTTGATTAGCAAATGCATGGGCGAAAGGAGGGAGTGATCCCATTCAAGGTACAAGATTCACTCCCACGAATCCTCAGGTTACAAATGGAATGGGCAGGCTCCATTGCATTCGTAACTTGAGGACTACCTGTACAGAGTTTGCATTACTGAGCTTCTCATTAGTAAACCTGATCTTCAGATTTGAATATAATTGCTTCAGAGAGACTTGATATTGAGGGATTCAATGGACTTTCTGCTTTTGCAGAGCCTTGAAAATCATGCTGAAAGCACTTATCTCCAGCACATGCATCTTCAATTTTTTTAAAAAAAGGCAAGGTAGACACATATGTACAAACAAACAATCAAATACACCTAGAATGGTTTTGTGTTATTTTCATCTGTTGATACTTCCATTCTGTTAAATGTAGAATCATGAATAAAACACATAGATAGAAAAATAAATAAATAAATAGGTGTTCACTGTCTTATTTAACACTAGTTGGAAGTAAGTTTTCCAACTATAGTTTTCCTCCGTAGAATCTCAACGGGTTCATGTCCCTCATGCATTTGATTCACTGAGTGTAGACCTGAGGCTAAAACTAAGTGTGCATTGAAATACATGTGGTAGCTGCTATTACTTGACACAGATGTGACACAAGCCTGAAAAGTAGCTTCTGGCAAAATTCTCAAGTAATTGAGTTATGCATTACCCCATCTCACACGCTCTCACACACACTTCTGAAATTGCATGAACTAAAGCTATCAGACTGCTCTTCGGGGAGCTGTCACAAGAAATTATTTTATTTCTTTTAATCAATGTAGTACTTTCCTATTTTCGAAAGCTTACTTGACTTTGGAATCTGGAGCCTATATTCAGTGCAGTATTTCCTGTAATATTCAACATAAAATGAGGCTTCGGAAAGTCACTTGCTGTCATGTCAGAAGTACGGAGGCTCTTCCAGGTTGAAGGGTTAGCCAGTGCCATCACCATTGTCTAAGGCACGCCTGGTTGGGGATTCCTTTCATATCCCTGTTAGGTTGTCCATCCAAGTGGTACCCATCTATCTTCTCGTGGTCACCTGCTTTCAAACTGCTGGGTTGGTAGGAGCTGGAGCAAACGACAGGAGCTCGCCCTGTCACACCGGAGCACTCAGGTCTCGAATGCAGGCTTGATGATTGTCAACCCAGAGTCCTAAGCACCTGAGCCACTGCGTTCCTTCTGCAGTTACACATTGCATTTAAAACAGTGGTGGGTTTCAAAATTTTTTACTACCAGTTCTGTGGGTGTGGCTTGGTGGGTGTGGCGTGGCGGGCATGGCAGGGGAAGGATACTGTAAAATCTCCATTCCCACCCCACTCCAAGGGAAGGTTACTGCAAAATCCCCATTTCCTCCCAATCAGCTGGGACTTGGGAGGCAGAGAATAGATGGGGGTGGGGCTAGTCAGAATTTTTACTACCAGTTCTCGGAACTACTCAAAATTTCCACTACCGGTTCTCCAGAACTGGTCAGAACCTGCTGAAACCCATCTCTGATTTAAAGTACTGTGGAGTCCTTGGTACCCTCTGAGCTTTGTTGTTTTCTTACAAATGTTTCATTACCTGGTGGTTAGGTAACATCTTCAAATTTAGATCTAGATTTAAAGTATGTGCTCACTGATATGAGGAACAATACAGAGGACTGTGTATAATATTACTTTAGGGGAAAATGTGACAAATTGCTGTCATGATTGATCATCTCTTGCTCAGTGATGCTTGGCATGCAGGTTTTCATGTGTGACCCTGGATTTTCTTTCATAGCACACTTTCAACTCAATAGTCATTTTGCCCCTTTCCACTGAATTACTGATACGATATTCTGTGTACTACAGTACTGGGGTTTAAAAGGTCTTTGATTCCACTATAAAGCTAATTTTAGACTTGATTGTCTTTGTGCCTTCTAAAAGAGGTGAAAGGGAAGAACGGATAGCCTATTTGACTCATATCACTAGTGACATTGCTTATGCCATCCTTGCTATTTTGTTACTCTGGTTTATTAGCACAAGCCTTGCCCTAGAGACCCCCAAAAGCTAAACAGGCAGTCCTCAATTTATAACCATTTGTTTAACGACTGTTCAAAGTTACAAAAGCCTTGGAAAAAATTATTTATGACCTGTACTTGCATTTATGACTATTGCATCACCCCCATTGTCATGTGATCACAATATTGTTCTGACCCAGCTCCCCAAACATGACCAACATTCTGTACTTAATCACCAATTCCTTTATTAGGAGCGCCAGCAGCCCCAGCAAAAAAATCTCTCTCTCACAGCAGGCTAACAAGTCTGTCCATCTAGGAGATGAATAGTTGTCTGCCACATCTATTCATCTCAGTCCCCTGCCTTTGATCCCGAGACCTAGGGTGGGACTTCGCTAGCAGTGGTGGCTCTTCTGTCCCAAGGATCAGCCCACATATTTCCACTGCTCTCCTCTCCTCTGCATTCTGCACATCCGCACATCAGGCACTGGACACAGCTGCTCATCCTCTTCCTCATCAGCCACCTCCAGACCTGGGGGCTGTTGATTCTCCATCTGCGGGCTGACGGACAGCCCAGGCTCCACCTCTGTCTCTCTCTCTCTGACAGCTCCATTCCCTCTTCCCCCTTGGAGCTCTCAGATTGCCTTGATGCTGACCCTGACTCCCAGCCTCCTCTTCATCTGATTCAGTTGCTGGATGGGCCAGTGGCTGACAGACCACAACAAATATAATCACTTGGCAACCAGGTCACATTTTGACCAGTTGCAATGATCCACAGTCATATGATAGCAATTTGTAGCGTGTTTTTTCTTTCTTTCTGAAAAACGCTCTTTGGGGAAACTGTCATAAAAGTCTCATAAAATCAGTTTCCACTTGACTTACAATGCAATTACTTTCTATGGAAATTCTGATCCCAATGGTGATCTTAAGTCAAGGATTACACTTTTTAAAAAAACCTATTGGAGAAATTTCTCCTGAGAATTCACTAGCAGTGAGGATCTGACTCTTCCGTTGAAGAAAAACTATTTCCTATGGTACCAGAGGCAGCAGAGATTAACCTGAAGAATAGGTATGGATGCAATCCTGTTATATAGACTGTGAGGATTTTTTAAAAAAGACTCTTTTGGCTTTTAAATTAGTTTTGACTCCTGGTGACTATATGGACAAGTCTATTTAATTTTCTTGGCTGTGTTTTCAGAATTGGTTTGCCACTAAGGCTGAGAGAGAAAATAAACTGGCCCAAAGTAATCAAATTTGCTTACTAAAGCAGAAGCAAATTCATGGCCTTGTGGTTTCTAACCTAGTGCTTTCAACCACTATAATTAAGCTAGTTCTCATATAGCCACATGATCATTAAAACTATGCATGTTAATGCAGCAGAATAATTGATTAGCTATAGCAACTATCAGATTGATGTGATAAGAACTATATGAAGTAATGAACGGTGGTATGGTGCAATGCAGTTGGATTTCCAGGAGGGAGGGGCTGCATTCCAGAGGCAAAAAACAGAGAAGTTTAGATGGTTTGGTTAGGAGAAAGAGAGTTAAGAGGCTCCTCCCTAACAATTCTCAGAGTATACCTACAGTTGTGCAAATAGTTGCTTTAGTTTGGCAAGATTCTATCTATAGGTGAAGAACAATAAAAGAAACTGAAGTAATTCTATGTGTCTTTCTTGATTCTTGGGATCTGAAGGGTGGAGATACAAAAAGAATATCTTGTTGAATTAGAAAGGCAGGTTGTTTGAATAAGAGTTACTACTGATATTGAAAAGAGCTGCTACTTTGATAAGAGTTACTGTACCGTCCAGTGTCCTTGTTCCCTGGTGCTTTTCCTGTCTCCTGCTGCTTTAAACAACCTTCTTGGTGTCTACATATTTATAGCTAAGATGACATTTTATTTTCCCTTTGGAAAATAAATTTGTGAAGGAGTAATTTATTCTACTTACCTAACAGCATTTTTTTCCTCCTACTATTCTTTGAATATATGTACTTTTTCAGTCCTGGATGCACAACATTCAAAAAGAGGCTATATACCATGGAAAAGGAGTTGCTATTCAGAGTTAGAAATAAGAAATAAAAGAATATTGGTCAATATAGAAAAGTCTGCTTTTTTCTCGCTACCAGGCATATGATACATTACATAAAAATGAAACTCGCATCCACAATTATATACAATATGAACAGTATCTTCCATTTAAGAAGAACAGCACTTAAATTATAAATTTGAGGATATGGTGGTCTGAATACAATACTCTTTCAGAAGTCTTCTAACTCTGTTAAGGCTTTGTTAGACACTAGTTAGAATCACACCTACCTCTTTGTTGCCATCTAATGGTCATTTAGATCTGGTAGTCCTAAACGTTGTGGTTCTTAACTTTTGCCATAGAGCAGGGGTGTCAAACGCGTGGCGTCATGTTGTCACCATGTGACTTATCATGACTTTTTCCCCCTTTGCTAAACCAGGCATTGGTGTGGCCAGCATGTGACGCATCTGGCCCACAGGCCACAAGTTTGACACCCTGCTATAGAGACTTTTAAAAATCAATGTCTCAAGACTGTAGTTTATCAATAACCCATAGTATTCAGGTGAGGGATCTAAATTGACCCACCAAGACATAGAGTAATGGGTAATGATTATTAATAATTCATCCTTTGTGGAATCTTGTGAATTAGGAGGCTTGCAAATCATTGTAATAGACAGTAAATAGATAAGTTATAAATAAACAAACAAACAAACAAACAGAAAAGAGCAGGACTGCATGTATGCGGGATTCAAAAGTAAATTTGGAGATTGTTAGAAATGGAAAGAAAACTAGATTTCCTCTTCAGGAGATTCAGTCTTTGAAATAAAACATGTTTCCCTGTTATAAAGACTCCATTTGTATTTACCATATGTACTAGGATTGTTGTGTTAAATATGTGTTTGTGTGTGTCAATGTGTGTATAGGTGTGCTATCTAACATAATGGTAGATATTTTACTTCATTACATTGGTGGTTCATTGTTTATTGATTTATTTAATATCCTGTCTTTATTATTGTTTATAAATAGCTCAAGGTGTTGAAAATATGTAATATTCTTTCCTCCTCCTATTTTCTCCACAACAGCAGCCCTGTGAGTTAGTTGGGCTGAGAGAGAATGACTGGCCCAAAGCCATCCAGTGTGTTTCATGCCTAAAGAAGGGCCAGAACTCACAGTCTCCTGGTTTTTAGCTTGGTGTCATAATAACTAGACCAAACTGGCTATCTATTTTTGTTGTTCCAATTGAATATAAATGTTGTATATTTCCTATTTTTGTTTTTTGTTTTAATTTACATCTCACCTTTATTATTTTTACAAATAACTGAAGTCTCTCTCTCTCTCTCTCTCTCTCTCTCTCTCTCCCTCCCTCCCTCCCTCTCCCTCCCTCTCTCTCTCTCTCTCTCTCTCTCTCTCTCTCTCTCTCACACACACACACACACACACACACACCAGTGGTGGGATTCAAAATTTTTTACTACAGGTTCTGTGGGTGTGGCTTGGTGGGCATGGCAGGGGAAGGATACTGTAAAATCTCCATTCCCTCCCCACTCCAGGGAAAGGTTACTGCAAAATCCCCATTTCCTCCCGATCAGCTGGGACTCTGGAGGCAGAGAATAGATGGGGGCGAGGCCAGTCAGAGGTGATATTTACCGGTTCTCTGAACTACTCAAAATTTCTGCTACCGGTTCTCCAGAACTGGTCAGAACCTGCTGAATACCACCTCTGACACACACCTATGTATTCTATCTATCTATCTATCTATCTATCTATCTATCTATCTATCTATCTATCTATCTACTTACCTACCTACTACCTACCTATCATCTATCTAATCTCCTAAAATGGATTTCACGGTAATAATTTTATAAGAATGGAAACAGTCCTTAATCTTTTGCATGAGGTGGTTCCTACTACAGAATTAGTGTTAGGTAGTGTTACACTAGTGCATGAGAAATCTCACATAGCAGTTGAGCAAATGAATTTATATAATTTTAAATGTCATTTTTTTTCTTATTATAGTAAACTGCCTAAACAAGATGGTAGGGTATAAAACAAATAGAAAAATATATATCATACAAGATAAAAATATAGATTATTAAAAGGCAAGCTGACAAATCCAGGAAAGGGCCCCAAAAGGTAAACCTTGTCGAAGAAATATTTTAGAACAAACAAGATTTATAGTGCATTTCTATGCTAGATTTATTCCTAGTAAATTCAGTAGGTTTATGCCCTGCTAAGGAATCAATCAAATATATTTTGTTAGGTAAAGAGTTAAGGGGGAGAAAAACAGGCAGGCAGGCAGGTAAGCAGATAACCAAAGAACTAGAAAAATGAAAAGATATTGGAAGAGGAAAAAAAAAGAAAAATCTGAGATGACAGATAAGCAAAGACTGGAGAGTGAAGGTCAGAAGCAGAGGTGTAAATGGAATGTGAAAAGAAAACTGTATGCAGTGAAGGGAAATAAAAGGCAGAGAAACAAGATCATACCCAGTGAGAAGCAGTAAGGTAAGTGGCAGATGTAAAAAGAGAAACCAAAGGGGTTGTGGCAGGAATGGGAAAGGTATTGTAGTATTCCAAGTATGATAAAATAAGTGAATGAATTTGAAGAGAAGGGTGTCTTTAGCTATAATTGAGTAACTGCTAACAACCTTTAAAAATTGAAAATATTAGAGTTTAACTGATAATAAAATATGAGAAAAAACGTAAGTAATACAAAACAGGAAGGAAGGAAGGAAGGAAAGAAAGAAGAAAAGAGGGAGGGAGGGAATAGAGTCTGTGGATAAATAGGTTAGTTTTTATTGTTATCTTCATCTGAAGAAGTGTCATTAAAAAAGTAGAAACAAGACAAGAAGAAAGTTCAACAAAAGAAAAAGAGCATGTTTTGAAAAAAGAAAAGTAAAATTAAATATTGTTAACAATGAGGCAACCCAAGTACTGAGATAAAAATAATAAACAAAAAACCTAGGTTGGAATTTGTAGGAATATGATCAATAAAGAAACTATGAAGAAAGTGAAGCAGAAGCTCAAAAACTGGAATTATGGAAAGGAGGAAAAGGTAAATGTTAACCATACCGAAAGGGGAGCATAAAATCAAAGAAGAGATTAACAGAATTCTAATGCTCAAATGAATTACATACTGTAAAGAAAATAATTTATCTTCTGTAGTAAGCATGGAAACCAGATTGCTAAGGGTCAAAATGAATATTAGATCAAGGAAAAATCTAAACCTTGCAACAGAACAAATTAATCTAGTAACTAAGAAATTAAAGGAGCAAATCAATATGCTGGCACACACACACACACACACACACACACACACAAAGAATTTAAGCACCATTGCACTGCTTTGTTTTAAAAACGATGACATTAAATCAAAAGTTTAGTCCTATGAAAACTAATCAAAAGCAAGCAAGCAATTAAAAATAGCACAAATAAGCATATTAAAATAATCTCTTTAGGAAAGATATGGGGAAAACAAATATCTATAATAGTAAATGCTAAAAGCCAGCTCAAATAAACATTTGTGAATATGAAAAACAGGTAGGAAAAACACACATGCTGGTTGAGTCTAAGAGGCTTCTTCTTTTTATTTGCATAAATGTTGCTCCATCTTACTCATTATTATCTACATTGGCATTTTTGAGGTCCTCCATAAGGAACTTGAAGGATTTCTATTGAGCTATTCCCAAAAAACAGGATTAGTTTCTTGTGAGTTTGGGGCCCTCTTTTTTTTTTTTTTTAATTTGATTTATATGCCGCCCTTCTCCGGAGACTCAGGGCGGCTTACAATGCATTAAGCAATAGCCTTCATTCTTTTGTATATTTTATACAAAGTCAGCTTATTGCCCCCACAAACTGGGTCCTCATTTCACCTACCTTAGAAAGGATGGAAGGCTGAGTCAACCTTGAGCCTTGGAGAGATTCGAACCAGCAGAAATTGCAGGCAGCTGTGTTAATAACAGGGTGCATTAAACCACTGTACTATCAAGGCTCCTCTTAATCTGGTCAGCCAAATAACCAGTTCATCAGTGAATGAAGACAAGATATGTGTGGCATATCTCTCTATAGAGGTGCCACTGAAACAATAGGAGGTGGGGACTTCTCAGTCTAAGAAGTTTAATGAAAGTTTTCAAAGAATATGAGCTTTTAATTGAGGAGGCATTGAACCTGTTGGAGGTGTGAATTCAGTAGGATCCCTTGTTAGAGGATAGGCTCCCGAAGGAAGGTGCTGAAGGAATGCTGAGTCATTAAACAGCAGCACTTCCCATTAAAAAAAAAAAAAAAGAATAAACAGCTTTTTTTGAGTTTCCTTGGATGCAAAGTATGAGCTTAGCTCTTCGTAAATATTAACAGACATTTGTTATATTTCAAGTATTAGGGAATAGATGAAGATAGAAAAGCCGAACTTTTACCTAAGCTACAGTATATATCGAAGAGAGGGATATTTCATATTTATTTATCTAGTTAAAACTATGTCCAGTATATGACCATCCATCTCTCAGTTCTGGATGGTTATCAATAAATTAAAAAAAACCAATATTAGTAAAGAATAAAAATAAATAAACAATGGCCATTGAAAATGATGCCTCCAAACAGTCAACATCTCAACAGGCCAACTAACCCCCTGACCCTGGAGAACATCCATTACTTTATGAACGGGTCAGAGCCTATCTGATATATCCCAGGCCTAGTGGGACAGATAGACACAACCAAGGAGAGGCAATCTCACAAATCACCCAGCCCCATATCATATGGGGCTGGGTGCCAGCACCCCAAATTCCACCCAACTGGGTGAGATCCAGTTCCAGTTCACAGAGCAGAGGAGAAACATGGGCGTACTGAAGTGTCCCCATAATTGTCTGCATCTTTATTTATTTTATTTATTGATATTTAAATTTATATACCGCCCTTCTCCCTGGACTCAGGGTGGTGAAGAGCCAAAGGTAAAAAACATAGAATACAGAAATTTAAAAACAATTTAAAATATATTAAACAATTTGGCCTAACAATTAAAATACCCCATTTAAAATTAAAATTAAAATTAAAATTAAACAATTAGAGAAGTTAGGCCAGCCCGGCTTGTTGAAATAAAAAAGTCTTGAGGGCCCAGCGGAAAGTACGTAAATCCAGAATCGTCCGTATCTCCGGGGGGAGCTCGTTCCAGAGGGCAGGTGCTCCCACAGAGAAAGCTCTCCCCCTGGGGGCCGCCAGTCGACATTGTTTGACCGATGGCACCCCGAGGAGCCCCTCTCTGTGGGAGCGTACTGGCTGGTGGGAGGCTCTCGGTGGCAGAAGGCCGTCTCGTAGATATCCAGGTCCTAAGCCATGGAGCGCTCTAAAGGTGGTCACCAACACCTTGAATCGCACCCGGAGGACCACCGGAAGCCAGTGCAGCTCACGCAGGAGAAGTGTTACATGGGATCGCCATGACGCTCCCATAATCACCTGCGCGGCCACATTCTGGACCAATTGGAGCCTCCGGGTGCTCTTCAAGGGGAGCCCCATGTAGAGTACATTGCAGAATAACACTATGGGGGGGGAACCTACTCTACATCAGTGAAATGATATTGATACATCAGTGAAATGATATTGATATTCTGGCTCAGCTCCAGCTTTCAGATAGTCTTCCAGGGCAGCCCCACATAGAGCACATTGCAGAATAACACTATGGGGGGAACCTACTCTACATCAGTGAAATAACATTGAAATCCTAATGGATGGAGTTTCCATGCATGAATAGATGATCCAGTTGCTGAATTTTATTTGTGCTGCTGAGAACTGACGCAGAATTCCTATTATTGGACTAAAATCATGCTTACGCAGGTAGTCCTCAAATTACGGCCACAAGTGAGCCCAACATTTCTGTTGCTAAGCGAGACAGTTGTTAAGTGAGTTTTGCCCCATTTTACAACCTTTTTTTACCACAGCTGTTAAATGAATCACCGCAGTTGTTAAGTTAGTAACATGGTTGTAAAGCAAATCTGGCTTCCCCATTGATTTTTCTTGTCAGAAGTTTGCGAAAGGTAATCGCATGATCCCGGAACACTGAAGCTGTCATAAATATGAGCCAGTAGCCAAGCATCTGAATTTTAATCACATGACTTTGGGGAGGCCACAGCGGTCGTAAGTGTGAAAAACAGTCATAAGTCATTTTTTTTCAATACCGTTGTAACTTCAAATGGTCACTAAATGAACGGTTGTAAATCGAGGGCTACGTTTAATACAAAACACAGATTTGTGCCTGTTAGGTTTGGCAATAGTGTTCATCTCTTGGAAGAAGGTTGGGGACCAAATCTAAGGCATCCATTTGAATCTTTACCTCCTGATACTTTTATACAGCTATGACAAAAATGTGTCGTTCTTTGAATCCAGGACCAGCATGATTTCTAAGCATTACTGTTTCATTGCTTGAATCTGGAAATATCTTCTTGGCAGAGAGAGAAAAAAATATTTCAGAGAGAAATTGAAAATTAATTCTGAAGAGCGAGAAGGCCAGACAGTCAATATTGCATAAACCTAGCTGACAGCTACAAAGTGTTTTGGACAAGCGTATTCAAGCTTTCTTCACAGGAAGAGACCAAAAAAAAAAAAAAAAAAAAGAATTCTGATAGACTGGAAAGCAACATCAACTGCTATGAAGTTTGTCTCATTATAAAAACGCAAGAGCGCCCAGGAAAATGGATTACTGCTAGTAAAACCAGGGAAACGCGCTTGGGTCATTGCTGAAGAATATGATCAACGTTCTCTTCAGAGACCTCTGGCTGTACATCTCTCTGAAAGATGCGATTACAAATATTGGCCCACACGAGTATGTCGTGCTCATCCATTATATTTAGTGGTTTGCTGGAAAAGGTTATCAGCTTGTTTGCAGTGCCATATAATGGCAAACAAAGGCAGACAGGTGGATGGAGAGACCCTGTGATACAGCCTGCAGAATAGCAGTCTTGTTATTAATACGTTTCATAGATGAGGGGCTACAGACAGTTTTTTTTTTATTCTAATATTTTATGGGGGTTGGCTTTACTCACACCAAATTAGCATCTGTACAGTGAAGATTCTACATATACACTGATATGCAAGCTTTATTTTTTAAAAAATTAGTCCTGTTGAGTTAATCTGTATCTGTTGCTAAGTGAGACAGTTGTTAAGTGAATTTTGCCCCATTTTACGACCTTTCTTGCCCCAGTTGTTAAGTGAATCACCACAGCTGTTAAGTTAGTCACATGGTTATAAAGTGAACCTGGTTTCCCCCTTGACTTTGCTCATCAGAAGGTTGCAAAAGGGGATCACATGACCCTGGGCCACTGTAATTGTCATAAATATGAGTCAATTGCCAAGGGAGTCTGGATTTTGTCCATGGCAATGCTGCAATGGTCATATGTGTGAAAAACGGTCATAAATCACTTTATTCAGTAACGTAATTTCAAAAAGTCACTAAATGAACCTTGTAAATCAAGGACTACCTGTAGTAATTTTCTATTTATTAAACATAGGATTGTTTCAAGGAAGGATTTTAATCTTGAAGTAATTCCTGCAGATCTGCTGCTTTATCGTTTTAAGAAGACAGTTCTTTGTTATCATCCTGTTGCCATCAGGTATGTTAGACTAAAATTCTTATCATCCCTGCTGACCATTGATTGGATTATTAGCGGCTAAAATCAAACATCCCTAGAAGGCAACAGGATTGGGAAAGTTATTCAATATAAAATGAAAAAAAATGGTGAGATTAATTCTGAAACCTGAGAATTTCAGGCTGTTTACTCACTGATGTAATTAGGACGATGAGTTATGATCCAATGCGGACTTACTTGTGAGTGAGCTTTGTGAGATGAATTTCTGAGTGAACAAGCATAGCTCTGAGTTATGACGTTTCAAAGTTCTTTTTCCTCACTATTTTTAAGAAAGATAACACAGATTCACCCTAGAATCATAGTATTAAGTATAGCTAAAGGTATTATTGATCTTTTGTGGCACATTCTTAAAGAGATGGGGGTACCAGACCATCTAATTTGTCTCTTGAGAAACCTATATGCGGGTCAAGAAGCAACAGTGAGAACTGGACACAGAACCACTGATTGGTTCAAAATTGGGAAAGGAGTTCAGCAAGGGTGTATACTGTCACCCTGCCTATTTAACTTATATGCAGAGCACATCATGAGAAAGGTGGGGCTAGATGAATCACAAGTTGGAATTAAGATTTCTGGAAGAAATATCAACAACCTCAGATATGCAGAAGATACCACTCTAATGGCAGAAAGTGAAGAGGAACTAAAGAGCCTCTTGATGTAGGTAAAGGAAGAGAGTGCAAAAGTTGGCTTGAAACTCAATATTTAAGAAAACTAAGATCATGGCATCCGGCCCTCTCAATTCCTGGCAAATAGAGGGGGAAGAAATAGAGGTAGTGACAGATTTTATTTTCCTGGGCTCCAAAATCACCGCAGATGGGGACAACAGCCAAGAAATTAAAAGACACTTGCTCCTGGGGATGAAAGCTATGGCAAATCTAGACAGCATACTAAAAAGCAGAGACATCACTCTGCCAACAAAAGTGCATCAAGGCTATGGTTTTCCCAGTTGCAATGTATGGCTGTGAAAGTTGGACCATAAGGAAGGCAGAGCACCAAAGAATTGAGGCCTTTGAACTCTGGTGCTGGAGAAGACTCCTGAGAGTCCCTTGGATTGCAAGGTGATCAAACCGGTCAGTCCTAGAGGAGATCAACTCTGACTGCTCTTTAGAAGGCCAGATCCTGAAGATGAAACTCAAATACTTTGGCCACCTAATGAGAAGGAAGGACTCACTGGAGAAGAGACTAATGCTGGGAACGATTGAGGGCAAAAGAAGCAGGGGATGAGAGAATGAGGTGGTTGGATGGAGTCACTAAAGCAGTCGGCGGGAGATTAAATGGACTCTGGGGGATGGTAAAGGACAGGAAGGCCTGGAGAAATGTTGTCCATGGGATCACAACAACAAAAGGTATTATTATGTTCAACAGGAGGTAAAAAATATATTGAAAAATATAGTTTTCAAGGACTATAAATTCAGAGGATTTAGAGATATAATCTTGGGACTGATTAAATTTTATTGACAACTGGTTTTATTGGTATTTATAGAAAGTTGAGATATTGAAAATGTGGTGGAACATTTTCCACCATGTTGGGAACATATTAGTGTAATATCGATCGATAAATAAAAGAATATATTATCATTATAATGAGCACATTAAGGCTAGATGTTGGAAGATAAAAATTCTGTATATGTAATTGTATTATTACTGTGAGCACTGTGTGAAAAATATGTCAACCCAGTCATTACACTGTCCACAAAAAAAAGTTGGTTGTTAAAAGAAAAACTGTAAATAAAACATATACCAAAAAAAAAAAAAAAAGAATCACAGTATTTAATTCAATATAGCAGGCTACGTTTAAATGTTGGCCAAAGATATAAAGATTGAAGGTTTAGCTAAAAATATATCAAATGTATGTGTCCAGGAGTGTTTTTCTCCCAGGTTATTAATATGCACCTTTTTGTCTTGAATATTATTTGCTATCAATGTATTATCTGCTTTACCTCATGGTGTTATTTATAGTTATAACGTAACAATGGAGATTATTTTGTTCACAATAAAATAAGATCATGTATAACATTACTGCAGCTCTGCAAAACATATGGCCTATGGTAGCAGCTACAGCTAAAGGAGTAGAAGTAGAAGCAGCTGTAGCTCATCTAGTTTACATACTGTGCCATCATTTCCTTCCAGTTCATAGTAAGCTACAACGTGGTTTGCAGTAAGATGCAATGTGATTTGTTTTGGCTTGCACTCAGTGCAAAGAAAAGAAAATTGTGAACCATTTGCATCTAACCACCTAAAGCAGAGAAACCATTGTTAGCTGCCACTCTATAGCAAACTAATTCCTACATACTGAAATTATAATTAGGAAAACCTCTAATTTGATACAATTTATAATTTTAACAAATGACAGCCAGAAATTCACAACACGATTTCTGATTTCCTCCTTTTCAGAGATGAATCTGCTTCAGTCAATTCTAAATATAGAGAATCAATCTTGAACAGTTCTTAACATCTTTTCTTACCTGTGGGACATGCTTTGGTTTTCTGCATTCGCTTTCTGCTGGGTGCTGTTTTTGTGTGAAAATTCCTTTACAATAGCAGTTTCACAATTACATTTATGAAAGAAGGGCCGTCTAAATAATTTCACTCACCCTTCCTCCTGCTGCTATCCGTTTTATATGAATTTGATAGGTTCTGTTTGTAGCCGCTCTGATTGCTCTCTCAATGTACATTATTGCCATAACCCTAGTATGTGAAGTTATTTTTTTTTAAAAGTGCACACACTGAAAGGAGTTATTATATTTAATACATGCCTCTGTGTATGCATCTGTGTTTATGTATGTGTATATGTGTACACACACACACACACACACACAAACAAACACACACACACACACACTGCCATGCCACTTAGGATACTGCCAGTCCAGTCCAGTGGTGGGTTGCCCCCCGGTTTGAACTGGTTCACAAGAACCGGAAGTAAAACCGGCGGTGGGCTCCGCCCACTGACCCTGATGTCATCAGGAAGCTTCTGCGCATGCGCAGAAGCATGCACATGCGAGGGAAGCAAACGCACATGCGCAGCCTCGTTTCAAACCGGTAGTAAAGGAAAGTAGAAACCACCCCTGGTCCAGTCCAGACGTCAAGAGGTTTGTAGAGGATTCAGAAGGGGCAAGATGTTTAGACACAGTCTACTTCTTCAAAGTAGCCTACACTATGGGAATATGTTAATAGCTCCCCCCAAAAAAATTTGGTTGATTGGTTGGTTCTGTTTCATTAAATCAGTGTTGATTGTTAGCAATCATATACAGTAGATAGTATTTCTTGACTGCCTGTCCCTTTACTGTTAATGGTGCATCCTAAAAGGCAGAAAATACCCATCACTTCAGTATCTTCATTGTTAATCCCAAGGCCAGTTCTTATACTTGTCATGAGTTTGCTCTTCTTTGTATTTAGTATTTAATTTTAGTTCCATTTTTTTCCCCACTGTGCTCCTTGACTTTTATTGCTAGAGCTTACCAGTCTTTTGCATTTCCCTTTGCATTTTCGGCTAACCCTAAACGTATGGTTGATTCCAACTCTCCTTTTGGTTAGGAAGACCTGAAAACTGCTTTATTTAAACAAGGTTGTCCCATAATGAAGTTGTATGGACACTTTTTAATATTTATTAATGGGTGTTATGTTTTTCTTTGGCTTTTGTATTTTGCTGGATTCCATCCAAAGTCTTAGGATAAAAGCAGTATATAAAACATTCTAAAACTAATATTTTAGCCTCTTTATTTATTTATTTTATTGGTTCGATTTATATGCCACCCTTCTCCGGAGACTCAGGGCAGCTTACAATGCATTAAGCAATAGCTTTCATACTTTTGTATTTACCTGCTTAATAGGGCTTTCAGCCCCCTTAAGCGGTGTTCTTTTTTATACAAAGTCAGCTTATTGCCCCCACAATCCGGGTCCTCATTTTACCTACCTCGAAAGGATGGAAGGCTGAGTCAACCTTGAGCCTGGTGAGATTTGAACTTGCAATAATTGCAGGCAACTGGTGCTATTTAACAGCACTTTAATCTGCTGCCTCCAGTACACATTCTGTCTTTTAAATGCTAAAAGAAAACATTCAATTGACCAAGATATTAGCAAGCATGCTTGCCACTGAGGGAACTGTTGTTCCCTAAGATGAAATCAAAACATATACTCAAAAAAAGTACATGAGATCTAAACATACACACATCTAGAGTTTGGACTATTTTTAATAGACTTATGCATCTTCTTTAACCTAATCCTAACATAGTAAATAATTTTAGGAGGAAAAGTGCAAATGAACCGACTGCTTAGTTGTTACTTGTTGTTATAATATTGGATGGTGACCAGCAAGTGTCTCTCTGCCAATAAAAAAAAAATCATCCATCTGTGAAATGGGGAGGAAAGTGATATTTGGTAGTTTCCCCTTTCCATCATAACATCCCCTTCTCAAAATCTGTTGCAAAGAGTCTGCCAAGTTTCTAGAGCAGGTTTGGAGGACTTCACGGGGGTCTGCTGTGAAGAGGAAGAGTGGCTGAAAAATTAATTCTCTTACCATTTTGACAAGGAAATAAACTGTTCTTAGCTTGAATGGGTTTTTTTACATGCATCATCATTGTCATCCTTCAGTCTCAAGACTATGGTATCGTGCTCCGGAAAGAAGTCCTAAAACAGCATCTAGTGTGACTAAAAAGGCCAATTCGAGAGTGGCAATCCCTTCCACACTGAGGGCAGATGCATTCTGTTCCCTGCCTGCCCCCCAGATTTTGCTGGTTCCGGGACTGCCTCTTTGCCTCAGCCTGTCGAACAAGTGTCTCTTCGAATTGGAGAAGGCCATGCTGCGTCTTTAGCCTCCAAGCTGAACGATCGGAGGTCAAGGTTTCCCAGTTGTTAATGTCCATTCCCAGGGCCTTTAGGTCCCTCTTGCAGATCTCCTTATATCGCAGCTGTGGTCTCCCTCTGAGGCGCTTTCCCTGCGCTAATTCTCCATACAGGAGATCTTTCGGAATCCAACCATCAGCCATTCTCACGACATGCCCCAGCCAGCGTAGACGTCATTGTTTCAATAGTGTATACATGCTAGAAATTCCAGCACGTTCCAAGGCTGCGCTATTTGGAACTTTGTCCTGCCAGGTGATGCCAAGAATTCATCGGAAACAGCGCATATGAAAGGTGTTCAACTTTCTCTCCTGCGTACATAAAGGGTCCAAGACTTACTGCAGTACTTACAAGTATGCACTTACATGCATACTTGTAAGTAAATGTGCCCAACTGCTTCATAGCACTGCAAAATCCTTCTCTGTGCAACTCAAGGAAGGCCTATCTAGGCAAATCCCAGCAGGACCTTAGAGCAGTGCCCCCCCCCCCAACCTTTTCGGCACCAGGGACCAGTAGTGGGTTTCTACCGGTTTGCCCTGGTTCAAACGAACCAGTAGTGGTGGAAGGCTCCACCCACCCGCCCAGACGTCATCACAGAAGCTCTGCACATGTGCAGAAGCACCGCGAATGAGCGAAGCAAGAGCGCACACACACACTCCAAACCGGTAGCAAAGGTAAGTGGAACCCACTACCGCCAGGGACCAATTCTGTGGAGAGAGGTTTTTCCACGGACCGGAGGTGTTGTGATTTCGTGTGCTGCCTGCATCCCATGGATGTTTGTGCAGCCTGGTTTCTGGCATGCCATGGCCCAGTGTCGGTCCACAGACCTGGGGTTGGGGAACCCTGCCTTAGAGGGAGAGACTCTTGTTATATCCTCCAAGAATCATACAGCTGGAAAAGACAAGGAGGTGATCAAACCTAACATTTTGCTGGGTGCAGAAAGGAAAGAATGCCACCCAGTATTACTGACAGATAGCCATCCAGCTGCCGCTAAATTTGCACCAGTGCCACTTTTCTGAATGCATTCTGTCATGGCATATATTTAAACCATGAATAGGGCAGGCAAGTTTATTTTGATTGTCAGAGGGCACATAAGGTGAGACATTGAAGCTACGTGTTAGAAGTATATGCAGAGCAATGGTTATTTGCAATTTGGGGAAGAACAATATAGCTTTTGTGCAGTGGTGGGACCCACATTTTTCTCACAGAAAATTCTGGGTTTATCTCTATACAGTAGTCCTCAACTTACAACAGTTCATTTAGTGACCGTTCGAAGTTACAACAGCACTGAAAAAAGTTACGTATGATCCTTTTTCACACCCATGACCATTGCAGCATCCCCATGGTCATGTGATCAAAATTCAGACACTTGGCTCGTATTTATGATGATTGTAGTGTGCTGAGATCATGTGATGACTATTTGTAAGCTTCAGATAAGCAAAGTCAATGGGGAAGCCAGATTCACTTAACAACCGTGTTATTATCTTATTAACTGCAGTGATTCACTTAACAACTATGGCATGAAAAGTCATAAAATGGGTCAAAACTCACTTAACAAATGCCTCAGAGCAACAGAAATGTTGGGCTCAATTCTGGTCATAAGTTGAGGACTACCTGTAGAGGACCAGGAAAGGATCTAAACTCCATAAAAACTCTTGCTCCTCCAGTTATAGAAAATTTTGATTTAGAAGGAGTTTTTTGTATGTTATATTAGAGGCAGTGGTGGGATTCAACCAGTTCGCACCACTTTGGCTGAACCGGTTGTTAAATTGCTGGCTAGCCCCACCCCTCCCTGCCCCGCCCCTTCCAGGAGTCCCCACGTGCCCTGTTTTTGCTCCCAGGGGCTGCACAGAGGCCTACTAGGGGCACGGGGTGTGTGTGCAGGGTGGGCCCCCGCAGCTGATTTTTGCTCCCAGGGGGGTGCAGGAGGCCGAGTGCTGCCTATCACACCCCTTGGCCACGCCCACACAGCCAGTCATTAGGGCAGAGAACCGGTTGTTAAATTATTTGAATCCCACCATTGATTAGAGGGCTCCACAGAACATTCTTTCCTAGCCCAGCACTCTACAGACTTGGTGGAATGAAGATAAAAGAAGCAGCAGCTAGTAGTCAGAAGCCCATTTGAGCCTAATTAAAAATAGGCTAAAATACAACCCAGCCTACTCTTGGAATATTTGCTGCAGAGAAGCTTAATCACTTCAGTGCAGTTGCAAAAACAACGAAGGGGCAGGTGAAACCAAGTGACAGGCAGCTGGCAGAACTGCTGAATTGGTAGTTACACCAGGCAATGTGCCCTGGTTTGATGGGAGTGAAGAGAGCAGTGCTATTTGCTCAGTCCCAGAAAGAAATCGGACTCAGGAGGACTGGGCTAAATTCTGACCGTGGAATGACTACAGTTTTTCCTTCCTTCTTTGCAAACAGCCTTTTTCGCTAACTGCTCTGTTGTCTTCCCTTCCTCCTTGCACAGACTGTATATTTCCCAAATCTTGCTTCTAACCAAACTGATGATGCCACCTGCAATGCAGGCTGTTCAAAATAGGTCTGTACACTGTTTAAAGGCTCGGATTCGTAGTTTTAGGGAGCACCTGGAGCCAGGAGTGAAAGGAATTTTTGTAATGCATTAAAAACCCTGCAGAATTCAGGGAGCCGTAACGCTCAATTTGTATCAATGGCAAAGCTTTGCATACTGCTGCGATTCATATTATGAATCAAGCAACTATAAAATTGTGTTGTATCATTGGAAATGGGCCTGGCATTGCCCCTTCTGGCAACACTACTTCATAGGACTTACAGACTAAAACTGTGCAGATAATCCACACACTTTGTTCACACATTGGCTGTGCTTTCCGGATATACAAGCTCATAATTAACTCAGCTCTCGTTTGCCGGTTGTCTCATTTTGCACAGTGTAGCAAATCACAAACTAACTCAGTTGGGCACAAATTATTGCTTTATCCTAGTATGTTATGCAAACCTACTGACAGTTTGCAAACCACACAAAAGCCTAGAGCAGTGTGTTGAACCCAGCCACTTGCAAATGTAATCAACAGATCGTACACAGAACTTTTGACTCACCCTAAACATCAGAAAGTTTATATTTTTCTAAGTATTCTGTTTACATCTTGGCCAGGAGATAGGAGTCTAGCAATTAAATCAATAATGCATTAAAACCCAGGTCACTATTTGCAATGTTCCCTGGTATATATCATACACTACACTAATAATAAAAGAAAAATTTCAGGTGCTCTGTAATAATGACACTACCATCTTTATCATCTCCTAGCTTCTGCCCCCATACGTATTTTACCCTTTCAATCATATGGTTAATTACAACCTAGTAGCTTGTGTATTTGCTGTATTTTCTGGCTGTATATATGCCTCTGAAGAATCATTTCCAAGGAAAATAAAATAAGATGATTTAAGATTTTATTAAAATTTACTACCTTCCAGTTGAAAAATGGGAAATTATTTTTGTTTGTTTGCAGAAGACGACAAGTCAGAGTCAAACCATGATGTCTAGCAGTAGGACAGAAACCAGCATAAACGAAGCAACCTCAAAAGGAGTGCAACTGGAAGCGTTTCAGTCAGAAAAGGTAACTTTAGCATTTAATAAATCTTATGTCATTTGGCCGAACGCGCAATTTATGCCATGATGTTCTTGCTTGTACATAGATCAGCCCTTCTGGCTTGACAGCAAACCACTTTAACTCTTTTCTGCATTTTTAAACTGTTCTTTTTCTGTTTGATTGAAAATAATTTGTGTTTCTTTTTTCTTTTTTTTTTTCACCGAAAGAAAAAAAAAATGGGTGAAATTGTATACAGAGGGGAAGGGTTCTCCCAGTTCCTTTCAGGAGGAGTAGAAGTGACTGTCCTGCAATTCACTGTACAATCGTTTCTCAAAGAGTTTAGAGAAGCTGTCTTCACAGTTTCAATAAAGCCTAAGGAAGACACCATGAGAAAACCTCTCCCATAGAGTTTGTAGAGGAATGTCTGTGGAGATTCTCAGTCATCCAGGTCATGGTTGTCCCAAAGATGCTTTTTTCAAGAGGAAAACTGGGCTTTCTGGGGTTTTTTTCTTTTGAAGATGTTTCGTTTCTCATTCAAGAAGCTTCTTTTGACTGGAATTGAAGGATTTATGTTCCTTGCAGACAGCTGGTCATTTGCATCCTTTTAGAGGGTTGTTGAGGCGACTTGGAGGTTTATCTGTGTCCTCAGGGTCACCTGAGTAGTGAAAAAGGGGGTGGAGCCTTCTTGGCTGCAGGATTATTATTTTTTTTCATAGAGGAGCATAAAGGAAAGAAAGGAAGGGAAGGGAAGGGGAAGGAAGGAAGGAAGGAAGGAAGGAAGGAAGGAAGGAAGGAATCATCTATTGCCATTGCACAACAACAAAGTAGAGTCAAAAATACCATGAAAGAAATTTTAATACCCCATGGCAATATTATAAGAAAACATAGGGGTTATTTTTGTTAGAAAACAGCACTTTTCAGAAATGCAGGAACAATTAAACAATAATGTTCAACAACTCTTCTTTTTCCCCTTTCCCCTCTCCCCTTTCTAACAATACTTGTTTTCTTCATTGACCTGAATTCTTTTTTGCCCATCCCCTTAGGCTCTCACCCTTATAAACTGAAATCAACCTTATAAATATAAAATGGCAGCTGTAGTGATAATCCCTTTATTACAGTACCAGTGAACAAAAACAACAACAACAACAACAACAAAAAACCCAAACCACTGGTCCAGAATCTGGACCCAAATGTAAATGAAAGTATCCTTCTAGTAGAAGCTTGCCGTTTACAATAAATTATACTATAGTAGTAGTAGTATTAATGGCAGCTGCTGCTGCAGCAGTACATTTGCAGTATTGCATTTATGAGCTGCCCAAGACAAGCAATCCAAGTGGAGCTCAGTGACTGATCCTGCAATCACAATCACACTAGTTAAGGAGTCACAAGTCCACATAGGGCACACTGAGATTTATTCTAAGGAAACAAGTGCTGTACAGAACCTTTTAACAATCTCACACTGACCGCTCTTCTTGAAGCATTATTTTGTGCTTTGTGCAATTTCCGACATGGCTTCTATATGCTTTCATAAACAATTATTCAAATTCTTGCTTCTGTTCACAATAGAAAGCTATAAATCTATTTTTGTTGCACTGTGCTGAGTTCTCCGAAATGAATTTCTCTCCCCCCCGCCATTTTCCAGGCATTTTCTTTCTCTCTCATTTCCACCTACTCAAACCCCCTTTCTGAACCTTCCCTCATTTTCCATGGAGACATAAAATGATCAAAGGCACAAACACATTCTGAATTTCAGGTTTTAACAGATCTTCTTTCTTTTTTCATCTCTAGAGGATAGCGAGTGCTGCCTCTAAAAATCAAGGCAAAAATCAAGGTTTTATTGTATTTGACTGGACCTAGGCGTTCACTTAAAAAGCAGTAGATTGCTGGAAAGACAATAGATCGTTCTTCCTAATTCAAAGGGGCATAATTAAATTTGAGGCAGGGGGTGAAAAATTAAAAGTGCAAATTTTCTTAATAGGGATCAAAGGAACATATATGAGAATTGATGGCTAGCCTGGGAGACAGGAGTGGAAATCTAAGGATACCGGCTTTTGCTATAACCTCAGAGGTTTTTAATATAGGTGTTTTGTTGCATTGTTTTAATTCTGTCTTTAAATATTGTTAGCCACCCAGGGTCATGTGACTGAGATGGCTGGCCATATAAATGTCATATATAAATATTATAATTATTATTATTTTTTGCTTTTTTGTTTGCGGAAATTGAGAGTATTCCCAGTTTTGATATGCAACATTAACAATGGTCTACATCTCAGGACTGCTACCGTGTTTCCCCGAAAATAAGACCTTGTCTTATATTTTTTTGGAACCCTGAAATAAGCGTTTGGCCTTATTGCCATGTAGTCAAAAGCCCAATTGGGCTTATTATCAGGGGATGTCTTATTTTGGGGGAAAAAGAGTATAATCTCACAGCAGAGCTCAGTCCAACTCAATCCAACTCACCTCACAGGGTTGTTGTAGTGGGGAAAATAGGAGGAGGAAGTTATTGGACGTGTTTGCTGCTTTGAGTTATTTGTAAATAGGTAGGTAGGTTAGGTAGGTAGGTAGGTAGGTAGGTAGGTAGGTAGGTAGGTAGATAGATAGATAGATAGATAGATAGATAGATAGATAGATAACTACAGGAAGGGAGTTAAAGGGGCCAAGATGGTGATTACAATCATGTAGACAAAACATTCATGTGACCCTATTTTTAAAAAGTCAGGGTGTTGATTACATAGCTGTGGTTGTCACCTCAACTTTTTTGGAGTCCCTTGCGGTACAAAATTGTCCTTTGGCTCGATTCGTTTAAAACAGAATTCTTCCTACTCACAGCCCCTGAAGCCTGAAGTGTAACCCTTTCAAAGGTTTTCACTTGGCATTTTTAACAGAAGGGGGAAACATTAATTACACACAAAGTAATTAAGTACAGCTACTACAAAGTTCTGTATATATGTAAATGTCAGTGAAAACAAAGCCAATGGAGTCTTTATCCTGGCTTTTTAAATTTCTTTACCCTACTTTATCAGCACTTTGGAACAAAATCTTTAGTATACTGCTCAAAGGCCAGGTGAAGACATCTGAATGAAAATGTTGGGTCTCTCTGTTACTGGCATGCCAGTCAGATTAATGTTAATGTTAATTCTCTCAGTGCAGCTATGAAATTGTCTGGTATAATTGGATCACCAAGGTAGCAAGAACTCATGCTCAAAATATGAAGGAAGTTTTGTGGAGAGGTGCTTAATGCCTCCACAAATCCTAGTTCTGGCCCTCATTATTGAGGGCCAGAACTTTATTGAAGGATGAGGCTGCTGCCGGGGCTCTTGACCGGGTCATTCCTTTGTGGCCTCTGACACATTGCAGATCCCGGGTGGCGCCTTGGTTTACCGAGGAGCTCCGGGGCATGAAGCGACGTAGGCGAGGCCTAGAGAGCCATTGGAGACCCAGTCGTTCCGAATCTGACTGGTCCCGGTTAAGGGCGGCCACACGGGCCTACCTGGTGGAGTTGGCGACGGCAAAGCGTCGCTACTTTGCCAATGTCATCGCGTCCGCAGAGAATCGCCCGGCTGCCCTGTTCAGGGTGTCCCGCTCCCTCCTGACTCAGAGGGTGAGGGAAGACCCTCTGCGGGGGCGAGCCGAGGAGGTTAGCCAGCACCTGTTGGACAAGGTCGCTCAGATTCGGGACGGCTTGGGCTCTGACTGGACAGAATCAGATGGTGAGGAGGCAGCAGGTCCTGTGCTTTGGGAAGAGTTCGATTCTGTTACCCCAGAATCGGGGTACCCCACTCGGAGGCTTCAGCTGGTGCAAAATGCGGCCGCATGGGTTGTGATGGGAGAATCCCGATACTCCCATGTAACACCTCTCCTGCGCAACCTGTATTAGTTACCAGTTGCGGTATCCGGGTGAGATTCAAGGTGCTGCTGATGACCTATAAAGCCCTTCATGGTTTAGGCCCAGGATATTTGGTGGACCACCTGCAGCCAGCAGCAACATCCCATCACCCGGTTCGCACCCATAGGGAGGCCTGCTCAGGGTGCCATCAGCAAGACAATGTCAGCTGGCGGCCCCCAGGGGTAGAGCCTTCTCTGTGGGCGCGCCCACCCTCTGGAATCAACTTCCCTTGGGGCTTCGGCTGGCCCCTGACCATCGCACCTTTCACCGCGAATTAAAAACTTGGTTATTCGAGTCCCCCGGCCTGGACTGATGGGGATTTTTACGGGCTTTTAATTGTATCAGATTTAATTAGGCATTTTAACTTGCATTATGGATTGTGGTTTTATTGTTGTGAGCCGCCCTAAGTCCATTGGAGATAGGCGGCATACAAGCCTAATAAAATTTTAAAAAATAAATAAATAAAATTATTATTATTATTATTATTATAACTTTATTGTCATTGTATGTGTATACGCAGTATACCCATACAACGAAATTCATTTAACACCCAAAGACCAGGTCCAACACACCTTGTAGTATCCTAACCCCAGGAAGAAGAGGGGGAAAAATAGTTCACCGGGCCAATCCATTGAGCATTACTGAATCCATCTGTGTCAAGAGGGTTTGGGTGGTGGTGGGTTTTTTAAAAAAAACAATTATGGAATGTATTTTCAAAATAGGTATACGCATTTAAATTGAAAGGATTAGGATTTATGAATTTATGGCAGCGCTGACATTTGACCTACTCATGTCTGACTGTAGAAAACTCTTGATGGGAGATGAGATCTTATTATCCACATCATAAAGCATCCATATACTTGTACAACCCCGAGTCACACAAAATGAGGAAGACAAAGCGTTCATTTTTCTTGACCCTGGTATATTTCTTTGGCCCAGGTTTCCCATCATGGACAAGCTTCCATGGAGGCCAAGAAAATGTCTACCATCACTCAAAATATTGATAGAACAGGTAAGATCTAAGTGATATTGGATACAAATATTGTTGATGATTAAAAGAATCTGTAAACAGCTCCCCTAACAAACATTCTATTCATATTATGCTGGTTAGAAAATAGACCCAAAGTTACACACTGGAAATTTCATTAAATCACATCCTCTGAAGTCAGGACAGGTCATGCCATGAAGATTGAATAAATGACATTTATATTTATGTTCGTCCATTTATTAGCCTTGTTCTGTTCGACAATGCATATATCCTACTGATGTGAAAAGCAATATGTGTAAAGTTACCAATTATAAGTTAAGTGTGTTATGCATACCTGCTGTCTGCTTTGCAATAATATGGTTTTCAGCAATTTCCATAAGGGATACAGGAAATTAAATGGAGGTGGAAGTAAAACACTAAACAGGGAGTTAAGACACAGCTTGAGATTAAGATAGCCGTTAGGCGAATAAAGACATCAGTATAATTCACCTTGGCTCAGAACAAAATTCTAAGCCAGGATTTTATTGTTTGTTAGACAAGGACTGTGAACCGATTTCCACAGAATGCTAAGCCATAATGGGTCAGTTCACACTTCATTGCTAAGCTCAAAAACAAGCAAAGCACATGACTTACCATTCTGTGTGAATCCGTTTTAAGCATATTGTTTTGCTAGACAATCTTCAAAGGAAACACAATAACTTTCACCGGTTGAAGCAAATCCTTTTTTTGTTTTGCTTTGCTTTCACTGTAGCCATTTTTGTATCAGATATGTGCACTGAAGAACCGAGCAGCATTTAAAGATAACCGATACTGTTATCACAATGTTAAACGGAAGTTCTATAATATGCAGGTGCCATGGCATCACTCAGAAATCCCAAATTCCCCTTGCATGTAGATAAATATTACGGCAGAAAATGCTGGAGGTTGGTCCACAACATCTGAAGGAAGTCTTCCCTGCCTATTATATTACATACAAATGTTAAGAATGACAAGACTACACTTTATCTTAAAGGCCCACCAAACTCACTCCACATCCTTATAGGAAGACAATTCCTTCAACCGTGCTTTTGTAGATTAATGTACATGATCATTAGAGCCAAGATTTGAGCTTCCTTTGCAGGAAGTTTGGTATTAGTCTAAGACCTTTAGTTATGTTTTGGTATTGCAGTGTATTGAATAAATATATTTCAATCGAGCACATTGCAGAATGTGCATTGTAGTCTTTAAAGCATATATATATATATATCTCCTTCTCTCTCTTCTCTCTCTTCTCTCTCTTCTCTCTCTTCTCTCTCTTCTTCTTCTCCTCCTCCTCCTTCTCTCCTTCTCTCTCTCTCTCTCTCTCTCTCTCTCTCTCTCTCTCTCTCTCTCTCTCAAGATGGAGACTTTTGAGCTGTTCTTTTTTTTCATACTGCATGATGAATTACTTTTTAAACAGTAGCATATTGATCTATCATAGAACACAAGTAGAGGCCTGAGAACCCAAAAGATAGGATGGAAAGCCTAACTTCAGAAGGACACAAGGTATCCTCAAAGTGACTAAACCTAATTCAATTGACTACTTTAAAACCCTCTTGATTTTCTTGTCATGTCCTAGGAGTCGATGTTTCTGTGAAAGAGGAGATTCCAAAGATCTCCACACAATGTTTGAAACAGCACTTTGAGAAAACAACCCAAGGAAAGACATTTCATTCTGGACGAGAAAATGGAACAGCTCCAAAGCAGATCAAGGTCAGAGATAAGTGTGTGTGTGTGTGTGTGTGTGTGTGTGTGTGTGTGTATTGCAGATGTATATTTATGTATGTATATAGCATGTGTATATGTCTATAAAGGGACATGGTGGCTCAGTGGCTAAGACGCTGAGCTTGTCAATCGAAAGGTCAGTAGTTCAGCTGTTCGAATCCCTAGTGCCGCATAACGGGGTGAGCTCCCGTTAGTTGTCCCACCTTCTGCCAACCTAGCAGCTCAAAAGCACATAAAAAATGCAAATGCGCCTTTGGGGTTTAGTCATGCCCACGGGAGCGCTGGCTTTTCGGCTTTGAAACAGAGATGAGCATCGCCCCCTAGAGTCGGGAACGACTAGCACATATGTGCCAAGGGAATCTTTACCTTTACCTTATATGTCTGTTATGTATGTGTTGGGTAGATATACACTTTCTCTTGAGAGCAGGAACAGAATTTCATTTTTAATTTGGGACAGTGTACTCACAAAAAAAAAAAGACAATAAAAATGTTACCTTATATGGGGCAAGAGGTATTTAGCAGATAATGAATTGTTGCCACTCTGATCCTGAAGCAAAACTGTATTTTTGAGTAGGAGTAGTGGTAAATTTAGGATAAAATATATTTATATAATAGTTAGAATGCAGGTTTTGGCAAACAAATGAATCTTGTCTAACGAAGAGCACCCTGAGTCAAATAACGCTATTATTTAATTTCTTGCAAGCCAGACAGAGGCTGGCAACTATTTTTCTTGCCAAGACTTTACTTTAAAAGTGGACCTTCCACAATGTTGCCTGAACTTTCAGAATCTCTCACCAACAGCTATGTTTCTTGGGGTTGTAGGAAGTTGAAGTTTGACAATTCAGGTAGCCTTCAACTTATAACTACAATTGGGGCCATTGCTAACCAAGATGGTTGTTAAGTGATCGTGCCCAATTTTACAATCTTTTTTGCCATGGTTGTTAACCAAATCAGTGTAGTTGTTAAGTTAATTACAAAATCATTGAGTGACTCTTGACTCTCTCCATCAACTTTGCTTGTTGGAAGCCATTTGGGAAGGTTGCAAATGGCGATCACATGACCTCAGGATGATACAATCATTGTTAATACATGCCAGTTGCCAAGTGCCTGAATTTTTAGTCCTTGAACCTGGGGATATCATGACAGTTTAAGTGTGAAGACCAAACATAAGCCAATTTTTCCAGGGCTGTTGTAATTTTGAATGGCCACAAAACAGATGATTGTAAGTTGAAGATTACCTGTGTCTGAAATATTACATGTTGACTGTTCTTGTCTCAGTACAACATAGTAGTGAGACCTGATGTAAGCTTACTTTTGATTTCTGAGATTCCAAGAATGCTTGGAGTTTAGACAAACCATGACAGAGTTTGAACTGTTCCATGACAACCTTTGAATTGTTCATCCACTCTTACGTCATTATGAGCCATGGTGGCACAGTGATTAGAGTGCAGTACTGCAGGCTGCTTCTGCTGACTGCCGACTGCCTGCAATTTGCATTCAAATCTCACCAGACTCAAGGCTGACTCAGCCTTCCATCCTTCCGAGGTGGGTAAAATGAGTACCCAGATTGTTGGGGGCAATATGCTGACTCTGTAAACCACTTAGAGAGGGCTGTAAGGCACTGTGAAGTGGTATATAAGTCTTAAGTGCTATTGCTATTGCTATTATGCCAATACTGGGGTCCTTGAGCACAATCTTTGGATCCAATGGGCTAGTACATTCTCTCACTGTCTTAAGCATAGACTTCGATCAACTGCAATCTATAAGTAGACTATAGCTGTTTAAAATAATTTTTCTGTTTGCTAAAATCTTTTCCTTGCTAGTTTACTTTGTATCCTGTTACTTTCCAGTTCTTATAAAAAAAAAAAGGGTAAGACCATGACTGCTGCATTTCTTACTATGAGATAAAAGCAGAGAATAATACTATCTAAAACTGGTATCTGCTCATTCCAGTATAGATTTCTCAAACTGCTATAGTTTCACGTGAGTCAGATCATGCATGGACCACAGAGTATGTGAAATCAACTTGATGCCCCATATTGAAGGGTATTTTGCAAAAGCTGTCTCTGAATTCTTGTTGATTAGCTCTTTAAAGCATTGGGTCAACTGTATAGTAGAAATCTAAAAGTATTCCTCTGAAAATAAATTTAAAGGTATATTATTTTCTCTTCTAAAGATTGAAAATGGGTATCAAGAACTGGTGTGGCCTTCTGCAAATTGTCATTCTTCTGCTGAAGCTACTTCTACGAGTAGAGGACAGGGAACATTTATGGCAAGGAAAACAGAGCACACATCTGCTGCCTCAACCCCAACAACCTATAACAAGTTTCCAAAGAATGGGAGTACAGAGGAATTTCCTCCTCCACCATCAACAGATTTACTACAGGTTCCCTCTGAAATGACAGAGTTTTCCCAGTCCCTTGAACCCCCTCTCTCTCCATCCAAGCAAGTTCTTCCCAAGGATTTATATTCCAGGCAAAGAAATCTTTATGAATTAAATCGTTTATACAAACACATTCACCCTGAATTAAGGAAGAATTTAGAAAAAGATTACTTCAAGGATATTTCTGACATAGTCTGTGGCAGCAACACTGAAATGGATAGCTCAGTAGGAGGAGATGTCCTTCAGGCTAAACAAGTCTTTGAAAACTCAGAAAGCAGCCCTGAGAAAAGCATGAGCCCAGAAAGAGAATATTTAGAATGGGATGAGATCCTAAAGGGAGAGGTCCAATCCATGAAGTGGATTTTTGAAAATCAGCCCCTGGATTCAATAAAGGACGAGTCGCCCGACCAAGACAATGCTAAAAGCATTGCAGGTCAAGAAATAATTGCTGGAGGAGATGTTAAGTATACTACTTGGATGTTTGAAACACAACCCATAGATGCACTGAGTGCAAATTTTTCAGACGATGCAGGAGCTGCAGATCGAATTCCAGATTTAGCTCGAGGAGATGTCCGCACAGCCACATGGATGTTTGAAACTCAGTCACTGGATTCAATGAATAAAATTCACCATGAACAGGAAGAAGAGTCAAATGAAAATTCAGTCGAGGAAATCACTGGTGGAGATGTCAAAACAGTGAAATATATGTTTGAAACACAGAACTTGGATAGTCTTGGGCAGCTTTATTCGGTGGACGAAGCTAAGCTCCTGCAACTGAGATCAGAACTAAAGGAGATTAAAGGCGATGTAAAGAGAAGTATAAGGCATTTTGAAACGCTGCCAATGTATGTTATTCAAAACAATTTAGGTCAAATGCTGGAAATTAAAACAGTCCACAGAGAAGATCTGGAGAAGGGAGATGTCAAAACAGTTCATTGGATGTTTGAAACTCAGCCTCTGGATGTTATCAATAAAGACTCCATGGAAATCAAAGTTGTCCGTGGAATTTCCATGGAAGAAAACGTTAAAGGGGAAGTGAGCAGGGCAAAATGGTTATTTGAAACCCAGCCTTTAGATACTATTAAAGAGTCTGAGGAACCTGCTGCAGAAAAAGAAATCATACTGGGGACCGACGTCTGCAAAAAATGTTGGCTGTTTGAGACTCAGCCTCTTGATACCTTAAAAGAAAATGAAGACCCAAATGTTTTGCCCACCGTAGAAATCATCGGAGGAGATGTAAACACTACTAAACACCTATTTGAAACATTGCCGATGGATCTGTTAAAAGACAGCCCAGATGTTGAAAAACTTCAAAAAATGGCTGCCACTGAGGAAGAGAAAGGCGATGTGAAGCATCAGAAATTGATTTTTGAGACGAAACCTCTTGAACAGATTAGGGAAGAAAGGAAAGAATTCATAAGAACTGTGAAACTGGAGGAAATTGACAAGGGAGATGTGAGCAGCTGTAAGCATGCATTTGAAACGTGCTGGTTCAGCAAACATAATGACTCACACAAAATCCATGTTGAAGGCGTAACAAGAGGCGCCGTAAAATTGAATAAAGATATTTTTGAAACTATTCCATTATACGCAATCCAGGATAATCTTGGGAAATACCATAAAGTTAAAACAATTCGTCAAGAAGAGGTGATCCGAGGAGATGTCAGGAACTGCAGGTGGCTTTTTGAAACAAGGCCTATTGACCAGTTTGATGAGAGCATTGAGAAAATCGAGATCATCAAAGGGATAACCTCCAAAGAAGTACAGTCGGGTGATGTGAAGACAGCAAAATGGCTGTTTGAAACTCAGCCTCTTGACTCCATTAAATATTTTAGCAACGTAGAAGACGAAGAAAGCAAGCAACAGACAGAGGCTACGGAAGTGGTCAAAGGGGATGTCGGGATGTGCAAGTGGTTGTTTGAAACTCAGCCAATGGAATCTCTGTATGAGAAAGAGACAACGGTAACAACCACTGACGAAATACAGAGAGGAGATGTGAAAACATGCACCTTGCTATTTGAAACACAGTCTCTTGACGCGATCGGGGTGGAATCAGAAACAGCTAAGCTGCACACGGTTGAGCAGGAGGACATTCAAGGCAGCGATGTCCGCACGGCATGTTTCCTTTTTGAGACAGAAAAGCTAGAGAACATACAAGGAGAAGAAGACGACAAAGAACTCACGCGAATTGTGGAAATTGATATCCAGCCTGGAGATGTCTCTACCATGAAATATAAATTTGAGACCCAACCATTAGACTCGCTCAGTATCGACTCAGAGGAAGTCCTGAACAAAATTAAAACCATACAAAGTGAAGATATACAAAAAGGAGACGTTTTGCGTTGCTGTTGGCTTTTCGAAAACCGGTCCCTTGGTGAAATATCAGAGGACAAAGAAGAAAGGACTTCTTTGGCCCAAACCGTTACAGATGTACAAGATGGGCATGTGAAAAATGGCTGCTTCATCTTTGAGACGTTTTCTCTGGACCAGATTAAAGATGAAGATGCCGTGGAGGAAAATACGAAGAAAACCATCAGCCATGAAGAAATAACAAAGGGGGATGTGAAAAGCTACAAAATGCTTTTTGAGACCCAGCCACTTTATGCAATTCAGGACAAAGAAGGATATTATCATGAGGTGACTACGGTGAAGAAGGAGGAAGTTATCCATGGAGATGTACGTGGCACCCGGTGGCTGTTTGAAACTAAGCCTCTAGGCTCAATAAATGAGTCTGAAAACGTGTATGTTATAAAATCAGTCACCCAGGAAGATATCCAGAAAGGAAATGTTAGCTCCGTTAGATACCGATTTGAAACACAGTCATTGGACACGATTTCAGATGAGGAGAAGTTCGTTGTCCCCACAGTGAATAGTGTCCAGGGTGGTGATGTGAAAGCCAACAAGAAATTATTTGAATCTGAAGAAACCCAGAGAGACAAGTATGTAAGAACAGTGAATGTCAGCGAAATACAACAAGGCAATGTTAAAACATGTACTTGGTTATTTGAAACACGGACCATTGATGAAATTAGAGGGGAAGATTCGGAATACAAAGACATCCAGACAGTAACGAGGGAAGAAGTCCAGGAGGGGGATGTTCAGCATGCAGTATGGCTCTTTGAAAACCAGCCTCTAGATTCCATTAAAGAAAATGATGAGACAGATACAGAAATAGATAAAGAGGAAATTCCACAGGCCGATGTAAAAACCACCACATGGCTTTTTGAAACCACGCCTTTCCATGAATTTAATGAAAGTAGAATTGAAAAGGAAGAAATTGTTGGGAAAAGTGTGAAAGAGACTTTAAAGGAACTTTATTCGCAGAAAGTTGTAGAGACTCATGGGATCATCTTGGAGGCAGATGAAATTGGAGATGTCCGAATGGCAAAATATAGGTTGATGAATCAGGAAACTCCTGAAATACAAAAGGAAGAGATTATTAAAGGAGATTTAGCCAACATCATGATAAACCTCCTGTCCAAACCAAGTACTATGGAAAGGGAAAGTAAAGTAAATGAAGATGAAAAGGGCAATGTAGATTTCACCAAAAAGCAACTGATGAATACCTCAACATCGGTGCTTGTTGAAAAAGAAGAGGTAGTGAGAGGTGATATACAACGAGCCATTAAAAAACTGTTTAATCAGGATCGTTCTGTAAAACGTGGGATTTTAATTCAGGAAAGTGAAAGGGGTGATGTTAATATGACCATCTATTCTCTCTTCCACAAAAAAGAAAACAATAAAGTTGAACAAGATGAAGTTATAGGCGGTGATGTAAAGCGTACAATTCACAGTCTTCTCTCTTCTGTAATGAATCATGAAATATCAGAAAGACCTAAAATAGATGATTCAGAAAGGGGCAACGTTCAGTTTTTTACAACTTGCATAGAAGCTGGAGCTTTGGACTATTTGAAATTACTCCAATCAGAGACAAATGAAGCATATGCTAGAAAAAATCAAGATGAGGAAGGAGAAATAGTTGGTGGAGATGTTGAAGGCACTAAACTATTACTAAAGAAAAAGAAGTCTCAAATACAGCGAACGGTTAACGAAGCTGACATAATTCCTGGCGATGTCTGTAATGCCCTTAAAATCTTTACGACTGAGCCACAAGTTACATCTTGTCATGTAGACAAAGAAGAAATTATAAAAGGTGATTTGAAGACAACTTTAAATTCCCTAAGTCAGGCTATAAATCAGACCACTGTTACGGAGAAAGAAGAAATTGCAAAAGCTGACATCCATGCAATTTTGAAGTCTCTTCAAGAATCAGTTTATCAACCAAGAGAGACAGAAAAACCAGAGGTTGTTCCTGGTGATATTAAACAGACCATTGAATCTCTGGAGAAAGCAATACAAACAAAAAATGAAGTCTTGAGAGAAGAGGTTGTCCAACATGACCTTGAATCCACACTAAAACCTTTAAAAACAGTTCAGCAATCTTTCAAGGAAACAGACAAAGAAGTATTCAGAGGCAATACTCAAACTGCTATAGAGAGCTTGCTGGACACCTCTGAAGAAACAAAATTAAGGCAATACCAAAGATTCACAGAAGCACAGGTAAAACAAAGTAAGGAAATGTTGCTGAAGCCATCTCAACAATTAGCCCAGAACAAAGTCAATCCAATTGAACACTTGAAAAACAATAATACATTTCTTCAGAAGGAAATGATGACCCAAAAGAAGAGTTTTCTCACAGAAGATGTCAAAGCAATCCATTTGGATCCGAGATGGAACACCAAGAGTCATGAGATGGAGAAGAAAAATATGAAGGCCTTACCTAAATCTCAGTACAAAGTCACTGAAAAAGCAGATGAATCTTCTGTGGATAAAGTCACAGCAAAGAGACATAGAGATCAATATGTGATTGACCAAACTAGTTTTTGCAATAATGTTGAGAAGAATGAAAGTTCAAAGGAGTCAGAGGCAAGCAGAATATTGATGAAGGGCCATTCAACCAATGAGATGCAGAGTGCAAAACAAATGACAGGAAAGAAACAAAGCATCTTTCATGAATATAAAGATGAAAAATATGTTGATGTGAGAAGTCAGGGTGAGACGAAAGCAAAATCGGCCCAGCCAACATGTGATCGCCAGAGCTCCAATTACAGAGGGACGGAACAACTGATCAATCGGTCAACTGGCCTGATTTCCAAAGCGGCTGGTCATCTTGAAACAAAAGAGGTGCAACAAGACAGAAAGCGATCACAGCATTCAAAGGAGGTTTGCAGAGGGAAGAAAAACAATGTCGTGGCAAGCCAAGCTCAGGTTTCCATGGCATCGGAGCAGAATGTAAAATCCAATCAAAAAGTCAGAGTCACACAGGAAATGCACAGGCAATTCAAAGAAGCTGAAAGGAAGCAAAAATGCAGTGAGAAATCCATTTTGAAGTACTCAGGAAAATGTAACATTGAAGGTGCTGATGAAGATTTGAGGGTTCAAGTGAAAAATCCTGTGAATCCATTCAAGTATCCTAAAGGCTTAGATAGGTCAGAAATCGATTCTCCCTCTCCCCCTCCTCCACCCCCACCTCCTCCACCTCCACTTCCACTGGCTTCATCTGAAGTTGACTTTCCTTTGCCGCCGCCACCTCCTCATTTATTGATGCCTTGTGATAGACAGAAGTTTCCTTCTCCACCATCACTACCAAATGAAGAGGTTAAGTCAGAGCAGGAGAGTTTTCCCCCTCCACCACCCACTGCAGAAGAGAAATGTGACACTGAATTGACATCTCATCTGCCTCCCCCACCACTCCCTCAGGCAAAAGAAAGTTTCTTCAAAAGCCTAGACAAAACAGTTCAATCTCAGAGCAGGACCCCATACAACACAAAACATCTTCAGGCAGAACTTATGAAAGAATTAGAAGCGAGCCGGTGCAAAACATCGAGAAAAATGCAGCCGAGGATTATTCAGATGCACAAAGAGATTGATAAGACAAATACAGTGGAAGAAAGGGCAGAAAGTTCAATGTTGAGGAACACTGTTAGTCATGAAAGAAAAGAGAAGAAAGTCTGCACCAAAAATGAGGATGTTAAAAGGGCCGCATCAGTTATGGATACTATCAGTCTGGAAGTATCACCGTCGAATAAGACATTTCCACATTTTAGGTCTCCTTCTCTTCCAGCAGAGGCAACGCTAGCACCACCTAAGCCTTATGTACGGAAGTTTAAAACTCCTTTAATGATCGCAGAAGAAAAATACAAACTGCAAAAGGAAGAGATGGAACAAAAACAAACTAAGGATGTTTGTCAACTTCAGGTGAGAATGAACAGTGAAAGCTGGGGAAGATTAGCTCAGGCAGAGTCAGAAGGTGGCCTGCCCATGCCAAAATCATATAAACAGGATGAAATCACTCCGCAAGGGTCATTGCCCTCTGAAGTTCCAGCTACACCGGCTGAGCCTGAATGCCAGAGGAAGCCTCAAGTCACCAATTCAGAAGCTGATGACCTACAGCCCTTACCAAAACAATTCATGGCTGAACAGTCTCAAAATGTTTCAAAGCGCTCGGCAGAAGAACACATCAGGAAAAAAGCAGTCCATGAATCACAACATCTTACAAAACAGAGTGTATCTTCTGAAAAAGTACAGACCCACAAAGAACATGCAATGAGCCAGAAAGAGCAGCACCAAAATGAGGAACAGTTGCATGCGTCAAATAATAAAACAGCGTACCCCTCTTTCAAAGTTAGAACCATCCAGGTTTCCGCCTGTGATCATACCTTACCTAAAGGCCACAGGGATTCCATGATTTATAAAAAGCAAGAGGGGTCAAGTGTCCATGGTATTGTGAAGCAACAGGTTCAAGAAAAACAGAAAGAAAACATAAGCAAGAAAAGTGCTGCAGGGAATTGCATGAAAGTGGATGGGAAAATCCACACGGAAAATACACTTTTTAAGTATGCTGAAGGTAGGCAAGACATCGGGGATAAAGAATCTAGTGAAACGAAACAGAGATTAGTTCAAAGAAAGGAAACGGAGAAAGACAAAATGAAACAAGAAAAAAAATCTTTAGCTATGGAAGGAAAGGAAAGCCAGGCAATTGCTCACCTCAAAGAAGAGAAAGGAATAATTCAAAGAAAAGAACAAGTGGCTAGCAGTAAATCAGAAAAAATGGTTAAGCAAAAAATAATCGATATACATAAAGAATTTCAGACTGTGCATTCCAAACCAGAATCAACTTTTGTTTTGGAGACAAACGTTCAGAATAAAAACCTGTCTCAGGAAAAGAATAATCTACAAGGACAGGGAGAATATACCTGGGAAATTACCTCAGAACAGAAAAAAAGCCCTCATAAGACACCAGAGCCAAAAAAAGAGCCTGTGCAAGAAAAAATGCTACCATCTAGTTCACCAAGAGGATCCCTACAGAAAAGTGAGAAAAACTCAGTAGACATATTAGAGTTGTTGAGGAAACGGGAGGAGATACAACAGCTGTTGTCCAGAATGAAAGAATTTGAGATGGAGCCAAGTAAAAATGGAATGAAAACATTTCAGGTGTTCTTAAGTGTTATTCCAGAATGGCTGGTAGAACAAGAAAAGAAGCAAGACTTAAGTTACATTGCACGGGAAGACAGTGTTGAAAAGATGAGGGAAGAATTGTTGGTTATTAAAGATCAAGCTTCCCAAATACTTCACTCATGTGAAGAGGCGATCCAAGCAGCCATGATTTCAACAAATTCCCTGAAGTGTAAAAAAAATGTTCACAGCGCTAGAGGATCATCGCAGAAAATAGCTAAAGTCACTGTTGGATCCAGCAGAAAAGATTCACAGATATCCAAGAAAGAAATGTCCAAAGACATCATGGCACACCAAGAAGTAAAGCAGAAACTCAGTGCAAACAGATTTTCAGAAATCACAACTTCTTCACCATCTCTAAGAATGCGAGCGCCTTCACCCACTTATATCACAATTGAATCTAGATGTGTTGAATCTCCTTTCAGGGATTTATTGTCTCCAGTCCAAAGAGAAAGCACTCCGGTTCCACCATCACCCCCACCAAAATCTACTACACCAACATCTAAGATACATCAGTCATCCATCCGTTCTGAGCAACTTGCAAAACTTAAAGACACTACAGTAAAACTAGCTCAAGGGGCAATCCCAAATAGATCATTTACTCCAATTCCTATTGTGGAGAAAAGGTCGGAGATTATAAAATCTCCTGCAACCCTCCGTCGGCAAATCAAGATTGATACACGTCAACCTGACATTTGCAAAGCACCATTTCCAAAAGACACCCATGTAACTGCAGAGGCAGTGGCAAAAGTCAAAGAGACACATGAAGAATCCCAAGTAAATCAAATGTACGTCTCTCAAAAAGGTGGGAGCATTCCGGTAGAGCCCCATGGACAAAGTGTAGGCTCTATTTCCATTTCACATAGCTTTGAGGTTCCTAAGTCTGGTCCTAAAGGGTTTAGGCATAGGTATGAAGCATCTGACCAGGTGATTCACATAAGGAAGGAGCCAGAGCTACCTGAAGCGTTTGGCAGTGACTATGAATATAAAACGGATGCAATGTTACAGGCTTTCAATGATCAGACATTAAGTGAGGGAAAATTCAAGAACAAATATGTTGAAAATGGTATCATGAGTGACAAGTCAAAGGAAGTCAGGTGTAGATCAAGAAAGGACAGACTTAGCCAAACTTCCCAAGAGCAAGACAACAGAAAAGATAGCTTCCAAAAATGTCCTGGAAAGCATCAAAGAGAATCAAAGGAAACTAACTCTAAGAAGCAAAACCAACGTGTCATTAAAGAGCATTCCTGTGAGCCCAGGGTCTGCTTTGAGGCAAAGTCCCCCATAGGACACTCCTATGGCATGGAGTCTTTTGAGAACACGGTCATTGAATCTAGAACCGCGGCCTCCACCGCACAGAGCACCGATGGAACTCAGTCAGGATTTGGCTTCAAACGGGCCCCTCCGACCTATGAAGATGTCATCTCAGGGCACATCTTAGATATTGCTGCTCCCGGTTCACCAGAAAATCTTCTAAGGAACTTTCAGAAGACTTGGCAGGAAAGCGAGAGAGTGTTTCAAAGCCTTGGCTACACCATGTCAGAAGCTACTGAAGCAGAAGTGAGAAGTAGTTTCCACGAGGAAGCAGAGTTTATCAGTGGTAAATAAGCATGCGATGTGTGAAGGAAGCTTTTAGCGTGTGCAGCCACGGCAATAAAACACTCTGTAGAATTAAAATGCAGTTGGAAGGAGAAAGTAACACAACTCCAGCTAACACTTCTTTGCTTCCCCTTCTCTCTTTCCTCTCTCCCAGAAATCTCTATTCCCTTTCTAAAAGCATGAATTTACTATATGCGCTGAGCATGTTGGCTAACCAATACTGAGGGTGTGAAGTGTGGTCTCTCCCAAGGTAAAAGCTATATTCCAATTTTGCTGATAAAATAATTTCCCTGAATTTTAATTAAAAAAACTAATATCTCACAAAATATGTTTTATAGCGATTGTGTTGCTTTGCTCAAGTTAAAAACATATATACTACGGGTTGTTGTTGTTGTTGCTGTTGTAGAACTGCATGAAGCCCTTAGGGTAAATGCCGCATACTTTGACAAAGTGCCATTTTATGTAACATATGTTCATTTTCATAGGACAGAATCACTTCTTTTAGAACAGGGCCTTTTAAACTGGGATGGTGTGTGTGTGTGTGTGTGTGTGACACCTGAAACAATTGTTCCAGGTTCTGCACACGGGGTGGAGTGCAATCCAAAGTGCTATTTACCATTTGGAATATATTGTATTTATTGGGTGGGTACAATATTTTATTTGCAGGCCGAAGTCCCAAGGACAATCAGAAATTGTTCTGGGGGTATTGAAAATAATTAAATTATAGAGGTAACAGAAGTTATATTTGTAGGAATATTTTAATTTCTGGACACTACGGTCAAATCTAATCATGTACAGGTAGCCTTGCTTAGCAACCATAATTGGAACCAGTAACTTGGTTGTTAAACGATGTAGTTGCTAAACGAAGTCATGTGACCGTGACAGGCAAATGACCTTTTTTCCCATAGACATGGTCACTAAACAAAAAATAACAATTTATGCAATTTATGACTTTACTTCTGCTTCTGTATTAACTCTGTCACAAACTGGTTGCGAAGCAGATAAATTAGAAGAATTAGAATTAGAATAAAAAGTTATTGTCATTTTAAATGCATACTAATCAACATACATTAAACTTAAATTTCATTGCATTCAACTCTCAAATGGTGAGCACATGACTGCAAGGTGTCTAGTTTAATGAAAACAAGGACTAGGGGTGACCTGGTAGCAGGCCCAATATCCAAGGGGCTGCCAGAAAGAAGAGGGAGTAAATCTATTCTCCCAAACACCTGAAGGCAGGACAAGAAACAGCTGATGGAAACTAATCAAGGAGAGAACCAACCTAGAACCAAGGAAACATTTCCTGACAGCGAGAACATCAGTGGAACGACTTGCCTCCAGAAGTTGTGGGTGCTCCATCACTGGAGGTTTTTAAGAAGTGATTGGACAACCATTTGTCTGAAATGGTATAGGGTTTCCTCCTTGATAGGAAGTTGGACTAGAAGGCCTCAAACGTACCTTCTAACTCTGTTATTCTGTTATGTTGTAATGGTCAGAAATGCAAGGATTGGTCGCAAAGTTATTTTGTAGTGCCATTGTAAATTTGAACAGTTACACCTGTAAAAAACAAACAAACAAAAATCAGATGACTTCTCAAGAATTGCAAATGGAACAAAATAAGATTCCACCCCCTTCCTCCTTCCCTCTCCTGCCCATTAGGTCTGCAGGGCACAGAATCTTCTGAAAATTGTGAATTGGCCCAAGGGAAGCAGGTTTGAAGAGAATTTTGCCAGAATTAAAAAAAAATGTATATCTGAAACGCTACAGTATGTCCTAAACACGCTTGGGGAAAAAAATTCTTTGAGAATTGGAGATAATTTCTCCTGGGTTTTCTTTGCTTCCTCCAGAGGTTGTTTTCAGCAGGTTCTGACCAGTTCTGGAGAACCGGTAGTGGAAATTTTGAGTAGTTTGGAGAACCGGTAGTAAAAAGTCTGACTGGCCCCACCCCCATCTATTATCTGCCTCCCAAGTCCCAGCTGTTTGGGAGGAAATGGGGATTTTGCAGTATCCTTCCCCTGCCACACCCACCAAGCCATGCCCATGAAGCTATGCCATGCCCATCAAGCCACACCTCCACAGAACCGGTAGTAAAAAAAATTGAAACCCACCATTGGCTTCCTCACACCCCACACCCCACCCCCAGATTTTAGTGAAGATGGCTCTTGGTTTTAATCTCCCACAGTGTCCATGATATAACGTTAATCTGAAACACTGTGGGAAAGTGGAATAGCCAGTTTGATTTAGTGGCTAAGGTACCAAGCTAGCAACCAGGAGACTAGAAATTCTAGTCTAATCCAGTCTAGACTGTGAGAGCTAGAAAATAAAAATAAAATGTGGTTGTGGCTCAGGGCTCTTCCTGGAAGAGTACGCACAAACAATAGCAGTGAGCACTCTGAAAAGTAGAATGGTGCTGGATTATGTTGAAAAACCTTCATCTTCATCATCTCCAATTATGTTCAAAATCCACCATCTGCAGCTTCAGCCATAGAGAGTAGAAGAATAAAACTCTTGGTCAGTGCAAAAGGAACCTATTTCCTTAAAGATATTTTTTTTTTTAAATCCAAATTGCAGATTCATTTATAAACAGGGTAGAAATCGCATTACCCACACAAAAGATCAAAAGCGCTGTTTTCATGAGCACAGTCTCATTCCCCAAAGTGAATTGCATTTTAGGAAAACTGTATTATTGATCAACACTGTAGATTCAATCCTTTAAAAATTGCTTTGGGTTCTTCCTGTACATAATCAACCTTGCCACGAAATAGAAGCATTTCCACTGTGAATAGGAGAGGATGTGTTTCCAATGGGAAAGTGTCACAAGTCATGGATGCAGAATTTTGCAACCAATGCAGAAGCACCTGTTTTCCTTCACTGCAATGGAAATGGAAATGGAAATGGAAATGGAAATGGAAATGGAAATGGAAGGAAGGAAGGAAGGAAGGAAGGAAGGAAGGAAGGAAGGAAGGAAGTCATTCATGTACCCTCTTTTACCTTTCGCTTTATTGAAACTATTAAAGCGTCTTCAAATAAATATAAAAAGTTTGGCATTAGTCGAAACAAAGAATTTATATCATCTGACTCCCAGAAAGCTTAAGGGTTAATTATTTGGGAGTGAAGGTTCTCAGGTTTCCTAATGATATTGCAATTTTTTTGTGCATAGCCTGAAGAAAAAAAATATAATAGTACATAGCACTGACATCATCTCATTTATTTCTAGAAAGTGCAACTTCAGGGAAAGGAAACATGCCTACTTTGTCAAAAGAGAGTTTATCCAATGGAGTGCCTAGCTGCCGACAAGCAGATTTTCCATAAATCATGTTTTCGGTGCCACCATTGCAGTAGTAAATTAAGGTAAGATGAAGCGAGCAATTAAAACATTTAAGATTCATATATTATCAAAGCTTGATTTGATGTTCAGATGAATGAATGAATGAATGAATGAATGAATGAATGAATGAATGAATGAATGAATGATACTTCAAATATTGAAAATAAATCAACATATTTAGTGCTGCCACTGAACTCTTTATCACCAGAATGATGGTGTTGGATCACTTAACTTCTGCTTTGTCTGGGCATCTCTCTATTTAAAGGGGGAAATGGTTCTTCATATTACAAAGTAAATGAAAACCATTATATAAATTGGAACAACAAGAATCTAAGTGGAAAGAATTATTGAAACGATTTCTCCCTTGAAAATGACTTAACGCTGTTTACAGATTCAGAAGAAGTAGGTGCCAAATATGCCCTGCTTTTTAAAAATACTGAGGTTAAACAGTGAAAGAAGTTCTAGACAAGGCTTACAGAAAATATTGTATTAGAAAAATAGAAAAGAGAGAAATGAACTTAGAACTTAGAATAACTTTATTGTCACTTTGAATGTACACTAATTGCCATACATTAAAATGAAATTTCATTGCATACAGCTCTCAAAGGGTCACCATCTCCAATATATACTACATAAACATGACAAAAATACAAACAAACAAACAAATAAATAAAGTATGCATATATCAATATATCAGTTGGAGGAAAGGGGTAGAAAATTTTTTGTAGTGTTCTCTGATAGACACCTCCTTCAATTACTGCCTTGCTAATGTAACCTATATACATAATATTAGTATCCACAATCAAGGGAGTATATACTGCTGTTTATATCGCTTCATTTCATAATTGCTGATAGGCAGCATGTATACAATTGTAAATACACAACAATGGGTATTTGGAAGAGAATAATATTTGAACAATGCTGATGAAGACTAGGGTTTATAGGGGCTAGGGCTAATCTGATGAATGCTCCCCCCACCTTTTTTTTCTTTCTAAGTGTATGAAAGGGATTTGTGTTATTAGTGAGCATTAGTGAGCATTACAAGTGTCTAACTGGGAAAGTACAATTCTGAATACATTGGGAGAGAATCTACACCTCATGCCTAGCCACAATTTGGTTTAGTTTTATCTTGGTCTGATGCGTAGATTCAACCACTGCAGTTGGTTGCTAAGCTATGAGTTTTGGCCTAACATTCAGTAAGACATAGATTACTATAGCTGAAACAATATATTATCTCAGCCAACTCACATATCATTTCAAACCTGGATATTTTAGAACAGGGTGTCAAACTCACGTCGTCACATTGTCATCACGTGACGTATCATAACTTTTTTCCCCTTTGCTAAAAGGGGGGTGGGCGTGGCCAGGGCGAGACATATCCAGCCCGTGGGCTGTGAGTTTGACACCCCTGTTTTGGAACATTGTTAACTGGAAAAAAATGGCTTTCTTTTTTTCACAGTAAGCCACTGTAAGCAAAAACAAATGAACCACATTAATCTCATTTGTGAACTAGGTAAAAGTTTTAAAATATGCTTAACTTTATACTAAAGCGCTTTTAAAAGTTGGACAATATTGTACCACAATGATCTTAGTAACATTTTTTTTTTAAAAAAAAAATGGTTAAAATGTGTTTTTGCTGTAATTAACATCCAGTATTTTTTTAAAAAACAAAAGATTAAATAACATTAGCTTATAATGGCGGAAAGCAGGAAACTGTGTGCCTGTTGATGGCTGATTTGTCTGAGTGCCAGGCTCCAGGAATTCTGTGGTATTTTTGAGCTTGACTTGGTCTAGAATGCTCAGTTTCCCACTTGTCACTATGGTTGATTCTGTCCATGTGAAATTAAGGAGTTTTTATTGTGTCTTCTGACTGAAGATTATTGCAGATAATTGTCTCAAAAGATGAGCAGAGATTAACACTACGATTAACACTAGACCAACATTTAAGAAGTAAACAATACCCACTCAAGGAGCTACAAACACAGGCAAATAAGTTAATAGTAAGCAGCCTAACCAAGGAACTCCTCCTATGACTGGCAGGGCAAGCCCTACTATTAAAAATAAGAACAAACCCCACACTGGTTTGTTCACAACCCACTGTTGTTACCTAATTGAGTAATGAAACATCTGCAAAAAAGCCACCAAGCTCACAGAGCACCAAACACCCCACAGTTCAGCCCTCAACTACAAATATTCTCTTCTGTTGGAACTTCTTTTTAATTCTAGCAATGAATGGAAAATGTTGAGGATGTAGCAATTCTGTTAAAATCAGGGGGCTACACAGAACTGATCCTCAAACACTGTCAAACGTTTAACAAACTTTCAAAATATTTTGCTTTAAAATACACTAAGAAAAAGACTTCTTTGATCTATTCTGTGCTACTTATTTCCCAAAGAGTGAAATTAAGCATTTAAAGCCCAATCTTAAAAGTGAACAATTTGGAATTAGATTAAATCATATTCTGAGCAATCCCATAAATATTAATTATGGCTTAAATCCAATGTATGACTAAGTATTGATCCAACTTAATACTATTTAATTTATTGGCATATTGAGAGAGAGAGAGAGAGAGAGAGAGAGGGAGGGAGGGAGGGAGGGAGGGAGAGTGTGTGTGTGTGTGTGTGTGTGTGTGTGTGTTAGTTATATTTATGGATAGTAAAATTACAATTAATTACAGCTAAAACATTCTTGGACTGTTTACGATTGAAAAATACTATAAAACATTTTTCTTTGATTTGACAGCTTAGGAAATTATGCTTCTCTCCATGGTAAAATATATTGCAAACCACATTTTAAGCAACTTTTCAAATCCAAAGGAAATTACGATGAAGGCTTTGGACACAAGCAACATAAAGAATTATGGATTTCCAAAAATCAGAAAGGCCCTAATAGTTGTGCTCCTGCTAAAGAAGTTCATAAATCCATATCAAAAGTGAATAAAACAACTGTTCCTATGTTGTGTCCTGGCAATCCACAAGTCCATTGTGAAACTATGAATGATAATTTAAAACAGAATACAGAGAGGGGCAAATTAAACATTATGTGGCCTCCTTCTACAGAAACTCCCAAAAATTCACTCTCAATTGATGTGGTTACAGTAAATAAACTAAAATGGCCCCCTGAAATTTCTGAATATGAGACTGACAGAATTAATACGACTCTTTCTGTGGGTGATACAAACCAACCACAGCTCACAAATGGTAATAGTCATCTTTGGGAGACAAACAGACAAAAGAAAAATGAAAATATTGACTTACATTCAGACAACCATTCCTCTCCCATTCCTGTGCCTAGGGAAGATGAACCTACTAATATTATTACAGCAAAGACATGCAATGATGAGAATGGAATCGTACAAAGGAGAGCAGATGTGGCTGATGATTCAGAAAAGGAAAAAGCAAGTGAAAGGAATGTAAAGGAATACGATAAGGTGGTTGTGCAAATTGCTAACAAGGGGAAAGATGGAAAAAATAACGAAGCTAATGTCACAGAAGTTATACCAGTTACAAACACTGACGATGATAATGACGCTGAATGGCAGAGTAATCAAAACAGTACTCTGAACAATAATAACAACAATAACAATGATAATAAAGGCTTTCAAACTACTTTTCCGCATCACAAACTCTGTAGTCAGGTAACATGGTTGGAGGATGGTCCATTTACAGAAGTGGGTCAGGGAAACGATCCTCCTGCCTCCAAATCTACATTTGAAAGTCTCGAAAGATGTGATGTAAATTCAAAGGTGCTCTGCCTAACTGACTCTGAAGTAAGCTATTCCACAGAGGTTTTCAGTTTCACAGATGTTGAAGGAAGCATCAAAGGAGAGAATTTCATTACCTCAGATAGTCTTATTCGGCAGAAAAATAAAGATGTCCATTGTGAAAAACAATGCATTAAGAACAAAGTCATTTTAAAGGAAGTGAATGTTGCAGAATTTCCTTTTGAAGGCAAATTACCAGGCAGTAAGCAATCAATGAAATATGTCAAAACATTAGGTGCTGTTTCAGGTGATCAAGCGGCAACAGAGTTTTTACCGGGAAATGACAGAATTGGTCTGTTTGGCTCTACAGCACCAACTGAAAATGTTGATGGTCCATGTTCTGAAGACTTCATGGATTACCATATTACAATTTGTCAGGATGAAGGCAAGGAAACCTTGCCGAAAGATGAAAGCAGATATTTAGATTTGCTGAGCTGAAACAACTGAGTAGTTTTGTCATCTCAAAAAGAACAAATCAGGATAGACCACCCCAAGTCAACGTGAGCAGATTAGGAAAAGCTGTCAGCATGACGATCATTAATTTGTACACTTGAACTGACCAAAGCAAATCTGTAATTTTCTTTGACGAATTGGTTAAAAACTTATGTATCTCTAATTTGTGGAATATGTATTTTTAAAAATCCTGTTACCTATCAGAATTTTGAAAGAAATAATTATCTACATTTGTACTAGAAAACATGGGTGAACTTAACTTGCTTAAAATCTATGTATATCTAGACTCGTTCCACAACTTTGGAAGTTACATACCTGTACTTTTATTTTTCTTTATACTTATTAAGGATTACCTCCTATGCGAGTCACCGTTGAGGAAGTAAAATGAAAAGTAACATTTTAAGATGACGTAGTGTAAATGAAATCTGTACTTACATTTCCACTGATATATGGAAGTCGTCACTTAGAACTGCAACCAACTGATGAACACTTACCTACTCTTTGAAAACACGCTGTAAGATTCTCTTCCTACTGCACTATTTCAGTGTTATGCTTTAACCACTGTAATGAATTTAGAGATTATGCACCTGGAGTGCTCTAAGAATAAGACAAATATTTCTAAAATTATTTTTTCACCTATTGTTTTACTGTAACAAAGTTGTTCTATGATATAGTAAGTATATTTGAGGTTTTCTAGCTTTTAAGCATTACACTCTTTCCCGCTAAGAAATATTGAAATGCAAGTACTCAATTGAACTAAATGATCAAAATGCACTATAGTTCCCTCACCATTTGTGAGTTATTCTCTTTATTTTTTGTTTTCCTAGAGTACATTTGCCTTGAAAGTTTTCAGGCCACGTAACATGCACATTTTGTTTCTTGAAAACCAACAAGAAAGAGCAGAATCCAACCAAAACATGCATTTGCTGAATACAATCGGAAAAAAGGGTGCATGGGATTACACATTAACAGTTCAATTCTCTTCATGTCTACTGAGAAATGTCCCATTAAGTTTAATGGACTTTGCTCCCAGAAATATAGGATATTAACTCTCTTTGCCTTTAATGAAAGAATATTAAGCTTATTATCTTCCACTGAATCCAGTAAGAAATGAACTCAGTTAAATTTCACTGGACTTTGTTCAGCAATAAAGTCAAAAGGCAGAAGGGAGAACAACATGGAAAATATTAACAGAAATGGTGAGCTGAGGAACTAATGTTAATTTACCAAATTATTCCAACTTGTTTGGAAAGCAAACCAAGCTCAGTTTTAGAATCTGTGTGTACTTAGTCACATTAGCAATGTTGATGCTTGTCCTTATGTACTGAATAAAAAGGTTTTCCTAGGTTAGCCGAGCTTGCATGAGAATACTTCATTAAGCAATTGACAAAACTGAATAAAAAGCACTTTACAAAATGCTGTTTCTGAATTTATTTTTAAACCCATTGCACTTGAAAATTGCTTGCTGTATAGCAAATTATTTGCATCCTTTTAGAATACAAGAATTACTCGGCAGTAAATATTTCAAAAACGAATACTGACCGCACAGTGAAATCTGATTTTCAAAATTATTCTTTTCTTATTGTTACATTATTTTGGTTCAAAAAATAAACTGTTCAACATCTTGTTTGCAATGTTGCCAACAGGAAGTCATAAGGAGGACTTAAGGACATGTGATGTTGAAGAATGATACTGTAATAATTGGTATTAAGTGGCCCAGTACCTCCCTTACATAGCCAAGATACAGACACAATGATGAGCTATTTCCCACAGTATTACTTTCTAAGCTCCACTTTTAAATCTAGTATTCACTGGAAGATTACCTTGGTGCACAGAGATTCCAGTTACTTATATTCTTAAGTGTTCCCAATAAATAATCATTATCATCTTTCATGAAAATGTTGAAATTTGCTAACTTTTCAAGCTGCATAAAGCAGTGACCCTCATTAATGTGAAAATTAAACATCATATCTTAACCCTAAATAATGTGAAATGGCATTTCTTTTCACAGGCCTTTAGGGTTAATAATGAGAAAATAACATTGTGAAAATTGCTGTTTATTCATTCATTTTCACTGAGTAACCTCCAAGTTCTAGCACCTAGGAGCCGCAATGGCGCATTGGTTAGAATGCAGTACTGCAGGCTACTTCTGCTGACTGCCGGATGCCTGCAATTTGGCAGATCGAATCTCACCAGGCTCAAGGTTGACTTAGCCTTCCATCCATCCGAAGTTGGTAAAATGAGGAGCCAGATTTTGGGGGCAATATGCTGACTCTGTAAACCACTTAGAGAGGGCTGTAAGGCACTGTGAAGCGGTATATAAGTCTTAAGTGCTATTGCTATCTAGCATCACACCCTGCTTATGGGGAAGACATAAAAATGTAAGAACTTTGATTACATTTATGGCCAAGAATTGGGCTGCACTTATGCATTTAGTAAGACAGAGATCATGCTGACTAGATGTTAGAGAGGTTGAAGAATTTTATTCTCCTTCCCCTCTCTCCAAACGCAAATGTTCTAACTGAAACATATAGCATATGTGGCTATTCATTGATTACTTTATTTGGACTTTCATGCTGCTTCAGTCCATAGAATCTAAGCAGCTGCATTTGCCAGATCAATCCAGGAACCACAAGTAAAACAGAGCTCAGTTGCAAGCATGAAGAGCACCAGAAGTATCCCTCTTAGACCTCTGTCCTACTTGGAGCAGATGTAGGAAGAACAGATATATTTGAATCATGACTTTCTATTACTCAAATAAATTGTTGTGAAGCAGAATACTAGGTCATTTGCCATATTTATTTTAGTAGTAAACTCCAGAACCATGAGTTATTAGCTCAGGCTGCAGTAATGTGACCTTTGGTGAGATGGATGGCAATATAAATTTGATAAATAAATAAATAGACATAAATAAAATAATGTAATAGCCATTTTTTACTTTGTCCTCTAAGCTTAGAAAAAGATAGAGAGCAAGAGGGAAGGTAAAATCTGAACACAGAAGGGTTTTTAAATTGTTTACAGACAATGCCACCATCTTTCTAAATTCCTGATTTATCTTTATTAGAATGATTTATTACATTCAATTTTTCTTGATGTCAGGTGCAAATAACAAGGAACATTTGTTGAGTTCAGAGTACAGAAGAGGTTATTATTGCTACCTCTAATACAAAAATCTAGTCAACTAACAGTGGAAGCTAAATTAGCAGTAGATAAGGGCCAACAGAATTCATGGGGGACTGGACTGGATTTAGGTCTTTTCTGACAATGCAATAACTCTAAATTGACACCTTTAACCCTGCCTTCCAGATCAGCCTCTTCTTTTCATACAATATTGTGTCCTTCAAGAGAAGTTGTTCCTTATGCCAAGCACTCTCTGCTATAGAAACTTACATACTACACCTGATATCCAGTCCACGGATGCTCAGCTGCTAATGGTCTTTGTTATTTCACAATTCATTTCATAGATGCTAATTCTTTTTTATAGATTTCCAATTTACTTTGTTCAATGCAGATTAGAAAATAAACATGTGCCTGTTCATTTATCCAATTGAATGAGGTTTCCTCTGACTTCAGAGGCATCAGGTGAGAGCAGGAAAAACTACAGAGTAAGCAGCAACCTATTTGGGGCTATATGCTCATGATATAAAAGAAATGAACCAGCACATGGGGGGGTTTGCACACAAATTTAAAGCTTGAATAATCAGAATAATAAATTAGAGACCTCTCTGTTTAAATGGAAACAGATAAGAGTTGAGAGAGTTATTTTATATAATGATGAAATTATAACATTAGTTGATTATGTACAGTCAAGTTGGTGTTGACTTTTAGTGACCACATAAAAAAGTGCCCTTGATGATCTGTCTCTAATCTGGTGTTCTGATGATGTACCCATAGCTACCGGACATAAATCAATCCACCTTGTGACTGGTCATCGGAGAGCTATGTTTTCACATCACTATCTCCTTTTAATGACCCCATAATCCCTTGCGGGGTGGAGTCTGGGCAACTGAATGGAGCTGAGTGTTTACTGGTCAGATGCCCTTCCTGTCACCAATGTGGAGTTATATTCAACAGAGAAATATCTATCCCTACCTAGGATTGAACTCACAGCCTCCTGATTGTGAGGCGACAGCTCCACTTCTAGGCCACCGCACCACTCAGAACTATGCCTTCACATAATGTGTCCAAATTCATAAAATTGAAAACAGCCATTTCAACCCCTTATACTGATAGGGATCCAAATTAAGGTGTCACTGAGAGATGACCAGCTATTCAAAGACATTGAATGTAGAGGAGTCTATCAATTCTCCAGGCAATTGTTTCCATTGTAAAAACGTTATGGCTTTTCTTTCTGTTATTTAATCAGATTCTGAGTTTAGTAAGTCAAATCCATCATTCTGTATCCTGCTCTTTGGAACAATGAGGAACAGGGTTTTTTTTCAACCTTCCATTATATAACTTTTATTCTGTACTTCAGTTGAAGAGTGCTACCATATTTCTCCTCTCTGTATTCTCAAGGCTAAACATCTCATCTCCTTAAATCTCAGCTCATAGGACTTAGCTTCAAAAACCTCTATTCCACATCCTCATTGCTTTTCTTTGAACTTGTTCGGGTCTGCATTCTTAAAATGTGGCGTCCTTGATATAAGCACTTGACCAATGCAGAATAAAATAGCAATGTTACTCCACTGATGTGATCATTATAGATTTCTTGATTCAGCATAGAAATGCATTTACCATTTTTTAACAGGCACAGTATGCAGTATAGACAGTATACCAATACATGTATCCCTCTTCCTATAGCCATGCGTTTGATTTTTATTAGTGAAGTATTTCACAATTTGCTGTTAAATTTCATTTTGTTATTTTCAATCTGTTAATCTAGCAAGATGGTTTTTAATTTTATTTCTATCATCTAAAGTTTCAGGTATCCCACCCTTGTTTCACCCTGAACCAGTAGTGGGTTTCAATTATCTTTGCTACCAGTTTGCTATTGGGAGTGCACGGGTGCGCTCGCTCGCTTTGTGAGCATGTGGCACTTCTGCACATGCGCAGAGCATTTTTGATGATGTCCAGGCAGGTGGGTGGAGCCTCCTGCCACCGCCGCTACCAGTTCACCCAAACTGGTAGCAACCCACCATTGCCCTGAACATTTATATAAAAGAATCTTATTTATTTATTATCTACTTGATTTCTATAGCTGACTATCTCAACAAATGACTTATACCACATCATCTACTGAATATTGAAAAGTAAAGGACCCAGAGTTATACTAAGAATTATCTCAATCCATCTTCTTCCCCCTTGATTTTCAAGTCAGGCATCAGCTTAAATATCAGGCTATCCAGCCCACGTTTAACTAACTTGCAAATTAGAATGTTGTGGGATACTTTGACAAATACTTGGTTGAAAGAATATTTACCGCATTCTCATAATTTACTAAGGAAGTTAAAATGCCAGAGAGAAAGAAGGATTCAGAGGGTTAATCTGTCAAAATATGTTCTTGACAAATCCCTGATGATTTCTTGTAATTGTTTTCAGGATGCTTACAGATCAATCTCTTTATTATCTGTTCTAGAATCTTCCCAGATATACCCAGCTGTTGGCTGTTGTGTCGTCCTTTTCTTCTTTCTAGAAAATTGAGTTAATATTTGTACTCCTGTAATCATAAGTCACTTCTCCAGTCCTCTGGAATGTTTTGTTTTTTTTAAAGAGAACACTTAAATGTTCAGTCCACCATCAGCTAATTATATAAAAATAAGGCTTTCTCTGACCATGTTTCTACAATGGCTCAAGGATCTATTTTCTTTCCAGGTCTTATATATGCCCTTTCTTATTCCAAACACAAAAACAAAATTCAATTCCTACTCTTTCATTCTACTTTTCACAATGTTCTAGTAGTATTTCTTGGGGGAACCTATATACTCTTAAGGGATAAGTCTGAACCAAAAAAGAAATTGAGTTGCCCTGCCTTTTCTTTCTTATCTGTTAGCATTTTGAGTCTTTACCGATCTGATGGTATATTGATTTTTTTCCACTGTTTTTGTTTTGAACAGAAATAAAAAAGAACCCTTTTTGTTAGCTTCCTCTGCCAACCTCATTTAATTCTAAACTTTAGCTTTTCTGACATAATCTGTATAGTTCTGCACTATTCTTATCTATGCTACCTCAAGGATCTATTCTCTTTCCAGATCTTATATATGTCCTTTCTTAATTCAAAGGCAAAGACAAAATTCAAAGTGGGAGGAGACTGCAAATGATAGGTAGTATGTTAATAATAATAATAATAATAATAATAATAATAATAATAATAATAATAATTTATATACCGCCCTTCTCCCGAAGGACTCGGGGTGGTGTACAGCCAGAATTAAAACATAAATATACAATATCATAGTTACCATAGTGTTGTGGAATACATTTGACTACATTAGATAGGATGTGAGTATGAAATCTGATTCTCCTATCATCCCTAAATATTACTTATTAGGCTGGGGTTGTTGGAAGTTATGTGTCCGAAAAGCCTTCTATTCTCTACTCTTGGGTTAAGATGTAAAACAGGTGTTGGCCAAAATGATGGTAAAGAAAGTTCTCCGCAATAGCAATGCAAATGAACACCACAGAAATAGCCTCATTCATATGTCTCCTTAAAAGGTAAAGTTGGAGAAACTCCCAAATCATCCATAAAATATTGCAAATGTGATATGTCTCAGAAATAGGATTTGACTTGTTCAGGGTTTGTAACAATTCATTTTTGATGCTCTTGAAAATTGTTCAAATAACATGTCCGCATATAGCCTATTTGTAGGGAAATACCAGATGGATCATATTTTCTGAGAACAGTCATAAGAAGTTGCATTTCATTTAAAGTATCAAATCTGTTTCTGAATACAGTATATACAAGAAGTCTCTTTCTCTTTGTTTTTGTTTAAAGGGATAAATTGTGTGTGTACTGGACTTTCTTCCCACTGCATTTTTCTATTAACCTATTCTTTCTTTGGAAATGGTTAACAAGGGGCTCTCTAAATAGGTACACAGTATTCTATTCTAAATTTTAATCCTGCCTAAGTGGCTGGCATTTCATTCAGATTTAACTAACAATACATCAATCAGAATGATATATCTATATATCATATCGTTGTGTTCTAAATATCTTGTGATCTTTTTCTGCGTCTGCTAGTGATGGCCTTGAGTCTGGCAAGATTGATGTCAGACCTGGCAGAAGAGTGACAAAGTCCAGTTCTTTATTTGCTTACCTCCAATAGACAGAATCTTGCCAGACCAAATCTTTACTACTCTCGCTCCAATTGATATTCTCTGGGAAATTCTACGGAGTTGACTAATCTGACTTTTTTTTTAAAAATTTTTTAATTTTTGATTTATATGCCGCCCTTCTCCGAAGACTCAGGGCAGCTTACAATGTGCTCAGCAATAGCCTTCATCCTTTTGTATATTTATACAAAGTCAGCTTATTGCCCCCACAAACTGGGTCCTCATTTCACCTACCTTAGAAAGGATGGAAGGCTGAGTCAACCTTGAGCCTTGGTGAGATTTGAACCCTGCAGTAATTGCAGGCAGCTGGTCTTAATAAGCTTAATAACAGGGTGCCTTAAACCCCTGTGCTACCAAGGCTCTTTCTCCCTCTGTCTCCTATCCAGCTCCAGGCTGGGCTTCCTCTTGTCTCACCCCCGCTCCTTGGAATGCACTTCCTCCTTTTTGGGAAACTGCCACTTCACTATAGTCCATCACACCACCTCCTCCTCCTTAGGTACCATGCTTCATAATCCCAGAGCTTCAAAAATCTATTCCTGCTACTTACCTGTAGGAATTATTTAAAATTATTTAAAATATTAAAATTATTTATATCTTCCATCCCCCTACAGTATCTCTAGGTCTTGCAGAAATATGCAATCGGAATTAAACTTATTGCAGAAAATGCCTGGTTACAGAAATGTCAACATACCATCCTTTCACGCTCCCATCTTCAAGAAGCTTTTTAATGCAACAGTAGAATGGAGTCTTGGCAACTAGGTTGCCTTCGTAGCAATCAATCGGATATTCATTTTTTGCCAATGTCCCACACAATGAACATATGGAAGGGAGCCTTAACAGTTTGTATTTATTTGCTTGCATTATGCAGTTTCTTTATTACAAAGTGGCAGTGAAAGATTTTTTGTTTTATTTTTTGTTGCTCCAGGATCTCTGGTAGCTCAGGGACAGGCTACTTATAAAATGATGCAGTCTTTGTCTGGTCCGTTGGTGCATTCCCAGTGATTATCCATCTTTTGAGACCCAAAGTGAGATACTTACAAGTTGTCTTCTCATTGTTTTGTGCAATGAGGTGAGGTGCAGAATTAGTATACATGTAGTCTTGAAGTTATTGACTACTAGTGACTTTCTACAGGAACAGCATAGACAGCAGATGCATATTATTTAAATATGACAAATATCATATTTTTGGAGTATAAGACGCATCTTTTTCCCCCCAAAAGAGGCTGAAAATTTGGGTGTGTCTATACTCCGAATGTAGCTTTTTTTCAGCCCTAACGAGGCGCTAATGAGGCACTAGCGAGCGATCTTCCCAGCTTTGCCTGCTCCCTTGACTCTCCGCTGTGCTTTAACGAGGAGCTAGAGAGTGAAGCGATCTCCATGCTTTGCTCCGACTCTCAGCTGTTCTTTAGAAGCTTTTTTCAGCCCTAACTAGGCGCTAGCCAAATGAAGGGATCTTTCCCGCCGCCCTCCGTGCTTTGCCTGTTTTTCTCATTGCTGCTTCCTCTCAGCTGTGCCTTAGAAGCTGTTTTTTTATCCCCAAGCAGGGGATAAAAAACCAGCAAACTAATGTGCTGAAGTTGACCAGACTAAGGACACTAGCCAAATGAATATGTGGTAGGCAGATTCCCCCCCCCCATTTTCCTCCCCAAAAACTAAGCTGCATCTTATACTCTGGTGCATCTCATACTCCGAAAAATACGGTATATGTTCTTTGGCTACACCGGCCATTGAGTATGTTGACTGTGGATTATGAGAGTTGGTCCAGGAGATCTATTAAGCATCAGCATGAAGAAAGCTAGTCTACTTATTACAATCACTACGCCTAGGAATCTGATTCTTCAATAAACTGTGTGAAAAAGTACATTTCTAAAGATTTGCTTTTTCTCCACTTGAAAGCACTTATCCCTGAACACATAATTTCTAAAGTACTGAATGTTTCTTCAGCAGTTCAGCTATATGAATATTTTAAATATATAAATAATAAATAATCCTTATCACCAATATGATTGATGACGATTGTTTATATGTCCCTCATTTTTATAGTGGGGAAGAGTTGCATCTTTTACCTCAGAATTATTGCATACAGCATTATTCTATCTTGCAGCACAATGATTGGCAAGAACTGTGACTTTCAGACATAAAATCTGTGGCACACATGATTACAAGTGCAAAGAATTCATAGAAAAGCCTTTTCCGTATACATATTTTTTCCTGTTACACAATAATCTAAAACTTTAAGCTGTACTGTAAATCTCTCCTGAAGGACATAAAAATGAGGTAGCTCATCCATACCCGAAATGAAACACATGGATCACTTGCCTAAATCCCCATCAATTTCAGTGAAGACGAGTGACTGAGAGAAAATGAATGCTAAAATAAAATAGAACCAGCAAGGGCTATGCAGAGTTGTTAGCATAAAAATTTGCAGCCCAAGAGATTGAGGAAGAATCATTCGTCCTATAATGACCTTGGAAATATTCAATAGCAGGCTGAGAGAAAAAAAAAGATTGTCACTTCTCTTTCTTGCAAAGTTTTGGATAAAGTGAGAATCGGATATAATTGAGAATATGCTGGGATATGCTAAAACAACTCCTGAGGAGATGTGGAAGTCAGACTAAAGCAATATATTGAAAAAATATGTTAGGAATGGGGCAGTGATGCAGTGGTGGGTTTCAAAATTTTTTACTACCGGTTCTGTGGGTGTGGCATGGTGGGCGTGGCATGGCTTGGTGGGCGTGGCTTGATGGGCATGGCAGGGGAAGAATACTGTAAAATCTCCATTCCCTCCCCAATCCAGGGGAAGGTTACTGCGAAATCCCCATTTCCTCCTGATCAGCTGGGACTTGGGAGGCAGAGAATAGATGGGGACAGGGCCGGTCAGAATTTTTACTACCAGTTCTCCAAACTACTCAAAGTTTCTGGTACCGGTTCTCCAGAACTGGTCAGAACCTGCTGAAACCCACCTCTGCAGTGCTGGTATTCAGCCGGTTCTACCCGGCTCAGGCAAACTGGTAGGGGCGGCTGCAGGAGGCTCCGCCCACCCGCCCGGATGTTATCACGTCTTGTTTTTGACGATCTGCACATGTGCAGAAGGCCCTGCTCACTGCACACTCACATTTGCAAACTAGTAGCGAAGGTAAGTGAATACCACCCCTGGAATGGGAGAATCTGTAGGGCGTGAGGTGGGTCTCCTGGATCCACTGGGATTTTAAGAATTCTAGCTAGGAATTCTGCAGGTAACATGTGGAAAACACCCAATTTGGAAAACCTGCACTATGGATTAGGTGAGTGCGATAGGTTTTCAAATATGGGTCTGGATTTTGAGATCACAGTAAATCATGATTTATTTAATGAAGTTTGGCTAAATCATCATTAGCTGGGTTCACTCCAGGGGTGAAATCCAGCAGGTTCTGACAGGTAGTGGAAATTTTGAGCAGTTCAGAGAACCGGTAGCAAAAATTTTGAATAGTTCGGAGAACCGGCAAATGCCACCTCTGGCTGGCCCCAGAGTGAGGTGGGAATGGAGATTTTGCAGTATCCTTCCCCTGCCACGCCCACCAAGCCACACCATGTCCACCAAACTACTCTCACAGAACTGGTAGTAAAAAATTTGGATTTTACCACTGCTTCACTCAACATGCTAAATCTTAAGCCATGGATTACAAACATAATAATTCATTTCACGCAGTTTGCTAAACCAAAGCAAAACCTTTTCAGTTAGTCGGGGGGTTGAATGAGTCCTTTAATTAATCCCTACATCAATCTAGGAATATACATAACTCCTCCAAGAAATTTCTTTGAGATCTCTTGAAAATCTGTTCATTTCCTTAGATGTACTCATGAGGGTCCATCACATCACACCACAAAATCTATTTTGAAATTTATTGCAATGGTAATGCTACCCTGTTTCCCCGAAAATAAGACCCAATTGGAAAATAAATCCTAGCATGATTTTTTAGGATGCTTGTAATATAAGCCCTACCCCCAAAATAAGCCCCAGTTAAGATTGTCAGCCAGATGGATGCATTTAGTACCGTATTTTCCCCAAACTAAGACCTAACCAGAAAAGCTCCAATGTGTCTTTTGGAGCAAAAAATTAATATAAGACCCGGTCTTATTTTCGGGGAAACATGGTAGTTCTTATTTTATAGAAAGCTACTGCACTGAAAAAAAGAGGCTGCTAGGACAGCTTGCGAAGTGGAATTTGAGCATAAATCTACACACACACACACACACCTATAACAATTCCCCCTCTGAATGCCAGAGCTGTCTGTGAACCAAGACATTCAGCTGCAACTACCACTTTACACTGTTGCCAAAAAACTGTGACTAAAAGTGACATTAAATGTTTCATCATTTGCTCTGGCTTGAAAGAAAGTATTTCTCTTCAGAAGAAAAATCAGTAGAAGAGAGGTAATAATCTAAAACTTCTGTGTAGAAATACTATTACGGGGACGTTTCATGGAGGTCTTTGTCAGAGCCACATTTAATTCAATACGAACCTCTGCTACAGAAGAAGTCGTCTGCCACACATACTTTTGATCAGCTCAAAAGTAAATCAGCATTTCTTCCATGGAAACACCTTTGCCATTGATTAAACCAGATAAGCCAATGACAAAGTAGTACTTAGGCAGCCATCTTAATAGAGGTTCCCTAGCACTTGCCTATCTATTATATGGATTTCCTAGAGCCAGAGATAAAACATTCAAAAGCAATACAAAATAATTGTATCTCTTTACTGCCATCTAGTGGTCATCTGGATATTTTTCATTTCAAATATGGCATGGCTATCCAGCCTATTGATTTGATAATCCACTGGCTGCCATTCTGAAACCCTCACATACATTCTTTTATCATTCCTTTGACAATCGTAGAATGAAGACTTAGAAGGACACCTTGAGATCATCAAGTTCAAACCTCAGGCAATACAGGAATCCGGTACTATAGCATCCCCCAACAGATGATTGCCCTGCTTCTGTTTAAACAAGTCCAGCCAGGAGAATCCACCATCTCCCACAGCACTCTACTCCACAATTTAACAGTTCCTACTATTAGTATATGTTTACTGATGCCCAACTAAAATCTACAACTTTGTAATTTAACCTGTTGTTCATTTTTCTAACTTCTGAAACAATCTTGAATAAGGTGACCAGATTTTAACATTGGTAAAGAGGGACACCATTGTGGGCGTGGCTTATTTTGTGGGCGTGGCTAGCTGGTCATGTGACTGGGTGGGCGTGGCTAGCTGGTCATGTGACCGGGTGGCCATGGCTATGTGTATAGGGTAAGGTGAACAGATTTTAACATTGGTAAGAGGGACACCATTGTGGGCGTGGCTTATTGTGTGGGCGTGGCTTGGAGGCCATGTGACTGGGTGGGCGTGGCTAGCTGGTCATGTGACCGGGTGGCCATGGCTATGTGTATAGGGACTACTCAGAGGGCTGGAAAGTCATTTCTGACAGGTCCTCACACTTTTGACTGGTCCTCACACTTATGACCATCCTCACATTTATGCCTGTGCAGCATTCTTAACAACCATGTCACTCATTTCACAACCGCTTCTCTTCACCATGGTGACAAGATAGGGCAAAAAACATAAAATGTGAGGACAGTCGTAAGTTCGAGGACTGGTCAAAAGTGCGAGGACCAGTCAAAAATAACTTTTTCAGCCCTCTGAGTAGTCCATATGCACAAAAGGACTAACCAGAGGGCTGAAAAAAGTCATTTCTGACAGGTCCTCGCACTTTTGACTGGTCCTCACACTTATGACCATCCTCACATTTATGCCCGTGCAGTATTCTTAACAACCATGTCACTCATTTCACAACTGCTTCTCTTCACCATGGTGACAAGATAGGGCAAAAAACGTAAAATGTGAGGACAGTCGTAAGTTCGAGGACTGGTCAAAAGTGCGAGGACCAGTCAAAAATAACTTTTTCAGCCCTCTGAGTAGTCCATATGCACAAAAGGACTAACCAGAGGGCTGAAAAAAGTCGTTTCTGACAGGTCCTCGCACTTTTGACTGGTCCTCACACTTATGACCATCCTCACATTTATGCCCGTGCAGCATTCTTAACAACCACATCACTCATTTCACAACTGCTTCTCTTCACCATGATGACAAGATAGGGCAAAAATGTAAAATGTGAGGACAGTCGTAAGTTCGAGGACTGGTCAAAAGTGCGAGGACCAGTCAAAAATAACTTTTTCAGCCCTCTGAGTAGTCCATATGCATAAAAGGATACAGTAATTGAGAGGGATGAAGGAAGGGAAGGGAAATTAGAGTAGGAGTGACGGTTAAGAGAGGGAGGAAGAGAGGAGGAGAAGGAGAAAGGAAGAGGAAGTAGGGAGGAGAAGAAGAGGGGGGGAAGAGAAAGTAAGAAGGAAAGAAAAGAGAGGTGGTAGGTTTGAGGAGAAAGATTGCTGTACAATAAAAAAGATGAAAGGGAAGAAAGCCAACCCCAAACAAATATAAAGATATTAAGATAAAGAATGAATTGTTAAACTTTAAAGAATAAAAGAGAACAAATATGAATAAATAGCAATAATTAGAAACACACATACATACAATGTATTTTCTTTGAACAGAATATTTGGCTGGTTCACAAATTTAAACAGTGTTTAGTCATTTCAATTACATTTACAATTTCTATATTTCTTTTTTGCCATATTTATTCCTCATCTATTTTTTTAAAAAAACAATATTACCCTTCATCCTCATCTCTAATCTTAATCAAATTCAATTTTTCCCTTCTATTCTATTTTATACCCCTTCCCATTGTCATCTATTTTTATATCCATCCTCACATTGGTTAATTATGTAATTATGTAATACAGTTGTTTAATACAAATTCAACATTTTAATATAAATCAATTAGTTATATAACTATCTTTTTTGTATATTAATCAATATGAACATGAATATTCCAATTATTTCCATGCAATCCAAATTCTTACAAATCAATTAATTATACTTACCAATAATAATAAACCAAATAATTTCCCCCATATATTCCTCCAAACCACAACTTAACCATTTCTGCTTTCAACACAGTATACAATTAATAATATCTCAATTATTACAATTCCCTAGTTAAAAAGAGCTTTTTTTTCTTTTGTGTTTTAAAATCTTGAACTCTCCTCTTTTGCCCTAAATAATTTTCCATTGTTTGCACTTACCTTTTTTGGTGAGGAAAAGGAAAATAAATCTGCTGCCTAATTTTCCAACGTTGCAAGCAAACCGCAAAGCCAACAGCCTGTTTTACTTTCATTTTCGTTTTGAGCTTGGTTTGCACAAAGAGGAAAAAAAACTGCTGAGCAATTTAGCAAGAGCAGAGCCCTGTGCAAATCAGCTGAGAGGGGGAAGTCGAGCTAATTAACGTAGGGCGGCCCTTTGAAGCCCCGCGGCAAGAGTTTAAACAGGTTTTTTCCCTCTAGCCATCAGCGGGGATTCAGGAGGCAGCCGGGAACCAGGAGGCAGAATGAAAAATCGGGACTTTTTTAAAACGCCGCGGGACGCGGGACAAATTGCTCAAAAGCGGGACTGTCCCGCCAAAAGCGGGACGTCTGGTCACCTTAATCTTGAACAATTCTGCTCCAGCTTCTTAATGACAACCCTTTAGATACTTGAAGAGAGCTGTCACATCTCCCTGCAGTCATCCTTCAATTCACCATCCTAAATTACAGACCCTTTACCATCTTGCTTATTCCCCTCTAGCCATTCTCTCTAATTTGTCAATGTACTTTCTAAAATGTAGATTGTAGTCAGGGGTGGGTTCTAAAATTTTTTCCTACCGGTTCTGTGGGCGTGGCTTATTTTGTGGGCATGGCTTGCTGGTCATGTGACAATTATTTAGGATTTAGCAGAGGTACTGGTCTACCAGGCTTTTAACTGCTTGCAGAGCTGTACTGGTCTACCCATTTATTTTTGCAGGCACCGGTCTACTCCTTTGTTTTTGCAGGCACTCTTCTACCCATTTATTTTTGCAGGCACCGGTCTACTCATTTATTTTTGCAGGCACTGGTCTACCCATTTATTTTTGCAGGCACCGGTCTACTCATTTGTTTTCTTTTAACATTGATCAGCTGTAGGGCGGCCCTTTGAAGCTCCGCAGCAAGAGTTTAAACAGTTTTTTCCCCTCTAGCCGATCAGCTGGGACTCAGGAGGCAGCAATAGATTGGGGCCAAATAAAAGGTAAGAATAATGCAGGGGGCGGGGGGCAGAACTGATTCGGTGACGTCATATCATCACCGCTACTGGCTCGGCGAAACCGGGAGGAACCGGGAGGAACCCACCACTGATTGTAGTGCTTAGAACTGGTCATGCTTTAGGTCATGTTTTCAAACAATTATTCCCTACAGGTTAAGCTTCGCTCTAGGAAAGCCAATCCTCTTCTCTCTCTTTTAGCCTTCTGAACAAATACATGAATGGCCATTCTTGGTAAGGAATATTATTAGATCCAACAACATTCAGGAGAGACCATCCAGATGTGGCAAGGTGAAAATGCTCCTGTGAAACAGGACTAAGAAATTACACAGGTGTGAGGGAATTGTAAACGTGGAAGACCAGAGCCTACTGAAATTGAGACCGTAGTGCGCTTGTTTCTGAAATTTTCATTCTACCACTTTGGGAGGGAAGAGTTAACCTCCCCTCTAATTACAAACTATTCAGACTGCTGCCATATGGCAATCATGCAACACTTACTAAACAATTAAGATCAGAAAAAAATTCAAGAACTGTAGTCAAATGTACCATCATAAGACAATTAGACATTTTGTGACCCGATAACTTTCCCGGGTTATCTAGTGTAGACATGAATAGGCTTTTATTGGATGCCTATCCAATATAGTTGAGTAACCTGTTTTTAACTTATGTGCATTTGGTCAATGATCACATAGTTCAATAAACTCCCTCAGCCTTTCTGAGAAATGAAACAGTCATCAAGACCATGGAGAAATTTTGGGAACTTTGCAGTCTTGACCAAATTGATTTTCCAACAGATGTCCAGATAGTCAAAGTCTCCCAAGATTACAATAACTCTCCATCCTGTAGTCTGGTCCAGGAGATCATTAGCCAGGTTTTCTGCCTGACTTGGAGATCTATAACATAGCTTGCAAGAATATATTTACTGTTTCTGCAGCTTTGTATTTTTTGCTGAAATGCTCTTGCCTAGCATCCAGGTTCTTGATCTCAGTACATGCATGCAATTTTTTCACATGTTTTTCCTCCCTTTTCCTGGCCTCGTCCTTCTGAATAATTGATATCTTCCCATACTTTCATTCTATGCCTACATTTTGTTCCAGTAAATTTTAGTAATGCCCACTAAATCATATTCATCTTCCTACATTAAGATTTCTAGTCCATCCTCTTTTGCCCTGTTTTCTATGGATTTGTATAGAAAGGAAATGTCGTCTTTGGATCACATAATTAGCCCCGTTCCTTCTTTTATTTCCATCCTCTTTATTGGGTGCCTCCACATCTTGCATAGCCCTCCCTGTCCAATTTCCAGCATAGAAAAAATAGTTAAATCCTTCCCTTTTTAAAATAGAAAGCTCTGACTCTACCAGGACATATTTTATACAGAGAAAGAGTGTGTGAAAAGTTAATGTAAAGTGACATTTTCTTGTCTCTACTCTGGATTCAGGTAAGGTTGAGAAATTGAATCTATTTTTGCTGATGACTTTCACTAAGGCCACTTTCCAAAAAAAATGTTTCATGGAAGTGTAATGGGCGAATTTAGGTATAGACATATATCTGCAGTTCTGAATCAATCTGCATGCAATGTTATTAACATATAGTTCTCACACATGCAACTTCCTTCCTCTCCTCCTCTTGTTTTCCATTCTTTCTCCCCACTCTTACCCCCATTTCCCTCCCACAGCTCACTTGTAATCATAACAGTTGGGAAAGGTTCACAAACACTGTTATGCCCCATTGAAAGTATAGAACAGCGATGGCTAATCTTTTTGGCACCGAGTGCCCAAAGCACATGTGCGTGCACAAATGCGCTCACACATGTGCGTGAACACACGCATAATGCAATGTGCATGTGACCTCTCCCCGGCATGCCACACCCCATATGCATGGGCACACAACCTCCTGCATGCACCTCGCCCCCATGCGTGCACACGCGACCCCCCCCCCACATGTGCCCCACCCCCACTCATGCATGCATGACCCCCCCACATGCGCCCCGCCCACATATATGCGTGGAAGAGATCCAAAAACCATCTGGCCGGTAAGAGGCATGCGTGCATGCACAGCGGAGCTAAGCTGGGGCAATGACTCGCGTGCCCACATAGAGGGCTCTGTGTGCCACCTGTGGTACGTGTGCCATAGGTTCGCCATCACACGTATAGAATATAGAATGATATAGAATGCAGGCAAGGAGATTTTCAGTGCATTTGTTGAGATCTATCTATTTATCTATAGATAGATAGATGATAGATCTATCTCCGCTTTTACTGCTTTGGCTGCCATAAGAAATGGGAGGGGGGAGAGCTAGGGGGCCTGGGGGGGAGGAAGCGTGCTGGAGGAAGAACGAAACTTTGGAAGAAACAAAATTGAATCTTTGAAGTTGCTATCGGGTCAACCGTCGTGGCATTCCTGATTGATGACGCTGCCAGACGTGCTTCCACCTGACCCTGGGAGACCTTTGGATTGGATGATTTACGATGGACAGTGGGAGGGGATGCTTTCTATATGCACTTTTCGTGCTTATTGCCTTTAATTTCAGCTTATCCTTGGTTGCGTTCACTTCATTTCTAGTAAAAGTACCTTTCTCTATAAAACATGGAGTTTGGGTCATTCTTTCTTGGACTTTGAAGGAAGCACGCCTGACATTGCCTATAGTTCTCTATCTATCTCTCATCTCTTTATCTCTCTATATATTATATGCATTAACAGAGGGATACAGTCAAGATCAAGTGAGGTACTTGATACCACTCTATAAAGCCTTAGTAAGACCACACCTAGAGTACTGCATCTAGTTTTGGTCACCACACTATAAAAAAGATGTTGAGATTCTAGAAAAAAATGCAGAAATGAGCAACCATTATGATTAGGGGACTGGAGACTAAAACATAGGAAGAATGGCATGGCTAGTCTAGTGAAGAGAAGGACCAGGGGAGACATGATAGCAGTGTTCCAATATTTGAGGGGCTTCCACAGAAAGGAGGGGGTCAAGCTACTTTCCAAAGCACCTGAAAGCCAGAAAAGGAATAATGGATGGAAACTGAACAAGGAGAGATTGAACCTGGAAATAAGGAGAAATTTTCTGACAGTTAGAACAAACAACCAGTGGAACAGAAGTTGCCTTCAGAAGTTATGGGAGCTTCATCACTGGAGACTTTCAAGAAGAGATTGGACTGCCATTTGTCAAAAATGGTATAGGGTCTCCTGCTTGGGCGGGGGGTTGGACTAGATGACCTATAACCGTGATGGCGAACCTATGGCACATGTGCCACAGGTGGCACATAGAGCCCTCTATGCGGGCATGTGAGCCATTGCCCCAGCTTAGCTCTGCCGTGCATGCACACATGACTTTCACCGGCCAGCTGGTTTTCAGGTCTCTTCCACACATATATGGGGGCGGGGCATATGTGGGGGGTTGTGCGTGCATGCATGGGGGCAGGGCGCACGTGGGGGGGTCGCATGCGCACACATGTGGACGAGGCACATGCAGGAGGTGCCCATGCATGGGGTGTGTGTGGCATGTGGGGGGGTCACATGCACATTGCATTATGGGTGTGTTCACACACACGTGCGAGTGCATTTGTGCACGCACATGTGCTTTGGGCACTCGGTGCCAAAAAGGTTAGCCATCACTGACTTATAAGGTCCCTGCCAATTCTGTTAATCTGTTAATCTGTTATATCTACGTATTTCTCTCTATCTCCCTAGCTCTCTATCCCTATCTCTCCATCTTAATCTAATCTAATCTAATCTAATCTAATCTAATCTAATCTAATCTAATCTAATCTAATTACATTGGTAGAACTTGTTAATCATGATGGATTTCAATGGGTCTTTTTTACCTGTAGCTTTCTCTAATTCCAGCTCAGTGCTGCAGTAATTACTTATAGCTCATTTTTTAATAACCGCATTGATGATTGCAGTATGCCACATGCTAGTTTATTTGTATTCAGTTTGAGTTCAGATAATTGAAGTCCAAGCTTCAATTTCAACATAGAAAATAATTATAATTACTTGTGCAAAATTCGGAATTCTGAATGACTTCAGCTACAAACTGTAGTATGTTAGCTTTTTTTAAATGAACCCCTAATGAGTGAGTATTAACTTTTGATTAGTAAACTGATTTTGAAGAAGACAAGTATATTAAAGATTTAAAGGCAGCAGTACTAAACGTGAAAATCAATTTAAACATGATCATTTGCTTAAGAGACAAAAATGAACTAAAAACTCTTGAATCAGTTCATAGGACTAACTCATGAACTACTTTCATGAAGGTTACAACTTAAACATGATGAAGCTGAACATTCAGGGCCAACTTATTTTGGGGGATTAAAAGGCATAAAGATAAGAGATGACAACAGGGGGAAAAACACCTCAGAAATTCCTGATCAGTTGGTGATGACTTTTGGGGGTAGGTAATTTATTTTAAGTAACTTTTTCCTTTTCCTTTTGTTTTGTTTTTTTAAATATTTTTATTGTTGTCTTCTGCTATCAACAATTCATTTCTATTAGGACATTTTGTCAGAACTGCCACCTCACGTCTGCATATTGCTATCACTCAGTACCTGTCTGACATGGAGCCTGGGGGGAGGGTGGAAGGAAGGGAGGGAGAATGCTTGGGGGAAAGTGAAAATAATGGAAGTAAATGTACCACTCTGAGATGGCACTTCAAGGTCGCTCCGCTGTGAGAAGAATGCAGCTGCAAGCCAGGTCACACCCAGAATGACCGTTTCAAAAATATCTTCTTTGAAATTGATTGGACAATGGAGGGGCAGCAATGGGAAGCACCAAAGAAGAGGAAAATTACACTTGAAAATTTGGTGCTAATTTCAGTTCTGGCTTTGCTCTGTCTACCGTATTTCGTTTGACCTTTAGTAAACTATACCTTTCTTATCAAATGGAGTCAAGAACCATTAAAGATTCAAGTTGAGGTAGATCTGACATTTTCTTTGCCTCCCCCACCCCTATTTAGAAAGAAAAGAAAGAAAGAAAGAAAGAAAGAAAGAAAGAAAGAAAGAAAGAAAGAAAGAAAGAAAGAAAGAAAGAAAGAAAGAAAGATGTGGCTTTGGAAAAGAAAAATTGCTACCGTACTGGGAAAACGGGAGAAAAAACTATTTCTAAAACAATTTTTTTTTAAAAAAAAACAAGATTGAAAGTAAACAAAAATAAGTTAAATCTTTCACTGTGTCTTCTATGCCTGGCACTATTTTCATAACACTGTGGTTTACCCTTAATCCAATTATTTAGGTTTGCACGACATAACAAAATAAAAATAACATGGGTGGGATTTGTATAATAGGCTAGGACAAGGTCATGAGCAACTTCAGAGGTGGTAGGTCATAAGGGAGAAATCACAATTGTAAGCATATTTCAGTATGTGGTATATTTATTTCTGGCCTCCCCCAAATCCAATTAAATAGTATTGTTTCTGAGAAAGGAAGAGTTCTTTTTTTCTGTCTATCTTTTTTCAAATGATATGGTTGTCTAGGTCATGAATGCAACTCTATGTGACCCACAACACATTAAAAACAAGACAACACAACAATGATACCAATAGCAATGATATCCTGCAGTGGCTGCAGTTTTAGTTTTCATTAGAGGGCATTCTTTAATTGAGGGCACCCAGAGTGTGCCTCTCCTGTCAAACTTGGTATAAAGTGCAAACAACTGGAGAGATGCAGTCTTGCAAATAACTGATCCCACGCCAGAAAGGTCTTTATTGGTGACAACCAATACTATGAATTCCACTCAGAAATACACTGCGAGCCAATGCAACTCACAGACCAGAGGGATAACATGAATGAACCAAGATGCACCGATAATTACCCATGCCACTATATGCTGGTCTAGTTGCAACTTCTGGATAGCTCCAGGCAGATGTCATTGCAGTAATCCACTATGGAGATGACTAAGGTATGAGTAACTGTGAGCAATGCCTCCAAGTCCAAAAAAGGGTGCATCTGGTACACAAAATGAAGCAATGCAAAAACCCATCTGCTCGTGAAACAAGAATTGTGAGTCCAGGAGGACTTACATATTGTACACTGGTTCTGTTAGGGAGAATGAAACTCATCCAGATCCAAAGATGGATGATCATTGGATCCCGGGGGCCCTAAAACCCAAAACTATTCAATCTTTCTTGCCAGCGTTGAGCTGAAGCCAGTTTTCCTCCATCCAGACTCCTATAGCTTCCAAACACAAAGACAGAACGTCCACAGCATCACTCAGTAAATCCCAGGTAAAGAGGTAGAGTTGGGTATTATCAGCTAACCCTATGCTATCAAATGATCTCACCCAGCAGCTGTCAACCCTGAAGTGAACCTGGCTGAGGCCATTTTAGAAGCTTCAGGATTGCCACACAACAGTGGGAGGGGGGAAATAGTTAGATGGAGTTTTGTAGTCAAAACAATAAAGTTTTGCTATGGGAACCAAGGACGTTCTCACAGGTGGCTGGCCAGAGGAGGAGTGAAGTAACCAAGCAACCGGCCAGCAACTGGATTGGACAGCATGATCAGTGACTTGGGTGAAAGGGGAAACATTTACTTTTAATTAGGTGAAAGCCACAGGAACTTTTAGAGTCAGCTTTCACCAGTTGTGTCAATATGATGTATTCAATAAAACTGCTCTTTGAGGAATTTGCCTGCCTCGGAGTTCTGCTTTCTATGGGTGCATTATATGGAACGCTTACATCAGCCTCATATAGATATTAAATAGGAGTAGGGAAACCACTGAGCCCTGAGGGACTCCACAGAGAAGAGGTTATGGGCTGTATCTCTCTCTCTCTCCCTTCCATCATCAACACCAACTGCACCCAGAGAAAAGAGAAGAACCAGCGTCCTACTCCTAAAGTTCAAAGCCAGTCTACAAGGTTACTATTCTGACCTAGGCATTCCCAAACCGCAGCACAAACTCCTTGTGCTGACAAAAAACTCTTTTTATTAAGTTACTGTGAATTTCTAACATTCACATCCAACAAAGTCTTTCAAGAGAGCATTTACAGTCACAGACCTTATCTGGCTTGGAGAGCTGCCAGGCTGATATCTTCAAAACTTGGCAAGGATTCTGGAGACTTCCGGTTTGGCGTCCCAGCAATGCAGTCAGGGAAATAGCAGGCTCTGATGAGCCCCGCAAAAACCCTGACTGACGAGCCGCCACCAATAGGTCTTTGGACCGAACCTATCTTGTAGAGACAGGGGAAGGAGAGGGACGCCTCGGACTTCTAAGGGGAACAGGCAAGTTCCTCGGAGACTGGAGGGAACCTTCTGAGTCGGCAGTGGGAGGAGGCAACCATGGCAGCTGCTATAAAGCTGGGACAAACTGGGAAAGAATTGTGCAGGACAAAAGAAGAAAGAAAGAATGATGTGCTTTGAAGCCGGGTAAGTGACACCAACCAAGGCGAGAAACAACGTTAGACTATGGACTTTTACTAATAAGAACCCCAGCCTTAAACAGCGGCTGTAGATTTGCAGGGCTTGAAGATTTTGTAAAGTAGGGGATAATGACTCATTAAGGAATTTACTTTAGTACTGATTGTTTTGGATGAATTGGCTATTAACAAGTCAGAAAACTGAGTTTTCCTTCAAACTGGAACTGATTCGATCTTTGGAAAAAGAGAAAAGCGACAAATAAGGACTTAACACCTTTAAAAGTTAGATGAAGCAAGGCAAACGGATGGTTACATAATTGCTACAAAATGGAGATTGTTGTGACTAAGCGAAAGTCTTCTGCTTGAAAAAGAACTATTTTGACTGGCTATTTACCCTGGATTACTTAGAAAATAACTATGGATTTTTGGATTTTGGAGATTCCTATTCTGCCTATGGGTGGTTTTATAAAGAAAGAAGAAATATAATGGAACTAATAAAATCGAAACTAACTGGCGCAGGGACAAAAGAAGTGGTGCAGGAACAAAATAAGGAAACTGATGGATTCTACATGGAACAGACTTTACAATAGAATTAAAATGATATATAGAGTTTCAAACATGGATATACTGATTTTGAAGTGAAATACTTATGGACAGATAGGGAAATGAAGAAATAAAATAGATAAACTTAAAATGTAATGTTTAAATGTTTAAATGAGTTTTAAATATAAGCAGAAGGTGTCTATGGAGAAATAAAGATGGAAAATAAAAGAAGGTAACTAAAATAGAAATTTGATGTTAAGGTGGTTAAAAATGATATTTTTACAAAAGCATAAGAGTATATATTAATATGAGACAAACTTAAAAAATTTTATTAGACTAAGGAAGAATAAGTGGAGAATATGTCTGATGCAATATGTTGTAATTTTAAATTGTAAAATGTATTAGACTATGAGAGAACAAGTGGAGAATATGTTTGATGTAACATGTTTTAATTTTAAATGGTAAACAAAGTTGAGAATAGTAAATATGATTAAATGTGAATGATTAATGAACTATTGGATGATAAAATAAGAAACACAGACTTAAGTAACAAATTGCTATTGAATTTAATGTATGTTGGAAATGATCAACATTAAGAAATAGGTTGGGAAATATACCCTGGAAGAGTATATTTGGAAATAATTAAATAATAGATAAATATACTGAAAAGAAAACACTCAAAATAAGATATGCTGGGTATCAGCCAAACAAGAGGCGGAGATGTGGAGGAGAATATGCTGGAAATCAGCCAAAATAAAATACACTGGAAATCAGCTAAACAATAGTTGGAGGTATGGAGGAGAATATGCTGGAAATCAGCTAAAATAAAATATGCTGGAAATCAGCCAACCAATAGTTGGAGGTAGGGAGGAAAATATGCTGGAAATCAGCCAAAAAAAATGCTGGAAACCAGCCAAACAAAAGTTGGAGTTATGGAGGAGAATATGCTGAAATTCAGCTAAAATAAACATTGCTGGAAATCAGCCAAATAATAGTTGGAGATATAGAAGAGAATATATTGGAAAATAGTCAAATTAATATGGGGTGAAAAAGAATATGTTGGAAGACAATTAAAATGAAGTGAAATGATTTTGAGATTATTCTGTGTAAAATGAAATGTGTAATAGATGATAAGCTCAAGAAAATTAAGTGTAAATTGACAAAGTTTAAGATCTAAAGATTGGATGAAATGGGTCCAGACATTAAGAAATACAGATAGAATTTTGATTTATAAATTGAAATAAAAATAGAGTTGTATATATTGGAAATTAAGATTTGTGGTGATAAAATAGTAAGGTAAATACTTAGATCAAGAGGTTATAATATTTCTTAAATTTGTGTTTTGATTTTGATGTTAAAAGAAGTAATGGAGAAAATTTAGGAAAGAGTTAGAATGAACTTTGATTTATATTTGGATATAAAAATGAGTGGAGTTTATTTGGGAATTAAGATTTGTGGTGATATAATAGTATGGCCTAAATTAAGATGTTAGAATTTATGTTAAAAAAATTTGTTTTGATTTGTAATTTTAAAAGATGCAATGAGGAAATTTTGAATGGAGTTTGTTAAAAAATGTAAGCGATTGTACCTATTTATGACCGGATCAAGACTTCATTCTTAAAAGATATATTTTATGTTTATGTTTGAAAAAAAAATATTAAAAAAAAAAAGGCAAGGATTCTTGGAGAGTCACGAACCTATTAAGCAAACTAATTGTCTCCTGCAAACTCCTCCCCTCTCCTCTTTTATTCCCTATGGAAGGGGCCATTCATTGTCCACCTATGGCCTTACTCCCAAATCGACCCTTGTTCCTCAGCTGTTCCCTGCATTTGGCAACTCTGCACATACGCACACTGGGAACAGGCTCCAGCTGTTCATCTCCCTCACTGATGTCTGACTCCAAAGGCAACTGATAACTGTCAGACTGCCCTGGCCCCATCTCTGCTTCTGATGCAGAGCCTTCCCCAGACTCCAGGACTGGCCCATGTTCCTCCCCAACCTCCTCACTGTCCAAATCTGCTGCCAGCTCTGCTGGCCGCTGGCAGGCCACAATACTTGATACCATGATTAATGGTATTAAAAAGAGATCAAGAACAAGGATGGATGCATCACCTTCACCCCACTCCTACTAGGTCTGAAACCCATCTGAAAAGGGTCCAGATAATCCACTCCAGATTCTTCTGAAGTTTCCATGCAATATTCTCAACCACCTTGTATTTAAAAAAGTAGAAGTTGGGAGATGAGATTAAAGTTATCCAAAATGGTATACGGCTATTGATACGGTGTCTCAGTCAGATTATGCATATAATCTTAATGCACAAAATTTCTTAGTGATTTTATTAGGAAAATACAATGCTATGCTTCTATTTTTTAAATGTTCCTTTAGTCCAGGGATCTGCAACCTTAAACACTCAAAGAGCCATTTGGACCCGTTTCCCACAGAAAAGAAAACATTGGGAGCCACAAAACTCTTCCTGTGCCTGACTATTTCTTGAGTGGCCACAAAACTAGCATGTGTAGTTGAAGTAAACGTTCTGTTTTCTTCTGAAACTTTTCTTTTCTTAGATTTATCCATGGTTGGCCTACCAGGGGTTGAAAAGCTCAATAAATTGCATGCGTGTAGACAATGTGGGTGTTGCACATTGGCGGTTGTGATGCATATTTTGAGTGACAGGGAGCCACAGCAGAGGGGTGAAAGAGCCACATGTGGCTCCAGAGCCGCAGGTTGCTGACCTCTGCTTTAGTCTGTTTTTAAATATGTAACACTAAAGACACTTTTTGCCTTAGAGAATAATCTAAAGATAAATACTGTGCTTCTGAGATATCAGAAGACATATGTCACAAGCAAGTTTAATAGTGTACCTCCAAAACTCTAAATATGTCTGATAAATGATAAGCTAAAACAGAATCACATTAGATTTTTTTTTTTAAAAAATAGAGCAATGATTTACTTGAGGCTTCTAGGGCCCCTCTAACAGTTGCTCCTGAATTACAACATAATAAAGCAAAAGGCAAAAATTACTAAATATTGACAGCATATAATTAACTGAATTAAGTGTAATTCAGTAATCTTAATTTTTAGAAGGGCAAAGATGTCTCTAAAGACATGGATTTCCACAACTTGTAGCTGCTTATATTAAATACGACACATGCAGCACTGCACATGATATGCTCTGCTCCTTTTTGACTAGTGTGTGATGCTATGCTGCTTGTACAAAGTGGGGGGGTACACTTCGGTCACAACAATATTACACTGCTTTTATCATTCTGTCCTCCCTTCCCCCCTGCAGATACGGCTCTCTAAAGACAAGTCTGCTGCAAAACATTTATCACTAGATGATATCTTTCCTCTTAAGGATAGAAGAAGATTATATAGCTCTGCTGGATCATGGCCAGATAGCTGAGGAGAGGTGACAAAGACAAAGAGAAAAAAATTGGTATAAAGAGACTAAGTGGAAAATAGAGATTTCTTGATTTATGGGGAGGATTCATGGCAAACTAGGTGTCCCTGAAGGAGCAAAGATGACATTGCGACAGAGATTGGTGGCCACATGGCAAATTCTGGCCAGCAAAGTCTCTCCAGAAAAGGAGAGATCTGGAGAGCATCCATTTGTACTCCAGACAGCTGCTTCTCATGAGTAGATTGTAGGGACTGAGAATTTTGCAGTTGGCTCATAAGTTGAGCAGCTGAGAATCAAGGGATTTCAACCAAGTTTATAACCATAATATAGCCTCTCTATATTTATTCTCTTTACCACCCTCTCTAAGCAGTTTACAGAGTCAGCATATTGCCCCCAACAATATATCTATTATGGTTATAAAGTTTGCCACACTTCATTTCTTAAATCATTTTTGGAAATTGCTTTTTAACTGCTTTTCAGCTATTGGGAACCTTTTGGAGCAACAGGTTTATAGCATCAGGTGAGTTTCCTTTAATCCTGAGTGAATGGAGATTTAAAAATAAGTTTAAGGGCTTAAAAAAAATCTTTTTTTGGAATAAACAGCAAAAGGATGATCAGAACATTGATTTTTGGAAAGGTACAACTAACAATAGCACTTAGACTTATATAATGCTTCATAGTGCTTTTATAGCCCTCTCTAAGCGGTTTACAGAGCCAGCATATGGCCCCCCAACAATCTGGCTCCTCATTTTACCCACCTCGGAAGGATGGAAGACTGAGTCAACCTTGAGCCTGTGAGATGGACAAATGGACTAAGGATCCAGGTAGATTTAAAATAAGATTTTCAATTAATGAATAATAAAAATCCTTCCCATGGAAAAATGATATTTTTTTATTTTTTTAAAAAAAACACACTAAGATGGGAATTTGAATGTTGGATATTAGAGGGAATGAGAAAGAAGTAAAAACTTACTAATACAGAATGGAACCAAATACTTTTAACCTTGAACCTATTGAAGGATATCTGTGAACAATGGACCCAGAAGTTAACTTTCAGAGTGTCTCTATGTGTTTAAAAATGTTATGATAGAGGAACAAATTTTACTGGAAAAGACTGAAACTGATTTAAAAGTAGATTTAAAAATGACAAGCTACAAGAATGATGTGGAAAAAGATGCTGCATTGGATACACAAATGAAACTGGCTGATGTCTTATAATTAAAAGGAATATACAAATGGCAACCAAAAAACTGGGTGGGAGTAGATAACTTTCTTATATTGGATTTACAAAATAGACCTGTTAAAGTTTTGAAGGATTTGTGAGAAGTGTTGTGGTCCGCTGACAGCCTGCAGAGCTGGCAGCAGAGTTGGACAGTGAGGAGACTGGGGAGGACCATGGGCCAGTCCTGGAGCCTGGGAAGACTTGGATGAAAGCTCTGCATCACAGGCAGAGAAAGGGCCATCTGGGAAGTACGTGCTGCCTCCAGAGCCTCCAGAGTCGGACCTCAGTGAGGCAGAGGAACAGGGGAAGCACAGAGCTACCAGAAGGCAAGAACAGCTAAAACAAAAGGGACGACTTGAGAGTAGGGCTAAGAGATGATTGGCCCCTCCCATAAGACTTAAAAGAGGAGCAAAGGCACGTGGGCCTTTACAGGCAGCAACGTTTGTTCATTCAGTTGAGCTCTGTTTGATTCTGGACTCCATGTGGCTTTGCCAATTAGGTCTTTGGCAGTATGTCAAGGGAGATAAAGGTGGGTGATTATCCTGAAGGACTTCTCCCAAAGGACTTTTTATAACAAATTGGGACTCATCTGTGAATGAACAGAATTCACAGCTGTTGCAATAAATGAGGTTTTGGGGACTACTCCTGTGTTTTAATGACTCAGGAAGCCTAGGCCAGAGCAAGAAGAGACAAAGAAACGATGAACTAAAGTTCTAGGATATTATTTGAAGGGATTAAGGATCACAATTGTTAAAAGTAAAATGAAGTACTATGAAATTGATTTATTTGATTAAGGTTAAAATAGATATATTGTTATCTCTGGTAATCCTTAGTGGGCTTTTGCTGACACCATGGCTGAAATAACAAGACTTTAAAGTTTGTAGATAAGAGCTAGGATATGAAAAAAGAACATTAGTTTTAAGAGAAGGTGATAAATTACTAAAAGTATTTATATTTGTGGGTGAAGTCATTTCTTTATATATTTCTTTTCATTTTCTTTTTTTTCTATTATTCTTTCTACTTTTTCCAGCACTTTCTATTTTTATTCTTTTATTTTTTATAGTTTGTATTATTACGTTTAATAAAGTTACCATAAAAATAGTGATTTCTTTATTCTGACCACATCATGAGCAAAGACAGAATGTTCTGTTTTTCCTTGTGTTTTGCAGAGGAATTTTGGAGAGTCTGTTTCTTTGGGATTTAAAAAAAAACCTGTGTTAAGTCCTTGCTATTTCAAATTTCAAAAATATGAGACACATACCACCTGGTACTATACGTTTTCTACCCTTTATTTAAATATGGGTTTATTACATACCCTGTAGTTGATTAGATTCCATGTAGGTTACAAACTCCAATGGCTAAATTTATAATCACCAAGGTCCAATTAATGCTTGATCAAGTCACATAAAAGTAGCTACTTTAAGAATATTCTGCTGGACCTTCTAGTAGAAGAACCTGTGAGAGAGGACCAGGCTGAGCCCAAGGCAAGGTTCAAGCACATCATCAGACTTGGATCCCTTCGCACCCACAAGAGTCTAAATTCAGCTCACCTTGAATTCTGTTGACTCTTATCTACCACCAATTTGTTTTGACCATTAGTAGTTTATATTCTTGTAGAGAGTGTCAGCATGCAATAAACCTATAGTCATTTGAATCACCTTGCTTCCTGATTTCTTGCACTTGATACTAGCAGGGATGAAAAAGTCAAGGATGCCCATTGAAGTCAACATTTGAAAACAGTGATCCAATATCAAAGATGAAGATTCTCAAGTAGATGGATTGTATTGTCATAGATGGTAGACACTGTGGCCCAGCAATTGGTGAGAGTAATCTTAGTTTCCTACTAAAAAATGACCCATTGCTGGCTGAGGGAGGATAAATTCCATTTTATTCCTACCCTCTAATATTTGAGAAAAATGTCCTGTTGCATTAGAGATATCAACCCTATCTAAACATGCAAACCGTCTCCTGCAGAATCCAGCTGTAAATATTTATAGTCAACGTCTTTGTTTAAACCCAGAGAATAATTACCAGAATTACTTACAAAAGATTTTGGTCACAGAAGCTAACTTCTAACTGGTAAATGTAGCTGTAAACATATTAAATTACCTCCATAGACAACACACAACAAATACATAATCTGAGACAGGCAAACTGAAATAAAAACTGTTAAATCATACACTTGGAAACAGATCTTGAAATAATGGTTGAGGACAAGTTGAATCTGAGCCAATGGTGCGATATGGTTACATCAAGAAAATAATAATATTTTTCAAGTAATGGGAAATTACGGTTCCACTTTATTCTGCATTGGACAGGCTCCAAATCAAATATTCTGTCCAATTCTAGGCATTACACTTTCTGAAGGATTAAGAGAAAGTATTAAGGATTTGAAAGTAACTGAGACTGAAGGGCTTAGAAAGGTTTAGACCAGGGGTCTCCAACCTTGACAACCTTAAGCCTGGAGGACTTCAACTCCCAGAATTCTGCAGCCAGCTTACTGGCTGGGGAATTCTGGGAGTTGAAGTCCTCTATTAACGTTGCCAAGGTTGGAGACCCCTGGTTTAGACTTGAGAAGACTAAGGTTATGGTCTTCAAATCACTGAACGAATGGCATGCACAGACGTTCTAGACTTTATTTTTTATTGTTCCAGAGTGCAACAAAGACTTGACATAATGGATTCAAGTTTCAAGGAGACAGATTGTGTTTCTTTTTCTAAGAAGAGCAGTTTGACAGTGGAACCAATCAACCATACAGACAATGAACTCCTTTGCACTGGATATGTTCAAGTGCCAGCTAGCCATCTGTCAAAGATACTTTAATGTATCTTTCTGCACGAAATAGAAGGTTGGACTTGCTGGTATAAATGGTTGTTTGCAACTTCTTCCTTCTAGCTTATTATTATCTATGCTGTAATTACATCGTTATATTATGCTGTAATGATTTCTAATGGAATGAGATTATTAGATTATTTCCCTCTGGTTTCTGGTTGCAGATTAAATTCACGGCCACGCAGTTTAACGGTGATGAAGAGGCGACATATTTTAGAAGCAGCTTTTTTTAAAACAACAACAACAACAACAACCTGGATTTTCAGGGATTATTTGAAAGATTCTGAACACGTTGCAATTGTAGATATTGGGACTAGAAATGTCATATTTTACAGGCATGCTGTCTTGGCATAAAAAAAAGTGCACATACTTTTCCTAGCCTAATGATAGAATAATAAGGAAAACAGCCCTCTGCTTTCTATTAGGCTCTGAGCCAGAAAAATGTATTAAGATAATTTTATTAATGAAATATGAATATGTATTAATTGCATTTCTGTCTGAAAGAGGCTCAAAGGCAACAAACAATTGTAGCTGCTATCACCTGCAATTTTGTCAGGAATGTTGTTACATGCAAATATTGAAGACCAAAAATAGGCTGTGGTCCAAGAAGGTTGGTAGTTCTGTTTTCTGTGTTGTCTGGGTAGCCCTAAACATGCCCCCAAATTGTATAAAAACTGGAGGGATAGGATTCTCCCCAATTACATAACTTCCATATCGATCAGACTCTGATCAGAAAGTGCAATAGCAATCAAAATATGGCAAAAATACTTCAGGTGACTGAGAACCCACATAACTGTGTCTTCATATTATGCAATGCTCTCTATATATTCTGATTGGGAAGTGGTGGCTCAGTGGCTAAGATGCTGAGCTTGTCAATCAAAAAGTCGGCAATTCAGCTGTTCGAATCCCTAGTGCCGTGTAATGGGGTGAGGTCCCGTTACTTGTCCCAGCTTCTGCCAACCTAGCAGTTCGAAAGCACGTAAAAAATGCAAGTAGAAAAATAGGGACCACCTTTGATGAGAAGGTAACAGCGTTCCGTGTGCCTTTGACGTTTAGTCATGCCAGCCACATGACCACAGAGATGTCTTTGGACAGCACTGGCTCTTCCCCTTTGATGAGCATCACCCCCTAGAGTTGGGAAAGACTAGCACATATGTGTGAGGGGAGCCTTTACCTTTACCTTCACCTTTTATGTATATCCTTGGGGTAGCTGGCAAATGACATGATGGACATCACAAAAATGGAATTCAATTTTCTAATTTTAGCCATGGTTCATTGACTAAGCCATAATGATCTGGATTGCTGGATTTATACAATGCCACTGAGTTTAATGTCATGTGTGAATCTAAATGTTATTATGTTTACTCATCATGAAAGGCCATAATGTGTTTCTTTGATTGGCACTGAATGTGTTATAATTTGTGGTTTATAAGATATAGTTAAGGGTTATGTGTAATGTGAGCTCGGCTAACAGTGGTTTATTCAAACAAGCAAATAAACCAGGATCAAGGTTCCAAGTAACACCCCCAATGAAAGAAAACTCGAAGACTTGAGTTTCCTCAAAGTTACATTTTATTAGAGATGTCATATTGGCACATCTGGGAAAACCCAAATCTGAAAGCTTCCAGGTTTTCCCCACCCAAAGGAAAATTCAAGTCCCTGCCCAGCACCCACAGGTCCATCACATGGTCCAATCAAAGCACCGTCCCAACTGGAGATGCCTCCCAATTCCAGCTGCACAAGGCAAGACGTCCTTGACTCTCTGAGAAAGGAATGTTGTTATGACTATATATCACCCTGGCTCCATACAATCCCCCCTCCCAGTTTCCCACAGTAGTAAATGTTGCATGTCTGAAGAACCAACGAAAAAGATGGCTTCCAGGCCTGACACCAACCATAGCTTGACATAGTATTGTATGTCCTCCAGTCTACTCACTGCATCTGGCTCAAATATTGCGGTGATTTTTCTTCTCCCATGGTGAGGTTGGTTACTAAGTCTGGAACAGACTTCCTTGCCTTCACCACTGTTACATTGGATCAATATCTAAATAAAACCAACATAAAACTTTGCATTTTACTCTTATATCTATACAGCCATCATGATCAATACCCCTTGATCGTTAAACTGTGAAAAATTATCAGTGAAAACAGTGCATTTAGTTCAATAGTTATAAGAGGAACTACTTTGATCGTCCTTGGCAATAGACTTTTTCAGTACTCAGAAAAGAAGAAATGAAGACCATTTGAAAGGTAGTTAAAGCTACTGTCAGTTTGTCTCATGCAGAAGCCTTTCGAACCCGGCTTGTTGGCAAGAGAAGCCAAGCATAAAGGGTTTCAAAACTCCTTCTTGTTTCACAACTGAGTAATCCTGCAATCAGTGCATGATTGCACATTGAAAGCCTTTATTTTTTTTAAGGCATCATATGGTTAAGCTAGCAAACAGGTTTCTAGCAAACAAATAAATGCTGCAAGGAAATGATTTACTGTCAACTTCAGGGGTAGGTGGGTGGGTGAGTGGGTGAGTGTTGTGGCCCGCCAGAGGCCTGTGTGGATTGTGGCTGATCCCGACGACGAGGAGGCTGATGTGGTGTGCCAGCAGCCTGCTCAGCCGGTGCTCACATCGGACAGCGAGGAGGCTGAAGAGGATGTGGTGTCAGAGGCAGAGACTCAGCCAGGGCCTTCAGAACCTCCAGAGGCTCCTTCAAGTGGAGAGGGTGAAGTGGAGGAGCCTCTTCTCAATGCTTGAGCACGCAGGGCTGCCAAAAGTCAAGAGTGGCTACTCAGGAGGAGGAGGTCTCCTCGAGAGTAAGGCTTGAGGATAATTGGCCACTCCCTTAGCCTATTTAAGTCACACACCGTTAGTAAGTTTCTTGCTGGAAACAACTTGTAATTATCATCAGAGCATTTTTGGAAAAGTCTTATTGTATCTTGTTTTCTGGGCTGGTTGCCAACCTTTGCCGGACTCTGGTTTATTCTTGCTACTTAATAAATTTGATAAGGACCATTGGTGTGTGTCAATATCCTCGGGAATCCAGAGCTGGAGCAGAACAGTGAGGGAGCATAGACTGCTCTGATCTAATAAGCACACAGGGGCTCCATAGGCAGGGCTGGGAAGGCATCTTGGACAGCAATAAGGAAAACGCTGCAAGCTGCACCAAAGCCCCCTCCCTGCGAAGGAAAAAGTTAGGGCTGATTCATAAAACACAGTTGGCCTTCAAGAGTTGGCAAAGCTACCGGTATAGAAGAGCCTTGAACCATCAGAAATGAAGGAATTTAACCTTCCACTGTTCTCATTAAATAGCACTCACTCTGGAGGATTCTTATCATTTCAAAGAAGTGGCCCATTTAGGTATCGCGCTGCTGTATTTAAACATTCTGAACATGTATTCTTTCTCTTGGCTTTTGCCTCGTTAAGCTGGAACACTTTCTTAGCCACCTAGGTTTACAAGCAGAGTTAAGATAAGGCTCCCCACTGCATTTTCGCTGTCCAGAAAGGGAGTGCTGAAATGGAGTTTCAGTAAAATATGTAAGATGCGAGGAATTAATTGGGTCAGAACTCCTGATGAAATGTGATTGCACCTCTTTATTGTGCAAGATTAAGAAAGTGCCAAGCATAGATAGTATTTTCTCCCAGGGTGGGCAATCCAAGGCCCTCCAGATGTTGCTGCTGTATCACTTCTGGCAAACCCAGCCTCTGCCCTTGACCGACAGTGAAGTATGATAGGAGTTTAGCAAAGTTAGAATGGCCACCTATTTGCCATCCTCATTGTATCTCAGAGTCAACCTGCAATGGTTTTAACACTAAAAGGCCCTTGAATTACTCAAGTCTGACTACGATGGAGAAACTTGAACCCCTTACAGTCTGTATGTGCAGAGATGCTTTTAATATAGAGATGATGATATGCATTTATATTGAGAAGCCCTCCAGAAGGTCATTCTAATTACTTCATGAGTAGACTACTGCAACACACTCTTTATGAGGTACCCATGAGGACCACTCAAAAGCTACAACTACTTTAGAACGCAGCAGCATAGTAGTCACTGGCATGACTTAGTAATGCCCATGTGACACTACTGCACTGCACTGCACTGCCCTGCCAATTGGTTTCAAGATGCAATTCAAGGGTTTAATTATCACCTATAAAGCCTTTCAAGGCACAGGACCAGGTTATCTGAACAACTGTCTTTCTCCAATGTCCTCTGCTCAATGTCCTTTGACTGGGAAAAGTGGGCACAATCAACAATGTCATTTGCCAGGATCTAAGCAATATGCCTTATTTGTTGCAGTGCTCATCATCTGAATAACATCTCCCTATAGAGTTGTATGGCTCTCATTCTGAAGTCTCTGAAAACTCTGTCTATGCTATAAAAGATATGGGGCATCCATCATGATGCCACTTCTTCCATCTTGCCTTTTTGACACCTTCCCCTCCCCATGGACCAGGGGTGAAATGCTCCCGGTTCGGACCGAATCGCCCGATCTGGTAGCGATGGAGGCGGGTAGTTCGGAGAACTGGTAGCAAAAATCACTGCCCCCCCCCACATGCCCAGATGAACCGCGCGATCATCAGAGTCTTTTTTTCTTTTATATGCCTCTGATGATCCAAGCCGAGTTGCCTGATTGGCAGAGGCTTTTTAAAAAAGCCTCTGCAGATCAGGCAACTCGGCTTGGATCATCAGAGGCATTTAAAAGAAAAAAAGACTCTGATGATCAGGCAACTCAGCTTGGATTGTCAGAGGCATTTAAAAGAAAGAAAGCCTTTTTTTCTTTTAAATGCCTCTGATGATCCAAGCTGAGTTGCTTGATCATCAGAGGCTTTTTTTCTTTTGAAAGTCTCTGACGATCCAAGCTGAGTTGCCTGATCATCAGAGGCATTTAAAAGAAAAAAAGCCTCTGATGATCAGGCAACTCAGCTGGGATCGTCAGAGCCTTTTGAAAGCATTTTTTTACAACCTCTTCGCCGAAGAGGTTGTAGAAAAAATGGTTTTAAAAGTTAAAAAAAAAATTGGCCACGCCCACCCAGTCACATTATCCCCCACACCAAGCCACGCCCACAGAACCGGTAGTAACAAATTTTAGATTTCACCATTGCCATGGACGTCACTGATGAAGACCTATTCTCTTTATTTAAAAGGAGCAATAAGGAGTCAACCTATTGCCTTCACCTTTCTAGTTGTCCTCAACAGCTTGGTTTCCACTGTGAGGCTTAAATATGTTTAGATTATGCTCAGAAGGTTGAATGAACTCATCTCAACATGTTTCATTGATGTGGTTCCTTGAAATGTCTATACAACACACAGAGTCTCACAGAGTAACATACTGTGCGACCTAAAGATGACATATGTGTAGCCATTTTATATTGTCTATTCTTTTCTTAGCTTTTAGGTTTACTAGTAAAGGAATTTAGTATTACTTCAGGTTCGTCACTCTCTAACTGTTAAGAGATAAAGGGCAGGGGTGAAATTCAGCAGGTTCTGACAGGTTCTGGAGAACCAGTAGCGGAAATTTTGAGTAGTTCAAATACCATTTCTGGCTGGCCCCAGAGTGGGGTGGGAATGGAGATTTTGCAGTATCCTTCCCCCTGGAGTGGGTTGGGAATGGGGATTTTGCAGTATCCTTCCCCTGAAGTGGGGTGAGAATAGAAATTTTGCAGTATCCTTCCCCTGCCACGCCCACCAAGCCATGCCCACCAAGCCACACCAACAGAACAGGTAGTAAAAAAAAATGAATTCCACCACTGATAAAGGTGGAATGTTATGTCTAGGTGGCATTCCTTCATGTGGGAACAGGGAAGATGCCTGCAGCTGGTGGAAGGTGGAGTTTGGAATCACCGGACCGATGGCCTGAGAATTGATTGGAGATTGTGACTCGGGGGGGGGGGTGTTTCTGTTTTTTGCTTTTTATTGGGTGTAATTCTGGATCCAGGTCAGAGTCAGAATTGCATCAAGTCCTTGTCCTTTAATGGAAAATGGATATCTTGGATTTTATTTCATGAGACATGTCACTTGGGAGCTTCACATACTGGTTCCTCCAGCTGGTTGTTGCAGCTGGAGCATTTTTCTATCGTTCCATTTTGTGCAAAACCAGATTAACTGAATAAACCAGGATTCAATGACTCACCCATGAACATGAGATATCTTATAATATTCCCATCTCACTTCTAGGATCAAAGACATGCAGGGAAAACTGCTTAAAAGACGCAGCATACAACAAAATAAGGTGGAAGCAGGAATGGAATTTCTTTTTATATATATATATATATGTGGAAAGAAACTCCATTCCTGCTTCTACCTTATTTTATCATATCACACACACACACACACACACACACACACACACACACACACACGATTTCCACCTAGGCCTACTTTAATTCCAGTTTGTTCCCTGGTCCTGGATTTCAATTCTTGGGGGGTGACTGTCTCTTCGGTTTCCTTATCAGAGAATTTCAGTATCTGAAATTATGCTTGATAGACACAGAATCGGGGAAAGCATATTTTTATAAGACCAAATTCCAAGCCACACTGCAGGAAAAAAGCAAAATCTACCCTTATCCCAATAGACAGAATTTCCATTTGCTGTGGAGTTCTTCTCAGCCATGATTTATATTTTTAGAAGAGAGTAAATTTATTAGAATGAATCAGCTTTTTAATTCCCACTCCCAAAATTGGCCATGGTTTGTTAAAGTCTGAGTGCTTCCTGTATTGCCTTGTGACCAGGGGTGGTTTCAGTGGGTTCTGACCAGTTCTGGAGAACCGGTAGCGGAAATTTTGAGTAGTTCGGAGAACCGATAGTAAAAATTCTGACTGGCCCCACCCCCATCTATTCTCTGCCGCCCAAGTCCTGGATGATCGGGAGGAAATGGGGATTTTGAAGTATCCTTCCTTTGAGTGGGGTGGAAAAGGAGATTTTACAGTATCCTCCCACAGAAGTGGGGAGGGAATGGGGATTTTACAGTATCCTTCCCCCAGGAGTGGGGAGGGAATGGAGATTTTATAGTATCCTTCCCCTGCCATGCCCACCAAGCCATGCCATGCCCATCAAGCCACACCCACAGAACCGGGAGTAAAAAACTTTGAAACCCACCACTGCTTGTGACACTAGTTTAACAGAAGAAGGAACAAGATTGTCTTCTCAGCCTTAGAGCTAGCAGCCTTGGTCAGTTTATCTGGTGAAAGCTTCCAGAAAGAAATTACATGACAAATGATAAGTAGAATGAAATATTAATCACGATTAAAGGAAATCACAGCTTCGTGCAAGCTGAGAGCTTAATGTTCTTTCCTTCGCTTAATCCAGTTCAAAACTGGATTAATTTTTAGAAGGAAAAATTAATGGCCTCTCCTGATAGCATAAATGTTGTGTGAAACAGATGGCTTATTATTTAGGGAAGAGAGGGGATGAGGATAAGAGGCAAAAAGCTTGTAGTTCATTGACTCCTAGAACAGCAACATGAAGAAAAGCCCATTCAATAAGCAACAAAAGTTAATTTTCTAAAATTAGTTTAATTTATGGAGGCTGTAATACTGTGGACAGTGACCTGGGAGTTGGTCAATTGCACTTCATTCTGAGTAGACTTCTAGAGTCTACCCTAGAAATCCCTTGAATTTCGAGACTCTGCAAATGAGGACCCTCTTGAGTGAAGATCTGTGACAAATGGGTTATGACAGGGTGTGCCATGATTTATTAGAATATTCCATGGTTCTGATCCTTGCACAGCATCCAAGTCAAATGGTCTACACCAGAAGTGTCAAACTGAAGGCCCGGGGGGTGCTTAGATCTGGCCCGTGGAGCCACCCTGGAAACAGCGAAAGTCCGGCCCGCAGTGCTTCTGCCAGCAAAAACAGAACTCGGGAGGGCTCCATTTTTGGCCAGGACAGCCTCCTGCAACCCTCTGCCAGTGAAAACAGAACTCAGGGGGGCTCCGTTTTCACTGGCAAAGGGCTGCAGGAGGCCATCCCAGCCCAAAATGGAGGTAAAGAGCCCATTTTCACTGCCAGAGCATTCGGGCAACAGGCGCCCCTGACACGAGTGATGTCAAGCTGGCCACACCCACCCTGGTCACGCCCCCATGACCCCCCCCAAAGTCAAACACAAACCTGATGCGGCCCTCAATCAAATCAAGTTTGACACCCCTGGTCTACACAGAGACCTGCTTAAACGCAGATAAAATGCTTTTTAAATAGAAAACAACTTTGCAAACTATTTCAACAACGATACTATAGAGGGGAGGATATTTTTGCTATTCTGTCTCACCTCACCAACACTAGGTTATGGATGTACATCTGTGTTGCCAAACATAAACTACCCTTTACGAAAGTTAGAAACCAGCAATTGATCATGCATGCTAGAGTTGATAAGCACCAGCACTTTTTTTTTAAAGCACCTGCACCTAAAGTCCCCAATTTTCACCGATTTGTCCTTAAAAAAATACCGCAAAGGCATTTCTGTCCCAGGATTCTATGCGGTGTCTTCATTATGCAGGAATGCCTGTAGCTTTTGAGATGTTGTTCAATTCTAATTCCCAGGACACTTCCAGATTAATAGCTTTTCTGTCTCCAAGCCTTCTGATTCCAGTATAAAACATATCCAAGATTGATCTTGGCTGTTTTGACTGCTACCTGATCATCCTTGCAGCTCTTCTCATGCATATAATAATCCAGGTAAAGTGAGAGGAAAGAAACGGACCAGAGTTAAGTAGAAAAAGATAAGCTATTACAAAAAAACCAGGCTTCTTGTTTGTGGGATAATGATTGCCCATTTCAGAGAAAACCACATGAAAAGGAAAGCTCCCCATTCATAGAAACAGTGGAGAAAAATCAAGAGATGCCCATCATCTGATCATTGCAAGTTATCTCAAGATTGTCCCTTCACCTCGGAACTGTTCTTGCTCTCCTCTCCCCTTATCATCTCTATGGATTCTCCCTACTGAAATACGTTTTGTTGGAACTGATATTCTCAAAGAACAAATAGCTGTACAATTAAATTATGGCCCTTCTCCATTTTCTCTTACAATGACATAATTAATGGGAAAGTTCAGACACAATGCATTAAGCCACAGCTTGCTGTAAGGCCCAATGCATGGGTTTAACATCCTACCAAATCATATATCATGTCTTTACAAATCACGATGGGTCAATTCATGCAACAAACCAAGCAAGTTATATTATCTGTTTCTTTATTATACATATTTTTAGGCTGCTGCAATTCGACAAAAGTGGAAAGGGAAGAAATAATGCTTTTACTTTTTTTTTAACATTGTCCTTATGATTGCATTTACATTTGTATTGTATTTGCCGTTCAGATTTCATTGTAAAATGGGTGCAATATAAATCTAATTAATTAATTAATTAATTAATAACTGACTCCTGATGACTTACATAGAAATGATACAATTTAAAACATGCAATCAAATATCAATTATTTTAAAAAGTATAACAAATACGGTAAATAAAAGAATAAAAGTACATTAAATTTCCTTTTTAAAAAAACCAAGACAGTTGCAGTATTATTGTTAAGAAGGCACCAGTTACTAAAAGCCATGGGTATTGATAAGACTTTTGTTACCTGTTTAAGAGATTTTGGAGACTCGCTCGATCACATAGAAGGGGAGCAGTAATGTCTTAATACAGAAGCAATTAATATTACTACCAGTTGAGGTTATAAATTTTGATTACCACTGTGTATATAATGGACATTTAAATAACAGATGTGATGCAGATTTAAGCACAGGCTTAGTTACCAAAGATCAGTGACTCTGCTTATTGTCATCCTAATAGGCATCATGCCAATTTATGGCAGAGTAAAAAATCCATGAAGAACATGTTGGATATTAAAAATATCTAGGGATAGTCCAAGAAGCGGGAAACAATTCCACTTATAGTAAATATGAGAAATGCTCGCTGTGTCAGTTTTAATATCTATTTGTAAGTCCCAAATCATCTGCTTTAATTCAGCAAGAGTTTCACCAGGCCAAGAGCTGAAAGTTCTGCCCAAGCAAGACGACAATGTTCAATGTTGTTAATGCTGGACCAGGGAAGTTCCCTCCAAAACTTGCTTCAGTCAAAAGGGGCTGGCTTATGATTCAGATTCTGCAGTCAGCAGAATCATAAGCCAGCCCCAAAGGTGATACAGACTAATTCTAACTGGCTTAAAGTACGAGCAGTCAACTGAGAGAACTGTGTTTTAATTTTTAATACTTTTGATTGGATGATTTCTAAGCTTGGGGATTCCTTGTAGGTACACATCTCAACTCCATACTTTAGCTTTAAATAATTTTGGATGGCAGATGGGACATCAAACTGACTTGCAAATTTAACAGTCACAAGGGATGCTTTGGGGATTCTTATAAGCTGCTCTCTCTGTATCTCTCTTCAATTCACCAACTGGTAGAAAATTGAAACTGAACCTTTCACTGGAACTGTCCCACAAAAAACCATTAGAAGGCAGCAATACACCAAAAGGCAAGACAAAAAACAATGGTTGGAAACCAATGGAATAGCCTGACTGGAGGTTTTCAAAAAGAGAGACTGGACAACCATTTGTCTGAAATTGTATAGGATCTCTTGTTTGACCAGGGGGTTGGACTAGAAGACCTCTGAGGTCCTTCCAACTCTGGTTTTCTATTTTCTATGTTCTACATACAGTGAATGTATGTCTGGACGTGGTATCTTTGGCCGAAGAGGTTGTAGAAAAAAAAATGCTTTTAAAAGCTTCTGACGATCCCAGCTGAATTGCCTGATCGGCAGAGCTTTTTTTCTTTTAAAAGCCTCTGCCGATCAGGCAACTCACCTGGGATTGTCAGAGGCTTTTAAAAGCATTTTTTACAACCTCTTCAGCCGAAGAGGTTGTAGAAAAAATGGTTTTAAAAGTAAAAAAAAGAAAAGTTGGCCACACCCACCCAGTCACATTACCACCACTACCCCCCAAGCCATGCCCACAGAACTGGTAGTAACAAATTTTAGATTTCACCACTGCTCCGGAGTACGCACGTAACTCCCAGATGGCCCTGGCTCCATCTCTGCCTCTGACGCGGAGCCCTCGTCCGGGCCTTCCCCAGACTCCAGGACTGGCCCATGATCCTCCCCAGCTTCCTCACTGTCTGACTCCGCTACCAGCTCCGCAGCCTGCTGGCGGACCACAACACTATTTGTTTAGTGACAGTTCAAAGTTACAACGGCACTGAAAAAAATTGAGTTATGACCATTTTTCACATTTACGACCCTTGCAGCATCCCCATGGTCACATGATCAAAATTCAGATGCTTGGCAACAGGTGTTGCAGTAATTAAGTGCAAAAGAAACAAGGTAAAACATGTAAGATTTTTTTAAAATTATACACCTGAAATCCTCTTATACCTTGAAATTCTTTAAGAACTCAATATACAACATTGGATAGTTATTCCATGCATGTTATGTAAAAATAATTTTGAGCTCTCACAGCAAACAAAATTATCAGGCTCCAATCTATATGCAAACACTTATTAATATTTCTATAATTGGATCATAAGCAGAAAAGGCTAAAATTAGAAAGGAACATTTACATTCCTACCTTTATTTGTTTGCAAAGCTAAATCTGAAGCAGAAAGTCTTACGAAACCACAAAACATAATCAGAAATATCACTAAGCTATAATTACATTGACAGTTATGCATGTTTGTGCATAAATTTGATGTTTCGTGTTTGAACACAGGTAGCCTTCCACTTACAACCATTTGTTTAGTGACTGGCCAAAGTTACAACGGCACCAAAAAAGTGACTTATGACCGTTTTTCACACTTATGACTGTTGCAGCATCCCTCTGGTCATGTGATCAAAATTTGGATGTTTGGCAACTGGGGTTTGTGACCTTCTGACAAACAAAGCCAAGGGGGAAGCTAGATTCACTTAACAAACGTGGCAAGAACGGTCATAAAGTGGGACAAAGCTCACTTAACAACTGTCTTGCTTAGCAATGGAAATTTTGACCTCAATTGTGATCGAGGACTCCCTGTACTTGATATTATTTCCTATAAGCTTGAAAATAGGGATTTTAATTACTGATGTCATGTTAAGCTCTTCCTTTCATCATCTCTTCCATCCCAATTACATTGAAAAACATTTATTAATGGGGAGAGAGCGAGCACTCAAAAGAGCATGCAGTGCAAGCAATCGTCCTATTGCATACAGTATATCTAATGAATTACAAGAAATCAATTACACGGTGGTCATTAATATTATCCTTGAACTACTGTCTAGCTGAATGCTTACCAGATCTTATTACAACCAAGGAAGAGGCCATTGGAGGAACCATAGTGACATGGCTATTTGCACAGAGCACAAATGGATAACTCACAGCCCATGTGAGGTCTACCTTGCTGGATGCAGCAAGGTAGAATTCACTTAATGCTCTCCAAAGCATCTTTAGCATGGACAGAAAAAAAATCTTCACACATAATAGGTGGAGCTAATGCATATATTGTGTCTATTGAATAACCCTACATTCCAAAAGAAATTTTAAAAATGGTTTCACACAATTTGGTGGCATTATGGCATTACTCTTTCGTGATCACTACAATGCAGTAAGTAATAAATCAGAATAAAATGGAATAAATCAGAATAAAATAAAGTAGCAAGGAGTGGAAATAACCATTTACATATAATGTAATGTAGGATGTGGTTGTGGCTTATTTATTTGTTTGTTTGTTTATTACATTTATGCAGCCAGCCATCTCACTGTTACAAAGCTAAAAATACACAAACAACCACTTGCAAAAAAATTATTAAAAACAATAAAACTATTTAAACCATAAGAAACATAACCTCCTGGAGAACATAACTGATTTTCCTAAAAGGAGACCCATTTAACAAATTCTCCACCAATGTCACCAGATTGCCAGGCCAGATAGCAAACCTTCAGGCTCTTTCAGAAAGCCAACAAGATCAGTGGAATAACAAGTGGAAGCAGTATGCTCATCCTATAATTGGGTAAACCAGGTTGCCCTGATAAACCGGTCTCACCAGAAAAAAACACTTAATATCTCCCCTGATATAGCTGGCAAAACAAGGAAAGCACGTGGCTTAGAGGTTAATACATCTATCTGGGCTCGAATCCCAGAAGGGTATGGCTAGCTGATGAGAACTAAATAGTTTGAAATAGATCTATACTAGTCTCCCTTTATTTCTTTGTCGGTAAACATAAATTCAACACGACTGCCTGAGAAGGCTCCTGGGTTGGAACTGAAAGGCGAAAGTGAAAGCAGTATGCTCTGTCCCATAACTGGGTAGACCAGATTGCCCTGATAAACTGGTCTTACTGGAAAAAAACACTCCAACAAGATCATGTCAGAGTATGAATATTCATAGATTGGAATAGGCATAGCAACAGATCAGCCAATGGGGACTGTTTGGAAATTGAAACATAGTATTTGTTTGTATGGGGCCATAAGAGACACTTTGGAGTCTGGGTGTGGCTTAGACTTGCTGAACTGTATATAAGAGTTGGTTTGGCCTCTGTAATGGGTGCCTCCGTACAATATATCTGTATCTCTGTATCTCTACTCTGTAATGACTTGCTTCTATGAATATTGCTTCTGTGTTCTTGATTTTGTATGCTGATTTCTGATGTATGGTATTGTATATAAAGAAGTTTCATATATATATATGCTAGGTGTTAGAAAAGAAAAAAGCCCAGAACCGAGTAGGTGTGATTCTACTGAGCTGGAGCTACAAAAAAACCTTGGCTACGTAGGGAAAACCTGGCTAGAAGAAAAAAAAACATATATATATATATATATATATATATATATATATATATATATATATATATATATATATATATATATATATATATTTAATTTGATTTATATGCTGCCCTTCTCCAGAGACTCAGGGCAGCTTACAGTGTGTTAAGCAATAGCCTTCATACTTGAATCCTGCTGAAGTTCATTTACTTGTGTGCTGGTCGGATATGCTGCACAAACTCTGACAGATCAGGTCAACAATCTCACCTCAGGGGGGATGATGTTCCAAGGGGCAGGCAAATGGATGGGTCCGCCTGGGTCCCATCAGATGACATTCCTTTGCAGATGGGACCCATTAAACAAGGACCAGGAAGACCAGGGTCAAATCTACTCTCAGTTCATTGGACAATTTTGGTTAAAAAAAAAAATCACTATCTCTCACTGGGGACTTTGGACCAATTGTTATCTCTCAACTAAATTCATCTTATAAAGTTGTTATAGGAGGACAGAAGTGCTACCAGCTCTGAACGTGAATTCTTGGAGAAAAGGCAGCTTATACAGCTGATGAATTAAGCAAACTAATACTAAATGGCAGCAATAATAAAAAGACAAATTTTGCATTCATTTTGAAAACAAACTCAATTCAATGGTAGTGAAAAACATTTCACAGCCCTGGGACAATATAAGCCATGCCTATATCCTGCATTGTTATGAGGAATTCAATAGGGTGAGCATGCCTTGCCACTCTACATTTGGCCTAGGAAATGGCACTAGAGTTGTTCTTAGGTTCATATTCCTTGGTAACTGCACTGGGGGAAAAACAACATGGTATTAACCTTACTTGATCCCAGAAACCTTTTTAATGCAATCTTCTTCATCATTATTTAGTAGAAAGAAGCCCAAGTTCCATAGGCTTTGTTGCTCTTGGCAGTCAAAATTCAATGGCATTGACACTTCATTAATTTATAACTGAGTGATCAAAGGGGACAGTAGATTTCAAACAGAGAGTTAAGAATGTACTCTGTGTCCCCTCTATCACTGACTCCTAAGTGATCTCCTTTGTCTAAGATATGGCTAATGTCAAGTCATTTCTTTCTGTTACCTTCTTTCAGTGGACAGAGAACGTGAGTGGCTTGATTTCTCCACATTCCTTGAACCATTTCAGAATGGCAGCACTGACATAGATTTAGAATAACTTCATTGTCACTTTGAATGTACACTAATCGGCATACATTAAAATGAAATTACGTTACATACAGCTCTCAAAGGGTCTCCACTTCTAATATAAACATAGTAGAATTTTTTATTGGCCAAGTTTATTGGCCAAGTGTGATTGGACACAAAAGGAATTTGTTATGGTGCATATGCTCTCAGTGTACATAAAAGAAAAGAATCATTTGTCAAGAATCATAAGGTACAACACTTAATGATAGTCATAGTGTACAAATAAGCAATCAGGAAACAATATGAATATAAATCGTAAGGATACAAGCAACAAAGTTACAGTCATACAGTCATAAGTGGGAGAAGATGGGTGATAGAAACGATGAGAAGATTAATAGTACTGCAGACTTAGTAACTAGTTTAACAATGTTGAGGGAATTATTTGTTTAGCAAAGTGATGGCATTCAGGAGAAAAATGTTCTTGTGTCTAGTTGTTCTGGTGTGCAGTGCTCTATAGCATCGTTTTGAGGATAGTAGTTGAAACAGTTTATGTCCAGGATGTGAGGGATATGACAAGATAAATAAATAAATAAATAAATAAATAAATAAATAAATAAATAAATAAACATTTTTTGTATTTTTTGTATAATTATGTATTTACCCACATATAATATATGATACAGAGAAACCACACAGTCTAATTCGGATGTATACATGTACATGGCGAGAGAAACGCATCTTGCGAGTTTACCAGAAGGCTGGCCTAGGGAACAAAGCTGTTACAGAATCTGGTAGTCCTGCTAGAAATACTTCAAAACCTCCTCCCAGAAGGGAGCAACAGAAAGAGACCGTGAAGTAGATGTGTGGGGTCTCTAACAATGCTTCGAGCTCTAAGCACATTGCTGATACTTATAAGCAGTATCCTGAATGACAGGAAGCGAGCTTCCTATAATCTTTTCGGCTGTCCTTACCACTCTTTGAATGGACTTTCTATCTGAGGCACTGCTGCCATCAAACCAAACCAGTGATGCAGTTTGGTAAAATGCTTTCAATCACGCCTCTGTAAAACGTGGCTAGGATAGAACGAGAAAGATGTGCTCTCCTCATCCAACACAGGAAATGCAGACACTGGTTCATACACTTCACTAAGGATGATACTGAAATCCAGTGGAAGGAGTTCCTTCATGATGTTAACCTTTGGAATTTAAACAAAGTGTTGGGAACCAGATAAGGGGCAGACCACTGGAGATATTAATACACAGTGAATACACCGATTACTTTCATTACCTCATAACTAAGATAGGACTGAATTTATCAAAGAGCATGGAAATCAGCATTCAGAGATTTGCTCTAATAATGTTCTTTTTTTATCTATTGATGCACCTGTTTTGATTCACTCTGAAGAGTTCAGAGACTGGAGAAGCAGTGTGTGTGTGTGAGAGAGAGACAGAGAGACAGAGAGAGAGAGATTGGATAAGTGATAGGACCTCCATTACTGTCCCTAGATTCACTTCATGCCATGATATGTCAAAGTTGATGTATCTTTATAGAGATGTTAACTTTTTGGGCCCCAACATTTCAAATTGCAGTGGAAGTGAACAGTGGGAGATATACTCAAATTCTTCTGGTGATGCAAAGGATTGATATAATATACACACGAAGTCCACAGCAGGCATCTGTTTTTGTCCTTTACATTCTTTTGGATGGAAAAGATCCTGAGATACCAAGATCCTATCATGTAAATTCTGCCAAGCGCCAAGTAGTCTTTTTGTGATCAGATAATGCAGGGTTTTTCCTGGTTGCTGTTTGCTGGTCAGCTTCAGAGTTATGGGCCATTTCTTGAAGGCCATATAGCATCTGATTGCCAAGGGGATTTCTTCACTTCATGCGTAAATGATTTGTATTAATGCAATGAAGTTAAACTCGATTATTTTGCATCCCAACCTACATATGTAAACCCTGCTTAATGCCTCAAGCTTAATCGAATCTGGGATTTGATTAAACCAGAGAGGAGACAATGCAAAGGCATCACACATTCCTGCCCTTGAATGGAAGGAGAATAACGGGAAAAAAGAAGGCAGGATGATATCTCTGTCCAGCACTCTGCTGAAATAGGACTGCAGGCTTAGTATCACTGATCTTAAAGTGTTTGTCAAATAGCTACAATGGCATGCCGAAGATGACTTTCCAAGAAGGGCAGGCTGCCAAAAGGGCGGAGGTTTTTTTTGCACTGTAGTTTTGTATTGGCTAATAATGTATGAATAATAACTCATTATGCTAGCTAGTGTAAAGCTCTAAATTATAGAAATTATTTCAGGTAAGCAAATGCTAAAGAAGATTGCCCCATCTGGATGCAATCAATCAGTGATGATAGAAATTTATCTGTACCACAAACAATTTGCTGACTGTGAATGAGCAGAGGTGAATGTCAGCAAATGGGAAGTTGGCTAATTTAGGGCACAATCATTCTCTATACGAAGAGGGAGCGCAGCACACTCTTTGACAAGGGCATATAACCTAATAACAACTCAGAAGAGTTGTTATTTCTCGTTTTTTGCTTTTCTCACTGCACATCCATGAAAGCTGCAGCACATCAAGATGTTATGTAGGACAAGGGAAGTCTACACAGTGGCCCAATCCTTGATCAAGACCATCCTTCCAGTGCTTATTAGAAACCTAGACTTTGAGTCATTTGAAGCAGTGAAGAAAGGAAGGAGAAAGCGTGGAGGAAAGAAGAATAAGGGGGCTAACAAAAGGAAGCCCAATTTGACACCTTTCTATAATCTCCAAATTAAGCAAAGTTGAAGTAGAAGGGAGGAAAACACTTGCTACAAGGCTTGTTTTCCTTGAGCCCAATTTCCTGAGTGAAATTATTGTGGAGAGACATAGTGGAGACTGGGGCAGGCACCTTTGGTCCTAATGCCACACCATGGTTAGATTTAGGGATTTGTTCAGACCACAAGGGTTAGTTCAAACATTAATTACCTAGTTTGGAAAAGTGCCTATTTTAGCTCAAGGTGACTGACTCAGAGTTAGATTCTAATCTTTTTTAGAAAAAAAAATCTTCATGAAATCTGCCATAAACTAGCAATTAGCAAGCCATTATCCTTTATTTTGCCTATTTTGTTTTTAATTGGATGATATTTTCAAAAGCAGTGATTGTTTGTGAAAGGATAATGTGTACCAAATTCAATAGATTCATGTTCAAAGAGTGAATATCTCCCTCCCTCCCTCCCTCTCTCTCCCTCCCTCCCTCCCTCCCTCTGGGCGTGTGCATGCGTGCATATTCATGGCAGAGCAAAATAGTTGTACATAAAACTCATTGATCTGGGGACTAGATATTCCAGATACCATTGGAAAATGTGGTTTTAGTAAATTTTCTGAACTGGAAGCGGTAGGTGATATTCCAGACCCAGCTAAGAATTTTGAAAAAAATATAAATAGGAATGATGCTGTAAAGTTATAGAAAAAGTCTCCTCACATTTAAAGGTATGGTTTCTTGTCTAAGAGTTATTACGTAGTTGGTTGCACTGTTTTTCTTCTTCAACTATCTGGTGTACTTGCAACATTTCATGCCCTATCTATTTTCCTTGGTAAGTAGAGTCTGTCAACATCACTACTTGGAGGAATGGCATGATTCATTGCTATTATTTTTTTGGTCTTCCTGTTCAGGGCTGTTTGAGTCCAGTCAACTATTTCAGCAATATAGCTAATGACTGAAATTGCCCATGTTTTAATTGCCTTGATGGCATTTCCTCCACTGAGTTTGGACTTTAAGATGTTCAGTCTCATGATGTACTCACTTCTAGACTTTTTCTTGGCTTCAGTGTGCTTGTTGTTGTCAGCCTGATGGATCCCCAGTATTTCTAATGACCTTCTTCATGTAGACACTTGATGTCATTTTCATAGAGCATCTTGATTCCTATTTTTCCTCTGTTGATGGCAAATTTGTCCAGATCAAATTCCATTGCGATAACTTGGCTGTTTACAGGTAATCCTCAATTTACAACAGTTCATTCAGTGGTTGTTTGAAGTTACAATGGTACTGAAAAAAGTGATTTATGACCATTTTTCATACTGTTGCAGCATCCTTATGGTCATGTGATTTACATTTGGATGCTTGTCAACTGGTTCATATTTATGACTGTTGTACCCTGGGGTCATGTGATCTCTTTTGTGACCTTCTGACAAGCAAAGTCAATAGAGAAGCCAGATTCACTTAACAACCGAATTACTAATTTAACAACTTCAATGATTCACTTAATAAATGTGACAAGAAAAGTCATAAAATGGGGCAAAACTGACTTAACAAATCTCTCACTTAAGAACATACATTTGGGCTCTATTGTGGTTGTAAGTTGAGGACTACCTGTATTCCAACAGCGCTGGGCAGCAATTCTACTGCAGATGCTGTTTTTCCATACTGCTTCACATGTCCGTGTAAAAGAGGTAAGGTAGGTTGGCAGATGTTTGATAGCCATGGCCTATGACTTGTCAGCATCAGTGACAAAGAAAACAATGCAATGGCAAACAGTAGTGGTGACACTATCACTAGGAGACTCACTAGTCTCCTTGAAAGATTCCTCTCTTGATATTAGCTTCTCCCTAAATTCATTTTCAAATTCTCTTATGCATCCAACATTTTTATTATAATCTTTTTGAGTTTCCTACAGATCTTTCCAAATCTAGAATGAGAGCTTGGAATTCAGGTCTGTTCAAGCAGATACCCTGAGAGAAAGGGCATTGTTGTAAGAAGTGTACACTTCTATTATGATGGCTTCTCTGGATACTTCTCCAGACACCAATTCCAACAAGGAAGAGTTGGTTCCAGGGATGTTAGGGAAGGAGAGACATGGAGGAACATCTGGAGGTTACCAGAGGCTCTGAGCCAGGAGCAGCGAGGCCGAGCACAATGGAGAGGTCATAGGAGGAACAACTGGATGAGTGGCCAGCTGAGCTAGGGACAGGAGAGGCACAGCTTCAGGTGGAGAGGGAATGCAACTGCAGCTGGCTAGTGGAGATGAGGAAGAGCTGCCTCCTCCTCCCAATACAAGAGCACATAGGGCTGAGGCACAGTAAAGGTCAGCCAGCCATTTCCCTGCTCTGCGTTCTTCAGCCACCGTGATTCTTGCCTTGCTACTGGACCTGGATTCTGTACCTCAGACTTTGGATCATGCCTCTTGAACTCTGGACATGACTTGTGGGTTTGCCTTTGCCTTGTGGGCTTGCCTTTGCCCTGTGTACTTCTGCTGGGCTTTTTTTTTTATTTTTTTAAATTAGATTTATATGCCGCCCTTCTCCGGAGACTCAGGGCAGCTTACTATGCGTTAAGCAATAGCCTTCATACTTTTGTATATTTATACAAAGTCAGCTTATTGCCCCCACAAACTGGGTCCTCAATTTACCTACCTTAGAAAGGATGGAAGGCTGAGTCAACCTTGAGCCTGGGGAGATTCGAACTTACAGTAATTGCAGACAGCTGAATGTTAATAACAGGCTTTTAGTCAGTTGAGCTATCCAGGCTCCTGGACTATTGAACTCCTTGGGGATTGCACTGGTTGTTGGTGTGGGGAAATTTTGGGGGAAGACTATTCAAGGCCTGGGAAGCCTCAATAAAGACTTCTACCCCCATGGCAAGTGCGTGTTTGAATGGGATAGGACACCTATTATCTTTGTTACAGCCTTTCCCTCCTTCTGTTAAAAAAAAGTGTTACTATTCTGTGTAAGACATGGTAAGCATATGAAAAGGCTAGGTCATGGCTTGATATTTGAGAAGTAAATCAAAAGGCTTACAATTTGAATGAGACTTCTTAAAAGGAAAATATGAATACATTTTATTTCAAAGAAATAAAACGAACAATAGCATGTAATTTTTGCTGGAAAGTTTATTTTAGGTAATTAAGCTCAGCTATTTAATAAAGAGTGATTACAAACTGAGAAATTATAAACACATTTGGCTTCTTCCTTTCCCTAGCATGCTAAAAGAATGGTCTAAAAAGGAACCTATTCAAACCTGAACACTTCTAAGTCACTTTCTTCTGTGGGGCTCCTGACCCTGAGTGGCAAAGGTTTCCATCTGCACACACCTCTCTATTGTAACATTTCTATGGCAACAGAAATATAGCATCCAGATTACAGGCAGCACCTAAGGGAGCCTCTAGTTTTGTATCTATGGCCCTTATTCCCTCAATCACATTGAGGCTTCCTTTAAGGGAAGGGAATAAGGGCCATAGAAACAAAACTTCCTTTACAGCCTTAGTGGAAGTGAGAGCACCTTGATATTAGCGTTCACATTATATTGAAACTGCTTGGCATTGTATACAAGAAAATAATAGACAGATTATCAAAATAATAGATTCCTAATCATTTTATTTATCTCCTGGGACACATTTGAAACTGGCTGCCATGGTACAGCTTTTCACACACAATAGATGGATTTTGTATTCCAACCAAATGCTGTTTACTTTTCTTCAGCTCTTTTGATGAATTGGGTTTGACACATTACTGATTCTGAGTAGGCTGAGGGAAGGTTTTTCTGGGCAAGAAAATAGCTATTATTTGTACCAGAGGTATTATATGATGAGAAGAAACTGAATCAGAAGGTTGAATCTTGAACGTTGTACAAAAGGGATAGCTGATGATTTCTGTTTACATTTTCCATTTGAATCTATTTCCCAGGTACTCAAAAAAAAATCTGGACATAAGAATATTATCCCAGTCCTAGCTAGAAAGATTTATACAATTGGAAAACAAAATATAAAATGGATTATACACAAACCTTTATTTATATTCAGAAGTCAGTTTAACACTTTTATAGATACGTTGTCTGTCTGATACCTGAGCTAGTCCAAGAATATTACATGAAGCTTTCAATCAATAGTTAGTTTTTATTCTAATGTTGCTATATTTAAAAATAGTAAAAAAAAAAAAAAGTCAGCTCTTTGTGGGATTTTGAAGATTGCAAAACATTATGGCCCAATTAAAGATTACTTCATTATGGACTTAAGGCTTCTGTACACAGACTTTACTGTCCAGGACACAGAAAAGGAAAATCCCCGACTATACAAATTTTCTGGGTGGATGGTAATCCATTTTTTATTTTAAAACAAGCATGTAATGCTCTCCATTTAAGAAGTTCCACATGTCCAATTCATTTGAAGATCTCAGATGGATAATTTATAGCCACATTTTACAGTGATCTCTGACTGCAGTGGACAAACACGAGCAGGTGGGGTCTCTCCTTTTGGAGGTGAGGTCCAAAAATAAGACCTGTTACATGAAACCTAGAATATATTTAATATAATGTAAAAACAAAGAAAACAACCTCAGATTCCCACTCCAAACCTGGGAAATGGAAATTCCCAAACTACCCAAATACTGTCACCGACCCTCCAATTTTATTTATTCACTCTGCCCAAGAAGGACTTCACTACCTCTGACATATCCAAGACTGTTTATCCCTAATTTATATAAGACCAGGGCTTTGCCTAAACAAGTGAAGATTCAAAGAAAGGAGAGGTGCAGATCCATCCTTCCGGCAGGAAGTCTGAAAGCTTGAATACAAATGTAAGTTTTCCACCTGCTGCAGAAGCCTCCTTTACTCATCTTTAGACTTCTTGTCTGTAAATGCGGAAATCAGAAAAAAGTGGAGGGGAGTTGGACAGCTCCCCTCTTTTAATTTGCTATATGTTCGGGGTCGAATGGATGCTAGAATAGTGCTGTATTTCTCAAGTTGCTTGTCAGGCAGTACTGTAATGGATGATCTACAAGCTGTGTACCCTTTCCCACAAGACACCGTAACAGGGAAACACAATTTGTGACCCTCTTTCATTAACCTTGGACTAAGCCACTTTCTTGCAGTTCCATTCCTAATTGCTCCTCTGCATTATCTTTTAAGGCAGTGGCTCCTAACCTTTTGGGTACTAGGGACTAATTCCGTGGAGAGAGGTTTTTCCACAGACAGGAGGGGGCACAGTTTCGTGTGCAGTCTTCATCCTGTGGATGGGTTTTTGTTTGTTTGCGCAGCCTGGTTGCTGGCATGCCACAGACCGGTGCCGGTCCACTGTCCAAGGGTTGGAGACCCATTTTAAGGCATTTGATGTTCTGAAGTTGAGAGTTTAGATTTATATCCTACCTTCATTCAATTCAGGTGATGTACATATTGTTCCTGCTTCCTGTTTTTCTCACCACAACCTGGTGAGGTGGGTTGGCCGAGTGCTGAAATTGTTCAACCAGTTTTCATGTCTAAGGAAGGACTGTCACTCAGTCTTCTGGCTTCCCATCTAATATCTTAACCACTACACCAAACTGGGTTGAGACATTAACAGCTTGAAATGAAAAGACTATTATGATGATATAGAATGGAAAACACTACTGAATTTTGATGTGGATACAAAGCAATAAAGAGTCCCACCACAGAAATTACATTAACCAAATGTGACATATTCAAATAGATACTCCTCTGGAAATGAGTAGAAAAACAGACTTTTACTTGGTTCAAGATCCTGTTTCTAGATAATTTGCCATTTACAGGACTGGCATCCAGTAAAATGAGCTGCTGCTTATGAAATGTTATGCCTTTTAATAAAATGTTTAGTTAGGTCCTGATCTTTGGCTGACATATCTCTCCCTCTATAAGATCTCTACTGAATTTTCTTTCTCTCCTTTTGTGGCACAGATAACCTGCCTGTGATGAGTGTTTACCTTAGTTTTTCATATATTTGGACTGACAGTCTATTAAGAGGGTTTATACTTTGACTTCTAGCTAATGCTGATCTGCTTATCTGCAAAATGAAGAAATGTTACTTACAAAAACAAACAAGAAATCAGTTACTCCTTTTAGATGTTTTCTGCACACAAACTGTCTTAGACTCTCTAACATCCAGGGGTAATTATCCCAAGCAATATTGACATATAGGCATGGATTTTATCAGCCTTTGGATCATGCTCTGCTCTTTAAGTGCTCTGTATTCAAAAGAATATGGGGTCCTTTTATTGAGGAAGCTAGAGTTTTTTCCTTGTAAAGTCAACAATTGGAAAACGAGTGTCTTCAGTTCAGCATCATAGCTTCACATGAAATTTCTGTAGAGCTCCAGTAGACCTCCATGGATTACCAAAACACACACGTCAGTATTGATATTGATATTGGTGTTTTAATAAGTAATTCTCAGTTAAACTGATTCAGCAGCACACATGATGTTTCAATTACTGTTTTTTCCTAATTTATTGTTTGGGGTTTTTTCACCTAGCCTGAGAGCAATACGCTCAACATCCCCTCAAGCTCTGAATATTTTTTAGGATACAAGATTTTTTGAGTTCAATTCCTTAAACACTATCTTCAATTATACAACAGGGGCAGAACAATAAGATTTTGTTATTTAAAGTGGGCAACTGAGATTCCTACATTTCTTCACAGACTGACTTTCTTCCCCACACCTTGAGTTCAGAGTGACCCATGGTTTAGTTAACCACTATTGACTGGATTCATGCCACTGAACTAGATTCACGCAAACTGGATTCATGCACACTAAACCATAAATCTTTATGTATAAACCACAACAAACTTAGTCATAATGTGGTTTCTTTGGTTTTGACTAAGTTTTAGGCAAACCCAATCAATGGCAGAATCCAGTTAAACAAAACATGGCTTGCATAGAATGGACTGTACAATATATTAAACTAAAATAGAAGAAAAGATTATATGGTTTATTATGTGGTTGGCTATATTCTTAGTTTATCTGATCTTATAAATTTGCTCAAGGCAGCGTTTCTCATGTTGACTGAACTACTGTAAAAATTGGTGGTCCAACATACCTGGAGGATACCCAGTCGGGAAAGATCTTGTAAGGCTCAGATCAGGAAGTCACTCTGAGAGCCCCCCTCAGACTAAGAGGCATTTCTTGTTACATTTTGAAATCTTTTTATGTTTTACAACTGCTCCAAAATGTTCACATTTATTTTGCAAATGGAAACAAGAATTAATTTGTGCAATAAAATAGCCCAATGAAAAGAGAGGACCTGTGTTAAAATATATATATGACAATCCAATCCACTTATTAATCAGTTTCCCATTATCACCTTTTCCTCCATGTCAGCATTTTCCCCTATAATTCCTTGCTGAAACAAAAAAAAAAAGTGATATTAAAAAGAAAACAGAAAAAACTGATATAAAAAAGGAGAAACTTTGCTAGAGACCATTTATACCTAATAATATTCATAACTTATATGTACAACATGCCAAAACACAAAGTAAAAAAAAAACTAGTTTCTTTAATTGTGCGTAACTTGGGGGTTTCATAGGTAGTCCATGTTTGACTTTCTGACAACAATATGGAAGTGACTTGCTATTGTCTTCTTCTGATAATTTTTTTTTAAAAAAACTTTCCTTCAATAATCTACAGTATTTTCCAATGGTCTTCCATCTAAATCAAGGATTTAAATGGGAGGCCATTAGTTTTTTAAAAAGAGTTTATTTGGGTTTTTAAAAAAAGTTTCAAGCATCTTTTATTTTTTGAATATAAAAGGAGAGTTTAAAATATATATAAGCAAAAAAAAAAAAAAAGCATTTCCATGAAAATGTCTCTTGGGATAGTGAAGGTAAAACTACTGGGCCAGAAAGCTTTTAAGGAAATGTAGAGTCAGAAAGGACAGCTACACAGAAGGAACAACTGGGCCTAAAAATCTAGAACTACCCTGGTTGAGACCATCCAAGGTCAGGCAGGGACTGCCATCTATTGTGGCAGATCATAAGTTTGCCAACTACTTTTGCAGCTATGATTTCACACACACCCCCCCCTTAAAATATGATTCAGCGTGTCACACAAACTGAGAAAAATAGTTTGAGAAACCATGATTCTACCCATTGTGGAGAAGCATGTCCTATGCAAAAAAGTTGCAGTGAACTAACTATGAGGGTATTCATGCAGGACTGAAATGTTTCCCTAGAAAATTCTGATTTCTTCATTGATTGCTTATGTTCTGTATGTACTTTTCAGTTGCTGTTTCTTTTTAAGGTCAGTAAAAAGGTAGTGTGTGCCATTCCCCCTCCCCCTTTTTGGATAAACCCAGTTATTTTATTAGCTCGTCAGAGAGCATGAACCTCTAAGAGAAGGCTGTGAAAAAAAAAATAAAACACATTTCCACCTCAGAATTAGGCTACCAAATCGGGGCTGCAAGAATCCAGAGAACTTTTTGATGGCAAAAAGAAAATAAAAATAAAGAGGTAGAATTTCCTCCTTTGACTTTTCTGCCCTGGACTGGCTGTCCTGAGTGTTTTTGTCATTTTAGTTAACTCCTCATTTCTAGAGACAAGCCACTACCACAAGTTCCTAAGCGCTCCTTCTCCATTGCTTCACGCATCTGCTCCAGTGGTGAAATCCAAATTTTTTTACTACCGGTTCTGTGGGCGTGGCTTGGTAGGCATGGCATGGCTTGGTGGGTGTCACTTGGTGGGTGTGGCAGGGGAAGGATACTGCAAAATCCTCATTCCCTCCCCACTCCTAGGGGAAGGATACTGCAAAGTCTCCATTCCCACCTCACTCCAGGGGAAGGATACTGCAAAATCCCCATTCCCTCCTCAATCCTGGGGGAAGGATACTGCAAAATCCCCATTGCCTCCCCACTCCTGGGGGAAGGATACTGCAAAATATATCACCTATAAGGACCTACATGACTTAGGTCCGGGATATTTGCAGGACCTTCTCCTGCCTGCCTCTCACCGTCCTGTTTGCTCAAATAGAGCCCCTCTCCTCAGGGTTCCAACGGCGGGCGGGCCAATGTCGTCTAGCGGTACCCAGAGGTAGGGCTTTCTCTGTGGGTGCTCCCACCCTCTGGAATGAGTTACCTACCGAGCTCCGGACAGCTCCTGATCTCCGCTCCTTCCGTCGGGACCTGAAGACTTGGCTGTTCAAGCAAATAGGCTGACTCTGATTCCGGGTTTTATTATTTATTATTAATTAGTTATTTTGTTTAAAATTGGATTTTATTGTACATGTTTCTTAACTTGTGTTCGCCACCCTGAGTCTTTCGGGAGAAGGGTGGCATATAAATACATGTAATACATAAATAAATAAATAAAATCTCTGTTCCCACCTTACTCCAGGGGAAGGATACTGCAAAATCCCCATTCCCTCCCCACTCCTGGGGCAAGGATATTGCAAAGTCTCCATTCCCACCCCACTCTGGGGCCAGACAGAGGTGGTATTTGCCAGTTCTGCGAACTACTCAAAATTTCCACTACGGGTTCTCCAGAACCTGTCAGAACCTGCTGGATTTCACCCCTGATCTGCTCCGTTCATTCACACCGCAGACGAATTATGATTATTTCCTTTCTTTTTTCTTTGAGGAAAAAGTAAAGCGTAGGGAAAAGCAAAGCACCACGGTTTAACCTCAAAAGGTGGCGCTGAAGGTAGAAAAAGCGAAAGCGGTGCAAGTGGGGGTAATCCTTCTTCCAGCTCAAGATAATCGCCCATCTGCTGTTTTGCAATACCTGCCGGTCCGTTTACTTTCAACATTAACTCGCCAGAAGGCAGTTTTAAGTTAATTCTCATATTCGGTCAAGTCATTCTCTCTAGTCTAGGATGTCTTCTGGGCTCCATCGCCCGTACGGTAAGTCAAGAGATTTCTTTTCTTTAAAAAAAAAGAGGGAAAAGGATGAAATCTACTCGAATTCTATTCGGAAATAATGCAACACACACACACCCGCCCGCGGCGCGCGCTCTGCGTCCCGTTTCCCTTCTCTCTCCCCCCCCGACCCCGACCCCCACACCGCCCCCAATGCCAAAGCGGCCGGGCGCGAGACCACAGACCCCAAACGCTCCTCGCGCTTCCCACTCTCCCGGAAACCAGGCTGTTGAGGAAAAGAGGGAGAGAGAGAGAGAGGAGGCGATCACGGAGGGGTTCCTTCCTCCGTTGATTGGTCCGCACCTCGGGCTCCCCGAGAGTCGAAAGAGGCGTCGATTGGCTGCTCGCGCCTGTCAGTCGCCGAGGGCCAAGTTCCATTGCTGTGGCTGGGCGTGCGGTGGGAACTGCTTGCTGCTGCTGCTTGCTGCCGCGGCGGCTGGTGCAGCTGCGGGGAGCTGGCTGGCTGGCTGGCTGGCTGGGCTGGCTGCGGGGCTGCTTGATGGAGAAGTGATGCTGGCTACATGGAGACTCGCGCAGCGCAGAGGCTGCGGGAAGACAAAGGCTGGCTACGGGAGCCGGAGCTCCGCTGAAGCCTCGGCGCCGCTTAAACCAGGCGAAGGCAGCCCAGCCCCACCGGTAAAAAGGTTAGCACCGTGCACGTTTTACCCGCCTCTCGCTTTGTGTGTGTGTGTGTGTGTGTATGTGTGTGTGTGTAGGCGCGCGTGTACGCGACGGGTCGAATCCTTCCAGCGGGGCGTCCGTAGATCCAGAAGGGCTGGACATGCCGGCGACGCAGGGCAACGGGATCAGCTCCTTAAGGGGAGGGGAAGCATTGGGGGGCGAGAGACCCGGTTGACGCTCCGGCTAAGGGACTCGAGGCAGTGGTGACCGCTGCCGGCCATGTGCACCTGAAGGGTGGTTTTCCGCCCCATCACCACACACACACACACACACTTCGCGAGCGGACTGCCCCCGGCATTCTCTTCGGCTCCGATGCCCTTCAGGAAGCCTCGCTGCAGAGGAAGGGAGATCCAGGCGAGCGCCGTCGCCGCCGCCGTCGCCGCCGCGCTCAAAAGCCCGGGCGAAGCGAATCCGCACCGAATCCAAAAATCCCCCCAAACCCGGCCGATTAAACTTTTTATTTGGCCTTCATTAAACGAGGGGTCGGCTCGGAAGTCGGGTGGGCGATGCCCTCGGCGCCTGGCGCTTAGGAGAGAAGATGGGTGGGCGGGTGGAGGAGAGAGATGCGCTTCCTCGCCCAGCCGAGGGGAGAGCCTAAGGGGGAGCGCTTGGCCCCAGGTGGGGGGAGGCGGAGGGGAGATCGGGGCTCTGAACCCGAGTCGAAGTCAAAAATCGAGGACCGTCCCCGTCCATCCCACCCCACCCCGCGTTTTTTCTCGCGGCTCGGAACGCCGGAGAGTTTTTGCAAGAGGCGCCTTCTCCACGCTACGCCTCCTCCATGCTCCGTGCTCCCTTTTTTCAGGTTCGGGGTCAAGTTGGCGAGTTCGCAGGCGCTCCCGCGAGTGGGAGAAAGCGAGCCTGGGTGAGAGCGGCGGGAAGAGTTTTCTTGTCCCGAAGGGTTTTTTTCTGGAGGCAACTGGACTTTTCTTGTCCAGAAAAAAAAAAGCCCCTTTGGGACAACCGTGACCTGGATGATTGAGAATATAAGAAATAAGAGTTTTCTTGCAATGCCCGGAGCGCTCACTCTCTCTCTCTCTCTCTCTCTCTCTCTCTCTCTCTCTCTCTGTCTCTCTTTCTCTCTCTCTCGAGAGAGAGAGTTGAGAAGTCCGGGTGGCTTTCAAACTGGGATCTGTCAGTTCGCCCCGGTTGGGGATGCCGGCTTGCTTGCTTTCTTTGCCAGACTGCCAGGCTTGACTTTCAAAATGTTTTGGATGTTGGGACAGCTTGTCCCTTGGCCGTCAGAGAATTAGATGTTGGGGAAATAGCTATTGTTTGTTTTTCCTTGTTTCAGGAAGGCAGATTAAGGAAATCGGTTTAACTTCTTCCCCCTTTCCCTCCCCTCCCTTTAACATCATCCCGCAGGAAGGTCGTTAGATGATAAATGATTTTTTTTTTTTTTTTGGCCTGAGGAAATCTCACATCAATCAGGTTTTGTTTTAAATATTGCGGAAAGGAGTTATTGGCGGGGATATTGCAACTCCGCAAATGGGGCAGGGAGGTTTGTCACGTTGGGTGTTTTTGTTTTTTTTTTCCTCCCTGAGCTGAAAGATGCAACACCTTAGAAACGGATTGTTAAGTGTGTGTGTGTGTGTGTGTGTGTGTAGAAAATTTGCCAAATGAACCTCTTAGCGCTGTGGAAACAAGTAGATCTGTTGTGATGCGCTCTAAGCTTTTGAGGGCAGCAAACCCACACGGTCTTAAGTGTGTTCTTGTGGTGGAAGTTGAAACGAATTTGCTGTTGCCTAAAGTTGGATAGCATCTGTAACCAGATCCGTAGTGTTGATTCTGGCAAGCGAGAGGTTAAATGGAATGAATCATTAGTCTTGGTGTTTTACTTACGAGGTTTGCAACCTAATTGTAAGCATTTTCACTCAAAAGTGAATTCCGTGAAACTTATTGCTGTATAAATCTAATTGGATATGCAGATTCGGTCATTTAACAACTCACCATTCTTTGGGGGGTGAATGGGAAGGCTAGTGACAATAATGAAGAAGAAAAGAAAAAAAAAAACCCTATTCCATGAATATCCGGAAAGGGTGAAAAAAGCAAGTAACAGTCTAAAAAAGATATGTGTGCCTAAGATCTGTATAGGAACTAGCAACATTATTCCAGTCTTGGTGGCAGAACATTCATTTAAAGAAATTTTTGTGCCCTTGGCTTCCTAACAGTAAAACAGAGTGTAGTTTTAGACTTTTCTCAGATGTAAGATCTATTTTGTTCAAAAGCAGTTACTACTTTGCTGCATTAAACACTTCCAGAATACACAAAATAAATATTAAACCAGACAAGCTGAATTCATGTTTTATGGACATATTTATGGTCATTTTATAGAGTACAAGCAAAAATGTAAAATAAAACTTCTGGAGAACTTGTTGTGTGCTATATTCTTCTAGTGGTTATAATCCAGTGCATATTTACTACGATTTTACCCCATTAAACTCAAGGAAAGCTTACCCTGAGTAGGAAAAGAAATGGACTTTGGATTGGTTTGAGGCTTTGTGTTAGCTTGACTGTTTTTTTTTTCATTGCTTTCTAAGAACGAATAATTTCATGATGAAAAACATTAACTCTCCAATGAAGTGCTAAACTTCATAATTATGAGATGAAATATAATTTTATGGACCAAAGTGTTTAGGTTCGATAAATCCTTTTGCCAGTGATGCAGTTACGATCAAGATTGAGTTAAATATGGATGCATTGGGGAAAGTTTAATGTATCTGCAGTCTTGCAGCTAATGTGAAGTCTAATGTCTATATTATTCCAGTGGTTTATTAAATGAGGAATTGTGACCTGCAGAAGCCTTGGCCATATATATATTTAATTATAGGCAATCTGCATGACATATCAGGTCAGATTTGTTTCTCTATCCTGCAAATGTATATAATCTCATTCCATTTTGCATATATCTTCCTCTCCTTTTTTTGAAGCGGTTCTATCCATGTTTTGCCTAGTCATCTGACTAGTACAGATTTTGATTAACAATAGTAATATTTATTTTTTGCAAATCAACTTCAAGTCATGGTTTGGATGATAGCCCAAACTCTAGTTTGCCTATTCAGATTAAGGTACAGGTACTCATCTTTTAATGACTGCATTGTTTAGTGACCATTTGAAGTTGAAGATATGAAGATGATGATGAAAAAGTAATGCTATGACTACTCTCTACATCAGTGTGTCTCAACCATGCCAACGTGAAGATATGTGGACTTCAACTCCCAGAATTCCACTGGAGTTGAATTCTGGGAGTTGAAGTCCACACATCTTCAACTTGCTAAAGTTCAGAAACACTGCCCTACATTTATGGCCTTCACAGGTCTGTAAAGCAAAGGAAAAGTGAAGTAAGATCATAAGCACAGTCAAGATTTCACTTAGTGACTGCTTCACTTAACAACCAAGTGTCCCAATTGGACTACCTGCCTTGCATTAGACACAGTAATTCTGGTATCAAGAAACAACTATTTCTCAAGAAGGAAGGAAGGAGAAAAACCTACAATGCACTAATACAAGTAGTCCTCGACTTACAACTGTACATTTAGTGACCGTTCAAAGCTTCAACGGCACTGAAGAAAAATGACTTATGACCATTTGTCACACTTACAACTATTGCAGCATCCCTGTAATCATGTGATCAAAATTTGGATGCTTGGCAACTGACTCATATTTATGATGGTTGCAACATCCTGGGGTCACTTGATCATCTTTTGTGACCTTCTGACAAGCAAAGTCAATGGGGAAGCCAGATTCACTTAACAACCCTGTTACTAACTTAATAACTGCAGTGATTCACTTAACAACTGAAGTAAGAAAGGTCGTAAATTAGGGCAAAATTCACTTAACAAATGTTTCACATAGCAACAGAAATTTTGGGCTCAATTGAGGTTGTAAGTTGAGGACTACTTGTAGTCCTCTAAACACTGATCTTTAAACTAAAATCCTCATGTTAGCTCGAATTTATAGCTCATAGTAATTGATAACATAATTTACAAAGCTGTGTCTACTCAGAAGTAATCCCACCTGAGTTCACTAAAACCTATTTCCAGATAAATGCATTCTAGAATACTGAAAGCTGCTGTCTGTTGACGCTACTGAGTTTTGAAACAATCCTTTGAAATATGGAAAGGCAAGCAGTCAGATTGCCATTAATATTGCATCACTGTGCTTTTGTACTAATGATGCTTTTAAAGTTAGATTGTAAATATTAAGAGTAAATTTTAATCTTGGATGTCTAAACTTTACCCTTGCTATTTACAATCCAATTTATGCACAGGGAATTGTTAAAGAAGCATAATTGGTATGTATCTATCAATAAAATACAGCTCCTAATGGAATAATCTACTCCTTTCTCCTTTCTTATTTGTGCCCCAAATCAGATCTAGAAAGTTAGGGATCTGCTATGTCAGATTTAGGGTTCAGATGAAAGGTAGTGGAAGTGAAACAGTCAGAAACTCTGTTCGGTGAGTGGAATTCTGCTCACATAATGTTAGATGTTTGAAAATTCTTGATTTAGCTTTTCTGGTAAGTAACCAGGTACACTGAAGAATTATGCACATCTTATATTATTCCTATACCTGTATTATTTTCTCTTGATCTACACACAGGGAATATGTCAGATTTTCTAATGATTTGGTAAATGAGACTTTTTTTTCTCCCAAAGACCAATTTCTCTTATGCTTTGCCTCATACATTACAATGACATCCATTTGAGCACTGTCTTTTCCTATTAAGAAACTTATTTTTCAGTACAATTATTCTTATGAATAGAGATATATGACATCCCCAGTTACTTTATTTTTATTTATTTTGATACTATTTGCTTGGCTTTTTAGCCCACAAAAGCCTAAAGTAGCCACTGCAATTAGGAGTCAAAACATAGCAATAAAGCCATCAATTGGAACAAAAGCAATTCATATCCAAAAACCTTACAATGAAAAAGTCTCATGATCATTTGTTTTTTAAAAAATCCCTCACTATATCAGTCAATAAAGTAGGTTTGATAGCTGGCAAAACTCTATTAAGAAAAATAATACAAGGAAGGAAGATGACTGAAAGATCTCTTCTTTCTGATGTTCAGAATATACTGAAACTAGGTGGGTAGATAGTGAATACGGAATTTCAGTCTTACACTTTTTTTACAGATCAAGTGAAAGACAAAACTGCTTTATGATTAAAGAGAGATTAAGACAGCCATGGTGGCATAGTGGTTATAATGCAGTACTGCAGACTAACTCACTGCTCACTCCAGGAGTTCGATCCTGACTGACTCAAGGTTGACTCAGCCTTCCATCCTTCCAAGGTGGGTATAATGAAGACTCAGATTGTTGGGGACCATAGGCTGACTCTGTAAAACCGCTTAGAGAGGGCTGTAAAGTACTGTGAAGTGGTATTTAAGTCTAAGTGATTTTTTTAAAAAAATTGATTTATATGCTGCCCTTCTCCGGAGACTCAGGGCGGCTTACAATGCATTAAGCAATAGTTTAAGTTTAAGTTTAATGCGATTTATATGCCACCAATGGACTCAGGGCGGCTCACAACAGTAAAATACACAATGACATTAATACAATATGAAATTAAAAGTCTGAATTAAAACAGTTTAAAAACTGCTTAAAAACTGTTAAGAAACCCCCCCCCCCCCCCATCAGTCCAGGCTACGAAACAGCCAGGTCTCCAAATCACGGCGGAACGAGCAAAGGAATAGCCTTCATACTTTTATCTATTTATACAAAGTCAGCCTATTGCCCCCACAATCCGGGTCCTCATTTTACCTACCTTAGAAAGGATGGACGGCTGAGTCAACCTTGAGCCTGGTGAGATTTGAACTTGCAGTAATTGCAGGCAGCTGATGTTAATAACAGTGCTTTAGTCTACTGTGCTATTGCTATGATAATGTACTTGCCATTTGTATTTAAAGTTGCTGAAAAATTCTCTTGAATTAGCTACAAAATATAGATAACACCTATTGTATTTAGAAAACTTGTTATTTTTTTTTTAAAGAAAAGCACTCCATAAGAAACAAAAGGTTAATATGTTTATTTGATTTTTCACTTTCCTCCACAATAATGAGGTTGATTTATTTTACCTCTGTGATGCTTTGTATTTCTTAACATTGCATAATCGGTTCTGTCTTTTAATGACATACAAAATAATACATGTATAAATGTCCTTGGTTAATGTGCAAACTGCTATATTTATTTTAGAACAAAACTCCAGCTTTTCTGGATTGTGTGCATTTTATTGATTTGTGCAGGAAGGAGCTTTTAAACAGCCATAGCCTTTTTGTTTTGTTTTTGTTTTAAATCTGGACTGCCACAGTCATTCTAGCATATGCCATCCTGCTGCCTGACTTAATTGTCCAAATAAAGATTATATCACAGCACTAAAATATCACTGGTGGAATTGGTAGCGATAAAGTGACAAGCATGGAGAAAACAAAATGTGGAATTTTGTGTTCATCAACAAGATGAAATATAAAATATGTTCTTAAGGAATGTATCACAATTTTCAAAATTTGGTATCTTTTCCTTTTTTTTTCTTTTTACCAAATCCATTCATGTTTCCCGTTTTTATCACTTGCCAGCAATTCTGACCCTGAGAGTAGAGTGAAGTGTTTGGGGAGGGGCAAATAGACTAATATGATTGAAAAGACCAAATTAGAGCCTGCTTAGTCTGAAGTTAAGAAGGACATTTCTGGAATGGAAAAACGTCTTAAGAGTCAGAAATCCTCCTTTTCCTGCTCTCTGATGTCAGAAGAAGCATCAGTAGGGCTTGAATGGAGGGTAGCCTCTCCAATATTTGCTGAAGAAGAAATGAAAATCCCTCTTCCTTCTCCTTCCAAAATCCCTAGATGGAGAAGGGAAATAGAGAGAGGTTTGGAGGTGAGGAGAAGATGGAAACAGAAAACCTTCTGGTTGACTTTTACTGGAGAAATGAAGAAATGGAGGATTGATTCCCTCAGTGGAAGTAGAAGAGTACGTTGTAATAGACTTACAACACTCCCCCAAAAGGTACTTATGACCTGATTCTGGAGTTCTGATTATTGTCCCTCCAGTCACATAACCACATTTCAGATGGTCAGCAAGTGACCTGCATTTATTGTCATTTGTAGTATTCTATGGTCTACCTGTCTATTGGTGGTTGATTTGACTGAATGCCAAGTTTTCAAGAATTCTGTAGCGGTTTTGTATTTACCTTGATCTATGATGGTTGTTTGCTTGCAGATGTTTCATTGCCTAACTAAGCAATATAATATGAGAGCCAGTTTGGTTTAATGGTTAAGGTACGAGGCTAGAACCAGGAGTTCAAGTCCTGCCTTAGCCATGAAAGCCATCTGAGTGACTTTTTCTCTTGGTCCAAAAATAAATAAATAAATAAATAAATAAATAAATAAATAAATAAATAAATAAATAAATAAATAAATAAATAAATAAATCACTGCAAATAAGTGTGGTGTTTGCTCTGTTTATATACAGTAGCATGCCTGCCAGTGTTGGTGGGGGTGTGGCTTTCTTCTCAGTAGTTCCTTGATTAGGATATTGTTTTCTGTTTGATTGTCTGGTGTGAATCCCTGCTTATATGGGTGTTTATTGCTGGAAAGGATTTGTTCTGGCCTTTTTCTTTCCTTCTTAGCTTTCTATTGTCTAATTTGAATGATGTATAAATGTGGTTTATCTCTATGTGTCTACTGATGGCTAATTTTCTAAATACCAAACTTTTCGGGGAATTCTGTAGTATTTTTGGATTTAGCTAGTTAGTCTGTGTTATTCCTCATTCTTCCAAACTCACAGTCACTTGATTTCTCATGCATCTATTTTATGTAGACCTTAATAGGTTTTGCTGAAAGTAAGTCTTTTCTTTTCTTATGGGTAAGAAATATGTCAGATTTTTTCCCCTCCAGTGGTGAGACAGCCATCTTTATTTAAGGCAGCAGTAAAAGCTTTCACTCTGGAAAAGGTTTACAAAAGTGCTCTGCTTGAGGTTTCATGGCATAAGGCTTTCTCCAGCTATCTACAATTTGGTAGCAATTCTGTAGCAAGAGAAGCTGTTGTTCCAGTAGGCCATCCAGAACAAGACTCTTGGTACACAAGGACTGAAAATACCAGGAGTTCAGGCTTCACATGGGAGTTGCGTTGAGGACTCTGACAAATCTGCAATGTTGTCTAATGTCAATTCAATTCAAATCTTTATTGTCAGTGCACAACATATGTACAATGAGATTAGTTGAGCTCCCTCAGTGCACCCCCCCAACACAATACAACTCACAGTGAAGACAGAAAATCCCTAACCCAATAAATCATATTAACAAAACACCCAATCCTATTGCACCAGTGTGAACATGTTACACATTGCGCTGGCCCTGCAGTCCATCATACAACGTAGCTTTGATGTTATTTCTCATTCAGGAGTCTGACAGCCCACGGATAAAAACTGTTCTTCAGCCTGTTTGTGTGGCTGCCTATGCTTCTATATCTCCTTCCCGATGGTAGGAGGGTAAAGAAGTGATGACCAGGGTGATAGTTGTCCCTGAGAATTTTCCTCACTCTTCTAAGGCAGAGAGCCCTAGCGATCTCATCTAGTGGTATCAGGGAACAGCCCACAATGTTTTGTGCTGTGCTCACCACTCTCTGTAATGTTTTTCTATCTGCAGCTGTCAAACCGGCATGCCATACTGTGATGCAATAAGTGAGGACACTTCCTATTGTGGACCAGTAAAAGGAGGTCATCAATATGTGACACTATATTTAAGCATTCCAAATTATGGAATGTTTCTGTGAGCTGCTAGTATAAAATACAAGTAGTCATTGACTCATGACCCTAAATGAGGTTTTTCTGTTTCTGTTACTAATCAGGACGATTGCTAAGTGAGTCGACTTTTACAACCTTTCTTTCCACAGTTGTTAAGTGTAGCATGCTGTTGTTAAGCAAATCACCCATTGACTTTTCTTGTTGGAAGCCAGCTGGGAAGGTCACAAATGGTGACCCCACATGATCCTCGGATGCAGCAACCATCATAAATACATGCCAGCTACCAAGTGTCCAAAGTGTTTGATCACATGACTATGGAGATGCTGCGATGGTCGTAAGTGTTAGGACTGGTTGTACGTCACTATTTTCAGAACTGTTGTAACTTTGAATGATTGCTAAATGGATGGTTGTAAGCTGAGGACCATCTGTAGGCAATTGTGTAAACTTTCCAAATAGATAAAAGTTCAGTTTGATTTATTTACAGCACTATAACTAATATATAAATTGCTCATAATCCTTAATTTGCTTTTATTAACACAGGACCAAACTCCCTAGCTAACTCTTGCTTCTTTCTGAACTTCTTGCCTCCTTAAGATGTGAGTTCATTCTCCTATTCATTGATTAGGATCACATTTCATTACTGTGCCAAACAATGCAGAACAATTCTTTGGCAGATGAATGTTCAGAAAGAAAAAAAAAACCCATTTCTGTAAAAGTTCCATATTGAAAAGTGCAGTGTAAAATGCAAGATGCAATGACTTTGCTAAACTATGATGAAAACAATGGTTCAACCAAGGTTTTTGAATAAAACTAGATTCACATAATACCTCTAAGCACATTCTAAGCCCGAATAAAAGAAATTGCATTATGGCTTGTGAATCTGGTCAATGTCATTTGGGATATTGGACAGCTCATTTGCTCATGAACACCTCAACTGGTTTCCATAGTTATGGAGGTCAAAGTTAACAAATTCAGTTTTGGATATCTATTAGTTTGGTGAGACAAAAGGATGTACAGGTAATCCTCAATTTACAACCACAATTGGGCTTGGAATCTTGGTCATTGACTGAAGTGGTTGTTGAGTGAGATGTCCACATGACAGCTTCACTCAGTGATCACATCCTAGCACTCCTGGTTGCAGTTGTTAATAGATCTCCCAGGTCATTAAGTGGATGGAACAAAAGAGAACTGAAATCCTCCTAGCAGGCAACCCTTTCACACTCGGATGTTCCTTCACCCACCAAAAGTTTTCAGTGCCCTTCTGTGGACTCTAATTATGCATCTGAAATCTTCAGGATTTCAGCTTCTTTTCCATAGCCTGCCAAAGGATTTTCTCTCCCATCCATGCATGGAAGGGAAATCATTCCTGGGGGTGCAGGAATGGAACTGAAATCATCACAATTTCAGCTCCATTTCTGCAGCCTGCCGAAGGATTTCCTCTCACCTCCATGCGTGGAGGGAGAATCCTTCATGGGGCTGTTGGAATGGAGCTGAAATCCTCAAGATCTCAGCTCTGTTCCAGCAGCCTGCAAAGAGACGTCAGCTTCCTCTTCCTTCTCTGCTTGCAACCTTCTCTGCTGGCTTCCTCATTGACTTTGGGAAGCTGGCAGAGACGATTGCAAACAGCGATTACATGATTGTGGGGCACTTGGCAATTAATCATAGATGTAAGTTGGTTGCCAAGCACCCTAAACAATATTTTACAACAGCTGGAAGTGCCTTACTGGCCTAAAGCACTCTTTCCGATGTCACCATAAATTTGAACAGCCATCAAACAGCTAGTCATAAGTCAAGGTCTACCTGTACTGATACTCACTTGGAAGATAATGTAAATCAGCCTTTGGTTAAGGCCGGTCTGAATGAATTGATTCAAATCAAGCACATGACATACTATTATGCAATGGACTACATAATGCAATTCCTTTCATGTTTATGGAGAAATATATCAAAATATATTCACTAGAATTTGTTACCTAATAAAATATTTCTTAGCCTAGCATTCTCCACATGTTCTGGGAGAGGTAATGCCAACATTATGGAGGGGATTATTGGGTTGAGGAAGGCTCCCCTAGCCACTACATTGTAGGAATGTAGTCTTAGAAAATATAGACCAAAACTCTGACTATTCAATGCCTGTCCAATGACAGAGGAGTTAAAAAGATAAAAACAGTTAATCAGGAAGTTAAATCTTAATAACTAAGAATTAAAACCAAGATTGTGGTTATATTTTTCATAGAGAAATTTATTCTTTGTAATAGGGGAAAAAAAACTGGACAAAATTTCTTTTTTCTTTCTTTTTTTTCCTAACTGGTTATGGGATTAACTTTATTTCATTATTTGTAAGGAGTTTGGACTATAATGTCATCTGGGTTAAAGTTTTAATTCAAAAGAATTGATCAAGAAGATCAAATGAATTTTAAAAGCATTAAACAAAACAAAAATATATGGCTGATAGGTACACGATTTATCTTTATCAGGCTACATCCACAAAGCTGCATTAATGTATCTTCTACCTGACCTTGAGATAGGATAAAAAGATTATAGTATAAAAACCACAGCTAATTTCACCTCTCTTTTTTTTTTTTTTAACCACATCATAGCAATGAAGCTGATAGTATTCCTACCCTCTAGAATACATGGTAGTTTTCAATAAAACAATTAGTAAAGTCCTAGAATGCCTTTAAAAATTATCAACTTTGAAGCGTGCTCCATTCCATTCTCACATGCAAGATGCCAGAAGATGCTTACAGATAGTCTTCAAATTACAACTTAGTGATTGTTCAAAGTTACAACAGATCCCCAAAAAGCTATTTATGACCCAGATTTTTATTGGCCTTTTTCACTGTGTCGTCTTCTTCTTTTTTAATTTTAATTTTTTATTTTCAATTTACATAACAATAAACATTTTTAACAGTATTGTGTCATGTGTCTCTTACAGGTATTTACATTTATTCCTATACATTTTTGTTTCTCTGTTCTAACCAGTTATACCACTTATCCCACACCTCATAAAATGCTGCTTCTTCCTTGCCTATGCATCTCAGCACATTCTAGTATCTTGTATATAATCATCTCATTGGCTGGTATATTTTCTAGTTTCCAACATTGAGCATAGACAATTCTTGCTGCTGTTACTATGTGTAAAATGATGTATTGGAGTTGCTTCTTGATCTTCAGTTAATCATTCCTAATAAAAATAGTTCAGCTTTAAATTTAAATTCACTGTGTCTTCTTCTTTGGTTTTATAATGTGTATCTTATTTATGGAAGACGTTATTGCTTTAAAATTAAACTTAACAGACCTTTTACCTTATCTTCCCTCAATTTTGAATGATGGAGCCTTTAAGTTTTGTGGGGCTGATGATTTTTTTTAAAAAAAATTTGCTGAGTGAGGGGGGGTGTGTTATTCTGTCTTACAATTGACTTGCCTATGTGAAGCCACAGTATGAAATATCTGGAAGTCGCACTTGCTACAAAATGCCTTTATTGAAAAATCTCCACTGATTGCCAGTGGCTTTTAAAGTGTAGTTAAGGTTACTGGTGTCACACAAAGTAAGCCATTTGGGACTTTTAAGGTTTATCAGAGGAATCACCTCCTCATAATACCATTATGAATCTATGTAGCCATTAAGAGCTTCCTGTTAGCAAAGCTTTGTGTATTTGACATGCAGTCCTGCCCCAGGCTACAGAAGCCATGTGTGTTCCCCATTTCTTTCAAAAAGCTCTGGAAATCATATTGTCCCTTTCCATTTTTCCCTTTCCCTTTTGTGTTTGCCACAGCAGATGGCAGCACCTTACTGCCCTTGGGTAATCTCAAAATAATGTAAACAGGGTCCCAGCCTGGTTAGCACTTAGATAGAAAATTGCCTTATAATCTCACGGCTGTGAGTTACACTGGTACATTTAAAAAGAAACTTGGAAAAAGTCAGTGGCAATGTATGTACCAAAAACGAAACTTAATATGAGAGAGAACATTTTAATGGTTTTACTTGTTTTAAACAATAAAACTATATGGGATTTTGCTCATTTAAAATTGTCTAATTGCTGTGTTCCAGCAGGAACAAAGTAGCAGATCAGGATGCAAAATGCAGGATTATTTAATATATCACGGGATGCCATCTGTACATAACTACAGGAATTTTGAGGCAAGCGCTTCATCTAGAAAACAAGACCGGGGAATGATTTGGGCTTCTGGTACTAATACCAGTATCATGGTTCTCATGTATTCTCATGAGAATGTTCTCATACTAATGTAGAATTTCAGTCCTCCAACTTGTCTATGGAGATCCTCAGCCATTGTTGTCTTAAAGGCACTATTTTTTTCCTTCAAAAGGCAACTGGACTGATTTTCCTTGAGGAAGAGGAAGAAGATGTTTCCCTTCTCATCCAAGAAGCTTCTTCGATTGTCATGGTGGGGGGGATGGAAGGATTAGTTCTGACAGGAAGGGGAGATGGAAGGATCATACTTCTTTGCAGTCATCTGGTCATTAGCGCTTTCACTCTGAGAGCTGTTGAGACCACTTGGGGGTTTATCTGTTCCCTCAGATTCACCTGAATCAGAGTGCAAATGGGTACGGAACCTTCTTGGGGCTGCTGAAAAACCTGCATTGTAGACTGGAGATAGGTGGTGTCGTATTCCTTCCCCCCTGTTGAGAGAGGGCTGTTCAATCTTAATGTACATGGCCTCTTTGATCCCTCTTTCAAACCAGTGGTCTTCTCTGTCCAGAATGTGGACTTTGCTTTCTTCAAAAGAATGACCTTTGTCTTTCAAATTCAGATGGACCACTGACTCTTGTCCTGATGGGTTTGATCTCCTATGTTGTACCATGCACTTGTGAACTGGTTGTTTTGTTTTGTTTCATCCAACAAGGAGAAAAAGATAGGGGGAAAAGAATTTTGGAAGCTGTGGTATACTTGGAAGTATTCTCCTGCAACTGACAATGATCCGTGCCACTATATTTGGATAGTTAAAAGCATCTTGTATTTAATTCTCTGCCTGAGATCATTCAAATGTTGGATCAGCTTGAGTGACAATGTGGGTTTCTTCTATGTCTTGCTTGCTTTCTTGTTTTAACTATTGGATCTTGACTGATGGTACAAAACTTTAAATGCTTATGTATTCCTACATCAACTGAAGGATGACATGTATTATACATGACAGGTGTACAGGAAAAGATAACATTTAAGTGTTAATAAAAACTATGATATGCTTGAAAATGTGATTGTTGATACATTTTAATGTACATATGGTATTGATTTTGTTCTGGATAAAGAGCTGGAAATACAGTATGACATTTTACAGAGAGCATAGGTGAAGTTTACTAAACCACAGCAGGAGAAATAATGAAATGGATTGCCTAATCATTTTGTCCTTTAATAAGTTTTATAATGACTGCAAAGAGATTGGCAAAATGCTTCACACATTTTCAGAGGATATCAGCAGGCAACAAATATTATTATAGATTGATTCAGTGTTTGTTTTGCAAATCTGGAATTAATTTAACATTAATATATGGATGAGTGTATGAAAACATGGCATGTATTAAATTTAGGAATTTGGCCATAAAAACTTTTAAATACCATGTCAAATCCAAAATGTTTTAAGCACAGGACAGAATTGAGGCAATAATTAAAAGAAATAATTTAAACAAAACATGAATTTCTTTGCTAGCAGATACTATTTTCTCTTTGCATGTGCCCCAGATCTGCTATAGATTAATTAGTGAACCACTACAACTCTAGTAATTGCAAGGAATAAAACCAGGAATGCATGTAATCAGGTATATTTGGAATATGGTTTTGGAAAAATCTGCAATTTTCTTCCCTTGAGAAATAATTTTTACCATCAAAAATAAAAATGAAGGTTACAGTTCTTGCAGCAAGACCTAAATTGTCTCATGTTTACATGATATAATCATATTGGGAATAGAGCTTTTGTCTTTAATATCATACATTACTGAGATTCTGAATAACTTTCATAATTTAAGTCAGAATTCCCCAGCCAGCTTTTCTCTGCCCGCTTTGCTGGCTGTGGAATTCTGGGAATTGAAGTCCACCAGGCTTAAAGTTACCAAGGTTGGAAACACCTGATTTAAGTTCATATGGGAAACCATCACCTGCTACATACTAACTGGAATGGCTACATGACTGAGAAGCACTGAGAGAAAGCATTTGAGAGACAGCATTTGAGATGGCAGTGTTTGTTTTATAGAAGAACCCGGTCTATTTAAAATTACAGGTATACTTAAAGGGTGACAAGTCAGTAGAGGAAGCATATTAATGATCCAATTGTGGTCCAGTTTCTCTTAATAACCACAGAATATTATTTTTCCCTTCTGTACATAGCTGACGTATTTATACACACACACACACAGACACACACACATATATGAGACATATCGTTTATCTCTTTGAGGTGATTTTCATTTTAATATTTTCTAAGAATATAGATTATAATATTACAGTAAGTATAACAATAATTTCAAATTAAAAAAGCAAATTAGTGACATTATTAAAGAATAATACACGAGTAGACATTCTAAACAGTGACAGCTTTTGAATTTATTATTGTTTACGCTTTATTGATCTCTAACAAAATGCATTAATTTTATGAACCACAGCCGTTCCCTATTTTGGTAATCGAATCCATATATTTTGGGGTTTTTATGATTTTCTGTTTGATCAATGTTAATTTATAGTAATAAAGTTACATGATGTTTTACGGATTTTCAACAGCATAGAAGGAACACTTTAGGACTTCATCATAATAACATTAATCACCATAATAAATTAGCTTTCTATATTATCACGCACTGAGAAGTATTGGACCATCTTTACTGGATTTCTAGGCCTGGGTACATATTGGAGATTTATCATGATTTCTGTTCTGTTATTATAATATACTTACCCTTAGGGAACATGTTTCATGGGGTTTTTCATAAATATAATAAAAAATATTTCCTTCCTTACTGCAGGCAATGGAAACATTCCAGTCCAAATAATATATTTGTTCAAGGATTTTTCTTTAGCTATAGAGGATAAAGAGTTAAACCCCCTTTTCCACATCTGCTGCCAATCTGAAAATTAGTCCTTCTAGCTGATGCCATCTCTGTCTTTCTCTCTCCCTCTCTCTCTCCCTTTGAATCATGTTAAATTAAAAGGCATTTTAAATTAAAATAGCCAGGAGAGAATATTAACAGAAAGAATTGTATGATGGGTCTATATCAAATCATAGAACATTTCTACCCCTTTTATTAAAAAGCAGAAATACACCAAGTACAGCCAGGCTTAGATAGTGTCTTGGAAATAAGCTTGTTAGTGTGTGTGTGTGTGTGTGTGTGTGTGTGTGTGTGTGTGTAACTGTGACTGTGACTCTGGAATTCAGATACATTCTCTGAGAATGTGGGCAGATGCCAAAGTTGATAAAAACTCTTTACTTTTTCTACGAAGAAAAAATGTTTTGCAAAAACTCTACCCTGTGCAACTGTTAAAAACGAGGAGATATCATAGAGTTTACACGTCACCATCGTACCTCTGAAAAAGTTGCAAGTGGTTCTAACACCTTAATTTTGAGCAACAGCAACTGACTTTCTGTATCACCATAAACCATACTTTTTATTTTATTCAGAAGGACTGCTGTTGTAGAGTGACTCTCGACTGTATGATAATATCAACAATTAAAATGCAAGTGAAACTACCAAATGTCTGGAAGACGAAACAACCATTTTCATTTAGAGAAAGTGTTTTTTTTAAAATAAATGGTATGTTCTGCAGACACAAAAGTTCAATGAAATGTGTGTACAACATTGAAAAGAAGGTATTTTTTCTCACTCATTATTTAACATTCAGGAATCAAATTTAAAGAAAATCACTTCCCTTCTGTCCATCCTTACTAATGTATATCCAAGATAACAAAAAACCCTGAAAACTACTTAAAAAGTATTTGATTTGCTTGATAAACATAACAATATTTGTTTGTTTGTTTGTTTAAATTTATATGCTGGCAATCTTGCTATCCAGAGCAACTTTGTAATTTATAATACAGAGGTAAACAATACAACTATTCTTAAATATTCATTGCTTTCCCTGTCATGTGCCTACAATTTAATGTTGAGTTTATCTAGCATTCAGACCTTGTGAAAGGTTACTTTACTTTTCACGTTCTATTTAATTCATATTTTATTCTAGCAACTGAATCAAATTTCAGTATTCTTTGTTCTGTTCTTGAGAATCAAACTAAAAGGATGCTGAAGCTTTGTTGAATTAGGCATAAAATAACTGAATGAAAAAATTGAGCATTTCTAGCCTGCTATCTTAATCATGAAACTGGCTCTCATTAAAAAATTAAGTAGTGCCAAATAGGAAATCATGGAAACTGCTATGTAAATCATACAGGGTTATCTCTTATTTTTAATTTTGTCCATAATAGGAGAGTTTGAAATGAATGCATTGCATTATGATCTAGTGCAGGGGTGTCAAACTTGTGTTGTCATGGCATCGTCACGTGACGTATCACAACTTTCCCCCTCTTCGCTAAACCGGGCAAGGGCGTGGCCAGCATGTGACGCATCTGGCCCGCTGGCTGCGAGTTTGACACCCCTGATCTAGCGTATATCGTTACATCTTCTAATGAGTTCATTAATATAAGCATTTTATCTAAATAAACAATATAATTCTAAACAGGAAAGGATGTTAAAATTTAGGAAATGTATGGATAGAGTTTTATTTTTGGCTGTTGAAAGTTATAGTGTCCTTAGAAAATGCTGTTTTCAAATTAAATAACTTCTCCCCCTACTATAAAGAAAACAATACATTACCGCTATGGAGTGAAAATGTTTAGTCTTACTCTGGGGGCATTGCAGGGGTGAAATGCTCCCGGTTTGGCCTGGTTTGACCAAACCGGTAGTGATGACGGCTGGTGGTTCAGAGAACCGGTAGTGATTGCAGCTCGAGACTCCGCCCACCCGCCCGGTCTTCATTACTTCCTGGTTTTAACCAGGAAGTAACCTGTTTTTTATCCTTTTACTGTTGTACATGCGTAGAGGGTCGGAGCGTGCACATGCACTTCCGAACCAGTAGGGAAGGTAAGTAGATTTCACCCCTGGGGCATTGCTGTACTATCACACATGCACCTGCTGACCCAGAGACTGAACTAAAATCAATCTATGCCCCTCCATCTGTCCCAAATACAGATTTTGCTCTTCAGCAGATCATTGAGAAATATATTGATGAAAGAAAGTTGATTGCATTTTTGTTGGTTTATGCAAAGCGTGACTAGACCTGAAGTATAAAATGCTTTATACAAATAAAGAGTTGAAAGTTGGTTGCTGAATAAGAGTGGCATATGATGGAAGTAAAGTATACATATAAGAATAAATTGAATACTTAAGTGGTTAAGATAAGAATGTGTGATGCCTCCTAATGTATTTATGGAAAGAAAGGTTTGTGGTAATGCTACAAATGAGCCAGTTTACTGGTTGAGACACTAGGATAGAAACCAGGGGACTATGAATTCTAGTCCCGTCTTAGATACAAAGCCAGCTGTGTGACCTTGGACAAGTTACTCTTTCTTAGTCTGGGAAGGAGACAATGGCAGACAACTTCCAAAAACTTGCCAAGAAAACTGTAGGAATTTGTCTAAGCAATCAGCAGGAGTCAAAAATCTGGGAATGTAAACATATGTACTTTTATATGCAGGTGGTCCTATGTTGTTTGGCTGAGAACCTGAGTAATTTGCAGCACAAATTACTAAAATAGTATGATGGAATGAGAAAAATTGTAGATCTGAAAATTAATGTATCAAAAACCAAGGTAATTGAGCTTGTCAGGGAAAAGAGAATGGACAATTGTAAGTGATACATAAATTGCGAAGAAGAAGAAGAAGAAGAAGAAGAAGAAGAAGAAGAAGAAGAAGAAGAAGAAGAAGAAGAAGAAGAAGAAGAAGGTGGTAAACGAGTATACCTTGGTAGAAAGGTCTTTTTTAAAAAACATATAAAAATGGAGAGAAAAAATTAAACATGAAGTAAGTAAGTGGATTGTACAGTCTTGTGAGGAATGAATAATGAAAGGAGCAAAAATAACTTGCTTTTGTCACTTCGCTATAGAGAACTCAGAGTTGAGTAAGCCAGAAAAAGCATTATGCATTAAGTATTATTTCTGAAGGGGAATGGTGTGATGGCATGTCCCTGTTACTTCAGGTGGTAGCTTTTTCACTACCTGTGACACCTGTATTTACTTAATTCTCCTATGTTGTGTTCTTTGCATTATGCTCCTTTCCCAATACATTGTTCCAGGTCTTCTAGCTGATGATACAAATTGATTATACGAAACTAGAAAATATCTGGAGGGTTTGAGGTTGGAGGGGGTTGTTCCCAAAGACGAGCAACAATGGTAGTGATGGAATACAGAAGTTAGGTATACTGTTATCCCAAGCAGAAGTGTGCTTTCAACAAGCCAACTCAGAATTCTGGGTTGGTTTCATTCATTACTATTTTAAGTGCATTAAGTACAGTGAGCTGCGGTGGCGCAGTGGTTAGAATGCAGTATTGCAGGCTACTTCTGCTGCCTGCAATTTGGCTGTTCAAATCTCACCAGGCCAGTGGTGAAATCCAATTTTTTTTACTACTGGTTCTGTGGGCATGGCTTGGTGGGTGTCGCTTGGTGGGTGTGGCAGGGGAAGGATACTGCAAAATCACCATTCCCTCCCCACTCCTGGGGAAGGATATTGCAAAATCTCCATTCCCACCCCACTCTGGGGCCAGCCAGAGGTGGTATTTGCCAGTTCTCCAAATTAATCAAAATTTTCGCTACCGTTTCTCCGAACTGCTCAAAATTTCCACTACTGGTTCTCCAGAACTTGTCAGAATCTGCTGGATTTCACCCCTGCACCAGGCTCAAGCCTTCCACCCTTCCGAGGTGGGTAAAATGGGGACCCAGATTGTTAAGGGCAATATTTTGACCCTGTAAACCGCTTAGAGAGAGCTGTAAAGCACTGTGAAGCAGTATATAAGTCCAAGTGCTATTGCTATATTGTACTAAAATTATGCTGCAGATAGTCAGAAATAAAAGGACAGGTAGTCCTCGACTTACGATCACAATTAAGCCCAACATTTCTGTTGTTAAATGAGGCATTTGTTAAGCGAGTTGCGCCCTGTTTTATGACCTTTCTTGCCACAGTTGTTAAGTGAAGCAATGCAGTTGATTAGTTAGTAACCTGGTTGTTAAGTAAATGTGGCCTCCCATTGACTTTGCTTGTCAGAAAGTCGCAAAAGGGGATCACATCGGGGTGAAATACTCCCGGTTCGGACTGGATTGCCCAATCCTGTAGTGATGGCGGCGGGTGGTTCAGGGAACTGGTAGCAAAAATCTCTGCGCCCCCCCCATGCCCAGCTGAGCCGCAGGATCATCAGAGGCTGTTTTTTTACTTTTAAAAGCATTTTTTCTACAACCTCTTCGGTCGAAAAAATGCTTTTAAAAGTAAAAAAAAAAGCCTCTGTTGATCACGCAGCTCACCTGGGATCGTCAGAGGCTTTTAAAAGCATTTTTTTCTGCAACCTCTTCGGCTGAAGAGGTTGTAGAAAAAATGCTTTTAAAAGTAGTAAAAAAAAAAAAAAAGTTGGCCACGCCCACCCAGTCACATTATCCCCCACCAAGCAACACCCACAGAAACGGTAGTAACAAATTTTAGATTTCACCCCTGGATCACATGACCCTGTGACAATGTGACCCTGATAAATATGAACCAGTTGCCGGGATCATGTGACCGTGGGGATGCTGCAAAAGTTATAACTGTGAAAAATGGTCATAAGTCACTTTTTAAAGTGCTGTTGTAACTTTGAACAGTCATTAAATGAACTATTATCGGTAGAGGACTTACCTGTATTTGTGTAAAATAGTGATTAATGAGATCCAGGCATTTTCTCTTGGATTAAAGTTGTCTGTTCCTGTAATTCCATGGTGAATCATCAGATTTAGGTTTTTCAGGACAATGGCTAGGCTGCCTTGCATTGAATACATTGAATACGTTGTATTCATTGTCAGTTGGTCTGAAGTAACCAACTTACTCTTGTGCTCTAATTGAACAATTCATAATAACAAACGCAATTCCAGATAAATCCATGACAGAGAGTCTTGAAGGCCATTAGCTTTATAGTCTCACTGTCCAATTAGTAGCATCACTAATTGGAGCCCAGTCAAGAAGCAAATCTACTGGATTCTTAACTGAATGTGATAATCCTCAAAAATGCACAAATATGTTGACTGTAACTGGGAATCAAAGCTGTGTATAGTTCTATTATAAATTTTGACTCAACATTTGGTGGTGATGTCATTCACATAAAAGTATAAGCTAAGATTTTTCCAAGCATCCTTTGTAGGGTAAACTACAATGGCTGTCCATTATTCTAGGCCTAAAATAAATAAATATTGCTATTATTGCTTAGCATTATGTGTAAGACAAACAATTCTCACCTTTTATTCATGTTCCCTGGATCTCTTACAATAATATTTTGTTCAGAATGATAGACGTGTAATGCGTTGTAGAAGGAAATGTTGAAGATTAGGAAGTATAATTCAGAACTGTACCTTTATCCTATGAATGCCCACATAGTTGGTATAGCTGTTAACTAGCACTTAGACTTATATACAGTGCTTTCCAGCCCTCTCTAAGCAGAGTCAGCCTATTGCCCCCAACAATCTGGCTCCTCATTTTACCCACCTCAGAAGGATGGAAGGCTGAGTCAACCTTGAGCCTGGTGAGATTTGAACTGCCAAACTGCTGGCAGCCAGTGATCAGCAGAAGTAGCCTGCAGTACTACATTCTAACCACTGTGTGATCACAGCTCATTAACTAACACATGATATACCGTAGTTGGGGCTTTATTATTAAGATAGCATAGAACGTGTTACTTTAACAGGCATGAGGCAAAAATAACATCCAGATACCAAGATGTAATTGAAATATCATGAGAGAAGCATCTTGCTTGAATCGCGTACTTTGGCAGTAAGAAAGAATCATTTAAAGAAGCAAATGATCTGTCTGAAATAATCGCCTAATGTTACTTACCTCCGGACATTTCAAACTCTGACAAGCTGTGAAATGACAGTACCCAGTGATTAAAGTTCATTTGAATAATTAAAAGAGAAATTGGTTTGTATTTAGAAGTGCACTGTATATACTGATAAGATCTCTGTTCATTAGGCCACCAATAGCATGGGAATGGCTATTGAGAAAAATTGTATGCTGCAAGGGAAATGTATATATATATTGCCTGCATGCAAAATTTGTGAAATCAGTTGTGGAATGTCACTTGAAAGGAAAAAAAAAGTAATAAAGCTGGGATAAAAAAAATCTTTTAAAAAATGAAAATAACTTTACCTTGTTCGGATCAGCCAAAAATCATTTGGTGTTGTGGTCATTAAGATGTTGCTGCTTGTCAAAAACTATGTGAGTAGTGGAGAAGGTTGAAGAAGTTTCATTATCTTTTCAATTTTTTATTTTTGTGTTTCTCTCAACATCTTTGAGCACGAATAAATTTAGTGTTTCTGGCAAGAATATCAGCAAGCAGTTCAAACAGTATCAGCTTGATCTGCCTTTACTTAATCTTGTCAGATAGATCTGAAGGATCTGAAGGATCCTGAGCAGAATTTCCAATTTTAAAACCAAGCAGGTTTGAATTGAATTGATTACTTGATGAATCAGAAGCAATCAAATATAAGTCTAATAAACATACTTTGCTGTCTGGTGTTGCTTCATTTGAATCCAAGCATGCTCTTATATATATATTTTTTTCATATTTCTTAGTGTTCATTTCAAAAATCCATATATCTCTTTTATATCATCTTCTATGGGAGACTGAATTCTTCTTTTTAATTGTACCTTTGTAAAATTGTACTCTTGTAAAACGATCTCTTATCATCATCTTTTAACGCCCCATAATCCCTTGCGGGGTGGAGTCTGGGCAACTGAATGGAGCTAGCAGAGTGTTTAATGGCCGGATGCCCTTCCTGTCACCAATGCAGAGTTTTGTTCAGCAGATATATTCTCATTGTGCCCAGAGAGAGAACTATCTGCTCTACCTAGGATTGAACTCACAGCCTCCTGATAGTAAGGTGAGAGCTCCACCTCTAGGTCACTGCACCACTCCTTGTAAAAGTATATGTTTCATTATAACTGGCTGTTTCATCAAAGCATCGAGTAAATGAGGTTGATCCCATTCCTATATGCAAGCTTCTTTTGGAATAAGCTACGAGGAACATGCTAACATGTGCTTCTCAGGAAAGTATTCTGCTAAATGTCACTCGGTACCTTATACCTCCAATCCTGCATTTGCTTATTATCACAGTGTAAAGATGTTCAGAAGCATCAGACACATTTATCTTGAAGGAAGACATACAAAGAAACATTAATACAAAGGAGGTGATGAGTCAAATCTTGGATAGACACGTTATTAGCACTAATATCCAACTGTATCCCAAATACATGGAAACAGAGGTCCTGTGGAACCTAACCTTTCCATCTCCCGTAACAAGTACCCAGGCATTAAGACAAGTTGTGTACCCATTTATACTTTAGATTCAGATTCATGGATGCTCATTCTAGAATTGAGCAGATTGTGGTATTCAACCAAGAAATACAAATGGAATTGGATTTTAAATATAGTATGTAATGTTCACTGTAAATATTTGTTGTATTGTTGACCTGCACACTTAGATGATTCTTCGAGGCAGATCCTGACCCTATAGAGAAAGACATTTTTTCAGGTTTGAGAGATGTTGGAAGGGGTTGCATGAAAAAGCGAAATCCATTATATGTGAATAAAAGTCTACTTGTACAATAGAATTTTTTTCTTCTCCTTATAGGTCTTGTGAATCCACTTCAGATGTCCACCAAACTCTCTGGATAGGATTTTGAGAATGTGCCAGAGTAATGCAATGGGGAAGGAGAAAAATCAGTCTTAGTGTTCTTGATGCAGCTCTGCTGTGATTTAAACAGGAAGCTTTAAATTGTAGTTGAAATCAGTATGAAATAAATGATTTTCTGTTCATACTAAACCATTTATTTCCTTTAAAAAAAGAAAGAGAACAGTCTGAGCACTCTCTACAAGCGACTAAAGGGGGCAGGGGAACAACCACGTCCTAAAAGTCAGACTCACTTATTCTTGCCTCTCCTGTCACTTGCTTATTTGTTTATTTAAAATCAGAATAGAGCTGGAAGGGACCTTTTATTCATTTATTCATCATTTATTCATTCAATTTCTATAGCCATCCATCTCAGACAAATGACTCTGGGCAGCAAACAACAATAAAATATGTTAAAGTCAGTACAAGCACCATAAAAAGTATGTATGTATGTATGTATGTATGTATGTATGTATGTATGTATGCATGTATGTATGCATGTATGCATGTATATACAATGTGTGTGTGTGTATATATTTATAATGCGCGCGCGCACACACACACACACACACACACACACACACACACACACAGAGAGAGAAAGATGTTTGCATAGCTTTTCCCAAACCACTTAAGTCCCTGTATGCTTTAGTTTTAAAGAATTATACATTTTCTATATATGGATCATTGGATACAAAATGGTATAGTTGCAAAGAGTTGAAAAAAATGTGAAATAGAAAAAGTGAAACTAATCTCAGTTCTGAAATTAGGAACTGTGAAATTCAAACGAGTGTAATATTAAGTACAGCATAAGTGCTTAAATAAGTGTATTAAATAAATAAGTGTAATATAAACACAACAAGCACAAGTTTAATTTTATTGCCAATTTTCTATTACTAGTTCTTTCCTTTTGATCAGGGTCCTAGGATTTCTGTTTTTGTTTTTTTTTAAATTAATAGATTCTGCAGCAAGTAAACGTTTTTGTTTTTTTTTAAATCCTGCTTTAAACTATAGAAGTGCAAGAAATAAGCTTCTGGATCAATTCACAGTCCCATCTATTCTAACATTCTGTTTCTATGAGGCCAATCAGACACTTTGCAAAGAGAATAATCAGCATAAATTCCCTAGAAATTGGGGAGAGGCAATACATAGCCATCAATTAATTTATATCTGATCCAAAATACCATCTAAAGTACAAATCTTCATTTGTGTGTCCCTATATGATTAATCTTTTATGTTTCTTTGAACAGCTCATTAATTTAATGTTGTTATGATGGATTTTGTACCAGCATTTTATTTCTGTGGAGGATTAGCATTGGCAGCTTTGATTATCCATCCTTCTTTTCTAAATTTTAGGAAGACATAATTTTAATATAATTTCCCTTTCCTCTTCTTTGAAGTGTAGAATAATAGCAGATATAAACTGTTTATATTCACCAAGAGGCAAATAATTTCCTAGGAATTTATGACAGCTTTATAATTGATCTTCACCATTCGGTAATATTTTCTTCTTCAGGTATTTTGGCTGAAACAGTAAAGGAAACATTAGCATAATTTTCTTAGCACAAATGTCTCATGCAAGTTTATGTTCGTAAGTCCTAGCACAAAAATGATAGAGTAGATTGCACTTTAATAGTGCAATCTTATTTATAAATCTACTTAATTTGCAGTATAGACTTATTATTGCTATTGGATACTTTGCAGTAAGTCCAAATATCCAGGTCCAAGAAACGAAATCGCCTGTTTTAGTATTCAGATTTGTTCAGATGGTCTATCTGGTTTTTACAAAAAAGATTTTCATATTATTTCATAATATTTCCTGTAACCATGCTTGAACTTTCAGTTTGTTATCTTTGCTTGCAGAATTGTAAAGTACAAACCAATAGAATTGCTAAATGGTTATATAACATGTATTATCCCAGACCAGGGGTGTCAATCTCAAGGCCCACAGGCTGGATCCAGCCCACGGGGCCGTCCTGGTCTACCCAATGCAAAGAGGAAAGATCGGGCCAGCGTGGCTTCAGCCCAGTCTACCCAGTGCGAAGAGGAGACATGCCAGCAGTTTGGAGAGTGGTGTCAAGCTTGCCACACCCACCCAGTTGGCCACATCCACCCAGTCAGCCATTCCTGCCTGGCACCCTGAGGTCAACCACAGCCCTGATGTGAATGAAAGTGAGTTTGACACCCCTGTCCTAGACCAAGCTCAGGGCAGAAAATTTTGGCAGAGAGTTCTGTCTTACGTCCTTAAAAACCACCAGAGATAAGGGATCTCATCCCTTTGCTGGGCAAAGTGTTCTGTATTCTGGCTATTGCTATTCAATCTAAATGTATGTACAGCTCTTCTTTGGTTTCTTTCATTGGGGCAGAATTATTTCTTGCTTCTTTCTAGAGTAACTGCTCTCTGCTATATAAAGAAAATTAGCAGTCTTTGCTTATCAGTGATAATTGGGAGTGGAATTTCTGTCACTAAGTGATGTCATATGACTATGCCACATACAACAGCAGTTCCGGCAGACCCTGGTTACTGTCATTAAGGAAATCACTGTGGATTGTTAAGTGAGAATCTCATTAGATGGAGACTTCCAACTTCCTGCTGGCTTCCCCATTGATTTTACTGATGGGAATACAGCAGGAAAGGTTGTAAATTGTGGTCACATGATAACAGGACTCTGTGGCCATCAGAAAACAGTTGCTAAACCCATGGTCATTAATTAAGGACCACCTCTTTTATGTTCAGTTGTTTTAATTTAATATCTTCTTATTAATATGGCTTATAAGCAATTGGGCTAAGTGAAAGCTTTTATCAATAATTGTTAACTGCTAAATTCAGAGAGAGAAAATGTGAGAGAATGAAGTGTTAATCATTTTTAAAATCAGTGTATTATTTTAATTGATTAAATGCACGTATTTTAACAATCTCCACTCCACACTTGATCTGAGTGTATGTAGATTTTTCAGGAAAAAAATTCTGTGTTTATATAAGAAAAACTGCCTGTTATAAAATAATTCTTAATAATATCTGTGATTTGCATTAAGTACTTAAAATAGAAATATTCTCACTTACATAGAAATACGCCCCAGTCAAATAAATATTCTATACTCCTGACTGGATACATATGGGATAATATTGTTAAAAACTTTGTACTGAATGTGTTGTGTGTACATTTTAGAGGTTGCAGGCCTAGTGTATAATTGTGTAAATAGGTAAGTCCATCCTCCTACTCTTATATTGGTCCTCCCACGGCAAAAACCATAATATCGTGACCATATTAATCTTAACTGCTAAAATATTCTGTAAGAGAATGCATATTCATTATAATGCATATAGAGGTTCTCAATGCATGTGGATCATCCTATGGAAGGATCTCTGTAATGCCCAGAGTATTGAATTCAGGGGTGGGTTCTACTTACCTCAGCTACCGGTTTGCAGTGGGAGCGCGTATGCCCGCGTGAGCATGCGCAGATTGTTCATTATGACGTCTGGGTGGGTGGGCGGAGCCTCCCGCCGCCATTACTATCGGTTTGGAAGAACCGGACCAAACTGGGAGCAACCCACCACTGATTGAATTGCAATTACTTGGAGGAATCCCTTCAGACCAGGTTGCATCTAGTGATCAGATGAGCATGACTGTTCCCAGCTCATCATCCTGAATATGATGTGGCTCCTTTTATTAAGATTTGCACTCCTCTGCTCATTCTCAATCAGTGGGCCGTGGCAAATGGGTCTTCTTCTTTGAGGCCGACTGCTAGCTCTTTTGCCTTGCTGCGTTAATTTGGCTTCTGTAGTGGACGCAGTGTGGTTTGTGAATTCATTATTGGGTATTATTTATTCCATAGTCCATTCCATCTTGTGCTTTCTTTTTTCCGATACAGTATGTTCTTTTTCTTAATTGACTCCAATTATTTTAACAGCCTGTTTCTATCCTAGCTACATGTGCAGGCAGCCTCAATTTATTCACGGCATTTGGAAAAATATATCATTGTTCCTTGAAAGAATGTCTTCTGTCTGCACAGCTGCCCCTCAACCTGTTTCTCTGCAATAATGTCATTGATGTTCCTGAAAAAGGGGTACTCTTAACTGCAGACTTCATCAAAAATACTGCTTCCGGCTAGCTAAGATTTTTAAAGCAGCACAGCTCAAAAACTCTGGGAACTATTGTCATGAATCTTGTTATTCATTGAGATCAGGTTCTTCCATAAGGACAGGACTGCTGCTGAAAACAACATACCTATAAGCTCCACCAGCTGGAAACTGACCACAAAGCTAGGCCAAGCCTGATTTTAAAGCTCAGATAGGTGCATATACAGCAGTTGAAAGCACAGTACTCATTCAGCTGTGTTCCCCTAAGTATAAACAGCATGGGTATCTGCTACCCAGATACCGCAAAACTCCGCATTGGCAACACGAAGAGCATCCGGCCAGTAAACACTAAGCTTCATTCAGTTGCCCAGACTCCACCCCGCAAGGGATTATGGGGTCATTAAAAGAGTATGATGATGATGATGATACATCTCCATCTTGAAGCACTGACTGATAAAAGCTTCTAACTGAACAAACCAATGTTTAGGCTCTTACGTGTTCTCTTTTCCATTGTCTGAGATGTTGCCATTTAACTAGGCCTATAGTTTTATGTGAAAGAAGATATGTGCCAAAACATAGTGGATTTAGAAGATACATATTGATATCTAAATTACAAACTTGAAGTCTAATTAAGTCAACATTATACATGTGTTTTTAAGAGATACTCAAGCAATAATGGGAAGGCATTCAATTACTCTGATTTAATTCTCTGGTTCAGGCATGGTTCTTAGGAACTGAAATTCTTTTTAAAAAATAGTCACAATATTGTATATAGATAAACTAATAAGTAGTTGTTTTTTTCCCCAAAAAATAATTTTAGGGGTCTCTTAGGAAATCCATTTCCCCTTCAGTTCAGTTATTAACCAAAGTTAATGGTTTGTTTTGTTTTTGCACATATGGCGCAGCTGCCCCTTTATAGCACTGCAAAAAGAAGGAGAATTTTTAGTAACTTTATACAAATGAAAAAGAAAAGTTTGTTAGGATTGTGTCATGCTTTCCTAAAAAGAATGGGAGGCAGACTATTGTCTTTAAAGAGTTCTATTTTTGAAAATCATTTTTTGGGTGGTTTATGTTTGATTATCACAGCGCTTCCTTTATCCTGATGAGGGAGTTTCATCTATCTTTTTTTATCTTTCAAAAGGGCAAAATCTCCATAATAATATAAAATAATAGGAACTGAGATGGGGAAGTTAAAGAACAGGAAAGAGCTGTTATTATGATAGAACAATATGGGGTTATTTGCTGATAACCCTGGCCACTCCTGTTCTGTTTTATCCATTCCTCCATCATGTTTTCAATATATATATATATTTCAAAGAGGTCTTGAATCCAGAGCCAGCCCAATTATTACACAAATTAAAGCAACTCAGTTGAGACAATTGTGCCTGCTTTCCAGTGATGGAGCTATGTGTGCCTTTGGTAATCTCTTCCAGAAGCTAGTTTGCTGCCTTAGATACAGCTGAAATCCTTGCCTAGTTATGAATAAATCTCAAATACAATCAACATTTGTATTTGGAACAGAAGGAGTACCTTCCCCAAAATTATTACATTTTAAGAAACTTAAGAACTTCTTGTCCCTTCAAATAGTCCCTTGATACCAGGGGTGTCAAACTTGATTTCATTGGAGGGCCACATCAGAGTTGTGTTTGACCACTGGGGACTGGGGTGTGCATGGCCAGGATGGGCACGGCCAGCTCGATGTCACTCATATCGAGGGTGCCTGTGGTGGCCCAAGTGCTCTGTCAGCGAAAATGGGCTCCCAAGTTCCATTTTCGGCTGCCACAGTCTCCTGCAACCCTCTGCCAGTGGAAACGGAGTTTGGGAGGGCCGCATGTGGCCCACACGAGCTCCGTTTTCACTGGCAGAAGCACCGCAGGCCAGTCCTCCACTGTTTCCAGAGCGGCCCCGTGGGCCAGATCTAAGTACCCTGCGGGCCGGATCCAGCCCCTGGTCACCCCTGCTTGATACTATCACATCCTATGGGGTTTACCTACCATAGCAATGGCAATGTATTTCACAACAATATTTATTTATTTATACGATTTATAGGACCGCTTGCCTTAAGCAAGTGTGGGTGGCTCAAATTGTACCTGAATGATTGAGTATCAATCAGATACTATGATAAATTAAAATGGTTAATTAATTCTGCCATCATAAGATAACACAGGGCTGGAACTCCACTGACATTTGTTGAAGTCCACTAAAGGTTTTTTTCCCCTCCTTTGGCCAGGAACTTTTTCACAAGTGAAATTGACTGTTTCCTTCAGAGTCTGCCCTATTCTTCTGGGTTCTTCTGTTCAGTATATATATAGTAGATTGTACTGTGGACATAGTCGTCTGCCATAGGGTTTGGGTGGTTGCTTGAGAAAATATAGGAGAGAAAAATTTTCCTCAAATACACCAGGAGTATCTGTAGCATTTTTATAGGTACAATGGAAAAAGTGAGATAATGAGCACAATCTTTATTTAGATTGTGAAAAACTGCAATGGCCAATTTTTGGCACATGCCTGTCCTACCTTCTGCAACATCATCCTGCCTCAACACCTCCCTCCCTCTCTTTTCCCAAGCAAGGTCTTACAGAAGATTTTGAGTGGCGAAGGTAAGTCCTTCCCATGAGGTGGTGATTCCTAATTAGCCATTTTTTATGGACAGGTCACAACTTATTTATTAAATTTACATGGCAATTAGCACAAGTCTTCTTTCTCACTGGAACTATCACGGTTTCCAAGAACCAGATGATATTTAGGGAGATAATAAATGAAAGATGAAAAATATACCAGTGTTAACTATTCACAGAACATTCCTGACATTGCAAGCATTCTTGCATTTAACTATGATTCGTATGTTTTTTTCAAGGCATTCTCCAGCCTGTTATTCTTTACCCTTTATTTGGGAAATTGGCCCAATGCTTCTGGAAGGTGCCACATTGGGAAAGTCTAGTTTGCTGTGAAATTTTAAACTTGGAAAATCAGATTTTTTCATAGAGGCCCGTTCAATTATTTTTTTAAGGCAGAAAGTATTCAATATTTGTCTCTTTTAATGATAGAATTACAACAATGTCAGCAAAATTGATCTTCTGTAATTCTTCATTTTGGCCAATATTAATTTTGGTTAGTGTATGAGGCATTTTCTTTTTCATATTAAGACAAATGGAAAGAAATAACCCATTGTTTGTCACTCACCATGACTGTCTGTACTCTAGAAAATGTTCCAGTAGTCATTAAATACAAGTCCAGATTTAGAAAAATCTATATTGTTTTAGGTGGTCTTTTTAATTAATTTTGTGATCCAGATGATTGGAACTTGACCTAAAATCAAATAACCAATAGCTTAATTTACAGCTGCATATTTTATAAGATGTTTAAACATTGTCTAGATACATTCTGTAGAAAGTGAGCTTGAAAAAATAACATGGTAGAGGTTTTTTAAGAGAATGGACATTTCCAAAAAGTTGTCAAGACTACCCCAATGCACTGGTTTAATTTATATCCTGAACTGACCTCTCTACAAATGTTATATGTTATAACATTTCAAGAACTAGTCACGTCATTTAGTACCAAATAACAAGAGCGCATGGACAAGTTACAGTAATCCTCCTCTTACAGCCTTTTGTTTAACAATGCTTCAAAGTTGTGACATCCTCAGAAAAAATGACTTATGACTTGTACTCACAATATGACTGCTGTACCACCCCTGAAAGTCACATGGCCACAATTTGGATGCTTGGCAAATGGTTTGCATTTATGACTGATCCTATGGTCACATGATTGTGATTTGTGACATTTTAGCCGATTTCTGGCAATACCCCCCACAGCCATTGGGGAAGCTGGATTTGCTTAACGAATATGTGATTCGCTTAATGACGTCTGAAAATTGTTACAAAATCACTTCCGACTTGACCTAGAACTGCAACAACTTATGACAGAAATTTCAATCCCAGTGGTGGTTGAGTCCCAGACTACCTATAAGTAGCTAAAATTTAAGCATGCATTTCTCCAATACCAAATTGGGCAAACATTAACTATTGTACTGACATTCTGAAATTTTGGATTTATGTGGTTAAGAATTTTTGAACAGGCCTAATTAGCTCATTATGGACATGATTTTTTTTTAAGTCTTTGGGAAACGTTTCTACACATTTTGACACATGAAACCATCATGTAAACTCTAAATTATGTTTAGTGCAGTCTTTGGCATTATTGTCCACTCTACATTAATAGATAACACAAATGTTTGGAAATGTAAGCAGTCTGAAGGCACTTTTATCATCTCTGGCATGTAAGAAAGCTAAGACTTACTGGAATTAGATATGTATTTTAACCTATATAATTCTTAAACTGAATTCATACTATATTTTTCGGAGTATAAAATACTCTGGACTATAAGACGCACCTACCATTTTGGGGGAGGAAAACAAGAAAAAAAATCTGCCTTTGCCTCCCAGCATCCATTTGGTATTCATTTGGCCCGTTCACCGTCACCTGTTTGCCGCCGCCACGGCCCATTCGGCACGGCCTGTTTGCTGCTGCCACGGCCTGTTCAATGTGGCCCATTTGCTGCCAGCTGTTTGCCATGGCCTTTTCACCACTGCGAAAAGGCCACCACCACCCGTTTGCCACTGCCCATTCACAGCTGCCACGGCCTGTTTAGCACGGCTCATTCAGCACCACCAATCCCCGCCGCCTGGAACCAGCTGAAAATGCAACGTGCGGAGGCCGAAAACAGCCAAAGGGTGGGGGCTGGCAGGTGGGCGGGGCTTTGGCAACATTCGGTGTATAAGATGCACCACAATTTTCTCCCACTTTTTTTGGGGGGGGAGTGTGTCTTATACTTCAAAAAGTATGGTAACTGAAGCCAGAGGCTTTTAGTTTAGGTTTGTTGAATAAAGAAATTGAAAACAACTGTGAAACACTGCTCTTATATATGGCAACAGCAACAAGCTTCTTTGTGTACAGAGATAGAAGGACTCACATATACCCAAAATGGAAGAATGGATGGTAGAGTTAATGGCATTGGTGGAGAGGGCCAAATGACTGCTTTGATTAAAGAAAAGTCATTCTTTAATTGTTTTTCTGAAAAGTCATCCAAGCACTCTTGGATTTCTTTGCTTGTGACTGAAAGAAATTAAATTTCAATCTTGGGTTTTGATGATTAGGCTTGTTTATGATTACAGAAGTACTGTTTGCTACAGTTTATTCTAATTCAAAGGATCATTGATTTTTTTAAGGTTCTTGTCCCTATCGAAATTAGTTACTTTTTTCTGTAGCTTTTCCCCTTTTACTGTGCACTCCCAGATTTTGTTTTTTTCCTATCCTTTCCTCATAATTTTTTTTCATTGTATTTTATACCTTTTTGAACTTTAATGAAGTTTTGAAAAAAAGAATTAATAGCACAACTGTGAATGAACCAGGGTGGATTTGATTTAAATCGAGTTGATTTAAATCACAATTTAAATCATGTTTTAAATCACTAGTAAAAAGGCTTGATTTAAATCAACTCGATTTAAATCATAATTTTTAAAGAGCAACTGTCATCTCTGCTACTCCTTTGACCCACTGTTGACTGACCGATAGTCCCAATGTTGCAGAATATACAGCCTCATGCTACATAACTAAGCTCCATTTCATGCTGAATAAACTAAATTATTTATGTATCTTAAATAGAAAACTATCTTACGATAGATTTTTACCCCAAAAGTTTTTTATTAAAATAAATTCGATAAAAATCAAAAAAATCCGATTTAAATAAAAAAAATCTGATTTTTTTGATTTTTGATTTTTTGATTTTTATCCACCCTGGAATGAACTGAAAGTGATTTTTGCATAATGAAATTTTATATACACACACACACACGTACAGTATTATACAATAAAACACGCGCACATACATACATATATGTTTCTAATTTCCTCAGTGGAATTGGAACTGTAAAGAGGTACTTACTGCCTCCTGGTCATGTGACTGCATTTTGGACACCTGGCAACTGGCGTGTATTTATGAATCTGTCCCATAGCGAACACTTGATGACTGTGTCTCACCACAGAAGGTTGTAAAATTGAGTCAGTCACATGGGTGAGTCATTTAGACTGTCATGACTTATAACTGTAATGGGCAGGCTCCATTATTGTTGTCAAGGAGTCAAGGACAAGGTAAATCAAGGACTATCTGTAAGAGAAATTGTTTTTGGTTCTGCACTTCTCTGAGTCATTATTCTGCTCACTTTTATATGAACCTAAATAAGTGGCCATATGGCTAGGCCAAAATCTAGCCATTCTTGGTTGATCTTAGAAAGCTAAATAGGGTCCAGTCTGGCAAAGGCTTGGATGGATTTCACCAGAAAAATCCCAGGACTGTAGGGAACATTGGGAAATTGAAAGAAAAAAACAATTATAGAAGAAGACAATGAAAAACAACTTCAGTGTTATAGTGAAGAAAAATCCATAGATATGTCCATAACATCATATATTCTGCTCAACTTGAAATAGGTTATATTGTAATGATGTGTCTGCTTGTAATTTTATGTTGAGTAAAAGCAATAACCAAGTTGCAATTTGGGTTCTGTAACTAAAAATTTTCTACAGTACTTCACAGTTGTTTAGAGGAATTTATCTATGCATTTATCCTAAATATAGAAGGGATAAAGGAAGTACACTCTTGGCCTCAACTTTGATATCTGTGGGCTTCTTCTCAGACTCATTGTCCATTATCTAAGCCAATTAAATGAGCAGGATGTTGTTCCCTGCTGACATTCTTCCATTTATACGGTCATTAAGTGACAAGTAAACAGCGTTCAGGGGGACTAATACATAAAATGTATTGATTTATTGCATTTCTAGCCTATTTTATTATTAGAAACAGTAATGAATTAGACCAAAGTGGGATGTAAATCATTAATAAACAAAACAGATTGAGTTTAAAAATAATTAAGTATAAATACAATAGAGCTCTTTAAAATATGTCTAAAATCTAAAATGACTGTAAAAATTCTGAACCACCAGATCATATAAGCAGAGCAGTACCATTATAGGCAAAGGTATGTTTGAACATCTTAAGCTACTGTTGAAAGCTGATGAGGTTCGGCATCAAACATCTCTTAACGGGGATGGAATTCCATAACCAGAGTATTTATATAAAGAATACTTTATCTTGGGTCATCAGTAAAGGATTCTTGAGCAAATATTGTTTCTTTAAGAACTTGGCCAATACTGTACATTTGTGGGAAGGCTCTCAAGGGTTTATACATATACATACATACATACATACATACATACACACACACATACGTACATGTATATATTGTATATCTTGAATTTGGCTTTGTATCAAGCTGGTAATTCTCTTTTTGAGGGAGATAGGTGGTTCGGAAATGTAAAAAAAATATGACAGAAGAAGAAAACGAGGAGACAACAATGAAAATAAGAGTGATTGATGAATTAAACCAGGGGGAAAATGTATTAAGAGAGTTGGAAGATACGTTTGGAAGGGAGATAGGGGCTTGGGCAGAAATTTTGGAAATTAGGCAGTGGAAGAGGGTAGAGGTGAGAGAAATACCTAGATTGGATAGTCAAGAAACAGTTACAGCGAGAGATAAAGATCCCAGAGAGGAAGGTGGGAGGCAAGTTTAAAAAAGCATAGCAACTAAAGAATTGAAGTAGGCAAGAGATGATGGATAAATGATTTCTTTTCTTTGTTGATGTTCTGATTTGCTTTTGCTTTTCTCTCTCTTTCCTTTCTTAAGAGAAGGGGGAATGTTAGTGTAGACACTTTAATATAATAAAATAAAGTAACAATAAGAGAAAATATGGAATAGTTGAACAATGACAGATTGCAACTTATTATAATTGTGTATCATTATTAGAAATATATAAGTTGATTGAATGTAATAACTATGATTAATTTTACTAGTTTTATTTGTATTAGAACATATGACACTCAGGTGCCACACTGTTCACACATTGATTTGATGTTTGTAAAAAAATTAAAAAATTAAAAACTTTTTTAAAAAAAGGAAATGTAAAAAAATAATAAAGAAAACCTGATCCTGTGCCTTCAAAACAGGTATAAAAAGTCCTTACAGGTAGTCCTAGACTAAGACCATGATTGTGCTCAGTGGTGGATTCTCGTCCATTGAGCAAAGTGGTCATTAAGTGAAATGCCTGTGTGATTGCTTCATTCAACCCTGGCATTTCTGGTTGCGGTTGTTAAGCGATCTTGCAGGTTGTTAAGTCCCAGGTAAGAAATGCCGGATGTCTCAGTATTGGGGGAGCAGGATTTTTAGCCCCCGAGTGGAGAGACACACTCTCATAGTCTGTGCATTGCCTCCCAGGACCTTCCCCATCCTGAAACACGCCCCTTATTGTACTGCACTCACAAGCCGAAAATCTTCCCTGCCAAAATCCAAGTCAGATTTTTCAAACCCTGAGCGAAGAGATACTTGTGTGCCGCTTGTGCCAGGCTTCCCCCATCACCTGAGACACCCATCCTCCTTAACCTTACCAGTCTACCTCTCCGCTTAGATTTTGGCTCTCTCTCATCTCTGTTTGAAAGAACTGTTCAAAGAGAAGACAGATCTACAGAAAGGAACTTTTTCAGCAGGGTGCAGGAACAAATCCTGACAATTTCAACTCTGTTTTGGAACCCTGCTGAAGCATTTGAGCTTCCCTTCATGCACAGAAGGGAACTTTTTGGCAGGGTACAGAGACAAAGCTGAAATTCTAAAGATTTCAGTTCCATTCCTGCACTGTGTCAAAGATGTTCAATTCTCCTCCATATATTGAAGGGGACTCCTCCAGTGGGGTGCAGGACTGGAGCTCAAATATTCAGGCACCCTCTGAATGAGTCCAGCCCCACTACATACTCAAAAGAAAACTCCTTTAGTGAGGTGTAGTAATAGAGCTTGAGATCTTCAGCTCCCATCAGCAGGCAGCTCTTTCAGCCAGCCCCCAGACATAAGAGGGAATCCTCTTGGCAGGTAGCAGCAGCTTGCAACCTTCCTTGTTGGGCTCCCTATTGAGTTTCTGAGGACGCTGGCAGAGAAGGTTGCAGATCACATGATTGGCAACTGATAGCTCATGCGGATAAATTATGAAACGCCCAGATCGCAATCACATAATTGCAGGGATGGTGGTTCAATATTTTGTGGAAAGTGGGTCATAAAACACCTTTTCTGAGGTTGTTGTAAGTCCAGTTCATTGTTAAATGAATGGCTGTAAATTAAGGGCTACCTGTAATTGGTTTCCCCATTCTTCAACCTAACTGATGTTTCGGCCTAATTTCAACTTCTGAATAAATTGTCCAAATTTCTGGTTACTGGTGCATGGATGATTGTGGTCATATTATCTTTAGCTAGAAATGGTGAGAACTACAGAATAAGTGAAATGTGGGAAAAGGCACTGCATCAATAATGATCACTCTAGGAGCACCATCAACGCAGCACCTATCATCCATGTTGCAATCTTGCTTGGATTCAGTTTCAGCTTTCTCATCGGTATCTACATCCAAACACAGGCCCAATTCCTTCAAAGTATCTCCTGACTTGGATGTTATGAAGAAATAAATTGGTTGTTATAAATGTAAGGGCTATAGATGGCAAGCTGGGAAACAAGAAGCCTTGGACCAAGCAGGACCATTTTGTAAATATAAGCTAATGCAAGCAACCAGCCAACAATGAGAAACACAGTTCATTGTAACAAAGATAGGAAAAATAAATAAAAATTTTAAACCTTTGACTGTTCATACATGTAGAACCAAATTGTTAATTTTGATAGAAGCTGATCTTCACTGTAATTAAGATGGCTTGCTGGTGTATTAAAGTAATATTAATCTTCAGTAATATTAATTACTCAAGTCATGTTCTTGATGAGTGCATCAAGTATTCCAAGAGACATTTACCGTATTTTTCAGAGTATAAAATGCACCAGAGTATAAAACGCAGCTTAGTTTTTGGGGAGGAAAATAGGAAAAAAAAAATCTGCTTACCAGGTATTCATTTGGCTAGTATCCTTAATCTGATCAGCTTCAGCACATTAGTTTGCTGGGTTTTTATGCCCTGCTTGGGGATAAAAAACAGCTTCTAAGCCACAGCTGAGAGGAAGCAGCAGTGAGAAAAGCAGGCAAAACACAGGGAGAGATCGCTTCACTCGGCTAGCGCCTAGTTAGGGCTGAAAAAAAACTAAAGAACAGCTGAGAGTCGGAGCAAAGCATGGAGATCGCTTTACTTGCTAGCACCTTGTTAAAGCACAGCGGAGAGTCGCGGGAAGATTGCTTCACTCACTAGCGCCTCGTTAACACCTCGTTAGGGCTGGAAAAAAGCTACATTCGGAGTATAAGACGCACCCAAATTTTCAGCCTCTTTTAGGGGGAGAAAAGGTGTGTCTTACACTCCAGAAATACGGTATGTAATGGCCTGGAGACAATACTTGATTATCACAATGGTGATAATATTTCACTCCAAATCAGTAATTTCATATGCATGTTGGAACAATATTGGGGATAATGTGGAATCTTATGGAGATCCACAGTTTCATTGCTGTAAGGCTGACATATGATCATTTAAAGCTAGTTTCTGAAGACAGCCTTAGTTGGAAGTGAACACTGTACCCCAGGTCTCAGTCTGTAGAATTGCCCAGAAGCATACCATGGTCAGTCACCATTACATCATCCCATCTCACTCCAGAATAAGTCATTCGTAGGTGGCCAAGGCTGATCCAGTCCACAATAGGTCTGAATTCTAGTGGATTGGCTCCACAATCAATTTCTCAGGGGAGCATCTGCACCTGTACAACATCTACCCTTAAAAATGGATGTTAACAACTGAATTGTAGTTGTGAAGATTTAAGAGACCAGAATAGGTTTTGTGAGTGGTGCAGTAATGAATTCTTCAAGGTTCTAGCATTTAACAGTTTTGTAAAAATGTTTTATCACGCTGTTGATTTATCAAATCCTCTCATATCTAGATTAAGTTATTCTGAGAGCCAGTTTGGTCTAGTGGTAAAAGCACCAGGCTAGAAACCAGAAAACTTATCAGTTTGAGTCCCCCCCTTAGGCACAAAACCAGCTAAGTGACCTTGGACCAATCATTTTCAGTCCAACCACCTCACAGGATTGTTGTAGGGAAAATAGGAGGAAGAAGAGCTATTAGGTATCTTCACTGTCTTGAATTATTTATAAAAATAATAAAAGCGGGATTTTTAAACTATCTAAATCTAGGCAATAATTATCAGCTATCAAGAGCAGAGGTTAAAAAGAAACTGGTCCGATGTATGAGTAACAAATGTCTCATCTTCCTCTTTTGGTCTCAAGAGTTGCAAATAATAATAATAATCCCAGAAAAATCTAATCAGATGGAAGCTGCACTGTCATTTCTGTTTGCAAGTAGACAAGGCTGTTGTGCATTCTTGCTGTTTTTCTGTCAGCTCTTATAAAAGGGGAATATGGCAGTACCACTCCATACAAGCCATTAGACCCAGTATGGCAAGTTATCATAGAAGAACATCCAAGCAATTCCTATGCTAAATGAGAGCTCTTGGATTAAATGGCTTCAGAAGACAATAGCATAGTTAATTTTAAAGTAGGCAGGTTGCTCACATTGGATAATTTATATCAGGAATGTTTGGTGCACTGGCTCTGTGGGTAGGTCTGATTTCCATTGCTTCAGATAGATACAGGTATAAGTAAGATGCCAATTAGGGTTGGCAACACAGCAGCAGATGGACTAGAATTGGGCTGGGATACGAAAGAAATAAAGTAATAAATTCCTTTCCATATTTTCAGAATTGGAAGGAAAGCTGATCCAGGAAAGAGAGACAGAGATGCTGAAAAAAGAGGAGAAAAAGAAAGCAAAACCCAGAATTGAAAGATTGATGGTGGCTGTAATATAATACTGTTAAATTTTTACCATCATCACACTAAGATGCTCATCTCGAATTCTTCAATTCCCAATCCACAATTAAATAAATTTGTAGCCAAAACGAGGATATTTTGGTGAAATTGTCTTCCTGTATTTTCCTTGATACTAAGGCTAAATATGATGGGTCTGACTAGAGAGGCAAAGAATTGCATCTGCCTGGTATTCTAGAATAATGATTCCCCCCACCTCCAATGGTCCTTTCTTCACAATAAAGCCACAGGTAAAATATTCCTTATTTCTCTGTGGTGGAAAGTTTTCCTGGGGAGACAGTTTTAATGATGGTTGTGGTCTTGGGTTACTGCAAATCTTGGAGGAAATTGCAGGGTGGGATGGTAAATATTACATGAACTGCAGTACAGAAATGTTTTCCTGTAGGTTTTCTGCTGCTGACAATAATCCTTCAAGCAGCCTTCCAAATAGGCTGAAGCGGCAATTCCCAGGATTTTTAACCAACAGGGCCAGATGGAATTTTGGAAGTTGCCGCCCCAAAGCTGTCAGATGAGAGACGGCTGCTTTAAAATCTGATGAGGGCTACTGCTTTGTGCCCAATGAGATGAAACTAATGGAGTTCTGGAGGGAGAGGGGGAGAATTTTTTTTTTTATGAGTTTCTATCCATCAATGGTTTCTGCAGAGAGAGAAAGATGATAAGAACAAATCCTATTCGGTTTGTATTGTTTAAAAACGACATGCAGCCTTTTCATTTTTCTATTTTAAGTTTAGGTTTAGTGAATTCAAATAATGGAAGCATCATGTTATAATGTTCTAATCAAAAAGATCTAAGCAAACTTCTTCAGAAAGAAGGAAAGAAACACAGCTCCCTCTCCCCACCTCCCACATGGCTGCAGTTGCTAAGGGAGCTGTAAATCCGCACAGTGTCATTTATTGGCAAATATACTAGGCTGATAATTGCTCTGAAGCAGGTTGAGGCTGAGCATTACTCTCAAGGACCTCCACTTGCCTAGTTCAAAATAAGAGAAGGCAATATGAATGATTGTAACATGGCTAAACACATCAGCAGCTCCACAGGGGTTGGAGCGGGGTTAGTGGGCTGCCAACACATTATATTTAAATGGCTTATATACAAGGCAGGAAAGCAAGGAAAACACGGTGCAGCTATTACACTAAAATTACAGCATGTCTCCTGGCATGTGGTTTGTTGTGAGCCTTCTCTTTCCAAACTTTTGGTGCTTACATTTTATCCTGGTTGATTTTCTTTCTTTCTTTCTTTCTTTCTTTCTTTCTTTCTTTCTTTCTTTCTTTCTTTCTTTCTTTCTTTCTTTCTTTCTTTCTTTCTTTCTTCCTTCCTTCCTTCCTTCCTTCCTTCCTTCCTTCCTTCCTTCCTTCCTTCCTTCCTTCCTTCTTCCTTCCTTCCTTCCTTCCTTCCTTCCTTGCCTGCTATTTAAAATATTGTATTGTCTACTAATTATAGGTAGAATCACGGAGCAAAGCGTGGTACTGCTAATAAAGGTGGTTTCGGGGGAGGGCGTTTACACTTAAAAAAAAAATAAAAAAGGAAAACAAGGACAAGAAAACTTTTTAAAAAACAAGCTTGTGATATAGCTCTTAATGAAATGGTTAAATAAGAGAAAAAAAGGAAAGACACCTCAGTGGGAGACTAGCAGAGGTGGTATTCAGCAGGTTCTGACCAGTCCTGGAGAGCCGGTAGCGGAAATTTTGAGTAATTCAGAGAACCAATAAATATCACCTCTGACTGGCCCCGCTCCCATCTGTTCTCTGCCTCCAGAGTCCCAGCTGATTAGGAGGAAATGGGGATTTTGCAGTATCCTTTGCCACACCCACCAAGCCATGCCATGCCCACAGAACCGGTAGTAAAAAAAATTGAATCCCACCACTGGAGACAAGGAAATCCTGTTAAGAGTAGTAACAATGCCTTTTATTTATATTGGGTTTATTTAAGTATTAATATAATATATATTTTGGTAGCTAGTTTACGAACTGCATGATGACAAACTTGAGAAGGCAAATTTGCTATCTATTTAACAGATCTCTCCCTCTCTCTCTCCCCAATGGTAGAGTCCTTTTCTATTTTTCTGCCTTGTTGCATTTATGGGTTCCAATAACGTAGCTGGAGCTGGTTCTTTTCTTGTCTTTGAGTGGCATTTTGGGGGTGTTGAATTCAGCCAGAAGGGTCAAGGCCTGAAGACCTTTCAGAAGCTGTTAGTGTGTGGTCATCTTGGCTCCTCCCACAGTAGCGTTCCTTGATCTTTGGGGTCCCAAAACTCTCCTGAATCCCCCCCCTTACATTTTCTGTTTCTCTTCCAGTGTGTCCCCTATGGGTGATGGCACAGCAAATTACGGAGAGAACCCATTTCTCAGCCATATTCCATTTTTCCATTGGACAAAACATATTTGGACTTAATGGGTGAAAAATCCCGTCTAAGCCATGAAAGCGAGATGGGTAACTTTGGCCCAGCCATTCTCTCTCCGCCCAACCCATTTCACAGGATGGTTGTTATGGGGAAAATAGGAGGAGAGGGTTGTGTTGGATATGTTTGCCATTTTGAAATATTCATGAACAATAATTAAAACTGAATATAAATTAAATAGATAAATACAATCACATTCAATAGTCCTAAAGGTGCTTTTTTCCAAGAGGCAACTGGACTTTCTGGTTTTTCTTTGAAGGTGTTTCGCTTCAAGATGAAGAAGCTTCATCCAAGAAGCTTCTTCAGCTGTTCTTAAGCTTCTTGGATGAGAAGTGAAACATCTTCAAAAAAACAGTTGCCAGAAAGTCCAGTTGCCTCTTGAAAAAAGCACCTTTGGGACAACCATGACCTGGATGACTGAGAATCTCCATAGACAATCACGTTCAGTACTTGTCAAACATTGCATAGTAAATATAAAAGTTACTCTTGAATTAACAAGAGGAACTTTCAAGATACTTGTTGGACATATCTCCTTTGTTGTTGTTTAATTATTCTTGCAATGTAAGTGGAGGAATGGTGGAACTCAGCTGTTGTTTCCATGGCCAGTAGTTATTATTGCGAATCAGTCTTGACTGATGGTAGTCAGTTTATCTGCAGAGCCAAATAAAATTAGCTGCAAATGATCATGACATTACATTATTTATGTTCCACCTTTTTTAATTCACCAGCAATAATTAGAATCAGCTGTTGAGTGGTCCTGGAAAAATATATAATAACAGCTGAAACAGGTCCAAAAATAAAACAGATATCAGACTTCAGATGCAACCAACCAAACCCATCAAAAGTTTGCATAAAGAAATATTTTATGGCATGACCCTGTGAGTGAGGCTGAGGGGCAAAATTGGTCGTCACAAAGAATACCCTTTCTCATTTCCGAAGCTGAACTTTCTGCATATAGAGAAAATCCTCATTAAACTTATTATTATAAGTTTAAAATTATGAGCAGGAGATAAGATAATGAGAGGCAGATTCTTAATATATCCTGGTCTAAAGTCTTTTAGTGCTATAGAGGTCATAAATCCTCCGAAGCTGCACTTTGCAGAAATCTTACAAGCATCTCTTGTATGAAAAGATACATAAATGTAACTGCCTAAAAGGATATCAGTGTTCCTAAGTGTCCAACAGATTTTTGAAACCTAAAATTATATTTTAAACTTGATTCTTGGAAGCACATGAAAATGATGTATTTGTACCACGCTTTCTAAAACCTCAAGGGGCAACGTCTGTTTTCTCACAATGCTCAATGTGCTGACATTATTCCAAGCTAAATTTATTTATTTATTTATTTATTAGTTCGATTTATATGCCGCCTTTTTCCGGAGACTCAGGGCAGCTTACAATGCGTTAAGCAATAGCCTTCATACTTTTGTATATACCTGCTTAGTAGGGCTTTCGCCCCCCCCCCCAGCGGTGTTCTTTTTTTATACAAAGTCATCTTATTGCCCCCACAAACCGAGTCCTCATTTTGCCTACCTCGAAAGGATGGAAGGCTGAATCAACCTTGAGCCTGGTGAGATTTGAACTTGCAGTAATTGCAGGCAGCTGGTGTTACTTAACAGTGCTTTAGTCTGCTGCGCCACCAAGGCTCAATGATTGGAGGATGACAAAAGGGGAATATTAAACTGTGGCAATTCATCCTTCATCTGTCTGAAAATGGATCCTGTTGGGAGAGGAATAGCATGACCACTATGTATGGCAAAAATAAAAGAACGAAGAACATAAACCTACAGAAAATCTGCATGATAAATTTTCATCTATATTAAACCAGTGGTCCTTCCTTTTCTTATTTTCGGTGCCTCTCTTCTGTTGCTGATGTCCATGGCTTCTTCCCCTTCCCCATTCCCCGTCACATCTGCCCTGATCAAAACATTTCCATTCCCTTCACAAAACCCAACAAACCTATTTTATTCCCTGCATGGACCAGACAACTTTTATGCACGTTATGATTTGTACACAGACCATCCAAAAGCAGCTGTTCTTGGAACAGTTTGTTCACAGAATATTTTGCACATCTCTAGCACAGAAACTTCAAGTATTGCAGCCCTTAGCACCAGAATGTAGTAGATGACATCTATGCTTTCTTGAAAAGTAATTTGAAGCCGGAGTTTTTAATTTGGAATTGGGAGAATATATTCAATGAAGAAAAAATATTTTGTAATCTGTCAACACTCTTCTGGTATTCATTTCACACCAGATTAGTCTGTTGACAAACCTTTTCTCTCCTTCAGAATGCTTTCAGAAGAAATAGTGAATTCATTAGAAGTGCAAGCTATATGCGTAAAAGAGTACTAGAATGAAATGTTTTAGTGTGTTGGAGTGTTAGTTCTTTTCTAAGAGGCACTTCAGAGGAAAACGAAATAATTAAAATAGGGTTGCAGACGTACGGTTTTTTATTTCATTTAGTTGACAAAGGCAGGTTTATTATGATATATAGAGCTGCAGGAGCTTGAATAAATCCCAGCATTCAGCATGGTCTGTTTCTCATCGTGCAGTCTTTATTTAAGTTTTCATTCTTCAATAACCACCTCCGAATGTGCTTTAAGCCATTACTCTAAGTGAAAAACACCGAAATTGGATCCAATTTCTATTGAACACAGTAAGGTAAGTCTTGGATCAAGACTAAGTTGTAATTGTAAGTCTATAGGAAGTGGAATTCTCTATTACTTCTTCTGGTGACATCCTCTCATAAATTCTCTATATTGGGAAATCATGTGGAACGGGCCTGCTAGGGAAAGGAGGTAACTCCCAAAAAGAAGGGAGAGGCATTTCTCACAAGCAGAGTTCTATTCAATTTCTAATGTGGATTTCAATTTCCCCTTGTGGAGGCTAAACTGAATAGCAGGATTCTAATATAGAGGATTTCTCCTGAGATTTAAAAAAATGGAATAAATTTTCAAATATGATCATTTTGAGAAGGCAAATTGTTTTAAGAAATTTGTCATATGACCTGAGTCTCGATGTCAAAGAATAATAACCAAATAATAACCAAAAATGGTTATTCCCAACAAGTATAGTCTCCATTTTCACCACTAGAGTAGTTAAGAACATTGATTCATTGGCCTTTTATATGGACTCTATATGGAAAACAGAGGCATATCTGTATAGTGATTCCTCGGCATCAGTTATGTTCACATTGATGAAATGTTTTTAATATTTTTAATAAGCAGGCATCAAGTTTGTACTATTATATATAGAGATCACATGATCTTGAAATAAATTGTTCCTGGTTCATGTTAATATATTGCCTGTATTGTACTGTAAATATATTCTCGGGCCAAATCATCCACTAGATTAGCCTCCTGTAGATATCTGTGGAAACAAGCAAGGTGGATGCTTGCTGTATTAAAAAAAGAAGTCTCCCAAAAGCTCTGTCTCCTTCAGAAGAGTCAGAGAGGAGCATGGAGGATAATGTGTTTCCAAAACAAGTTTATAAATAAGCTATCCACGTATTGTTTCCTTTTAGTCTTTTTCAGGATATTTTTGTGTTACTTCTGAAGAGTTATTGTGATGTATTTATTTATTTATCAAAATGTCACAGTCAAATTTATATTAATATGGATATTATGGAAGTATTTGTATTGCGCTAAACAAAGAAAGAAAGAAAGAAAGAAATCATTTGTATTCTGACCAAAAAGCATCAACATGTTACTAAAATATAGTCCTTCTAGAAATTAGGAAAATGAATGCTTACAATTATCAAACTGGGAAGATTGATAAGATTGAGGCAGGATAAGACTGCACATGTCAGCTGTAGTAGAGTAGACAAGGTTAGGTTCCTTCAGAGTGAAGGCAAAGATTTCCCCTGTCCCAAAGGTGCTTTTTCAAGAGGCAACTGGACTTTCTGGTTTTCCTTTGAAGATGTTTCATTTCTCATCCAAGAAGCTTCTTCAGCTCTTGCGACAACCATGACCTGGATGACTTAGAATCTCCATAGACATTTCCCCTGTCCAGTCATTTCCAACTCTTGGGAGCAGTGTTTAGCTGATGGAGCCAGTGTTGTTCTAAGACATTTCCGGGTGGTGAGGTGGTCAGCGTGGCTGTATGCCAAGGCACATGGAATGCTGTTAACTTCCCACTGGAGTGGTACTTATTTATATACATGCATTTGCATGTTTTTGAAATGCTGGTGGGCAGGAGCTGGGGCAGGAACCCATCCCATTGGGCAGCGCATGGATCTCAAACCATGGTCAGGTTTCCAGCTGACAAGCTCAGCATCTTTAATCACTGAGCCATTACACCCCCTTCTTGAAGGTACTCCGAGTAAATGATAGAAACAGCATTACAAATGCTTCTCATTGTGATTTTACAGCCTGCTTTAAGTGTCTTTTCTTATGTGCAATTGGAATAGGAAGCTATTCTCTTTCCTGGGGTTTTTTTATGTGCTCCACAATGTTGCATTGATGAAATCACTGAAACAACTAAGTGGTGGTTTATATTGCATGTTCTGGTGGACTTAGTCAATAGTATTTATTCCCTCAGTCCATCACACAGAAATCTTTGATGTATTTTCAGAAAGTACATTTCTTCACTGATTAAAGAACATTTCAAAATAATTTCAAAATTCATGTATGTTCCCTACATCTCATCATTTTTGACAATCACCACTATGATTACCATGCTATAATGTTTTAGATATATGCTACAATATTGACCAAATTTGGATTACTACCAAATTCTTTTCCGTTATTGTGTAAAGTGCTCATTGATCTCTATGTCTAGGAGATAATATCTTATGCTTCGGGCAATACAGTATGAGAAATACGTACTACAATCAAAATGTTACTTTTGCAGAATCTTTTTGCAATACTGAAATAATTGCAATGGTCGCTTGGACCCATGTTTATAGAACAACTATGTGGAATATTATCTTTTCCAAGATTTAGGTGCAATTTTGATGCTATAGAGCATGGGTGTCAAACATTGCCGTCTGTGACGTTTCTCGCCGTTTCTCCCCTTCGTGCAGCTGGGGTGGGCATGCGTGAGGCATCTGGCCCATGGACTGCCAGTTTGACACCCCTGTTATAGAGACACATGTTTAGATTCTAATTAAAAGATCTTAGTTCACTTTTGTGTAATTCATATATTTCACTGTATCCCTGATATATGTATATTTATTGTGTTATGCACTGAGGTTTCACATATATCTGAAAACTTCACTGATCTCTCACTGACCTGTATGTTCTAAACTGGCATCAATCAAATTTGAATGCATTGAACACAACAAAAATTATTTCAGATATTTGAAAGAAGTCATGTAAACACTGTAAGACCAAGGTTCACCCAGCCTGCTAAGCCATTATTTCCTTAATCATTGGCTAGATTGACACAAAATGCCAAGCCATAAAATATGATTTACAGACTACAATAATTTTTTTTTTATATTGCACGCTGACCCACAATCCCATCATGGTTTAAATACATGATATGTAAACCCAGACATTATCACACTCTGTTGTTTTGCTGAAAGTTCATTAGCAACCAGTCTTCTAGAGAAAATCATTAGGAATTTTCCTGATGTATAATTGTGACTACATTAACCTAGCTAGACAGTGTTGCTGCCATTATCCGCTATACATAGTTCAACCCTGATTTGACAAAATTACTTGGATGTGTCTCCAGCATCTGAAAATAGGACGCGCCAGAGGTTATAAAATGTATCTTCAAAGCACAGTTTACAGCTCAGCTTTGCTTTCAACCTATGTGGAGGTGAGCTTTCTAAGAAAACCATTTTTGTTCCTAAGAAGATATCCTATTGGATGCACTGTTTAAAATTCTGGTTTACCACAGACTGAGATGCTAGGGAGTAAATGACCATGTGATAGTAGCATTTCTGGGAGCTGTTTGTGGATTCAGGGAACAAAATCTCTGCCATACATAAAAGTATTTCAGATGACCCTGGTGCACTCAATTGGATTCATACAAATACACATTCCATCTCAGCATACATTGGTGTGGGAACTTTTTATTGGCAAGTTTGTAAAAGGTTACCTCCAATTTCTCCCCTTACACTTTTTGAAAGAAGTGGAAAGAACATTTTCTTTGTCTCTAAAACATTGTTTAGAGATCAATTTGACTTTCAATATACCCTAACATGAGCATTTTATGAGAACTGAATTTCCCAAATAGTTTTAGGGGCCATTATAATAGAATTTTTTTTATCTAGCTGAGCAGAATATTTTTATGCAGAAAATGTGCTTGACATCTCTTTCACTCTTGTCTCTCTCCACACACACACACGCACACAAATATAAACAAATTGTTATTCTGTCTTTGCCTTTAACTCTCCCCTATCTAAGAATTAACATAACTAACAAAAGCCTTTGTTCGAGGTTGGTGTTACATATGTTGTTTCACATCAATTGACTTTAAAATTAGTGGTTTTCCATATTTGCTACTTCCTTTATTTTAAAATAACTGCCTTCTCATTATTTTTGTTTTCTTGTAAATCTGTATCCCCGGTAAACAAGGATAAAAGTGCAGTTAACTTGTCAGGTGGTATTACTTTTCTGTGTCATAGTCAGGTATATCTTTATCCACTATAAATAGATGAGGGTGAAGATGAAAAAAAATCAAGCCATTTAGACAATCATCAAAGTATGGCTGGGAGGTAGAAAATGTATGCAGATGAGGATGCATATTCAATTTGGAAGGATGGCCCCATCTATTTTTTAAAAATATATTAAAGAATTAAATCTGATAGATAAAGTAGGAGATAGAATAAATGATGGAATAGCTGTTTGGAAGGCAGGCTTTTGGAGAAAGTAAATGACTAAGGGAAGTAAGAGCAGAAAAATACTTGAGTTGCATAAATGCTAATCATTGCGAAAAGATAAAGGGATAGTTTCTGTTGACAAGGTGAAAATAACTATGGCAAGAAAACATATTGAGAGTTAGAAAGTGATGGGGACATAATGTACTGAAAAGCCCAAATTAGTGAAACTAGATGATAAAGGCATAAAAAAAATAGCAACAGACTCAGATAACATCGGCCTCGATTAAAATTAAGGAGAATTCAGCAGCAGGATGAACAAGAGAGCTATGGGTCATAGAAAAGTGTGAAGCAGGTTGATAAGGTAGTAGAAAATTGCTAAATCATACACTAAGTTGACTTTTGCAATTCCAACGGTTCACAAGAGACAGAGGTGAACAAATCCTCGAACTGAACTCTTGCAAACAGATGCCTGTTAATTGTAACAGAGCAGGTGGAAATTCACCTATCTTTCTGGGTAAATTGTTCTGCCCACAGGGTGAAAGAAACACAATGGCTGTCATCAAAGATGGATGGAGACGCACAAGGTGATGGGAGATACCAGCAGGACATATCTCACCTTCCACCCAGCATTCTCAAATGCAGCCAAGTGTTAATATTTGGGAGCCCAAGCTAAAACCAGCAAACAGGATTAAATTATTGGTACAAAAATGGAATACGGGAGCAGAAGTGTGGACAGAGGGTACAAGAATAACAAAACCAAGATGTTCATCTGCCTCACAAAATAAAGGCAGAAAGTTTTGTCCTGGTTTGAAACTGGACCACAACTAGAATTTTCCTTAAATGTAATTTGAAATTAAATCAGTTATACTCTCAAAGGATTTTTCTCCAGTAAATGTGTTGCAGCCCATATTGTCAAGCATGTAAAGAAGATATAAAGAGACAAATGTATTGGCCTAGTGTGGGATGAAGTTGCTGTAAAATGTCTTGCTGTCAACCTCTCAGTGTTTTGTTCTGAATCTCCACTAAATTGATTAGCCTGGGGACATTTAAACCATTCGGAAAATGACGATTTTAGAATCTAACATCTGCTTTTCTTAAAAATGTGTTCTCTTACTCAGCAAAGAACTTGTCCATAAATGAAATAGTATGCTGTCAAAAGATTTTACTTTATCACTAATACAGTCCTCAAAGCTTTGTGTTTTCAACTGTCTCTTTTGTGGCCCGCCAGCTGCCAGCGGAGCTGGCGACAGACTCAGATGATGGGGAGGTTGGGGAAGAACTTGGGCCAGTTCTGGAGCCCAGTGAAGGCTCTGATGGATGCTCAGGTTCGGACACAGAGATAGAGCCAGGGCCATCCGGCATTTCCCAGCCATCGGAGAGGCAGCTGCCTTTGGAGTCAGAGATTAGTGAGGAGGAAGAACAGCTGGGGCCTGTTCCAGATGCACATATGTGCAGAGCAGATAGGAGAGGTAAACAACGGAGGACAAGGAGTCAACTTGGGAAGCAAAACAAACATGGATGCTGAATGGCCCCTCCCTGGCTGGGGAATAAATAGGAGGAAAGGGGAATGAGTGGTGGTCGTAGCAGACAACCATCCGCATTTCTGGAGATTTTGCTTCCATCAAGGCAAAAACTGCCTTGACAGAACTGAGGTTTGTTTATTTGAACTGATTTAATTTGCAGCCTTTTGGCTGGGAGCTCAGGGCCTTGCAATTATTGTAACAAGCTGATAAGGCCTATTGCTTCAGTTAACTCTTTGCAGGACTCTTGCCTAGACTTTGTGGGTGAATGCAGTTAATTCACAAGGTGTAAATAAAGAGCGGTTTTTCTTTGCGAGGAGTCTGTTTCTTGCTTCTGCGAAGGCTGGGTCAGAACAATCTCAGGATAAAAATTCCTGGGAAGTTTGATTTTTGAAGTTGCCATTTTTAAAGTAGTAACTTGGGTTGTTATTTTTGCCGACAGATAAAAGAAGCCCTGGATTTGAATTTTTATTGAATTTTCAATACACCACAAAACTTGTCTCTTGCTTAACAGGGAGTGATTCTTCCCTTAATGACATACCCTCTTTTTTTCACTGTTTGACATCAAGAAAGACATGTGGGAAACTAATGATCTTTAATTGCTAGCATGTATCTGCTTTTTTCTAAGTACAGAGTATTTATTACCATTACTGTCACTGAAAATAAGTATGCTTAGAGCATACTAATTAAGGAGGGGTGAGCTCTTCCTATGTTCTCATTCAGTTTGCCCAAACTGAGGGGTGGGTGGGTGTGTCAGATTTTGCTGAGAAGCTTTGGAAGGATGAAGCCTTGGGCAGTAGCTTCTTTCACTGTTATTTTTCTCCTCTTTCCAAACTGCTTCCATTCAGAAAATGCAACAGGATGTAGTGCTGGGAGGTCCAATATGGCAAATATTTCCTGTTTGCAAGAATCATGTTAGTTTCCTGCAAAGGAGAGAAGCATTGGAGTTACAGATAGTCCTCGCTTACTGACCATTCATTTAGCGACCATTCAAAGTTACAATGGTGCTAAACAAGGAGAATTACTGGTCCTGGGAATTGTGGCTATTGCAGTGTTCTTGTGGTCATGTGATTGCAATTTGGATGCTTGGCAACTGGTGCACATTTATGATGGCTATAGCATTCCATAGTCATGGGATTGTGACCTTCACAGCCAGCTTCCAACAAACAAAATCAGGCAGGAAGTTGTGCGTTGCTGTCACTTGACATCACATTTAATGACTGCACCCAGAACTGGCAAAGTGCCCTAGTAAGTCAGGTGCAGTGTCATGTTTTTTCACTTTATGACGATGTCACTTAGTGACAGAGTTGCCGGTCCCAATTGCAGCTGGTAAGCAAGAAATACCTCCATTGGACTAAAGGCATGAAAAATCCAAGGCTAAACAGATTAGCGGTTCAAGAAGCCTCCATATTTTATTTGTTTTTACTAGTTTGCAATTGTTAACCTATAGCGGCATACATTAACCAAATCAGCCAAAAGTATATGGTGCAATAAAAGATCCTAATCCACAATATCAATATAAATTATTCCCATGGGATAAGCATAAATCAATTTAGTGCTTCAGAGTATAAAAAGACAATAGTAAGAACAATGGCTTAGATCTCTAACTTTGAGATGCATGGACTTCAGTGCCTAGAATTACCCAACTCAGAAGATGCTGGCTGGGGAATTCTGGAAGTTAAAGTCCATACATGTTAACAATGCTGAAGTTAAGAAACCCTGACTTAGATGCATACAACATTTAAGTGTATTAACACATTTGAGTGAACTGGAGAGTATTTGCCTGTTCCTTAAGAGATGTCAAAGAAAGCACTAGGAGGGTTTTGCCCAGGAAAGAATTCTGCAACTGGGACCTTCTCCATAGGAAATATTTTCTCTCTTAGCTACATTCCTTAGCTTCAGTAGAGAACATATTTCTAGAAAAAAAATAATATTTTAACACAAAATTGTATTTGGGGTTCTTTTAGATATTGTACACATGTCATAATGTATACAGTATAATCAATTTTAATTGATATGTGGGAGGTGCCTAGGTTGTGTGGTTATGTCCCTGATATGAAACACATCCTCATGGACTTAGTATTCTTACAGTCCACAAGCCTAAGTTAGTCATTGCTAGGTGCATATAATCAGTTATCAGTGTCATCCTGCTGAATGACAAAGAACTTTTACTTCAGAATTTTATTTTGAAAGTCTAGAGAAGGTAGCGCTAAAATATTCTACATGCATTAAGATCACATATCTTATTAGTTTAAGGAGGCACTAAATTACTAGAACTTTTAAGGTTTAATGTTGCAGCCCGATTAAGATTTATGAAATTTGTTTCACTGCTTTAGTAGGGAATTTCTTTGCTTGCTTATAATATGAAGATAGCTTCTAAAATGTGTTGATCTCACAGAAATGGGCAAATGGATATGCTATTCTAGAAGATAAATTCAAGAAGAGAGCTGGATGTTGCAGATAAGTGGATGTGTTTTGTTATAATTTAAAATCAATATTGGACAATATAGTATTAGAATGGAATTTATTTCGCAGAATGATAAATGCAGCCAGTGAAATCTAGTCAGTGAAAAATGACTGCACAATGATTAATAGACTTCCCATTTCACAAGAATTTAAGACAGTTTACAATAATATTAATAAAAAAAAAAACCCAACAATCTCAGCTGTCCAAATGAATTAGGTAGCCCAAGCTTCATCAAATGCTTGATAGAAGAAGGTTTTTAAAAGCAAAGTGCTTGAGGGTATTCCTTACAGTATTTTGGAGACCAGGTTTGTTGTCCTCCCACTCCTTTTACCTTTCATGGGTAGGGTCACTCAGCACTCATCTTAAAGATGACACAAGGTTGACTGAGTTGAGGTTGTGGAGATGATCTTGTGGGTATAATATGATCTTGTTTTCAAAATAAAGGAGTATATTTCTTGCCCACAAGATGCTTACCATCTAAAATTTGACCGAAAGAATTGGAAAAGAAATGGAGATAAAATTAGATATTGTGGGAAGAAATAACCATCTTGTTCAGTTCCAGCTGGGAGAAAGACACTGGAAACATGGAGGTTGATTGGAAAGACGGTTTAATAATGAACAAAACCACCAAGCACATAGTTCTGGTGCAGCTGACCACATGGAGTTGTTTTGTAGATAGGCTGGCCCAGTCTTTCTTAATGGGCACAAAATATCTGCTGGGGCTATTAAGGAAAGTGGGGGTTGCTTTCTGTCTCCAAGAGCATGTTCCTCCATTTTTCCTTTTGGGAAATATAATAGTCTGCCTTTTTTAAATAGTCCTCAAAATATATCATTCTTTTGGGGGGGTGGGGGTGGCTTCCCACAATATAATACTTCCTCCAGGACAGTTTGTATTTGGTCTTAGACTCCTTGATGCATGTAAAGAGTCAAATTGTTTATATTTTTCTTTAGTTGCTTATAACATTATTATCTTTACTGTGATATTTTCCATTGTTAGGTAATGCGTATTGTTTCCTGTATTAAAATAATATTGTTTCTTTAAAGAAACAATCTGCTTTTGGTAGCTACAGTTAGATGGAGCCTTGATGCAGTGTGTGTTAATTATAATATATGCAACTGAGTGAGTGAACCTCATACCCAAACTATCTATTGCTGAACTACAGTTGTTGGAGTTCCAATGAGCATGGCTGGTGGCAAATGGCCATGGCAATTCAGCAATTTCTGGTGGGTCAACAGGTCCCAATCCTTGTTTTTAACTATAAAAATAACCTCTTGTCCAGTGCTGTTTATTTCCTTACTGCTAGATTCATATCCTACCTTTCCTTCAAGAGCTCAAAGTGATATACTTCATCCTTAGTTTTCCCATGTGAGGGAAAGAAACAATCACTTGTGTGCAGTGGTGGGATTCAAATTTTTTTACTACTGGTTCTGTGGGCGTGGATTGGTGGGCACCGCCAGGGGGTGTGACAGGAAGGGGCAGGGCATGATCAAAAAAATAATTTGAGCAGGGGTTTTGTTTTGTTTTTATGGCCAGCCAACACTTAAAGTTTTTGAGTTCTCTATAAAGTAGATACTCATTCACTTCTCTTGCTAGGATAATACCCCTTTACAGCTGTTAATCTTTATATAATTCACATTTCTTCTCCATTCTTACCTCTGACTAAAAAATCAATATGGTATTCCCATAATATATTAGTTCATCATATGTCCTTTTTCTTTTGTTTTCTTTTCCCGTTATTTCATCAGAAACATTTTAGGTATAAAGGAAAGCTTAGTCTTTGTGTTGCTAGGCCAAATTTTGGGAAACAGAAATTTAGAGTGAGTTTGAAAAAGGGGACTTGAGGTAAAACAGTGAGTGAAATTGCCTGGTTTTCTTTATTTCTTTCTGCTGTTGGAGTGAAAGACTGATGCTAACCATCATCCCTGGAATGAACATTTATTTTTGATGAAGCATTGTTCCAGACCACTGGATGATTTCAGCTGCAGTCTCTGGACAGGTTGTACCTGGACATAGGGCCTTAATTTATTATTCATTTTCTGATGAATATGAACCACTTCCCTTGTCATGACATTGCCTTATGAAATTATACTTGCCCATCTCTTATCAACTCTGTGATACAATCTCTGTGAACCTTAATTGTATTTAGCTTCCTTTTCTGACTTAATGCCCTGCAATTTCTGCCAGGTGTTTCTCTTTGCACTCTCTTCCTTTTTTCCATTGGATGATCAGTTCCTCATTCCTATCTTTGGCTTTCTTCTTCTTTGTAGTTTTATTTATTTATTTATTCATCTTGGGATATTTTGATTTAATATAGGGCTCGATAGGAGTTTTGTTTTCCTTTGTGGCTTGTGGTTGCCATTCAGGAGACAACCTGAAGATTATTCTGTGTTCTGTGCCACTTTTAACTCATCATTTCTTTTCACTGCTTTACAGCCTCCATTTGTCTGCTCAGCCTAATTTGATTCAGGTCTTGTAGAACATATGCAGGATGGGCTATATTTTATCAATTTAAATGCCCGCCTTTGAATCTGTATCTTTTTTCTTTATTAATTAATTCTATTAATCTGCATTTTTTTAGAAGATATGAGTGCTTATGAATTTCCTCTTTCTTATAAAATGCTGGCAGTTATCTAGATTAAATGAGATTTCTATTATCCTCTTTAATCAATAGGTGGTGCTAATCAGAAATTTTTTTTTGTATGCCTCTGTATGCGTGTGTGTGTGTGTGTGTGTTCAATATTAATTATAATACAGTGATCTTACATATTGCCACAACATGATAAGAAGTTATTGAACAAAGAGGGCTGTAGTGTAACTCAGAAGTGCCCTTATCATTACATGTTCTATGGATATATGCATTTAGAGGTTTGTGTTTGGATGACCTATTGTTAGGTAAAGCCCCAGGAGCATGGTGGCTCACATGGTTAGGATGTTGGGTGGATGATCAGCAAGCCCTGGTTTGAGATCCGTGTGCTGTTGTATGACAAGGTGAGCTCCAGTCATTTGCTCCAGCTGCTTCCAACATAGCAGTTCGAAAGTGTGCATTCACAAGTAGATAGGTTCCATTTTGTCGGGCACATTAATGGGGACATGAAAGCAGCCCCCAATCAGGTGTCCTCTAGGCAACAGTGATGTCACTGGCTAATCCTTTCAACCAAGAAACTCCTTGGTGCTTCTGATATGAATGCGAGCAAGATAAACCATCCCATTGAGTGTCAATGTCACAATCTGTTTCCCAGTGGTTTGGGATCCCAGTTAAGGAACTCTCCAAGGCAAACCATTGGTAAATCTTTTATATGTGATAATCTATAACAAGGGAACATAAAAACTATCCAATGTAGAGCAGAAATCTTGCCATATTGTTAATGAGTATAGTTTATTTTAATAAACATGATCTGTATTGTTTATTTGTGTGTATTTGATTAGCTACATCAGCATTCATCAAGTATATATATATATAGCACTCAGTTTCATTCCGAATAGGGGTTAGCAGGAAAAAAAAAAACCTACTTAAATTAATTTCTGTATAGTATATTTTGCAAATAAAAATCCTTGAAGGTGATAGTTTAGGAAGGACTCCAAATAGAGTTGTTGTTTTAATCCTTTCCTAGCCTTTGCCTGGAATAGGGATCCCCAACCTTTTGACTCTAGTGAGATACTTGGAATTTTAAGTGCATGTTGAAAGCTCTATTCCAAAATGGAGGTCATGTCACAATGCAACCAGTTATTGAAACCCAAAATAGTTAGCTTTCTCCCCTTAGTCCTTAAATATTTGATCATTTCAACTTACAGGTGTCCTTTTTTGTGGGCAGGGAATCATATTTCCATGTCTATAACAAAGTTCTGGCTGCAGACCTTGATCATTTTTGTTTTCTAAGAATTTCCTGAGGTATGTAAAGAGCTCATGCTTAAAAATAAAGATGCCATGCTTTTATCTTCTACAAATTTTTTTTTTAATTTTTATCTTTTAAAAAATTATAATAACTTTTTCCAAAGAAAAATCAAGGTGGGAGGCAATGAGTTTAGTGGTTGTCATGGAGATGTACATTCCAGTCCATGACAAGTACCATGTTGGGAATCAAGAATCTAGAAAATCAGATAGAAAAGCTCTACTATTTGTTCTTATTCAACTTAAAATTGTATGTTTTGATGCAGTGTACGGTTGTTCTAGTTTGGTGTGACTTTATGTTCTGCACAGTACACCAGAGGTGGGTTTCAGCAGGTTCTGACCAGTTCTGGAGAACCGGCAGCGGAAAGTTTGGAGAACCAATAAATACCACCTCTGACTGGCCCCACCCCCATCTATTCTCTGCCTCCTGAGTCCCAGATGATCGGGAGGAAATGGGATTTTGCAGTATCCTTCCCCTGGAGTGGGGAGGGAATGGAGATTTTACAGTATCCTTCCGCTGCCATACCCACCAAGCCATGCCATGCCCACCAAACCACGCCCACAGAACCGGTAGTAAAAAATTTGAATTTTTTTTTCAATTTGAAACCCACCACTGCAGTACACCTTCTGATCTTTTGAAGCAGTTAGGCTGTTACAATTTCCTAGTGTATTATTAAAGCAACATATAGATTTAAAGCCAGAAATATTTTTGCTAGGTGTACTACCAGAAAAATATGATAAAGGGAATATATATTTAATATTACATATCTTGACAGCAGCAAGAATTGTATTTGCACAACATTGGAAAAATAAGGAAATACCTACAGAAGAAAATATAATTTAAAAAATACTAGATTGTGCAGAAGTGGATAGTTTGACAAGATAAAGGATAAAGAAGATACAGAATACTTTTAAACATGGGATTGGTTTTATCAATGGTTAGACAATAGAGGTAGAGATTAGAAATTGGAAATCATGATTATGTATACGTAAATTGACCCAAATAATACACTGTTTACCAAGCACTTAACGTATATTAAAGAAAATGTATAAATAAAATATATAAAAAAGAAAGAAAATAAGGCATAGCTGGTTCCAAGAATAACTACTTAGATTCTAGGGAGTTTCTGACATTGTATTAGTGTATTTGTATTACTTTATTTTAGAAGACATGCATTTTTATTTTACAGACTCTAGTCTTGCATAGATTATTAATATACATTATTATAGCAGCTTATGTTATAGCTTTAATAGAGACTCTGCTATGTTGGTATTTTACTCCATCCATTTGGTTTACTTTTGTGTTGCATGTTGTTGCTGGTTGTTGACTGGGAAAAAAAAGAATCTAGAAAATCCTATAGAAAAGCTTTACTACTTGTTCTTATTCAACTTAAAAGTGTATGTTTTGATGCGGTATAGAATTGTGTTGCCTAGCACTTCTAGTTTGGTGTGTCTTTATGTTCTGCACAGTATACCTTCTGATCTTTTGAAGCAGTTAGGTTGCTATGATTCCCAAGTGTATTAGTCATTCAACATAAACTTCTTTTTTAAATGCATCAGTGAAATTTGAAAAAAAAAATGATTTCAGAGAGGTTTTCACAGAACCTGGGGCCTATTGATGTGTTGAACTCCTTTAGCCAGTAGAGGTCCCTTCATCCCATAAGCATCAACAAGCGGGATATATATTGCTAGCCAAATCCTCACCCCTTTTGGGGATATGTTTGTATCTCTGGGCGGTGAATCAGTCATAGAAATTATGTAGGAGTGTGGAGAAACTGAAATTTCCTGCTTTTGAGGGGAAATGTATCTCTTTTCCACTTTGCAAGAAGGTTGCTTCCTTAGGTGCCTAGAAATCATTTTTAACCTGGGAAATAGCATTTTGCAAGTCTGTACTGTAAGGACATGAGGATTTCTAGTAAACTGGTAACATATATACAAATAAGGTCTCTGTACAATTTGAGTTCAGAAGAAACAAATAGTTTCATTTTGTTCCCAGTTAAGGAAAGTGATATTTGAATTAAATTGTTGAAATGTTCTAACATTAAGCGTATGGGGTGGAAAATAGCTCATATTTTCAATACAAAATAGGTGAGTACAGTGCATCAGAGAGGAAGATGTGTCCTGGTATAAAGACACACCTATCCTCTTGAAATAATTGCTCAGTAAATTAAAATTTTAAATGAGAATACATGCTATTTTAATTTGCATATTCTACACGGGTTAAAAAAACAATAACTCAAAATATCTGATAGACTGTAGACTATTTTTGTGTGATGTCGTCATCTGACCTACAAAATACCTCCGCCACGCATTCTGTATTATCCTATAGAAGATTAAATAAGGTCCCAGCTCGTTATGAAGGTGTTCTGGTTTCAACCTTGGTGTTGACACCTGCCTTGTCTTGCCTTCCTTCCTTAAATCTCTTTCTCCATATACTTTGATCTTAGCAACATCAGGTATAGCTGTGTCTCCTCTCTTCCTATTTTTTAATTTTCCATAATGACACAATAAAATATTTATCTGGTCAAGTCAGACCTTGGGAAGATAACTTTCATTGAAATGCTCACTTCCACATAAGAAGTGGTTGGAAAAGAGATATAAATGACTGATACCATAATTATGTATAAATGATTATTACTATATTGATTCAGTAATGATATGTTAGAATGGTTTGGATGAAGATGAAGATAGAAGAAACATATGGAAGATGGAGAAGAAGCATAGAAGATAACACCGAGATGTCACAGGGAAGGGAGGATTGATGTATTAAATGTTTGTTTGTCTTAAAAAAAAAAAAGAAGTGGAATAGGACCACTTTAAGAGATAATTGCTGCCTGCCTCATGTATAGATAGAAAGACTAATCCACAGGTTCATGTTCAGGTAGGTAGATTAATCCAATATCTGATAAAAAAAGCTTTCCTTACTCATAGGAAAACCTTAATGACAAATTAAAGTGCTAACAATTTGTTGGATTCTCATGATATCCAGAATCAGGCAACAATCTTACTTTACCTTATAATAAGGTTGTCCCCTTGACTTGGAACTTCTGCAGTAGAAAATGGCAGCCTGAAGGATCCTGTTGCAAGGATACCCTGCCTAGGCTGGCAAATGGCAAATATAGTTTTAAAAACATAAAATTGGTGGAGTTTTAATGTTTTAATTAATTTTTACTTATATTATAACTTGTAAGTTGCCCAGTCACCTTATAGGGGAGGTGGGCGGCATAAAAATCTAACAAAACAAATAAGTAAAGAAAGCTAAGCTGCCATGAACCTTGTTTCTCTTTCATTCCTGATTCTCAACGGCATATTTATCTAAGAGTAGAATGAGCGATCTGGAGGAAGAAAAATGACCAGTTCTATATATAAAGCCCTTACTCTCCTTAGATTATCTGCATGTTAACCATTTCAAGTTTTTTCTACTACCTGACAAGTATTGTGGAAAATCAAATTGACATTGGACCCAGCTGGCTGTCCTGATTTATTTATATATATTTAGATATGTTCCATTAAAAAATGGCTCATGAAAAAAAATTAAATTGTCCAAATCACAAAATACCAGCAAGTTTAAAAATAGTTAAATAGAGAAGAACAAAACAAAGGAATAATTTACAAATCATTTAATGCTCCTTTATTTAGAACTGCAGAGATGAAATACATTGTTATTAGAGAAAGTGGCCCTAAATAAACAATTTTACAAAATTTTAATGGTTGTATATCAATTACACTTCCAGATGGGGAATTTTGTGATTGCTGACAGAACATTTCACCATTGCTGCATTAATAGAAGTCAAGCAATATAAAATATTCAAACCAGATATGGAGTAAAGGTTAAAAACGAGGGATCTTTGTCATGGCCAAAGTGATCATGGCCCCACTGGTTACAGAATTTTGTTTTAATTGTTGAGATCTCATGAGATCACCATATTTGATGAGATCCCAGCCATATGAAAAATAATTTCATGAGATTTGGAGACATGTAGAAAATCATGTGCAATTTTAGGAATGAGATTTTATTTATTTTTAATCTACATTTATTAGTCCCTGTATCTGAAAAGTTTGCTGACTCGTGACATGTTTCTAGTGCCTAAACACTTAACAACAGTAGGATATCCATCTGAGGCAGCACTGTTACCTAGTCTATTAGGTGTTAAATCAATTTTTGCTACTTTTTCCAGGTTGTTCAGCTATTTCTCTGACGAGTTTACATGGGTGAAACATGATTAAACTACACCTCAGTTAATGATACCTTGTACTCTTAATTGTGCTTTCTCTGATAATAAATTACATGGCAGCACCTGTCTGGTGGAATTTTGTACAATTTACATACCATTTCGTAAACAGAAAAATCAAGCAAAATTAGGCATTAAATTCCTGTTATAAATCAGGCTTCCGAAAAGGCAAAATTAGTAAAGAACATAAATCCAAACTATATGTGCATTAGATGAAGTAGACTCTTGCATGTGTGAATCTCAATTTTTAGTTTATTCTTATTTAACTGCTGGAATTTATCCAAAGAGAAGCTAGTTCCGATTCGCTTTCTCACCTTGATTGAATACTTAGTGTCTTATCTCTGATGTTCACAGGAGTGCAAAAACAATAGAAAGTGCTGGATTTCTTTCAATTAGCTGTTTCTTAGCTGATAAACTACAGTGTAGTTGCTTAGTTGTGCTTTAGCAAGTTGTGTAAAACAAGTCCAGTGGTGGGTTGCCCCCGGTTCGGACCGGTTCTATAGAACCGGTAGTAAAACTGGTGGGAGGCTCCGCCCACTGACCCTGACATCATCAGAAGCGATCTGCGCGATCCCGTTGTGAACTGGTAGTAAAGGTAAGTAGAACCCACCCCTGAGCAAGTCATAGTTAACCGTTATGTTTTGCAAATTACGAGCTATAGCTGGATGTATTGTGTCAATACTGCCATGATAAAAAAAAACAACTGTAGCTTAAGGCACAGTGCAGACAGTCCCCTACTTACGAACAGGTTATGGTCTAAGGCAGGGCTGTAAAACTCAAGGCCTGTGGGCCAGATCTGGCTCGCGAGGTGCTTAGAACTGGCCCAGATTGCAGGAGGCTGTTGCATCCCAAAATGGAGCTTGCGAGAGCTGCATGCGGCCCTCCCGGGCTCCGTTTTCACTGGCAGAGAGTTGCAGGAGGCTGTCACAGCCAGAAATAGAGCTCGGGAGCCCATTTTCACTGGCACAGCGCTCGGGCCACCACAGCTGCCCCCAACACAAGCGACATTGAGCTGGCCATACCCATCCTGGCCATGCCCTCCCTGCCCCCCCTAGGTCAAATACAACCCTGATGTGGCCCTCAAGTTTGACACCCCTGTTCTAAGGGGCAGTTTATAGGAATGTTTTCAGAGGTGATATTCAGCTGGTTTGGACCGATTTGCCCGAACCGGTAGCGGAAATCGCAGGTGGCCCTGCCCACCCACCCTGGCTCTATACCCTCCTATTTAGGCACGTTTTTGAGGCCGGGCACATGTGTGGAAGGCATGCATGCCAGCAAAGTGCATGCGCAGAAAGCTGGGCATATGCGTGGACGTGGCACGTTTGAGCAAAGCGAGCACGCGTGTGCGCACACTCACATTTGCGAACTAGTAGGGAAAGTAAGTGAATCCCATCCCTGAATGTTTTGTTTCTAACTCCAACTAAGTATTAAAAAATGCACAGTACAGTTCTTATCTTACATGTTAAGTTACGTTTCTTCTCCATCCAATCGATTGCATACTTACGCCCTCCAAACTGCAGTGAGCACCTCAGCTTCCTGCAGGCAGCTGAGGCGATTTTCTCCCAGCAGTGGGGTTCTGAAGACTTCTCCTGTATTGATCTCCAGGTTTTAATCACTGGCCAGGGCAGGTCAGTCAATCCATGGGCTCTTGGGAACCACATTGGGAAGAGCTGCTGGCAAGGCAACTGAGCACTTCCACTGTGCACGACTTGCAAGCAAGGTGATGAGGCACATGCTATTTGGCTTGAACTCATGTGCAGCCCTGTGCCATTCCATTCTTCACAGGGATAAGAGACGTGAATTTGGTGGAGGTTTCCCAGCAGTGGAGGCCTTCAGCTCCAGGTTCTGATGATCATTCTCATACCCCCTATTTCCCCACTACAAGCCTTTCTGGGTGTGCCAGTAGCTCACCTTTATTGTTTCTTCCCCAATCAAGCCTCCTCTTGGGTGGAGCAGACTCCTCCCTGCCTCAGTGATCTTTTCCCCTGTCAGGATGCTTGAATCCACTTTTGGGTGGGTCTGTGCTCACTTCACTTGGCCAAGATGTTATTTCAGCCCCTCAGGTGTGTGGCATGGTTGTCCTTCCCAACAGGAGGCTTGCAGCATGCCAAAAACTAATTCTATTCCACCTGCCTTCTAGGTCAGAGTTCTGCACGGGTTTGTTGTATCAGCAAAAGTTCGTAACTCAAAAATTCATAAATAGGGGACCGTCCACATAAGAGTACAGAAGTCTGATTTAACTCATCGGCCTAATGTGGCCATGTGTTATTCCCATTCTTTGGCATTTTTTTTTCCATATGGGTTCATACAAAGAACCCAGGATTTTTCAAATTATTTTTTTATATGCATCCTGGAAATTGTGACTTGAATTCTGACTAAGAAATGAAGAATTCTGATCTACAATCAAAGTGCAATTTTATCGTTTCCTTGACTTGGATCTTGGCCAACCCTGGAAATGCTGTTAGAACCTACAGCAGAAGAGAAAGTGAAATACACAAACTCAATTCCCTCATTCTTGATTTGATAAAACCTAAAATGCATTCAATATATTGGGTATTTTTCTCATTGCTATTAAGTCTCTTCCTAGAATTTTATTTGGCAAAGTGAGCAGAGAAATGGAACACATTATCCAGCCGTTGTGAATTTGTCGACTCTAATGAAAGAGACTTTGTGTATGCGTGTGCACATAGTAGTGGTTAGATACTAGTAATGATGTAGATGGGATTGACAACCTGACACAGCAATTCTTTTTTCCTGAATTCAGATTTGCAATTAATTGACGGTGTTGGACAGCGAATATTATCTCACCGACCATTATCTGCACTAAGCAGAATTACACTCCTTCAGACTTAGAGCAGTGCTTCCATCCATGACACCTACACATATTCATGGCATCTTTGCATATGACTTAACCTGGAAAGCGCAGAAAAAGGCAAATGTATTTTTTCCCTTTAAAATCTGAAATGACTTATTATTACATTAGTTGGCAGTGTAATCCTTTTCTGATGCTGGGGAACTAAGGTTGTTTGATAAGGGCCCAGGGCCCAGTGGCAGACCTATCAATTTTGGGCTAATGCAAAAGCATCTTATAAGAGCCGTGGTGGCGCAGTGGTTAGAATGCAGTACTGCAGGGCTAACTCACTGCTCACTCTAGGAGTTCAATTCTCACCGGCTCCAGGTTGACTCAGCCTTCCAACCTTCCAAGGTCACTAAAATGAGGACCCAGATTGTTGTGGGCAGTATGCTGACTCTGTAAACCGCTTAGAGAGGGCTGTAGAGCATTATGAAGCGGTATATAAGTCTTAAAGTGCTATTGTGCTATCTGGAGAGCAGGTTTAAAAAAGTCAAGATTGCAGGTCAAAAACCCCGTGATCAAAGCTCTGAACACATAATTAAGCTATGCCTATCAGAAATACTGCCTTGAAAAACCATCTGAGCATTGGCATTCTCTCCTTGTGAAACTATAATATCTGTCTCTTTGCCCTAATGTTCTCAGAAACATACATTTCAAAGGGAGCTCAGCTGACTGGTAAATGGAAAAAAAAAAAAAGCCAGTCCTTTCCTGACAGATTCAGAAGTCTCATATTCTTGTTTCTGTTCATCTTGGAAATACCTGTAGTGAATGACTGCCATTAATGAATATTTTTTTTCTGGAGTCTTTGTCTGTCTGTTCTGTCTGTCTGTCTGTCTGTCTGTCTGTCTGTCTGTCTGTCTGTCTGTCTCTATCTATCTATCTATCTATCTATCTATCTATCTGTCTGTCTGTCTATCTATCTATCATCTATCTATCATTTACCTACCTACCTACCAGTGGTGGGTTTCAAATTTTTTTACTACCGGTCCTGTGGGCATGGCTTGGTGAGCATGGCATGGCTTGGTGGGCGTGGCAGGGGAAGGATACTGTAAAATCTCCATTCCCTCCATTCCCTCCCCAATCCAGGGGAAGGTTACTGCAGAATTTCCATTTCCTCCCGATCAGCTGGGACTCAGGAGGCAGAGACTAGATGAGGGCGGGGCCAGTCAGAATTTTTACTACCAGAAATCTCAAAATTTCTGCTACTGGTTCTCCAGAACTGGTCAGAACCTGCTGAAACCCACTTCTACTACCTACCTACCTCTGTCTGTCTGTCTATCTACTGTATCTACCTACCTACCTACCTACCTACCTATCCATCCATCCATCCATCCATCCGCCCACCCATCCACCCACCCACCCACCAATCCATCCATCCATCCATCCATCCATCCATCCAACCAACCAACTAACCAACCAACCATCCATCCTGTCTACCACTATATGATTAATCTTTTTGTAAATAATTGATGCAGATGTCTTCTGTGACACACTACTTTCTTGACATTTCAGCAGAAACCATTTATTAATAATTCCATGCTAGAATCTCTTCATCAAACAGCAAAGGAGAAAAAGTATTGACCAAAGGTATGTTATTGTGCCATCAGTTGGTCTTGATATGAATTCATTACACAGTGTCCAATGTGGCAGCAGGGATCAGTCATAAGTAGCCACAAGAAGGGCCCAGAATTTTGTGCTCTTAGATGGTGACCATTGATAAACTGATTCCTATAATCACAAGTTAGTGAAAGTATCTAAAGATATTCTGCCACAAGCATCTCCAGAATATTTGCTGGAATATATTTCTCCAATAGGACACAATAACTTTGCTTAAATTTGTTGGCTTAAAGTGCTCTGGATTGATTTTGATTTCCAGTAACTGTGGCAAATCCCATTAAGTCTTTCCAGTTCTAAAAAAAGAAAAGTAATTTCACATTTTGCTTCTTTTGAAATTAGACCAATCAATCTTCTTAGCATTATTGGACATTTTTTTAAAAAATGTAAAACTAGGATACCCAGGATCATTCATTTTTATATCTTTGTATTTTTCAAGTATGGTAATTCTTCACAGTTTCAACAATTAGATTTAATATGCCTTTCTCTAGTTGCTTTTCATTTATACATGAATGAATGAAAGAGCCTACATAAAAATGGGACACTATAGAAGCAGAGATTTAATATGAGGGATAATACATTCATTTCCAAATAATTGTATGCCTTCATCGGATCCTGTTTTGAGAAACTTAATCGACTTTCATCCTAAAACTCCGAGTCATAAGGTGTAACATATTCTGAAGTAGAGAAGAATTAGTTCGGATATTAATATACTTATCAATTTTCATATTTTAAACATTTATAAGGTGAATTATTTAAATGCACTAATCCAGGGGTGTCAAACTCGATTTTATTGAGGGCCGCATCAAGGTTGTGTTTGACCTCGGGGAACCGGGGTGGGCATGACCAGGGTGAGTATGGCCATCTTGATGTCACTTGTGTCGGGGACATGTGGTGGCCAAGTGCTAAGGCAGGACTTCCCTCAGACCCTGGCTCACTCTCATTATAATCTCCTTCCTTCCTTCCTTCCTTCCTTCCTTCCTTCCTTCCTTCCTTCCTTCCTTCCTTCCTTCCTTCCCTCCCTCCCTCCCTCCCTCCCTCCCTCCCTCCCTCCCTCCCTCTTCCTTTTTCCTTCCCCTCTTTCCTTTTTTTCCTTCCTTGTTTTCTTCCCATCTTCCCATCTTTTTCTTTCCTCTTTCTCTTTCCCCTTTCCCGTCCCTTCTTGCATGCTCAAATGCAAAAGGGGTAACATTTCTCCTTTTCTTTTGTTTTTAGTTTGTTTTGCTAGCTCTCTGCCAGCGAAAATGGAGTTTGGGGGGAGGGGGGCTGCGCACAGTCCCTCCGGGCCCCATTTTCGGCCATGACAGCCTCCTGGGAGCCCCCCCACCAAAAAACTCCGTTTTCACTGGCAGAGGGCTGCAGGAGGCCATTGTGGCTGAAAATGGAATCCCGTTTTCGCTGGAGAGGCACCACAGGCCGGTCCTTTGCTGCTTCCAGGGCGGCCCCATGGGCCAGATCTAAGAACCCCACGGGCCTTGAGTTTGACACCCCTGCACTAATCTAAGTTTTCCTTTTTAATAGTATACAATGTGAATTTCAAAAGTCTTCCTTTCCAAAAATTGTAATGCAATTCAACAATTAAAATGGATGTTAGTGGAAAATAAGCGCAATATTAAGTAATATTAAATATTAATATTACTTAATATTTAAGTAATATTAAAAATGCTTTATATTGGGGAACTGATTTGCAGAAATACACATTAGACACAATTACAAGCAAAATTATTTTTTAAAGAGAATTATGTAAAATATACACCAGGTTTATTTATTTATTTATTTGGCTACATCAAGGGACCCCAATCCCCAGGCCGTGGCCTACTACCAGGCTGTGCCCTATTTGGAACTGGGCTGTGTGAGCAGCTGACTAGCACATGCACACACACGCAGCTCAGCTTGTGCAGGCAGTGAGCCAAAGTGCGTGCACATGTGCGCATGTGGCAGTCCATCACTTGTGCAGGATGATTCCCATCTTCCCCTGCCAGGCCACCAAGCCGTAAGGGTTGGGGACTGCTGGGCTACAGGCCTTGCACAAATGACTTTGGGCAGAGAATAAGCATTAAGAACACACACACACACACACACACACACAATGTATAACCCCAAGGTTATGAACCATAACCCCACTCACAAAAGAAAAAAGCATATGAGTAATAACAGAGTTCACTAACTATCTCATTATCTCATACAGACTCATAACTCATAACCCACCTCCTATAAGTAGAACTAATGATCATCACCAAACTTTCTCAAGAATTGTTGTAACTCTTCCCCTTGGTCATAAATGATGCAGGAATTGCAACTGGAGAGGGTATATATCCCTTAGGGAAATTTCTCCCCTAAGCCCATCAAATTCTCATTGATCGTGGGTCCAGTGGTCAGGAATGGGTTAACTCTCTTCTGATATCCATGGACTGAGTCTGCTAGCTGTTAAGCTCCTCCTCTTCCTCCTGCTTCCCAGCTTTCAGACTCGGTCTGATTTGGACAAGACACGGAGTTCTGAGCTGCCCATTTCTGACCGTTGGTTCTCAGGATCAATGAGACCTTTTTCTTTCAGATCGCTCCCATTTCTGTGGTTGAACTTACCAGCGTGAAGGGTCTTGTGCCCGGATCTGCCCAGTGCCTACACTATATATTTCTCTATTTATGACCAAAAGAATTCATTCATTCATTCATTCTTCTTTTGGATCATCCCTTAGTTTCCTGCCTCCTTTCCCCTTTAGCTTAATGTAATTGCTTGCTCTGTACCCTGCATACCGTTAATGTCCTTATTCCTCCACTTTTTAACATGTTCCTGGCAATCTCACCCCTACTGTCATCACAACCAAAGAAAGCAGATAAGTCTATCTCCATCCTGTTCTCCGCCTCCGAAAAGACCTGTTTTCTCAGTCTATCTCTTACACAAAACCGCTTGGCTCTGGGTGCTCCCCTGCAAATACATGATATATCATTCCTGCCCAGCAAATGGTTCCTTTTATGGTGCAGAATAGAGAAAGGATAACTTGGTATCGTATTTTCCACCTCTGTCCTGCTTCTATAATGTACATTTAAAAAAAATTGGAATAACCAAAAGCTATTCACTTTGAGATTGTCCATGCTAATTTTCCATGGTATTGTTTCAGAAATGTTCTGTGATTTTTGATACAGATAGATAGATAATGTAAATTAGCAGACAGTCCAAGCAAAGCCCAGAGCAAATTCTGATAGGGCTCTGGGTTTTGGTGTATCAGCCTTGTGACATGTGCATCCAACCTGAATCTTCGTTAAGAACACATTCCTACTTCACCTGGGTAAGCCTACAGCCAGCTTGTCCAAGTAAGTCCAGAGCAATTTCTAATACAGCTTCTGATTTGTATGTGCAAAGCCATAACTTGTGCAACCAAACCTTGATGGTAACATTAGCACAGTTTTTAAGTAAATCATCCTTCCTCAACTTGATACTGCCAACAGGTCTCAGACTTGCAACTCTCAGCCTTTGCAGGGGATTCTGAGAATTGCAGGCTCATTGCACTTAGAAACCACCATTTTTGGAAGCCTGCTTTGAAATACAGATTTGCTGCAAGATGTTCATTTTTACAGAATTGTGGATTTTAAAATTTCAGCATTCCATAATTCATCTAGCAAAAGCAATGCTGGGTAACCTAAACTGAGCAACAAAGATGATTAGGGGACTGGAGGCTAAAACATACAAAGAACGGTTGCAGGAACTGGGTATGTCTAGTTTAATGAAAAGAAGGACTAGGGGTGACATGATAGCAGCGTTCTAATATCTCAGGGGCTGCCACAAAGAAGAGGGAGTCAAGCAATTCTCCAAAGCACTTGAGGGCAGGACAAGAAGCAATGGATGGCAACTAATCAAGGAGAGAAGCAGCCTAGAACTAAGGAGAAATTTTCCGACAGTTAGAACAACTAAGCAGTGGAACAACTTGCCTCCAGAAATTGTGAAATGTTCCAATCCTGGAAGTTTTTAAGAAGATATTGGATAACCACTTGTCTGAAGTGGTGTAGGGTTTCCTGCCTAAGCAGGGGGTTGGACTAGAAGACCTCCAAGGTCCCTTCCAACTCTGTTATTCTGTTCCCTTGTGAGATGCCTCTAGTGACTGTCAGAATTCTTACTGTAGATGAATGGCTTTGCTAGGCTGTTCCATGGACAAACGGCTCTTACATTTTGTAATTGAAAATTAGGCTAGTGTGTTTCAGAACAGCCGGTGGTTTTGTGGTAACCCCAACCCTAAATTAATCTGGAAGGGACCCTGAATGACTTCTGAATGTTGTGTCTACATTAGAGGAAGGTGTTTTCCATTTTCATTCTCAGGATTGGCATGCAGGCCCAGATAGATAACTTCTTTCACTAGATGACTTCATCATTAGCTGGCAGCTATTCTCAGGGAAGTCCCTCCCCAGACATGCCACTTTAAGCCAAAAGTCTCCTCTTCGGGGTAGCTGCCCTTTGGAATTTGATAAATCACTTGAGTTCCTCATGCACTTGGTCTATGAAAAGAGAAGGGAGAGTTTGTGAAGCATTCAGCAGCCACAACTAGTGGGCTATTTCTGGCCCAATGGCCAAAACTGTATGCAGTTCTTGCCCTAAATCATGTTTCTTAGGTCTGTTTGTCTTAGAGCTAACTTCATCTGACACACTATTTTTCACAACATGATTTTTGTCACAGCATGACGTTATTTTTTTTTATTTTTACTAACGAAGAGCTTGTTACTGGCCATCAGCTTCCATGGCAAGAATACTCTCGAGTTATGGAACTAACAATTCAGCCTTCACCGCAGAAGCTACAGGAAGAGAACTGTGGAGCAGAACTGTCCACATCTGCTCCCCCCCCATCTTTTGAAGGAGAAAAGCGGAGCTGCTCTCATGGTCCCTAGACAACATATTGCTGTCATTGTTTCCCTCCCTGGAAAAAATGGTGGCCGCTACTGCTCTGAAGCAAAGAATCTCCTTTGCGCTTGTGTTGAAATACTCACACAAAGCCCCTCGTTCGGCTGCCACTTGTGCAGGAACACAGAGTCAAAGCATTTCACCGTGTAAATTTAGGGTCAGTTGAATTTCAGAGACACTATTTTTTCTTCTGTGATTTGATTTTTTTTTTGTATCATTTCATTATTTATTACTGTTTTGTATAATAAATACACGTATGCATAATTAACCTAATTAATCTTTATCACTGCTGTATGTTTATAATGCTAAGTATTGGGTTTGTTTCAGGTCTTTGGCTTAAAATGTAATTTTTTTTTTTAGTATCAGGGAACAAATGTATTGTGAAAAATAGATTACGTTCTGCCCTCTTCCCTCAAATTCCGTTTTTCCAAAGATAAATGTTACAATCTGTGGATTTGGATTAATACACCCTTTTTCCAAACCGAGAAAAATTTACGGTATTGAGCATATCTGTTCTGAACAAATTTGATATAAAGATAGGGTTGTGAAAAGGGATAATTTTTTATCTCGGTAATAGAAAAGTATGTCAAAAAGCGAATCAGTTCTATCAAGGACCAGGATGGCGGTTAAGAAATGGAAAAGATCTCTGCTAGCAGAGTTCCTTCTCATTTCTGACATCTAGTTGATAGAGTGTTTTGTGTTTGATTTATCAGACTAGGAGCCCAGAGTTGATTTTTGCCATTCATCAGATTTATGAATGGCTATTAACATAACGTTTTAAATTGGGGTATTTTAAATTTCTGGGATTTTAATTGGAGCCTAATTATTTAATGATTTTAAATTTTAATTGTTGTTTTGTTTCTGTGTTTTTAAATAGGCTGTACACCGCCCTGAGTCCTTCGGGAGAAGGGCGGTATAGAAATAAAATTATTATTATTATTATTATTATTATTATTATTATTATTATTATTATTATTATTATTATTATCTTCTGAATTTCTGAAGGCATAAGCTCAGATTCAGAATAGTAAATAGCACAACATTTCTATCAAATTTCTATAATATCTAGAGCTGGCCAGGTTGTTTTGGTGGTTAAGACAGACTCTCAAAAGTTTTTGTGCCTAGCCCTAACTCTAACCCTAGCAGAAATACATTCATAATAATAACAACGTGAAGAACACTGAGTGGCGGCTCAGTGGCTAAGATGCTGAGTTTATTGATCGAAAGGTCGCCAGCTCAGCGGTTTGAATCCCTAGTGCTGCGTAATGGGGTGAGCTCCTGTTACTTCTCCCAGTTTCTGCCAACCTAGCAGTTCGAAAGCACATAAAAATTGCAAGTAGAAAAATAGGGACCACCTTTGGTGGGAAGGTAAGAGCATTCCATGCTCCTTTGGTGTTTAGTCATGCCGGCCACATGACCATGGAGACGTCTTCGGACAGTGCTGGCTCTTCGGCTTTGAAACGGAGATGAGCACTGCCCCCTAGATTCGGGAACGACTAGCACATATGTGCGAGGGGAACCTTTACCTTTACCTAAAGAAAAGAACACAGCTGCCCTTTCATGACTCAAAATCAGGTTCCAGAAACTGTAGCCTCGTCAGTGATAGGGAAAGGCATAATCACAGGGACCCTGATACACAGCTACAAGTTACATAATGTTACACATTATTCATTAAATTTCCAGAATTGTTGGATTAGGTGAATATTTCTTAAGTACTTTTTTCTCCCCCATAGTAGCTATTCAGTTTAGCTTTTGTTTAAGCAACTCTGGCAAGCCGTAAGTGAGAAGAAGCTGCATAGTTGTGAATCACAGAGTGACAAAAAGGAATCAGCATGTTCTGTTCCTCCTTGCTACTAAAATAAGAATATTCTAAGTTGCATCCAAAAGGTTGGACTTGTTCCCTCCTTTCGCTAGTGACCTGCAAGGTAATGAAAAAAATTGCACTTGAGTCATGATGACGGACTTATTTATTGATGCAGTCATGTCACATTTTTGGTTGCAGGTGTCGTCCTCCCCTCATAAAACTAGTGGCATGCCTGGGGCCAGCACTTACAGATCAACATGTGTGAAATGGTTTAGGTCAGACTCTAATTTTTCTTTGTCCTTCCATAAAATGTACCTCCAAGCATTGTGACTAATTTCATAACTATTGTGATGCTGGGAAATCATCATCATCATTTAACGACCCCATAATCCCTTGCAGGGTGGTGTCTGGGCAACTGAATGGAGCTAGCAGAGTGTTTTAATGGTCGGATGCCCTTCCTGTCGCCAATGCAGGGCTTTGTTCAGCAGATAAATTCTCAGTGTGCCCAGAGAGAGAAATATCTGCCTCTACCTAAGATCGAACTCACAGCCTCCTGATTGTGAGGCGAGAGGTCCATCTCTAGGCCACCGCACCACTCCATGCTGGGAAATCTCCTTTCTTAAAAAATGAAGACTACCACATTTGGGTTGGAAAACTTTGAATTATGAGAAAAATTATGAGATTTACAGCACAGATTCTTGTGATTGTTGCATCCCACGTTAAAACACCCCCTTCTTATTTCATAACTTTACTTCTCAAATGGAGCCCCAGTTGTTTCACTTGTAACTTCCTTCTCATCTGTCTTATACTGCACATAGCTAGCAAGGCTGGAGCTTCTTAATGCCAAACAGCCCTCACTGTAATTACTGTTGTTGTTGTTGTTTTTTTACATCCCTTACCGTACCATCTGGCTTGGCCACCATAGCCCTCAAAGTTATCTGCTTGACGGGTCCATAATTGCTATGCATGGCTCCTTTCAATAGGTTAGCTAACCATCTTTGAGACTGCATGATATTTTGATAAATCAGCAATCCTTACCCCAATGATTAAGAAGGAGCTTCTATTTTAGCAGCTTGTAGAGTTGATTTTGGAATTAGCATATTGAAGTTTTAAAGGAAAGGGAACATCTGTTAATATCATTACCTTTATTTACTTTGCTTATAAAAGAACGCTCCAAGCCTTTTAATGTTGTTGATACACTTATCCAATCTGCAGAATGATTTCTTCTTCACGCAAGATTTTGTTAGGCTACTGTGTGGTATTATTTAATGACAGCTGCATCACAAATTAAATTACAACTTGTGCTCACCTACAAATTACTACTTGACTCAAAATTAAACATTTACATTAAGTAGGAGAAGAAGTATTTCTTGATGCAGGGTTGGGTGAAACAGCAAGTTGGCCAGTGAAAAGAACGAAATTACTGACTCATTCTTTTGTGTTTTTGCATAATATGTCCCCCCCTCCCCCAGTTCTAAGTAGAAACAGCTATGTCAGGATTTCATATCAGGCATTTTCCCAATCTCAATAGTAGCAGCCAATAACTTTGAATATGGCAGAGAGATGAGAAAATCAGTGTATCAATATTATGATATACCATTGTTTGCGTAAATCTTTTCAAATAGTAAGTGCCATTAAATTATTTTGATGATGGCCTAAGAGAAAAATGTTTTTTTTAGGTCAAAATTTCACAAGATTAAGGGACTTTATGAGATTTTTTTAAAATGAAAAGTTATGTAGATCTCTAACTGCCATTTAGAGATGACATCCACCAATGGTGCATTAGATTTATTGTGATGAAAATGATCCCTCAAACTTCCCCCACACTTTTTTATCATTTTTATTTTTTATTATATAAAATACACACACACACACAAAAAGAAAGAAAGAAAGAAAAGAAAATAGGAAATTAAGGGAAGGAAAGGGGACCGGGAAAAGAGGGTGTGAAATACAAGGAGAAGAGAAAAAGAAAGAGAAAGAAAAGGGGGCATTGATTTCCAACCCTTCCTAGCATAGTACAAGATAAGCACACTCCAACCTCAACTTTTTGCTTTTACACATTAATATATAACTAGCCATTTCTATAACACCAAATCTTTCTAATCAACAAAACCAAGATCGTTTTTGTCTTCACAAGCACAAATTCCAGAAGCGATATCCAAATAAGAATGTATTTTCCTCTTTAAATAAAGTTATCAATTTAAACATTCCTGCTTTATCTTCCTTGCTACGGAAATAATATGTATTTCTATTTGCATCTCGTAATCTTTGTGAATTGTCACCATTTTTATTTACAAAATCTATTGCATTCTTTCAAATTCTTTGGCCTTACTGGAAAAAAAAGGGGGCTCCCTCAAATTTCTTTTTGAATGTGATAAATAGAAAGTTTACATTTACATTTTTAATTAACTATGGCTTCTCACGTTGCCAGAATTCAATAAAAAAGTTTAACTGTAATTTATTTGTAACAAGCTGTTTACTATAATTTCTCCCCTTCTTAGATTTGTGTTATCTTACATAATACAGTTAACTTTTGTTGTTGTTAGTGCAGCATCCGAAACAACCTATTAAAAAATAACAACAGAGGAAACATCAATTAAAAGCAAGGCTGAACTGGGGAATAATGTGTACAATGTTTTGTCATTCGTGTAGATTAAAATGTAAAAGGGTTGTTATTTTGTTAGATGTCCCATACTGTATTGAGAATTTGGAATAGGTATAAAGCAAAATTGTCTCCTTTATGATTGCACAATTGACTGCCTTAATGAAAAAAAGACTTTAACAAGTTTTATTTCCACGGTACTTGGAAACCATTATTGGACTTTTTGCAAGAAACTGAAAGATCTGAAAGGTTTATTTGGAGGCTTTATAATTGGTGTTATATGGGGTTATCAAAATAATGTAAACCAATGTTAACCTTAGAGCAAAAAAATTGATGTATTTTTATATCCATATCTGTATCAGAGAAAGTTGGAAGTCATTCTTTTCCTACTTTATTTACTTTTTTTTCTTTTCTGCATTTTTACTTTTATTCTTTCCTGAGCCTTTGTTTTAATTTTCTATTTTCTGTTTATCTTTTAACTTTGAATCTTTTTTGAAAATCAATACAGTTACATAAAATAAGATTAACGTAAGATGGTATTGACCTGATTTATCCAAGTAAATCATTTGACAATTTTTGTTGTTGTTTTAAAAAATGGGGAAAAAAAGAGGTCACTAAGAGGGTAGTATTTCTAAATAGGCTTGTCAGATCAAAGCAAGAGTAATAAATATTTACAGGTGGCCTACATTCAAGATTAAAGGGTATATTTTTATAGACCCAAATTTGTCAAAATGCATAAAACATGCATAATGTGAAACTGGACAGTTCTGTACATTTGAATAAAATGTGGAAAGAAGCTAGGTGTGCTAAAATCTTGACTGAGGATGGTGTCGTTGTTGTTTTAGAATCTATGGAAATCTTCCCTAATTCTTTTCTGGACAATTCTTACCATTTTGATATGGTATATTGTGACATTATACCATAGAGATTATTTATATGAGGATTTGAGAGTATTTTAATAAAACCAAATCAAGGGGAGGCAACCTGAGGCCACCTGAGGCCCTGGATCTGATTTGCCCTAGTACTTTTTTTTTGGCAAACTTTCCCTAAAATGGAAGGTGAGGAGGGGAACCAGCCTTCTCAATGATGGTACCTGCTCTGTATCATCTCTCTGCCCTCAGATGTCTATGAAGATTCTCAGTCATCCAGGTCATGGTTGTCCCAAAGGTGCTTTGTTCAAGAGGCAACTGCACTTTCTTTTTTTTCTTTGAAGATGTTTCGCTTCTCATCCAAGAAGCTTCCTCAGCTCTGTCCACAGTGACCCTTACTACCCTGTGTGAAATAAGTATTTTTAAGGACTTTAATTTCCATAGCTTGTCATTTATATTAGAGTGGTGTGGTGGCCTAGAGGTGGAGCTCTCACCTCATAATCAGAAGGCTGTGAGTTCGATCCTAGGTAGAGGCAGATATTTCTCTGTCTGGGCACAATGAGAATATATCTGCTGCACAAAGCTCCGCATTGGCAACAAGAAAGGCATCCGGCCATTAAAACACACTGCTAGCTCCATTCAGTTGCCCAGACACCACCCTGCAAGGGATTATGGGGTCGTTAAATGATGATGATGATAGCTTGTCACTTACATTGGTACCTAGTGGACATATTAGTTGCAGATGACATAGGTAACCGTCGTCCATTTTTTTTGGAGTACAGAAAGTACTGCTATACCTGTTCATATGCCATTCAGGGTGCCTCTGTGAGCAAAAGAGATCAATCTGCTCAAAACGGTTCATTCAGAGAAACTCAATGAAAACTCAGCTGATCCTAAATAAGTCTTGTACATTTAATTTCATACTTCCTATATGAATTATGTAAAGATTTCCCGGAGCAAAAAAATCAGGACAGATAACCCATGAATCTTGGTCCCAGATACAGTAGATGATCATACTTTACTATAGAATTATTTGTGACAGGTGTTATAATATAGAAAACGTTTCCACAGTAAATCCTGGAACTTAAAACTTGTATTTCCTCTCAGATAATTCTTTTTTGGCATCATTTTAGTTTCTTCTACTTGTGCTCTTAATTCATTGTGGATTTAACTTATTTTGAAAGATCAGGAAATACAATGTAATTAAGTAAAGACAAATGACTTCCTATGCCTAGCCTACTAAAGAATAATAGCATAAACCTAAAAATATCCTAAATAGCCTGCAATTCAGTTTAATAAAGTCCAGCCAACTTATTAAAATAAACACTTCTTGGACTTCAATATTTTGTTCCAAGATTGTCTACATTTCATCGAAGCTAGCCTTGTGGTAGAATTCAGTCTATTGCTTTATTAAGCAGAACCTACATTTGAGTCTCTTTCCTTTATCAGTTGCTGTTATTGCTGCTGCATTAGTGTTTTTTTTCTCCAACACAATTCCTGTACTGGCAGGTATGGGAATAGGGATGCCAAATGAATAGAGTACAGCCCAATTAGTGCCACATGTTAACGTTGAATGTTTTAATTGAGAATAAGGTACACCTAGTTGGAGAGCTCATGTGTCTCTGTAAGTGCATATTTACGATTTGTGATTACCAGATAAATACATGCCATAAACCATTTATAACAGTGCAACTGCAAATAAAAGCAAAATATCATGCTACTGTTTTTATTTTATTTTGAGTAAATAACCTGCTCTGCTGTATGCTTTAATTAAACAGTAAAGAATCCGGTGAGTACATTTCTCTGCTGAAATCTGCATTGACTTCATATTTTTAATTCCTCCTCTTATTACAGCACAGGTGGTCCTTGACTTACAACCATAATTGAGTCCCTCAATTACAGTCATAAGTCATGATGGTCATTAAGCAGGTCATCACATAACTGCCCCCAATTTTATGCCCTTTCTTTGCAGCAGTTGTTAAGCAGTTGTTAAGTGAATCCTTTTGTTGCTATGGGTGCTTTTGCCAGAATCTGGAAGTAAATGTTGGTTTTCAGCAAAAATGTAATAAATCGTAATCAAGTGATTGTAGGGCAGGCAAACAGCCATAAATGAGAACTGTTTTCTTAGCACACAAAATGCTGTCACATGACCCCAGGAAGGCAACCATCATAACTTTGAATCCAGGTTGTAAGTACCTTTTGGGGGGATCCATCATAACTTTGAATGGTCATTAAGCTGAAGGCTACTTCAAGGATTACCTGCACAGAGAAATACATAAAGAGTTCCACTGCTATGGGAATGTATGTTTAAAAATAAAATTGCAATTCCCACTGGAATAATTGTATAAATACCCAATGAAAAATAGGTAGGCAGATCACAATTCATAAGTTTTTCAGCTTCAGATAACTCTGTAGCATGTAAAATAGCTTCAATAAAAGCAGTTTCTGGGGAAAAAAATCAATTAAGAGATTGTATCATATGACATACAGTATGAGAATAAAGGCAATCTTCATGATCAATATTGGGCTTTGATCATTTGTAGAGCGTAGGTCAAATCCATTCTCAAATTTCAAAAAGAAACAAGCTAATAAATATACATTTGCTTCTTGGAAGGGGAGTTTTGAAAAAGCTTTGTTATCAAGTATTTATTTTTTATTTACTAATGCCAAACTGTTCTGAACATTGAATTTCATAGTTATAGTGCCTTCAAAGACTACTTAACTTTCATAATGGTTGCAATAATTGTTTCTCCACTTTATATATTTATTTATTTAACAATAAAGCATACCCCTGCTTTTTCCCAACAATGCATTGTTTGGATGAAAGACAAGGGCGTCATATGTCTTAGTCTTGCACAGCTATTGGATGTTAATCTGAAACATTAAAGGGATGAAATTGAAATAATGTTACCTGCTGCAGCACTGGTGACATTTTCAAAAGAGCAAAACTTTAATAAATAAGGCATACGTTGTATAAATCTGTTTGGAATTTGGCGCTGGAGAAATAAAGTTTGTCTCTGTTACTGTCTGAATGTGTGAAAAACATTTACATTGAGATGAAAAATACCCATTTACACATGTCTGCATATCTGTGGTGAACACTGAAAACTGATGAACTTTATATTACTTTCATTTGGATGGGTTGGGCTGCTAGGATGATGGACAGGAAATTCTGTTCTCTTTGCAGTCTTCTTGCTGGATCCTTTCCATGTTCTAAAAATCTTGGGAATCTCTTCTCTCCTCCATCTTCTACCATTGTCTTCCCATTCTAGAATCTTCAGCTAAATATTCTACAGCAGATTGATTTCCTGTTTGGATTCTGAAAGTGAGACAGCTGTTTTCTTCTAAAAAGGTCACCCGGTTAGTCACCAACTGAGACTAGTTTCCAATAGAAATCTGAATACCGTATTTTTCGGTGTATAAGATGCACCGGAGTATAAGACGCACCTTAATTTTGGGGGAGGAAATCAAGAAAACAAGAATTCTACCTCTGCCTACCAGCATTTTGGAACGGTCCTGGGGAATCTGCCTGGCAGCTTTGGGGAACAAGGCGGGTGCCACGATTTGCGGCTGGTCACCCCTCTGGCCGCCCAGCAGACAGCTTAGGGCAGGCAATGGCCACAATGACTTCACTCCCCTGCAATGTAGGAGCTGCCGCCTAAGCCCTCTGTGCCCAGGAGCCGAGTTGGGAATATGCAACGGGAAGAAAAGCACTTTCAGGCAGAAGCGCTGCAATCCCCTCCCCGAACCCAAAACGGTTCCCAGTTCCCCGCTGCACATTGCAGGGGAACTGGCCACCCGCCGCCTGAAACGCGACTCTGATTATTGTGTTGGGGAATCTGGGCAACGATGGCTGGAAAGGAGGGACGTTTTTCTTTAGGAGCTCTCATTCAGCTCGCTCGGCTCCTGGGCGCAGAGGGTTTAGGTGGCAGTTCCTACATTGCAGGGAAGTGAAGTCATTGTGGCCATTGCCTGCCCTAAGCTGCCTGCTGGGCAGCCAGAGGGGTGACCAACCGCAAATCGTGGCACCCGCCTTGTTCCCCAAAGCTGCCGGACAGATTCCCCCCCCCCCCAGACCGTCCCGAAGAGGGTTGTTCCTCAGGCTGTGCCCCGACCCAGCTCCCTGCCGCCTGGAACTGCCCGAAAATGGCCAAAGGGTGGGGGCCAGCTGGTGGGCGGAGCTACATTTAGCATATAAGACGCACCCAGATTTTCACCCCCTTTTGGGGGGTAAAAAGGTGCATCTTATACACCAAAAAATACGGTAATCATTTCACTAAATTCAAATGCACATTTTATTTATTACCTTTTTATTCTGCCTCTATTGGTATTTATGTTATGTTATGTTACATTATTATATTACGTTATGTTATACTATACTGTACTGTACTGTACTGTACTGTACTGTACTGTACTGTACTACACTACACTACACTACACTACACTACACTACACTACACTATACATTATTACATAATCTATTATAAATTACTCAAGGTGGCAAACATATCTAACATTCCTTCCTCCTCCTAATTTCCCCACAACAACCCTGTGAGGTGGGCTGGGCTGAGAGAGAGGGAGTGGCCCAAAGTCACCCAACCAGCTTTCATACCTTAGGCGGGCATATTTCAATATAAGGATTGAAAACAAGCTCAGCTCACAGTTTTTAACCTGCATTTTCTATACTGCAAAAAAGCAATGTATATTTTGTTTCGTACTTCATAGATTAAAAAGAAATCTAAAGTTTGCAGCTCAGCAACATCATAATGTTTTGTCAGCTTTCATAGATTTGAAAAAAAAAATATCAGGCTTGGGAGAGTATTCCAATAAAACTCTACATTTGACTTGCCTCATTGAAGGTCGTGTTAGCTGTTTTTTGGAAGAGTTGTGGCTCAGTGACAGAACATATCTGATGGAGAGAAAATTCTTGGTTCAGTTCCTGGCATCTCTGGCAAAGGGAACTTATGAAACACCTGAGATCTTGCGGGCTTGGTACCTGTCAGGGTGCCTCTTTCCTGTTCTTTGCTATTAGAACTCAGGCACATTTGTAGGGAAATGCTGTAAATCAGAGATGTCCAACCTTGGCAACTTGAAGACCTGTGGACTTCATCTCCCAGAATTCTGGCTGGGGAATTCTTGGAGTTGAAGTCCACACTGGCTAGGGAATTCTGGAAGTTGAAGTCCACACTGGCTAGGGAATTCTGGGAGTTGAGGTCCACGCTGGCTGGGGAATTCTGGGAGTTGAAGCCCACAAGTCTTCAAGTTGCCAAGGTTGGATGCCCCTGTGGTAAATGCAGGCCGGGCCCTGTGCCTGCTGATGGAATATGAAATAGGATCATAAATTTCTTAAGTGACAATCAGTGAAGCTCAGTGCCTGATCCACGTGTGGCTGCACAAAACAAAAACAGTAACTAATGAATGTGTTTTTCTTTGAGCAGGAGTTAAATACCCTTGTGGGTACGAGCAGCAGATGGTGTCAAGGCTGCCAGAAATTTTGGAACTTGTCCCAAACATTTCTTATTTGAAAGGGGGGGGGAATCCTCAGGGAATGCAAAATTGGCATGAGAATAATCCAGCGTTAGGAATCTTCCTTCCTTCTGACATTCAGATTTAGCTTTTAAGGCTCACAGGCCAAATTACCCAAAACATTTTTCATATTATTGTAAAATCAAGTGTGTGTGCCTGAATTGTCTAAGACTTGGAATTATTATCAGTCTGTGACTATTTTGTACATAGATTCACAGTGGAATATGGGGAAGCTGCTCTGCGCGTCTATCGTTCACTATTTCAAGTGCTGAAAAATGGGAGACAACTGGCTTTATTTTTGCAATCCAAACACCCCCCCCCCTTGAACCGGCCTTTTCAGTTTGAGTTATTTCCATAATTCACACTTCACAGAATGAATTAGGAAGCCAAAAGATTTTGTGTAAAGAACTCACTCCACTCCAGGCTAGAGATAAAAACACTTCTTGGCCAGTGAAAACTCCACAGATACTGTAAGTGGCTCCACTCATTCAGATGGGCTTTGGGAACGGATTTGAAGTGGGTAATGACAGTTTTTCTTGGTTCTGCTTCTTGTAACTATTTCTGTGATTCCTGGCATGACATTTCTAGCTTTGCATCTTGAATTGATTTCTTGCTTCTTGTGTAATGATTATCTATTGATTATCTTCGACAAGGAGGAAGATTGGTCTCACAACTCCTAAAGTCCATATCAGCATGATCCAAATCTAGATAATATTTAGTTTCAGATTGGCATAAATGTTTAGGCTTGAAGCTTAAGTTTCAGAAAGTGCTGGAATGAGAATTGTATGCTACTTTTTTCCCATTAAACATAAATTCTGCCATTGTTGAATATGTTAATTTCCCTGCATTATATTCTAGTATTTCAGGAATTGATGTGTTTGGAGCTGTAGAAAGTCAGCGCCTACCCCTCCTGGAAGAATGAAATATTTTGGGAAATATTAAAAAAGGCAGAATATTATATTTCTCCAAAGGGAGAAATGGAGAAACATGTTTTTTTAGAAGCAGAAAGCAGCCCCCACTTTCCTTAAAAGCCCACAGTAGATGCCAGTACATAAGAGATTAAACAGTTTATTGAAAGAGGAAGACAAGTATCTAGATAGCTCTATTCTTAGGCAAAGCAAATATTGCAGGTAGAAATCCATTCAAGACGGGATATTTTGAAACTCCCTGCAGCAAAGTCTGAACAAAGGCAGAATGGTAGGATTAGAAGCAGCCCCCTCACTCAAGATCCCAAACAGGACGAAAGCCATAATAATACACAATAAGAATTGCCCAACACCCTTTCAGAACACAAGCCCTTCATTGTACCATCCCAGAGCAGTCCAAATTTCACCTAGGAGCTCAGATAAACAATAAGCCAGAGATTAACCAGATTACCTCAGACAAATAGCTAGGATTTGCATTTCCTTTTTTGCCTATAGAGCCAGTTATGACCGCTACATAACCCCTACATGATCCCATAGGAATCTGACAACAGCCAGTAGAATACATGTTCTTGCACAGGAACAGGAAGTTCAAGTGCAAAGCCCAAAGAAGGTATAACCCCTCCCCCGCACTCTCAACTCCGTTTTGTCAGCTGCACCAGAACCACAAACCCATGTGGTTCTACTTCATCAATAAACCACCTTTCCAATCAGCCTCCATGTTTCCAGTGTCTTTCTCCCAGCTTGGAACTGAACCAGATGGATATTTCTTCCCACAGAGGTGATCCAGAAAGAAAGCTTCCGATCATAGAGGTGGGACCTCTGAGATGATTTCATGATGTGTCAGGATGTCTTTTTAAAAAAACTTTGATTAGTGAAATACACAAATACTACGACACCTCAAATAATACAAAAGAGAAAGCATATTAATACAGTCAAGCAAGAAAATCTAAATTTATAATGATTAAAATAAAATAAATGTGATAATACCTAATTTACTGAAAAAAAAATCTATGTACCAACTGCAGTTAACAATAGAAAAATAATTCAGTCCTAAAAGCTTATCATTAAATCTAGATGAGAAACATATTGCTCATCTTCTGTTTTAGAACAGAGATCTTCTGTTTTAGAACAGAAAAACAAAAATAAACAACTCATATCTTGGATCCGTTCTTTGAAACCAGGAGAGTTTTTCCACAATTATGAGCAGTTATCCTTTTTGCCATACCCACTCCTTCATAGACCCAAAGCTTTTCACAAAATGACCAATTTTAGATATGTAGTTCAATATCACTTTTAATTCCTTAACTATAATATTTCTTCCCTACATTGTATTGACACATGTAAACAAGTCTATAGCTGGGCAAAAACAGATTATATGAGTTAAAGAACCTTCAGATTTCTTTAAATGCCAGCATAAAATTTTTTAAGGTCCATCTCTTTTTAAACATTATTTGAGGGGGTCCAATAATCATCATGATCCTTAAAAGATGCAGATGAAAAGAAATCAAAACTTTAATTTTATAAGGAATTTAAAAAATGTTGCTCCATTGTGTAGCTCAAGCATCCCAATAAAACATCTTCTCTAACCGTTGGCAGATTTGAATTATTCTACTGCATCAGTTTCTCATGTGATTTAGAAAAAAATAAATCTGCTTATTCATTGTTAATGAATGAGCTTCACAGCTTTCAGTGTTGGAAATGGGGATTCTTATATAGCATATTTGGGCTCTATAACTTGCCAAAATTTTCATTTTTTTACAATTTATTAAAAATTTAAAAATAAAGATAAAAACTAACAAAAAGAAAAAAAAGGAGAAAAAGGCAAAGCTAAAAAAAAAAACCCCAAAGAAAAGAAAGAAAATATTTAAAAAGTAAATTCCAATTTTCTTTACAGCAGTTCTAAATTTACCTCTTACTGTATGGTTGCAACATACAGTACATCTCTCATTTTTTCTCTTATTCATTTTTTTTCAAATAATAATAACCATAAATCATAAGTTCATTCTTTTCTGTGTCACTTATAAAGTCTATAAGCAATAAATATAGATACTGTAATGTTTTTTCTTTGATCAAAGAAGTCAATTTGGCCACCCCAAACTCTTATCATCTTCACCATCCATTCTTATGTTGTAACATCAAAACTTTTCACTTTTATGCATATATTAATCTCACTGCAATTATCATGTGTAAAAACAAAGTTCCATGACTATTTTTCTAACTGTTTATTAATCAGTCAAAAAAGAAAAACCTCTGTTTCAACTTTGTATTAATTTTTAAAATATTCTGAATTAGTGTGCATTTATTTGAATCCAAAAACTTTGTTTTTACACATCCAGCAAGCATGATAAAAAAAAAGTCCTTTCTAGTTGTTTGCATTTCTAACATACATTTGAATTACCTTTATAAATTCTAGACAATTTCTCCAGTGACATATACCAATAATACTTAATTTTGGAGAAGTTCTTTTTAAGATTATAACATAGTATAAATTTCAATCCGTTCAACCACATATTCTCCCTCTGCCCCTTTTTTATATTGTAATCAAAAATTTTGCTTCATTTTATTTTATGATTTATTTATTTGTTAAATTTACATGCCACTCATTTCCCCAATAAGGCAACTCTGGGCATCTTAAAAACCATAAAAAAATAAATAGAAAAACGTTTTAAAAACTATGCAAAAACCTAGAACCATAGATATGGACTGCATAGGGATGCAGTTGGGAGTTCGATCCTGATGGGATTTAATGTTGACTCAGCCTTCCATCCTTCTGAAGTCGGTAAAATGAATATCCAGATTGTTGGGAGCAATATGCTGACATTGAAAACCACCCAGAGAGTGCTGTAAAACACTATGGGGTGATATATAAGTCTAAGTGTTATTGCTATTGCTACTTCAGTTTTTGTTTTCAGAGTGTTACATGCTTGCTTTCCATATGAAGCTAAAGAAGGAAATGATCCTAAAAAAGTCTTGTTTAAAGGCAAAATATTAAATAAAATAAAAGCACAGTGAAATATCCCAAAATTTGGGAGGTTGAAGTCACTGTAATCATAAGGTAACTTCAATTTTTCTGAGGATATTTGAGGGACTTCGGCCTGGCTTAAATTTTTTCTCATTAATTTATATATCTGTGTAATAGGCAATAAAATTGGAATTCCTCTTAGAATATAAATTAATCTTGATAATAAATTTCATTTTGAAAAGATTATTTTTAACAGCATAATAGCACTAAGCAGAGATCTGCTAGTTCAGGGGTGTCAAACTGGATTTCTTCGAGGGCTGGATCAGCATTGTAGTTCTCCGCGAGCCGGTCCGGTGGGGGGAGCCTGGATGGATGCCTCCTGCAGCACCCTGCTGGCGAAAACAGGCCACAGGGAGAGTTTGGCTGACAGAGTGCTGCAGGAGGCTGTCCTGGCCGAAACGGGGCACAGGGAGGACATGCCCCCCATGCCCCCCCATGCCCTATTTTGGCTGCCAGAGGCACCGCAGGCTGGTCCTTTGCCACTTCCAGACCAGCCCTGCAGGCCAGATTTAAGCACCCTGCTGGCCAGATCCAGCTCACGGGCCTTGAGTTTGACACCCCTGTGCTAGCTTTTCATGTCATGTGACTTTTTTTTAAATTTGATTTATATGCCGCTCTTCTCCGGAGACTCAGAGCGGCTTACAATGCGTTAAGCAATAGCCTTCATACTTTTGTATATATATTTATACAAAGTCAGCTTATTGCCCCTACAATCTGGGTCCTCATTTTACCTACCTTTGAAAGGATGGAAGGCTGAGTCAACCTTGAGCCTGGTGAGATTTGAACTTGCAGTAATTGCAGGCAGCTGATCTTATTAACAGTGCTTTAGTCTGCTGTGCCACCAGGGCTCTTCTGCTGGGGTTCCAAGTCCCTTCATAATCTCTATCAGCCAGTTATGGTGCACAAATCCATCTGAAAGCAGACCTATCAGTTTTGCCACTGATAAGGCAATCTTGGTGGCACAAAGACTAAGTTATCCTAACAGCTCAGGGTCAGCCTCTCACCTTCCTAAGCATTATTGTGTCTGATTATATGTTCTAGAATGTGGTAAATCTCTGGATCATTTTCTAACCTGAATGGACCTCTGTATGCCCTACCTGGGAAGCAATCCAATTGAATTCTTTGGGATTTTCTTCTGAATAAAAGCACTCCAGGCCACAGCCCACATCTGGCTTTTTCAGTGAAGGAGGGCTCCACTGGGTGAATAAGAGTGACATAACTAGCCTCTGCATCTCTGATATCAACAAGAGACCTTGAAATACTTCACAGCTTTCCAGAGACTATTTTAGCTGCAAATGACAAAGGCACTGATGATTGCATTACTGTAATTCTCTGTTAATGAGAACTCCTGAGATTTCTAGCATGAACTGTGAATATACAAATAATTTCTTCTTTCAGGATGCTTGCCATGAAATGTCAATTAATTAGGTCAATTAATTAGAAAAACTAGCTTATCCCTGAGACAAAGTCTTACTTGTTCCTATTTAATGCTACTTTAAAAAAAAATGCTAGCAATTGAAATCTTAAATACTTTCAGTTCACTTTATCTGTAAACAAATGTGGTACAAAAGAATAACTAAATCCATGATTTGGCCCATTCGAGTTAAAGTTTTTTCCAGTGCATTTCTGCATTGTCTCCTTAGTTTATTGTAGAATTTTGTAAGTCTCCTTCTCTTTCTTCTTCTCCTCCTTCTCCTCTTTCTCGGGCTGCATGCAGCCCTCCTGGGCTCCATTTTTGCTGGCAGAATGTTGCAGGAGGCTGTCGCAGCCGGAAATGGAGCTCGGGAGCCTGTTTTCGCTGGCAGAGCACTTGGGGCACCAAAGGCGCCCCCGACACCTGGCCACACACACCCTAGCCCCTCCCCCCCAGGTCAAAGACAACCCTGATGCAGTCCTCAATAAAATCAAGTTTGACGTCCCTGCAATACATGGATATATGAAAAGTGTACCTAAAATTTAGTTACATTCTGTGAAGTTTTTATAATGGTTTTTAAAATGTTTTTATAATGGTTTTTTAAATGCATTGTAAGCCGCCCTTAGTCTCCGGAGAAAGGCGGCATATAAATTGAACTAACTAACTAACTAAATAAAGTTATGAAACAACAGACCGTGATATTTACACGTAGGTTGAAACTACAACCACAATTGATCGAACCAAGAAGGAGTTGTATGTTGGGAATGTGCTGCTTGCTGTCCTTGCCATATAGGCTACCATAATTGCACCATCGTTCTTTATCCAGAGGGATGAGGCTTTAATTGGGCTAAGGGACACAACAACCTTTCAATGATATGTTAATGGACACACTGCAAAAGAAGGGAAACATTTGTTTCAGGGAAATCTTATTCAAATATAAATGTGGGGGGAGGTCAGCTGAGTGTAGTTTTCAGGTTAAGTATCTTTGCCTTCAGCCCTCATCAGCTTGACCCTTATAAGTCTCAGCATTATCACATGGAGCAGTGATAGCGATCCTTTTTGGAACATAGTGCCCAAACTGGAATGTATGTGCATGTGCCGGAGCACTGGAAACCCAAAAACCAGCTGGCCAGCACGCACATGCCTGTTTTTTGGCCGTTTTCAGGCTGTTTTTCGGGCCGTTTTCTGGGCCGTTTTCTGGGCCGTTTTCAGGCCATTTCCTGGGCTGTTTTGGGGCCATTTTCCGGCTGTTTTTGGCCCATTTCCAGCAGTTTTTCAGGCGTTTTCCGCCTGTTTTTCGGGCCATTTTCAGGCCACTTTTGGGGTGTTTTCTGGTGCTCTGGCACCCGCAAAGACCACTGGCCAGAAACCAGAAGAGCAGCTAGTGATGGCACGTGTGCCCACAGAGAGGACTCTGTGTGCCACTTCTGGCACACATGCCATAGGATCACCATCACGGACATAGAGTGATCAGTTCATATGGGCATGTCATTTTTGTGGCATCTCAATAGCAGACATAATATGCAAGGGCTAGTAGAAAGCAGCCTTCTAGGAAGATGATAGCAATTTTTTATTATTATTCTGTCTTAAAAGAACTAGAGATTTTAGCTGGAGTAATTGGCAAGGTTTCCTGGTATTTATTATCTATATGCAGGATTTACCATCTTTCTGATGTCAGCAGTTTAATGTTCGTTTATATGCTTATGCTAGCATAAAAATGAACTAAAATACAAATGTATATATAACTCAGATGAATAAGAACAATGAAGATGCACTTTTTAATACAGCCTTTGTGTATTTGCTTATGATTTATGTAAATCACTATTGATAATTTAAAACACTTGTAGGTCATGAAGTTAAGAACTTAGCAGAAACCGATTTCATATTTAAAATCTGATTTAATGGCCCTTAGCAATAAACAGACCTTTGGTAAATGCTTGGCATTTTCTCTGAAACTGATAAGATTTTAACTTCTCTACCACTTTTTTTTTTTATTTAATACAAAATGCATTTAGTACCGAATGGATTCATGGATGATTTATGAGGATCTAAATATAAAAGTCATATCCTGAATAGATAGTTCAACAGTGTAATATTTAGCAATCAAGCATTTTAGAAAAACTACTGTATCCACTACAGAGATGTGAGTCTATTAGGAAGAAAAGAAACCACAGTTAGAACAAAAAAAAAATTGCTTTTACTGCTTTACTTTTATTTTCTAAAAGATTCTATTACCATCTAATATTTATTCTAAGTTCATAGTTAATTGCAAAAATTATTCTGGATGCCTTTAATTGCTGAAATCCTTGAATGATAATCCAAATTTGTGGGGGTATTTTCATGATAGCGCCATTTAATTGCATTCTGGGCAGGGTTTTTTTTCTCTCTTGGTATGGATAATAAATAAGTATCACTTTTAAATTGACTGGCAATCAACACAGTAATTGCTAGGAACTTATTTCACCAAACATCTAACATTAATGCTATCTTGTTAGTGTGATCAATAAAAAACCCCAGTGAAACTGTCACTAGTGGGTATTTTTTCTTAAGTATTAGCCATGTTCTGGGAGTCAGATAATTTCAGTTGTGCTAGGAAGATAAAACTTTAGCCTTTCTTGACATGCTGCATTCTACTTGAAGGACTGCCCTCTCCATCACAGGTTTGGGGATGATATAAGACATACAGATAAGTTCCAATTGGGAAAGTGTTTTTATTATAAATATAAATTATTGTTGTTACAAAAAAGTTCCTATCTTTAGGATTTTTACAGAAAAAAATCTTTTTTTTGCAATTAATATTCAATCAGAATTGATTTTGTCCCTAGTTCAAGCAGTTAGTTTATTATTATACATAAGAATGTTGCCTGCAAATATATGTGAACATATAGATAGATTATTTATTAACTTTAGGATGCATTACAACACATTCTAGATTTCAGGTGCCTGCAGCTGGGTTATCAAAATTTAGAATGTGCATGTCTTGCAAATTGGAGAACTAGATATATATTTGCAGGGGCCTTAAAATATGAAGATTTAAGCTGTCAAAGGAAGCTGTAGCAAGGCAGTTCTAATACAATCTATGGACATTAGCATTCCATGAGTGATTTCACTGTCAATATTTCATGTCATTAAATCTGTTGAAATAGAAAGTGATTTCCAACCCAGTGTTGAAATTTATCAGTAATTCTATCATGTCTGTGGGTTAGTCATAAATATTTTTTTTTTCTTGAATGATGTTATCTGGTCTCTTGCCTTTCTTACAAAATTGAATATTGATGCACAGTGCAAGTGGCCTGTTCGTTATAACGCTGGTGTAAAGAAAAGAAAAAAATAATCTGGAACTTGGCCCATACTTGGCCATTTCAGCATATAAACAATATTGGGTTTCAGTTTTGTAATAATATTTATAATAATTTGGAACAACATTTAAAGTTACAATGCAATATGCTGGTTATGAATTGGTGTTTTAAAACATTACAATCTATAAGTGATAAGACAATAAAGTGCAGCAATAAAAAGACAGGGAATGCATAAAATAGGTAGTTTCCGTTAAATGGCTTCATAAACCAGAGCCAGAATAAATAACTACATTTTGACCTGGAGATGAAAGAATATACTGCCAGCAGCAGTCAAAGCATCCAAGAGAAAGATTTTTGGAGCACCACAACAGAAAAGCACTCGGTTTCTTGTTTCAGATATAAATGGCATTTGGAGCAAAGCTTCCTTTTATAGCTTTTAAAGGCTGTCTGGTATCAGGAAGGGAAATGCTCTTGCAGGCATTCTGGACCCCAGATTGTTTAGGATTTTCAGTGGCATTACGGCAATCTGAGCTCAACAGCCAATAAAACATTATTAGAATGAGTATCATAATATTTCACTTATTTGACTTGGTTATAGTATTGAATGCTGCAATAATCTCATCCAGAAGTTTCCTTTTTCTACTTGGCCCCTTTTTGGCATGGATATTTTTGAGTACTAGAGAAACTCTGAACATCTATTAGTATAGTGTCAGGGGAGAGGAAAAAAAAAATCAAAATCTGCCAAGATTGGGAGGGGCAAGCAAGATGTTGTTGCACATTTATGCATAACCCAGTTCCTATCTTAGAGATCAATATTAAGCCAGTCTCCAGAAAGAATTGCTGCATTTTGTAGATCATTGGAAACTCTGAAAAAGAACATTCTTCAGAATATTCTCTTTTATAAAGAGAATGTTTATTGATAACAACAAACAACATTCTATTGTATATTAATAATATACACTGAAATGTTGTGGCCTGTCGGCTGTCAGCAGAGATAGCTGCAGAGTCAGGCGAGGAGGAGGTGGAGGGAGAGCCTGGGCTGGCTTTGGAGGCTTTGGAAGCCTCTGATAAGGAAACAGCATCAGAGACAGAGGCAGAGCCAAGGCCTTCCGTCCTCCCCCAGGTGGAGAGGCAGCTGTCTTCGGGGCCTGAGCTGAGTGGGGGGGAAGAACAGATGGGGCCCATCCCAGATGTGCATATGCATAGAGAGGAAAGGAGAGGAGAGCAAAGGAAAGCAATAAGCCGGCTCTCAGGGGAAAGAAAAACGTAGACTAGCCAGCCACTTCCTGACTGGGAAATAAATAGTAAGAGTTCGATTTCTAGTATACAGTAAGCAATTTGGATTCCTTGGCCAGAATCAAGTTTGTTGGGATGAATTACGTTTGGTTTTTGTTTTATCTACGTGAATAAAATAAATTCCTGCCCTGTTTTGAAAAGGGGTTTGTTTTACTCATGAGTAAGCGGCTTATCATTACTTGGGAAGGCTGGGTAAGAACATGAAATATTGATTATAGAAGGCATTATTATTGTTGCTGACTGGCAACAAATATCTATGGAGAAACTATAAACAGAAGAATCAGCTTGAGAAATAAGTAGAGACTATGCTTAAGGAAGACACTCACACTCACAGTCACATTCAAGGCTTCAAAGCAAGTTTTGTATTGTCCAAAAGAACTGGCAGTTATTGACCCCATCTCCAAGATTTTTATAGCAGTGCTATCCTGGATAAAAATGACGACATAGTGTCAGGAATATGTACAGGTAATCCTCAATTATGACCACAGTGGAATGCAAAATTTATGTTGCTAAGCAAGACAATTGTTAAGTGAGATGCGCCCATTTTCTGACTTTTTTTGCCACAGTTGTTAAGTGAATCACTGCAATTGTTAAACAAATTGTGTGGTTGTTAAGTGACTTTGCTTGTCAGAAGCCAGCTGAGAAGGTTATAAATGGTGATCGCATGACCCCAGGACAGTGCAACTGTCATAAATACATGCCAGTTGCCAAGTGCCCAAAATTTGATCACATGACCATGGAGATGGTGCAATAGTCATAAGTGAGAAAACAGGTCATAAATCACTTTTTTAGTGTCGTTGTAACTTTGAAAGGTCATTAAATGAATGATTGTAAGTGAAGGGTTCCCTGTATATCATATGGAATGTGTATAAATGAGTGCAGGACCATGTATGAGAACAACAGAGAGAATAGTAGTAAGTAGACTACTCTAGATCTCGCACTGTCTGTCAGAATATTTAACTGGTATGAGTTCTGAGCAAGTACAACTTGAAGGATGATGGTCATTTGTGGGGGAGATGTTTTGTTACTTCTCATGTAAAGTCCCACTAAAATGATATAAACTAAAGAACTGGCTACCTTGTATAACATGAAGAAAAATGAGATACTGAGTAAGAGGGAGAAGATTAATTTTGATAGATTTCCAGATTGACAGCAGAGACTTTTCTGAAACCTTTTTCATTTTGCTCCTCTGGAGGGAAAATCAAAATAGTTAACATTTTACTCATTTACCCATTCTCTCCTTTCTTCCTAGTGCAGTCCAAATAAACTAATAAGTAATAAACTAATACATCTGCAGCAACAAAGCTTGTTTCTGGCCAGGACAACTCCCAGTTCCCCTCTTTTTTCTGACTTTGATATTTTGGGAAAACATTTTTTTCCTTTTGAAATTTTGCTTTCATTTTTGTGAACTGGTGTGTTTTGTCACACCAGTCTGTCTGTATATCAGGGCATCAATGTGCATTGATGTGCATTCCACCAGCAATTTCAGCAGGCAAGAGTCATTTGGGACATCTGGGCGTTCCCTCGGGAAATAGTAATGTCACTAGCTAATGCTTTCAACCTGGAAGTACCTTGGTTCTTCTGACACGATGCAATGCAATTTGGGATTCTTGATACCATCATGTGATATAGCTATTGTTCCTAGTCTCTTTCTATGGAAGTAAAACTTGTTTTAGAGGAAAAATGCAGTAAAAATACAAGTAAGAGCCTTGATAGTACAGTGGTCTAATGCACCCTGTTATTAACACAGCTGCCTGCAATTACTGCAGGTTCGAATCTCACCAAGGCTCAAGGTTGACTCAGCCTTCCATCCTTTCTAAGGTAGGTAAATTGAGGACCCAGTTGTGGGGGCAATAAGCTGACTTTGTATAAATATACAAAAGGATGAAGGCTATTGCTTAGCGCATTGTAAGCCGCCCTGAGTCTCTGGAGAAGGGCGGCATATAAATCAAATTTAAAAAAAAAAAAAGTTATTCCACTGAAAAATCAGTGAAACCAAAAGGTAGAGTTTCTGACAAAAGGTCTGTACGGTGACCATTTTAGCTAGCAATAAATGAATGTACTCTGTGAAATATTGAAGGATGCGATGGCAGCTCACTAGACAATTAAATTGTTTGAACCTTGGGGTCTCATTCAAATGTAGAATAGAAAGAGGATTTGCCAATATAAAAACCGCCAAGTTAAATATTTACTCGTAGCAACCCCAAGAAAGATTAAGGTCCTCCGAATGAATTAATTTCAAGGCTGTTGTATCACTCATTGGTATCACAAGGAAACCATTCAGACTCAAAGTAATTTTTTTTTCAATTATCAAGGATCCATACAGGATTTTTAGAATTAAAATGTGTTCCTAAATAACCTATCTTCCCCATTTCAAATTCTGTACCTCCTTTGGATTTTAAGAACTCCCACCAAGAAATGGGGATCTTCTGCATGAAAATATAGATAACATATTTGTATTTAGATTATTTGCTATGTAATATAATAAACTATATAATACAGTAATAAAAGACGACTGGAGGGAGGCAAGGAGGTTTGAAAGCAACACAGTTAAAAGGATGGGACCCAAGAAGGCTTCACCGGATGTGATATCATCAAGATTATTTCATGCTAGTTGGTAGTTCGTTCAAAACAAGTTTTATTGAATAAAGAGATGTTAGAGAAGATATTGTGACTGTGGTGTCTGACAATTTAGAACGAAGAGGTAAACTGCTTGTTGTGTACAAATGAGGGAATGATTTAGGAAATCTGTACAAAATCACTAAAATGCTGTTGTTACTCTACTTGCTATATTATTTGATTCAAACGGCTTGAATGCACCAATAGGTTGAATGAGTGCCAGTAAGTGGAGGTTTAATCATGACAAGACAGAGACACCTGGCTCAGGAAATTCCTTTTCTGTGAACTAGAGAAAGTTCAGGCTTTGGATAGAATTGTCGTCATTCTGAAAGAACTAGAAACTAATCATGGGTGCTTCTTGTTTCATCACCATCATATAGCAATAGCACTAGCACTTAGACTAATATACCCCTTCATAGTGCTTTTACAGCCCTCTCTAAGCGGTTTACAGTCAGCATATTGTCCCCAACAATCTGGGTCCTCATTTTACTGACCTCGGAAGGATAGAATGCTGAGTCAACCTTGAGCTGGTGAGATTTGAACTGCCGAACTGCAGCTAGCAGTCAGCTGAAGTAGCCTGCAGTGCTGCACTCTAACCACTGCGCCACTTCGGCTAAGAATATTTTTTTTCCAGCTCCAATTAATTCATCAGAGATAACTCTTCTGGCTTTAATAGTTGTCATGCCAACAATCTCAAGATTAGATTATTACAGCATATAAACTGCCTTTGAGGATAGACTAGCCAGGTTCTGAAAAAGAGTATTATGGTAGTTTCACTGGAGACTAGTGTGCTAAATATTAAGTTCAAGATCCTTATCTTGATTTTCAGTGCCTAATATATTCTCCATGTTAATTAAGATTTAGTAGAGTGTTTTCTTGAATGTGTTGTATTCTCTATGTGCCAACTCAAGAATGAGTGGATTTATATAGATGCTGAGGTAGAATTCTCTCTCTGACATTGAACTTTTAACCAGTTGAAAACACTTCATACAGATTTTTGCTTCTCAAATTTGAATATTTGTATGTTTTGGAAATAAAAGCATGTACAGATTTTATCAAATAAAAATTATTAAAAATCTATCAGTTATAACTCTGAGCTGAGACAAAGGGCTCTAGGTTAGCATTCTTTCTGACTTGCTAGCTGCAAATCACTGCCTCAAATAATCCAACAAGACAGAATCAGGCATAGAACAGAAACACAAAACTTAGAAGAGTCATGTGGTGCAAGTATTACTAAATGTGCCATTCCAGATTACATATAATCTCAGAGAACCTAAATCTCCTTTCATGTATACATCTATCAAAACAAAGGAGAGGTTGCTTTAGAATTCTCAAACATTTTATTTGATAGGTTCACAGTGTTAAGATTGATAATATTTTAATTTATATTGATTGATTGATAAAATCCATTACATGCTTTCTTTTATATTTTTTCAAAGTGTAAGTGCGTAAGATAAAAAAACAATAAAAGACACACAAAGATAAACACATTTTTCAACAGAAATATTATGTTCTGTAACTGGTTTAAATACAGCTCCCATTTGCCATTCAGAAGACAAAGATCTCTATTATCATCATCATTTAACGACCCCATAATCCCTTGCGGGGTGGAGCCTGGGCAACTGAATGGAGCTAGCAGAGTGTTTACTGGCTGGATGCCCTTCCTGTCACCAATGCGGAGCTTTGTTCAGCAGATATATTCTCATTGTGCATAGAGAGAGAAATATCTGCCTCTACCTAGGATCTAACTCACAGCCTCCTGATTGTGAGATGAGAGCTCCACCTCTAGGCCATCCCACCACTCCAAGACAAAGATCTCTATAAACAGCGTAGAGCCTTGATAGTACAGTGGTTTAGTGCACCCTGTTATTAACACAGCTGCCTGCAATTTCTGCTGGTTCGAATCTCTCCAAGGCTCAAGGTTGACTCAGCCTTCCATCCTTTCTAAGGTAGGTGAAATGAGGACCCAGTTTGTGGGGGCAATAAGCTGACTTTGTATAAAATATACAAAAGAATGAAGGCTATTGCTTAACGCATTGTAAGCCGCCCTGAGTCTCCGGAGAAGGGCGGCATATAAATAAAAAAAAACAAAAAACAAATTCAGGACAATGTTGTCCACAACACTAAATGAAAAGGCCTGCATAAATTGGGGAATATGTTGGGAACTAGAATTTCCCAGGACAGGAATGTATTTATATCAATACTCAACAAATACTTAGTCATCTATGTATGAGATGGGCAGCCACAAAAGAAGAAAAAGGAAAGAAACATAGGAAATTACATAGGAAGTTGTCCAGTAACCTGACAGAAAGGGAGAAAAAGACAGAGGAATAAGAATAAGAGGGACCTCGCTCTCATTTTTACAAAGGGCAATCAACTGCTTTTAAGTGGCTTCATTCTAGTAAGAAATAAAGTTTCTTATGTCACCATGCTATGTTGGGGATTTTTCAGAGTTTTGGCTAGGCAGAGGAGGGAACCTGAAAGCTGGACCACCCAGGATGGATGTGTTTCATTCTTGTTACTCTTTACAGACGACATTGCCATAATTACCTGAACTGACGCTGAGGCCAGAGAGATTATCGGTCAGTTGCAAACAAAATTTAAACTTAGAAATCTAGGACATATACGGCCTTATCTAGGGCTGGATATCCTGAAAACATCTAGAGGATTTAAAATTTCACAATCTAATAAGATCTGATGTAACTGATACCACTGTACAATGTATGATTTGGATGTGTATTTTTGTTTCTGTATCTATTGTGTATATTGTCCTGCCCAATGGGGAGAATGTTAGGTTCAGCTTGCAGCTTACTCCTAACTTGTTGGTCAGGCAATATATCTGTTTCTTTAAGAAACAACTGAGCCACGTAATCAGGGTTTGCTGAACCCTGCAATTAGGCTACAGTGCATAAATAAGCAGCACAGAGAAGCGTTCCTTCTTCCTGCTTCTTCTGGATTGATACCTGATTGTATCCTGTTGCTTACTGCGTCTGTTATATGGTACTGTATACCAAGAGTTACTAAAGTCTGTTTGCTTTGGTAAGGGAAGATACTTACTGGACTGATATTACTGTTTATGACCTTGGACTGTTTTACACCGAGACTGCTTGTTATCTATAAAGTATTATTCTCACACGAGCTGGACGTTTATCTCCTTCCCTGTGTGTTTCTGCTCTGCTCGTTGCACAAGCAACAAATACTTTTTACACACACCCTAACAAAGCCCATCTAGTTCATCATTCTATGGCATTTAGTTGTTAAGGGAAGGCATCCAGGAATTTCACCAGCATGAACTGGAGTGACAACCTCTCCTACTACTGCTTGTGGTACATAAGGTCTGCTGCCTATAATTCAGGGGGCAATCAACAGCCTCCAATATCAGTAGCCACTGATAGCTATTTACATTTGCTTCCTATAGTTCCAATTTTGCAGGCAGGTTGACCTTTCCGTTATATCGTATCTCCAAAATTTATTTCCTGATCAGTCATTGCTACCTTAGGTCCCATTAATGTATTGATGTAGTCTGGATTTTTAACTTTTTATGGGGGTGGGGAGGACCAAGATGCAGCACTTCACACCTGTTTGTCATGAGCTGTGTTTTGTCGTATTGAAACCCATTCACCCAGCTTGGAGAGATCCTTCGGAGCTCTACACTATCCATTTTTTATTTTACCACCCTGAAGAGTTTGATATCATGCTACCTGCCTCTTAGCCCTAACCTCAGGTTTTTAAAATATACTTTTATACAGTGCAAGTTGAAAATATAAGTCCCTGTACTGAACTCTGGTGAAACCGCCTTTCCACATCTTGCCAGTGTGAAACTTGTCTATTTATTTAGAGGACTTGTGGGAATCCCTTGGTGGTAATGGGAAGAAGTGATTAATGTTGTGGTCTGCCAGCAGCCTGCAGACTTGGCACAGAGTTGGACAATGAGGAGGCTGGGGAGGACAATGGGCCAGTCCTGGAGTCAGGGGAAGGCCAGGACGAGGGCTCTGCATCGGAGGCAGAGATGGGGCCAGGGCCATCTAGGAGTGATGCGCAGACTCCGAAGCCTCCAGAGGCAGACAGCAGAGAGGCAGAGGAACAGGAGGAGCCTGTTCCTAGTGCACACATGCGAAGAGCTGCCAGAAGGCAAGAGCAGCTGAAGCAAAAAAGGACAACTCGGGAGTAAGGCCAGAAAATGATTGGCCACTCCCATAAGACTTAAAAGAGCAACAACAAGCCGTTGGGTTCTTTGTAGAAAAGCAACACTGCTTCCAGTGCTTCTTGTCAACGTCTCTTGAACTTTGTGGGAGTTTTGCCAAGAAAAGCCTTTGGCAGGTTGCCAAAGACATCAAAGGTTGGTGATAAGGCAGTAGACTGGTTATGAAGAATTTGTTTTGGACTAAGCTGAAAATGAATTATCAGCTGTTTTAATAAAATAAATTTGTTCAGGACTGAATTGTGTTTGGTAATCACTATGTGGGCCTCGGTCACAATAATTAAATTTAGCACTGCCACCATGAAGGGTGGTGAGGTAATGTAGAGAAGAACAGTGAAGAAGATCTGCTGGTAATTGCCTGGTTACATCTGCAGGGGCAAAGGAACTAAGGCAGCCCCTGGGAAGGCTGCAGTTTTATCCTGCAAAAGAGAGGCCAGCGGTGAGAGCATTAGAGAAAGAGACCAAGAAAGGGCGGGGGTGTTCATAGTTTGTTACTGGCAGCATTAATCACTCTCATTACTCTTAGCTTACTTGGTTCCAGACAGGAACGAGAAAATGGAAGAAAGAAGGTAACCTTTGTTAGATCAGGCGCAGGAACAGAAGATGTGACCAGCTCGATACATGTAACAAACTTTATTTACAAGTAACAAGTAAAGAAGACTGCTGGCACGCTGCCGGAGCTCTCCTTATATTCGCTCCCGGCAGCCGCACCGCCCCTAGACAGGGATTCAAATCTCCCGCCCGATGGCTGGCAGCCAATCAGGGCGGATGTCCTTATAAGGACATAACACTCCTCCCCCCTTAGTCTGGACTGTCAAATCTCGTCCACAAAAGTCACGTAATCCCGCAGGTACGTAGGACGCCTCGGCACCCTAGCTGACCTGCGCAGTCTCACTTGTTCTCCGTCTCCGACCTGGGTGGACGGGGCTCTGTCGTCTCCCGGCTCCCTCTCCGGAACCGGGCTTGGTTCGGCTGTCGAGTGAGCGGGGTCACCCCCAGCGCCTCCGGCCGGACCGCAGACCTTGGATGGCTGGTTCTGGTGGTCTTCTTCCTGGCCTGTGGATCTGTCGCCTCGTCTCGGTGGCTCGGTTCCGACCCGGGAAGAGCGTCTGAATTTTGGTAAGTCCATTGTTTGCTCCTCCCCGGTCTCCCGGGCGCTGCGGTTCGGCTGTGGTTCGGCCTGGTGCCGGGTGGGTGGTGGTTCTGTCTGGTGCCCTCTGGACCGGCCCGCCGGCTGCGGGTGGTGCTGGCTTGTGTTGCGTTGTCCGACCTCGCAGGGGTGGTGTTGGTCTGCTAGGTCGGGCTGGCGTTGGTCTACCCTGTCTGGTCGGTGGTTGTCGACCTGGTCGGGCTGTTGTTGCGGCACTACCTCTGCGGGGCAGCGGAGGTCTCCCTTTCCGGGGTGGTGCAGGCCTACCTGGCCGGGTTGTTGTCGGCTTTCCCTTCCCCCTAGTCCCTGGTCTACCGTTGGGTGGTGCCTGGGGTCATCCGGGTCGGGGTGTTATTTCCTGGCTGCCTCTTGTGATGGGCGGGGGTCCCTCTCGCCGGGGAGTCGAGTGCCACCCTTGCCCATAGGTTTGGGGGTGCCCGTCTTGGATGGGTCCCGGTCTACTCGCCTGGAACTGCAGTCTCCCTGGCTGGGCTGGCATGGGCTGCTGTAACTGGTGGGGTGCGCTGCTCCTCCTCTGGGCAGGTCCCGGTCTACCTGCGGGTTGGGTTGGTGGTCCCTGGCCTTGCCGTGCCCGGTGCCCACCTGGCTGGGTTGGTGTTGCCATCCCCCGTGCGGTTGGCCCCGGTCTACCTCGCTGGGCTGCCGATGTGACAGCATTTGGTAGTGGGCTGGGCCAACCTTGTCGGGGTGGTGCTGCTCTGCCTCGCAGGGGTGTGGTAGGCCTACCTCGTCAGGGTGTTGTAGGCCTACCTCGTTGGGGTGTTGTAGGCCTACCTGGTCTGGGTGTGGTAGGCCTACCTCGCCGGGGTGTTGGAGGCCTACCTCGTCGGGGTGTTGTAGGCCTCCCTCGTCAGGCTGGTTTTCATGTGCCCCCCCCACCTTTTTCGGAGTTGGTCGATGTGGCGTCTCGTGAACTGTCCATCTTCCAACTCAACGATGTAGGATTTGGGCCCGGTTGTGCTGGCAATTTTCCCCTTCAGCCACTTAGGAGAGCCGCTGAAATTCAGCGCGAAGATTGAATCTCCTTTGCTGAAGGCGCGAAGCGGGCGGCTGGCGGTTGCGGTCACTTCCGGGCTGTATTGGGGGTGCAGCCGGTCCAAGGGTGACCTCAACCTTCTGCCCATCAACAGTTCGGCCGGGCTCTTGTGGGTGGTGGCGTGTGGCGTGATGTGCTGGGTGAGGAGGAAGTTGTCTATGCGCTCTTGCCAGTCCCCCGGGCCCATCTTGGTGAGGGCCTCTTTGGTCAGTCGGACCATGCGTTCGGCTTGTCCGTTTCCGGCCGGCCTGTAGGGGGCGGACAGGGCGTGGCGGATGCCCAGTCCTGCCAGGAAGGACTCCATGGCCAGGGATGTGAGCTGGGGGCCGTTGTCCGAAACTAGCACATCCGGAAGTCCATGTGTGGCAAACAGACGGCGCAGGGCTCGGATCGTCGCTTCTGTTGTGGTAGATGCCATGGATATCACCTCTAGCCACTTGGAGAAGGCATCTACCACGATGAGGAGGTGTCGCCCTTGCATCGGACCCGCGAAGTCAATGTGGATCCTCGACCAGGGGTTGCTGGGGGTCTCCCACTTCGCGACTTCGGATTGCGGCGGCGCTGGGCGAACTTCTTGGCACGGGTCACATCTGGAGACCCATTGTTCAATGTCTCTGTCCATGGAGGGCCACCAGACGTAACTCCGTGCCAGGGCCTTCATGCGGACGATGCCCGGATGCCCCTTGTGCAGGGTTTCCAACGTCCGCCGTTGCAGAGTGCTTGGAATCAGCACCCTGTCTCCCCATAGCAGGCAGCCCTTTATGGTGGACAGCTCCTCCTGTTTCCTGGCGAACGGGCTGAACCTTTCCTCCGGCTTTTCCGCTGGCCACCCTCTGAGGATCCAGGACTTCACTTGGCGGAGTGTGGGGTCCTTTTGAGTGTGGACGGCCACATCTGCGGACGACACCGGGCAGCTGGCGTCGTCATCAATGTGGAGTAGGTGGAGCGTGGGGGCTGGGTCTTCGACCGGCTTCTTCGATGGGCATCTGCTGAGGGCATCAGCATTCCCTATGGCTGTGCCTGGCTGGTGCACGAGCCGATAGGAGTAGCCAGCTAGGAAGATGGCCCATCTCGTCATTCTTGGGGACATGAAGGTCGGGGTTGGTTGGTCGCCTGCGAGGAGTCCCAGCAGCGGCTTGTGGTCTGTGACTATGGTGAAACGTCTGCCGTAAAGGTATTCGTGGAAGCGCTTCACTCCAGCCACGATGGCCAGGGCTTCTTTGTCCAGCTGGCTATAGTTTCGTTCTGCGCCGGACATTGTCTTTGAGAAGTACGCGATTGGGGCTTCCGAGCCATTGGGCAGTTCGTGGCTGAGGACTGCCCCCACCCCGTAGGGCGACGCGTCGCAGGTCAGTCTGATGGGGAGCGTCTCGCTGTATTGGATGAGGACGCTTTTGGACGTCAATAGTCCCTTGATGGCCCGGAATGCTGCTTCCTCTTCCTGGCCCCACTTCCAGGAAGCCGATTTCCCCAGCAGTCGGTGGAGTGGCTCAGCAACTGTGGCTTTCTGTTTTAAGAAAATGGCGTAGAAGTTGAGCAACCCAAGGAAAGCCTGAAGCTCCGTTTTGTTTTTTGGGCTTGGAGCTTCATGGATTGCTTCCACTTTTGATTTGGTGGGGTGTATGCCTGTGCTATCAATGAGGAAGCCCAGGAACTCGACTTCCTGTACTCCTATGATGCACTTGTCCCGCCTGACCCTCAAACCCTTGTCCTTGAACCGCTGCAGGACAAGCCTGAGCCTTTCAAGGAGTTGGGGTCTCGAGTCACCGGAGATGAGCACATCATCGAAGTAAGGCACCACCCCTGGAACGCCTTGGAGAAGGCGTTCCATCATGGATTGGAAGATGCCAGGGGCAGCGCTGACTCCAAATTGGAGGCGGTTACATTTAAATGCCCCTCTGTGCGTGACAATCGTTTGGGCCTCCGCCGTTTTGTCATCCACTGGCAGTTGCTGGTAAGCCTGGGCCAGGTCCAGTTTCGCGAAAATTGATCCAGATCCCAGGGAATGCAGCAGGTGTTGCACCACTGGGACTGGGTATGCGCTCTGTGCCAACGCCTTGTTGATGGTACAACGGTAGTCAGCACAGATGCGCACAGACCCATCATGCTTCAGTGGGGTCACAATGGGGGTCTCCCATGAGGCATGATCGATCGGTTCCAGTACGCCCTGGGCTATCAGCTTATCCAGCTGTTCATCTACTTTAGGCCGCAGGGCAAATGGAACTCGGCGGGGCTTGAGCCTGATTGGGGTGATTCCCTTGTCCAGATTAAAGGAGATTGGCCTCCCCACAAATTTCCCCAGCTTACCATCGAAGACTTCTTTGAACTCTTCGATGATGGAGTCGAGTTCGTCCCTGCGGATCTCGTGGATGCCCTGAAGTGAAAGTCCTAGGGGCTTGAACCACTCCACGCCCAACAGGTTCGGTCGGCTGTGCTGCACAATGGTGATGGGTAGCTTTCCATCGAAGTCGTTGTATTTCACATGGATGGTTGCTCTGCCTAGGATTTCAATGGGGTTTCCGTTAAAGTCCACAAGTTTGTCTTTCGGGGCTTTCAGCTGGGTTCTTTTGTATGCCGGTTTCAGCTGTTGTAGGTGCTGCCAGTCCATGATGGAGAAGGCGGATCCGGAGTCTACCTCCATCTTGCACGGAGACCCCTCTGCTAGCAGCGTCACGTGGAACTTGGTGGTTCCCTCGTCGCTTGTGTGAGCGATGGTGGTGGTCTGGTGCACCGTTCTGTTTCGGGGATATTCCTCCTCCCCGCGCCGGGACTGGTTTGAGGACCGTTTGGATGTCCTCTGGTTATCTTTGCGATTTTCCCGGAATCGCGGTCTGGGCGGCTCCGGGGCTGGGTCTGTGGCTCTGCAGGCCTCGGCGATGTGGCCCCTCTTCAGGCATCGGCGGCAGGTCGCGTCCCTCCATCTGCAGGTTGCTCTGGGGTGGTCGCCTCTGCAGCTGCCGCATCGCTCTCCACGGTCGCCATGCTGTGGTGTTTCCCGCCTGGGAGGGCGGGACACCTTGTGGACGGCCATTTCCTCATCAGACTCGGATTGAGTGGTTGCCTCGTCTGATGAGGTTGGGCCCGACTTGTGGATCTTATGGATCCCTCTTGCTTTTACCATTGCAGCGGCTGCTTGTTCGGACGTCTCCGCCGCTGTTGCCTCGTCGAGGACGTCTTTAAGCGGAATCCTCTTCCTGCTGAGGAATTTCTTTTGCAGCCCCACATCTCGCATTCCAAAAACAATGCGGTCCCGGATGGCGTTGTCCACATTGTCGAACTCACAGTTGGCAGCGAGTTGGCGGAGCGCTGCCACGAATTCTTTGATGGATTCACCTTCCCGCTGGTTTCTTTGCTGGAAGGTGAACCTGTTTGCGATGGGGGTGCCTGTAGGTGCATAGTGCTCCTGTAAGACGTCCTGCAGGTCGTTCCAGGACATCTCCTCGATGTCCCTAGGTGCCACGAGGTCCATCGCCATCTCTAGGACGTCCGATCCGCAATGAGCCAGGAAGAGGGCTCTTTTCCTCTCATCATCGAGGTTCTGGTATCCATTGCCTCGCAGGAACTGCCGGAATCGGACCATGTATGACCTCCACTTCTCCCGGGATGGGTCGAACGGGTTCAGCGCGGTCATCGGGGCTTGCGGGGTAGCCATTCTGGAAGTCGCTGTGGTGAAGTGACTTCAGCTCTTTGGGCGATCGTGCCGTGAGTCTTTCTCAGGTTCTCTTCTCTAGTCCTTCGTCGCCAGTGTTAGATCAGGCGCAGGAACAGAAGACGTGACCAGCTCGATACATGTAACAAACTTTATTTACAAGTAACAAGTAAAGAAGACTGCTGGCACGCTGCCGGAGCTCTCCTTATATTCGCTCCCGGCAGCCGCACCGCCCCTAGACAGGGATTCAAATCTCCCGCCCGATGGCTGGCAGCCAATCAGGGCGGATGTCCTTATAAGGACATAACAACCTTATTTTTTCAGTCCATTAAAAACAGACTTTTCTCTCCTTCTTCCCCTCCTTCCATCTATAACCGAAGAGCCCCTTTGTAACAAATTGGCAATCCACCCCTGTATTTATCCTGACTTTCTCCTTCCTGTTTTTTTTAATCACTTGCCAATTGATGAAAACACATCGCCTCTTATTCCTTAGCAGCAAAATAGCAATAGGATTTAGATTTAGATACTGCTTCATAAGGTTTTACAGCCCACTCTAAGCCATTTACAGAGTCAACACTTTGCCCACAACAGTCTGGGCCCTCATTTTATCGACCTCAGAAGGATGGAAGGCTGAGTCAACCTTGAGCCGGTCAGAATCAAACTTCTGGTGTGCAGGCAGAGTTAACCTGCAATACTGCATCTGACCTCTGTATTAGCGCTGAGACGCTGACAACAGCTCAACTTAGAAGTTTTGATGGATGACTTTGTCAAAATCCAATATCTGCTGGGTCATGGATGATTAAGTGTGTAATAGCACACTGAATTGTCACACATTTCCATAGTTGAGATGGAATCCTTGTGAAACGTGCTACCTATTTGGAAAACTAATCCACAAATTCCTGTTGCCGCAGGAATCAGAAATTATGTTTACGGTTTCTTCAAATATTCTTTATTTTTATGTTTTGCCCTTTCTTCTTCACTTAGAAATATTCCAATTCCTAATTCTAGGTGGGAACCTTAAAGTGGTGACATGCCAGCTGTTCTGACCCAGCTCCCCAAACACGACAAACCTTCTGAAGTGAAATCAAAGATTCCTTTAATTAGGAGTGCTGGCAGTCCAGCAAAAAAATTCTCCTTCACTGCAGGCTAACAAGTCAGTCCGGCCGGAAGATGAATAGTTGTCTGCCACATCTATTCATCTTCACCCCCTGCTTTTTATCTCCAGAGCTAGAGTGGGGCTTCGCTAGTAGCGGTGGCTCTTCCTTCTCACAGATTTCCAATCTTCTGCACATCTGCGTGTCAGGCACTGGACCCAGCTGTTCCTCCTCTTCCTCATCAGCCACCTCCAGACCTGGGGGCTGTTGACTGTCCTCTGAGGGTTACACCCCAGGCTCCATCTCTGTCTCTGTCTGCCAGCTCCATTCCCTCTTCCCCCTCGAAGCTCTCAGGTTGCCTTGCTGCTGACCCTGACTCCTATGCCTCCTCCTCCCATGCCTCCTTCTCCTCTGATTCGGCTGCTGGAGGGGCCAGTGGGCAACAGGCGTGTGTACAGTAACTGCCAAAAAATAGACCCAGAAACTTTGCTCTGAAGTGGAAAGAACTGAATATCCCAACAACTCATGCTTTTTAATATATCTCCATTTGCATTGTGAGTCATTTCAGTATTTTAGTAGCACTGAACCCGGTTATAGTCCTATGGCAAAGGTAATGACTTGAATTCCTCTGCCAAGTTTAATGACCAAAGTAATCTAAGTGTGCCCATGCTATTTGAAACCAAAGGACTAATTACGTGAGGTTTGTTTTGTGATGACAACTGAGGTCTCTCAAGAGCCAAAGTGTATCGCTCACTAATTATGAAGCATCATGGGCAGGAACATTACACCTCTGGAAGAGAACTCTTGCCATAGCAATTTAGTATGTTATGTTATTGTATATTTTATAAATGTCCTAATTTTCTTGAGAGGCTATTTAAACTTGTTGGATTTCCCTATTGCCCATTCACTGGACTTTAATTTCTTTTATACAGAGACTGCAAATGGCAGGGCTGGAATTGCTACTTGCAGATAATTAACAAGAACTGGGAAGTAATTTGCAGTAAATAATTTGATACCTCTAATCACTTTGCTTGCTGTTAATCCACAAATATCTTATAATTGTCCAAAATTTATTTGTTATTCATGGGAATCATTTAGCAGTTAATGGGGAATAGCAGAAGCAGAAATACTTGTACTAGTGGCCTCCACACTGCCAGATAAAGTTCTGGGGGCTTTTGAAAACATATGTCAGACATCCAATAATGTCAGAGTCATATTTTTCTAAGCTCTTAAAGCACTGTTTTATAGGTACTGAAAAATATTTGAAAGGCTTTCTACAGCTGTATGAATATGTTGGGACTGTAAAATTGGCCATGGAAGCCCTACTTACGAGCCTGTAGTTCAGTCTTGCCTTGGCAAGAACAAGAAATTTTTATTTTTATTTTTTCCGGTGTGGGCCTGATCATTACTTATTTTTTGCAAAGAGGAACATCTAGAGTTTTTTTTTCTTTTTTTTTTTAAAAAATGGACCTCAAAGCTTAAATGTTTCAGTACTTCTCAAATTGAATCTTCATATGAGGCTATAGATTATAAAAAGCAGTTGTCACTGTGGCTGATGCTAAGAATTACTGTGGTTGTAGTGGTTAAAATATTGGATTTAAGTCTGTTGTCAGCCACCAAGGCTCACTGAGTGACTTGTAGCTAGTCCTAGGCTCAGTCCCCCTACCTCACACTGATACTGTAAGGTGAAGTGGGAAGGAGCAAGGAGGCATGCCTTTCAAACTCCTGAACAAAAACATTTCACTCCTGAGTGAAATGGTAAAATGGTACTGTTTTTCATTCATCTTTATTTCAATTTTTTGAATGGTTTACTTAACTTAGTTACTTCGTTACTTGCCTTGGGAAGACAATATAATGCTATTTTAAGGCAAATACAGAAGATTTTCCTAATAATTCTGTGAGGATGAGATGGCATGCTACACCTGGCTGATATTGTTCATATTTTTCAGAAATGGATGGAGGGCTAATGCTAAACAATTATAGTTTCCTTAAGTCTGCCAAGTGAACTCATGGCTGAAATATGGATATTATTGGGGAAATCCTGGCTCACGCTCCATTTGTTTATTTAGAATATATGCAAGGTGACAGACAAGCTGTTCATAAAGTAACTTGCAATAGCAGAGAAATAAGGCTTTCATGTGTACAAATTTCATCATCAAGTAATCTAATACCAGGTGTCTGCAGTCATGGATGTTATCCACTGGATTGCAATGTTCTGTAAGTTTAAGTTAAAGTTAAATTTAAATTAAATTCCTGAAAAAGGACCAGAGACTATCCATCTTCTCCAGTATCCTGTTTTCATAGGTTTATCTTTGATATTTTTGACAAGTGCAAAACCTCAAATTAATTTTCAAGTTTACTTGAACTATGTTTGTAAAGCAGCTTAAGATATTTGTAGCCATCTGCCTATCACTGACATTGCAATTGTAAGAATGGCGCTCAGAAATAATCTGATTGATTTCAATGAAATTGACTCTAATCTGAGTTAGCCTTTGGTTGCATTTTAATGTACATTAGCTCTAACCTAACACCTTCCAGATTTGCTACAGAATTCCTAGGCAACCTATCTATTGGTAGTCCTCGACTTATAAACTTAATGGACCCCAGAATTTCCATCATAAGTCATCATGGTCATAACTTGAAGCACTGATATGACCAACCCAATGTTATGACTTTCTTTGAAGAGGTTGGTAAGCAAACACTACAGTTGTTAAGCGAATTAGTGCATTGCTGTGAGTGTTTTTTGCTGAAAAGCCTGATTTCCAGCAAAAAAAAGGTCATAAACAGTCTGAAATGCCAGAATTAAAAATATGATCCTTATAAATTTCTGGAACTATTTTTTTTTTTTAAATAAAAGGAATTTAAAATTAAATGAAAAGAGAATAAACATCTCAGAGAAACTGCCTAATTGCAATTATTTTATTATATAAACTGCTTGATTTTTTTTTTCAGTTGTAAAAATAAATTGTTAAAAAGGCGATGTAGTAGAAGGACATAAGGAATGTAAGGTCATTAAGTTAGGGAGTCATAGCATAATTGAGCATTCGTATCATTAGGAATACTTCTAGGCTTTGACCTTTCTTTAATGTTTTAAAATTGTACAGACTGAGATGTCAAATTCATTGTAGACCTTAGCAAGGGGGAAATTAATCATTTTCAGTCTTTTAATTTAAAAAAGATAAAAAGACCCAGGGCACTAGAAACAGATTATGCAGCAGTATCTGGCCTTTCACGATACTTAAGGGACTTTTGATGGAAGTCCATTTTTTGGGAGTCCTGCATTTGTTTTTAATTGAGTACCAGATTAAACCTTAAGTAAAATGTAAGTCTGCTTTGCAGAGTCATACTCACAAGTTCTGAATTAAGAAAGAAAGAAACTGATTTATGATTATGATAAATTTTATAATAAATAAAATAATAAATAAAATAAAATTTCATCCAGGCAAAGGATGGATCACCTTAAAATTTTATAGACTACAATGACAGGTATGTGTTTAACATTCACACTTAAATGACTAGCTGAATCGCAACCAGTTGTCTTCTATTTTGGCAAGACACCTGGAGCCAGTTTTTTTCCATAACAAGTAAAAAGACTTTATACTGACCTCAATTGAATCTACAGTCACTTTTTAAGAAAAACTTCTTGCTTATGGGGTTTTAGTGAATTTCACACAATAGCAAGCTGCATCTGTGCTGAATAAATTGGTATGTCTATTTTAAGAGAATTGAGAGAGGGTGAGTTATTCTATATTGATATTCTGCTACAAATCACAAATGACACAAGGTGTGAATCTATTGTGGAGCTAATAAACTGATTAAAATAATTTATAATGTGAACTATGAGCTTTTTAACATAACTTTTTAAATCATGGATTGTTATTGAAAAATATTTAAAAAAAAAAACCTGTACTTTATAATGTAGTTACTGTATAAAAACAATTCCCATGGTAAAATAATTATAAAAGCAAAGATAGAAAATATTTTATTTCATATTCAATTTAATATATGGTGAGGATAAAAAAAATTATGTGTCCCATTTATGTAAACAATAGTATAATAGACAATATATCATTTGGATTTCTTCAGTGGTGGCATTGATAAAGAAATAATCATTCAAAAAGCTTACAAGAGCAGCACAAAAATGAGGAAATGGCAGTAAAGCCACTAAAAACCAAAGCGGTAGCTGATATCACAGGTCAAAATTAAACTACCATCGCAAGTTTTAAAAATGGAACTGTGCACATTGGGAAAACAATTTAGAAGTTCATTGCACTGGCACGAGGATAAGCACAGTAGCTCTTCACTATTCCTTAGAATTGCTTGACTGTTTTTTTTTTTAGGCTGCCATGTAAATCTGAACAAAGGTGTGTTACTGCTTTAATAGTCAACCTTTTTAAAGTAATGGGGTATCTTTTCCCCAGCTCTTGTGGAAGCATGAAAAAAAAGAGGGCAAACCCCTAAACCTAGTTAATTGCAGAGAACTGCTGGACTAATGCCAAGAGTGAAATCCTTCCGCCCCCCCCCCCCCAAAAAAAATTCTTTAGAAGTCTTCTCAGTCCTAGTAATTGCTATTGTATTCTATGAGGTTTATTTTCAGGTGTGTATTTATAGACCTATAAGTTGAAATCCCATTACTGGTAGGATAACTAGAAGTTGGTACGATAATTTTTAATATGCATTTTCAATCCACTACTCAACTAACTCTAAAGGCATTTTATTTTTTTAAAAAAAATTCTTTTAATTGTTCCAATAATTGAAGGTCTTCAAGATAATTATAATGTTGCTTTAAAAAAATTACAAGCAAATAGGAAAATTATGGAATGCAATACATTTTTTTTTCAAAAATAAATCAATTGACTATCTTTGAATTTTTTTAAAAAAATGAAAATATAATAGAAGGCAGGAGATAGAAGCTCAGAGTTGCTTCAAATAATGAGATTGGTAGCATATAAATTTAATAAATAAATAAAGTCATTATTCCTTTGTAATCTATGCAGTTATAAAGATAAACCTCTTTCTATTTAGCAGTAGCAACCAGTCACGGAGTCATTACTACCAGCAAGTATAAGCAAAGTAGTTCTTGGATTAATGGATCATCTAACTCATTTAAGTTACTTGTGTTCATGGATTTATACCAATGTAGGGGGCCACTGATAAGAGAGAGATGGGAGTTAAAGGAATGAAAAGGTTCTGATGAGGAATTATTAAAAAGAAAAAAATAATTTCTTACATTTATTATTTGAAACATGTGATTGTCATTCAGTTAGTCATTTGAATGTTAAACACATACCTGTCATTGCAGATTATACAATTTTCAGGTTTTCCAGCCTTTGTCTGGGTGGAATTTTATTTTGAATGAATTCTTAAAATTTGCAGGTTGCATTCTATATTGAAAGATATAGATAGAACAATATGTATAAATGTTGGATATAGTCAGGTTGATCAGTTCTAGTTTTAACAGTTTGAATGTTGTTTGGCATAATAATAGAAAACCCACATTTCTGCCTGTGATCAGGTCTTTTTGAATCACTGCACCTCATCTCACAAGTTGTTTTCCTTGTCACATTTCTGTTCTGTGTGACTTAAGTAAATCACAAAAAACTAAGGCATTAGGCTGCCATGCATAGATAAATGGACTATATAATGCATTACTCGGGTATGAACAAATTGAGGAGAAAATATATTGGCTGGTATTTATTTTCTCCCCAAAAGCAATATTTTGCTTGCTAAAATTGAACATCTTCTTATCTTCAAGATAAATGGCATGACCTTCATGGAAACGAGATGCTAAAGATGATCTAGTACAAACTGTTTGTCAGCCCTATCAGCTAAACCAGACAGTAGCAGTAGGGATTCGAACCGCTATATGTGTGTGTGTGCCAAATAGGTATGGATATCATACCAACAAAATAAGTAGTATGAATAATGATCCTGATTATGACTAAGTTTTAGGATAATACCCAACAGTAGATATGTAGTAGCGCCACACAACACTTTAGCTTAGAAGTCAAAAAGATGTTTTGGAATGCAAACATAGCATGTACCTATTGCAGCTTCTTAAACCAAATACCTGTTTCTCCTATGGTAGCTTCCTGTTTCAGTACATACACCCAGACATATGGATCAACACTTCTTAAGTAGGTGCTGTTCCATTACTTCCTCACACATTCATCTGACACAAGAATAAGATTTCTGAACAGAGTTCCTCTCGCACAGGTGAAGTTAGTGATCTGGTTCATACATGCTAAAACCATAGAATTATGCTTTTCCACAGTTTTTTTTAATAGACCACCATTATCTGGATCCATATATCATGCTAAGCCAAAGCCAAACAAATCACTGTATGACTTAACAACCAAAAGAGCAGAGTGATTCTTCAGATGGTACAAAACAACAGTCTTAGCAACATAAATGATTAGGGATGCTGTAAGCACTGGCGTTCACAGAAAAGTGCAATACCAAAATATCACCTCATCATGCAAATATTGACATTTAGTACACACTTTCTGATGTCTTGCCCAAGTTCGTAAGGCATGGAATTTGCATGATAATATCACACACATTTTGTCATTTGCCTCTTCTTGTTTTCCCCTGCAGATTATAGGGCTTGTAGCTGAGTGACATCTAGAGGCCATACGTTATCCATTCAGGTCTAACTTATTTTTCTGTTGAGAGGGAGAGAGAGAGGGAGAGAGAGTTCACATTCAAGTTCATTCTAGCTATTTGTACTTGTTTTATTGGAAAAACAGGCAAATATTTGGGATTAAAATTCAGGGAGAGGAATACAAGATGAAATGTTATGCAGATGACATAGTGTTTTATAAGATAGTTGATGAAAATAATCAAACACAGTGGGTACAAAACTAAATTTAAAAAAGAAACAATAACAAGATATTTAATACCAAAAGAAGAAAGGTTTTTTGGGGCGGATGGGAAGACACTCTGAAATATATGGGATTCTGCCTGGCACGATTCAACAAAGACATATTTCAGAACAATTATAATAAAATATGGAAAGAAATAAAACAAGATCTTGATAGATGGAAAATCTAAATCTAAATCGTTCTTGGCTAGGACTTGTGTAAAAATGAATATACAGGAAGTGCTCATTTAACACCCTAATCGGGACTGTTAACTCTGTCACTCTAAATGAGAAATCATGTGATTGCAAATGTGCTTTCTAGATGAAAAGAGACTATTGAGTTTTATACCTTCAGGTTTTATTAAGAGCCATGGTAGCACAGTAGTTAGAATGCAGTATTGCAGGCTAACTCTGCCCACTGCAAGCAGTTCGATCCTGACCAGCTCAAGGTTTGACTCAGCCTTCCATCCTTCTGAGGTTGGTAAAATGAGGACCCAGATTTTTGGGGGCAATAGGTCCCCAAAATAGTAGTAAACTGCTTAGACAGGCACAATGGAGCATGATGGAGTGGTATATAAGTATAAGTGCTATTACCTCCTGACCACTCCGTCATCCTTTGTAATGCTCGAATGTCTGCTTTCTGTCTTGAATATATAGTATCAAGAACATATTTGATGTAGGAGAACAAGGAGAACAAGGAGAACACAAGAACAGTTTTTTCCCCAACACCATCACTCTTCTAAACAAATAATTCGCTCAACACCATCAAACTATTTACTAAGTCTGCACTATTATTAATCTTCTTATCATTCCCACCACCCATCTCCTTCCACTTACGACTGTATGACTGTAACTTTGTTGCTTGTATCCTTATGATTTATATTGATATTGTTTCCTGATTGCTTATTTGTACCCTATGACTATCATTAAGTGTTGTACTTTATGATTCTTGATGAACGTATCTTTTCTTTTATGTACAAGGAGAGCATATGCACCAAGACAAATTCCTTGTGTGTCCAATCACACTTGGCCAATAAAAAATTCTATTCTATTCTATTCTATTCTATTCTATTCTATTCTATTCTATTCTATTCTATTCTATTCTATGAGGAAGGAGGGAGGAAGACAAAGCTACTGTAAAAGTTTTCTATGAAAAAGAAATAGTATTTTTTTTTTTTGCCCAGAAAAAATAAATGTTAGTATGACCCTATACTACTACTAAGGAGCAAGCAGGTTCCCAATATCCTTTGTAAGGACCAGGATAAGAGCTGCAGGATTTTACTTCATTCAATAAAATGCAGGAGAAGAAAATGCTAATATCTGTTATGCAATATGATTCTCTCAAGAATTATGCTGTGTAATGAATGGATGGAAATCCTTGACAATACTGTGCAACAGAAGAACATTTGGTGGAAAGACATAGGAGACAATATAATAAGGCTTGAAATAATAGCAGAAAAATTAATGTCCAGGGGAAAATGCTAGGATAATTTCATAATTGATTGCTATCATTTAATCTATTATAAATTACTAGACCGTGTTATGGAAAATGATGCCACCAGAAGAGCATGTCTAACAAAATATAATTGAGTTCATTACAAATTCATCTGCGGTGGCTACTGCTGGTGGGTTATTAGAACCATTTGTCAATGTACCTTTTTAACTAGTTGTTTACTTACTTCTTCAGCCACCTGGTGTGTTTTTTTTTAAATATTGCTTATAGAAGACAGATTTTACTTGCTCTTCAGACCACAAGTAGACATTGTTAATACTATATTGGCAGGCTTCCTTTAGCAAAAGAAGTACTGAAGAGGTGCCAAAGGGAGAATCAGGTGGAAATCCCTTATTTTATAGGGAATGAACCTGCATAATATTCTGAGGATTATATGAATTATATGATTATACGAAACTCATTCTATAGGAAAAGCACAGTAATTAAAATTGCATTATGTCTACGACTTACCTCTTCTTTTATAGCATTGGCATAATAATAAGAGAAAGCATTAATATAGTTAGTTCAAACTTATCACAACGTATGTATGCACTTCATTTTCCTCCTTTTCTTGCATAATTATACTGTTGAAGACTATAAAATTGAACTAGTGGGAGTTGGAGGATTCAGAGGAGAAAGCTTGTAAATAATTATGCTGATTCTGAATTGAGCTGAGAAGAGTTATTCAGTCCAGCTACTTATTACACTAATTAATTAATCAAGTTAGAGACATTTAAAGGTTGCTTGAAGTTCTACAGTAGGGCAGGGAGGCTACCTGGAGTCTTCCACTTTTTTAAAACTTTATTTTCCATAAGCCCCCAACTACCATTAGTTCGGGTCAGTTGCAAGAAAATGTCATTATTATTTCATGACGCTTACATAAGGTTGATTTTAAAACCAGGCAAAGGTCCTATACTTTGTGCTAATTATAGGCCTATTTTGTTAATTCATGTAGATACCAAGATCCTAATTTACAGTAGATTTTATTTTATATAATTCACCCTTCTCAACATAGGTTCGTTAAAAATCAGCAAGCATCAGATAATTTTCATTTGTTAATATACATATTCGATGTAGCTAAAATTAGAAAGGACTTTTTAGTAGTTAATGCAGAAGAAAACTCTTGATGCAGGAAAAAAGCACGGCGTTCAGATTAAATTCTTAAAACGATGATTAGATATGATTTCCTAATGTATTTTATTCATTGGACTGAAATATATTATTTACAACCCTCTGCATGAGTTATAACAAATGAAATTATTTCAGATTCCTTTGCGTTGTACTGCAACACTTGACCGGGTTGCCTACTTTTGTCCTTGATTTTTCATTTAATTTTTAAATCTTTGGCTATTAGCATAAGGCAATCTTCAGATATTGCGGGTATTACTGTGGTGGGTTGCAAACATAAATAAATAACAATATTTTAGCAATTGTAGATAAGTATTCTCTGCCTAATTTTATTTGGATAATGTAGTATTTTGAAAAGCATTCTGGCTCCAAGATTAATTGAGATAAACCTTGCTTATTTTTCCTTAGCTCCAAGTGTATCAACACAAGTATATAAAAAGTTGGGTTTTGTGGTTTAAACTGATTGTATTAACATTTGGAGCTTTATATTCCCAAAAATTGATTGTATTTTTATATCGAGATTCATGAATATATAACTCTGAAAGAATTTTATACTAAGAAACAGGTAATAAAATGTTTTATTGAAAAGTATGGCAGAAACTGGTATAATACCTTTAAATCAATTATTATACAATGATTACTTTAAGGATTTTTCTTAGCTTCAAATTGAATTTGTTCTCCCTGCTTCACAACAGTGGCAGTATTTTCAACTCAAGCATGATTTATTGGCTTAATATGAGCCAAATACCTTGGCCATTTCAAAAGCACTTGAGATTCTTTCTCATTTGATTGAACCTATGGTATAATAGAAGTTAATTCTAGAACTTATCTTTAACTTATCTTTTTAAAGTAGATATTAATATGTTTCTCAGTCATGGATTAAATAATTAGAATCTCTGATAAGGCCAAATCAGTAACTGTGAGTCCTTAAAAAGTAGTATTAATGTATTTGCAAATAAAATCAATTTATCAAAATAAATTGTATTCTGAATTTACTGGACTCACGAAAGAATGTAGTGTACCTAAAAGGATGGACATCAGATTTTCTTTTTTGGAAATACAACAAAGTTGAGGGATCTCTGATCCATATGATCTTGTATTGTTAGTATCTTTTTTTTCAAGGTACATAAGTAGATTTACGGTGAAATATCTGTTAAATATGGTTAATGTGATGTTGAATTATATCCCTACAACTTGGAGCTTGACTGTCTATGAGAAATTATGATTGCACTGGGCATATTATTCCAGATGTTAAAGATTGGACTTCTGGAATGTTTAATTCGGAGAAGACAATATTTTCAATGACACAAAAGAAAAAAAAAACGAGCAATATTTTGGTATAGCTCGCATGCTATTTTACAACAGTAATTGTAAAAAATTGTTAAATAATTTTAAAATTCTTTGTACTTGATAACAATATACTATTATATTTTATTTAAGTTACATGCTATATATTTAAAAATGTTTTTATTAAAAAGCAAGGGGTTCCTATCAAAAACATTTATAGGGTACTAGCTTTCCTGCTTCTGGCTGTATCAGTTACAGAAATCCATGTTACCTAAACACTAAGATAGCTGCAGTGGTATTTTGGTTGCCACTTTTCCATGCAGAAATCAGTTTTATTCCGTCCCCATAATGTAAATTTTGGAATTATCTGCTCTGCAACAATGACTCTGCAGCTAAAAAGATCCCACATTCCTCCTGAAGATTTGCAGGAGATCATACAGTGCCCAAAGGCAGAAACAAGCTTCTGACTGTAGCGTTTCTTTTTACTCATTGTTATATTCTTCTAAGCTCTTTTGTTCAAAGTGCCTCTCTGCTCCGAACCTCCCACTATGCTATGCATATTTATACTGGAAGGGCTTATTTTATTATATTTTTTTATTTTGAACTTTAAAAACAAAACTCAAAAAAAAAAGAAGAAGAAGTACTTTTGAGTGCCTCACAACCCTTGCTGTGAATCTTTCCACCTTTCTGAACCGAAGTATTCTGGCAAAGAAAGGAGAAACCAGTAGGGGATGAAGCTTAGTAGAAACTGCAAAGGTCTTTTGGACCTTATCTATGAAGGTAAGGACTTAATCATAATTGTTTACCACAGAGCTGAAAGGAGATTTCACTGGCAGCCTATTCAAACTATTGTTCCAAAAAACAGAGAATTATAATTCCAAGAAGAATGATCTTCCTGACCTTCTTCATATAGTTAAATAATGCAGTGGTGGGATTCAAATAATTTAACAACTGGTTCTCTGCCCTAATGACCGGCTGGGTGGGTGTGGGCGTAGTGGGCGTGGCCAGGGGGCACGACAGGAACAAAAATGGGAGCAAAAATGTTTTGGGCCTAATAGGCTTCCCTGCAGCCCCCTGGGAGCAAAAATGGGCTGCTGGGGAGGAGGGCATGCCGCCCCCCCCATGCCTCATTTTGGGCCTAGTAGCTAAAACGGGGAGTGTGGGGACTTCTGGAAGTGGCAAGGTGAGGAGGGGTGGGGCCAGCCAGAAATTTAACAACTGGTTTGGCTGAAGCTGCGAATCAGTTGAATCCTACCACTGAATACGTGGCTTTTATTCACCATGGATTTTCTTCCTGCTTTTTCATACAGACTTACCCTTTCTTTCTTTCTTTCTTTCTTTCTTTCTTTCTTTCTTTCTTTCTTTCTTTCTTTCTTTCTTTCTTTCTTTCTTTCTTCCTTCCTTCCTTCCTTCCTTCCTTCCTTCCTTCCTTCCTTCCTTCCTTCCTTTCTTTCTTTCTTTCTTTCCAAACAACTTGGTGGTAGCAAAACCCATACAAGCCAGATCCAAACAAATTTTGATTTGTCTCATCCTGGGAATGGAATTAATAAAAGGAAACTCATTTTTGATTTCCCTAGTTCCAAATTTATCCATATTACTAGGTACTTCTATAGCCAGGAGAAGTCATGCAGATAATGTGATGCTGTTACTCTCCTTGGGAGTTCTGTTACGGTATAAAAGAGGAAGATGAGGTTCAGAAGATGAACTCTTGGGTAAAATAGTTTTTTTTTTTAATAATAGAGTTCTTTGTTAATAATGGTAGACTCTGAATCTCTGCAAAGAATTTTTAAAAGCTTTTTCCCCAGGTATGCAATTAACACTTTTATAGTAGTTGATTTCCAGCAGCAACTTTCCTGATTATTCACTGAATGGTTTGCTGTTCTGACCCTCTCCTTCCCTCTTTGAGTTGCTCTAAACCACTCCAGGAATTTTGATTATCTCACTCATTAGACACTTAATTCAAGTGGTATTGTCTGTCTACAGCCCTGGTTCAATATAATGCTATCCTATTAACTTCAGCAATCTATAGAACTAAACTCAGGCAGCCAAAAAGAAAGAAAAAATTGTTTCGATGATGTTCCTTTAGCATTAGAACACAATCTAAGTGGAATTCAAAAAGCCAAAGTAACAGTTAGCTGACAAGCTAGCCTTCCAAATGTATTCCTTTTTGATAACTTTTAGTGTAAAAGGAGAAGTTTAGAGCCAGGGAAATCTTTTCTAGGAAGTAGAATTTTGTCAAGAGCTGTGTAAGTGGCTTCCATTAAATTACACCAAGCTGTGATTTGCTAAACTGAGGTGTGGATTTCCTTGTATGGATTGGAAAGGGAATCTCAGTTTGCACAAATGGTGAAAGAAGAGAGAGGGAGAGGGAGAGGGAGAGGGAGAGAGGAAGGAAGGAAGGAAGGAAGGAAGGAAGGAAGGAAGGAAGGAAGGAAGGAAGGAAGGAAGGAAGGAAGGAAGGAAGCCATTTTAGATGCTGGTAGCAGATTTCTTTTTTCCTTACAGACTTTAGTTAGCATTGTGCGGCAACCCATACATGAGGCAAGTAAAGAAGTAATGTAAACATGTTTGGCTATTCAAAGAAACAGGGAAGTGGTGATGGGGGGCCAACGACCACCACAGATGTGTCCCCCCCTCCCCCCCATTGATGCCACCTTCTGCTGCAGGCAGGACTGGGACAGCCCAGGGATCGGATGTGAGCCTGGGCCGTAAAATGGGTGGTTTGGAACCTGACACAGTCTGCAGAGTCCCACAGTTGATGTGGAAAGCAATTTGCCAAATAGGCTTGTTATTGAAGTGGAATTTCTTTTACACACACAATTTGTGCTTGCTAATGAAACTAAAGTGTAAAAAGCAATCTGGGGAAGGTGAGCAAGTATTTGTTGAGAGATGTAATTTATTCTTCAGGCAAGAGCTGAATTAATACAAATGTCAAATGTTGAAAGTGTTTCCCTCTCCAGGTTGTAAAGAAGGGGATAATCGAGTGGGTGAACAAGCAGTATTTTGCAATTAAAAACAAGTAATGAACAAAGGGCACTGACTGTTCTCAGTCCTTAACCTCAGCTCTGCTTACCCTCTGGGCCTATATAAGATGCTGCCATCAGCTTAAGGCCAGTGCTAAATACTGCCTGGTAAGGGAGGTTCGCAGTGACTGAGGCGAGACATGAGCTAACAGGTAACGTTTATTCTAACATACTAACATTCCAACAGTCACAACAAGAGCACTTCTCTCTGTTTGACAGCTCTTTTATACTCGCTGTCAAACAGCTAGCCAATCAGGATAAGGTAAGAAATTCTTTTCCCCCACTAGGGGGCCGGATACTGGAGCAGACTCAGTATACTACAACCAGCATCCCATGCCATTGGCCATTTTTTTTTATGAAATCATTTCATACTTGTATCTGGAGGATTGTTTCCAAATAAGCCTGTCCCATTTCTACGCATTGTTCCTTTGAAACCAATTTTAAAACCACACAATGTAATCCCTACCTCTATATAAGCACAATTGCAGCAGCTTAAAATATGACCAGTTTGTAAATTTACTTTTACCTGGCGAGTGTGTGTGTGTGTGTGTGTGTAAATATGGAATTTACCTCCTCTCCTTCAGTGGATATATAACTTTCCATAGTAGTAAAATACAATAACCTAGAGCATGGGTCTCAAGCCCTATCGCATCGCAGACTGTATTGTGACCTATCGGGATTGTTTTTGCCCTTGTGAAGCCGGGATGATCCAGCCTGTGGATCATGTGTTTGACACGCCTGACCTGAGAGAGAGAGAGAGAGAGAGAGAGAGGGAGAGGGAGAGGGAGAGGGAGGGAGAGATTTTCTCACTAGCTACACAACAGCTTCTCAGACATAACAGGTAAGGCAGGGAGGGGCAATTAATTTTCCCAAGAGGCCACATGAGAAACTGGGACTGTTGTGGAGGGCCACTACTGCTAATACCCTGCCCTCAATGCCCTGACCCCAACACCCCAGTCCCTACTGCTGATGCCCCAGTCCTTGATGACAATGTCCCCGCTCCCCAATGACAATGCATGCCCCACTACCACTGAGGATACTTTGCCCACCAGGGATGCCACCTGCCATTGCAAGCCAGGCTGGGACAGCCCACAGGCTAAATGTGACCTTGGGCCATAAAATGCCCAGGTCTGAGTTAAGGGGCAAAGACAAAGGATGACATGCAAATGCCACAACTTAACATATTTGGATCCGATGTGATGGCTGCATTTGATGCTTACTTCATCCTTCACACACCCTCATTTTCATACTCTTGCAGCTTGTTAGGGTCTTTATTTAAAAGTTAATTTGGGAGTACTTTTTTAATCTAATTTTCACCTCCACCTTAGCTCATGCTTCTTGGAGTACAATTGGTTTTGTTTTCTTTTACTTTGCCTTTTTACAGGTGTGGGGGGAGGAATCCTGTTTTAAATGAATGAGCCGGGTCAAGGCGATTTTTGAGGGAAAGGAAGAGAAATGCAGCAGCTTTACTAGACTTTATTTCAACGGGAAAGTGCCAGGCTCAGCTCATCCAAGCGCACTGAAAGATACTTTGTAATAACAGGTTTGAAAGAGGTCTGGTAGGTAGTTCAATATCTTCCCTATGTTATCGTATAATTGGCACACTTGACAGTGAGGAAAGTGCTTAAACTGATACACTTCCCTGCTGGCTCTGAAAGCATTAGGTACAGTCTGTAGAGCTTGCAAATAAATACTTTTTGATATCCAAATTAGAAGCTTGTTTTTTAAAAGACACAAATAATAAGGTTCTGTACTGTGGAGTCCCACAAAGCCAGTTGAAGGATAAAGATGACATGAGTTTCTCTCTCCCCTTATTATTTCAATGAATCCTAGAGCCTTTTCCCCAATGTGCCAGACTGGTTGAGAAGGGAGATACAGTTTCTAATAAACCTACCCTATTATGGGGTATGAGACTGACCTAAAAGTACTAGGAAGTCACTCTGCTATACAACACTGAGAAGTGTAGATAATAGAAGTCTAAACACATTTCTATTTGAAATGCTTTACTTCTGTCTACTGCTAATCCTTAATTTATGACCATAAATGAGACATCCATTGCTAAACAACGTTAGTCGCACCCAATTTTGCAACCTTTTTCCCATGGTTGTTAAGTGAATCATGGGTTCCTTAATCCAGCTTCCTCTATTGATTTGACTTGTTGGAAACCAGCTGGGAAAGTCGCAAATGGCAATCACATGACCTCAGGGCATTGCAACTGTTACAAAATACATTCCCGTTACCAAGTGCCCGAATTTTGATCATGTGATTAAGGGGGTCATAAGTGCGAGTTGTAGGTCACTTTTCTCAGTGCCGTTGTAACTTCGAATGGTCACTAATTGAATGGTTGTAAGTTGAGGACTATCTACACCATGTTCAGTTAGCGAGTGTATCAAAATGTTGTGGCTGCCATCTTTTCAGATACAGGCCTAGACAAAATTAATTTGCAAATAAAGTGGCCAAAGTCCTAAGTACTCATTCCTTTGAATATAAATATAGAACTAAGAAAAATCCTGCTGGATGACTTCGTGATCAGATGCATTCAGGAAAAAATCATAAGCCGAAATGGGAAGTTTGAGCCTTTTTCTACAGTTGCCTCTTAGTGGTTGATGCTTACTTTATGCTGCCAACAAGAAAACAGCCAACAAGAGCATTAGCCATTCTTTGTTTAGGCCTCCATGAATTGGGCCTGCTCCCTCCTTTCTTTCTTTCTTTTTTTTCAAAAAAGTTTTTTATTGGGCCTGCTCCCTCCTTTCAAACCTGCTAAATTAGTGGCCATCTTTGGTGGGCAGGGAATTCCATAGTTCAGTTCAGAAGTCCTGAAATTTTGCAATATCAAGATGCATGAATGATATGATAAATTAGTTTATCATAATCTCCCTCCCCTTGCCTTTATATTTAAAAGTAATGATTTAAAATGAATAATTTCATTCGAGCTAAGATTGGGCAATAAGTAAATATACCACTGACTTTTAATTGTTAAATGTAATTTTAATCTGTATAGCACAGGCTACAGTGAGTTTGGCCCAGAAAAAAATGATGATCTTGGAGTGAGTTTTGCCAGTATTTCAACTTTGTCTGAACAAACAGGCCAGGAGTTGTTTTCTTCCTTCAGTTAAACCTTTTAATTTGATACCGACTCCTGTGGCTCCTAACCAGTGGTGAAATCCAAATTTTTTTACTACTGGTTCTGTGGGCATGGCAGGGGAAGGATACTGCAAAATCCCCATTCCCACCCCACTCTGGGGCCAGCCAGAGATGGTATTTGCCGGTTCTCTGAACTATTCAAAATTTCCGCTACTGGTTCTCCCGAACCTGTCAGAACCTGCTGGATTTCACCCCTGCTCCTAACCTGTGTTTTAAGGATTCCTATTTTAACTATATTTTGCGTAAAATATGCACCATTTACCACTGAGTTACTAAAGAGGTGGGATGCATATCAGTCCTATCTTTTGATCCTATCCTGGAAATGGGATTTCAGGCTGTAAATCTATAAATTCTTACCTGGAGCAGACACTATTGAATTCCTGCATAGACACATATTGGGTTTTCACGGTTAAGCTCACCAGATTTTGAGTGCAAGAATAATATTCCCTGTTGTATTACTAGACTTGAATGCAAAAATAATTTTCTCTGTTCTATTGCTTTATTGCCATTTGAGTCCATATTCTGTTCATTCGTTTCAGTTTTAACTTGCAGGGATAACTTTCATTTAATTTCAAAATTAGAGTTGTATCAGGTGCACTTTGCAGCAGATTTCATCTTAATTAAATTCAATTGCCTCTTTCTACTTGTTATATTACCGAGATGATTTTGTATAGTAACAATGTTAAAAAGAGAGAGAGAGAAGATATCTTGATATGATGATATGTGTGATAACAAAATTAGGCCTACAATGCTTTAGGTGTTCTCACATATTATAAAACACCATAGAAAACTAGCTGTAACAAAGTCATATGACAGGTCTTTATATATAAGGAAAAGAGAAAGAATTGGGAATCAGAGAAAAGTGCCTTAACTAGGGTAATATTATTATTATTATTATTATTTTTAATTTGATTTATATGCCGCCCTTCTCCGGAGACTCAGGGCAGCTTACAATGCGTTAAGCAATAGCCTTCATACTTTTGTATATTTATACAAAGTCAGCTTATTGCCCCCACAAACTGGGTCCTCATTTAACCTACCTTAGAAAGGATGGAAGGCTGAGTCAACCTTGAGCCTGGTAAGATTCGAACCAGCAGAAATTGCAGGCAGCTGTGTTAATTACAGGGTTATTGTCCATTCAACCACCATTACCCCTAGTATGGGCTTTTCAGATCTCAGGTGTGTATCTTTTCCATTACCTGCCATCTGATCCTTTTAGCTGAAACTGCTAGAACTGAATTTGGAATTTTCTGCATTCAACACATGGACCCTTTCCCAAATGAGGATGCATGAAGGTACTAAAATCAGTGGAAATGTTGTGCATGCCACTGTTCTTATAAAAAATGGGGTCAGGAGAAGGAGAGAGGCTCTAACTCAGAAACATCAAGGAATTGAGATTCTGATGTCCAGATAGCAATAGCAATAGCACTAGCACTTAGACTTATATACCACTTTACAGTGCTTTACAGCCCACTCTAAGCGGTTTACAGAGTCAGCCTCTTGCCCCCAACAATCTGGGTCCTCATTTTACTGACCTAGGATGGAAGGAAAGCTGAGTCAACCTTGAGCCTGGTGAGATTTGAACTGCCAAATTGCAGGCAGCCGGCAGTCAGCAGAAGTAGCCTGCAGTACTGCACTCTAACCACTGCGCCAGTATGGCTCATATACAAAAGTGGACAAGAGTAATTTTAGAACTTTGCTACAAAATGTATGATGAACTAACAATCCAAGTAGATACAATTATTTAGATAATATTAAATTGTGAATTTGCTTGCACATGACCACTCAAGAGCCAAGAGCCTGCTTCATATTCCAAGTGCATAAATCACTTATGCCTTTCTTGGTGATTTTTCAGATGTGCTGAACTACAGTGAATGCTTGGTAGTTGCAATCAAAAAAGCCCTTTGTAATATCCAGGTTAGAGAAGACTGGGAATATTGCATTTATTTTACGGTAGTTTACAACAAAACAATCATAACAAAATATTGATCAAAGCAAGAAGAAAAATACAATAACAAGTGAATCAATTGCCACCGTTATGACAGTCATCAAATAGCGCCCACAAACATAATGTTACTTTATCTTTGTAAGGATCTTCATGATGTTGTTGTTAGTCGCAAAGTTGTGTCTGACCCATTGCGACCCCGTGAACAACTTTCCTCCAGGCCTTCCTGTCCTCTACCATTCCCCAGAAACCATTTAAGCTCACGCAGACTGCTTTAGTGACTCCATCCAGCCACCTCATTCTCTTCATAATAACTTCATAATAACTTCTTCATAATAACTCCATCTTTATCATCTTTCCAAAAGTGGCACACCTCAACTTTGTGTTGTGCTGAGCTGTCCTAATTTTTCAAAGCATTCTAAAATGGAGTATATCTTCTCTCCAAGGAGAATTACTTTGAAGAATAGGTTTGATGACGTCTTTATTTCATTAAACAAATAAGCAAGCAAACAAATAACTTGGACAATATTTGGGTTATCTTTTTGAAAAGAAGCAGCTAGATATGCTATCCTCCAGTGCTAACTCTCCAGAGGCTGCTTGTGAATGTAACTTTCCGCTGATGCAGCAGCCATTTTCCAGGGTACTTTTCTGAATACAGATAGTCCTTGGCTTATGACCACAATTGAGCCCAACGTTTCTGTTGCTAAGTGAAACATTTGTTAAGTGAGTTTTGCTCCATTTTACGACCTTTCTTGCCACAGTTGTTAAGTGAATCACTGCAGTTGATAAGTTGGTAAGACGGATGTTAAGTGAATCTGGCTTCCCCATTGACTTGGCTTGTCAGAAGATCGCAAAAGGTGATCACATCACCCTGGGACACTGCAATGATCATAAAGATGAGTCAGTTGCCAAGCATCCGAATTTTGATCGCATGACCATGGGGATGCTGCAGTGGTTGCAAGTGTGAAAAATGGTCATAAGTCACTTTTTTCCATCGTCATTAAATGAACCTCTGTAAGTCAAGGACTACCTGTATTTGTGAAGATGTGAAAGTTTGAAGTTAGCAGTATTACTACTGCAATACTCTCTACATGGGGCTCCCCTTGGGGTGCACCCGGAGGCTGCAGTTGGTCCAGAATGCGGCCGCGCGGGGGATTATGGGAGCGACGGGGCGCTCACATATAACACCACTCCTGCGCGAGCTGCACTGGCCTCCTGTGGTCTTCCGGGTGCGCTTCAAGGTGTTGGTGACCACTTTAAAGCGCTCCATGGCTTAGAGCCAGGGTATTTGCGAGACCGCCTTCTGCCGCCAATAGCCTCCCACCGACCGGTTCACTCACACAGAGAGGGCCTCCTAAGGGTGCCGTCGGCCAGACAGTGCCGGCTGGCGACCCCCAGGGGGAGAGCCTTCTCTGTGGCAGCACCTGCCCTCTGGAATGACCTGCCCCCTGAGATACGCACGATATCAGACCTCCGGACTTTTCATCAGGCCCTGAAGACACACTTGTTCCATCTAGCTGGGCTGGCTTGATCCCATCCTCTCAGTTTTTTAATCGAATTTGGTTTTAATTGGGTTGTTTTAAATTTGGGCCAAAATTATTTAATTGTCTTTTAAAATGTTTTTAAATTTTATATGCTATGTTTTATCTTGGCTGTACACCGCCCTGAGTCCCCCAGAAGGGCAGTATAGAAATAAAATAAAATAAATAAATAAATAAAAATTAACTGATTGTTCTCTCTGACATCTCTTCAGCAGAAATCTTACAGACCACTTCGCCTTTCAGAACATTTTCAATTCTCATCTTGGCACTGTTGCTTTTTCCTTGAAATCATTACTTGGCTTTTTTTCCTTAAGTATCCAGTACAAATATTTAAACCTGGATTTCTCACTGCATTACTAGTAGCCAGACTAATGAGAAAATCATCCCAGGGCCAATATGATGATGAGGCAAAGAAACACATTGTTGCCTGATTCAGTAACACAACCCTTTAATAGAACAAAGACTCCTGCAAATAATGTGTCTGTAGTACATCTGAATGCCTGCCTTTCTGAACTCTAGTCCTGCTTGTTACTCTCTTTTAATTGGCATCAAGAGATGCTTCCAAAAATGTCTTAGATGTTGTGGGAAGTACAGCTAAAATCAAACTATAATTTGATTTAGAAGGAATTATGTTGTCAGCTTTCTTTCCTCACCAATACACATAATAGCTGATTAACATGTCTTCATGTAGTCCCTTCATAATTTCCTGCTTCTCGAAAACTAAAATACCAATAGGACTTAGATTTTGCTTTTCTGAAATGTTACTTACCTAGATGTGAAGTTTTTAAAAAAATAATAACGATGAATTTTGTCATGTTTTCTTCTCCTATTATGCCATAGCATGAATTATTTGAAACCTTCACCTATTGTGAATGAGTTAAGAGGAAGACTTGAAGGAAATAGGAAGGGTGAGTGGATATATGGAAGCATTTTGAAATTATAGAAAGCCCTGCTATTTGATTTTTAAAGGATGTTATCAGTGCTCTCACGGAGGCTGTGATGATGGAGGATTTCATTCAGTCCATTCTCTGAGAAGTACTTGTCAAAGTTCACACCTCTCTTCATGAACGGGAGTGGAAGAATTACAATTTCTGCAGGATGGAAGAGGGGACATCTTCTGCCTATACAATCTAGGTAGAAGGTTCTGCATTCTTAGCTTGCAAAAGTCTTAAGTTAGCCTCTCTGTTCAACCATACTTGTAAATACATCTGTGCAAGGTGAGGTCACTTTGCCTCCATAAAGAAGATTGCACACTAGTAGGCAACTAAAAAAATGGCTATATCCATGTTTGATATTATCTTTCCAATTGAATTAGATTCTTTTGATATATAAGAACTACAGGTACAACAATCTAATTAGTTGCTATTTGAAGTTACCAAGGCGCTGAAAAAAAGTGACTTGGGACCGCTGTATCATCCTTAGGATCACATGATCAAAATTCAGGTGTTTGTCAACCAGCATGTATTTACTATGGTTGCAGCATCCTGAGGTCACATGATCACCATTTGCAACCATTCTCAGCTGACAATCCAAGTCAGTTGGGAAAGCCAAATTCACATAATGAACTCACGTCACCATGGTGATTTACTTAGTGACCCAGACAAAAAAAGATCATAAAATCGGACATTGCTCGCTTAATGACTGCTCTGCTTAGCAATGGAAGTTCCAGTATCTATTGTGATCGTAAATCAAGGATTACCTGTAACATTCAAATTTCTTCTTAAACATTATAAAAAGAATGGGAGTTAAAAACATGAACAAATGAAAGAAAGAAATATAACTTGCTTTCACCTACAACACTGTCAGTTTGTTCCCTACCATCTTCACTGTATTCAGCATTTTAATGAACAGTTTGTTGTGGCCCGCCAGCTGCCAGCGGAGCAGACTCGGACAATGAGGAGGTTGGGGAGGAACTTGGGCCAGTCCTGGAGTCTGGGGAAGGCTCTAGGTCGGAAGCAGAGATGGAGCCAAAGCCGTCCGACATTTCCCAGTTGCCTTCGGAGGCAATTTTATATCTCCGATAATAATATCAATATTATTGATAAAATAAATGGGGAGGAAGAACAGCTGGGGCATGTTCCAGATGCGTGCGTGCGCAGAGCTGTTAGGAGAGGAGAACAACTGAGGACAATGAGCCGACTCAGGAAGAAAAGCACACATGGATGCTGAATGGCTCCTCCCTGCCTGGGGAATAAATAGAAGGAAAGGGGAGGGGTGGTTGCAGGAGACAACCGTTCGGATTTCTTTCGGAAGATTTGCTCATCGTGGTTCATGCCTCAGAGACTGCTTGCCAGAACTTAATTTACAGCCTTGTGGCTGGAAGCTCCCGCCTGGCAATTATCTCAAGGAAGTAATAAGGTCTGTTACTGCAGTTAACCCTTTGAAGGATTATTGCCTGGACTTTTCGGTGTGTGAATGCCATTAATTCACAGTAGCTAAATAAAGAGGGGTTTTTCGGGACAAGGGGGTCTGTTTATTGGTTCTGCTAAGGCTGGGTCAGAAAAGAGTTATGGTATCTACCCAACGATAATAATGAAAACCTACCTTGATAAATTAATGTTCCTAACCTGTCCTTCTCAAGTTATGCCAAATTGGGGCAGAATGTTGGACGTAGGCAAAATTTCAGAGGCAAAATTTAAGAGCGTAGTGGCTCCATTCTTTCTGAATCCTGCTTTTTCCTCCCAAATGCCTCCTCGTGGCTAGTAATCCCCCCTCTTTCTATCCCCACCCCCACCCCAGATGAAGGCAGTTTTAAACAGAAATATTCTATCAGCCCTTCATTATCAAATGGATTGGCTGAGTCTCTTTTCTTTTACGATGCGTTACTCTTGTGTTATTTGTTATTGAGGAGAGGCAGGGTGGAGTAGAATTGCTGATCAAGGCTTCTGATCTCAAATTCCTCTAATTATTGTGAGAGCACAGATGTTATCTGTCACAAATGCTGCACTATAGGGTGATCCTTCTTAGTCTGCTGGCTATGCCAGCTCTCTTCCAATACATAGGTAGTCCTTGACTTACGATCTCAATTGAGCCTGAAATTACTGTTGTTAAGTGAGACATTTGCAAAGTGGGCTTTGCCCCATTCTACGACCTTTCTTGCCATAGTTGTTAAGTGAATCACTGCAATTGATAAGTTGGTAGCCCCATTGTTAAGTGAATCTGGCTTCCCCATTGCCTTTGCTTGTCAGAAGATCACAAAAGGGGATCACATGACCGTGGGACACAGCAACGGTCATAAATATGAACCAGCTGCCCAACATCTGAATTTCGATCATGTGCTCATGGGGAGGCTGCAAAGGTCGTAATTTTGAAAAACAGTCATAAGTCACATTTTACAGCACCATTGTAACTTAGCAATAGCAATAGACTTATATACCGCTTCATAGTGCTTTTATAGCCCTCTCTAGGTGGTTTACAGAGTCAGCATATTGCCCCCAACAATCTGGGTCCTTATTTTATACACCTCGGAAGGATGGAAGGCTGAGTCAACCTTGAGCCTTGTGGGATTCGCTCTGCTGAACTGCAGCTAGCAGTCAGCTGAAGTAGCCTGCAGTACTGTACTCTAACCACTGCGCCACCTCGGCTCTTTGAACAATCACTAAACGAACTGTTGTAAGTTGAGGACTACATGTACTGCATTCTGCTGCCCTCCCCAAATTCAAATGCAACATTCTCTGGTCACCGAAGGAGGTTTTCTGTCATTGCACCTTTAGATTGTTTTCCTTAAGAACTTCTCTACTTCTGCAGACGTGTGAGAATCAACACCTGGAACACCCTAACATATCAGCATGAGATGCTGTCTTTTGACCATGACTCCTGTTTTTCTTACATCTCTCAATGAAGAACTAGCAAGAGAGGACATTGTGGCAATGAAGTTTTGATATTTCTTAAGAAAAAAAAATCATCTCATATTTTTTGTTACAAAAGACACATTTCTCATATCTGTTTTTAAAATAGTCTACTACTTCAAGGACAGTTTTCAAGGTTGTAGCTGCATGGAGCACGTATCCACTTCTTGCTCAAGGAGTCAGGGAAGTTATTAGACTGTTCATAGAAAAAGAAATAATTCAAAGAAAAGTATGTTATCCTTTCCTATCTGAACTTTTGTTTTATTGTATTTCAGGCAAATTCAGAAGGGAATTAATGCAATTGTGGAAAATTTATGCCTCAGTTACATAATATATTTTACTGTAAATGCAGCAATTTGTGACAGGACAAGGAAAGAAAGGACCAGTGTTAAAAGATCCCCTTTGTAATGGATGTGCCAGCAAGATGTATATACCAAGCTCACCCACAAAGTTATAAAAGCTCATAAAGACATCAAAACTTCCAGATTATTCTCCACCATAGATAAAATTGGAAGAATTCTCATTTTACACCTACTTAAATGCATCAGCATCTCCTACACAGTCTTCTCCTTTTAAAAGCCTTTCCCAATCAGCAGCGTGTGAAAGATTATGGGGAGGCTAAGAAAGGAATGAAAGTAAGAGTGGATATAGCAATCAAGAGAAAATGAGTCTCACTCCAGCTGAGAAGAAACCCAGGAAAAGAGTGGACACCTTTGAATTCCACCTTTACAGGATTCTCCCATATTATTTGTAGTTAAAAATCTTGGCAGACAAGATTTGGACGGTAGAATTTGAAACATTTACACTAAACCATGATAATCTATTACCATGCTTTTCAAACTTGGCAACCTTAAGTTTTGTGGACTTCAAATCCCAAAGCATTCTGGCCAGGGAATTCAGGACTTGGTTCATACGCCTTAAAGTTGCCAAGTTTGAAAAATACTGATAGATAGATAGATAGATAGATAGATAGATAGATAGATAGATAGATAGATACCGTGTTTCCCCGAAAATAAGATCCTGTCTTAAATTATTTTGAACCCTGAAATAAGCGCTTGGCCTTATTGCCATGTGCTCAAAAATCTGATTGGGCTTATTATCAGAGGATGTCTTATTTTGGGGAAAACAGGGTAGATAGATTAGATAGATAGATAGATAGATAGATAGATAGATAGATAGATAGATAGATGGATGGATGGATGGATGGATGGATGGATGGATGGATGGATGGATGGATGGATGGATGATGGATGGATAGATAGATGGATAGATGGATAGATATAGACAGACAGAGGTTAGAAATTTCTTTTGAAATTTATTTATTTATTTGTTCAACTTGTATGCCGCCTTTCTCCGAAGACTCAATGCATTTACAATGCATTTAAAAACCATATATAAAAACATTAAAAACTAAAACATTAAAAACAATTAAAACTCATTCACAGCATTCATGGCCGGACCTTGCCAGATCGCAACAGCAAGATCAACAGCCCCAGGCCTGCTGGAAAAGCCAGATCTTCACCACTTTTCGGAAGGCCAATAGGGTGGGGATGGTCCGGATCTCAGGAGGTAACTGGGGCAGCCACAGAGATCTATTCCAAGACTGATGATTTTGATTTTGTGCCATCAAGTCATTGTCAACACTGAACAATTTGTCTCATGACCAACATCAAATATAATTTACTGAAGATGTGCTTCTTTGATCTTATACAGTTATATGGCCCTTGACACAATGACAACAGCAGTAGCATTCCCAGAACCACGGAGAAATGGAAACAGCTCTTGGGATTTTAGCATTCATGAGGCCAGTGGAGAGTAAGGAGAAGTAATCTCAACTGTTGTTTTGTGATACACTATATATAGTTCTAGAATGGCTATAAATGTTGAGAGTGAGAATAGCAATAGCACTTAGACTTATATACCCTTCATAGTGCTTTACAGCCCTCTCTAAGCAGATGATCTGTCCCCGTCCACACACACACACAAACACAGCCAGCCGAGGGTTAAGGAAACACTTTAGCACACACCCAAGTCTTATCTCCAACTTGGCAGCGATTTACACACCGTCTGCCAAGTGTTTTTATTTCCACAAAACAGAAAGATAAGATACTTAGCGTACAAAAAGTCCAATCAGAATAATATTTCTCTCAGCAGTTCCGGACGAGGCTTTAGTGACTATCCAAGATTTGTTTTGTTCGTCACAGGGATCACTGGCCACCACCCTCTATTATATAGTCTCTGGGGTGAGGTCCAGTGACTCAGTTCTAATCCCTAGCACGCCTCCTGAGCTGCTGCAATCGTTTATCACGCCTTCGGAGGCGTGCGTCCAGGAATGATGTTTCTCCTCCGCTCTCATCCGAGCCACCTGTCTCCCTGCTAATCTCCTCTCCCTCGGCCGGCACCTGAGTCAGTGCCAGAGGGGAGGGGCCTGGAGAGGGAGGCCTGGCTGACTCCTCTTCCTCATGCTCGGAGCTTTCTTCCTCCGATGGGACAGGCTCAGAGGGCGGGGCCACAACAGCAGTTTACAGAGTCAGCATATTGTCCCCAACAATCTGGGTCCTCATTTTACCCACCTCGGAAGGATGGAAGGCTAAGTCAACCTTGAGCCTGGTGAGATTCGAACTACCAAATTGCAGGCAGCTGGGAGTCAGCAGAAGTAGGCTGCAGTACTGCATTCTAACCACTGTGCCACTACAGCTCTTGAAGCACTATTCTGAGTGGTTCTCTTCCTAGATCAGATTTGGTATTCTCTCTTCTGCTGTTTAACATCTACGTAAAACCACTGGGATATTTGCATGAGGCAAGATATCAACAGTATGCAGATAGTATCTAGTTACATACAGGTCACCCTTGATTATCAACTCATTCAGCAACCATTTACATTTATAACAGCACTGAACAAGTGGTACTTACAACCAATCCTCAAAGTTCCCACTGTGCCAGCACCCGTACAATAACATGACCATGATCCGGGCTTCCAGATGAGAATTTATGACAGGTTAGATATCCCTGTGAGCATCTCCATTAGCAGGGATAGCACTTTGGTGAAATCAGTGGCCAGGCAGCAGGTTCTGGCTAACTAAATTCTCTTTGTGAGCTGTGGTGTCACAGTGGTTAGACCACACTACTGCAGACTACTTCTGCTGACTACCAGCTGCCAGCAGTTTGGCAGTTCAATTCTCACTAGCTCAAGGTTGACTCAGCCTTCCATCCTTCCAAGGATGGGTTCTCGGTAATATTGGTGGCAATATGCTGACTCTATAAACTGCTTAGAGTGGGCTGTAAAATACTGTGAAGCAGTATATAAGTCTAAGTGCTATTGATATTTGTAGAAGGGGAGATTGGTGGACTGCCCACTTGCACCACATGGATAATTGGTTTTCATGAGGAGACCATAGGAAATGAATCTCTTGTGGTTGACTGTGAGTTGGGCGGCTTGGAAGCTGAGAGATCAATATTATGCTCAAAATCATTTTGTAGCTTTTATGAATAAATAAGCTGCAAAAGCTTCACTTTCTTAAACATTTTTGAATACAATTAATTCACAGCTTAAGAGGGATGTTCTGAAAGAACAAAAGCACTTGATCACCTTCTGTTGTAATTAAGAAATTTAAAAAAACATCTTAAAGGATTTTGACTTGAAAGTAAAAAAAACTTAACAAAATCGTAATTTAAGAAAGTTTTAAATGGATGAAGGGAATGATAATTTTAAAAAATAGAAGAATGATTTTGTTTTGTTGATGAAAGTGCTTTTGAACATAGTTAAAAAGTTAACCAAGAAAACAGGTGGGACCTCCGTAGAAATGTTGATGGCTTATTACCTTATCTTATTATTGCTTAAAGAAAGTAGACAATTGGTGGATTTTACAAAATAAAAACAACAGTAATATGAACCAGACTGCGTGACTAGAACTATGGAAAGCTAATTGGGACTAAAGAGTTAAAGAAAGAAAAGAGTAAGAAAGAGAAGAGTTAAAAGAAAGAGAAGACCAAAAGAGGGAAAAAAAAGAGAAGAAGAATGCCTTTTACTTTCATCCTAGAAAGAAAAACAGCTAAAATAGGAGAAGGACAGTTTCTCTAGAACAATTTACAGATAAAGGCATTACACCAGATTTATTGCAGAAAATGTTCGAGGAATTTGGCAAGAAGATGATCTCAACAGTTGCCAATGGTTTGGATGCTTTTAGAAAGGAAATGTTAACTGGATAAAAAGGGATAATAATAAAAAAGAAGACAATCAAAGAAGATGTAGAATAGTTGGCTGGAGACATAAAACAAATTAATGACAATGTAGAAGTTTTGGCCAATAAGATAGGTTATAAATAGAGAGATGGAGAAAGATCTGGAATTAGTGCAATTGAGAAAAAAATGTTAAGATTTAGAGCAATTTCAAGGGAGAATATATCAGAAAAAAAATTATTAAGTATCTGTCTAACTTTTGGGAATGGGATGAAGCTGACATTGAGGCACAAATTGAAAAGGTTTATAGGATCAATATCCACTTGCAAAATTAAGAAATGTTCCAAGGGATGTCCTTGCACATTGTCAGGAAGACTAGAGATCAAGTTTTGCAGTAGCAATCTACTATTTTAATAGTAGATTGAAAATTCATGATACAAGAGAAATTGAACTTGAGGAAATTTCAATTAGAATATTAAGTAAGAGGACAGAGTACTGTTTTCTGACATACTTAAGTAGAAGAAGATTCAATTCAGATAAATTGGAAGGAATGATTTTTACTTTTAAACAGCAGAGATTCAGACTGAAGTCTGTGCAGAAAGCAGACATTTCTAGGGAAAATTCAAAGGGATTGGAATAAATGCAAGTAGAAGTGAGGATCACCGATGAGTCTAAACAATTGCACCAACAAATACAAGATATTGAAGATGATACATGTTCGGTGCTACAAAAATAGTCTCTTGACATCACTATGAATTATAAATGCTTAATGTGGAATATAAATGAAGCAGTAGCTCTTCAAAAGAGAAAAAATATTCCATTATTTGACAAAGTTAAAACACAATGCTATTTTACAAGAAACACATATTGGGGAAAAGATATAAAATACTTGAGTCACAAATGTTTGGATGAAGAACTTAATTCAGCAGTAATGAAAAAAAATTGTTCTGTATATAAATCTTCAATTATATCCAAAACTTATATTGACTGATGAATGTGGCAGATATGTTGGGATGGAAGTTAATCTACAGGGGGTTAAGATTTTGATATTGGGAAAGTCAACCCTGAAATTAACTTATTCTTCTCTTCAAAGGAGAAAAATAATAATAATAGAGAAACAAAAAGTCCTCAACTCCCTGCGGGAGATTTTAAAACCTCCCATTTTAAAATCTTCATGCACAATTAATAATGCACCCATTTTTTTGTCTTATGAGCAACCTTGGTCCAGTTTGATTTTCTGAATGACATGGCTGTTTTGTCCCTACATTGGGATTGTTGGGTAGAACCACTGGGAGACAATTTCCACTTCAAGCTTTGTCAACTTTGATATACGCATGGGATGAACCTCCCCTCGTGTGTCTGGTTCACCCTTTTTATAGCTGAATTGTCCTTTGTAGAGTTTCTAAGTCTTCTTGATCCAAAGCTAATGATTTCTGTGCGTCAATTCAGTTCAGTTCAGGCAACACTATTTTCAACCTTTGAAAAAGGAGCCTTCTTTATTTTCTATTTATTTATTCAAAGCCTTGGCTCCGGGGAAACTCATAATACCTTTCTAAAATGACATTTATAACCATAATTTAAAAGTAACTTGTTTAAAACTTTGCAATTAAGGGGAGTGGCAAGCTGCCAAGGTTTTCTGTGCCAGTTTCTCCAGGGCCATGAAAATTACAGGCCTCTGCCATGCATGAGGGTAAAATTGCTCCCCTCCTTGAAATTACATTGCCAGGTAAATCCACTTCCACTAACCCTTGAGAAGGTTATTTGGAGCTGAAGGGAACTAAAGTTCAATTCAGCTTAGAGCTTTTTGATTGAATTCTGGAAAGTGAGTACAAAGAGGAGGCAGCCGGGTGATTATTATTATTATTATTTTCCATTTCAGGGAAACTGCCGCATCAGACGGTCAGTGAAAGTCGTAGGAACATCTATTCTTGGAACTGCTTTCCAATCTAATTTTCCATGTTAGACAATTCTCATCATCATTAAAGAGAGAGGGTTTTTCCCCCCCTCATCACTGTTTATCTATATGTTGTCAGCCTATGGAAGCCGGGTTTTATGGGAATATATAAATCAAACAGGCAGAAAAATGGCGCTTTCAGAGACTGCAGCTGCTGTAAACATTGACAGATTGAATGAAGTGTAATTCAAGCTTGTGAATGCTGGAATCTAAACCCCATTTGTCTGCTTGGATTCACTACTTCAGCCAAGAGATCCTAACCAAGTATCATCAGAGGCTGGAGATTAGAGCCCTGAATTTGGTTACCGTTAGAGAAGGTTGCTTGTAATAACTCTTGCCTCCAATACCGTAATGGCTTCGAATGTTGCATCTCTTTATGTGTGGATGAAAGACAGCTCTGTTGTTAGGCTGAGAGAGATAGTCACAGCAGATAGAGATGCTCAGAGGCAGTAGCACTTATATATTGCTAAGCACAGATCAGGAGAAAAACATGATAGCCCCAAAATTCTGTACAACAAAATGAATTCACAATTTAGCCCACCTAGCAAAAACAATAACAAAACTAACACAACGGCCATGTGTTTAAAAGTTTAACACGACCACAAAAGAGCAATAAACCTGCTCATCAATAGCAACGTGTTGGAAAAAAGAACCAAGCAATCACTCTGTAGCATCCTAATGCCTTCAAGAGCAGATGATCAGTGTTGAAAAATAACTGTTACTATCGAACCAGTAAGCTCTGCATTTGAAATGTGGGGGACCTGCCACTCAGCACATAGTCTTCAGTGGGTCTTCGGGCAGACTAAGGAGACCAGGGACTAAGGAGACCAGTAAGAGTTGATGCATTTTGATCATCAATTTGAATCACCCTTGTGTTTTTGTAATAGAAACTTAATACTCTGGAATTCTGGAATTTATCACAGAGCAGTTTCAAAATTTCTCGAGACAACTCTTGCTACAAAAAAATAATGAAAAAAAATGGACTTGGAGGAAAAGGAAAAACAGTAGACTTCAAGTAGGGATGTAAAAAAAAAAATCCATAGATTGCAATGCAAGTGAAACTTTTATAACCTCCTAAAATGAAATCTGCTGAATTACAGATTGGCCACTATGCGGGCTGCTAATGAATGTCCTTTTCTCCTTTCAAAAATTCAAATAGAAAGTATGTATTTGGGGAAGATATGTCCACATATGTAAAACAAAAAAATGTAAAAAAAAAAAAAGTAAAACAGAAGAAAATCCTTTTTGAAAGCATATTTTAGGGATGTGCATATACCCCTCTGCCCTCATTTCTAAGAGTCAAGTGTTGCAACCATATTGCTTTGCTTCATTGCTCCCATCCCATGGTGCTTGAAATAGCCAGCTTTATAGAAATGTTAAAGGTGAAATACAATATGCCCTAGAGCAGGGGTGTCAAACTTGTGGCCCGCAGGCCAGATGCGTCATGCGCTGGCTACGCCCGGTTTAGCAAAGGGGAAAAAAGTCACGATATGTCATGCGACAATGCCATGACAATGCAAGTTTCACACCCCTGTGAAGCATTCTTCTGCTAAGTCATAGTTTGCTTAACTGTAATTCATTAAATTACCCATAGATTCACAGATCATACCAATCCATAAATCAGGGCTTACAAACCATAATGTTAAGCAAGGTCTTTTTCATTTTGACTGCCCCTTTTCATTTTGACACTTCTTTTAAAGCAAAGGTGTAGGGAACTGGACCAGTGAGTTTCTACATGGCTTCTGCCTCCTCAGTCATCTGTTTTTAATGCTCAATAGATTTCTGCCCAAAAATGATGTTAGCAGAGAACTGAATATTGACCTGTTAAATGGCCCTAACAGGAGGATAGTAGCTCTCTTAGAACATTCATTCATTCGCTCATTCATTCATTCATTTCTGTAGCCACCTATCTCAATTGCTGTATAGTTAAAAAAAAAAAAAAAAGGATTGAGTGGGAAAAACTGCCACTGCCAGAGGAAGAGTGCAGGCCTTCCATAAGCTCCTCTTCTGATACTTGGCACAACTAGTGCCTATGGTCATTTGGCTCTCCCTTTAATTTATGAATTCCTTTGACACCTTTCACGCTAGAAGAGATTTATCACAAAATTAGGTGGGATAATTGACAGTTTACTCTGTGGATAAAATAAAACCGCTAAACTTTTCTGTAAAAAACACTTCACAGGCTATGCAAGAAGATGTGGAGAAAAACCTCTTGGAACCTATAATTTACAGTCTTGGACATTATGACCAAGATCTGGGAATTAGAGGTTTATATTTAGTGACCATTTACAAACCATTTTAGTGACCATTTACAGACCATTCAAAGTTACAACGGCACCAGAAAAAAAGTGACTTATGATCATTCCTCACATTTATGACCATCATAGCATCCCCATGATCACGTGATCAAAATTCAGGCATGTGGCAGCCAGTATGTACTGTATGTTATGACGGATGCAGCATCCCAGGGTCATGTGATTTGCAATCTTCCCAGCCAGCTTCTGACAAGCAACATCAATGAGGGAAGCTAGATTCCACTGAACTCCCATGCCATTCACTTAACAACCATAGCAAAATATCATTTTTTCGTAATATAAGACGCACTGGAGTATAAGACGCACCTTAATTTTTGGGGAGAAAAATAAGAAAAAAGCTGAGTGGCAGGTGGATCGGCCTTCCGGAATACCCCCAATCAGCTGTTTCCAGAGATGAATTTTAACAACAGATTCCTTGGTTGTGAGCTCTGTGCCTTGCTTTTTTTTTTTTTTTTTTTTGCTTGTTTTCTGCCTCTGAAACTCTGTTTCAGAAAAAAACTTTGTTTTCTGCCTCCGAAACAGCTTCAGAAAAAAAGCCTCTGAAGCTCTGTTTGGGGGCTTCTTTTCTCTGAAGCTTTGTTTCTGATGCTTTTTTCAGCCTCTGAAACCTCTGTTTGAGAAGCTGGGCAGGGCTACATTCAGAATATAAAATGCACCCAGATTTTCACCCTCTTTTTTGGGGGAAAAAGGTGCATCTTATATTCCGAACAATACAGTAGTCCTAAAGTCAGTCGTAACTCACTTAACAACTGCCTTACTTAGCAACGGAAATTCTGCTCCCAATTGTGATTGTTGGATTTTGAAGATATTAAACAGCTGAATTTAGTCAGAACACTCAATCCTTCAAATTCCATACATTTTTTTAAAATTGATTTGGCCACTTTAAAAAGATAGTTTCAACCAGTTAGGAAGTTAATTCCACCTGACCATGAGTACTTTCAGAAAGCTAAGCTGAAATAAACCTAGTCAGCCCTTGGATCATCAAAAAAAAAAAAATCCCAACGCTGTAGGCCTGACTGAGAAGATTAAGAAAAAAAATATATTGGAAGAAGTGCTACAGAATGCCCAGAAAACAACATGAACATCCCTGCTTAATTGCTTAGAGTAAGACTTGGATTTTAAGGGAGTTTTAAGAGATTATAATTGCAGATAAATCTCATCATGAGTAAATCAGCAAATTCAGCTGAAAGCAGCAATCAGAACCAACCCTCCAATTAAGCAGTCATCTCAGCAGCAGATGTTGGAAGTTGCTGTAGTTGATTGATTGATTTTGCTGTTGATATCCAGTGGCTTGTCAGCTAAGAGGAAGAGAACATTGTTCTTCTCTGAACAGTTATGAGAATGTACTATATTAGTACAACTCCCCATTCTGTTTGGAAAGGATACTTCAGAAGCACACGAGGGACTTTTGTCTTGTGTCAGGGGCAAAGTCTTGTATAAAGATACTATGGAAACTTCTGGCAAAGCTGGACAGGCATTGTAGTATATAAAGATAAAAGCTCTTCAGTGGGCAAGAGAGTGTGCCCCACAGAGCAGGTGACTATTGATCTTAATCTCCAAAATGTTGGTTGTGAAAGGACGTTGGTTATTGCCCTTGTGGTTTGAAGGCTTAGGGTGATGACATCCCTTTGCCTATAAAAAAAAGGACTACAGCTGTATAATGTTTAATGCTAACCAGCCCGCCTGTCAATCTAAAACAATCTTTTTCAACATATTGATATTGTAGCTACAATTGGTATTGTAGCATGGCCATCAGAGGAAAGGGCAGCACGGTGGCTCAACAGTTGGCTTGTTGGCTGGAAAGCCGGCAAGGTTTGAAACCCGAGTGCCATGCGATGGGGTGAGCTCCTGTCCTTGCCCCAGCTCCTGCCAACCTAGCAGTTTGAAAGCCTGCAAATGCAAGTAGATAAATAGGTACCACTTCACTGGGAAAGCTCCATGATGTCATGCTGGTCACATGATTGCAGAAATATCTTTGGACAACTCTGGCTCAGTGGTCTTGAAACAGAGATGAGCACTGCCTCCTGTAGTTGGCAATGACTAGCAGAGTAAAATCCACATGGACTATTTTACCTTTTTACCTTTACCTCAGGTGAAAAAATTTATAAAGGTCTGTAATAAAAAAAAGACGTTCTGCCTGTGGTTGGATTTCCCTATTTGGAAGAATAGGGAGGCGCATCCAATCTCATTGTACACATGTTGTGCATTGACAATAAAGGTTTGAACTTGAATGGAATTTGAATGTCATTGCTGGACTCACATGCAGATAATTGAGCTATCCAGATAGTCTTGTGTGGAATAGCAGTCAGTCATGTGAGCCATTCCCTTAGCATTATACATTTTATAATCTAGAAAATGGATTTACTCTTTAAATGATTTATTTTCTCTGCTAACTGCAAGTATGGTGGCTTCCTCTTAGGCAGAAGTGTCAAACTGGTGGCTCACGGGCAGGGGTGAAATGCTCCTGGTTCGGACCGGATCGCCTGATCCAGTAGTGATGGTGGCGGGTAGTTCGGAGAACCGGTAGCAAAAATTCATGCGCACCACCACCACCACGCCCAGCTGAGCCGCCCGATTATCAGAGGCTTTTTTTTTTTTTTACTTTTAAAAGCATTTTTTCTATAACCTCTTCTGATGAAAAAATGCTTTTAAAAGTAAAAAGAAAAAGTCTCTGATGATTGGGCGGCTCAGCTGGGATCGTCAGAGGCTTTTCAAACCATTTTTTTTCTCCAACCTCTTGGCCAAAGAGGTGGTTAAAAAAAATGCTTTGAAAAGTCTCTGACGATCCCAGCTAAGTTGCCTGATCGGCAGAGAGATATTTTTTAAAAAGCCTCTCTGACGATCCCAGCTGAGTTGCCTGATTGGCAAGGCTTTTCAAAGCAAGAAAAAATGCTTTGAAAAGTTTTTTTTAAAAAAAGTTGGCCACACCCATACATTACCCTCACACACCAAGCCATGCCCACAGAACCGGTAGTAATAAATTTTACATTTCACCCCTGCTCACGGGCCAGATGCAGGCCACTCCCACCCCAGCTCCACAAATGGGGAAAATGTGTGAAACGTCACATGACAGCAATGTGACGCCACAAGTTTGACACCCATCTCTTAGGCATTTGACTAGAGTTTTAATATTCAAGTATCTGAATACTGGGCATATCCCAAGAATCCAAACACAACTTTATTTTAGATCTGATATAGGCAACATCTGGCTCCCTAAATGTTGTTAAGCCTCTCTCATCATCTGTAACACCTAACCATGTAGCTACGGCTTATGAGATTGCAGTTTGATATAATTGGGGGGAGGGGTGCATGAACTTAATTGTGAGAATTTGAGAAAATGGAGGGAAAATATGTATATTAAGTATTTAAATGACTTGCTGGAAACTGAGGTGAATAACCAAGCTTGAACCTCAGGCATTGTGTTGCTAGAATTCCATACATAATGAATTAAGGTCAGAATAGAGATGAAAACAGAAGAACAGAGATGAACTAAAATTCTTCTCCTGCCCCCCACTCCCAATGAAGATGCAGCTACAATACTGACATAAAGAGAATTTGATATGAGTAGCCCTTTTCCCTTTGCAACTAAAGAAACAGTTCAGGCCACCTCTGGCTCCCCACCCTGCTGTGTTCTGCTTGTGGTAGGAGCAGGGATAGAAACTGGCTGAGAATTATGCAAATTAGGTAGGCTAATTTTGTATACCCAAATTGTGTAATTAGCTCTTAATTTGCATTTTATGTAGATTACACTGTCTTCGTCAGGGGAGGGGCGAAAATAAAAGGGAAAGGCAACCTTAAATTCAACCAGGTCCTTTCAACAACAGATCAGAAGTGGAGTGTGCTAAATTGAAGTGGGAAGGAGTGGAAATTCAGATCTGCAAAATGTGGATGTCTTGCAAATCTGTTACCACTGATCCTTTGGAATCTTTTGGGTGGATTTCAATCAGGCAATGTCATCTTGTATGCCTTCCAGGCTTGCTGGGAAAATACAGGTTTAGGTTTATCTGTGAGGGGCTACTAGGCTAATATTTCACCCACCCCCATGGCAATTGCCTGATGTGATACCGTATAGCTCCTCTTTCCACTGCTGATATATCAGATTGGTGGTGGATTCTGAAGAAGGTGAAACCTTGTTCAGACAAAGTAATATACATAATAGACAGACAAATAGATAAATCTTGATATGCCCTTCTTGGATGCTCCTTAGATTCTCTTCAATAAGAGAAGGACAATATATACATTTAATAAATACTCTGCTCCTTCATTCTTTCATCTCTCAGAGATGACTGGCTGACGTTCTCCTCATATTCATAGGAATGTAAGAACAAGTGTCGCTTTCAATCGCGGATTTCTGCTTTATCTCATAGGAAGGTTGGGGAAATCCTTGAATCCAGATCTATGCTGGAAATGCCTTTCTTATGTTGTAGACGACTCTGGTTTTTGGATTTGATGTCAATTTGGATATCCATGCAGCTTCATCAAAAAAATGCTTGACCACTCAACCCAATATAGCACAACCAACACAAGGTGTAAAAAGAATAATCCTGCCGTGCTCTCAAAACTTTTCTATTTCAGCAAGCTGGCCTGGCCTAACTCCCCTCTTTTAAATTCTTAAATTTTAAATTTTTTAATTCGTGATTCTATAAATTGGGTGTTTTAATCTGTGTTTCGGCTGAAATATTTAATAATTTTAGGGGATTTTTAATATTTGTATTGTCTGTATTTTATCTTGGCTGTTCACCGCCCTGAGTCCTTCGGGAGTAGGGCGGTATAGAAATTTGATTAATAAAATAAATAAAATAAATACATCAAAAACATCCCAGAAACCGCCAATTACAATCACATGAAATCAGCATGGCACACAAACCAACTAAAGCCCTCCAAAACATCCTAAATAAACAACAACAACAACAACAACAACAAAAACCCCAACAGTCACAGAAGAAGAAACGAGTCATTTGCAACATACAGCGTAAAGACTGCAACAGCCACTATGTAGATTGAATAAACAGGCAAAAAATTAGCAGAATGTATCCATGATCACCAACTAGCAGTCAGAAGACATGGTGAAAATTCTTTAATTTTTCAACATATGGACAGACTTAACCATAGTTTTGATTGGGAAACTGTGACTATTTTAGACCAAGCCAAGTTCAAAAATGCTAGAGAATTCTTGGAAGCCTGGCACTCTGACTAAAACGGCTATCAGCAGACACATAGATATAAACAACATCTACGTACTGTGCAAAAGAGGCAATCAACTAAGCCAAAAAGGGAACAAAAAGACCAAGCACCTCCTCCATCAGATGAAGATATACCCGTGTTTCCCCAAAAATAAGACCGGGTCTTATTTTCTTTTGGGCCCCAAAATAAGCACTAGGGCTTATTTTTTTGGGAGTGTCTTATCTCTCCCCCCCCCCCATGTACCTCACTTCTGGTTGCTCGGAGCGAGGCAGCAGGCTATGCAGGGTGGCGGTGCTGCTGCCATGAGGCAGGGGGTGGAGTTATCTCACGTGCCCCACACCAGCTTACCTCCCTGCAGGGTCCCTGCAGCCAGGACACCCACTCCCTGACACATGCCTCGCCTTGTGGCGGTGGCTCCAGCAGACCCGTCCAGCAAGACCACATGTGGCCGCTGGCCCATTTCTGCTTGCTTGCGGCCACAATGGAGCAGGAGGCAAGCAACACGCAGGGGTGGAGCTTCCCCATATGCCATGCACCAGCTTACTTCAGGACCCCTGCAGCCAGGCCATCCACACCCCAACACCTGCAAGCAAGCAGAAGTGGACCGGCAGCTATGTGGCTCCTATTGCACATGGATGCTAGTGCTGCCACTGCAAGGCAAGGGTTGAGGTGTGCATGGCCTGGCTACGGGGGCCCTGAGGTAAGTTGGTGCGGGGCGCATGGGGAAGCTCCACACTGCCTCGTCTAGTGACCATGGCACCTTGAGCAACCAGACGGAACAGCGGGTAGCTGGCTGCGCAGGCTCTTAAGTAGGGCTTATTTTGGGGGGTAGGGCTTATATTAGGCACACATGTAAAAAAACATGCTAGGGCTTCTTTTTTGGATAGGTCTTATTTTTGGGGAAATAGGTTATTAACATCAACATTAACAGACCAACAATCAAGAAGTAAATAATATCCTAATCAAGAAACTGTTAAAGAAGCTGATAGTAAATAGTCCAACCAAAAAAAACTCCAAGACCCCTCCCACCAGCACTGACAGGACAAACCACTAGAAGATAAATTGAGAACAAACCCCATTCCTTACTAGCCCTGATGATGTTAGTTAGTTTGGGTAATAAAACATCTGCAAGAAAACAATCAAGTCAGAGAGCACAAAGGTCTCCTCAAAGAATGGTTTATCAAAAGTGAAATGTATGCTTTAACTTTTACTATGACACTCAGTCATTTTTTGCAAACTCCCCTCCCCTCCGTACTTTGATTGACATAACAGACCCTCAAAACACATTTTAACTTTTCCATGGGAGCAATTTTTTTATGGGATCTGCAAATGAATTCACTGTGAATTCCAGGTAGCAATTTGCAGGTTTATATTTTGGTGAATTTTTCATAATACAGTGGATTAGGATAACATTGTGAGACTAACAGCTTGTGCTGTTCCTAGCCAGTTGCTATTTTTAGGAAGCATATTAACAATAGTTGTTCCCTTTTGGTTGTTGATTCCAAGCCGTGGGTATTTTAGCAGGTTGCTTCTAATAACAGGGCTTCCTTAATATGCATCAAGGGATCTGGCCTCCATGAACTCATCTTTTTTTCTTTTTTCTTTTTACTTTCTTCACAGAAAAGTACTACATACATAAGTTTATTCTCTGGATGAAAAAGTAATTTGCAATTTCTTCAGAAAGGTTATGCAGGAGTCTTAATTAGTGATAGTTACAACAAAAGAGAAGGTATTTATTTCCCAGATTATGTCCCCTCTCCTGTCTAAAGGGAGTCATTTGGGATCTCGTCACATTCTGTCATTATTTACTTGGAAATAAATTCTTCTATGTGTGTGTTGCGGGGGAGGGTTTATTTCCGAGTAATTGTGCAACAACTGTGGCTTCTTCCTACTATTACCAATGAATAATCCAGCGAGCAATTGTATGGCTGGTCAGCACGTTCATCACTAGGCCAGATCGGCTCTCAGGACTTCAATGTTCCCTTCCAGCCTGCTTGAACTATCTTTGCAATCTGTTTTCTTATTGCTAAGATTTTTTTTTTCTTGCTTCTTCCATGAAAAAAAAGGCAACTTCCTCTTTTTTCATTGATTTCCTTTCAAGTAAGAAAAGCGGCAATCCAGAAACCGTTCATGAGTTACATTATCCAGTTTAATTAGAGGGAACAGAAGATTTCTCTGCAGACTGAATTGTCAGCATTCAGCCTCTGATGCAACTTTCTACCAGGTTGGCAGTGGACTGACATTTCTGCCAGCACCAATTATTATAGATCTCAGCTCTGTTTTTGATGGCTGCTCCCTGCCCCCATCCCCTTAGAGAGAGGAAAATCGGGTAATCATGTAAGCAGGAATGAGAGACCATCTATTTAGACTACAAATCCGTTCCCCCCACCCCCAAGGTACTGGCTGCAGAGTGCAGGCAGTGGGTTGTGACAATCAGATTTATTGAGAAGTACTGTTTATTTTTTCCTTGTGCTGCTTTCTGTTTCTCATCAGGAATGATTCCAGACTGAATTATGCTGCAATTCAATACCACGAAAGAACCCGGTTCATGTATTTAAGAACAGATGATCAATTAGCAGATTTTGTTGTTTGGCTACTGGAAGTGCTCCAAGTGGCAATAGGGCAGAAGGCTACAGTATGACTGGGAATCATCAACATAATGCAGTCTTAAAATACAAGCAATAAATCTATTGACTAAAAAAAAATAAAAAATCCTGAGTAGATAAGAAAGGCTTCCTAAGGCTGCAGGCATCATCTTCTGAATCCAATATGTAATATTGTTCTAGTCTGGTTTGCACAAAGTGCCAAGCTCCCAATTACTGTGTCTGGGCCATAACAGCTGGAATAGCCCTTAGGTGGCAGCAAAGTGTTTTAGAAAGCCTCCAATGGCTGTCCAGATGTTTACAGTCTACTTATAGTAACTCTAGCTAAGGTATAATAAAACTTGTCAAAGAATGGCCCTTTTCATTATGACCAAAAGAAGGAATTATTAAGTCCCAACTGATAGTATTGATATTTTATAATTAAATACCTAAATTAAATAAATCCCTTCCTTATCTTCTTCTTTCCTGCTTTGACCCCACCCTATCCCCTCCCCGGCAAGGCTCTATCAAAGGTTAATGCTTTTGTGACTGTATAAGGCAGGGGTCAGCAATCTACAGCTCTGGAGCCACATGTGGCTCTTTCATCCCTCTGCTGCGGCTCCGTCGCCAGTCAGCTCCACAATTGATAGGGCTTTAAGTTAGGATAGTTAGGACACCGTGCTAGGAGGAGGCTCTATGGTGCAGGGAACCAGACTTCCGGTAGGCTCCAGAATTGAATGGGGGGCTTCTGTTTAGGGCCTTTGTAGCTCTTTGAGTGTTTAAGGTTGCTGACCCCTGGTATAAGGGAAAGAAGAACAGCAAGGATTGGCAACATGGTGGCCAAAGCAATTAGTGTGTCTTTACATCACTCATTCACATTGCTCACCAGGCTCCCAAACCTCTGGATTTAAAAGACGAACTAGAAAACCTGAGACGCATTGGGGTTATCCTTTCAGAGATATTTATTGAGAAACGAACTCAGAAGTCAGAACCATGCCATTACACCTATTCCATTCACAACTTTCAAGTGGAATTGAAAAGCTTTTCTTTTCTTGTGTGATTTTAACCTGCTTTCTTCCTTGAGGTAGATTTGGTAGTTCGTTTGGTGGGGGATTGGGGAGATTGTTTGTTTTGGGGTTTTTTCCCCCCTGATTTGTAAATGTTGTAAGCCCAAGGGCAGAGCTTGTTCTTCTGTAACTAAATTATATTGAAACATCTTGTATATGAGATGCTTCATAAATAGGTTCAGGTGTTACTGCTATTTTTACATTAACTTGGATGGCTATTAAATTAATAAAATGCAAATTTAACAGATGGGTGTAGAATACCAATAACTTCACTGAATGAGGTTGTTTGGTTTGCGCTCATCTGTGACTGAGTCTGCTTGTCAATACAAAGGCTTCCTTTCTGATCTACACTAAAAAAGCAGGAATTATACATCTGTGTGAGGGTATGGGACAGTGGTGGATTTCAAACATTTTTACTACTGGTTCTGTGGGTGTGGCTTGGTGGGCGTGGCATGGCTTAGTGGGCGTGGCTTGGTGGGTGTGGCAGGGAAAGGACTGTAAAATCTCCATTCCGTCCCCAGTCCAGGGGAAGGTAACTGCAAAATCCCCATTTCCTTCCGATCAGCTGGAACTTGGGAGGCAGAGAATAGATGGGGGTGGGGCCAGTCAGAATTTTTACTACCGGTTTTCTGAACTACTCAAAATTTCCACTACCGATTCGCCAGAACTGGTCAGAACCTGCTGAAACCCACCTCTGGTGTGGGAGGATTCTAGGAGGCAAAGTTTTGGCTGTGATTTGATGGTATTAGCCACCAGTTTGTTTGTTTTTTCCTTTCCCATAAGAATAATTAGTTGTTGATTCTGAGGGTATTTTGAGAAATGGTGTAGTCATTGTGCCACATGTAACAGGTGCTGTCTTTCATTTATAACTCCAGGCAGATTGCTCTATTATCATAGTTCTGCATATGCCTGTCATAAAATGGGCACAAAGTTGTCACTGCATTTCTTCCATTTCTTTTGTAGGGCAGGCACTAAGGCCTTTGCTTCTGGCCAGCAGCCCACCTATTCTACCATTCACAACTTTAAAGTGGTATTGAAAAGGAAGGAAAGCTGCAGAGCAAGGGAGTATAGGAGAACATCAACACCTCTCATTCATGAGTGCCAGAATGCATACATGCTGAAAAAGGGAAGGAATGGGATTGTTTTTGCTCCCTATTTCACTTTTACTGTCATGCTTTGCCACCTTTCTTGCCTATGACATAATTATTTGCAAAGAAAATGAAATCAGATGTTATTAAATTGGATTCAGACAAAGTTAGCACAAATGAATCCAAGAAGGAAATAGAATTATTGGCAGAATTATTACTTACCCCAATATGAAACAAAATGTTAAAAAGTTATGTTACTTATGTAGTTATTTACCAAGCACATCTAAATTATCCAAACTATCTTTACAATCCGCAATTTTTGAGCCTCCCTAATGTTTGGAAATTGAAAGTTGAAAAATTTGACACGCCCACGGTCCTATATGTGTCTATTCAGTCTTAGGTTCAGGCTTAAATTCACCTTGACTGGATCATATTCCTAAGAAGTGATATATGAAATTGCCAATAGATACCACTTTCTGACTTTACATATATTTTATTTCAAATCTATTTCATTTGGGATTTTTTCTCATTGCCCAAATTTTGATTATGTGCCAATCAAGTCAGTATCGACTCTTTGTGACAACACAGATCGATTTTCTCCATGATGATCTGTCCCTAACTTGATGCTTCAGGTCTTCCAATGGTGCGTTCATTGCCATTGTAACCGAGTCCATCTTGCGGCTGGCTTCCCATATTTATCCTATATAATATTTGTTTCTAATACCTATTTGATATTTTGAGATCTTTTAAAATGATAAGTACTCATAACATTATTAACATTTAAATGATACATACATACTCATAACATTTCTTTTCAGAATAAGCAAGGTATATGCAGGGTGCAGAAAAGAAGGAAGGAATAGCGAATCAGAAAGAAGAAAAAGAAAGGAAACTGTTGTGGTCTGCCAGCAGCCTGCGGAGCTGGCAGCCGAGTCGGACAGTGAGGAGGCTGGGTCAGTCCTGGAGTCTGGGGAAGGCCCAGACGAGGACTCTGCATCGGAGGCAAAGATGGGGCCAGGGCCATCTGGGAGTGATGCACGGACTCCGGAGCCCTCAGAGTCGGACAGCAGAGAGGCAGAGGAACAGGAGGAGGTGCAGAGCTACCAGAAGGCAAGAGCACCTAAAGCAAAAGGGAGGACTCGGGAGTAAGGCCAGGAGATGATTGGCCCCTCCTGTAAGGCTTAAAAGAGAAACAAGGCACTTGGGCCTTTTTGGAGGAAAGCAACATTGCTAACTCTGTCTCAGTCGGCATCTCTTGTTTGTTTCTGAACTTGGAACTTTGGAACTAATTGTATCTTGTAATGACTCAGTAAGCCTGGGTCACAACAGAAACGTCTAAAGGTTATGGATGGAGACCTATAGGTCTCATGACTGTGGTCAATGTTTTTCCACATTCCTTTTTTTGGTAAAACAGAAGAGGTGCAAACTAGGTTCACCACTCCTAGTCATGCCTGTGCCATATGCAGTATTCTCTCCTGACCATAGGAGCAGCATTAGTCAATTTTGGCACATTTTAGCCAGTGTTCAGTTTTACCCCAGTCATGCTCATGTTATTCTACATAAGCTATCTAACTGTCTTTTAAGCCAATGTACTGTTTATAATATCCCATCAACTAGGACCTATATATTAGTATATTATTTTTCAAAATGATGTCTAGCTATTATAAATTGAATCCTCATCTACAATTTTGCAGCCTATCCTCAGGATTAGAATAAGCTATCATAGGAGGAGTATGGAGTATTAGGTGTATTTGCTGCCATGAGTTATTTATAAAAATAATAAGGTGGGATATAAATAAATCATCATTTTGCACCTCTGCCCCCTTGGTTCTTTGCTCTTATACTTACGTTGAACTACCTAAGCCTACAATTTCTTTTCATTTTTATGATATATGCAAATGTCAAGCAAACTGATTTTTTTTTAAAAAAAAGGTGAACTGCTTATTAGCATTCCTCATCTATTCTTTCTCCCTAATCTTCTTCCTGAACACAGCATATCATCTAGTAAAAATAGCATTGGATTTATTTTTTAATGATGAAAAGGCTAGGTAAAAATGCTACAAATAAAGTAAAATAAAGTGCTTACTTTATTTACTTTATTTAAAGAAAATGCTACCTTACCCATTTCTGAATCTTATTTTCTGAGAATAGAATATTCTAACATTTCTCGTAGATATTACTATATTGTGGGGGAGAAAGTTCCATATGAAGCCGATTAGGTGCATTGATATATCATATATAAATATTTCTTCTTCTTGGAGAGAAATAATTCATTCATTATGGGACTATAACATTATAGTTTTGTAGACATTCAGGATTTACATCAGGGTTGAAATGCTCCCGGTTCGGACTGGATTGCTCGATCCGGTAGCGATGGAGGCGGGTGGTTCGGAGAACCGGTAGCAAAAATCCCTGCCCCGCCCCCATGCCCAGCTGAGCCGCACGATCATCAGAGGTTGGTTTTTTTACTTTTAAAAGCATTTTTTCTACAACCTCTTCAGCCGAAAAAATGCTTTTAAAAGTAAAAAAAAAAGCCTCTAATGATCGCGCGGCTCAGCTGGGATGTCAAAGGCTTTTAAAAGCATTTTTTCTACAACCTCTTCAGAGGTTGTAGAAAAAATGCTTTCAAAAGGCTCAGACGATCCCAGCTGAGTTGCTTGATCTGCAGAGGCTTTTTTTCTTTTAAATGCCTCTGACGATCAGGCAACTCCGCTTGGATCGTCAGAGGCTTTTAAAAGGAAAAAAGTCTCTGCCGATCAGGCAACTCAGCTGGGATCATCAGAGCCTTTTGAAAGCATTTTTTTACAACCTCTTCGCCAAAGAGGTTGTAGAAAAAATGGTTTTAAAAGTTAAAAAAAAAATTGGCCACGCCCACCCAGTCACATTACCCCCCACCAAGCCACTCCCACAGAACCAGTAGTACAAAAATACTAATTTACATTTATTCAAATTGCAATCTGCAGTTGATCTCTATGTTCCAGTTTTAACATCCCCCAACTCCCAAAAGATCACAACTCTAACCCCTATTTTAAAAAATGGGAATCATGAAAAAGACAGATGTTTTAAAATGAGACTTAAATAATCTTTACATAAAAGAACCCATGACAAACTCTAACAATATTCTTAGTTATATGTTTGTAGAAGATAAGTAGAACATAAAGTTAGAAAGCCAAACTATTTGCTTCTGAGATAGTTTGTTTGACCTGGAGTAAGGAAGATTGAAATATGCTTAATAACTCAGCCTTACCTAAGTATATGTAATTCCCCTTTTACTTGAAACTTCTCACTCTGAAACAGTCATGCAGTTGTGATTGGGGGTGGGGAATAAAAGAAAGTTATCAGCAGAAATTAATGGGGACATCCATTACACTTTTATCAGGGACCTTGGAGGTCTTCTAGTCCAACCCCCTGCTCAGGCAGGAAAGCCTATACCCATGATGGCAAACCTATGGCACACGTGCCGGAAGTGTCACACAGAGCCATTTTTCCGAGCATGCGAGCCGTCGCCAAACTCATCTGAAGCTGCGCATGTATGCACGCCCCAGCTGGTGTTCAGGCCTCTGGTGCGCATGCGCACAATTCAGGGGACCCAGCTGGTCTTCGGAGCTCTCCTGCGCATGCGTGCATGTTTGTGCATGCGTGCAAGATGACTGGTGCGCAACATGCGCATGTGCAGACTGTTCGCGCACATTGCATGCGCAAAAACCCTGTGCATGTGCAGATGGTGTGGTTGCACGCACAGCACATGGTGGGGGCACGCACAAAAGCTGTGCGCATGCGCAGGTAGTGCAGTTGCATGCATAGCACATGGGGAGGAGCCACGCATCAGTGCGGATGGCATGTGAGCGCAAGAAGCGCGTTCCTGTTCGGCACTCGGTAAGTAAAAGGTTTGCCACCAGTAGCCTATTCCATTTCAGATAAATGGTTGTTCAGTCTCTCCTTAAAACTTCCAGTGTTGAGCATTCACAACTTCTGAAGGCAAGTTGTTCCACTGATTGTGCTGTCAGGAAATTTCTCCTTAGTTCTAGGTTGCTTCTCTCCTTGATCAGTTTCCATTCATTGCTGCTTGCCTTCTGGTGCTTTGGAGAATAGGTTGACCAGTCTGAGATCAACATGCATAACAAGTGTGCTGCCCAAAAACAAATTCCCCTGTTTTATTGCTCATAATTTCACAATGCTCGGAGAATTCACTAGAGTCTAAAAATTTGAGCGACAAGAGGAAATTCCCACTTATCTTGTAGTGTGACAGTAGCATTCTTCACACTCGTTATAGAAATACAGAAGCTTTTTTCCCCCATCCATCATAGATATATCAATGCCACTCACCTTGCTGTGACAATCCTTGTATCGTAAGAAGTATATCATTATCTATCTTGATTTCAGCTAATCTCTACATGTGGCTTATTTCCTGACAAATGATGTGCCATACGAAGCACTATGTAGTCTTCCAACAAAGAATTTATGCCCCTTTAGCTCTTGGTACAGCTTTTGTCTTTTTTTTTTCTTTTGGTCAATTATTCATTAAAAATTTGGCTGCACAAGGAAAAGACTAGCCACTTTGTAGTCTATTATGAGGCACACTTCAAACATCTGTGTACTTCCTGCTGTTGCTGCTAAATTGAACTATAATGCCTTTTTTTTTAATGAGAACTTTGTCTCTTCCTATTTCCTTTATGTACTGTAAGTATTGGTTTTCTAGTCAGGGTGAAAGAAATTTAAAGACAAATCTACAGAATGTGTGAGAACTTATTGTCCTTATTGAGAACTTATTGTTCATTCTACCATGTGAGTTGTTTTACAACACCTGATATGTAGCATTTAACTCAATTCTTTTTTCAAAATTTTTAACTTTGCTACAAATTGGATCTGAATTTAATCATGTTGTGAATACATGTGACATGTTAACCACCACTGCCTGATTGAATCCAGTGGGACTACCTGAAGCCAACATAATTGGGAATCCATCCCAAATGTTTGTTGTAACCATGATTTCTTATTATTTAATGTTGAGCATACACAATTGCAGTCAATGACGGTCCGTAATGCACTCGGATACATAAAATTGATATTGATTTGCTAGTTAGGTGAACAGATCTATCAGACAGATTGCTGCGCACCTTACATATTATGTGACAGAATCTGGCCACAATTAAAGAGAGTCATTTGAATCTGACAGGGGTTTAATAGAGCCGATCAGAGTAACCAGGATATTAGATGTGGAATTAGCAATTAGCAATCCTTGGAATAAAATGGATAGTACCGTAAGGCATGTTTGATTATTTTTTTGACACCTTCACCACATTCGCAGAGTCTCTCAGTTACCTCCCCTCCAAATCTGCCAATGGAAGTATGTTAAACCATGCTAGGCTTAGGGCCTAGTTTAGTTTAGGAACAGTAATTTAACTATCTAGCAGGTCTGTAGGGGGTAAAATGTCTACAGGTATTCCTTGACATGAGGTCGGTTGCTTAGCAGCCATTTAAAGTTCTGACAGACCTACATCTGGGGGTACTTACAACCCAGATTCAATGTTCGGGGGCCCCCACCTCCATGATTACAAGTCTACATTTTGGGCGTTTGGCCACCAGGCATGTATTTATGATGGTTGCAGTGTCCCAGGGTCACTGGGACACTGCAACCTTTTGTGACTTTTTGACAAGCAAAGTCAATGGGGAAGCCAGATTCACTTAACAACTGTGTTACTAACTTAACAACTGCAGTGATTCACTTAACAACTGTGGCAAGAAAAGTCATAAAATGGGGCAAAACTCACTTAACAACGGTTTTGTTTAGCAATGTTTAGGAAATTTTTGTCTCAATTGTGGTTGTAAGTCGAGGATTACCTGTAAATCATAGTACTACTTATAACATTCTTGGTGCCCAGCAGATTTTTCTGCTCTGAGTGTTCACCTTTTTTCGTTGTTAAGATTCTTTTTTTAAAAAAGGAATGAGTGGCATGTTGCTAAGCAAAGCGTCATCCTTTGAGATCTGAGCATCAATATGTCCATTGATATTCTAAAAAATTAGCGGTGGGCTGCTGGAGTCTACTGTTTTCTTTGAAAGTATGCACCTATCTAGAAAAAAGAATCCAACAATAGCAAAGTCAATTTTGGAGCAATAACAGAGAGTAACTTGTGACGAATAGAGTTGTATTCTAGTAAAAGCTCAGCCACACTCAGCATGTTTGCAAGAGCCATTTTGTGAAACCATCCATAACAAACTCACAAAATTTGAAAGGTTTTCATTAGTCAAAAAGGCAGTCAATCCCTGCTTTGTTTTACTACATCCTTTAAAGGCTGGACAGAGTTCAGGAAATTAAAATAGGGATAATGGAACCTGCTTATAAAGGCCCTGCTTATTTCCCCAATGCCTCTCCATCTTCCATCGGGAACAATTACAGTTCTTGTCCACACTTTTTCTAAATGATTCTCCTTAGTTTTGAGTTACAAATCACATCAAAACCTTTTCGAGGAGTATGAACGCCTGTATACGCATTAATCTTGGTCCACAATTAAGTTCAAGAGAATGTAGATTGGTTTAAAGTCATATACAAATGCAGGCAGAACCAATGCAATTATTCCTTTCATTTTAAGTATTAGAGAATCCAGAATTCTATCATTGTCCTACAGAAACTCTAAAGAAAATTTGACATCCTTGCTCTTATTTAATGAGCAGGACTGGTAGAAGTTCATTTACATTGCTGCGGGGACAATATGCAAATGTTAACAATTCCAGAGGAATCTTTGAAATATCTGTCAAGTCAGAGATGTCCTCTGAGCATCTTTGAATGTGCTTTTCAGGATTCTCATGTAAATTCAAAAAGTGGTGAAATACATATCTATTTCCAGGCAGATGCAGTGTCTGTGTGGAACTATCAAGCAATTAGTCCCACATGAATTGGGAGCACATTTGCCAAATATTGTATGCTTAGCAAATATTTCAGTTCAGTGCTATTGATGCTGCTATGTTTCTCACATAATGGTTTTGAATCCAGCAGACACTTCAGTAAATAGAACGAGAGAAAAGCAGAAAATTCATCTGTTGTTTCCTTATCCATATCCTGGGTTTCCCCCTGACCTCCTGAATCAGATTTGGTGCGCTCTTTCAGAATGGTTTTTTGTAAAAAGAGAAATTAAAGGAAGTTTGTTACCTCCTGCCCTCTTTTAATGTGAAAACTCATTTTCTCCCTCTCTCTCTCTCTCTCCCATTAAATTAAAATACCATTTTATTCCCACAAAACCATTTTGATTCTTTTCTTTTTCTTTTTCATGATTGTATAATCTGATAGTTTTTGATCAGTCAGTATGTTGCATGTCTCAGAGACTACTTTCTGAGAACCAAATTAATAAGCTAGTTACTTCTTCACATCTCAAAGATTATCCTTAATAAACGCAGTAGGCTCACAGTTGAAATTAATTATAAATCAGATCTATCGTGAAAGAGAACTAGCATGCTTTAAAAGAAATATACTCTTCTTTCCTATGATTCTTTATTAGATATTCATAACTTTAATGTCCCTAATTTTATGTTTCTGTTTATTTTTTATCATGGTGTTTTTGTATCTGTACCAGGGAACAATAATAAAAATACGTAATTTCGTGCTCTAGAAGTAAACATGTATACAGTTACAAGTGCAGTTTGTTACCACAAGAATATGTGTGATCATATAAATACAGTAGTTCATTCTCATTTTAATGGAGGCTCCTTGGTAGGATCAAGTTGTACTTTTAAAAGGAGAAAATAATTAATAGTGCTTTCCAAAAAGAAAAACAAGCATTTGACCATATGAACTTTCCTTATAAAGAGTCACTCCGTGCTAATCTGCTCAGTTTGTTTGCTTGTGAACTATTTAGTTTTTAAATGGAAGTGCTAAGTTTCTGCTTACCAAATATATATTCCTTATTATAGGAGGAGGAGGAGGAGGAAAGGAAGAGGAAGAAGAGGGTGGGGGTGGAGGAGGAGACCAGGACTAGATTGAAATGTTACACTCTGGGTGGTTTCTACTAAATGTTCCACTCAAACACCCCTTTCTCTAAGAGCCTGTCTTTCATTCCATTAGTAAATCAACATTCTGCTGGGGAAACCATGCCCTAATTTGACTACTCTTGGCTCCCTTAGGATTTTTTTCTAAAGAGTTTTGTTTTTGTGTGTGCTTCTGTAAACCACGAATGGACAGAACAGAAAGGGGGAGAGAGAAAAAAACCTCCTCACTCTGAAACTTGAATGGGTTTAAATACAATTTGCTATTCATATCCTTGCCTATTCTTAAATGTGAATGTTAGCAGAAAATTGTACAGCAAGGAAAATGTAGCTCATCAATCAAAGACATCAAGGCAAAGTCAGACTTTTACTAAGCAAATAAATTTCCAGTTTTGACAATATGAAATCTCTTGTGTGGACAATGTGAATTTTTTTAAAAAAAATCATCTTGAATTTACATTCAAATTACTTATCCTAACTAGAGAAAGCAAACAAGTATAAGTTTTGTCTCATTATTTAAAAAACAGTAGTAAAAATTAATGACTACCCTGTTTCCCCCCAAAATAAGACATCCCCTGATAATAAGCCCAATCAGGCTTTTGAGCACATGGCAATAAGGCCAAGTGCTTATTTCAGGGTTCAAAAAATATAAGACAGGGTCTTATTTTCATGGAAACACGGTAATAGAATGCCATTTGGCAAGAGCAATGTAAAATAGATTAATGTTTTCAAGCTCATACATGTTCTGTTAGTGTCTGCCTATCTCACGTGATCAAGTAGAGTGGGCATGCTCCAGGTCCTATCACTAAAGAAGTGTAATCTTGCACAACCCAAGAAACATGGTGCCTGCCTTCTGGAATGATATTCCCCCAGAAATTTATGAAGTTCCTACCCTGATGACATTCAGGATATTATTAAAGACCTAGCTACTCTCCCAAGATCTGGGGCAGAGGGAAGGTTGAGCTCCTTTGGGATCAATTTTCTTATGTTACAATAGTGTGTGTGTTTCTAATTTAAGCTGGCTAGAGTTGTTGGGATTCAGACAACCTATATAGTAAGCAAATAAATAAATAAAATCCAGAAGCTTGCACACAAAAAATACATCTGTAGCAACTTTTACAGTATTTTCTAACTATAGCAAAAAGAAAAAAAAAATCATTTCTCCTCATTTAATCAAAGTTCTATTAGTGTTGCTATTTTCAATTTATGTTCCTCCTTTTCTGATACAATGATGAATCAATAAGCGTACTCAGTCTTTGAAAGGGCTTTACAACAGATTAATCCACAGTACCAAATTATTTTTCATGTACTGTAGATTGTTTTTCTATTGATACATGGAGCAGAGCAAAAGAGATACAAATAGGATGAAAACAAGAGGATGTTTAGTATTCATAAGACTCCATTCTATGCCGCTTTGTGAATATTGCTAAACCTGGTACTATTTTTCAAAATAACATTTGATTATCTTGTACTGGTATCATCAACTCATTTTTGGTACAGTAAATAATTTTTCCACAGGAGTCTCCCAAGCTCCTGGGTTGTGATTGGATATCTGCTACTAAATAAAGAGATAAAAAAAAATAGATGCAATGTCTGTAATACTTTGGGTTGTAGAGGAGATGGCTTAAGTTGCAGTTTGGTTATCACAATTTATTGGTATATTTGGTAAGCACTTTTTCACACATACAGACAGAAACCTCTGGTATTGAATTCCTGAAAGGGTGATGCATGTATAACCCATGAATGTGTTTTCTGTGATTTGAGATTTAGATGTTGCAGCAAAAGGTTCAAATCCTAGTTGCCTTCATAGCCAAATTTTCCATCCAAACTTTGTAGTTTTGTATAGTCATTCTACTGCAGGGCTGTCAAACTCGCGGGCAGGATGCATCACGTGCTGGCCACGCCCACACCCAGTTTAGCAAAGGGGGGGAAAGGTCATAATATGTCACGTGACGCCGCCGTGACAATGCGAGTTTGACATCCCTGTTCTACTGGTTTTTTTGATCCCATCTCTTCATCTTACAAATAGTCTTCCCACTTATACTTTTCTTTATCTTCCAATTTTTATAGTCCACTCTCTGCTCATATAACACATACCCAGAGCCTGTGAGTTTTCACTTGCTGATCATTGTTTCAAAGGGGCAGTCAGCAGCTGAAGACCTGCTGTTGTTTTATATTCAGAGCACCTTGCAAGATTAGCCAGTACCAATGATTTTCTAGTTCATTAATTTACTTCATTATTTTTTTGTTTTTGTTGTGCATTCCCTAGGTTGGCTTTTAACATTACAAAAGGTTTCAGAAATATAATGCATATTTTAGACACATGCCTCCAGCTGACTTAATTTTCATACCTGTAATTTGGGAAATGATAATATTTTTTTGCCTTTTAGGAAGGGGGGGGGAAGATGTGAATATCAAATATTCTCTGGAGCAAGCCCTTGAATTCCCTTTGGCTGATTCTGCCTTTTTTTTTCTTTTTTTTGCAATTTTTGGTTTTCTAAATAGTTTCTCTAAGGGAGGTAAAATTGAACAAAGAGATCTTAGAAAACTTATGAATAATAATAAAAAACAAATAGCTGCATTATTAAGACCACACATATTGCATAGGAATGACCTTGGGAGACAGAAGGAAAAATTACAGACTAGTTAGTGTCACATAAGAGTTTGCAGAAACAATGGAGGCATGGCAAACAGCTCAAAGGAGACCCTCCCTAATTTCCTGGACTGTAAAGGGGAGTGGGGAGAGATGTACATTCAGATTTGCAATTTTCGGTTAATGTAACCTTACAATAAACATAGAACTAGCACTCTGGGCATGCTTCTTATCTGAAATCTTTCACAAGGCTAACAATACTTTCCAAAAACAAAAGACAATCTTACACAATCATTCTAGTTGACAACCAAGATGATTAGGGGACTGGAGGCTAAAACATATAAAGAATGGTTGCTGGAATTGAGTATATCTAGTTTAATGAAAAAAAGGACTAGGGAAGTCATGATAGCAGTATTCCAATATCTCAGGGATTGCCACAAAGAAGAGGGAATCAAGCTATTCTCCAAAGCACCTGAGGGCAGGACAAGAAGCAATGGATGGAAACTAATCAAGGAAAGAAGCTACTTACAGTAGAACTAAGGAGAAATGTCCTGATAGTGAGAACAGTCAAGCAACAAGCAACAGTGAGAACAATCAACAACCAACCAGCTTGCCTTCAGAGGTTTTGGGTGCTCCATCACTGGAGGCTTTTAAGAAGAGACTGGACAACTATTTGTCTAAAATAGTATAAGCCTTCCTGCCTGAGCAGGGGATCGGACTAGAAGACCTCTAAGGTCCCTTCCAACTCTTCTATAGTTAAATCTATTAGCTATTTCTTAAAGACAAACACTCTTCAATTATTCCTTCCCTGTAGATTCCAGCTTCTTGTCAATGTTGTCCTTTCTTTGGAGGTCAGAGGAGCAAAGTTGTTCCTCCAAATTTATACCTGGTTTCCAACTTGGATTTAAAAAAACAAACAAACCCTTTTTTGTCCCCAGAGGTTGGAGAACCCCCTTTGGCAGTGCTCAAGAAAGAATGCATATTGGATATGCCTGAGATGGCAGTCAGAGTTGGCCTAAGGGTGTTTGGCAGGCAAGCTGCAGAAGGAGGGGGGTAGGGGTAATTTGCCCATTCACTGCAATTAACTTATTCTAATTATGCAGAAATGTGCTACAGAAAACTGAGTCAAGTTTAACAAAGGCTTATTGATTTTGGAAGGAGGAAAAACAGCCTCCAATCATATATTTATCTGAATATTGATGCATGAACTGTAGCTACTAAACCATCTAATGCGAGGGAGGAACGAATCTATAAGATGCGTTTATTAGTTTATGCAAATAGGTTTCTTGTGTAATCACAGTATCCCTGCTGACTTTAAAATGTTTATAAGTACTGCTTCAAAGGACAGAGAGCAAGAAATAAGCTGACAGTGTGAAAATAGCATATGAACTAAAAATGAGACAAGGGAGTAGGGGAAATGAATATATGAAGAAAGGAAGAAAACATAATTTAAACAAAATAATTGGAAATATCCTCTATAAAGGTGAATATGTTCAATTTTGTGTCTTTTTTTTTTCTTATTTACAATCCAGGCTGGTACATAGTGTTTAGATGGATGTATTGTTTTAATTCCCTAAAACAGAAATTTATTTATTGAGTTATTCAAATTCCCCTCCCACCCTAGTTGGGGCATCAAGATCACACCCAAGATTTTGTGTAGATTCTTACCTCCTAATATACCCAATATATTCCAACAAAATCAAATCAGCCTTGACTTCTGATAACCTACTCAGGAAGAAGGGATTCATTCTTGGGCAAAAAAGTGAGGAAAAAAAAATATTGTCAGAGCTATCTGCATTCTGAAGTATATGCCCCCAAAATCTGGTTTAACCAGATTAAAACTGGTTAATCAAAGATCATTGCCATTATTCTAGTTAGAATATTCATCTCAATATCCACAATCTGCACAAGTATTGGGTCTACATTATTTAATATGGGGAAAAAAGACCCATGAAATCCCTGCTCCTTGGTTTTCAGAACAGCACCTGAAGAGCAAATAACATCCAATTTTAAAACTCCTAGCTTTCCTTACATGGAAATTTCTCCAACCCATATCCTTGACTGCGTGGTTGAGTATTCCATGGTATATGTGCAATGCAGCATTGTGCACAGTGATGTGGAATCACAGCCATGCCAATCTGTTATACTGCCATTGGAAGAAAATTATGGTTTGTTTCAAGCTGGGTTCCAATGAATATAGGACAGGGCTGTCAAACTCACGGCCCGCAGGCCGGATGCATCACGCACTGGCCACACCCACCCCCGATTTAGTGAAGGGGGAAAAATCCCGAGAGGTCACGTGACGTCACTGTGATGACGTGAATTTGACACTCCTGATATAGGACAACTGCTTGTTGTGTAGGAAGGGTTTATCTGACAGCAAAACAGACATCTTAGCAATCAAAGCTGGCTTTACATTAAACCTTGATTATATTTATAGGTAGGTCTGTTCTTTGTTTTAGGAAGTGTGTGAATAAGATCCACCTTGGGGAGTAGGCTGAATCTGGTGGGGACGAAATGCAGTTTCTCACCTTATGGAGTATGATAATCTTTGAGCCTTTGTGCGTCCAGATGTTGACCTTCAGTGATGAATTTAAATGTTGGGTGAGTCCTATTGTATGTGTGGACCCAAGGGGATCCTTAGTTTTAATTGAGTTGACAGTATTTGCCAATTTCCTTAATGGAAGATGGGCTTAGTATGTTTCAGCCTAATTGTCAAAATAAAGGAAAAGCTTAAGTGGGGTTTTATTTTATTGTCTGAGATTCACTAACAGATGGTCAGGTGGCATATAAACTGAATTTAGACTAAGTAATCTCCAATCCAATCCTATACCAGCTCAGAAGAAAATTGCTAAGTTCAGTAATTATGCGTAGAGTTTTAATTTATTACCTGGATTTAAAAAGACAAATATCTGTTTTATTAAAAGCTAAATTAGCAAAACCAATAAATCAAACAAAACATACCACCTTCCTTCTACAATCTTCCGTTGGTTCATTTATTTTCTCTATAGGAGATAAAAGTTACCAATGTTTTTAACAAAATCGACATGAAGAGAAAACTGTAAAACTAATCCAGATTAGTAGTCTCATAAAAAGAAAATCGTTTTTAATGTAAAAACTCCAGTAAAAGAAAATATTTGCAGCTCAAGGTCAAACTGTGGAGTTTTGGTGCTCTCTGAGCTCGGTTGTTTGCTTGCATTATACTTATATGTTACTAACTAGATAATGTCATAAGTGCAAGTGAGTGTTGAGTTTTCTTCCTGTCTATATACTATAGCAGGGGTATCAAAGTCATGGCCCGTGAGCCAGATGCATTATGCGTAGGCCACACCCTCACCTGGTTTAGCAAAGGGGAGAAAAGTCACAATACATCATGTGATGATGCCATGACAACACGAGTTTGACACCCCTGTACTATAGCTTATACCTTGAAGTTTTTGTGGATGGTATGTCCCCTTTAGTTTTGATGTGAGGTGGGTTCATTCTTGGTGGTTCTTGATAAGAATATTGTTTTCTGCCTAATAATTTGTCTAATGTTGATCCATGCTTATCTGAATTGACTCCTGGAGGGAATTTGATCTAGTCTTTTTGTTTCCTTATTAGATGTTCCTTTTGAGCCATGTGTAAATGTAGTTTATCTCTATGTTTCAGTTGATGGCTGATTTGTCTGAATACCAAACTTCTAGGAATTGCCTAGCATTTTTGGATTTGGTTTGGTCTAAAGAGCCAGTTCTTAATGGTTAAGGCATTAGCTTAGGAGTTTTCTCTGACTGCTGGCTGAGGTTTGTGGAGTGCTCTCTGCTAGTCTTCTATCTTTCTATCCTATACAGGGCTGTTACAGTCCATACATTACATAACGACTCCTGTTTTTATTTCTAGTGCTATTGGGTTTTTAGTTTGTCTAGAATCTTTTGGAGAGCTTCACTTGGTTTGTGTGGTGCAGTGATACTGTGTGGTTGTAATAGTCTTTTGGTTGTTTCTGAAATGTTTTTTCATGTATAGTGTGTTACTCTTTCCATAGGTTGTACTGATTGCAGTTTTTGTGGTCAGGCATTTTTTGATAAAGTTTTATCAGTATCCATTTTGTTAGAAGATGTTGCATAGGTGGTCTTTTTCGTATTTCTGGTATTTCAGGTTACTGCAGTGTGGTTGTATTGTCTAAAAAATGTTCTTACACAGATCTTCTGATAGATTTGGCTTTCTAATGTGCTACGATGTCCTCTACTAAGAAGGTTATCAAGGATGAATAGTATGGATGGATGGATAGTATGGTCTTGCTTTCATCACCATATGTAAATAATATAAAATAGCATAACGTCAAACTGATGGGAGAACAACACTAAGGAATGAAGCATTTGAAGAAGAGTCATTCATACAGATTCCGTTAAAAGAGACCATACTTCTCTATCAATCAAGGGTAGCTTAAGATGTTACTGCCATGTTGGATACTAGGAAGGCCATAGATTTAGTCTACATTAATTTATGAACTATGTGTCATTAGGATGTAACAGCTAAAAAAGAAACAAATCAAAATACCTATTAGGTAGAGTTTCTAATCTAGACTGTAAAAATCTGAATAATCAATAAATGGCACCAAATGCAGTTGTATATATCCTTTTGCTGCCACCTAATGGTAATTTGAACTTTTGTGACCTACTTCTGGTAGTCCTAAACTTGAAGTATTGTCTAATGACACCTGCTTAGATGCTTACCATTGGCACTATGTCATAATTTAAGGTGTGATGAGAGCAGAAGTGTAGCTGCATTTGAAATATAGACTACAATGGTGTGAAAAATACAGCTCATTTCACACTTTGCCCAAATTCTTTGTATTCGTTCTTGGATCAAACTATGACTGACTGCAGCTACTAATTAATCTGGCATTTCAGGTATTGCTGTTCCCAGGAATAAACTTATTTTGAGAAGGAAAAGGTTGCTTGCTGTAGACACTGGTTATCCAGTCTCTTTATGAAGAGTCCCATGTCATATTTCTGCCCTGAAACACGAGTTTTGCAATTTTCTTTGCTGGATGATTCAATTCAGAAGCAGAAATCACGAGTCCCATGCTCTTAAGCATAGGCTTATACTTCTGAGCATATGTCTAGCTTAGTTTTTCCCATCTTTGATTAGATGGTAGTTTTCCCTTTTTCAATGTTAACAGGTTTTGATTGCTTTTCTGCCACTTTCAGAACTCTCTGAATATTTCATAAGGCACCTTTCAAAAATATAAATAGTCTTTAATATGAGATGAAGGAAAGCTTCACCTTAATTATAAAATTAGGTACAGTATGCAAACAACACATACATTATTTTATTACCAAAAATTTAATTCTTCAGAGAAATGTTGACAGGTTGTTGGTCTATTATATCCAATGCTTTTACCTCAGTGTTTCCCTTTTAGGATCTTTGAAACTAAGAATTCTGAAGACTAAGGTCTAGTCATCCATACATTTTCCTCACTTAGAAGCTGTAACCTGGGGGATGAACCACACAAACATCACACTATTGCCACATCCTGTCATCACACAATTTCTGCTAAAAGTACATTTCTCAATGCATGTCTTATGTCTGCCCCCAAACTTCATCTCAGAGAATCTAATCATTTATTAGTAGAGAAAGATTATTGTCAGGGTTCCAAGTAATACAACCATAGCAAACAGAGTTCCGAGGCAAGCAGCTTCCTCAAAGAATAAGTTTATTGGATATATCATATTGGCACAGATGGGTGAAAACCGACTCTAAAGGTTCCCATAGTTTTCACCTAATTAGAAGTAAAAGTTTTCCCTCCTTTCCGAAACAATCAGTCACATGGTCCAGTCAAGGTGCTGTCCAGTTGTTCAGAAACATCACTCCTTCTTTCTTCAGCCACCTGTGGGAATGTCCTTGCTTCTCAAGGGAAACTATTTTGTTTTGGCTACAAAACCCCAGCTATCACAATTTCCCCTCCCCCCATCCCTCAGAACACTGAAGCCCCCAAGATGGCCTCAATCAGGCCAGCTTCAGAGTTGACAATTATGGCCTGTGTCTGTCTGGGTGGACAGACCTTTCAATTACAGGTAGTCTTTGACTTACAACAGTTCATTTAGTGACCATTTGAAGTTACAACAGCATGAAAATAGTGACATGACCATTTTTCACACTTAGAACTGTGGCAGCATCCCCATGGTCACATGATTTATATTAAGATGCTTGACAACTGACTCGCATTCATGATGGTCGCAGTGTCCTAGGGTTAAGTGGTGGCCTTTTGCAACCTTCTGACAAGCAAAATCAATGGGGAAGCTAGATTCACTTAACAGTCATGTTACTAATTTAACAACTGCAGTGATTCAGTTAAAAAATGCTGCAAGAAGAGTCGTAAAATGGGGCAAAACTCACTTAACAAATTTCTCACTTAGCAACATAAATATTGGGCTCAATTGTGGTTGTTAGTCAAGGACTACCTGTATTTTGTTCCTCTATGTACCCCACTCTCAGAATTAGAGTGAACGGTTTAAAAAGTTGGACCTCTGGTGATTAACTGCCCATGGAGTAGAGTTGGAGAAGTATCTTTGATTAGTCAGACGAAGTCAGAAAATCATCACCATATCTTGAATCAAAAATTAACTCTTTTTCACACAAACACAGAATTTCCTTTTATATTTTTAACAGAGTTCTATTAGAAGACGGCTAGAAGAACATACCAAATTATAATGTTTTTTTATCCAATATTTTTAAGTATTCTCTTCTTTCATCCAGCTATTCAGCATGCATATATATTCAAACAGATGAATTTAAAATTATCCAAAGACTTCACAATCTTTGGTGATTAATATTAATATTTTTATTGAAATTCCCTGCTTCAGAAATTAAAGCTTTGTAAGCCAGATGCTCTCATCTTTTATTCTTTCTTGCTGATAATCAGCATTCTTCTATCACTACTATCATCCCTTTTCAAAAAGGATATGCTTACGCATCCAATACTCAATCCTTCATTTCTCATGTTGAAGAATGAATATCTGCCAGGGCTGCACCAGAAAGTTGTAGGTAGCTGTGAATATGCCTGACAATGTGTTCTCAATGGCAATGTTCTCTCATTTATATGAGCATAGCAAAATGTTCCCTGATGACAGAGACAATCAACAAATAGAATAGAATCTTGGAGGAGGTCGCGGGAGAATGGACAAATAAACAACTAAAAAGCATCATGTCAACTACAAGTGTATCATTTGGATTAAAATAGTAATATCAAATAATAGAAATACTACTACTGTAACAAAAAACTAATGGCTTTTTCGTTCAATTCATCTCTTTATGAGCTACCATAAATCAGTGGTTTATCAGGTGGGTATTGCACAAAATGTTGACAAAGGGAAGAAACAGAATTCAGTAAAAATATGTTGTTATAGCCACAATAAAGTGAAGAACACCATAAAAGAAAACAAGAACAGCAGACTATTGTAGTACAATAGAAGAAGCATTAACTGTAGTACTTTATTCTGCCTTTTAGAAGGCAACTCACAATGTGTTTATAATCAAGATCACCTGAGGTACTGATATCACTCTATAAACGCTTAGTAAGACCACACCTGAAATACTGCATCCAGTTTTGGTCAACACACTATAAAAAAGATGTTGAGACTCTAGAAAAAGTGCAGAGAAGAGCAACCAAGATGATTAGGGGACTGGAAGCTAAAACATACAATGAACAGTTGCAAGTACTCGGCATGGCTAGTCTAGTGAAGAGAAGGACCAGGGGAGACATGATAGCAGTGTTCCAATATTTGAAGGGCTGCCACAGAGAGGAGGAAGGTCAAACTATTTTCCAAAGCACCCGAAGGCCAGACAAGGAATAATGGATGGAAACTGATCAGGGAGAGATTCAACCTAGAAATAAGGAGAAATTTTCTGACAGTGGAAACAATTCACCAATGGAACAACTTGCCTTCAGAAGTTGTGGGAGCTTCATCACTGGAAGCTTTCAAGAAGAGAGTGGACTGCCATTTGTCAGAAATGGTGTAGGGTCTCCTGCTTGAGTGGGAGGTTGGACTAGATGACCTAGAAGGTCCCTTCCAACTCTGTTAATTTGTTAATGAAGGAAGTTCCACTGGAATGGGGATTAAAGTAAAGATAAAGATAAAGATCTTCCCTGTCCAATGATGTCTGACTCTAGGGGGCGGTACTCATCTCCATTTCCTAGCTGATGGAGTTGTATGAAGATGCTTCTGTGGTCATGTTGAGGCTTTACGTTGAGGCGCTTGGAACGCAACTACTTTCCCATCAAAGTATATTTCCCACCTATTTATCCTGCAAGCATTGGCATGCTCTCAAACTGCTATGGCCTTACATTGATGTCTGTCTGTATTAGATAAATATATCAGTGGTGCAGCCCTGAAGTAAGAATTTCAGTTTACCACATAGCCTTTGCTATACAGGCTTAGCTGAAACCTAATCCCAATTGAATATATATTGAAGTGAGCAACTGGACCCCAACTTCTTCTTGTTTTTCTCTTTGCTCTGGTGTAAATTGGGGCTACGGTTTCTTTTCCTCTTGGCAGGATATGCACAAAAAACAATAGCATAAACCATAGAATAGGTTTGACTTCATCAACAAGCAAGGAAAAAAAAGTCCCCAAGATTCTTTTTTTAAGAATGAGGAGGAAAAAAAATCACCCATCACCAAAGGTTGCCTACCCTGTACAAAACATTAAAAAAAGTCTTGCTGTTAAGCATTGTATGACTTCTTATATTTTTTTTGATGGCTCCTCTATATCTCTTTCCATTTTTCCTTGGCTTTTGAGCCATTTTGACCAGGTCAACCAGTAGAAGCATGAAATAGGATAGTATAGAATTTTTTTTATTGGCCAAGTGTGATTGGACACACAAGGAATTTATCTTGGTGCATATGCTCTCAGCGTACATAAAAAGAAAAGATACCTTCGTCAAGAATCATAAGGTACAACACTTAATGATAGTCATAGGGTACAAATAAGCAATCAGGAAACAATATCAATATAAATCGTAAGGATACAAGCAACAAAGTTACAGTCATACAGTCATAAGTGGAAGGAGATGGGTGATGAGAACGATGAGAAGATTAATAGTAATGCAGACTTAGTAAATAGTTTGACAGTGTTGAGGGAATTTTTTGTTTAGCAGAGTGATGGCGTTCGGGAAAAAACTGTTCTTGTGTCTAGTTGTTCTGGTGTGCAATGCTCTATAGAGTCGTTTTGAGGGTTGAAACAATTTATGTCCAGGATGCAAGGGGTCTGTAAATATTTTCACAGCCCTCTTTTTGACTCATGCAGTATACAGGTCCTCAATGGAAGGCAAGATGGAAAGACTTTGTATATGAGATTTCCAGAGAGGAAGTCCAGGGAATAATATGTGGGAGATACATAGGAATCATATGATTGATTGCTGTGAAGAGCCCAGCTTATCTTTGACTTTTTTTTTCTTAGTCATTCACCCCTTTTCCTTTTTTTTTTTTTAATGAAATTTTATTGAATAAAGAATATATTACAATTCAAACTTTACGGTTCGGCAACGTGTAGTCATACTATATATTTACAAGTGTGGTATCTAATCAATTATCTACATATTATACAATTTGTCCGAAAATTCTTATAAAATTAATTACAGCTAAATTATGATACAATAATATATAGGATTGATTAGTAGTTGTATATTGTTCCTCATAAGTATTAACTTTTGTATTTATTTTGCAACCACCTATACCACAGATCTCAAATCGTGTAAAATTCTGAATCTTCCTTTCCGTTTAACACATACGTTAATCTGCACATTTCTGCGCAGTCCAGTACCTTATTGACTATCTGTTCCTCAGTTGGACCTCTTTTCTCTTTCCAATATCTGGCATAGGAGAGTCTAGCGGCTGTGACAATATGAATAATCAGATATTTCTTATCCTTAACAAATGTTCGTTTTAGCACTCCCAGGAGATAAATTTCAGGCAAAAAGTTGATATCCTCATTTAATATTTCTTGGATCCATTTTTGTATTTTTTTCCAAAACTTCCTCGCTTCCGGACACGTCCACCATATGTGGTAGAAGGTACTTTGATCGTGGCCACATTTCCAACACTTGGAGCTTGCATTTGGATATATCTTTGCAATTCTAGATGGTGCTAGGTGCCATCTATACAGCATCTTATACTGATTCTCCTTATAGCTTGTTGCTCTCGTCAGTTTAAGATTGCTGTTCCATATTTCTTCCCAATCATCTAGATTTATCTTTGAGTTGATATTTCTTCCCCAAGCAATCATTTGGTCTTTTAATATTTCTCCTTCTCTATCATATTCGAGCAGGTAGGAGTATAGTTTAGCTAATAGTTTATTCTCACTGCCTAGCCATACCTTATCAAAACTATTTGTTCCCGTCTCTATTCCCTTATCCTGTTTATCTTTAATATATCGGGATTTAATTTGTAAATAAGGCCACCAATCAATATGAATCCCTTGCTCTTTTAAAATCTCATTGGGTTTAAGGTTACCACTGTTATCTAAAATGTCTTGATAGGTGAACATTTTCTCTCTACTTATTGTGTTTGGATGAATCATTGCCTCCATTGTAGAGATTCATTTTGGGTATTTTAAATAATGTTTATGCATAATTTCTTTCCATGTCTTCATTAATGTATCTCTAATTTTGTGTTGGTGGAAACATATCCCTGCCCCCTTTCCTTTATCCCAGAGATAGGCATGCCAACCTCTCAATAGGTCGTGCCCTTCCAGTTGTAAAATTCTTTTGTCTCTTAATGAGGCCCACTCTCGTAGCCATACTAAGTTGGCTGCTTTATGGTATAGCTCCCAAACTGGGAGGCCGAATCCGCCTTTATTCCTTTTTTCCTGCAATGACCGTAATTCAATTCTCGGTTTTTTTCCCTCCCCAAATAAATTTCCTTACTATCCCATTTAGATCCGAAAAATATTTTTCATCAATACTAACAGGAGTGGTTTGAAACAAGTATATTAATTTGGGGAGAATACTCATTTTAATGGTGGCTATTCTACCAAGAAACGATATTTGCAACTTTTTTTTTTTTTTTTTTTTTTTTAATTTGATTTATATGCCGCCCTTCTCCGGAGACTCAGGGCGGCTTACAATGCGTTAAGCAACTTCCCCCAACGTTCCAGATCTTGCTTGATCTTTGTCAATAAGGGTATATAATTATCCTCCTTTAAAGTTGAGCATCTAGCAGTAATCCAAATCCCTAAATATTTTATCTTCTTAACTATTTGGATGCCCAAATTTTCTACTAATATTTCCTGTTCTCTTATTGGGATATTTTTTGTTAACATTTTAGTTTTTGTCATATTTAATTTGAATCCAGATAGTTTCCCATACTCGTCTAATTCTTTCAATACTTTTGGCCCGGTTGTTGACGGGTCCTCCATAATCAGCGCTACATCGTCGGCAAAAGCTTGAATCTTAAAAGTTTCATTCTTAATTTCCAATCCATGTATCTCGTTATTTTGCCTAATTTTCCTTAGCAATACCTCCAGAGCTAATATAAATAAGAGTGGAGAGAGTGGGCATCCTTGTCTTACCCCTTTACCAATCCAGAAACTTTTGGTCATATCTCCATTCAGTATAATCTTTGCACTCTGCTTATCATAGATTATTTTTATCGCATTCTCAAAGTATCCCCCAAAATTTGATTTGCTGGCTCATAAATCCCCAATTTAGATTGTCAAAGGCCTTCTGAGCGTTGAGGAAGACCAAGGCCAGCTGTTTCTCGAAGTGTGTTTCATAATACTCCAGCACATCCATCACCACTCTCATATTAGTTCTAATCTGTCTGCCGGGGAGGAACCCATTTTGGTCAGGGTGGATCCAATTATTTAGTACTATCTTCATCCTACCTGCTAAAATTCCCATAAATAGTTTATAGTCCGTATTAAGTAAGGAGATTGGCCTACTCTGGTTTCTCTTCAGATCGTATAAATCTTTCGCCTTTTTTTACATTCACCCCTTTTCCATTTCATTTTGCTAAGCATTGAAATACAAAGGAAAAAAAATAAACAATTAAAAACAACCTATATCTTTGTCAGGGCATGGATATGCAACATCTGTGGAAGCTCTTCCTACTTGCTAGGCTTAATTTAAAGATGAGTATCTTATTATTGTCATTAGAATAGAATTATTTACTTGTTCGGGAAAAAGCCTGTTGGAAAGGCTCCTTCCTTGCTACTTGGGCCTCGTCACACACCTTGATTTTTCCTTCTAGTTGTAAATTGGAGCAGTGTGCACCTGTCTTCCTGAAACCCGGTCACCTTTCTTCAAGATGATAAAAGCCTGCTGGTCCACAGTGGGCATTCTTCTCTTCTTGTAAATTAGACTCTCTCTTTGATGGTTTGTCCTTCCCCTCCAAGCTAACCGAAATAAAGAGCAAGCAAGCAGGGGCCTTTATCAAAGTAAACATCCCTCTATTCATATCTCTTCCATATGCTGCCTTAGCTTTGAAAAGAACCAGGGAGAAAGAGAGAGAAATCTTCGGCAAACTAAATTGCTGCTTTTTAATGAAGTTTACACATTTTGAGGCAAATTATGAGTTGCTTTCATTTAAAATGCCTGACGCGTTAATAGAAGGTGGCGTGCTCTAAGGAAAAGCAGAGCAGGCTTCAAATTTACATCAGGGCATGAATAATTACAGCATTCCACAAACTGTTAATGTAGCTTTCTGTGTGGGAGGTCTGGCTGTCTGTGTGGTAGACATTTTTAATGGTAGGTAGGAATGGCGGGCCCGCGGGGGAGGGCCTTCTCTGTGGCTGCCCTAGCTCTCTGGAACCAGTTACCTCCTGAGGTCCGGACCATCCCCACCCTATTGGCCTTCCGTAAAGCGGTGAAGACTTGGCTTTTCCAGCAGGCCTGGGGCCGTTGATCTCGCTCTTGTGATCTGGCGAGATCCGGCCATGAATGGCGTGAATGAGTTTTTAATGTTTTTAATGTTTTTAATTTTTAAATGTTTTAAATGTTTTTTATAATGATTTTTTAAAAATGTATTGTGAGCCACCCTGAGTCTTCGGAGAGGGGCAGCATATAAATTGAATTAATTAAATTAAATTAAATTAAATTAATGACCTTGGTACATGGGAAAGAGCCACGGCCAGTCAGTGAAGCCACGGGACCTGTCAGTGAAGAGACAGCTTAGCCCACAGAAGTAATGGGCAAATATCGCAGAAAGGACTCTGTCTAATTTCTTGGCCTGTAAAGGCAAGGCTTGGGGATAGAGATGTACTTTCAGACTTTCAAGTAAGAGGTTGTTGAGCTTGCTTGTTTTCTTGCAGATGTCTGTGGAGATTTTCAGTCACCCAGGTCATGGTTGTCCCAAAGGTGCTTTTTCAAGAAGCAACTGGACTTTCTTGTTTTTCTTTGAAGACATTTCGCTTCTCATCCAAAAAACTTCTTCAGCTCTGTCCAGTCATGTCAAACCAGGAAGTCCAGTTGCCTCTTGAAAAAGCAACCTTTGGGATTTTCTTGCAGATGTTTCATTATTCAAACTAGGTGCTAATCTAGCACTGATGATGTTACCTAGTTTGGGTAATGAAACATCTGCAAGAGAACAAGCAAACTCAGAGAGCACCAAGGACCCTCATGTCAGCCCGGAGCTAAAACATTCTCCTTTATTAGATTTTCAAATTTGTGTTAATGTAACTTTACAATAAAATAGAATTGCTATTCATTTGGTTGTGTTTCCAGTCCAGGCTACCTCACTAGGCTGAAATCAATATTGCAAGTCTCCCCTGTTGCTTTTACAGCCCATGAGATTAAGGAGAATCTCTTCTGAAACATTCATCATGTCCACTTTCCTGCAGTAAGCTGCCTTTTATCTGATGGTTTCCTTGCTGTGACTCTTCCCCCTGTCTCCCAAAGTCATTCTCACAAACCATTATAACGTCTCTGGTTTGTGATATATGTTGTAGAACTGCAGACCAAGGGGGAATTTCCTTCTGAGATCCAAAGACAAGAAAGCAATTTAAAAAATTTAGTCCCACCTCAAAAGTCACTTGTGAAGGTGGCAAATTGTAAGCTGCCTTTGACAAATTATAACCAGCCTTTCTCAGCCAAATATCATCCAGTTGTGTTGGTATTCCAACTGAATGCTCAGCTGGGAAATTCTAGAAGTTCTAGATGTGTCAAAGCACATCTATGGATTTGCCAGTTTTTTTTGTTTTTTGTTTTTTTAAAAATTTGATTTATATGCCGCCCTTCTCCGGAGACTCAGGGCGGCTTACAATGCGTTAAGCAATAGCCTTCATACTTTTGTATATTTATACAAAGTCAGCTTATTGCCCCCACAAACTGGGTCCTCAATTTACCTACCTTAGAAAGGATGGAAGGTTGAGTCAACCTTGAGCCTGGTGAGATTCGAACCTACAGTAATTGCAGACAGCTGGTGTTAATCACAATGCTATCAGTCTGCTGAGCCACCAGGCCCTTTTTGAAGGCTAGATGTTCTCCAAATTATGTCTGGTTGGTTTAGTTTGAATTCTAAACTCTCAATCATCCCTAACAATATCTATAAGTGAATTTGATCCCACAAACATGTCTTCTGCCCTTGTTTATGGATAGCCCTGCAAATAAGCAACATTATCATTCATGTTAATTTTTTTTTTACAAGTATGTTGGAAAAGTAATTTATTAGGACCTATTTTCAATGCATTGTGTTTAGCTTTCCAAATGTATATGCTAGTTCCCTCTGAACAGCTCATGAAATCTCAATATCTCTCCCCCCCCTCCTCTCTCTTAAAGCACACAGGTTCAGCAGCATGCAACAAAACCCACTTTGATATTAAAGTTAGAAATGCTCAAGTATGGCAGACGTTGAAGAACTACTGGCATTATGGATGCGGCAAAGCCATGGCATGACATCCGAAATTTAAACAGAAGCAACTTGAGGATAGGTAAGTTATATACGTTTTTTTTTTAAATAGAAGCCTCATCGAATATGATCATGACCAAGTCTATCACCATGTGGTCCCATCCGTGTGGCTCACCAACTGTCCATGACAAGAGCTTCATAACATAGATTGAAACGCATACTGCAGATGTCACCTCAACACATGGAGGATGAAGATTAATAACCCATTGAAAGAGCAATGGCCATAGCTCCACTCTCTCTTTCCAAGCTTTTAAATATAAACATCTAAAGGGAAATTGTTGAATAGGACTTCAAGTATAAAAATAATGTGCCTGTGCATATGCATGTATGTATTTGTATATTGGTATGGCTGCCTATCCTAAGGAAACAACTCTGGCTGGCTCACACCAACGCTAAAACAAAACAGTACAAACAAAAACTTGGTGTCTCACAACCGTATTTCTCAGATGCGTGCAACAGACCCATGCCAGGCTCCCACCTCACCCTATCCCATTGCTAGTTGAAGTTTAAAATTTTGAAATTCTGGCAGTTTCAAGCCAGGACATCTGGCTTGAAACATAGGTTGACAGATCGTAATAAGTCATAGTGGGCTATTATTATTATTATTATTATTATTATTATTATTATTATTATTATTATTATTAATATTATTATTATTATTATTATTATTATTATTGCTTTTCTGTCAACCACTTGACAGAGTTCTTAAATTAGAGCCAGGGGTGGGTTCTAAAATTTTTTACTACCGGTTCTGTGGGTGTGGCTTATTTTATGGGTGTTGGTTATTTTGTGGGCATGGCTTGATGGTCATGTGACAATTCTTTAGGATTTAGCAGAGGTACTGGTCTACCAGGTTTTTAACTGCTTGCAGAGTTGTACCAGTCTACCCATTTATTTTTGCAGGCACTGGTCTACCCATTTATTTTTGCAGGCATCGGTCTACTCATGTATTTTTTCAGGCACTGATCTACCCATTTATTTTTGCGTGGCACCGGTCTATTCATGTATTTTTGCAGGCACTGGTCTACCACCAAACTGCCTTTTACCACTGATCAGCTGTAGGGCGGCCCTTTGAAGCCCCGCGGCAACAGTTTAAACAGTTTTTTTCCTTATAGCCCATCAGCTGGGACTCAGGAGGCAGCAATAGATTGGGGGTGGGGCCAAATAAAAGGTAAGAATAACACGGGGGGTGGGGGGGCAGAACCGGTTCGGTGATGTCATATCGTCACCGCTACCGGCTCGGCGGAACTGGGTGGAACCGGGAGGAACCCACCACTGATTAGGGCCTTTCATAATGGTAGAAAAAGTTAGGATGTTACAGAGAATTCAACTCTGCAATTATTTATCTGAGCTGTACAGAGATGTCACTGCTTAGTTTCTCTTATCCTATACTACCTTATTATATGAGATGTATTTTATGCAGCTGTTAATTAATTTTAAGGGTTTTGAAAACAAGTGATAAGTATGGAAAAGTGCTCATGTGTTAATTATATTTAGGCTAGGTTGAGATTAAGGAATTTGAAAGGAGAGGTGGTAGTAACTTTGTGATGTGTATTTTCCACAGATTTACATGGAATTTACCCTCTTATAAGAGCATGTAAAATTGCTTGTAAGCACTTGTGGAGATCATAAATCCTTGGTTTGATGTGATGAAAAAGAAATACTTTATTATTCCCTTGATTCTGGCATCATAAATGAAAGAAATATTGCAGAGACTGTTGTCATCTCAGTGAGGGAACAAAGGCATGTTGTTGTCAGAAAGGCTTTATACTCTATATGTATTTTTCATGCAGTGTCTTTCTATTTATTTAATTCAGTTTAGGCACCGCCCAACTCCAGCTAACTCTGGGCACCTGTATTAGAAAAATATTATTTTGCTGAAAAAACGAAAAACCTTCCTTTATTCTTAGAACATAGAATAATAGGGTTGGGAGGCATCTTGGAGGTCTTCTAGTCCAACCTCCTGCTCAAGCAAGAGATCCTATACTATTCCAGACAAATGGCTGTCCAGTCTCTTCTTGAAAACCTCAAGTGATGGAGCATGGAGGACCTTCTCTGCATCTGATATAAACACACGCACAGAGCGTCCGTGATGACGTCTGGGCGGGTGGGTGGAGCCTCCCGCCACCGCCACCACTACCGGTTCACCCGAAACGGGGCAAACTGGTAGAAACCCACCACTGGTTGCATGGCAACTTTGAGTTTTGTATTAAGGGACCTGAGAAAAAATGAAGTGTACTAAAAGAGTTAGACAAATTGATTTTTCTTTCTACTTCACCAGATGCTAAGATCTCAGAACTGTAGGTCTACAGTTCACCTATTCACACCTTCTGCTCAGAATTCACTTTCTGAATCAGGATTCTATTAGCAAGCTGTAGAATACAAACCTAACAAATTTAGATAAATTATTAGAAGTAGCTTTCCACAATTCCTTGGAATAGCAATTGGTCCTATCATGTGTAGCATGATATTATTTATTTTTTCCAGGAATACATCAAGAATGAAAAACAATGTTAATATATAATGGTGAATTGAACAATGATAAGGTTATAATTTTTGATAGCACTGTATTGAGAAGCTGTGGAAAACAGGATCTTGGGATTTAATGTATTACTTTAAAGACGTAGTACCTGAAAGACAATGTAATCCTATTAGAACTATCTGAACAAGAAGAAAATTTTAGCTACTTTATTTCGGAGCCTTTCAGACAAATCAAGTGTAATCAGAGCTTTAAAAAAAATTAAAAAATCCAAAGCTGGCTCTTTGACAACTACAACACAACTGTGCCTCAGATTTTCTAGGTAATCTCCAAAAATGTTAATCCAATAATCTCCAAAAGAGATTCTCCATATGCACAGCTGTAGCAAATATCTACATATACTGGTTAGAATTAGCATTAACAAAAACATTTATAGAATGGATTAAGGGAAAAAATTCTTAAATTATTTCAAAATTAGGACAAGAGAGAAGGATTTATATTAAAAAATGAAGGGGGAAAAAGCTGATTGTACCCCTTCAAAAGGTCAGGTTAATCCACTATCAAAATATTGTATATCTGATTAAACTTTGCACATAGCTGCTAAGTAAGGCTATTGCATAGGGGTGGCTTCCACCATGGATTCTAGTGTATATTTATGTCAATTTTTATATCTTCCGCACATCTATCAATAGTTCACCATTAGACCGCATTTTACTCTTGCTTTGCAACTACATTTATTAGTTTCATTGCTACATCTATGTATGAGGAAGGAATTTTTTCTTTTTAAAAAATCTTAGATTGTGAGATCATTATTCCAGCTAGTTCAGTATTATTCATAGCACCAAGACTGGGTAATTCAGATTGTTCCTGGGCTACCACTCCCAGCATTCCTCACTGTTAACAATTAAACAGAACAGAACAATTAAAACTCGGACCACACATTTTCTGGATAGTTTTTATCCCAGAGCTATAATTGCACTCAACAATGAACTAAAGGGCCACCATCAGTGAGCTGTTCGACAGTATTACTTGGTCTGTTGTGTGGATGTTTGGGTGGTTTAGGGGTGGGGAATTTGTGGTGGGTGGGAGTGTGTTTGGGGATTGTTATGTGTGTTGGACCTGGTCTTTGGGTGTTAAGTGAATTGCGTTGTATGGGTATACTGTGTATACATGTACAATGACAATAAAGTTGTTGTTTGTTGTTGTTGTTGTTGTTGTTGTTGTTGTTGTTGTTGTTATTATTATTATTATTATTATTATTATTATTATTATTATTATTCATGTTAGTTGATGCTGCTGGAAAGTGTGATTAAGCAACACATGAATGTCTCAATCATGTGTTAGTCACCCTATTCTATACTGATTGGCTCTTTGGGACTTCAGATGTGGGTCATCTTTATTTTAGACCCAATTTAACCCTGCCATGAAGCAACTTAAAAGAATGAAGCAAAAATCGTTTCTATGATGTGGATCGCATTGCCTATGAACCTAGATGCCCTATTTACACTTTTGCAACCCTTACAGCCCCCAAGACTGTACGGAGCCCCAAAATGAGGCCCATGTTATTATTGAGATTTGGAAAAGATAGTTTAAGGAGCAAAAGGGGTGCCTTGAGTCTCTGCAGGGATTATTCTTTTAACATCCCTGATTCTTTCTTTTTTTTAAGGGTCCTGATGTCATGGTTCCGAGTAATGAACCCAATCGAATCAGGACTCTGAGGCTTTAGTCAGGCTCCAAAGACCTTTTATTGAGTACATCATATCGGCACATCGAAAGGTGAAGCTAGCTCTAAATAATTCCTGTTGAATAGTGGGTGAGGACAAAGGACACAAGACACTTCCGGCAGTGCAACAGCTTTATTCAGCTCCAGTAACAACAATGGCAATGCGAGCTACGGCAGCCCTTTTTTAACAGGAGCTGTCCACGGCTTCAGCCACTGACGTGCGCTTGATTTTCCCACTCTAGCTACTGGCTCATGATTAGTCCCTGTGCCCATCTATTGAATGTTGGAAGCACTTAAATAACCAAGGTGATGTCTTGATACTGAATTTTTAAAGAGTGTGTACCTCAGAGTCTCCAATGCTTATGTAAGTGACTAGCTAAAAAAAAGGATTTTTGTTGTTGTAGGTGCACATTTGGTGGATGTGTAAAAAAGTCATATCATCAAATACATATACGGTAATAATACAGAAGATCTAAATTGAATCATATCCAATTGAAATAGAGGCTTTTCTTTAGGGATTGATGGATGAGCAGCTGGAAAAAAATGTGGAACTTTGTTTTTATATATGATAAATGCAGCAAAACTGTTATACGCACAAAGGTGGAAGGATTCAACTTTACCCACAATGGGTAAACTTCCATTTTAAAAAGGGGAAATGTTTTATTAGAAAATAAGTACCGGTAGTTTTTCATTATAAAAGAAAGACTATCTGTCCTTTTCTTATTTACAGTTTCTCTATCACATGTCTCCTATTTCTATAAGCTACTTTAATTCTATTCTATTTCTATTTTGACTTTTATTTTTATCTGCCTAACTTCAATCTACAACTTTTGAATATATTTACTTTCTTTTATTGTACAATTCCTATAAACCAGGGGTCTCCAACCTTGGCAACTTTAAGACTTGTGGACTTCAACTCCCAGAGTTCCTCAGCCAGCTGGCTGAGGAATTCTTTATTTATTTTATTTTTATTTTCTTCAAGCATGTATTAGATAACAGATATAAGTATAAACATAATTATGAATACATGAAATGGATACAAAAATAAGGGAACATTAGGACAGGGACGGTAGGCACGTTGCTGCGCTTATGCACGCCCCTTCAATTCTGAGAGTTGAAGTCCACAAGTCTTAAAGTTGCCAAGTTTGGAGACCCCTGCTATAAACCATTTGTCAGCGCCTCAGCGCTGGCATAGAGAGGAGAGATAAGCTATGAACTTTTGCCTGCTAAATCCCTTTGAAGCCCGGTCATCGTGGAAATGAGGAGGGGGGAGACATTCCTGTGAAATGACGAGACAAGAAGTCAGGAGAGTGACTTGGAAGATAGCCAATGAGAAGCAGAGAATTGGGGATCGGAAAGGGAGGGATTGGGGGGCAAAAGGTCAGTCTTGTCCGTCTGTAGGCTGCTGCAGCCAGTAGCTGAACCATCAAGGCCATGGGAGGAGATTGCTATGGACTTCATAGTCTAACTGCCGAGGAGCAGCGGAAGCACAGTGATCTGGACTGTAATAGATTTGTTCTCCAAACAGGCACATTTCATACCCTGCAGCGGACTACCCTCAGCCCACCAATTGGCCAAACTGTTTGTAAAACACATCTACCGCCTGCACGGAGTACCCAGAAGAATCATCTCTGATCGAGGTGTCCAGTTTACAGCGAAGTTCTGGAGGGAATTCCTTCGATCCATAGGATCATCCCAAGGCCTCAGCTCAGCGTTTCACCTGAGCACCAATGGGGGGATGGTGGAGAGGTTGAATGCCATGGTAGAGTAGTACCTGAGGTGCTACGTTGACTACCAACAATCGAACTGGGCGGACCTCTTATCATTTGCTGAGGTCGCATATAACAATGCTGTCCACAGTAGTACAGGACTAACCCCATTTAAGATAGTGAGCGGCATCGATTTCGTCCCCATGCCAGAGTACCCAAGGGAGCCTCCTTCCTCAGTTACCTTGACCGAATGGATGGCAATGCTAAGAGAAACCTGGGAGAATGTCAAGAGGGCATTAGACAAGGCAGCACAGTCTTATAAGAAACAAGCAGATAAGCACCGAGCCCCCCAGAGGCCGTTCCAAGTAGGGGAAAAGGTCTAACTCTCCACCAAGTACTTGAGACTCAGACTCCCGACCAGAAAACTGGGGCCGAAATTCATAGGACCATTTCCAATAGTAAAAATAATCAACCCGGTCACAGTACAATTGCAGTTGCCCCGGTTACTAGGGAGGATACACCCCATTTTTCACAGTAGCCTCCTGAAGCCTGTAGTAGGGTCAACTTTAAGGCCGGTGCCACATGATCCCCCAGGGCCCTTGATTGTTGGAGGCCAGACCCACTATGAAGTACAGCAAGTTCTTGATTCGAGGTGGCACAGCGGGCGCCTCCAGTACTTAATTAAGTGGAAGGGCTACCCCTTGTCAGAAGCTACCTGGGTGAAGAGCACAAACCTCCAAGCTGACCGCCTCATAGCTAAATTCCATGCAGATCACCCGGACAAGCCGGGAGGGGGTGGGGTACCCCCTCGGAGGGGGTGAGGTACTAAACTTGTTGTTTATCTCACGCAGGCCTCACTGGGAGAGTGAAGGGAGAGGGGCCGGATGTCAGCGCCTCAGCGTTGGCATAGAGAGGAGAGATAAGCTATGAACTTTTGCCTGCTAAATCCCTTTGAAGCCCGGTCGTCGTGGAAATGAGGAGGGGGGAGACATTCCTGTGAAATGATGAGACAAGAAGTCAGGAGAGTGACTTGGAAGATAGCCAATGAGAAGCAGAGAATTGGGGATCGGAAAGGGAGGGATTGGGTCAGTTTTGTCCACATCGAGTCATGATCCGGTTGCTGTGCTCGAATAAAGAAAAGATTTCCTTAAAGATTGGCAGTTTGGAAATTCATTTATTTTGAGATAGCATCGAAGTCTGACACCATTTTATTCTATCTTCACCTCTGTGTTAACTCTTATCTATCCTGATTCCAGATCCAGATGTTATCAACTACATCTCACTTGCTGTCTCTACCTGTGGGCTGATTTCTGCAGTCTGTTGCCTCAGGTGGACTTGGTCATCATGGTGTTCGACCTGCTGGGGTGGCTTGATATCCCCACCAGAGCCACATATTGCTCTTTCCACTTCTGTCTCTGAATGTGGTTGCAACAACACCAACAGATCAAAGAAAGGGTTAAATCAGGTGGTCAGGAAAAAGAAAACCCTAAGAGCCTGCCCAAAGGGCCTATCATCCTGACCCAGAGGCAGAGCCAGAAGTCACCTGGCTTCCTCCCACTGCAATATCCAAATTTTTCAGGCTTTCCTTTATACCTCTTCTTTGCCATGCTGCTTTGCTCCTTTCCAGCCTTCTGGCTGTTAAGATTTATTTATTTATATTTTACATTTCTTGACTGTCCACCTCCCTCAAAGATAACTGGCACGCTTATAAAAGCACTAGTTGACTGTGACTCTGGCACATTCAGCCCACTCTTGTAGATCCCTCTTAAGTCTCTTCTACTAAGCCTCCTAGGTCTCATCTCTGCTTAAATTTACATACTTATGTACTTATAGGAGATTATTGCTACTCCAGTCCAGAGAGGTTCTGAGCAGCGTACATTTCCTTTTCTCCATAAGAAGATTAAAACAGCAATACAATATCACAAAACAACAATTGTCAATAGCAAAGTCCCATGGCTACCAAGACCATAAACATCCAACACAGTGCAGGATGGGGCTTCCAGCTTATACCAGCAATTCTCTCAAGTTTTTCTTAAAAATCTAACTTCTTATTGGCTATTTGAGCCTCCCAAGATGGAGAATACTCATTGCTTTTCATTTTTTGTTTTGGTCCTTCTCTAAATTAGACATTGCTGATCCCTATTAGATTTTTTGCTCCCCTGTGACCTCCAGAGAACCTACCTCATGTGGTACCACCTTCCTGGGCCATTGCCTTTTCTTCTCTTCCTGGCTTAGATGAGGCCCATCATCACCAAATCCTTCCAAAGTATTGTCTCTAATTGCCAACATCAGTCCTTTTCCCCTATTCTGCTATTGAGGTTCCCCAGCACAGATCATACATACACATCCTTCACACACCACTGGTTGCAGATTCCCTTTTCTGGTAGTATCTTTGGGCTCTTCAGCTTTTTTATTTTGCCTTCTGATACTCTAATGTCCTCCCCTCTTCCTTTTGATGACCTCTGTGAATTCAGCAACTCTCCTGCTAAGGCAGCCCCATTAGTCATATAGGAATTGCTTTATTTTCTTCCAGGTGGACCCTTCTTAAGTCTTAAATCCTTCACCCCATCAGAGTTTCAGAGATAAATTCAATGCCAGGGTTTATTTTACTTGCAAAGAAAAGGCAGTTGCTTATTTACATTCTTTTTATCCTTTCTGTGTCTATTATTCCTAGGGACTATCTTAAATCTTCTTAATTCTATTCCATTTTTCTTTATATCTGTCCTAGCTTACATTTCTATTTTCCTGTCACTTTTATTTGAATCCCAAGTGTTGGATTCCTATTCTTACTTGCTTATTTTCTATCTACAGTTCTTTTACCTTGTTTGTTTCTATAGCTTTCTATCTATTGCTTTCTACTTCCTTATAATATAAAATTACTATGTAGCATTCAGGTGTAGTCTCGTCTTTCTTTTAACTCTTCTTCTGTTGGGTCTAGTGCCAACAGAACTATCTTCCTTGGGGCTGGTCTTCACCATCTGCTGACAGTTGAACTTGATCACAGGGCCGGGATTGGGACTGCTGATGTATAGATCTTACCATCTATACATTTTTCAGCTTTGTGAGGTCTCTTTCTCCTTGGCTTTCTCAGATTTCTTGCTTGCATTATTGATGGGGTTGGGGTTGAGGTCGCCCAGTGTTTCCCAACCTGGGAGGTGTATGGATTTCAACTGCCTGAATTCTGAGCAATGGCAATGTTGGCTGGGGAAACGCGGGAGTTTCTTGAAGTACACATCTTGAAACACACCACTTAGGGAAACACTAAGATAGTCTATTACCCAGGTTATAGGTTTTGGCTTTATATTTGTCCTCTATACTTCTCATCTGGGATAAAGCTTTCCATACCTTCAGACTCCCAAGATCTCTTCCTGGCCTCGCTGCTATTTACTGGTACTCACCTAAATCAACTATTTTGTGGCTGTCTTAGAACATTTCATTATGCTATGTTATGTTACGTTACGTTACGTTTTATATTATGTTTTATATTGTATTGTACTGTACTGTACTGTACTATATATACTGTACTATACTAATTATATTAATTATATTATATTATTTCATGGGTCCTCTCCTACATGTATTTCATCTTAGAATGCTTTTTTCAGCTCTGTTGATTTCTTGTTTAGCCTGTAGATGGCAAAGTTGTGTAACAGACATAGAGGAGCAGACGTTGAGCCAGGGACTCTTGATCTAAAAACACCTGGCACAGAGTTAGGACCAAAGGGCGGCCAGAAACTCCCCAGCACACAGAAAAGCATTTTTAATTAAACTTCCAGACTGAAGGGGTGTGTGTGTGTGTGTGTGTGTGTGTGTGTGTGTAACAATTTATAGTAAAGATCTACCCACTGTCATATATATATATATATAAAATTTATATTTGCTGCTGAAGAAATAAAGGGAGACTAGTATAGATCTATTTCAAGCTTTTTAGCTTTCATCAGCTAGCCATACCCTTACTCGGATTCAAACTTGGGCTTCCTGCATGTTAGGCAGTTGAATTAACCTTCTGAGCCACAAGTTCTCCTCTCTTCATCAAATTGAGCCAGGGGAAAGATGGATAGATAGATAGATAGATAGATAGATAGATAGATAGATAGATAGATAGATAGACAGATAGATGACAGTGGGTAGATCACTACTATAAATTGTTCTAGCTACAGATAATCTATTACAGGAAAAAAAATTCCAAAGGACCAAAAGTTACTGATTTAAGCCCTGTCATTTTTCTTAATAATAAATATGTTCAATCCAGTCTTACCATAAGCCATGTCCATTGTTAACACCTTACAATTACAGTTATTAAATTGGAGAAAAAAACTAGATAATGAAGACTTCTTAAAATGTTCTATCTGCCGTAAAATTATATTTGTCGTTAAATACATCATCATGCTTTTTAATATAAGGGGCTTTAAATGAGCTATAATATGTCAATATATCAGATAAATCAGATAAAAATATAGTATCAGGAAATAATAAAAAAAGTCCAATGTCCTATTCGTCATGAAAAAATAGCATGCTTTAAATGACATGATTCTACCAAAAAGAAAAGGCATTGGATTTTGTTTGAAACACAGCCAATGACATTAAGCTTTAGGGTGGGGAATTATGAGAAAATGAAAAGAATTCAAGTTCTAGGATATTATTTGAAGGGATTAAAGATCAAGATTGTTAAAAGTAAAAGGAAGGAATATTACATTGATTTATCCTTTAATGGACTTTGCTGATCAAGACCGAATTGTAAGGAGTTAAGGAATTGTTTATAAATCAGAAATGGAATATGGAAAGAAGAGATCATTTGTTGCATTTTAAGAGGTGATAAATTACTAAAATTGTTTTCGCCTCTTGTGATGAAGGGAGGAGACATTTCTACAGTTTTTTCTTTACTGTACATTTATTTTTTCTTCCTTTTTTATTTTCCCTTCTTTTTTCTGCATTTTCTGTTTTCTCTCTATTATTTTTAATTTGTATTAGTTTTTATCTTTCTAATGTATTTTTTCTTAAATTTTTTATTAAAAAATGAAATATGGTCAGCCAGAAAAGTTATCTTCCTTCCTCTCTCTCGCCCTTTCTCACTTTAGTGGTTAGAACTTTATTGAATTTTGCTTGACACTACAGATGACAGTAAAAGTGATTAATTGCTGCTCATAATTGGAGTTTCATTCGAGTGGTTATTGCTGTCAGTATCAATTAATAGCTCCACGAGAACCTAATTCATTTTACAATCTTAAAGAATGATGGCTTGTGGGAATTATGCTAAACTAGCATTTTCAATTAGGTTTGTGAATTTTTATAGTTTACTGAATAATATTTTACAATGTTATAATAGTTACCAATGATGAGGGATTATTACATTGTAATCAGACAAATCACATATGCATGCGCCTTTCCTAAAATGCCATTATTATAGATATTAAGATTCAGACATTCTATGTAATCATTGCTTTTAAAGTAATTTTTAAAAGATATGCAGGAGATACTGATGACTGTTTCAGCTATCTAGTTTTGCTTTGTTAATTAAGAACTGAATACTGTTTTCAAGTAATGAAACCGAATTTGCCTGAAATTGTTCAAAATTGTAATAAGGAACCTGTAAATTTTCTAAATAAGAAATATAAAATGTCATTTTAATCTTTGAATAATCACAAAGTTCTTCCTCAGAATAATAACTGATACTACTCTGTTTTTTATATATCTATGTTTTAACTACTAATCAAGAAAATTATTATTTCTCTTGTTTGGAAAAAAAAACAGTTATATGATATATGGAAATCTAGCTGCTGAGTTTCAGACTGATTGATCCAAGGAAACTAAAATTTGGGTGAGAATGGAATTTTATTATCCCCTTTACTGACTGTTGGGCAACAGCTATAAAAACTGTTTTATTGTAGAGATGCATCTTGTCTCCATCCCACTCAAAAAAAAAAAAAAAAACCCGTGCAGGGGAGGGAACCATAATCTTTATCAGATTAAAAATAGGATATTTTCAAGATTTTGGAGGTAAAATTCTTTCAAATCTGTTGATTAAATCCGGAAATCAGAGGTGCGTTTCAGCAGGTTCTGACCAGTTCTGGAGAACCGGTAGCGGAAATTTTGAGTAATTTGGAGAACTCGTAGTAAAAATTCTGACTGGCCCCGCGCCCATCTATTCTCTGCCTCCCAAGTCCCAGCTGATCAGGAGGAAATGGGGATTTTGCAGTAACCTTCTCCTGGATTGGGGAGGGAATGGAGATTTTACAGCATCTTTCCCCTGCCATGCCACACCCACCAAGCCACACCCACAGAACCGGTAGTAAAAAATTTTGAAACCCACCACTGCCGGAAATGCATATAGCATTTCATTTTGGAACAGAAAAAAAATGTGGACCAGAACTAGTTTGATCATTTTCACATCACATAGACAAACAGACAGGCATCTGCAAATCTTTTTCAGATGTTGATTAATAGGCCTAGGTGCAAATTACTATAAATTATTATACAAATTATAGATGCAGATTGGAATGCATTAGAAATATTTATTACTGCATAATTCAAGTACTAATACATTTCATCCTACTGTTGAAAAGCGCATGACCAGGTGAGCTCTCCAAGTGCTGAATCTTCTTGGTTTTCTTGTTTCTGTAGCTTTGTGTGGGAACAAGTTTCTCAAGACACTCTGAGATGAAGTTTCCTCTACAATCTAGCTCAAATTTAGAACTTTATTGTTGCATGATATTCTTTGGAGTGAGGAAGAAATACAGTTTTACAGTCTCTTGAGTTCATCCTACTCTATTACCACTAATCAACTGAGTGATGGGAAGAGATAAGAAACAATCTTCAAGTGAATCTGGGAGACTCATGCATAGAAGCTTAGTTTTGTTTTGTTTTCCCATCTTCCCTCAGAACTGAGATAAACTACCTAATAAATAATCCAGAATAATGTTAGCATTTCAGGACTTGGAATGTATGCCCCATGGAATCCCTGAAAACAAAAAGGAATATCTAATGCATAGGACTTCTTTGTTTATGGAACTCTGGTTTGTCTGCAGAGTATTCTAAGATGAAATGAAGGTGAAATATTTTTATGTGCTTCGACAGGAGAATTTAACTTTCTAGGGCAGGGGTCCCCAACCCCCGGGCTGTGGCCCACTACTGGGCCGCGGCCTGTTTGAAACTGGGGTGTGGGAGAGATGGGCAAGCGCAAGTGGAGCTTTGCACCAAAGCACAAGCGCCCTCTAGCTCAAGTGCCCTCGGCTCACGTGAGCGAACCTTCGCATGTGAGCACAAGCACCCTCTGCTCACATTCAAAGAAAGCTCGATTCATGTGAGTGAAGTGTGTGCACACCTGCCACTCACACATGGAACTGTGTACACGCCCGTGCACCTGCCACTCACACACACACATACCCGTGCTGGAAAGATTGGAGACCATTGTTCTAGGGCATGCTTTAATCAGCAGAACACAAATAATGGCTTTCAGTGATGGACATTTCATTTTGAGAAATTAACAGTTAATTCTGGCTATTCTCAAGAATTTTTATTTTATTTTATTCTTTTAATTTAATTATATTTTGTTTTATTCTTTTCTTTTCTTAATTCTTTATATCCCAGCTTTATCATTTTTACAAATAAGTCAAAGCAGCAAATATGTCCCAGACACCTTGCTCTTCCTATTTTCCCCCACAGCAACAAGCCTGTGAGGTGGATTGGGCTGAGAGAGAGAGACCTCTTTTCTTTTCCACTTGGCAATTTTTGGCTCTACCTTGACTCTAATCCCATTTATTCACTGTAGTTGTAGCCCCTTTCAAGTTTAGCCCTACTATTAACAGTAAGCAGTCAAAAAACTATGTTAGACAATGCAACCCTCAGTGAGATTCATTCTTGTGACCAAGTTACATGGACTTTTAAAAATCATATGAGCAGAAGCTACTGGCCTAAGTATATAGGAGGAATGTTTAAATGATATAATCGTAATGTAATGTTGGGAGAAATATCCATCTGGTTCAGTTCCAAGCCGGGAGAAAGGCACTGGAGACAAAATGGAGGCTGGAGGCTGATTGGAAAGAGGGTCCATTTATTGATGAAGCAGAACCACCAAGCACGTGTGATTCTGGGTAGCTGACCACATGGAGTTGAGAGTGGGGGGTATTTATACCTTCTCTTGGGCTTTGCATTTGAGCTTCCTGTTCCTGTGCAAGAACATGTATTCTGTTGGCTGTTGTCAGACTCCCATGGTACCATGTACAAATCCTAGGAGTATGTCTGAGCTAAGTTTGGTTGAAGTTTGGTCGATGCAATGAAGGAGCTTGTTGGGCAATTCCTATTGCGGCTGAGGGTTAATCCTACCTTTGTTCAGACCTTGCGGTAGGGGATTTGCTATCTATCTCTTTATCTCTTAAGTGCTGACATCTGCTGTGGGCTATTAAGGAAGGTGGGGGCTATTAATAGTGAGTCTGCTTCCTGCTACTAAAAAATATGTTTCTCCATTTCTCATCCAGGAAAATATAATAATCTGCCTTTTTAAATATTTCCTAAAATATTTTATTCTTCTAGGAGAGGGATGGGTGCTAACTTTCTACAGTAATACAGTCCATAAGTTTCCTTTTCTCCTTCTATAAGAAGGAACTACTAGTTTAAAAATCAACTGTTTATTTAAAATTATTCTGTGGTTTACATCCACTTCCTAGAATTGGATTGTCAATTAAGCTTGTTTGATTAATTCAATAAATATTTATTTATCTGAATGACAGCCCTATTTCAGCAGCTGTTAGTCCAAAGTTTTCCTTTCTCATTATATGTTTTCTCAATTTTTATTAGGAGCAGTTAAGGAAAATAGCTTTGGGAATCAAAGAGCAGATTACCCGGAGACAATAATGTCTCTAATCAAATTCTGTCAACAGTTTGCTAAGATACTCAGAGAATTTTAAAGAAAATCTATATAATTTGGATTTTTTTCTCTCTCTCTCTTTCTAGTCAGTTTTCAAAACAAGCGTTGAGATGGTAATTTGTAATCCTTCAGGATTAAGGTACATTCTGGTACTTAATAATATCAAGTAGAGTAAGCTTTTTCAAGGATCAAATAAGCGGTCTTATCCTTGCTGAACAGCACTCGGTCTGCATTTGCTGAACTCTCCAAAAATTTATATTTTGGGGAGAGAGGGAGGGAGGGAGGGAAGGACCATAAGGTTCTGCAAGGCAAAGAAGGAATCACTTCCATCACTTCCATTCCACTACAATGGGGGGGAGGGGCATGAATTCTATTGGTTGCAACCTATTGCTTTGACATTCTGCCCTGCTAGCAAGTATCGGATCACGATCCATAAGAATAAATATGTGCATTTTTCTTATATTCCCACGTTTCTTTCTTTGGAGTTTCCTGCTGAAAAGCTCTCCCCCCTGATAAATCACATTTTAAAACTCCTCCTCTTGTGGAAGTTTGATGCAAGGCAGGGCAGAAAAAAAAATCGTTGCTGGTACACATCTGCTAATTTTGCACATATTTCATTTTCTAATATGTCATGTAAACAGCTGGTCAGAGTATATGAAGGAAGAGGCTTATTGGATTTTCTGTTCTAATGAATGAAAATGAAGACTTTTATGCTACTGGTGGGGACAGCAGACTCCACTTCAACATTCCACTGCATCTGCCAATCCCATTTGTCACCAGGTGCAGGTTTTAATGACTCGTCCCCTGCAACCACTGGCCTCAGAAGTATGGCAGCTGCTTCCTGGGTTTTTAGTTTTTAGACAGTACAATTTTCTTATCATTAGGTGGGTCAGTTTGAAGAAAGGAAAAAAGTCATATCTGTTTCTGAGGAAGGAGAAAATCTGCTAAAACTAAGGAACTGGGTATCCAGAAGTAGCTGTGCAGGTTTTCTGCTGGAATTTGTTTGAATAATTTATAGCTATTTTGATGATATATTTTTTTAAGAAAGATCCATGTGTGTGCTCAGAATTTCTAGAATAATAGACTTTGGTAGAATTTGAATCCTTAGGTATAAAGGGCAAGAAATCACATGATGCCTCACTTGAATGTACTCATAGGTAAATATGGGTGTAGACCTCTGCAAGTCATATTACTAATTCATTCCTTTTCGTCTTTAAATTTTTACTCCATCCCTCTTTTAAAGGCTTGAGATTCACAATGATTTCTTGAAAAAGAAAACTTAATAATTTACCCAAGGCCAGTCACTGTCTCTTACAACCAGGAGATGGGCAAAATTATCCAACTTGATCTGTCATTCTGAGTTTTCACAGAAAATCCATTCCAAAAGTTTAGGTGTTTCCCATATATAAAGAGGAAAATTTATTCAATGAATATGGATAGCAGAATATTAAGAGTGCAACCTAATTGCTAAAAACAAATGTCTAATTAATAAAAGTTAGAATAGAATAACAGAGTTGGAAGGGACTTTGGAGGTCTTCTAATCCAACCCCCCCTGCTTAGGCAGGAAACCCTACACCACTTCAGACAAATGGTTATCCAACATCTTCTTAAAAACTTTCAGTGTTGGAGCATTCACAACTTCTGGAGGCAAGTTGTTCCACTGATTAATTGTTCTAACTGTCAGGAAATTTCTCCTTAGTTGCTTCTTTCCTTGATTAGTTTCCACCCATTGTTTCTTGTCCTGCCCTCAGGTACTTTGGAAAATAGCTTGACCTCCTATTCTTTATGGCAGCCCCTGAGATATTGGAAGACTGCTATCATGACTTCCGTAGTCCTTCTTTTCATTAAACTAGACATACCCAGTTCCTGCAACTGTTCTTCATATGTTTTAGCATCCAGTCCAGGGATGGGTTCTACTTACCTTTACTACCGGTTCACAACGGGATCGTGCACACGTGCTCGTTTAGTTCGCACGCGCATCTTCTGCGCGTGCACAGATCACCAATGACGACATCCGGGGCAGTGAGCGGCGCCTCCTGCCAGTTTTACTACTGGTTCTTGCGAACCGGTCTGAACTGGGGGCAACCCACCACTGGTCCAGTCCCCTAATCATCTTGGTTGCTCTTCTCTGCACTCTTTAAGAGTAAACTACCAGAATTCTACCTACAGAGAATTATATTATTAAGTGAACACATTGGTTCCTCCAAACACAGGGACACAATCTAGCTCTCTCTTAGGTATGGGAGCTAACTAGATGACCTTGAACCAGTCACTCCCTCTCAATCCAATTCAATTTCAGGCTCCTTCCCTCCTTATCTCATTTTCCCATTACAGTTTGGATCAATTCTGACATCATGATTTCCTGTGTGGGAAAAATGACCATCCTGAACTTAGTCTGGAAAGGGTTACAACAGAATCCACATGGATTTACTGTGAAAGGATGACTCAGTATGGAATAGACTACTGATAAGCAAGCAATTTTTGGGCCTCCAGAGCCCAAAAATGTGTCCCATCTTAGTGCTGAATTACAGCCGTACATTTGATAAAACACAGAAAATGCCAATTCTTGTCATTCAAGGCAAGCAACATAGGAAATCTCTACAGGATCCTCCAGAATAAACACTAAAGGCTTCTTTAAAAGCAAGGAAATTCTATTTGGTTTCTGGGGGAAAAAAACAACAACTCTCATCATTATTCTCCTACCCATTGCAAAAGCTCTCTTGCAATAAATGTTTGCAGCATTCCTTGGCCACCATTCTTGAAATCATTTTTTTTCTTCATAGTCAACATTGTAAACATCCCATTTCTGAAGGAATTAAAGGTTTTTCAGACTTGAAATGGGAAAAACGATGTGCCAGCTATTGGAAATAGTAGTATTATTCCATATCAATCTATAATTAAGGTATCCAAGAAGCCAGTGGTCCTTAACCAAACTTGTTTCTGGATGTAGCCGAGTTACTTCTTGTTGTTGTGGTAATTGTCTTTTACTCTCTTTCTTGTTGTTTCCACCTGTTTGACATCTGGAGTTCGGCAATCAGGTATTATGAAAATAAAAACATCCGGTGGGAATGCCCCTAATTTTGGTAGTGGATCATTGTATCAATTAAGCAATAGGATGACCATCTGGTCCTAAATTCTGAGACATCCTGCTAATCACCAAAGCTGAAAATATTTATTACCGAATAGGTTTTCAGTTGGAAAATATGATTTTTCCCCCCTCAAGCTCATATATTTTCAAGAATATTCTACCGTAGTAGAAACTTTTCAGAATGGTGCAGCAAAGATGCCTTACAGGTTTCTGCCAGGTATTGACAGCTCCTTTGCAGCAACATCAGAATTGTTATTTCTTCTGTATTATTGTTGCTGTAGAAGTTTTTTTTTTTTTTTTTTTTAATAACTTTTCATGGCAGAAGTAACTTCCTGCCCACCTTATTTTCTCATGCATTTTTCATGTCATAGGATCCAAATGTCTGGAGTTTCTCAATTTGATTGGAAAACCAAGCAGGCTGACAGGAGCACACCAGCTTATTGTCCTTCCATTCAAAATTAATTATTGCACTGCAGAAAGAACTGCCATGTCACCTATTAGTATCTCCTTTTTGGAGTGGTAATTGCTGTCAGGCTCCTGTGTTGAAATCGACAGAAATGGAAAAATCAATGTAAATTGGAAAAAGAAAAACAAATCCCCCCCCAATTATTAACTAATCTTTAATAAACCTCTGCTGATCAAAAATATTTTGGTTCATTGGATTTTGTTTTAGAGAGAAAGCTGCTCCTATTTGTTATTCCAAATTTCAGCTTCTTATCCAGGCAGACATTGGAAGGCAAGGTGCTGCTTTTATTATTGATGCAAACCAATACATTGTGTGAAATAAAATTCTTAGGGCCAACTATCACAGTTTCATAAATCTGTCAGAAAGACAAGAATCTGCAACCAGCACCCCTGGGGAGTTACTGTGGAAGATGTAACTCCAAAAGCATTAACTCTTTGCACTTTTCATCTTTTTGATCACTTAAGGCAGCGATGTCAAACTCGCGATGTCACATTGTGGTCATGTGATGTATCGTGACTTTTTTCCCCTTTTTGCTAAAATCGGGGTGGGCGTGGCCAACGTGTGACACATCCAGCCTGCAGGCCGCAAGTTTAACAACCCTGATTTAAGGCATTTGCAGTGTTTGTTTCTCTCTTAGTCTCAGCTGTACTTTCCTCTAATTAGATTCCTACTCTTCCACCAGTTTCCTCAGTAATCCTTTCCATTTCCCATCATGAGAACAGCAGGCTCTAAGAGATACAGATTTCTTTTTATTGAAGAATGTAATTTCTATGATAGAATTTACTTGTTTTTTTCCCCACATCTTATACTAATTTTGGATATCTCTAGTGAGTGTGGTTCTAGTCACATGTACTTTTGGTTAAACATGGACCACAGAAAATGAACTGAAATATTTCAATCTTAGAGGTTTTTCCTTTAACTCTTGGGAATTATAATTTCAATAACTAGGTTTGGAGAAGGCTGCAAAATGGTTATCAACTTGTACAAAGCATTGTATCTTATATGAGTATTGAGCAGATATAGGTTTTAATCCACAAATAATAGTCAAATCCGTTCATAGAACTGCTACGTGATTTGGGCAGACTTAACATCCATTAACTACATCATTTTAAAAAGTTATTTTAATGAAGGAATGTGTGTTATTTTTATGCTGCCAGTTCCATAAATTTCAAACAGTTGGTTTATTTATTTATTTCCAATTCTAAAAATGGCATGTATTTTAAAGGTAGAAGCTCTTTCAACTAGGAGATAATTGTCCTACATTCTTTGAAGTATCCTCTCTGGCATTCTAACATAGATCAGTTGGGTAATGATTAATTATCTGGTCCTTTTGCTGTTAAATCTATTGAGGAGTAAAATAACATTTCTTTTTCTTAGCCTGGAAGAATGTGTGCATTTTGAATGCATGCTGCGTGCCAGTAGCAGGGTCTTATAACAGGACAATGAGGGATAGACTTGCGTTCCAGCAGCACATTCTAGAATCAGGCTACATCTTATTCTAACTCAGCCAGTGTAGATAATGCTAGCCTTCCTGACCTACTACCCTCTAATTATGCGAGGATTGAAATTCTCAGAATTTTGTCAAGAAGGTTTTTAAGATGAAGTTGGAAATTGCAGTGTGATTGTAGACCGCAGATTGTAGATTGCAGAGCTTTTCAGTTATTCTACTTTAAACGTCTAATAAGAGTTGCACACATCTGAGTTTCCCTTCCTATTATTATTTTTTTTTTTAAAAAAAAAAAACTTCCTGCTTACAAAAAACTATCACACCATATAGTGGCAAAGTCTTAATACTAAGAACAAACTTCTGTCAGAAGTTCATTTTATCTTACCTTTCTGTGACTTCCAAAATAGGCAGTTAATCAAGCAATTTCTGATAATCTCAAGGTAAGCTCAGTAATTGCGTGAGAGGAATATCTGTTCTTCCCTCCAGTCTCTTCATTTATCAACTGGGTTTACTTTTCTACAAATATCACACTTGAAGACTCTCTTTTTGTTACAGTTCTTTCGGCTATTTTTAAGCAGATTGTGGCTTTTATATCTAATGGGTTTGTTTTGTTGTGTTGTGTTTTTTTGGTTTTAGCTACACTCCAGCATCTAAATTGCATTGCTATTTCACCGAGTTATCAGAAAACATGAATTGTATTGGCAGGTTGTTTCAAGTGCTACAGAACAACAAATGCTGGACGTCAAAAGGCTGCCTCTTCTTCTTTTTCTTTTATATTAGATTGACTCACAGTTGTCTTCTTTATCCTAAGCACGCAATATGATAGATAGATAGATAGATAGATAGATAGATAGATAGATAGATAGATAGATAGATAGATAGATGGATGGATGGATGGATGGATGGATGGATGGATGGATGGATAGATATGGATAGATATGGATAGGTAGACAGACAGATAGATGGTAGATAGATGGTAGATAAGATAGATAGTGTTAAGCTTTCAGCATACATAATCACACATATAAATAGTATTCATCATGCTATTTCCTTTTCAGAGTAAACAGAATTATGCAAAGCACAGAAAAACTAAAAGTAAAGCTAAAAGAATTACACATCAGTAAGGAGTAAGGAGCAGTAAGGAGAAATCTGCAGCATTCCAGAGCTGAGCTTAAGAATCCACAGCAAGAAGCAGGAAGGGGAAGTGATGTTGTGAAGGTGGCCCTTTCTTCCTTCTGACTTCATAATACAAGTACAAAAGAGTAGAGCTTGCATCAAAATATCCCAGTGCCCATTTGGCATCGTCTCAATTGGAAATGGATGCTGGAGAAAATGGAATGGGTCAACAGTGGAGAAAGAGGTCTTAATTAATATTAACAGATGCTAAGGAAACTTAAGGTGAATGAAGCAGAGATGATGGATGAGATGGCTGATAGGAAAACTTGCTTAATTGTCATTGCAGTCTACCAAATTTCAATTGTTGATCACAACAAGCAGAAGCAGTAGTTGTGATTGCTCATTCAGCCATGTGATAATTGGAGTGTGTATGTGGTGGGGGAGACCCTAAGAAAGAAATACCAGGTCTATTTCAATATTAATTATAACCGAAGAACCAAAAAGGGGGGGAAAGCATATACATTATGATTTGTAGCCTCTTGGGGATAGCAAATGGAAGAACTGATGTAACCTATAGGCTGCAAATTGCTCCCTATTCAATTAAGCTACATTTTCTAGATATGCCGACTGTAAATCATTCAGATGCTCAGAATACTGGAACGGCCTTTGAAATACATTTCTCTGATTTGGGATTCATCTCAGCCTCATGTTTCAGACGGCGCTTCTGGGTTGATTGGCAAACACAATGAAAACCTGAGGTTTCTCTGAAAGAAATGACATGTTTGGAAAATTCATGGTGTTATATGCAATTTAGCATTTCTAGTAGTAGGTAAACGTTCTTTCCTTTGATTCACATAATGTTCTGGTGGGCCTCTATTATCAAGTACAAGTAGAAAAAGAACTTCTTGGAGGAACACACACAAAAACCATTTTCAAATATGTTACATTTTAATGATTCAGCAGATCATATACACTTAAAAGGGTCCTAATATCTGGGATAATCTTAAATTTCACACATTTCACTGTGCTGATAAGCCAGTTTCATCAACAGCTACAAAATAGGACCCAAGAGAGTAGACTGATACAGGTAGACCACGACTTATGACCACAATTGAGCCCAAAAGTTCTGTTGCTAAGTGAGGTGGTTGTTAAGTGAGTTTTGCCCCATTTTGTGACCTTTCTTGGCACAGAAGTTAAGTGAATCATTGCACTTGTTAAATTAAGTTGTTATGTGAATCTGGCTTCCCCATTGACTTTGCTTGTCAGAAGGTCACAAAAGGTGATCACATGACCCCAGGACACTGTGAGCCTCATAAATATGAGCCAGGTGCCAAGTGTCCAAATTTTAATCACCTGACCATGGGCATGCTGCAACCGTCACAAGTGTGAAAAAACAGTCATGAGTCACTTTTTTTAGTGCTGTTATAACTTTGAACAGTCACTAAACAAATTGTTGTGAGTCGAGAACTCCATACACACACACACACACACACACACACACACCATATTTTTCAGAGTATAAGATGCACCTTTTTACCCCAAAAAAGAGGTTGAAAATCTCTGCATCTTATAGTCTGAATGTAGCCCCACCCAGCCTCTGAAACAGAGGTTTCAGAGGCTGAAAAAAGCCTCTGAAACCTCTGTTTGAGAGGCTGAAAAAAAGGCAAGGCACAGAGCTCACAACCAACAAACCTGTTGCTAAAGTTTGCCTCTGGGAACAGCTAATTGGGGGTATTCCAAGAGGCCGATCCAACCGCAATCAGCTTTTTTCTTATTTTCCTTGCGTCTTATACTCCAATGTGTCTTATAGTCTGAAAAATACGGTATATATCTTGTGTCTTGATAGAAAAACACTTAATCTTTCCCCGGCTCAAGCTGATGAAGGGAGGAGAACTTGTGGCTCAGAAGGTTAATTCAACTGCCTAACATGCAGGAAGCCCAAGTTCGAATCCGAGTAAGGGTATGGCTAGCTGATGAAAGCTAAAAAGCTTGAAATAGAGCTATACTAGTCTCCCTTTATTTCTTTATTAGCAAAATATAATATACATACATACATACATAGTTCCATTTTAATAAATTGTGTATTCTACTTCCAGTTGTACCGTGATTTGAGAGAATTGTCTGTCCATACTACAAGAAACAAAATGTTCAGCCTTTTTCTCATTTTGTGAAGGCCATGTTACTCATTATGCACAATAATTCTGTCTGTGAAGGTATTTGCCACTAGAAAAAAACAAAAACAAAAACAAAAAACCACCCACTGAGATTAGATGCCTTTTTGGAAAGTCAGCCAAAGGACATGCTGTATATGCAAAATACAGAAGTCTCTGCAGTTGATGGCATCTAAAATCAATATATTCAAGAAATGCAATTGTACTGAATGGTCCCCAATTACTGATCTAATCCGAACAGTAAATCTGACACATGTAGAAACGTGCAGCACAGAAAAGGCTTCTGAATTGGTAAGTATTAAGTTCTGCCTCAGCCCAATTTAACTCTCGTTATGTGGAGATGAGGGTGCATTTAGTGGAACATGGTTCTCACACTGGCATCCAGCCCAAAGTAGTTCCTGTTCTTTAGTTGTACAGTAGATATTTCTTTGAAACAGAGGAAGGTGCTACTGCTTTCATAATACCAAACAATACTACAGTTCCAATTACTTTATTTTAACTCTTTCTTTAAGGTTTCAGAATATGAGGGAGGGAGGGAGGGAGGGAGGGAGGGAGGGAGGGAGGGAGGGAGGGAGGGAGGAAGGAAGGAAGGAAGGAAGGAAGGAAGGAAGGAAGGAAAACAGATGTAATCCCCGTTTCAAGTGTTGGCAAGAATATAGACACAAGAGATTAGATCCCTGTTTCCATTACAGGCTGTCTAACTAGTTTCTTAAATTTCCCTGGATACGTAAAACTTCCCCAATCCTTCCCAGTTACTCCTTGCATGGTGTTATAATTCCTAGTGGGAAATTCCATCTCTCACAGACTGCCCTGGAACAACTGTATATCCCAGCTCTTCATATTGGAATTCGAATAGAAACAAACAATGTTTAACAATCGCAGGTAATCCTTGTTTAGCAGCCACATTTGGGACCAGAAATTCAGCGGAGAATTGTGGTCTCTAACCGCAACAGTGTTTACAATCTTACTTCAGCTTGCTTTGTTTTACATACCTGTGAAGGATTTCAGTAAATGCAAGGGTTGCTCATAAAGTTTTTTCCTCACCGTCATAACTAGAAACGGTTGCTAAACAAGGCAGTGTTTAAATGAAGACTACTTGAATATATTTCTACTATTTGCTAGAAACACACAATTCTTCAGATCTGGAGTAGAAGAAGATCCTTCAGGGGGATGTAGGCAGACTCCCTGAACATTTGGGCCCCACTTTTAAAGGAAACCAAGACTCTTATGGACTGGCACAGCAGCTGCATGATTCCAGGAAAATATGCCTATGAACTAAGAAGGCATCCATAGCATACCCACGCCTGCTCCAGAACAGTTTATTCCATGCTGTGCCTATGTAGCTCGAAGATTATTTTCATGCAGCTGCTATCGGATGCCAGGAAAAGAGGCAGCTTTGTTAAAGAGGTGCCAAAAGATATACTATGCCACTGATGCCCTTCCTAAAGCACTGTTGTGGCCTGTCAGCTGCCAGCCCCCCCAACAGCCAAATCAGAGGAGGAGGCGTGGGAGTCAGGGTCAGCATCAAGGCAACCTGGGAGCTCTGAGAGGAAAGGGGGAATGGAGCTGGTAGAGAGAGAGAGAGACAGAGGAGGAGCCTGGGCCATCCTTCAGCCCTCAGATGGAGAGTCAACACCCTCCAGGTCTGGAGGTGGTTGATGAAGAAGAGGAGGAACAGCTGGGTCCAGTGCCTGATGCGTGGCTGCACAGAAGGCAGAGAAGAGGAGAGCAGTGGAAAGCCGTGGGCCGATCCTGGGGAAGGAAGAGCCACCCTAACAATGCCCCACCCTAGCGCTGGGGATAAAAGGCAGGAGGCGGAGATGAATAGATGACTAGACAACTATTCATCTTCTGGCCGGAAGGCCTTGTTGAGAGAGAAACATTTTGCCAGGGATGCTGGCACTCCGAATAAAGGAATATTTTGAGTTCATGTCAAAGGGTTTGTCATGTGTGGGGAGCTGGTTCAGAACAAGCACCATTTTTGCTTCATTTCTCTTGTCTTTCCTATCAGCCCTGTGATATTTGCTCCATATTACAAGCCTCCTTCTGTGTTTATTTCTTATCATCAAAGACAACAGCTTGGGTGATGATGGATGAAATGGGCCATAAGGAAGGACCAGCAGTGAGACAAAATGCAACTTGTCATAATTGCCTTCAGAGCCAGAAGGTCCTAGCAAATAATCTAGCTATTCATTGTGCCTGTATGTCAATAGAGCAAAAGGTTTTCATTCCGAAACATAATATTGATCTGAACTTGAATCTCCTCCAACTCATTTCTTATGTGAGGGCATCCTAGAGAAAACGTGTCTTGGTCTACACTGACACATAGTTATCCAGAACTTAATATGTGAGGCAAGTTTTGTAATACAATTTTGTATCATTTTAATCATCATGCTACCAGTTGTAACCCAAGATACCGGTTCGGAGTATAAGATGCACCGGAGTATAAGACGCAGCTTAGATTTTGGGGAGGAAAATAGGGGAGGGGGAAAATCTGCCTACCAGGTATTCATCTGGCTAGCGTCCTTAGTCTGGTCAGCTTCAGCACATTAGTTTGCTGTTTTTTATCCCCTGCTTGGGGATAAAAAACAGCTTCTAAAGCACAACTGATCTTTGGAGAGAGAAGCAATGAGAAAAGCAGGCAAACCACAGAGATCGCTTCACTCACTAGCGCCTCCTTAGGGCTGAAAAAAATCTTCACAGCTGAGAGTCTGAGGGAGCAGGCAAAGCGTTTCACTCGTTATCACCTCTTTAGGGCTGAAAAAAAGCTTCATAGCTGAGAATCGGAGGGAGCAAGCAAAGCACAATCGCTTCACTGAAAAAAAGCTTAGCACGGAGATCGCTTTACTTGCTAGCGCCTCCTCAGGGCTGAAAAATAGCTTCAAAAAAGCTACATTCAGAGTATAAGACACACCCAAATTTTCAGCCTCTTTTAGGAGGGAAAAAGTACGTCTTATACTCCGAAAAATACAGTATTTTGCTGCTTGAGACACCAGCTGCATTTCTCACAACATGTCGCTCATGTTGTTTTGGCTTGAGAGGAAAAATGCAAGTGTTTCTCTGAAGGGAGATTAAAACTAATAAATATTATTTTGGGGTGGTTGTTGTTTTGTTAAACATGAAAATGAAATAAAATTAGGAATAATAAAATAGAAAAGTGAGAAAGATCATGTCAACCATCCTCTAAAACTTTTAACCAAGTAACACAGTTTGCTTTCTTATATTTTGATGATATTGGTGCTCCCTAAGTGGCAAAATGAATATAGCATTCCATTTTTGCAAGACCATTTCTGTCAGTGTAATTATCAGCTCGGATAGCCATAACAACAAGTCAGCCAATGAGAACTGTTTGGTGACTGAGATCCATGACAGATGGCTCGGAGCCTGGGTGTGGCTTGGCTTCACTGGTCTCCCTCTCTCTCTCTCTCTCTCTCTCTCTCTCTCTCTCTCTCTCTCCCTCTCTCCCTCCCTCCCTCCCTCTCTCTCTTTCTCCCTCCCTCCCTATGTGTGTGTGTGTGTGTGTGTGTGTATGGATTTTATTGCTTTAGTGCTTCTGTGATTATATAGATTCTGTGCTTCTGGATTCTGAGTTCTGGCTTCTGCTGCATGGGTATTGTATACATGCATCATGCTTTATATTACTGTATATAAAGAAGTTTCTTTTATACATGAATCCCGCTGAATTATTTACTTATGTACTGGTTGGATTGCTGCAAACTCTAACAATTTCTCACTTGTGAAATTCAGAGATGGGCTAAATAAAAATTGTTCCAGAGGGCATTGTTGGTGGGGGGGCAGGGAAAGTTGCTGTCATCTCATTGGTCATTCTAAACCAGGGGTGTCAAACTGATGGCCAGTGACCCAGATGCATCACATGCAGGCCACGCTCACCCCAGCTCCTCAAAAGGAAAAAAAGTCATGATACGTCACATGATAGCAATGTGATGCCACGAGTTTGATACCCGTATTCTAAATGGATGGGAGGAACCACTATGAGCATATTTTGGTTACAGAGTACATGATAAAGGCAGCAATGCTGCTTAATTGTGACCTGTATAATACTGTGCCTTAACATCTGTAAGAACATATAGAGGGGATAGGTTCCATTATGTTGCTTTAAGTAATAAAAATGAAGGCCTATGTGAATTGTTCAGTGGTACTAAAAGAAAGGCACTGCTCAGGCAAAAATGTGATCAAACTCCATTTTTCTCTACTCAAATTTCAAAAGAGACTGTATGCCTTATGCTTAAATCCTAATTAATAATTTTTTCTTGGAGAGTACTCAGCCTCACTGGTGTTGTTTGACAACATGAATTCTGAAAGAAAGATAAATGAATATATTTCATTGTAAGCGGGTTCTGAATAATACACACACACACACACACACACACACACACACACACACACACACACTTCACTCTCTTGTTTTCATCTTTGAAAGCTCAGGAGAAACTTTAAAAATAAGCTTGGTACTGAGATTGTTTTTCAGGCTTATTTAGCTTGATACTATAATGCTATAGAACAAGCATATGAGCATTTTGTTGCACAAAAATTATATGCTTCACAAATAAGTGCCTAATTCTCTCACATTTCACTTGCAAATCAAATTTCTCTGCATATTCCCTATGTCAGTACTCCAAAATGAAATGCTATATTTTTTTTCTTTCTAGAAGCTGCCAACCAGTTCTGTGAGAATTGGGTCTTTCTCTAATGTATTTCAAAACTCCTGCAGATTAATAATGAGGTGGCAGGAAAAGACATGTTGAGCCGAGTTCAATTATCCCTTCATCCCAATTACACTATGACATTCAATCTTGTGACATTTAATAAGAAAGGGCATTTTACCCATGGCTACCCTTGAGAGTTGACAATTTATGCAACAATGTCTCTGAAGATTTTCTTTTTAAAATTATTATTTTAAAAAGCACTTTCATTTTGGCCCTGTGTAAATTAAATAAGATTTAACAAACCTGTTACCCATTAGCTTGGACAAAAGTGAATTATCCATAGGCGCTTTTGCAAATATCTAGATTAAAACTTAGATAAAACCTGAGGGATGAACCAGTAACACCTTAAAAATGGGACGGTTGCTCTTTGGATGCTAAGTGGGCTTTCCCCATCTGTTAGTAAAATCGCACAGTTCAGGCATGTAAGATGTGGGAGGTTGCAGTTTTGTGCAGGGTAATATGTCATGCTTCACTCACTTTAACGTTTTGCAAGTCAGCCATTTTGTATGTATTCATTTCCCAGCCAAGATTATCAGCAAATAACTGAAGTCATGATAGAAACCATGGAGTTGCTAAGGAGTACTGCGCACTGGACAGATGACCATCCAGGCTTGAAGACAGTGGTGTATTAATCATTAAGCAGACTAAGCACGTGCTTAGGGCACCAGGCCCAAAGGGGGCACCACAAAGTTGAGGAAAAAAAAGCCCCAATGAAGATTGGTTTCGTTTGTATAGTATGTACAAAGGAGGGGGGCACCAAGATTTGTCAGTACTTAGGGCACCAGTGAGCCTTAATCCGCCACTGCTTGAAGATCTCTAGCAAAGAAGAACCCACCATGCCAATTGGCAGTCTGCTTCACTGGCTGGCAGCTCAAATATTTCATTGACCCTCATAACACGATGGGAAATTGGGAGATGGTTCTCTCAGCACGTGAAAAGATTGCTGATTTCTATAGTAGCAAACCATAAAGTGATACTATTCTAGTTATTGTATGCTTTGGAAATGCAAGCTGTGCAATTTGAGTGGAATGATCTTTTGTCAGCAAACTTTCTGTCAAAGAGAACTGGGCCCTCACCAAACTTTGATAGCAAAATTCTTCCTTGCTTTTGTTTTTTTAAAGACAGGCAGGTTTCACAAGTTAGAATCAAATTAGCAATTTGATTACCATGTTTCCCCAAAAATAAAACCCTGTCTTATATTTTTTTGAACCCTGAAATAAGTGCTTGGCCTTATTTTCGAGGAGGTCTTATTATTTTGGGGCGCGTGGAGCAAGACACGCCTCTTGCCATCTTACCTGATTTCCAGCTCTGTCTTCCTAACCCTAAGCAGAAGAAATGTCGTGGACCATATATTTAAACATTTTCGGGGAGGGCTTATTTTAGCGCATGCGCTCAAAAGCCCGATTGGGCTTATTATCCGGGGAGGGCTTATTTTGGGGAAAACAGGGTAGCAAAGCTTTCATTAGAGGGGAAAGCTTTAGGAGTGGACTGGAAAGATAATGCATGATAATATTATTTGTAACTTGTCTAAATTATCCATAGGAAAGAGATACGTAGAGGCTTGGTTGCTGTTCTATTCCCCTTTTATTTAAGCTTTTATTTATAAGCGTATAAAATATAGGCAAGATAGTAGACAATGAGTTTCTTATAAATCTAAATAATTCTGTTTCCCTACTTGGGCTGTGCAAAGCTTCCCTACTAGGGCTGTGCAAAGCATTAAAGGGGTGCTTTGCTTCAAATTTCTCTGAAAATTTTTTATGTTAGCACTCTAGATTCATGCAAAGCACCTGTTCAAAGTTGCTTTGTGAACTTTTATAGCCTTTCCTCCCACTCCCACTTTCAAAGCACAGCAGCTGCATTGTTTCTCTAAGGATTTGTCTGGCAGTTTTCATAACTGGAAAAGGCTTCTAGACGTGGCTTTCAGATGCTCAGAAGCTTCCACGAACTCTCTCATCTTCCAGCTGACACTGTCATGCAAGAAGTTCTTTTAGGGAAGACTCTTTGCCTTCCTAAGAAAAAATAGTTCACAGGGCAAAGTGTCTCTAATTCAGTGTGATGCCAAGCCATCTCATGTATGTAGGCCCTGGTCATTCATGTATTTGTTCATTCTTCATGTTCATATTATGATTAGAGGTGGTATTCAGTTCAGGGGTGGGTTCTAAATTTTTTTACTACTGGTTCTGTGAGCGTGGCTTATTTTGTGGCTGTGGCTTGGAGGTCATGTGACTAGGTGGGCATGGCTAGCTGGTCAGAGTCATTTCTGGAAGGTCCTCGCACTTACAACCAGTCCTCGCACTTACGACCTGACCCATTTGTTTGCTTTTAACACTGATCAGCTGTAGGATGGCCCTTTGAAGCCCCGCGGCAAGAGTTTAAACAGTTTTTTCCCTCTAGTCATCAGCTGGGACTCAGGAGGCAGCAATACATTGGGGGTGGGACCAAATAAAAGGTAAAAATAACGTGTGGGGGTGGGGGAATGGGAGGGCGGGGGGGAGAACCAGTTCGGTGACGTCATATTGTCACCGCTACCGGCTCGGCCGAACCGGACCGAACCAGGAGGAACCCACCACTGATTCAGCTGGTTCGGACTGGTTCAGGCAAATCAGTACTGGCGACCTGTGGGTGGACCCACTCCGCACACCCGCCAGGGCGAAATCCCATCCTATATCGCTGGGTTTTTGATGTCGACGCATTGCGGATGGCACGAGTGAGCGAATTGTCGTGTTTTGTGACACCGCACGCATGCTCACATTTCCAGGAGAACCGGTAGTAACAGTATTTGAATCCCACCTCTGATTATGATGCATTTGACTAGAATGCCTAATGCAACAGAGGTGCAACTGAGTAGCCGAGCTCACCCACAAACTGGCCCGTGTTACGTGCAGGTGGAATTTTCTCTGTCCTTTTTCCTATATGATTAAAATGTTTATAGAATTAGAGTTTGCCATCTGCTAGGGTCTTTTCCAGGCCTGTGATGATCATATGGTGTCACTGCAGGCCCACATTCAGTATGATTTCAGAGCTGCCTTGCTGTTGAGAAATCAGTCAGATTTTGGAAAATATAACCTAAAATCCATCAGTTCTCTTTTGGTTCATGCTTGTAATTGTTCTTCACTCTATATGTAGCATCCTTTTCATAGTTTAAATTCCACTTAAAATCTTCCATTTTATTTCTTATCGCACGTTCTCAATACACAGCTGTCCTCTCTAAAATATTTATGTAAAGCATTTCCGTAGCTCTGTAAGAATAGGTGAAAAGCCAGATGCTCATTCTTGGCATTTACCAAAGCTTATTAGGCAAAGATTATTATATGATCAGTAAACACTGTAATAATAACATGCCTGTTTCCTGTTAAAGGAGTAACTCCACAGAGAGTGTTTAATTATCCCCTGCCTCTTATTAGAATTTATTTAAAGCCCTTTAACAAATACTCTTTAGTGCTGGGTTGGTTGCTCCTACATGTTTTTTCCCACTTAAACCTGTAAGAGATGTAAATTCATTCAATGTATGTTTTTAAATTTTAATATAAGCAAAGCTCATGCACAATTTACATATTATGCACTAAATTTACACCCTGCTTTTATCTGTCAGGGTGAGGATAGGTTGAACAGGTATCGGGTTAATGATTTATAGCACCATCCAGACATCATCCACATAATGTATCAGTAGAGTGGTTATATTGTCAGAGAGATGCATAATGCTGCTGTAAATTGTTGGCATTCTAGCATTAACAACTGGTCCAAATTTATCTTATGAAATTCCATGGCTGAATGTGAATAAACCTCCTTGATACCTATCCAGAATCTTAACCATTATGCTGTGCTGGCCAGTCCTCACAGGAAGTGACTGTAATTCATTGTTCATGTCCAACTTTCCTTTTTGAAGCTACTCCGGCAATTTAGACGGCTAACCATAATTTAGTTATTGAACCATTAAGGGGTTCTGATTAGTGAGAAAAGAATCACTTAGGAAGAGTATTACTATATTCCTTCTCTATTATTCACTAAACCTTTCTGTGTATCAGTTTTCTAGCCTAAATAATTGGTATCGTTCACATTTTGTTCTCTGGAACCTATTAACTGCATCTTTCCATTTCAACCATGTACTTACTCACGCATGACAATAATGTATACAAATATCTTAGGCTGATCTGTTTGCGCAAGGGGGAAGATAATTTCAAACAACAAAGTGATGGGAGAAGAGGGAAAAATTCTTGCAAGAGTAGACATTCATCATAATGATAGATTAGGGCAGCATCTTAATGCCAAAATACCCCAGTTCTAGTTACCTGCTGCATAATGCAAACAGACGTGATCAAACAAGATTACTAGTGATGAAGGTTGCAGAGTTGCTAGCTTTACTTTTTTTTTTGCAAAGAAGTTGTATTGTAACAGGGGTTTTTTTCTTCACTTCAATCATGTCCAGTTCTCAAAGACTGCCTAAACAAACCCTGCAGTTTTTGTGGCAAGAAATGGTTTGCCTTTTCCTCCTTCCGAGGGCTGAAAGAAAATGACTGACCCATGGTTGGCTTTGTGCCCAAGACGGGACTAGAACTCACAGTCTCCCAGCTTCTGGCCTGATGTCTTAACCACTACACAAAACTGGCTTTCTCTGTAACATATATATATATAGGTAACACAGAGATTAGAATGGCCCCCACTCTAACACTCATCCGGAAGGCGCTGAAGACCTGGTTCTGTCATCAGGCCTGGGGAACCCAGAGCGGGATACAGCCCATTAAATGGCTTGTATTCTTGATGCACAAGAATCGACCATGATATCATGCTGCGCCGGTTGGAGGGGTTGGGAGTGGGAGTTTTACGATGGTTCTCCTCTATCTCTCCGACCGGTCGCAGTCCGTGTTGGCTGGGGACAGAGGTCGACCTCAAGGCACCTGATTTGTGGGGTGCCGCAAGGGTCAGTCCTCTCGCCTCTCCTGTTCAACATTTATGTGAAGCCGCTGGGTGAGATCATCTGTGGTTTTGGGGTGCAGTGCCATCTGTACGCTGATGACACTCAGCTGTACATCTCCACCTCAGACCACCCCAACGATGCCCTCGAAGTGATGTCCTGGTGCCTGGAGGCCGTGTGGGTCTGGATGGGGAGGAACAGGCTCCGACTCAACCCCTCCAAGACTGAATGGCTGTGGTTGCCGGCGTCCCGATATAGCCAGCTGGTGCCATCGCTGACTATTGGGGGCGAGACATTGGCCCCCACGGAGAGGGCGCATAACTTGGGTGTCCTCCTGGACGCACAGCTGTCTTTAGAAGAGCATATGACGGCCGTGGCCAGGGGGGCTTTTTATCAGGTTCACCTGATATGCCAGTTGCACCCCTTTCTGAATCAGGACTCCTTATGCATGGTCACTCAGGCCCTCGTCACTTCCCACCTGGACTACTGCAATGCTCTCTACATGGGGCTCCCCTTGAGGAGCACCCAGAGGCTCCAACTGGTGCAGAATGCAGCCACGCGGGTACTTATGGGGGCGACATGGCGCTCCCATGTAACACCTCTCCTGTGCGAGTTGCATTGGTTTCCAGTGGTCTTCCGGGTGCGCTTCAAGGTACTGGTTCTCATCTTCAAAGCGCTCCATGGCTTAGGGCCCGGTTATTTACGAGACCACTTTCTGCCACCGATAACCTCCCACCGGCCAATACGCTCCCACAGAGAGGGTCTCCTCAGGGTGCCGTTGGTCAGGCAATGTCAACTGGCAACCCCCCAGGGAAGAGCCTTCTCTGTGGGGGCACCCGCCCTCTGGAATGAGCTACCCCCAGGGATACGACTGATCCCGGACCTCCGAACCTTTCGCCGGGCTCTGAAAACGTTTCTATTTTGACAAGCCGGGCTGGCTTAAAATTTTTATTGGTGAATTTTATGGGTAAGGGGGTTTAAATTGGGGAAAGCCATTATGGATTTAATTTTGTTTTAAATGTATTTTAATGTTTATATTGTATGTTTTTTAATCTTGGCTGTTCACCGCCCCGAGTCCTTCGGGAGAGGGGGCGATATAAAAATTTAAAAAATAAAAATAAAAATAAAAATGTATGATGTGTTGAGGGGTGAGGGTTGGGGGGCTATTATATTATTTTATTGATTTATTATTTGATTATTTTCTTTTATTAGTTTTATTTTTATATATATGATGTTTTATATCTCTGTAAGCTGCCTTCAATCGCCATGTGCAAATAGGCGACAATATAAATTTTCTAATAAATTTTCTAATAACTATTAATAGCAATATTTTCAAAAGTATTGCATGCAGTGTCGAAAACATCTTCTTCAAATGGAATATCTCTGCCAACTTTATGGTGGAAAAGTCCTTGAGAGAGATTCCTTGAAACCCATTTTGCTGGAGACAATCATAAATTGATAAAACTGGTAGCAAGGGCTCAGGGCCCTAATCTCCTTATTTACTTTGCCGATGACGACACTGTACTTTCCTCATAATACTAAAAAGGAAAAAGCTGCAGCTGAAAGGTTTCAGGCAACAGGTTGTAAGTGATATCAAAGATTTTTAGCAAATAATAAAAGAGAAGAAACAGACTAATAATCTCCACATGATACCCAATGTGACTGCAAGATTTAGTTGACTCACAGGCAGTTTTAGTAATGTTTCAGAAATTTCTTCTGTGTTTTTTTTCTCCCATCCATTCAAATTCAGTTTTCTTTTTTTTTAAATTTAGGTAACTCTCAAGATTGTTAATTGAGAAGGAGAAAACAAAGAAACAGAGGGAGAATTTAACAGATAATCCCAACAGTAACAGTTTTGGCCAGTATTTGGAGAGATTCCATCTTAATCATACCATGTCCAACTGCTCTTCTATGGCTTATTTCTCAGTTCAATTACCCTTTATTCTTTAAAAGCAAATCCTTTCTATCTCTTAATTGTGGAAGGAGCCAGGGGAAATTGACTCTGTACATGACCCAGAGCCACACTTTGCTTGTGGAATAGACTGACTGTGAAATGACTGTGATATGGAGGGTAATGTCAGAGTTGCACATTTACAACCAGAGGGATAAGCGAGCATAAGCAAATATATACCAAGCCAAAATGGTTGTTGGATCATGAAAAACCATGAATGAGTTCTTTTAGATCCATCTTTAGGAAAGAGAAATCTTAACACTAAACCACAGTGCCATTCAAACACTTCTAATTTAATGCCACTGTTGGCTCAAAAACAAAGACATGCTGCATAAGATAAACTGCTTCAGAGCATCAATCAATAGGAACTATTCCTAACTCTTTCCAGCAAAAGCATGGTTCTACTAGGCCATTTATACGGGCCAGAAGTTAATTATCTTTTTCAGCCAGATAGGATTTTTAATAGCATTGTCTTCTGCTGGTAGATGAAAACTAGCATGTGATATATTATCACCAAATAGGTGGGACTGTTGTTGTTTTTATTTGGGGGGGGGGAGTTGGGCCTGGATTATTCAGTATGAACTTGATGGCCACGTCTTAAAGATGATTAAGGATCCTATTTTACCCCTTAAGGCTCCTATAGAAAAAGTTGGCAGTGAGAAATATTTGCAGTGACATAAACTTTGTCTTGTAAAGTCTTCAGTTATGTCCTAAAAACTTAAAATAGTCCAAACGTTTTAGCTGTGCCTGCTCTGAAATCCCAGGGAACTACAGGTGAAATACTAGATATTTAAGTAACCTGTGAATTGGCCATCATAGTAGTAGGCTACTGAAGAAATATAATTAGCAACAGTTTTGGAACTATGTCAGAATCATCAACCATGTAGAATTTATGGAGATGTGGGCTCAAACTGGAGTTTTAGAAAAAACGATAACAAAAAGAAAAAGGAAAAAGAAAACAAATCAGAAAAAAACCAGGTGTGTGTGAGAGAGAGAGAGAGGAGAGAGGGAGAGAAAGAGAGAGAGATCTCTCTTGTGTTGTGATCAACACATGAGCTGTAAGAGAAACGCACAACAATGTATGACATTGTCAAATTTAAATTCTATTCTGACTGCTATTTTATTGATGGATCTTAGTTTTTAATATACAAATGTGTTTAAAAAGGGAAGAGGAATTAATACAATTACACAGAAATTACGATTATTCATTGGAACTTCCTTCAAGATATAAAAACAGAACCTACAGATTATACATAACTAGTCCTTAAAACTGTTCATGTTTTTATGTTTCATATTGGTTTTTCAATTATTGCAAGCCACCTACTGGAGATTTACTTCCAGGCAAGATGGGTGGCACAGAGGTTTAATAAAGAAATAAATAAAAATAAAGTCAACGTTGGACATGACATGATATATGTTTCTCCAGCTTCCAATACAAAAAACCAGTTTACTCTAGGGATGAAGGTGCCGCCGTAGAAACCAGAAGGCTATAAGTTCTAGACCCTCCTTAAGCATGAAATCTAGCTGAGTTACTCTCTCTCAACCCAACCCATGTCACGGAGCTAATGTTATGGGAAAAATAAATGTACAGGAATATTAGTATGTTCACCATCTTGATAGATGGACAGACAGATAGCTAAAAGGCAGGATTAAAAATATCTAAAAATAAATAACGTGTAGATCAAGGATGAAGAACTCAAAATCTAGGGTTAAATCTGTTTCGTCACACAGTGATAAAGCGTGGAGGAAAAGAAACACGTTGCCTCATGATTTCATCAGGAGCATTACATCCTTATAAGTTGGAAGTGAAGTGAACCCTAACCCTAACCCAACTATACAGAGTTTGAGGACAAAACTTGTTTTTTTTTTTAATTTCTATCAATTTGTTTAATAATTCTATTTGGAACAGCAGAAAACACATCTGACATTCACATATATTAAAACTACATTTGTTGGCTCCTTTCAATTTGTCCTCTCCAGGTTAAATAAATCCAGTTTTCCCAACTGTTCCTCAATCTGGTTTTTGCCCCACTATATCTTGCATGTACATAAACTGATTGTTTGTCACTCTGGAAAGTAGAGGGGAAATGTTGATTTGCGTTCCCTTTTACAACAATGATAAATTTAGACTTCCTTCAGCTATGAATGTATTACTGATTTTTTTTTTGTCCCATTAAGGTGGAATTTTGCAATTTTCATTATTAAAACATTTGTCTTGCCATTTTTGAATTATTACTACATCTGCCACCCTGAATGGTTCAAACTAGGAGTCTCTGAAGTAATTTGCAATCCTTGGCAATAATAAAATTCATCCTACTCTGTATGGAAATAACTATTTAACACTTTGCTTAATGTGAAAGAAAGCACAAATGGAATGCTGATGGATTGCCTTTGTTTACCACATTTCTTGGAGACAGCTGATAAAAATGTCTACATATATAATCATTAGAATTTACCAAAGATTTGGAAGGGGGGAGGGAGGGAGAAATCTTTCTCACATTTCAATACATATGCATACTGTTAATGATCATGTATTTGAATAATAATAATGGATGGCTGCATCAATAAAAGAAGCAAGATTATTTCTTTTAAAAACAACAAAATTGCAAGTATTTCCAAATGCATGAAGAAAATCTATCTATCTATGTGGTTGCTAAGAGTCGACGAAGACTTAATGGCACACAATCAATCAAACTCCCTGTTGCATAGTCATTAGGACTGAGACACACACACACACACACACCCAATCTCCTTGATATTTATTTTAAGGGAGACTTGATGGAGGGTGGATTTTTCTGAGAGTAAGGAACAAGTGCCGTGGTGGTAGTAACCTATCACATTTTATGTACAGTGTAGAGTGTTGCACTGCTACACCTAAAAATGGTACTCCAAAAGGCCCTTTCTAGGGAGTAATAGTTCTGAAAACAATGACAATTCTTTTTTGAGAAAAAAAAAAGATTTCAGATGCCAATGCAGTTTGCATGTTCCTTTCAATCTACATAGGTTACATTACTTAAATTCTATAATTCTTGAATTCTTACACTTTTCACATGAATGTTGGGTTTTTGTTTTCTAAGTAGTATTTAAAGAACAGTCAATTATTGTTCTACGTGAGACACTGGGCATGTAGAGAAGCAGAAGACATTATTAGCATGTATATATGGTTCTGCCCCGATAACCCACCTTTTTTACTTTTATTATTTCTGTTAACGACTATTTACTCTTTATCATGTTCTAGCACGTCAGAGGAAGAATATGGGTGCTAAAATTTCATCCAGTGTATTTGTTATCTCCAGTGAAAAAATAAATCAAGGAAAGGTCAATGTGCTCAGAAATGAGGTGGGGGGAGAATTGAATTATCACAGTTCAAGGGGATATAGAAAACCTGTTTCATCATTAGGATTAATGTTGCATTCAGTAGTTCTAAATATTCTTTCCAGCATTTTAAAATTATTTTTTTGCTGGTAGATGAATAAAATGAAATAAAATTCTTGTAGATCTAGATCAGGGATGGGTTCTACTTACCTTTACTACTGATTCACAATGGGATCGCGCGCACGCCAAGCTTCTGTGCATGCGTAGATCACCTATGATGACATCCAGGGTGATGGACGGAGCCTCCCGCCAGTTTTACTACCGGTTCTTGCGAACAGGTCCAAACCGGGGGCAACCCACCACTGATCTAGATCAGTGTTTTACAAACTTAGCAATTTTAAGATATGTGGATTCAGTTCCCAGAAATCTGCAGCATACTTCTGGAATTCTGGGAATTGAAGTCCACGTATCTTAAAAGTTTAAAAACCCAGGCCTCAGTATTAGTTTCTGGGATACCTAGAATTGGATACCATTCCAGCTATCAATGAAACATTAACCAGCCCTCCTCTCTTCAACATGCATGTCAGGATACATTGTAGATGAAGCGGAAAATCCATTAAGTAGTATACCCCATACCTGGTAATGAAAACATCAACATAAATTAAATGAATAATTGTTTGTTGCCCTTCATGATGTTCAGTATTTGCTGCCTGAGGTGTCATCCTGCCTAATGACAGGAACGTCAGGTATATAGATATAAACACCCCCAAGTCATATCTATTTTGCCACAGGCATGCATTCACAGCAGAGCCTGTTCTTCAAAAGCAGCCACGTAGCAAGCAGATCTAATTGGAAGTACAGGATAACACTTCTGAAGCTACGAAAGAGGCTACAGAACCAGTGGCTGTCTGCACGGATATGATTGTCCTGGGAATGAGTCACCGTTTTGCTCATGGTCATTTCCATTCAAGGAGAACCTTGTGACAGATAGTCTGGCCATGAGTTCTCCCATAGCATTTCTGCTTGCAGTGAGTTGGAAGCAGGACCACATGGAGAAAGACTGCCCAGGTCAGACACACAGAGATTATATCTGGGGAGGAGGCAGGGGGTGAAAACAGGGTAATTTTCTATGATAGGGAAACTTGTGGTTAAGGCACCAGGTTAGAAAGCAGGAGGATTGTAAGTCCCAGTCCTACCTTAGCCACGGAAGCCAACTGGGTGGCCTTGTGCCAGTCACTCTCTCTTAGCCCAGTTTACCTCACAGGGTGTTGTGAGGAAAAGAGGAGGACAAAGATGGTTGGATATGTTCACTGCCTTGAGTTATTTGTAAAAAATAATAATAATAAAGTGGGATGTAAACAAATAAAATTAAAAAATAAATCTATAATCACTGAAAATTACTTTTGCTTAGTACTTGAAATTTGGGTAAGGGTGATCATTCCTCTAAACGTAAAACCCATACTTCAGATCAGTATGACTGTTATACAAATTGCAGGTAGTGGCTGAAGAAAACAGCAGTACTCTCGCTCAATCTGGTATTGTGTTGGATTAGGACCCAGAAATCTGCAGCCAACACAGCTGTTGTTGGTCTTACGGTTTGAAAAGTCTGGGAATTGTAGTTCCAGAGAACTGGAGGAAAACAAGATAAAGCATACTGCATTCTCAGCTTTTTTTTTTTTTTTTCCTATGCTAGCTGACTGGGAGGTATCTGACTGTTGATAGAGTGTTTGATAAATGAGTCTTTTCTTTTCTTTTTAAAAGATGTTTGAGAAATAATGCTTTGGGTGTTCTGTAAGCTTTATCTTCATATTCAGGTCATATAATCTATTGCATTAAATCTTGGATATTCTACCAAAACATGAATTAATTAGGTTTTATTAAGTCTTTAGCAGCTTCTTATAACTAAAAAGGAAGATTCTCAGAGTCTTTTTTCATCAGATCTACAGAAAGAGAAAAGGGAATTAGATTGCACAAATAGTGACAATAAGCTGCATTTAATTAAGCATCCAATTATTCCTAATAGACTGGGGGGGGGAGGTTTCTTGATCCTTTTGCTAACTATTTGTTGATATAGTAGGGAGATTTATTATTTTATTTATTTATTTATTTTGTCGCATTTCTATGCTGCCCAACTCCCAAGGGACTCTGGGCGGCTTACAACAAAGAATAAAACAATGCGAACTGTTAAATGGTTTGTTCAGGCATGAACTAGGCCCGAACACAACACGAACAATCCCATAAAAAATGTTAAAAAGAAAAACATTAAAACATTAAAAACTTTAAAAACATTAAAACACATGCACTCCAATTCGTGGCCAGGTCTCGCAAGATCATTATAACGAGATCAACGATCCCAGGCCTGCTGGAAGAGCCAGGTCTTCACCGCTTTGCGGAAGGCCAATAGGGTGGGGGTGGTCCAGACCTCAGGAGGTAATTGGTTCCAGAGAGCCGGGGCAGCCACAGAGAAGGCCCTCCCCCGCGGGCCCGCCAGCTGACATTGTTTAGCTGACGGGACCTGGAAGAGACCGACTCTGTGGGATCTTACCAGTTGCTGGGAGCTATGTGGTAGAAGGCGGTCTCAAAGGCGGTCTCAAAGTGACTTGAGATGGTTATTCTTCTTCCTAATAAATGAAAAATATACAAATATTCTTTGCTTACATTTTACAAATCGTTATCCTCTTTCCTAAGCTGAGAGAAGCCTTTTTGAAAACAATATTTTTTTCATTTGCATTTCCTAAATCTAAATCCAAATCAGAATATCTAAGATAGTATACATCTTAGTTTAAAAAATTAAACTTCAGAAAAGGCATCAATGGTGTAGGATGTATTCAATAAGACAAAACAGACACAACTATCTCTAAGAATCAGAGCTGCTTGTTTACACTGCACACCAAAGAAGCACAGACAGTGTGTGTGTCACCTAACATGACCTCAATACTTCTTAGGAGATCATGCACAAAACTTCCATATTTCAGAAATTGTTTGGCCACAAAATGCGAATTGCTTTATTATACCGAGCTTTACTTCTCCTCAGGCCAAGACTTTTCAGAAAGATTTTCCATTCTTCTTCTGATGACATGAAGCCCTTTTGTGGATCTTATCACAGCTTCACTCTCTTCTATATCAACTGGGATTGCCTTTTATCAGAAAATAACTTTTGACACAATCCATTACAATTGAGGCAACATTTATTTAAGTCCCATAAATAAATAAATAAACAAACAAACTTGGTGACACAATTCCTAGGCACTCTCTCACTTTCAATAGAGGATTTAACCAAGGTGTGTGTGTGTGTGTGTGTGTGTGTGTGTGTGTGTGTACATACATACCATGTTTCCCCGAAAATAAGACCCTGTCTCATTTTTTATGGAACCCTGAAATAAGTGCTTGGCCTTATTGCCAGCAAAAATATAAATTTTATATATATGTATGTATGTATATATGTATGTATGTATGTATGTCTCTTTAGCCAGGTTCTACCTATGTAAACCAAGATTTTTATGCAGCCCTAGTTCAGTGAAATCCCAATCCACTAGTTTCTAGGCTTTTTTTCTTCAGGCAGCCAGCAAGCATCCTGCTGTCCATTGGGAGACTAAGGAGACTAAGATAGATCTATTTCGGACTTATAAGCCCTCATCAGTTAGCCATACCTTCATCCCATGTATCCTCCCTGTAAAGGTACAGTATTTGTTTTTTGTTTTTGTTTTTGTTTTTAAATTTGATTTATATGCCACCCTTCTCCGGAGACTCAAGGCGGCTTACAATGCGTTAAGCAATAGCCTTCATACTTTTGTGTATTTATACAAAGTCAGCTTATTGCTCCCACAAACTGGGTCCTCAATTTACCTACCTTAGAAAGGATGGAAGGCTGAGTCAACCTTGAGCCTGGCGTGATTCGATCTTACTTTAATTGCAGACAGCTGGTGTTAAATTACAGAGCTCTGTCAGTTGAGCTATCCAGTTTTCTTTTCTTTTCGTAGGCCTTTATGTGTATTTCTCTTTAGCCAGGTTCTTCCTACGTAAACCAAGATTTTTATGCAGCCCTAGTTCAGTGAAATCCCAATCCACTAGTTTCTAGGCTTTTTTTCTTCAGGCAGCCAGCAAGCACTCTGCTGCCCATTGGGAAACTAAGGAGACTAAGATAGATCTATTTATGTATGTATGTATGTATGTATGTATGTATGTATGTATGTATGAATGACTCAATTCCTAGGCACTCTCTCATTTTCAATAGAGGATTCAACCAAGGTCTGCTGTCTGTCTATATCTATATCTATATCTATATCTATATCTATATCTATACCTCTATCTATCTATCTATCTATCTATCTATCTATCTATCTATCTATCTATCTATCTATCTATAATCTATCTATTCTGTCATCTTGAATGCTTAGATGCTCCAGGGTAGATTCGGCAACAGATGCAAAAGAGGTCTTTTTGGCTGCTCAGAACCAAATTCCCTGCCAATTTTCCTCATGGCGTTATAATTATAAAGCTTCTGCTTTCCTGCTGCTGTGCAAATACCTGCTTGCAACAAAATATTGATTGGAAACACTGAGGAATCGGAGCTGACTAAAACAAAATGAAAAAGGAAGGGGGGTACTGTGTTTTTTTTTCCCCTCTGCAGTATCTTGTAGCATAATATCCTTTCCTTCATTGGGCAGTACTGACACTCAACATATGAAATTGGAAAGTAAAGAAACCCATTTCAGTGTTGACTCTCGGTAATAGAAAGACCATAATTTGCCAAAGCAATTGAAAATATCAAATACTCTTGTAATGAGGCTGTAATCCTAAACACACTTTGCAGAAACCAAGCGCTAGTGAACCAAGCAAACGTGTTTAAGATCTTGGTGCACAGATATTATTTCATTTTCTCCCCAAAGAATTCTCCCTCCCTATTTTGGTTCACCAGTAAATAAATGGAGGACAAAAAGGATATTATATATATCCCTAAATTTCACACACAAAAAAAACCCTGATAAATGAGTGTGCATGCATGAGTGGATATACATATATACATATTTGTCAAAATTTTAAATGAAATCAGAAAATAAATCACGTACCTCTCAGAATTTACTCCCTTTTGGCTAGGAATTCTGGGAGCTGCAATCTCAAAGCCTCTAAGGTGTTAATTTATTATTCTAAAACTTAAGCTTCTAATAGTAATAGCAAAACATGCAAGGAAAAGATTCAAATATTAAATGTTTATGTCAATGGAGGTTTTAAGACATCCAGGTCATGGTTGTCCCAAAGGTGCTTTTCTTCAAGAAGAGAGAAGAGAGCTGAAGAAGCTTCTTGGTAAAAAAAAAAATTTAAGACAAAACAAACATTTAATACATCAATCCTCCCTTCCCTGTGACGCCTTGGCGTTATCTTCTAGGCTTCTTCTCCATCTTCCATAAGTTTCTTCTATCTTCATGTTCATCCAAACCATTCTAACATTTCATTTCTAAATCAATATTATAATCATCATTTATACACAATTATAGTATCAGTCATTTATCTCTCTTTTCCAACCAACTATAAAAATAATTCCATGTTTTAAAATATTCTGATTCCTCCTTATCTTTAATCATCAAAGTTAATCTATTCATTTCTGCACAGTCTAAATTTTTTTTTATCACTTCTGAAGAAGCTTCTTGGATGAGAAGCGAAACGTCTTCAAAAAAAACCCAACCAAGTCCAGTTGCCTCTTGAAAAAGCACCTTTGGGACATTAAATGTTTATGCTGTTTGAACAGAATGTATTGTCCAAAATAATAGTATAAACAAAATACAAGGATTGAATGAAAAGTAATATCACCTATGTTAACACAACTGGCCAGCTAGAAACGCTGATGGTTTCAAAGGTCTAAAAGATTAAAGATCAGGTTTGTATAGGCTGAATACTGGTAGTCCTTACTTAATGACTGCCCTTGTGGTGACTTTTTGAAGTTATGACAGTAAAAAATAACTTTACAATCAGGTCATAAAATTGAGATTTGGACACTTTACAACTGGTGGACATTTGCAACCATCATGACATCCCATGATCACATGATCATCATTTGTACCCTTTCCAACACTGAGTCACTGGAGAAGCCAACAGTAGAAATCACAAGTTGTGGTCATGTGACGTGTCACTTAACAGCCTCTGGTGTTTCACTAAAGGTCTGTTGAAGAAGTTAGGAACTAAGTCCATCATGGTCATGTGATATCTTCTTTAATGAACACTTAGTGAAGAAGTTCCTAGCCCCAAGTCATTAACAAAGACTACCTGTAATGCCTTAAATCCTCATGTCTTGTATAATATGACCCTTTGATAATAGCCATAGCACTTAGACTTCTATACCGTTTCACAATGCTTTACAGCCCTCTCTAAGCAGTTTACAGAATCAGCATATTGCCCCCAACAATCTGGGTCCTCATTTTAATGACCTCGGAAGGATGGAAGGTTGATTCAACCTTGAGACTATCAAGTTTGAACTCCTGGAGTGAGCAGTGAGTTAGCCCTGCAGTACTGCATTCTAACCACTGCATCACCACAGCTCTTATATGTAGAATGTAGAATAAACACCATATTCAGATGGCGGATTTGGCCATTTTGTAAAAATGCATTTTCTCCCTTCTCTCATTGCATTTTAGATCATTCTAGTAATGAATATGGAAGGAATGGATGGTAATATGGACATTTTCCAGACAACCACAAGTTAGGACATATGCTTACATTAAATAAAGGGGAGGTTTCCTAAAACTGTTTTGCAGAAAGTTCATTTATCTTTGATTGATAAAATACTTGTATTTTACACTCCAAAGAACAAAGAAAAATCCTTGTATTTCTACAAAAGAAATTTTGATAATTTGAAAAGAGCATTGTATTATCAAAAATTTGAAAATTGTTCCCCCCTTCTGGAGGGAAATAGGAATTTGGGATTAAGAAATGTCAAGTAAAATATGAAATGTTGTAATTTAAATTTAAATTCATAAAGGCATTGTATTTGAAAGATGAAGGTTTGGGATGAGGAATTGTCGGCAGGTCTCTTATTTAAGTCTGTTATATGTAAATCTATACCAGGGGTCTGCAACCTTAAACACTCAAAGAGCCATTTGGACCCGTTTCCCACAGAAAAGAAAACACCAGGAGCCACAAAACCCTTCCCGTGCCTGACTATTTCTTGAGCGGCCACAAAACTAGCATATGTAGTTGAATTAAATGTTCTGTTTTCTTCTGAAACTTTTCTTTTCTTGGATTTATCCATGGTTGGCCTACCGGGGGTTGAAAAGCTCAATAAATCGTGTGCCAACGGGTGTCTCACATTGGCGGTTGTGACACATATTTTGAGTGCCAGGGAGCCGCAGCAGAAGAGTGAAAGAGCCACATGCGGCTCCAGAGCCGCAGGTTGCTGACCCCTGATCTATACAAACATTAGACAGACACTGCTCCATAATGTTTAGTATTGCATAATATTAACATTTCTCCTATGCTTCTTAACAGCTATGTGTTGCTGATGCTTAAAAAAATTTATTTCACATGTCTTACACCATCCGTTTGCTAAAGGATAAAATCACTTCTAATACTATATTATTGTGAAAAGGCGGCATGTGTAAAAACAATACGCAGAGAAAGTCATTAGAATATCATTGTTCTGATCCAGTACTTACACTTTTGCCCAGAGTCTTCGCTCTGCATATTACATTCTCCCATCCCAATAGTGGTTCTTGGTTCATTGTCTCAGAGCACATTTATGAACTCTGTATCAAGGCCTTTTAAAAAAAAAATTGGATGCCTTTTCACATCCTTTGTTCCATAGCTTTTAATACAAGACAGTATATCAACAATGTACAATTGGTACATTACAAGATACATAACAACCTTGTCAGACATTTGACCAAGAAGTCAAACCCAAGCAAAAATCTCGACAGGAAACTCTTGATAGGAAACTGTATAGCTCCTCAATTGTATAGTTCCATCTCAATTTTTTGTATCTGAAGATGTCAAATCCTAGAGCAGGGAGCTCCTATATTTAAGACTTGCTACTTCAGCCATAATGTTGCCAGGTGTCCACTATTTGAGCGGACAGTCCGCTTTTTTCACATTATGTTCACTATTTTTTTTTCACAAAATAGTGGACATTTTTTTATTCAAAAGCTTTATGATGAAATTAAAATGTAATTTAATATTTTACATATTATTATAATATATTTGATGTTTTGAATTTTAAGTAAAGTTTTGAAGTGATTATTTTAATACATGTTAAAATGTTTGTAAGAAAATATATAATTTAATTGTAAAAAGTTTTTTTATTTTTTTACTACTTAACACCCACCCACCCACCCACCCCGCGCTTGTCTGCTATTTTTTGGAAGCAGACCTGGCAACCCTATTCAGCCATGTATCATCCATTTGGGGCAAAGATCTTTGTGCTATAATCAACATGACCTTTTACTCCACAGGAAAACAGAAACGAAAGGCAGATTTCTGTCTAACTTTGGGCAGCAAAATTGACAGAGAGATTCAGGAGGGAAAATGAATGAGGCAAGGCACAAAATGGATGATCAAGAGGAGATCCTTGGGCAGTTAGAATTCACTTGCATCTAAAGGCCATGCTTATAGTCCAGTGTAACGTGTTGATATATACGTGGCATGAACAGATGCAAGAGGGGTATTACATTTATCTTTCAGTCTGACAATTCAGGTATAGCTGCAGTGTGTATTTGCAGCTTTCTATGGAAATCCTGTTTAAGAAATATATCTGATTTATGGCTTGCTTGCTTCCTGTCTCTAGAATGTGCATTTTCCCTTCATGCAAACATGCACTTGGCAGCTCTAAATTCAAGGTATAATAAATAGCTGAGCTGAATCTTATATTCAGTTATGAGATAGCTTAATCCAAGAAATCTCAGAGAACCACCTGATATAAAAGCATATTCCTTCCATTCTTTTTTCCTGGGAATATTTTACATGAAAGCAATATTTTTTTCTCGCAAATATTTATGAGTGCTTTCAAAGAGACATTTGTGTTTCAATGGAAAATTCCTCATCAGAAGATGGGTGATAAGACATTCAATAAGGATAGAGTCTTGAAAAATAATGCATTGATTTATTTACAACCTCTGTGAAGGACAGAGTGGGTCTTATAGAAGCTGGAGATATGTACCGTGACCGATGCAGGTTTCAAAATTATTTCCAGTATCAGAGAAATGAAGAAAATGAGTTTGGAGGCAACCTCAAATGGCTTTGTGAAAATGAAGCAAAAGTGGTTAAAATACAGTACTGCAGGCTATTTCTGCTGACTGCATTTTCTTCTATTTGCTTCTATTGGAGTTTTGGTGATATTTTTACATTTTTACTTCAGCTTAAAAGTGTAAATATGACTAAGTCATTTGTATAAAGCTGAACTCCTTTGTCTTCTTCCTTTACAGTAGTTATTCTCATTGGGAGAACGTTTTCTGTGTGATTTTCTGCTTGGTTCATTAAATGAAAAATCTACCTTGCAGGAAATTGTTCCCTTGTTAAATAAATGTTTAGCTATGCTAAAGAGGAGAATTCAACTTCTCAGAGCAAATAATTGATAAGTTCAAGAAAGGGTTTACTTTTAATTTCATGTCATTTTTCAAAATAACTTTTGATCATGAAATTAAATGGCTTTTTTTGTGGCCATTGTAACTGGAATCCTAAATAATGACCGTGATACAGGTGGTCTTCATTTAATGACAACTCATAAGATGATGTTTCAAATTTAAAATGGTGTTAATGAATGGTACTTATGATTGGCGTTGGAGTTCGGGCTTTTGCAGTGTCCCTCAGGTCACATGATTGGATACTCAGTACCCAGTTCACAATAATGATGATGGAGAAAGCTGCAGTCATGTGGTTGGGATTTCCAATATTTCCTGCCAGTTTCTCACAAGCAAAGTCAGTGGGGAAGCCAGTAGGAAGTCGCTAGTTGTGCTTACATAGAGCCGAGGTGGCACAGTGGTTAGAGTGCAGTACTGCAGGCTACTTCAGCTGACAGCTAGCTGCAGTTCAGCAGTTCAAATCTTACCGGCTCAAGGTTGACTCAGCCTTCCATCCTTCTGAGGTGGATAAAATGAGGACCCAGATTATTGGGGGCAATAGGTTGACTCTGTAAACCGCTTAGAGAGGACTGTAAAAGCACTGTGAAGCGGTATATAAGTTTAAGTGCTATTGCTTTATGACCTGCATGACCGGTAACAATTTTAACAGTGGTAACCAGGACTGCCAAAACTGCCATTGCTAAAGAGCGTGGTGATTTAATACTTTGACTGCATCACTTACAGATAGCAAATCTAGTTGCAACTGCCATTATTAATGGAGAACTTTGGAATGGATTATTTTCCAAACCAGTGTTTCTAGAAGTCCTGGTTTTCAACACCCAGTACTTCAACCAGGATGGTTAACTGTTGGTTGAGAACAATGGGAGATGACATCCAAACTCAACTGGAAGCACCTGGTTGGGGAAAGCAACTGCAGTCTAGTAGTTGGGACTACATTCTGCACTTCTGAATGAATTCATAAATGTAATTTTGGTATTAATCTGTTCCAAAGTTTTAATGCCAGTCATTCATCACGGCTGGCAGTTCTTTCAGAGTGATTTGATAGCAATAGCACTTATATACTGCTTCACAGTGCTTTATAGCCTTCTCTAAGCAGTTTACAGAGTCAGCCTCTTCCCCCCAACAATCTGGGTCCTCATTTTACCCACCTCAGAAGGATGGAAGGCTGAGTCAACCTTGAGCCTGGTGAGATTCGACCTTCCAAATTGCAGGCAGCCGGCAGACAGCAGAAGTAGCCTGCAGTACTGCATTCTAACCACTGTGCCACCGTGGCTGATAGTTACTAAAATCCCCACTGTTTTAAAAAGAAACACTTGAATGAAAGGAATAAGATTGATAATAAGTGGCTGGTCTCCTCTGTCAATTCTTGAGAACAAAACAAAGTTGCAAAAATCTGATGATCTCAGTTACGGATCTCCCATGGCCTCTTCTTTTCCATTTCCTAGAGCTAATGATATATAGTAATTAAAGCATTTTGCACCAGGACTGGAGAAACACACATTTGTGTCCTTATCTGACCAGAGAGCCTTTGTGATGATAAGGGACCAGTTACTCCCTTAGTCCGTGCATCCCACAGGATTGTTATTCGGCAGACAAAAATTACATGAGATCTCAATATAAGCTGTTTCGAGCCCTCAGAGGAAAAGCAGAACACAAGTGAAATGAAATGCTGTTGCTGCTGTTCTTCTTTGCAGTAGTAGTACTGTAGTAGTAGTAGTAGTAGTAGTAGTAGTAGTAGTAGTAATAACTCTTCTACAACTAAGCCACAGAAATGAATGGAATGTAATACAAACATAATGAATGGAAGCTGCATCTTTTAAAGTGAGTAAAAGGGACTTCAGTGCAATTTTGTGGAAAGCAAGGCCAGAAGAGATGAGTAGAAAATCCTTCCAGCCTAAATAGAAGCAATGTTGTGATACTCTGGACCCAAGCCAGACTCCAGCAGCATAGCTGCAAAGATAAATCTTTTCTGCTACGACACTAGGAATTATTTTGGCTTCCTTCCATATCAGAGTTTGGAAGGCAATTTGCAGAGACAGAGGCAGATCTAAACCCCTGTGCCGAGAGAGAAATCATTATTTTGAGTAAGTATAAAGTAAGTTCTTCCTGTGTCTCTTTCATTTTTTACTCACCTCGACCGACAAAAAAGAAAACGGCACTTCCCTGATTCTGCCAATGTATTGATATGAATAGAAAACGTATACATGACAAACATATATAAGCCAATGGGGCACCGCATAGTAATTAAATCCTAATTTTTTTAAAAAATAAGAAATCTGTATGATCAATAGTTCTAAATCAGGGGTGTCAAACTCAGTTTCATTGACAACTGCATCAGGGTTGTGTTTGACCTCGCGGGGCTGGGTGGGTGTGGCCAGAGTGGGCATGGACAGCTCAACGTCACTCATATTGCGACGGCCTCCTGCAGCCCTGTGCCAGCATGGAACTCGGGAGGCTGCACACTCCCCGAACTCTATTTTCGCTGGCAGCGGACTGCAGGAGACCATTGCGGCTGAAAATGGAGCTTGGGAGGGCTGCGCGCAATCCTCCCCTGGCTCTGTTTTCACTGGCAGATGCACCAGTCCTTTGCTGTTTCCAGGTGGCCCCGCAGATCAGATCTAAGAACCCCGTGGGCCATCATGAGTTTGACATCCCTGTCCTAAGTAATCAACTAGGTAATGATTTTTCATCACAGCAAAGGATTTTATGTCTTTTGGGCAAAGCTGTAAAGAAAAGATACAGGAGACAACACTGAACCTGGCACAGAAATCCAGTTTTCCCTCTCATTCCTATGAAGTGTATTTTCCAAACTTCACTGAATTGCAAATCAGGAACCAAAGGTCCAATCATTTCTGTTTCAAATATTCAAAGCCTTTTCCTTGCCTTGCCTCAACAGAAAAAACCATCCCCGCCTGTAAAAGGCCACAGAATGCCACTGATGTAAAGGCGAAAGAGATTATTAACCTTTCAAGCTGTATTGACTGCCCCTCCATGATTCTGGCCTGCATCCATCTGTTAACATAACACTGATTCTATACTTTACTTTTCTTTTTAAATTATTATTTTAACAGTCAGCAAAATAGTCATTCATATACAAAGAAACCATTATCTTTTGAAGGCGAATTTGGATAGGGCAATTAAACCAATTGTCTTGTATTAATGTTATTAATGTTAACAAAAAAATACAAAAATTAAAAAAAAAACTAATAGAAATTAAAGTATCTTAAAAAAATGAAAAGAGATAAGAAAAGAAAAAAAGACAAATATAAATAAGTTGTATAACGTAATGTAGGAGATGACCAGGCTGAACCTGAGGGAGGGATCAAATGCATCATAAATCATGCCCGCAAGAGAACTGAGTCTAGTCCACTTTGAATTTCTTAACTCCTGCTAATTTCCCTTGAATTTTACTAGCTCAGATTCTTGTAGAGAGTTTAAGGTTGCAATAAATCTTTATACTCATTTCAACAGTCTGAATCTCCTGATTTCTCCAGGGCATCACACTTAACACCTTCTCTAGTACTGCAGGTTTTTAAAAAAGAAATCTTTCCCTATCTCATCTCATATAAATAATCTAATTGTAAAAACATATCATTCAGTCCTAATCAGCAAAGGGCTACCAAAAGGTACCAGAAATATTAAAGTATATATTTTAATCTTAATAAAAATCAATTTTACAATCAAAATTTATCTCTTTCTTTAAAAAAATAAAGCAAAAGAAAATTTTATCCATTTTTAAACTAATTGTTAAAATCTGACCTTTCAACCATAGACAAAAGAAAATCCCATTAACAATGACCAGAAACTACAACATATATATATTTACCCCTGGTCAAACAGATCACTTTATAAATCTTCTTTGGGTAGAGGAATTAAACCAATTTTCCATGGCAGAAAATAATACAAAAATATGAAGGAAAGAGAACATATCTGTTTAGCAAATATGCCTAAATTATTGGCAGCAAGTCTGGATCTTATTTATTTCCCAGAACTATTTATTTAACCCAAAGCATTAGCAATTTCTTTATGCAAGTCAGATTATACAGCCAAAGACCCAATATTTTGGTTCTTTTTTTTTTTTTTGAAGTCATGCCATTTCTTTCCATGCTCTCTCTATTTCCTACAGAGACATACTTCCTCTGCATTAATCTATAAAATTGGGCACGTACACTAGCTGAAAAGCTAACACTTTAAACAAGTATATGACAGGCAGATATTCAATAGACACAGTTTGCAGTCATCACAAAATATAAACAGGTAGAAGCCTCTGAATTCAACCTTACTGAATTATTTCTAGTCATCTAGCTGTATTTTCATTTACGTTTCCTTGTGGCTCAATATAAAAGAGCAGGCAATAATTAATTTTAAAAATAACACACTTTGCCTCTGACTTTGTTAACAGAGCATTTAGGTAAAGGAGAGAAACCTAAATATGATTATTGATGGGGACATGAAGCATCAGTTGGACTAAGAATGGAGCTTTTGGACAAAAGATGTAGCTGCCCTAAAGAATTGAAGCAGGTGATAGCGTTGCTTTTCTTAACCTTCAAATCATTTTTGGGAGTTTAGATTTAGCTGCACAGCCCCTTCAAGAAATCTTAGAACCCGGGAGCAATCTTTTGAAAACTCAGCTTTAAAGCTGAAAGTTCTTGCGGCTTTGAGAACAGCTGCAGTCGAGACTTCAAAAAAGCTCTGTCCGCAGATGCCATGTTCATGCAGGCAGAATTGGGATCCGTAGAAAAAGGTCAGTTCATAGAAATTGTAGTTCAGGGTCATAGGAGCCCCGAGAGCTCCCTTTTGACTTGATTTTAAGTGATTGAAAATATCGAGGGAAATGAAGCTTTCTTTCTTTACAGCACTTTCTCTTTCTTCCATCTTTGTGTGTGGGGTGAGGGAAGCTTCATCGTAACCAGGTCTCTGTGGCTGATATGTCCTTCACAGAATGATTATTCTTCCATAATTGGACAGGTTGAAATCCATGTATAGAATCTACCATCATTTTTTTCCTCTCCTGGGTGCTGTTCCACAGAAGCCGCCAAAATAAAACGTGGTCAGTTTATTGGTTTGAATTATCCCCTGCCATCTATTCAACAGATCAAGATAATATGCAGAATCTTCCGCCAATTTTTCCTCACAGAAACAATCCTGTCAGAAATAGTGCCAGGCCTCCAAAGCTCCCAGGAAACTCTCTTCACCGAGGATGGTCTTGAACCTGGGTCTTCCCAATCCCAGCACAACACCTTAAGCACTAAACTGGACTGGCTGTTTGTCATGTTAAGTCTTGTTTCTACTAGTTATAACTAGGAATTGAAGAAAGACTTTTTCACTCCTTTAAATTGGAGTGGGAAAGTCTTTCTTCAATTCCTAGTTATAACTAGTAGAAAGTTTATGTCAATTTCCCAACTGGTAAACAACTGGTTCTGAATTGAGAGTCTCATAATCCCAGTCCATCTATTTATTTATTTATTGTTAAGCTTTTATCCTCAAGGTCAGAGATGGTATTCAGCCGGTTCGGGTGAATTCTGCAGGTGGGCCCACCCGAACGTAATGCCGTCCTATTTAGCCACGTTTTCAAGGCCGGGCAAAGCTGTCCCTGGATCCGGCAATATTGGCCAACTACCGTCCTGTCTCCAACCTTCACTTCATGGCGAAGGTTGTTGAGAGTGTGGTCGCGCGACAGTTCCCACAATTCCTGGAGGAAACATCTTATCTAGATCCGTTCCAGTCAGGTTTCAGGTCTGGGCACAGCACGGAAACGGCATTGGTCACGTTGGTTGATGATCTCTGGAGGGCTCGGGACAGGGGCTGCTCCTCTGTTCTGGTCCTGTTAGATCTCTCAGTGGCTTTTGATACCATCGACCATGGTATCATGCTGCACCGGCTGGAAGAGTTGGGGGTGGGAGGCACCGTGTTGCGGTGGTTCTCCTCCTTTCTTTCCGACTGGTCGCAGTTTGTGTTGGCAGGGGGGCAGAGGTCAACCTCGAGGCCTCTCATCTGTGGAGTGCCACAGGGATTGGTCCTCTCACCCCTTCTGTTCAACATTTATGTAAAGCCGCTGGGCGAGATCATCCGTGGCTTCGGGGTGAGATACCACCAGTACGCTGATGACACCCAGCTGTACATCTCCACCCCAGGCCACCCCAATGATGCCCTTGAAGTGATGTCCCAGTGCCTGGAGGCTATGCGGATATGGATGGGGAGGAACAGGCTCAAGCTCAACCCTTCCAAGACTGAGTGGCTGTGGCTCCCGGCATCCCGATATAGTCAGTTGACTCCATCACTGACTATTGGAGGCGAGTCTTTGGCCCCCACAGAAAGGGCTCGCAATCTGGGAGTCCTCCTGGATATGCAGCTGTCCTTGGAGGAACATCTGACAGCTGTAGCTAGGGGGACCTTTTGTCAGTTTCGCCTGATTCGCCAGTTGCGGCCCTTTCTTGATCGGGATTCCCTGTGCACAGTCACTCATGTCCTCGACACCTCTCGCCTTGACTACTGCAACGCTCTCTACATGGGGCTCCCCTTGAAGAGCACCCGGAGGCTCCAACTGGTCCAGAATGCAGCAGCGCGGGTAGTGATGGGAGCAGCATGGCGCTCCCATGTAACACCGCTCCTGCGCGAGCTGCACTGGCTCCCAGTGGTCTTCCGGGTGCGCTTCAAGGTGTTGGTTATCACCTTTAAAGCGCTCCATGGCATTGGGCCTAGCTATCTTCGAGACCGCCTGCTGCTACCGACAACCTCCCATCGACCAGTGCGCTCCCACAGAGAGGGCCTCCTCAGGGTGCCATCAGCCAATCAATGTAGGCTGGTGACCCCCAGGGGGAGGGCCTTCTCTGTGGGGGCACCTACCCTCTGGAATCAGTTGCCCCCAGAGATAAGGAGAATCCAAGACCTTAGTGCCTTCCGCCGTGCCCTTAAAACCCACTTTTTCCAGCAAGCTGGGCTGGCTTAAGAAGAACATTAAAACAATGTTTTAAATTGGTTTGTATTTTTAATTTTGGGCCAAATTTATATATATATTAATTGTTTTTAATATTTATATTTCATGTTTTTTAATTCTGGCTGTACACCGCCCTGAGTCCTCAGGGAGAAGGGCGGTATATAAATTTAAATAAATAAATAAATAAATAAATGCGCGGAAGGTGCGCGTGGGTGAAGTAAGTGTGCATGGCGAACAGGTGGTAAGAATAGGTGAAACCCACTGCTGCTCAAGGTGACATAGGGCTCTTTCCTCTCAACAATCCTCAGAGATAGGTTGAGTTGAGGAAAGTTGACTCAGTGCCACCTAATACATTTCCCCAGCTGGAGAAAGACTTAGAGAATGGCCACAGAGGCATTGAGCAACAAATTGAAGAAAGCCTTCCCAAACTGAAGCAGCATCACCCTCAGGAACCCAACCCAAGAAAGGGAATGATAAAGTAAAAAAAAACAAAACCAATGCTACTTGCAAGACTTTGAATAGAGTTATAGAGGGGAGGTTTGTGCCTAATACCTTTCTTTCCATAAAGTACAAGTTACATAAGAAGATGGCTTGATGGTGATTCCAGCTGCGAAGTGATGGGCTCTCATTTATTAAAGCAGTCACTAGCTAAACAATTTCTGAGGATATTTTAACTGGATGTCTTTACCCAGCCAGAAGAATGGCATGAATGTTCCTTTCCAGCTCTCAGATTCTATTATGTGGAGGCAAGAAATCAATTCCCTTAATATGCGAGTGAGTTAGCAAAAATGGTTAAGGAATCTAGGCTCAGCAGAGGCCAGGAAAAGAAAAGGCAGTTGTTTAAATTTAAACCTTTTGTTCATAATTCAACCTTTTTTTCCCCCCCAAGACTGCTTTAGAAAACTCAGTGTCAGGAAAATCTTTGTGCTGAAGAAAGAAAGCTCCATGGCTGAGAATTGAGTCTTGGACTTTGCGTGCATTTCTTGATCTTCAGGCTGAGATGTATTAAGCCAGGTTTCAGTCATGATTTATTCCTTGGTTGGAGGGCAATATAGAAAGTTTTGGTGTAATGTACCTGAGATCTAGTTCAGCATAATTATGAGAGCCTTTCCTTTTCATGTACACACATACTTATTAAAACGCTGCAAGACACGCATCATTACATTTCCTTAAAAGAATCAAAGAATAAATTCATCCATGCGTTAAATGGAAAGAAATTACTACATAACACAACTGTAATGAACATATTATTTGACAAGTTTGGGGAACTAATCAAAAACAGTTCGTTTGAGGATTTTTTCCCCCTCCCCTTTCTTGCATAATAAATCGCCGATCATAGCTCCCTTGAAAAACGCTGTTTTTCCTCTCCTTTTCAGTAAATAAATATATGAGTCTTTTCTCTGAGATGTACATTTAAAATAAAAATAAAAAGAAGACTTTTAAAAGAAAAATCTCTGAAGATTTTTCTAACCTTTGTAAAGGGGCTCCAGCATCCCACTTGCAGACCCCTGGTCTTCACAGTCATGCTGCAAATACTGACCCAGGAAAATCAGTGGGGTTTTTTTCCCCTCAGAATTAAATATGGGAACAGGAAGTGATGGTTGATGAAAAGCTACCTCTTCTACTCTACCCTTAACTCCCTTGCTTTTTAGCCTGATTGGGGAGTTTTAAGGAGGCACAGGTAGTCCTCGACTTAGGACCACAACTGAGTCCAGAATTTATGTTGCTAAGTGAGAAGTTTGTTCAGTGAGTTTTACCCCCATTATATGACTTTTCTTGCCACATTTGTTAAGTGAATCACTGCAGTTGTTAAATTAGTAATATTGTTACTAAAGGTTGTTAAAGCGAGCCTGCCTTCCCCATTGACTTTGCTTATCAGAAAGCCGCAAAAGATGATCACATGATCCCAGGACACTGCAACCGTCATAAATAGGAACCAGTTGTCAAGCATCCAAATGTAAATCACATGACCATGGGGATGCTGCAACAGTCATAAGTGTGAAAAATGGTCATAAATCACCTTTTTCAGTGTGTTATAACTTCAAACGGTCACTAAATGAAATGTAAATTGAGGACTATCTGGGAATAGTTTACCTTCCAGAACCTTCTCACTCCTATTCCCACAGTTAACCTCCTAGAAAAAAATCTTGGTAATTTCCGATAGTCTCCAAGAAGATAATAATCTCCAAGAAGATACAGCCCTATTCTGTAAAACATTGCCCTCCCCTCTCTTTGTAAAATACCAAAGGGGTTTGAATTTTCTTTTGACTTCTAAATATGCAAAAAGGCACTCTCGTTATAAACCATTGATTAAACAGAAACTGAAATTCATATTTTAAATCATAAATGAAAGGGACATTTCTACAAATCCACTGCTGTTCAGTTGTTGGAACTGATTTGCAGCAATTGGGAATATGTGTTAGAGGTACTGGGAATATGTGTTAGAGGTACTAACAGCGTGGTTTTTTTTTTCCATGCATCCTATTGCAAATAGCAGAGCAGGAATAGAATCCACAATTCTAGAAAAAAGTGGATATTGTTTTGAAATATTGTTTCTCTTCATATAATGACTCGTTTTTTGGGTTGTTGTTTTTTTGTTGTTGTTGTTGTTGTTGTTGTGGTAGAAGTCCAGATCCATGAGGGCAAGTCATATATTACAGAAAGCTTCTGCAAAAAGAAAATCAAGTATGCAAAATTTGGATCATATTTGCTTACAGCAAAAAACTAAATTTCATCTGAAAGCTTTGTCTAAATTTCCAGAGGTTCAGATATCTCATAATGGGAGTAAATTACCTAAGGTTTATCCATGACCGTGGCAGTTCTTCAGATTTAACCTCCAAAAGGTGCTTCAAAGCTTTCTCTAGTGCCTTGCTAGGGACTGTTCTAAACTGGTCAAATATTCATTTCAAATAGACAATTGGAACAGATCTCTTCAAATCCAACTGCTTATTTGAAGCTTCACCCAACTCTCATCAGCTGGAAGCAATTGAGCAGTGATGTGGGAATGCAGCAATTTGGTCAGTGATTACTGTGATGTGAAAACAAGGACATGGGTATCTATCATAAAATAATTCCAGGTGCACCTGGCTCTCCAGCCACCATATAAACACCAGCTTGAAGCACAAGTTCATGTAGGAATAAAACATCAATTTGATTGTTTGAATTTCCAACTCTATGCTACAGATAAATCTTAAACTCTTGATAATTACTACATTGTTAGGAGGAAATATATAATACTCATGGAAATCTAAGCAAACGTAACAAATGAAACTCTTGTTTTAAAAGAGCCACCTATGCACATTCAAACATATACACACATTGTAGTCATTTCCAGTTTGGACCACACATTCAGCAGCAAATTATTTTACAGATAAGTAATTTTATAAATCATATGCCATGGATTTATTTCTTGATTAAAAAAACCCAAGCAAATAATACTTTTTTCTATATTTATTGTTTATTGACAAAGACGTCTTCACTCAAAATTCACTAAGCTGTTTTTAAAGGTAGGATATTCATCCATTTTCCAATCACATTAGGCAAATGATATTTTAGCCTCATGTAAGAACATGTTTAATGTTATGGTATGAATGGTGCTATTAACCATGAAAAATGTCAGCAAGCTTTTGCCGCCTTTCCTTTATTTTTTCCCCCCAACATTGGTGACACTAACCTTATTTCTTAGTGGCTCATAGTTATTAAAAAGGCACCTGGGATGTATATATTCTGAATGTTATTACTGTTCTTACTACTGAAGCAGTAACATGTATATCTATTTGCATCTAGTTTTTCTATAAAGTTCTATATTTACAGCTGCTTACAAAAAGAGTAATAAATGGAGCAGTTAGTGCATGTTACAATGCTTCTGAGGGGGGAAACCTCAAATATTGAATTAATGCAAACTTTCCATGAGGGTTTAGGGCAGTTTGTAATGCAGTGAAATAAGGAGCTGATCCTAAGCAGCTCCTAACATTTCTTCTGAGATCCTTGCCTATATAAATGGAAATAATAATAGAATGATTGATGATTGTATATTGAAATAGGATTTGACTGCCTCTCTAATTCATTTCTGTCCTCATCAGATATTAAATACCAGCACATGCTATGCTGTGGCAGATTTTTGGCCTCTTCAGAATAAATGAAGTATGCCATTAAGCCACCATGAATAGTTTTCCTTTCAGAAACACTTATATATTGTATCAGTATTCATCTGTCTGCAGACCTCTTAAAAGCCCATGCTATCCATCCCATGAACACTTTTGTGAAAGTAGATCCCATTGTACACTGCTCATAATGTTCCCCTGAGCTAATCTAAGGACTTACCAATGTCAGCCTCAAAAGGGGATCTCTTCTCATCACGGCACTTAAAATTTGAATGGGAGAAAACCTTTTGTTAATTGAATATAGTGAAGCCATGTGTGTTATGCTTAATAGATGAAAATTCAAGTATGGCACAGCAGAGGTCTACCCATCACTGAGAACCTGTGGTATAAAATTCACCCCTCTTCAGTATCTCTCCCATTGTACCCTTTTGTTCCTGCTTTGTCCAGTTGAAATCAGTGGGATTTTAGTGAGAATAGCAAAAAAAAAATAAAAAAAAATGTCAAAAGCAATGAAATCCACAGATTTAAAGAAGAATCCACAATGGTGTCTCAACTGAGTGGGCTTCCAACCCCTCCTGTGTCAAATTTTAAAACCAGCATCTCTTTATTCAGTCCTGATTTATGCAGTGGAAAACAGCAGTAGTTCTCAACCTGTGGTCTGTGTACTCTTGGGGGATTGTGATGTTGTCACAGGAAGTCTGCAAAGGCTTGGAAGAAATGTTATGATTTTTTGCAGTTAAATCCAAATGAACGAATGAAAGTAAGATGGTATGGGAAATAAAACAAAATCTTAATTCTCCATGCTTGTTTTGTAAAACTTGGCTTTTTAAACTTATTGCCTTGATGACCAACAATCAGAGATATAAATCGGATGTGAGAGTAGCTGTCTGATGGCACCAAGAGTCTCGGTGGCACAGTGGTTAGAGCACAGTACTGCAGGCTGCTTCTGCTGACTGCTGGCTGCCTGCAATTTGGCAGTTCAAATCCCACCAGGCTCAAGGTTGACTCAGCCTTCCATCCTTCTGAGGCAGGTAAAATGAGGACCCAAATTGTTGGGGGCAATATGCTGACTCTGTAAAAGTGCTTAGAGAAGGTTGTAAAGCACTGTAAAGCGGTATATAAGTCTAATTGCTTATATACCACAATAGCAATATAATTGCTATTGCTAAGTGCTAAATAGTGCGTTTGGTATTTCTGCACACACTGAGAACATGCAAGTGAATGATGCTGAGTGGCAAAGAGAATGGGCGTTGGTTCCTACCTGACACGCCTCTTCTCTGACTGTCGGGCACGGCAGTCAGGATGGGTGGAGACCTGGTTGAGTCGTCATTGGACCGGGTCTGCTGAAAAAAGGCAGGAAGTCCCTCCCCTGACCGTGGCTGTCAGTTTGAGACGAGGGAGTATCAGCAGTAAGACGTGTCTAGGAATAGAGAACAAAGAGAATTAGAAGAACCCGCCCCCTCCCAGGTGAGGTCGTACCGGGATCGGCCACCACAATAAGGGTGGGGCTGACTGCCGTGCCCGACAGTCAGAGAAGAGGCGTGTCAGGTAGGAACCAACGCCCATTCTCCTCCAGTCGGGCACGGCAGTCAGGATGGGACATACCAGAGCCAAGTGTCCAGACGGGAGGGAGAAGGCCGGTCCCGAAATCAGGAAGCCGAGTGGACCCCTTGCAGGACTCTCCGGCCAAAGGCCGCATCCGAAGACGCATACTTGTCCAAGCGATAGTGGCGGACAAAGGGAGAAGGCGATGCCCAGGCCGCTGCCCGACAAATCTCGTCAATGGAGGCCCGGGTGGACCAGGCTGCTGAAGTGGCTGCGCTTCTCGTCGAATGAGCTGTTATATTGCGAGGAACTGGAAGCGCAGAGGCTTCATACGCCGCCGAAATGCAAGCCCGAATCCAGCGCCCCAAGGTGGTAGAAGAAGCCTTCGATCCCAGAGAAGCTGGTAAAAAGGATACGAAAAGGGCGTCCGAACGCCGTAAGGTAGCCGTGCGGGAAATATAGATCTTTACAGCCCGACGGACGTCGAGGGTATGCCATCGCCGTTCAAGAGGATGTTGAGGATTAGGACAAAAGTTAGGAAGTACTACTTCCTGGGCTCGGTGGAAAATCGTATTCACTTTCGGGATGAAAGAAGGATCCAATCTCAGTACCACCCGATCCTGGTGGAAGATACAGAGCTCCTTACGAATGGACAGGGCCGCCATCTCAGAAATCCGCCGAGCCGACGTCACTGCCACAAGGAAGGCTACCTTAAAGGATAGGTATCTTAAGGAAACATCTCTCAAGGGTTCGAAGGGAGGAGCAGTAAGAGCCCGGAGAACCTTAGGCAAGTCCCAAGAAGGGTAGCGATGGACTGCAGGCGGACGGATATTGGTAGCGCCGCGCAGGAACTGCCGGATCAGAGGATTCTGTGAGATAGGGTCCGTTGAGGAGCCGGATAAGATCGTGGAAAGGGCAGCCACCTGGCGGCGAAGTGTGTTAGGCGAGAGGCCGGAGACAAACCCTTCCTGCAGGAACTCGATGACAAGAGGAACTGAGGCCGAAGTAGGAGAGACAAGTCGAGCCTTACACCAAAGCCAGAAGGCTCGCCAGGTAGCGTCGTAGATCCTTGTGGTTGAAGCCCGTCGAGAGGCTTGGATAGTCGAAATGGCGCCTGCCGAGAGGGGAAGCTTACTCAACACTTCCCGCTCAATCGCCACGCGGTGAACTGGAACCAGAGAGGATCCGGGTGCTGCAGTTGGCCCTGGGAGAGGGTCATCCAGTCTCCCGGTATCCGCCAAGGGGGCATTACCGACAGGGATCTGAGGTCTGCGAACCAAGGACGTCGGTTCCAGGCTGGAGCGATGAGGATTAACTCCGCTTGCTCCTGTAATAATTTCCGTACCACTCTGGACAGCAAGTTGACCGGTGGGAAGGCATACAGGAGCTGATTGGTCGGCCAATGACTCCGGAGAGCGTCCACCGCCTCTGCCCCGGGACAAGGGAATCTGGTGAAGAATCGTGGTAGCTGGTGGTTGGATGCACTGGCGAATAGATCCACTGTCGGACTCCCGAAGCGACGAACCACCTCCTGGAACAGGCGAGGAGAAATGGACCACTCTGCGTCGTCGATCGGGGACCGACTGAGAGAGTCGGCCGTGCGATTTAGAACTCCGGAGATGTGAGTTGCTTGAATCGATGCCAAGTGGTCCTCTGCCCAGAGACCCAAACGCCGCGCTTCCCTCATCAGGGCTCTGGAACGAGTCCCCCCGAGGCGGTTCACATGCGCTTTGGCTGTTACATTGTCGGTTAGAATTAACACATCTCGGTGCAGCACCTGAGGCTCGAAGGCCTTTAGGGCGAGGAAGATGGCCCGCAGTTCTAGCACATTGATGTTCATCCGTTTCTCGTGTGCTGACCACAGGCCCTGAGCAAGGTGGGGACCCAGATGAGCTCCCCAGCCCGACAAGCTGGCATCCGTTGTGAGCTGCAGTCGGCACGGCTCTCGAAACCTGGTCCCCTTTAACAGGGCATCCGATGTCCACCAGGACATAGACCGGATCACAGACGGAGGAAGGATCAGTCTTGTGGATGAGGTGTCCCTGTGGGAACGTTGAAAGGGCAGCAGCATCCACTGTAAGTCCCTACTGTGTAAACGGGCCCAAGGGACTATCCCAAAGGTAGACACCATCTTGCCAAGAAGACGTGACAAAGCTAGCAGAGAAGAGGACCCCTGATTCTGCACTCGGCCAGCTAACTCTCTGAGGCTGTTAACCCGGTCCGGAGACAGGAACACCTCTGATGACAAGGAATCAATTACTGCTCCCAGGTGAAGAATTCGATTAGAAGGGGTTAAGTGGCTCTTAGCCAAATTGACCGAGAACCCATGATCCTGGAGAATCTGAAGGGTCCTAGTCAGGTCAGCCTGCGCTTGCTGCCAAGACCTTGACAAAATCAAAACATCATCTAGATAAAAGGACACCCTAATTGGGAGTGTGGCGACATAACCCATGAGAGCAGCCATTATTTTGGTAAAGGCCCTAGGGGCCGAGGACAAACCAAAGGGAAGGGCCCGGTACTGGTAATGGTTGTTGTTATAACAAAATCTGAGAAACTTACGGTGTTCGGGAAGGATGGGAACGTGGAGGTAAGCTTCAGTTAAATCCACAGATGATAAAAAATCCCCTTCCCTAATGCAAAGTAAAATTGTTTGTAAGGAATGCATCTTGAACCGGCGATAAGTTATGTGCCGGTTCAAGGACTTCAAATCAAGGATAGGACGCCAGTCCCCGGAAGACTTTTGTACTAAAAAGAGTCTAGAGTAAAAACCTTGGCCAAATTCGGAGGGGGGCACCGGTTCGATGGCACTTATAGCTAACAGGTGATGGATAGCCTTCTCCACTAGTGATCTCTTAGTAGCATTGAGGGAAACTGGGCAACGAATAAACCTAATAGGGGGACTAGATGAAAATTCCAGGGAAAGACCAAATTTAATGGTACGTCTAACCCACTCATCAGGAACCGTATCCTCCCAAGCCTGGGAGAAAAGGGTCAGACGACCCCCAAGCTGTTCTGAGGAAGGCCTCCTAACGAGACCGTCTAAAGGGACGGCCCCTGCCACCTCTTTGGCCTCTGCTAGGGGGGTATCGAGGGCCTTGTCTGACCTGATTATAGTGTTGAAGGTTCCCACGTTGTTGGAAGGGTCGGTGGGATCGCTGTTGCAAGTAGCCGGAGTCAGGGCCTCGAAAGGACTGCCGTCGAAAGGAAGACGACGAACATCCATCTGACCTGCGGGAAACCGCTGGCAAAATCTTCTTGTGATCTCTGGTCTCAATTAAGAGAGGCTCAAGAGCAGGCCCAAAAAGTTTGTCACTCGAGTATGGTGAAGACGCTAAGCGCCACTTACTACGAACGTCGGCTTGCCAATACTTCAGCCAAAGTAAGCGCCTAGAAGTGATTGCGGAACCGATTGCCTTGGCCGAAAATCTGGCTGCAGAGAGAGTGGCGTCCGCCGAGTACTCTACCGCTGCCAGTATCTTGTTAATGTCTTGTAGTGTTCTCACCTCAGTAGGAGGAATACGGCTCTGCAACTGCTTCAGCCAGAGGATCGACGCCCGGTTAAAAAACGATGCGGCAGATGAGGCCTGCACGGACCAGGCCGCCGCCTGATGACCTTTGATGAGGGTGCGTTCCGCTCTTCTCTCCTCCGGACGTAGGGATTCCTCAGCCGGGCCCGAGGCGGGAGAGGACGAGGTCAAAGCCACCACCGGTGTGTCCACTGAGGGGATCTGCAAAAGAGAAGCATACTCCTCCGCCAAATTAAATAAGCGTCTGTCTAGGCTGTTGGGGATTGGCCCTGTGCTAGGGTTCTTCCATTGCCTCTGCAAGACGTCTGCAAACAATTTAGGGGCTGGCACTATCTCGGTTTGAACTGTAGGCACGTCAAACAAGGCCGAAGAAGATGTTGAAGTCCCAGGCTTGGATTGGTCTGAGGGCGAAGGGATGCCAAGACCAGTGGTGATCTGAGCTTTATGTAATAAGGAACGAAACATTTGAGGGCGGAACAACCCTACAAACGAGGGCTGATCCGGCTCTAAGCCTTCATCCTCCGACAGATCTTGGTCAATAATGGCCTGTTCTTCCTCGCCTGAAAGGGAGCCTTGGCTATCCCTGGAAGGAGAAATTGCCTGAGGCAGGACCTGAGAAGAAGCCTGCAAGGGCTGAGAACTAATCGAAGGGGCTTGGCGATTCAGATATTCGGAAATTCTCGAGGAAGACCTCTCCTGTAACCCCTGAGCAATCCCTTGCTGTATCGAGTTAGCTATCAACTGGGCCAAAGCTGGTGTAATATCCAGTTTTTGGGCCTGAGAGGGCTGGGCCACAGAATCTCCTGCCCCTCTGACAACCGGTTCAGGGTTGTGAATTGTCTGAGAAGGATTGACCACCTCTATGTCAGTAGGAAAAACGGTGGCTGTATCAGGAATCCAAGAGTCCCCCGTGACTGAAATATCTGGGGAGAGAGGAGGTACTGGAGAGGCCTGCGACAAGGCAGCACTCCTGGCAGGGGCAGGTGGGGGCTCAGGATTCGATGAGGCCTCTGGAGGATCTTTCGAGGAAGAGGAGGCTGCTTTATTAAATGCTTTCTCGATAGCCTTATGTCTTCTTTGCTCATCCTTAGCCTTAGATCTAGATTTAGATTTTGGGGCCTCCTGGGAGCTATGATTTCTAGGCCTCTTAGCTTGGGAGGTCGAGGCCTGCTCCCCTTCAGGACCTAACTGAAGCTGAGGGCGTTTATTCTTTTTTCCCTTGTGGGAAGGAATGGCGTCCGCCATCTTAGGAGGGTCTGTAAAATGGCCGCTGGTAGAGACTGCTAAGAAGGCCAGAGGACCCCTCAGACAAAAGCAGCTGAGACTAAGACAAATTGGCCCACGGATCTCCGAGGAGACGTACTCACTGCGTAGGACTTCAATGTAGAAGAGCTGGAAGTGTTTGTGCAAAGTGTTAGCCAGCCGGCCTAAGCACTTTGAAAAAGCGCGGGATCGCAAACGCGCTAAAAATAGCTAGCCGCTATTCCCCAGAGCCGACGCTCCGCTCAGAGGCTTCTCCGCTTTTTTTTTATTATTATTATTATTTTTTAAATTAGGGCGCAAGCCAGCCGGCAAGACACCCAAAGGCGCGGAAACACAGCGCGCTAATTAGCAGGGAGCCAGGCGATTCAGGGGCTTCTCCGCAGTTGGTTCTCGTTCCGTAGGCTTTTTTTTTTTTTTTTTTTGAATCGGAGCGCAAGCCAGCCGGCAAGACACTCCCGGAGGCGCGGAGAAGCGTCGCGCTAATGAGCAGGCAGCCAGGCGCTCTAAGGCCGATCGTAAAGGGCTCCCTCGGCTGCCAGAGAAGTGAGGCCGCCGCGACGGAGCGAACTCGTGCGCGTCGGAAGAGGAATCACCAGCCGGTGATGTAACCTCAGGCGATCCCAGCGGAGCTAGAAGCTACTACGCTGAAGAGAATCAAGCCTCGCCCCTGCTGCCTTTAACTAAATCCTCTCTTTCTCAACTTCTTTTTTTTTTTTTTTTTTTAAGCGAACAGACTACCCTAGACACGACCGGTCTGGACTCGACCGAGTCGAAAAACTGACAGCCACGGTCAGGGGAGGGACTTCCTGCCTTTTTTCAGCAGACCCGGTCCAATGACGACTCAACCAGGTCTCCACCCATCCTGACTGCCGTGCCCGACTGGAGGAGAAAGCGTGTGACATTTCCTGCGTTGCACAGACTGTCAGCGACTATGGGGCAGAGAAAACTGAGTCAGTCATTATCAGTGTGAATGAGCATTCAGACCAATTTTGTAATTGTCTTCAATTTTTGCTAACCATTTGTGTATAGTTTGTTAAGGTGATTTTTTGATATTACTGCCGTGGTTTTTATGATAACACATTTCGGTTTAGCCTCAGGATGGATCGCTGGCTGAATTTAAACGTAAAGGGACTGATGATGTTGATGAACAGGGTGCATCCTGTTCTAAGCAAGGTGTGGCTTCCAGTCATTTTAAAAAGTAGCACCATTATAGCAAGGAATATCTCTCGATTGGCTTTACGCGTACAGGTCCTGAGGACAAGCAACTACCACAGAGCGTGTTGTGTTACAAGTTACTATCCAACAAGGCTATGAAACAAGATTATCAAAATTACAAAGGAATCTTGATACAAAACATAAGGGACATGCCACAAAGAACTTTTTTTTTCAAAAGCAGGGAATGTGAACTTTAAGAAAGTAAGAAAATGATTTTTTTAAAAAAAAAAAGACGGCAACTGGTTGTAAAATGAAAATGCAGTGAAGGCTTGATTTGAAGCTTCTCAACTAATAGCAAAAGCCGGAAAACTGTGCGCTATAGCTGAAGTACTTACATTACTTGTTGTAAAACACATGATTTCTGCGTTGATCAGTGAGCAAGCTACCCAAGAAATTTCCATAATATCTTTGTCAAATGACACAGTTAAGAGGCGAATTGATGGTTTGACAGCTAATATTAAGGAACAATTATTAGAAAGAATTCATCTATTCCCCTACTTTGCACTGCAACTGGACAAAAGCATGGACATAAACAAAGTGATCTTATCATGCTACATTAGGTATCAGCATGAAAAAAGTGTATTAAGAAAGCATACTTTTCATCTCCTCGTTGGTACACACAACAGCTGAAGAAATATTCAACAACTTAAATGAGTTCATAACATCTCATGACATGGATTGGTTGAAATGTGTTGGAATTAGTATAGATGGTGCGTGAACAATATCTGGAAAGCTTACAGGACTTGTCGCATGGATTAAGGAAATTGTGTCATCAGTGACTTGGTACCATTGTTGCATACATAGAGAAACACTAGCTGCTAAAAAGATACCAGAAAAACTAAAACAGGCCTTAAATGAATCAGTCAAATTTGTAAATTTTGTAAAAAAGCAGATCACTGGATTCAAGATTTTTTATTTATTTATTTATTTTTTGGAACAGCTTTGTGAGGATATGGGCAGTGAACATCAGCAACTTCTGCTGCACTGTGAAGTTCGTTGGCTATCATGAAGTAAAGTTTTGTCTCGCTTTTAGGAACTGAGAGACAAGATTATTCCTCCTGGAGAAGCAGTTTCACCTTAGCGATCATTTGACAGATTTTTCCTGATTAGTCAAATTGGCGTATCCCTCAGATATCTTCACCCACTTAAATATGCTGAACTTAAGTCTTCAAGGAGAAAAGATTAGTTTTGAAGTTGAAGATAAGATTGAAACAATGATCAAAAAGTTGAAATTGTGGCATCATCACCTATTAAACCAAAAGTGTGAGATGTTTCCAAACCTCACAAGTTTTCTTTGTTCCATCAATAAAGAAGTGTCTAAGGGGGACACATCACTTATTGCACGATATTTGGAAGATTTGCAGCATAGTTTCCGTGAATATTTTCCTCTTTCCTGATGCAAGCAAAAACTGGATTAGAGATACTTTTTCAGTTAATGTATATTAGTTAATGTGAACTAGAAGGGCTCAGAGCAGCTGAGAAAGACAAGCTCATAGAAATATCCACAGATGGTGGTTTGAAACTTCAGGCCAAAGAACAGTCCCTTCCAAATTTCTGGGTTCATCTACAAGCAGATTTTCCAGAACTAACTAAGAGTTCTGAAAGCTATGAAAGTATTGATGCCTTTCGTAACAACGTCATATGCAAAAAAATATTCTCTGCTTTCGTTTATTTTAAGAATAAGCATAGAAACATAGAGTCAGAACTCAGAATACAAGTTTCACCTATTAACCTGGATATAACAAGGCTTGTGAGTGTGAATGCAGCACCAGCATTCTCATTAGTTGTAATTGTATGAATAGAACTAGCTGAATACCCGTACTCCTAAGAAACTATGTGATCGGGCTTGATAAATCAACACTTAGAGTTTGATTCCTCCTCTCCCCTTCTCTCCCTCAGGCTAGCCCCATAGATCCTCTCCTATCCCCTTCTCTTCCTCAGGCTGGCCCCATAGATCCTCTCCTATCCCCTTCTCTTCCTCAGGCTGGCCCCATAGATCCTTTCCTATCCATTCTCTCCCTCAGACTTGCCCCATAGATCCTTTCCTATCCCATTCTCTCCCTCAGGCTGGCCCATAGATCCTCTCCTATCCCCTTCTCTTCCTCAGGCTGGCCCCATAGATCCTCTCCTATCCCCTTCTCTCCCTCAGGCTGGCCCCATAGATCCTCTCCTATCCCCTTCTCTTCTCAGGCTGGCCTCATAGATCCTTTCCTATCCCATTCTCTCCCTCAGACTTTCCCCATAGATCCTCTCCTATCCCATTCTCTCCCTCAGGCTTGCCCCATAGATCCTCTCCTCTCCCCTTCCCTCCCTCAGGCTTGGCCCCATAGAAACCTCTTCCCTTCTCTCTCTCGGCCTTGCCCCATAGAAACATCTCCTATCCTTCCCCTTCTCTCCGTCAGGCTTTCTAGCTCCTTCCCTCATGGGCCTTGCCCCACAGAAGCCTGTCCTATGCTATCCCATTCTCTCCAGAGTTATTTTCAAGTTGGGAGGAGGAGTAGAACGTCTAACTAATTAGCATCAGAGCATGTTATAATAATATAGGAAATACTAATGCTCTGATGGTCATTTCAAAAAATCCTTTCTTAGTGAGCACCTAGAAGCCAAGAGGAACATACGTGGCAAATTTCAAGTTTGTAGGCTTTACAGTTCTGGAGATTTCGTGATTAATGTGTGAGTGGTTTTTGCATATATTATATATATATATATATATATATATATATATATTCCTTTTTTGCCAACAGCTTGCATTAAGCGAAATACAACTTCTAAAATTTTATTCATATCATTTTCCAGCTTCCATTTGCATGTGACTTTTGTATGCGTATGTTTTTTGTAGTTGTGGTGCTAGTATGGTTGGTGGACTCACTTTAATTAGATGGTTTTTCTCTCAGACACATTTTCTTAACCCAAAGGCCCTCTATGGGGGGCCACAACGGGGCTGAAGTCTGTTCCTCCAAGTGGTGGCCCTGGACCCGTAAACAAAAAGATACGGTGACTGAACACAGACAAACAAGAGGAGGGGGGAGGTGAGCAGAATTGTAAAAACTTTCCTTAAATTTTTAATGTAAAAATTGATGTCAAATTCAGAATTAGCACATCAGAACACCCTAAAATGGTCCATTTGAGGGGAAAGAGTGTTGATACTATTACTTTAAATTCATATGGAATCATTGCAATAAAGATATAATAGGAGTGTGTGCATTAACAGATTAGTTTATTTCCCCTTCTCTCCAAATTTGTAAGACCTTCATGAGAAAATTGAAATAAATATTTGATGCAGTCAAATAACTCAAATCTCGAGTTAAGTTTTGGTGGTCCATAGCCATGGTCTGTGGCCACAAAAGGTATTTAAAGGAGGTCCATGGGGAAGAAAAGGTTGATAACCACTGCCTTACAGGAATGACTTCAGCCTCAGAATAACTACTAGTAGGGTCTAACTATGCCCCCAATTTTGGTATCTTCAGGAGATTAGAATCAAGTTAACCTTCCTCACTTCCATCTTAACTTTTAGTTGCTTGAAAAGCCCTCAGTGTGACCTACTGAGAAAAACACTGGGTTTGTTTTAATAGCTACACATACACATCCTCATCTTTGTAACCTCGCCCTACTGACTCATCTTTATATAGATCCATGTTACTCTCAAAATACTTTCAGCTTCTTGTTAAAATTCTGGAGCATTGTTTCTTCCTTTGAAACAGTCAACTTTTATGAGAAGAAATTGCTGGAATATTTCTTTCATACTGCTTTTGTGTTTGTTGCCCAGTGTTATTTGGAAATGGTCTGAACTCTATAAAGTGGAATTGGAACACAACAGAGTCCCAAAAAGAAATAACAATCATATAAAAAGCACATACCATCTTCATCTGAAAAGCATTAGAAGACTTGAGTATGAATTTGAATGTGCGTGCATACACACACACACACACACACACACACACACACACACACACACACAAATAGAGTCCATATTTCCTCGCTTCCTTGAAACCTTATTCTTTTGTGCAGCAGGAATTACAACTTTAAATGCAGGTAGTTTCATGTTAAAAATAGAAGAGAAGGGGAGGGAAACAATCCAAACGATTTTCATTTATTTATTTATTTTTACATGTAGTCATTTGGCAAAAGCTTTGATGGTTCAATTGTGGGGAATTAAATCTTACCAACAAATAACTTTTTAAATGTTTTTTCTCTTGGCTGTTCTGTCTCCTTGCCTCACGTTTTTACCCTGAGCATCCAAATATTTATTTTGCTGTTGTTCTTCCTGCAGTTCTCACAGCTGCCTAACTGTCCTCACACCTGCCTTTTCCTCTCCATCTGCGAATGTCCCCTCTGGTTGCCCTTAATGAGTTTCATTTAAAGTGCATTTGTAGTTGAAGAAAATGTATTTGCCAAAACCTCCCTTTTAATTTTAACTTGGATGGAGAAGTATTCCACTACATGAAGCAGAAGTAGAAGGTACAGTATATGCTTCCCAAAAACACTTTGGATGAAAGGAAGACAGAAAAGTATAATATTGTATCTGGCAGTGTACTGTATTTTGTATCAGATGGCGAGCTATACATTTATTTAAAGGCATCGTGGCATGATAGCAGAACAATTGCCAAATAATTAATTGAGCTTTTCTCTGAAGCCATCTCCACTACACATAAGAAAACTCCTCCCAGTTAAACCATGTTGCTGGTGACTTCTAAATCATATCAGTGATTAAAAACATGGGGAAAAATGTCTTTGAATGGCATTGTGTTCAACATAAGTGCCTGCTGCAATAAGATGGGCAAAAGCCATCATCTGCAGCAGTGGTGGGATTCAGCCGGTTCTGTCCAGATTGCGCAAACTGGTAGCGGCGACTGTGGGAGGCTCCACCCACCTGCCCAGACGTAATGCAAGATTACTGCGCATGCACAGAATTAGCTCTCACATTTGCGAACCGGTAGGGAAGGTAAGTGAATCCCACCTCTGATCTGCAGGAAGCAGAGACGGGGCCCACGATGGCAATTGGAGCAATGTGCTGGAAGTCCCGCCCTTTTTAAAAGGGTTGAGGTCTTGATCACATGTTCACCACTGCCATCCATTTTTAACCTCCCCATGGATGCCTGTGTTCAATTGGTCACTGTGAAATCTGGTATAGCTTTGCAACAGGGTGCAGAGCTGTACTTTCAGGTACAAATCTGTCCATTTCAGTTTGATGCTAAGAATGCTTTACAGTAATTGCAGAAAAGAGTTGTGCCAGATTCAGAAATAAAGCTGGAGGAAATTGAATTGAGATCATCATGGGTATTCTCTGCAGTACAGAAGGGGTCAACCTATTCTCTTTGGATTCCCTCAGCCCTGAAGCAGGCAATAGCACAAATTGTAGGCTGTCTTGTTGAAGCATCTGATTTTATTCACTTGATGCTAAGTACAGGGTGGCCTGATCTAAATTAGGACTAGGAAGAGAAAAGGTAATCATTTTCTCAACCCTTTTGTTGAAAAGAATAATCCTTACAGGAGTGTAGGATTTAAGGGGAAAACTCAAAAAACACCATGTTGTTTAGAGAAACAAAAAGGAAGATTAGATTTCCAGCCTGTCCTCACATGGGGCTGAACATTTACAGTAAAAAAAAAAAAATTCAGAAAAATGGAGCAGGGTGACACGCAATTTGCATGTCATTTAGTTTAATTGGTAGTTTCTTTCTTTCCAGTCTTAATTCTTTTTGATCTATTAGGGAGTGATTTTGTTTTAAAGAAAAAAAATAGCTGAAAACATAATAGCAAAGATCTTTGAAGAACAATAAAGGGTAATTTTATCCAAATGTGGTATCTATTTCTTAGCGCTATTAAAAAAGACTGCCACTGATAACAACAAAATGGCTATATAACTACAGATATTTTAAAACTGTATTTTCTTTGTGGTATATGTGTATAAATATTCTTACACCTTTGATAAATGTGTTAAGAACTAGACATATCCATTTTATAATGCTAGTTCGAGCAGCATAGAATTTTATACTCTCTTCCCTTTAAAATCCTTTTTTCCTAAGTGTGCTAACTGGATAAAAACTGAAATCAAATGTTATTAGCTACAAGTGGAAGTGTGATACTGTCAGATTAATTCATTCATTAATTCATTAATCCACTCTTGCCTAAAAAAGAATTGTTTCTGTGAAATAACTCTCCCACCTGTAGAATACATTATTTCTAAAATAGCTAATCCCTCTGGAACCTCAAATCTGGTTGCTTTTGAGAAGAAAAAGATTTTTTAAAAAGGTTAGATGAATAATGGAGGAGTAGAGCTTGAAACCTGGTCCCTAAGAAATTCTTGATTATTCAAAATCAGCATCTAAATTCTAGATTTCTTCTTTTTTACACTTTTCTTTGCCCATAGTTTCTTTCCAGACTCCGAATCGTACCTAAGGCCAAACAATGTTCCCTTTTTTTGAATCACATTTCCTAAGCCTTAATCACACTATCTAGAAATATGTAGGGAAGGATGTTTGTACTTTTATACAAAGAATCTTATTCTAGGTTTCCAGGGTTCTCAGATATGCAGGTGGGCAAAATCCACTCACATGAGTCTTTTGAGATACAAAAAAGACTGAAGAGAGATTTTGTGGGTTTCCATGATACTACATCCCACTAATTCCCCACTTCATCTGAACAGCCAACCGTTTATGTCTTGACAATCTGAAGAAGGATAAGCAGTGTTATTGCAACCTGAGCAGTCAGTTCTTCTCAGATTAGAAAGATAGGGGTAAAATTAGAGACCTCAATTCTGTGTTTTATCTGTAGCATCATTGTATGTTTTTGATATATAATGTACTTTAATAGAGGCTAACCAGCTTTCAAAACAACAGTTACTGCAGCATATGACATGTTATTTAAATGCTAATTTCATTCATTTTTCCCCAATCTTTTTTTTTTTATAATGAAAACATTTCAGGTCTGAATAATGCCTGCATAATTTTATTTTTCTACATCTGATGCTATATCATGACTTCAAATGGCAAATAATGGTGGGGGCTGAAATCAAGTCTTAAAATAAGATGTCATTTTAATTAATAAACTTTTTATTGGCACCTGTTCATCAGGATAGAAATTTGCATCTGAACTGATTTTCTAAATGCAGTAGAAGATGTGCAGCTATATTAACATGTTTCCATTTTGGAAATGACAGTTGCTAAGTGACTGCCAACGATCTGCATGGTTCATGGAAATGGATTCACAGTTTACCTTATCATCAAGTATCCATAGGAACATAAGAAGCTGCCTTATATAAAGAAAAGCCAATGATCTATTTCTTAAGATTTTCAGAGAAGACCTTTCAGACAACATGAAGATACTAGATTGAATTAGGCTCATTCCTACCAATGATCTACAGGTTATGACATAAGGAAATCACCTAGGTGACCTCCCTGATTATTTAAACTAGGGGGAGATAATATTTTGGGGTATCTGAGATCAATGCAAGCATTTGGGTCAGGGGTGAAATGCTCCCGGTTTGGATCAAATCGCCCGATCCGGTAGCGATGGAGGCGGATGGTTTGGAGAACCAGTAGCAAAAATCCCTGCCCCCCCCCCCCATGCCCAGCTGAGCCGCAAAATCATCAGAGGCTTTTTCTTTTAATTTTTAAAAGCATTTTTTCTACAACCTCTTCGGCCGAAAAAATGCTTTTAAAAGTAAAAAAAAGCCTCTGATGATCATGCGGCTCAGCTGGGATCATCAAAGGAATTGTCAGCTGATGATCCCAGCTGAGTTGCCTGATCGGCAGAGGTTTTTTTTTTCTTTTAAAAGCCTCTGACGATCCAAGATGAGTTGCCTGATCGGCAGAGGTTTTTTTTCTTTTAAAAAACTCTGACGATCCAAGCTGAGTTGCCTAATCAGCAGAGGCTTTTTTTCTTTTAAATGCCTCTGATGATCCAAGCTGAGTTGTCTGATAGGCAGAGGCTTTTAAAAGAACAAAAGCCTCTGCCAATCAGGCATCTCAGCTGGGATCATCAGAGCCTTTTGAAAGCATTTTTTTACAACCTCTTCACCGAAGAGGTTGTAGAAAAAATGGTTTTAAAAGAAAAAAAAATTGGCCATGCCACCCAGTCACATTACCCCCACCACCCCCAAGCCACGCCCACAGAACCAGTAGTAACAAATTTTAGATTTCACCACTGATTTGGGTGCACATCTAATAGCATACATGTGAGCATATATTATTTATCCATAAAATTGAACCTCTCTATCTACAGCTAGCAGACCCACATAGGTTCATCTACAACATCCTCAGCAGGGGTGAAATGCTCTGAAGTCTGCTACCGGTTCACTTCACGCACGCATGCACAGTGCATGCCAAACACATGCTTTGCACACAGGCACACCACAGGCACTACCACGCAGCGCTGAAAAAGGAGGATTAAGAATCCTTTTCTGAGTCTGCAAAGGTAAATAGAACAGCGAGGGGGGGGGGGACAGCTATGCCACACGATTTAGATTTGCTAGAAAGCAGGATTTCCTGCTTTCTAGCAAATATAAATAGTGCGGCACAGCTTATTGTCGGAAATACTGGTTTGCCTGAACCGGTAACATTTTTTTTCTACTGGTTCACCCGAACCGGTAGAATTTTTTACTACTGATTCAGGTGAACCTGTCCGAACTGGTAGCATTTCACCCCTGATCCTCAACATATACAACTAGGGAGAAACCCACCATATAAAATAGGAAGAAACTCAACACACAAGAGAGTTGTATAATCTGCATAAGCATACATACAGTGTGCTCCTTTACAGCCATATTCACAGAAACACAAAGGCATAGTGATCCTATACACAACATATATACACTATGGACATATTCACACAAGCACATACTATAGGTAGTCCTAAGCTTATGACCATAATTGAGCCCAGAATTATGCTTTTAAGTGTTTGCACTCATTAAACATGCCATCATGTGACTGGACCTGATTTAACAAAAATTTTTGCAGAAGTTGTTCAGCAAACACTACAGTTATTAAGCAAATGCCACAGTTGTTAATAGAATACTTATTTGGTTTTATTTATACTTTATTTATTTACTGTAGCAGCATCCCGAGGAGAGGAGTTGAAACAGTTTATATCCAGGATGTGAGGAATCTGCAGATATTTTCTCAGCCCTCTTTCTGGCTTGGGCAGTATACATTTTTTCAGTGGAAGGCAGGCTGGTTACAATAGAGTTTTTTTGGCAATAGTTTTGTTTCAATGTGTTTTAACTAACACAATGGTGTAAGTTAAATGAATAGTTATTAAATAAATGCTGTGATTGTTAAACGAATCCATTATACCCAATGGGTATTTTTTTTGCCAGAAACTGGAAATAAAAATGCTGGAAACTAGCAAAAAAAGTTGAAAATCATAGGCATTTGACCATGAGACACTGCAAACATCCATAAAGGTGAACCAATTGCCAAGTGCCCTGGATCACATGTGTGTGGGGGGGGGGGGTTGTCGTAATTTCAAAAACAGATTGTATCTTTTGGGGCAGCAGTCATATCTTTGAACAGTCTCTAAGCGACCTGTTGTAAGTCGAGAACTACCGTACCTGTATAAGGACCTTGGAAAGGAGGGGGGGGAATGAAACAATAAAACTTAATTTCCTCTTCCTGGGAAGAAGAACAAAGAGACAATCTGTGTCCTGACACTCAAGTGACCGAATAGTGAGCTATCTAGGAGCAATGGAGAAGTTGTGGCAGATATAAGGAATCTAATAATTCCAAACAGGGAAATTACAGAGACATATGATTCCACGAGCCCTGAATTTCCAGCTTCCATTCTGAGACTCCAGAGATATTCAGAGTAAATTCTTCTTTCATGCCAGTGTATCTCTAGATTTCCTTCCGCAGCTGGATAACTATGTTAATAAAAGGAAAATTTGTCCTCTGAGCAAACAGCTCTGCTGAATGGGGGAAACAATTATTTTCTCATAAAAGATATAAAAGTCTAGGCATGTTTGTCGCTCCAGGTCTGAAGAACAGAAATATACTTAATATAATGAAATATATTTATTAAGGAAGTAAAACAATATTATTCAAAAGGTGGAATGAGGTAGTAAACAGCAGAGTGGGAGGGAGGGAGAAAGAGAGAGATGTTTTAAAAACAATATATTCATCCTTGTGAAACCACTTTGCTTGCAAGAATTTTCATCTTTCGTTTCGATTATTTCACCATTTTCAGGCATGTGGGACAGCAAAATTTTATTTTTAAAAAATGTTTTTGCGGGGGAGTATGATATAGTGGAGTGGCTGCATAATTCATAATGCATAATGCTGCATAATGATACTTAGGTAAAATCATCATTATATTATATGGCATTACATTTCTTAAACGGCACACTACTACTGTATACACTGTTATCTCTGTGTGATGGAAATAATGTTTAGCACATATGTGTAAGGTTCAGTGGTGGGTTGCTCCCGGTTCAGTCCGCTTCTTGCGAACTGGTAATAAAGGTGGGAGGCTCTGCTCACCTGCCCCGTCATCAACACTGACAATCTGCACATGAAGTGCGAGCAAAGCAAGCGTGTGTGCGTGCGCTCCCATTGCGAACCGTAGTAAAGGTAAGATGAACCCATCCCTGGTAAGGTTTATCTATGACTTAAGGAGACTATTATGTCTTAAACTATAGCTATATGACATTTTCAGTATGCATTTAGCCAGGATATGGAATCCCCAAGCTGAAATCCCCACTCTGCCTCACAAACTAATTCTGTGGAGAAAAAAAGATAGGAGCTCCCTTGAGCATTGGAAGAGACAGCTGGCTATCAGAAGAAAACAGTGTAGGCTGTGCCTTTGAATGCGTGAATTGTTTCCTTGTGTTTTGAGTTGATATAGAAATTTGTCCTGTGATTTTTTTTCCCATCGGGCCATTACTCACTGTGAGTCAAGCTTCAGGGAGCTGTGAACTTTGCCATTAACCAAATTATTGCAAAAGACAAATGAGAGGGAGGAGAAAGTATGCCTTAAAAATGGGCGAATTGGTGTCTTTTCATAGAAATTCAAGTCTGCAATCATGTTGATGGGTCAATTGGCTGTATCCAGCTTTGAGGCTTGGAAAGATCCTTTTGCAGTTTTCCCCATACTGGTCCCTTCCATATGTATTAAACGTGTAGCCAAAGACCACTCTGGCTGGAAATAAAAGGAGCTGAAGTCCAACCCAATAGGAGGACATCAGGTTGGGGAAAGTCTAATGCAGTTTTTCTGCACTGCAGCCTTCAAATGCTTTCTTCCCATTTATCTCCTGGCTAGAAATGATCCCAAGTTAAGAAATTCCTTCCCAGGTTTCAGTCTCTTCTTCCATCTTACGATCTGAAGTTCTCTCCTGACAATATTTAGCACAATCCCCAGTTGATGGATCCCATTTCTTCTTTATCCTTCTTGGACTGGTAAAAACAAAACAAAACACAATTTTACCATTTTTCCTGTTACTTTGGCTAGAAGGAAGAAATGGCCAAACCGTTTCATCTGGTTAAAAATAAACAAAAGGGCAACTCCATGCAAATGAACTTCTTAAAAAAAAAAAAAAAGGACCAATTCACCATTTCACATTTTCATCAGTGAACGTGTACAAAAACAAAAATAGAATAAAACAACAACAACAACAACAAAAACCCAGACCTGTAGCTTTTCCCTTTTTCATGGCTGAATCTATTTTTTTAAAAATGGCCATGAAAAGCAGCTTTCAATGGCCAGAGGGAAGGGGGCATTCCTGCTGGTGTGAACAGTAATCAGTTGAAGCGGAATTGTTGTTTGTCTACAGTGAAATGGAGCGCAGCAGACAATCTGCCCAGCATCACTTGGGCCAGCATAAATCACAAAACACTGCTTTTGACACACAGCAGGCAAAGACAGATGAAGTTTGTCTTGTGGGTGGACTGTGCACAGGTAGAAGACAGTGTGGTACATTCCTGCCCATGAGAAACAGGCAATGGTCCACCTTCACTCTGTGGCCAGCTGGTCATGCAGCCCAACTCCCAGTGTTACCAAATTGATCCTGTTCCATCCAAAGCTGCACCAGAATTGCAAAGAATTTCCCTGTTGAGTCTTTTAGATTGATTCCTGTGCCATCACATTCACATAGCCCTCAACAGTGTACGAGAATAATTCCAAACATAAAACATCCACAGCCCAATAGTTACGATATATAAACATTCAAATGAGTAATGTAATTAAAGCAATATAAATGTATATACGTTACATGTTGATATGTTCTATATGATCCACTGACCCCTAGCAACAGGGCCTGGTTGAGTGGGTGGATTTTTCTTTCTCCAGTGTTGTTTCCTATTTTCCACAAGCCAAGGTGATCATTTTTAAGTTTCATAAATAGCACTTAACAATAGCACTTAGACTTATATACTGCTTCGCAATGTTTTATGGCCCTCTCTAAGTGGTTTACAGAGTCAGCATATTGCCTCCCAATAATCTGAGTCCTCATTTTACTGACCTTGGAAGGATAGAAGGCTGAGTCAACCTTGAGCCGATGAGAATCGAACTACTCGCAGTTGGCAGAATTAGCCTGCAATACTGCATTCTAACCACTGTGCCACCACGGCTCAGTACACTAGTACAATTCTGATAAAATCATGATCCAAAAACCAAAGAGTAACATTTTATTTTTTTCTGTTTAGTCCAACAGCAAAACCTCTTTTGGGTAGTTTTTTCACCTCCAATTATAGGTAGTTCTCGACTTACAACTGTAATTGAGCCTATAATTGGAATTATGGTCATAAGTTGTGCTGTTCATTAAAGGGGGGCAGGGTGATCATGAAACTGACCTGATTTTATGACATCTGTTGGGGCAGTTATTAACCAAATCTGCAATCCTTTAAGTGAATGCCATGTTAAGTGTCCACAATGAATGTTTTTGCCAAAAACTGGAATTAAACATCAGTTTCACACAAAAACTGTAATAAACAGCAGTGGTATGACTTCAGGATGCTACAAATGGCCCTAAATGCGGGCCAATTGCTGAGTGTCCAAAACGTGATCATGTGATGGGGCAATCACTGGAACTTAGAATCTGAGCCATATATACCTTTTGGGAGGTCCGTCGTAACTTTTGAATAGTCGTTAAGTGACCAGTCTTAAGTCAAGGACTGTAAAGTTTGCAGTGCAGAAGAGACAGAAATTTGCCCCTTCCCTTCCTTTGCATTGTGGTATTCTTTCTATTTGGGTTAGAGTCAAAGGTGGGCTCTTCCAAAAGGCTCCCCACCCCATGTTTTAAAACGCAGTGGTTAATATTAGTTATGTTCTGCCCTTTGCCTATTCTTAAATCCCCAAATCTTTCAAATTTTACCAATGGAGGCCAAAGTTAACCTTCAGCAATATTGGAAGAGGTTAAACAGAGCAGAAGGACAATTTTAAAAAGTGTAGGGCTGAGTTCATAAGGAGGTCGGCTGAAGATCTCAAATCTTGCCTCCCAGAAATTCTCTGGGTCTTCAGTACCTGACCTGGGGCAGCTGCTTGCTAGTTCCAGCTACCATTGCTATCTTCCTCCTCCTTATATTCTCCCTCCAACCCCTAGCATGTGAGAAAGATAAGATTTCCCCCTCCCTCCCCATTTTGTTGCAAATAAAAAGGCGAAAATGAAAAGAAAATGAAATTGTTATCATACCACCTCTGGGCTGCATAACATCTTAAGCCATAGAACCTCTACTTCCTCCACCTTCAGGAGTAGATACTTTCACAAAGAGAGAAAGAAATTAAGACTATTCTTTTAAAAAGGAAATATAGAAATTACATTTTCACTTCAAAAGCGTAAAGGTGTAAATATGCACTGTGGCACAGCTCGCAATGATTATTAAAAAATAAAAATAAGAATATACATTTAAGGAATATTAAGTTAGGAGAGGTGAAATATTTATACATCGAAATCTATTTGCAAAGGAGGAACGGCAGCTCTTGCAGCATATTTTAAATTTTTTAAAAGTCCTGTTATGCAAAAAAAAAAAAAAAAGAATCTGTTCCATACACTATTGCTTTTCATATCTGCATTTTTAAGCATGGTGCAAGTTGCTGAATAATTTAGGTTTAGATAAAAGAGGTAATTAGTGTGCCATTGGCACTAACGAGCCAATTAGCACTGACAGTGCTATAAAGAACTCAGAGTACAGGTAGCTGTACTGTAATCAGCTTCTGAGAAATATCAGTGCTCCGGAGTTGATAACTACCACCCACATGCTGGATGGTTTGTGAGATGCAGTAATTTAACAAGCTCCCATCCGTGCTGATTAAAGATACCCTCAAATTTTGTGGCTTTGGATGTTGAGGGGGGGTAAAGTTGTTTTCCGTTGGCATTTCATCAATTGCTTTTATGCTACTCTGTCCTTCTCTTTATTTGATTCGTGTTTGCATTTGCTTTGCTCTTTTAGCATTTTATGGGTTTCATGTTCACTTCTAATTTATTTTGCCATAATTTTAACTTTTTACAGTCCCCATAAAAGTGGGCTACAGAAATAATGCCACCAGAGCTGGCTTTTCCAGGCATTTGTGTTTTTCAATCCAAGCTGAGTTTTGCCTTCTTTTGTTCAAATCCTTCAGAGCTAGGCCTACAATAACCCAGTCTAGATTTAGACCAGGGGTGTCAAACTCAATTTTATTGAGGACCACATCAAGGTTGTGTTTGACCCCAGATGGGCAGGGGGGCAAGGCCAGGGGGGCCACGACCAGCTCAACGTCACTCGTGTTGGGGTGCCTGTGGTGGCCCAAGTGCTCTGCCAGCAAAAACGGGCTCCCAAGCTCCATTTTCAGCTGCACCAGCCCTCCTACAACTGTCTGCCAGCGAAAACGGAGCTCAGGAATGCCACAGACAGCCCTCCTGAGCTCCGTTTTCCTGGCAGAGACACCATGGACCGGTTCTTCACTGTTTCCAGAGTGGCCCCATGGGCCAGTTCTAAGCATCCCACGGCCCAGATCAGGCCCGCGGGACTTGAGTTTGACACCCCTGATTTAGACTGATCCACACATCCATGCATATATTCTATAATGTCTGTGACAGATATATATATATATATATATATATATATATATATATATAGCTCTTTGGTTATTCGGGTCTTCTCCCACGTAAAATTGGAAGTGTCTTGGCGACGTTTCGACGAAGTCTCATTCGTCATCTTCAGGCTGGTGTTCTCGGCTTCGTGCTTCCAGGAGCAATGTGAGATCGCAGCTGTCTCTTCCTTTTAACTGCTAGTGGAGGTGTGAGCTGATTGGGTGGGAACTTGGCTGTGTTCTGATTGGGTGGAGGTGTGTTCTGATTGGTTAGGGGCTTGGCTGTGCTCTGATTGGCTGGGGTTGTGTTCTGTTTGGGTGGGGGCTTGGTTGTGCTCAGCTTAGTCTGAGTTGCAGGGGGATTTGAGCTGGTGAGCTGCGTTGTTGTTGTTTGGCTTCGTGTTTGTGGCCGTGCGAGCTCTTCATGGTGGGTGTCAGTCTGCTTCATGTATGGATTGGAGGGGTTTAAAGTGGCTAATGATGCAGCTGCGGTCTGGCTTCTGGTCCTTGGTCGTGGCTCATTATCAGTGTGGGTTTGAGTCTGCTTTCTGCGTGGATGTGTGGTGGTGACATCAGGTGTGGCACTCGTGAGTGTGGGTCTGGTGTCATTCGTCGTGTTAGGGACTCGTTTGTCAATAAGGGCGGGTTTCCAAATGGCTGGTAGGCGGGAGGTATCGTCTCGTTTGTTCATGCTGTGTGGGCGTTTTTCTATCTCAATGGCTTCTCTGATTATTCTGTTGTTAAAGTGTTCAACAGAATAATCAGAGAAGCCATTGAGATAGAAAAACGCCCACACAGCATGAACAAACGAGACGATACCTCCCGCCTACCAGCCATTTGGAAACCCGCCCTTATTGACAAACGAGTCCCTAACACGACGAATGACACCAGACCCACACTCACGAGTGCCACACCTGATGTCACCACCACACATCCACGCAGAAAGCAGACTCAAACCCACACTGATAATGAGCCACGACCAAGGACCAGAAGCCAGACCGCAGCTGCATCATTAGCCACTTTAAACCCCTCCAATCCATACATGAAGCAGACTGACACCCACCATGAAGAGCTCGCACGGCCACAAACACGAAGCCAAACAACAACAACGCAGCTCACCAGCTCAAATCCCCCTGCAACTCAGACTAAGCTGAGCACAACCAAGCCCCCACCCAAACAGAACACAACCCCAGCCAATCAGAGCACAGCCAAGCCCCTAACCAATCAGAACACACCTCCACCCAATCAGAACACAGCCAAGTTCCCACCCAATCAGCTCACACCTCCACTAGCAGTTAAAAGGAAGAGACAGCTGCGATCTCACATTGCTCCTGGAAGCACGAAGCCGAGAACACCAGCCTGAAGATGACGAATGAGACTTCGTCGAAACGTCGCCAAGACACTTCCAATTTTACGTGGGAGAAGACCCGAATAACCAAAGAGCTACATACAAAGACCCGCGAAAACCTGAGAAAACATATATATATATATATATATATATATATATATATATATATATATATATATATATATATATATATATATATATAAAATAATCTTTATTTACATTTTCCATTAAAAACAAAAAGAGAACGACACATTATATAAATAACAAACAAAACATACAAGACAAGACAACAAAAACCAACAAAACTAGCATACCTATAAGCAGTACCTTAATAACCTAGTACTCAGTACTATATATCTATATTATAATCCGGAGAAGACAGAACATCTCACATATCTTTATAAAACAATTAGGTCTATCTGACCTCACTTTACTTGTATAATATAAGTTTCTCAGTACATATAGTTCCTCTTCTAATTTGGGTTATATTTTCCTTTTCTCTAGCCACCTATAGAATTTTTCCCAAGATAAACATATTTGTGTTTGATCTCTATCTTGTAATTTTTTGGTCAATTTATCTGCTTCCACATAGTCCAAAATCTTTTTTATAATAGCTTCCTCTGATGGGATACTTTGATTTTTTCAAAGTTGAGCATACGCCAATCTCGCCGCTGTGATAATATGTAATGCAAGATACCATACATCTCTTTTAATACCTTCCGGTTTGGAGCCGAGCAGGCATGTCTCTGGTCACCATTCAATCGTTTGATTTAGAATCTCATTCAGCCATTTTTTTATTTTCCCCCAGAATTCTACTGCTTTCGGGCACGTCCATCACTGATGATAATAAGTGCCACGCTCACACCCACATTTCCAGCATTCTGCTGATTGTCCAGTGAACATTTTAGCTAGTCTATCGGGGGGGAAGATGCCATCTGTATATCATCTTGTAAATATTTTCTTTGTATGCCGTGGAAACTGTGACAGATATATTTTGTAACTCAAACTATAATTATAAACTGCCTTGGTTAATCTCTATACATCCATCCCAATACTTAATCTGGATTAGGGAGCAAGAAAAACTCTTAAGAGCAAAAACAACAAAAAAAATCTTCTTTTCAGTTGTATATCATGAAAAAAATCTGAACATTTAAGTCTAACATGAGTTTATTTTCTTCTAATAAATAAATAAATACATATTTCATTGGAGTCGCAGCCTTTCTCGCTATAATATCACCTAAGGGCAACTTTTCAATCGGGTAAAGGAAAAAGAACTGTATATCACTTTTGTTTTTATGTGCCTTCCACTGATATATTTCTAATTATACTGTTATCACTATCATGATTTCCTTGAGAGTTTTTCAAGGGCATTCAATTGACTAGGTATCTGAAATAATAATAATAATAAAAGATTCTCAGGCATTTATCTGACATAGAAAAGGCTTAACCAAATGAGGGAAAAGATCAAGACTGAAATTATGTGAGCATAGTAGAATACTCAGATGAAATTTACATGTTCCAAAGTTCTAAATACTGATTCATTCCTGTTTTGTTTTGTTTTTTTTATTTCTCCGATTTGCTATTCTGTACATGAAACATTTCAGTGGAAAGTTATCCATGCGTTATTAAATTTTCCAACCATGGTTGATACATATGCATCCCTCTGGCATTATTCTAGTTTTTTGTAGCCTAAATACTGGTTTACAACTTTAGTATAATTGTGGCAGATTAACTGAAATCTCACAAACTTTATGCAGACCTTCTGAAAGCATTAAGCCAAGTGTAATACTGTTTTGAAATAAATTTTGCTCAACTCCAATTAAGCTATAAGTGTCATCTTGTTATATTCTGTTGATATATTCTATATCAAGAAGTCTTCCTACCACTACCTAATTGTATTCCAAGTGCATCATCATCTCACTTGAGAATCTTAACCTACCTTATTTATCTTTTATTTGGCATTTCCAAGATGAACAATAGTTACGTTTATAGCAGTGGTGAAATCCTCCCCAGTTTGCCACCGGTTTGCGCCAAACGCATGCTGCATGCACATGTGCAATGCACGCCAAATGTACGCTATGCATACGTACCAAATGCGTGCTACACATGGAAAAAGGAGGCTTGGGAAGGTAAGTAAAACAGCGAGGGGGGAACAGTTTTGCCGCTTGATTTAGATTCACTAGAAAGCAGGATTTCCTGTTTCCTAGCAATTTTAAATTGTGCGGCAGAGCTGATCGTTGGAAATACCGGTTCGGACCAACCAGTAGCTTTTTTTTTACTACCGGTTTACCGTAGTAATTTCACCACTGGTACAGATTAAGATACATCAAACCTTGGGGGTGAAAGTGAGCTTTTATGCCAATAACAATACTCATAGCTATGTCCTCTTTTTGATAGTTATAGGCTCTGCCTCCAATGAAAAGCAATACTAGATATACATTTTGCTATCTGGAGTAACTTTCTTAGGAATTCAGTTTGAACTCTTTCTAGTTTCTAATAGATAGCACCTGGATTTACCTGAGTTCCATATAGAACAGGCCTGTCAAACCCATAGGCCAGATACATCACGTGCTGGCCATGCCCACCCTGGCTACGCAAAGGCAAAAAAATGTTACAATACGTCACGATCTGGCCCGGGACATGACCAAGTTTGACACCTCTGATGTAGAAGCTGTACCAAAGTTTGAAGTCAAGGAAGTTGCCAGTGGAGAGAAGATGACACAGCAAAAGGCAGCACCTTTAGATTCGTCCCTTGTCTATCTCATTACTAAATAAGTGTAAGAGGAAGATACTTCCACCCTAAGAATGTCTCTAAAATTCTCTCATTTGAAATATTTTGAAGAACATATTTTCTTTCATCAACTCGGATGAGAATAGTTAGAAGAAAAAAGCAGATTTTCTCTCTCCAAAAGAGGTTTTTAAGCCATGAGACTCTGGATTTTTTTTTTCTGAAACAGATCAGCTAGACTTTTCCTCCAATTTCTGTAGATCTACATTTTTCCCTGTCTAACAGAGTTATGGATGATGACCTAGAGCCGGGTACAATCTCAGCTCAATGATGAATTCACCCAACAAGTTACAATTTTCAGTACTGCATCCCACCCAAACTCAGAGACAGTAATACTGCTCTAACTCACAAAGTTGTTGTCATATCATCAAGATAACGACTATGAAGCAGTTAAGAGGCTAGACAAGTAAAATGTTAGTGCTGCTTCTTTACTGCATTTGAAATGTCCATGGCACTGGGATGCCATTTCCATTCATTAGACTTGAATGGAATAGAGGAGAACATAAAGCCAGGTTGATTTTTACTGCTAATATTTCTTCTCTTCAAGTCTGCTGGTCAAGAAATAGTGGTTTAATATAGGTTACCATTGGAATAGCTTGTTCTTTCACAATTGGAAAACAGTGAGAGCTACAGTCAGTTATATCTCCACTGCATCACCAGTTCAAAAGCCAAAGGACCATAAAAATGCATGGTCAGCTAAACCGAAACTGTATTTTTGGAAGTTCTGAGCTGAATGTTTTCAGAGATCAAGTAGAAGTTTGTGATGAGATATGCAGATTTGCTTGGTTCTTGCTTCAAAATATCTTTGGTGATATTATTAATGCATTTGAGAAGTAAAATACTGTAGAAACAGAGCATGGAATAGGTTAAAATGGAGCATATCCAGTACAATAAAAGAAAAATTAAATTAATGAACATAGAATTCCATCCATTAAAATTAAATTAATGGAAGTAGCATTCCCCACCAATGAACAATTAAAGGATTACCATTTTCTTGTTATTTATTATTGTTTCATGCTTTGTGCTGTTCCTACTTCTGAAACTGTCTTTCCTTGGCCAACATGATAACTTGTTCTGAAAGGTCCTTTTCCTCTTTGAAATATTGTTTTGTTGGTTCTGGTATTTTTGTTGATTTCATTTTACTTTATTTCATTTTTTGCTTCATTTTTTAATATCTATTATTTCTTCTCATAGCTCCTCAGGTTCTCTGTTGTATAAATTAAGCAAACTTAAATCTGTAGGCTGTCTTTTTTCAATACTGGCACCATTAGTGGCCAGCCGTCTTTGTGATTTTGCTGTTCTTCAATAATTAGACCAACTCCCCCTCTTATTTTAAAATTTTATGCATTTATGTATGCATTTGCAATATTCACATATTGCGAAGTCCATTTGTACTCTTGACTTATACTATATCTATACAAACTTGGGGGCATGATGGCTCAGCGGTTAAAGATACTGAGCTTGTCAGCTGGAAAGTTGACAGCCTGAGACCTGAGCACCCATCCTTGACCCAGCTCCTGCCCACCTAGCAGTTTGAAAGCAAGCAAATGTGAGTAGATAAATTGGTACCACTTTGGTGGGAAAGTAACAGCATTCAGTGCACCTCAGGGTGTAGTCATATGACCACACAAAGGTCTCCGGACAATGCTGGCTCCCTCAGTTAAGAAACAGAAATAAACACTACCCCCTAGAGTTGGATACAACTTGACAGGGGAAACCTTTACCTTTATACAAATTTTAAACACTACTCATTAAAGACATAACCTAAAATAGAATAACTGTGCAATAATTAACACTCTTTTGGGAATCCAAAGTATCCCAAGAACCTCGGTGACACAGTGGTTAGAATGCAGTACTGCAGGCAACTTCTGCTGACTGCTGGCTGACTGCAATTTGGTAGTTTGAATCTCACCAGGCTGAAGGTTGAGTCAGGCTTCCATCCTTCTGAGGTGGGTAAAATGAGGACCCAGATTGTTGGGAGCAATAGGCTGACTCTGTAAACCACTTAGAGAGGGCTGTGAAGCGGTATATAAGTCTAAGTGCTATTGCTATATTGTAAATTAAGAACTCTGCAGAACAGTTTTGCTTTTACCGCTTTCTTAAAAACCATCAGGGAAGACACCATCCAGATTTCTGGGAGCTGAGTATTCCAAATGGATGAAGATTCGAAACATTGTTCTTGCCCCTAACCTGATCTAACATGTGGGATAATCCTCAGCATCTCAGTTAAAGTCATGTTACTCCACAGAACCAATCTGCAGAAATCAAATAGTTGGTCATGTAGATACCTAGGTTCCAAGTTATGTATTTGTACATCAAATTCAGGGCTTTGAATGGTCTCCAGAGCCCTACTGACAACCAATGCAGAACACAGAACTCTACTTTTGCATGATTATAACAACGATTACCCATTAACAATTTGGGTCCTGCCAAATTGTATACATGTAGCTTCCAGGTAGTCTCCAGAGCATTTCAGAGTCTATTTTAGAGATGATGAAGAGAGCGGTGGCTGTCTGTTGCTTGTATCCTACCCAGCTATAAGATATATGCAATGTACTGACACACACTCAATATGCTAATCATAATTATTACCTTCCGTCTTTCAGTTTCATAATTTAAAAGAACCTGAGCGTGGGTAGGACTATAATTCCAGGTTAGAACAGTGATTTGCATGTTGACGATCCCAAGTTCAAAACATTTCTGTTTTGTTTATTTTTAATAGATGGAAAAGAAGAACAAGTTCTGATCTTTTACTATATATCACAATGAAGTAGTTTATTATTTCTAAAATCAGTGCATATTTCTTTTATCTTTCTCCCACTATTCAATTCCCCTTTTTTCTCTCTGTCCACTTTCACTACATTTATTTGTAAGATTTTTAGTACACTTCTAAACCAGGGGTGTCAAATTCACGTCATCATGGCGGCATCATGTGCCGTATCGGGACTTTTTTCCCCATTTGCTAAATTGGGTGTGAGCATGGCCAGTGCATGACACATCCAGGCTGCGGGCTGGAAGTTTGACAGCCCTGTGCTAAGCAGTATTGTAAAATATATATTTCATTTTATTATTTTATTTTATTTTATGATATATTTAGAAATTTTGTATGGTTAGCCATGTTAAATACATTATACTGGGCAGTGAAAAATCAACACAAAAAGAAATAAAGAATGGCAATATACCACTATGATAATACAAAGAATAGTTTTGTTATGCTACTTTATAGGAGAACACTTGCCTATAAAGTCACCAAGAGCCAGATACGATTGAATGGTTAAAATAACAACATGCTACACAAAAGCATTCTATTATAGGGAAGCTATTCAGTCCTATTCCATTTGGGATGTATTTTTCCACTCTCATAAAAGAGCCATCTTTGCTGAAGTTCCCAGCTGCTTCCAGCTATGTTGGAAAAATCCATTTTATGGGTTGGAGTTTCCCTGTTATCAGTCATCTCTGAGCTGAAAGTTTTGGGTTCTGAATTTAATTTTTATCAATCTATCGTTTGCTGTTTTGGAAAACTGATAGATTAATATACCCATGGAATACTATATGCCCACCAAATAATGTTAAAAAAAAAACCCTGACAAGTTGGAAATATCGTCCCCTTAATTCCTCCCACTAGTTCTTCCTGTTTAAGTCAAAGCAAGCTCTCTTCAACAGCTATAATGTTCAGGTATCTGTAACTACAGCTGAGTCTATCTGTACAGTAGTGGCCAAAATTGTGGAAACCTTTTGGAAAAAGTGTATTTTCTAAAACTAGCTAATAACACCACTCTTTTTGGAGTAGTACCATAAAATTATATATCAATGGAAAGATAATTTAATCAAGAATGTAATGCAATAACTTTTATGAAGGATTTGCTATTAGAATAGCAGTTACAGTATAAAGAAGAAAAGTGAAACACGTAGAAAAAAATGAGATATACAAAAATTATCACCATGTCAGTTAATACTTAGTTGGGTAAGTATTAAGCATGAATTCCGGCCTTACAACATCTTCCCATGGAGTGAACCAAGTCTTTTAGTTCTGCAGCTGTTATAATGTGAAAACAAGATTGAATGATTGCTTCTATTAACTGGGTTTTATTGCTGGGTCGCTTCTGACTAACAAGTTTCTTTAGTTGGCTCCATAGATTTTCAATTGGGTTAAGGTCTGGGTTATTCCCAGGCCATTCCAGCAGTGGAATATGATCATCTTGAAACTCCCCACAAAAAGTGGTGTTATTTGCCATCAAACCTCAAAAATACACTTTTCCCAAAAGAGTTCCACAATTTTGGCCACTACTGTATTGCCTGTTTTACTGCTGGTTCTTGAGTCTCAGGGTTTTCTGGTCATCTTCCTTAATTCTGTGTCTTAATCACCAGACGTGATCTGCACTCTTCTAGACTCTGCAGCACCATTTTGCCAAACACTTGGTTGCAATGCAATGCAGTATGTAGCATGGACTCTCTCACTTTCCTGACTTATCCCTCTTTCCCTCCTTTTCTCCCTTTCCTCTCCTTGTCTGATAAGTTTCTTTTTCTGCCATTGAACACCCCCCCCAAAAAAAACGGTAAAAAGAGGAAACATTCTACATGGATGCAAGCCAGCCCTGAAGGTTGTGACTTTGGAGTTTAATTGTGTCTCCAATGCTAGTAATGAACTTTTAACCTCCCTTTCTAATTATTAAACCAAAACGGAGGCAGGCTGCTTCATGAATGACTTAAAACACACATAAACTCTCATACATCGCATTTTTGTTGCCTTAAAAAGAAGGGATCTGAAAAAATAAGCAGCCAATCTCCCAAAATGGCTTCTCAGTCAAGAAAACTTCGCTAAGTTTCACACTTTAATTGCTGATGTGCAACCAGACAATCTTGGCAAATCATCTTTGTTTTTTTGGTCTTGTACCTTTCATTTGAAATGTCTCCTGACAGTTGGAAGGTTTTTAAAGTATTTTTGAAAAATTATCCCACTATTCCACCACTCTGTGGAAGTCAAGTGTTTGGGGGTTTTTTTCACACCCAAAACCAAAATGACCGAAGTGAACAATGATCAGGGAAGTGGTGTTTCCTCCGCAGATTTTCTAGGCCAGTAGGGACTGAACAGACCACTGACCCCAATAATAGTAGTAGTAGTACTTTAGTAGTAGTACTTTATTGTCATTGCACTCATACAACAAAATTAAATGCCATCTTCAGTGTACATTACACATAAGAAAACTATAAAAAATAAAACAAAAACACACATCCTTCACATTCTATACAATTGAACTGAAAACCTGATATTGCATTAATATTGCACTATACAGTAGAATTCAATATAGATACTACCCTGGGATAGAAGCTGTTTTTCAGCCTATTTGTCCTTGTCTTTATTGTCCTGTACCGCCTTCCAGATGGTAATAGTTCAAAAAAAAAGGGTGCCCAGGATGAGATGGATCTTTAAGAATGTTTCGAACTTTCTTAAGGCAGCCGGAGCTATAAAGCTCTTCCAAGGAGGGGAGAGGGCAACCAATGATCCTCTGGGCAATGATGTTAACCCTGATGTCATGATCCCTAGGGGTATTCTCCTAAGCACCCTAGATTGTTTTCATGGGGTCTTTATATTGGGAGAGGAAGGAAAATAGCATTTCCAAACCAGTACAGTTAAAGATGGTTCTAGGCTGTCTCAGCAACAGGCTGGGAATGAGATGGAGGCAACATCACAAGGACATGTCCTTCCAGCATCCAGGAAGTAACCGTCTTTGCGCCCCAGCTACAAGGACATGTGATTTAACTCTACCTCTGGTACCCTTTGGTGAAGCCTCCTTAGAAAAAACATCTTGGCGTTTTTTCTGAGGTGTATAATTGCACAATTTGTAAACAGTACCCAAAATGAAGGAAATTGATTATTAGGAGAACATGTTAAATGCATGCTGGACTTTTATTTATGTGATTTATAAGGTTATTTGGGTAAATAAAACTCTGTTATTTGAGTTGAGCTGAGTTTCAGCATTTCCGGGGAGACTATTTGATATTTTATTGATAACTTGGAGCAACTAATGATTTGGTAAAAGACAAGAAATGGTTCCTTTCTTGTGAATATTGCATTTTAATTTCAGATCAGGCCGACATAAAGCTCTCAATATGCAGGCTGGTGGATAATGTTCTTTATTTGCCAGTTTCTGTATACATAATTACCAGCATTTTATATTTTATGCAGCAGAGCAGCTTGAGTAGCAACCAGTTGTGTCCAAATCACATTAGGGTAAAGGGAGATGCATATTAAAATTCTAAAAAAAAAAATATGTATGGCATTGAATACATTTTAATAAGACTTGTTCTCTTACAGAGCAAAACAATCCAGGGTCCTTAATTTGGATATGCTTTACTAAGCCAATTAAAAGCAAGCTTTATAATATACAGGATTGGATCCTGTTGTGGCTCCGTTACCTGAGCCTGTGTCATCGGCAGGAGAGGACTCCGAGAGTGAAGGAGAGGAGTTGGCAAAGCCTCCCTCTCCAGGACCCTCCTTTCTGGCAATGCCTTCGGTGTCCGCTGAAGGTCAAGAGATAGGCCCAGGGCCAAGCACGTCCACGCAGCCACAGGTGGACAGTAATGAGGGAGATGAGTCTTGGCTGGATCCTCAGCAGTGTCGCATCGATAAGCGCGCGCAACAGAAGAAGAAGCGTGCCAGAGATTAAGCTGAGTCACTGGACCACACCCCACAGGGTATAAAAGGGGGTGAGGTGGCCATTCAGATTCTGTGACGGACAAAACTAACTACTATCGAGTCACATTGCATCTTTGGAAACAACATTATCTGCCTTGGATTTAATTATGGACTGGACTTGACAATTCTTGAACTGTGTGTATTTTGTTTATGAGTAAAGTCTTGGCAAGCAGCTACTGGATTGCTGCCAATCCTCTTATCGAAAGAATTGGTTGTCTGCCAGTTTATTTAACCCCCGGCTGTCTGTTTGTGTGCGTGTGTGAGACGGGGACAGAACAGATCCAGTTTTAGTCAGGCTTACAAGTATGAATCTTAAGAGGAGCCCTGGTAGCACAGCAGACTAAAGCACTGTTATTAACATCAGCTGCCTGCAATTACTGCAAGTTCAAATCTCACCAGGATCAAGGTTGACTCAGCCTTCCATCCTTTCTAAGGTAGGTAAAATGAGGACCCAGATTGTGGGGGCAATAAGCTGACTTTGAATAAATATACAAAAGTATGAAGGCTATTGCTTAACGCATTGTAAGCCGCCCTGAGTCTTCGGAGAAGGGCGGCATATAAATCAAATTAAAAAAAAAAAGTTAGCCCAAAATAACTTTTAAAAAATCTAATGATTTCTAAGTACGATTCTAAGTATGATTAAACTTCCATTGACCTCAATCTGTTTTAGAATACTATATTTTCATAGACTAGGAAGGCTTATTTAAACGTCCATGTAAATGTGAATGTTGACTGAGCTTAAGTGGCAGAGATAAGCGTGCTGCGACTTTGCACCAGCACAGATTTTCAAAGCAGAGAAAAATTATAAAAGCGAAACAGATTTTATTGTGACTGTGAGAACATGCAAGAAGCTTATGTCGCTTCAAGCATGGGACCCTGCTGCATATGGTGGCAGAGCAAGCATTCAGCCAAAGAATCCAACACTAATCCAACCAAGGTGAAGTTCCAAATAGCACAGAGAGACTGTCTTATAAAATACAGACATGTATTTTTAATTGCCAGAGAAAACTGGTTAGCTAAAAGGCTGTCTTAACTCAAACCATATGTTATTAGGATTTAGTAAAGAAAAGCATATTTACCCACAATAGTTTAACAAAATTGCTGCCCTCCCACATCAGGAGTTTTTAACTCCTGGGGATCCGAAGCAGCCAACTAATTCATTGCCCTCCTTGGGATGACAATGTCTTCTTCTTGGAATTGGATGTGGTTTCGGCCACCCATTTTTGATGTCTCCAACTCCCCTCTGTCTGCATCATTGAATCATAATGTTGTAATTGTGTAGTTCCTGCCATTGTTAGGTGGAAAAACAGAATAATAGTTGTAATGTCAATCTTGTCGAGCTTATATCGGTATTCTCTGAGCTTGGTGGCTTTCCTGCAGATGTTTCATTACAAGGTTAGGCAATAGCAGTGCATGGGAAATGGTTTTATATATGATAGCTTGCCCTGCAAGTTGTGTTTGTTTGGCTGTTTCTTGATTAGGTATTGTTTCTGTGAGTCCTAGAATAAACATGATATATTTTTAAAAGACTGCCTCCCTATCGCCCACTCCCCGCACCCCAAAAATGTACAATGAATGAGAGAAATCTCACACATCTATTTTGCATCATTGATCCACCCCAAAAGACTAAATGCAGCTCTCAGGCCTCAAGAGGTTGTCCATCACTGAACTGAGAACTGAGGTTCCCTTCCATTGGAAGTGAAGGGACAATACTAAAAATTAGCCTATTATAGTAAAGACATCCTTTGAGGCAAGTCTTTCATCTTTCAAATAATTTGCCAGTGGAGGGTTTTGGTTTTTTTTGTACATGTGAGTAATGGAGCCAATTTATATGTTATTAGGAGAGCCACGGGAGTTGCAGCTTTCCTTGACTTATAGTATATACTATACTATATAGTAAAGTTTTCACTTAGAAATCCCTTAAGAATCCTATTTTATAATCTAGGAATACACTTACAATCAATCAGAGGAGAAGGTAGTATTCAAGGAGTAAGGAGAAATGTTGTTTTCCATGAAAGGGATTTCATTAGAAGTGCATCAGGAGAAATTAATGGGGAAAGATTTCATAAGAATAATAATTATATAGCTAGGCTAATCTTTGTTATTTTGGTTTATACAATAGAATAATGAATATAACAAGTGATGTTTCTAGAAATTTCCCCTGCTTCCAAGTGATGACAGTGGTGGGAGCGCTGGGGCATTCTTGGTGTAGTGCTAACCTAATCCTTAAAGATTGTTTTGAGAAATGAGAACACCTTCCCCATTAACTGTTTTGAATCTCCATGACATATAATGGTCATGCTTCTGGGAAGAAAAGTTAGATCACATGTTTACATTTCAGCATTCATCTGCAGTTTCTGGAAGTTTCTAGAACTAAGTCCTTGTGTTATCAACATCTTGGAGCTATTCTGGTATCCTATATATAGGGGTGTCAAACTCACATCATCACAGCGGCATCATGTGATGTATTGGGACTTTCCTCCCATTGCTAAACCGGTTATGGGCATCGTCAGTGCATGACACATTCAGCCCGCGGGCCAGGAGTTTGACAGCCCTGTTATATAGCAAGGAAAAATCTGACAAGGTTTCTGTCAAATTATAGGGGGAAATTCTATAGTTTTATCAGATAGACCTTTTCAAAAGACAGGCAATGCCTACTTGTGGCCTTAGAAAATACTGGAGCAAATAGGGAAATGGTAGGGTCTTTGCCTTTTCATCAGTTTGATATAAAAAGCCTCTAGATTTTATTTCTGTGAACTAACTTGTACCCAACACCATAGAATGGAGTACCAATGGCTAAATTCCAGCCCCAGACAACTGAACAACAATGAATGACACTGACAGCAGGGATGTCAAACTCAATTTCATTGAGGGCCACATCATGGCTGTGGTTGACCGCGGGGGGCCGGCCGGGCGTGGCCAACTGGGTGGGCATTGCCAGCTGGGTGGGCGTGGCCAGCGTGATCCCACTCCCAAACTGCTGGCATGTTTCCTCTTTGCATTGGGTAGACCAGGCTGAAGCGATGTGGGTAGACTGGGCTGAAGCCACGCTGGCCCAATGTACATTGGGTAGACTGGGCCGAAGCCATGCCCAATGTTTCCTCTTCGCATTGGGTAGACCGGGCCAAAGTGACGTAGGTAGACCGGGTCAAAGTGATGCAGGCTGGACTCTTACATTTTCCAAGATGGCCCTGCGGGCCAGATCCAACCACATCGCAGGCTGGATCCAGCTCGCAGGCCTTGAATTTGACACCTCTGGTCAAGAGCCCCTAGTTCTTCATCCACTAATGGAAAGCATCTGATTGTTGCGGAGCTGGCAGCGGAGTTGGACAGCAATGAGGCTGAGGAAGAACATGGGCCAGTCCTGGAGGCTGGGGAAGGCCTGGATGAGGGCTCTGCATCAGAGGCAGAGATGGGGCCAGGGCCATCGGGGAGTGAGGTGCAGACTCCAGAGGCTCCAGAGCCTGATATGAGTGAGGCAGAGGAACAGGAGGGGCCTGTTCCTAATGCACGTATGAGAAGAGCTGACAGAAGGCAAGAGCAACTCAAGCAAAGAGGACAACTCGGGAGTAGGGCCAAGAGATGATTGGCCCCTCCCATAAGGCTTAAAACAGACTAGCAATGGCATTTGGGTTTTGCCAGAAAACAACGTTGGTAGCTTCATCTTCTTCTTCGTCTACGTCTTGCATTTATTTTTCTATCTGTGACTTCTGAACATTTGCCAAGAAAGGCCTTTGGCAGTTTGCCTAATTGGACCAAGATTTGCGATAGGACTGAGGAATTTGTGTTGGGAGGAATTTGCTTTAATTTAGTTGAATGACGCTGGGAATGAAGTAATTCTCAGCTGTTCGAATAAAGTTTGTTTGTTTTTTCACTGACTGATTTTCCTACTATTTACTTGGGCCTGGGTCACAACACTGATATTATGTTATGCCTACTTTTTAATTAGAGCACATTTTGGTTTTTTTTCTTCTGCCACAGTATGAAAATGTCATTTACAGAAAAGAAATATGTTGAGTAAAGATAGTGCAATGAAATCAACTTAATTACTCTTCTATAAAGTTAATTGTAGCTCCATTACTTGTTGCCTTTGGTCTTTGGCACAATGAGTGCCTGATGTGAAATATAGTAAAGGATAAAGTTATTGTACTATAGAAATAAATTTTATTTGCCAAGAATATAACTCACAAGAACAATACTTCAGAGTTAATGAACCTTCTCAATTCATTACAGATAAAAATGTTGCACGCTTTCCTTTCCAATGCAGAACGTCGTGTCAGGTATATAAAAGCTCTTAGATTCTATCAGGAGAATGTTTGTATGGGAGAAAAACATGAGTCAGTCTGCTTTCTTCTGTGAATGTGTCTTTCTCAAATATGTAAGATATATTGAATCACCCATGACCTTTGACTCCAGGAAAAAAATCCCCAAATACTTTTTAATTAGGTTTTGGGATTTCCTTTAATGAACATTTAAATACTTTCTTTTTCATCCTTCACTGCGGTTTATTCTTATTTGCTGCAACTGTGGAATTATAATGATTTATTAATTAAAAACTCAATAATAGGCTAAGTGTTGTGGTTGCATCAGTAAATTAGTTTGGATTTTCAAAGAGCCCTCAGTGTGATAATGGCTCACAGATTTGGATTTAGGAGGGATTTAGGGTCTGGTGTAAAATGGCCAGCTGAGGCTTCTTTGGGATAAAAGCTATTTTTCTCTTCAGTCATGAAACAAAAAACATACTTAAAGATCACAAAGTTATTTCTACCCATCTCTTTTGTCCTTAGTTTGAAGTCTGCCAGAGCTGCAAATTGCATTTTAGTTGGGAATTGGAACTAGCTACAAAATAAAGAGATATGGACCCAATACAGATTGCCTGTAGAAATGATAAAACAAAAACAGAATGACTGCAACGCGAGGCAAAAATTGCCTCTTAATTCACTCCACGCAGGCAATATCTGAAAAACGGAAATAAGTACATTTAAAAGAGCTGCAATTGTAGGCAGACAAACTTTTAAGAAAATGTTTATGAGACTGTAAAATATGATAAAACTCTTATTTAATATATATTCAGTACTGGTCACTGCATGTGCTGTCCTGCTCACACTCTCTCACACACGCACACACCTGTGGTTAGAGTAGGTTTATTAATATTTCCCTGCAACTCCCTTCACCAAAAACCCAGAACTCTCCCAATTAAATCCAACCACAAGCAGATCAATGCTAGTCCACAGAGCAATGGCCAATGAGTCCACAAGGCACTTGAAAGTTTCCCAATCAAAATAAGTCCAAGTCAAGGCACAATGTCAACCAAAGCAAGGCAGGGATCACCTCACACCTGGGGGAAGTGCAGAAGTGCCTTCCTTCCTTCCTCCCTCCCTCCCTCCCTCCCTTCCTCTCTCCCTTCCTTCCTATTATTACACCAGGTGGCATATATAACATCCAGTTCATTTTTTCCCTACTGCAATGACTGCAGGGCTTCAAATGTTCATTTCATTGTTTAGAACATTAAAACTGCATCATCGTGTTCTACCAAATGATGCTTCAAGCCATGCATTCAGTTTTGTGTCAGCAAAAGCCAACTCCAGAAGAGCCACAATGATGCTATGGCTTAAATTTAACTAATAGCGGCGATGATGATGGTGATGAACACTTCATGTAGGTAGATAGGAAAGAAAAAATGATTTAATGTGAGTAAACAAATACTTTTCCCAAAGTCAGTCATCTCTTTTGTCTGTGCACCTTTGAGGTTCCTTTGTATAAGAAGAATCATCTACATAGCAGAGAAAGACTGGCTTCTGAAAGAAAAATTCCTCTGAAAAACAACAGATCCTTCTATTTCACTTCCATCTTCCTTTCTGTTATTTTCTACATCTAATCTTATGTCTTCTTCCCAAACTTTTTTTTTGGGGGGGGAGCTTTCATTTTGACCACTAGCAATCATGGGAGTTGGCCCCCAACTGATCTCTGAGGGCGAGTTTGTAGAATAAAGCTCTAAACTTCTTATTCACCACTATAGCACTGAAATATTGAAGTCCTCCATTTCTTCTTTTTCCCTGTTCATCATAAAATGTTTGATTTTCCAGTAAAGATGGTCCTTGACTTATGACTGCAATCAAGCCCAAATTTTCCATGGCTAAGCAAGACAGTTGTTAAGTGAGTTTTGCCCCATTTTACAACCTTGCTTGCCACAATTGTTAAGTGAATCACCGCAGCTGTTAAGTTAGTTAACACTGTTGTTAAGTGAATTTAGCTTCTTCATTGACTTGCTTGCCAGAGAGTTGCAAAAGGTGATCACATGACCCCAGGACACTGTAACCGGTGTCATAAATACATGCTAGTTGCCAAACATCCAAATTTTGGGAAATGATGCTGCAACAGTCGAAGTGTGAAAAATGCTCATAAGTCACTTTTTTCAGTGCTGTTGTAACTCCAAATGAGTTACATGAATGAGTGGTTGTAAGTCAAGGACTACTTGTATCCCAAACCAATCAGTTTTGTTTTAGACATGATTGTAAGGTCTATGAAATATGCAGAGGATGTTCTTGATATTTTCTTTGTCCTGAGGGAAAGGCTAATGACATTCCGCTTTGAAAACCCCCATACAAATATTCCTACTTTTCTACTTTCTCTTAACTCCCTGCTGCAGTCACTCCAAAGGTGACCCCTGTGAGACGTAAGGATTTTAAAAGGTCGGGTGGATCAATATTTTCATTTCAAGGCAGTAAGACTAATCAGGTAAAACATATTCCAATAGTAATATTTCGAGGCTCCCTTCCTGTACACTCCTGGTTAGCGGATCATTGATTTTGAGGCAGGAAAAACTAATGGAGAAAAAAATTTACACTGACAGAAGATTGAATGGGAAAGAAAGCAGGTTTGGAGACTCAAACGAACAGCCTTTAAAAAAAAGAAAAGAAAAGAAAAGAAATCTTGCTGTTGTACTGCAAAATTCATCATAACCCAGAGAATGATTTAGGTAATTTTTATCAGACGTGAAATGAGTAAGCACTTAGTCGCAGACCACTAATCTTTCATCCAAAAATAATTAATTGTATGCACAAAAATCCTGTGCACGGATCGTATACTTCATCTATCATGTACCTGTCCCATTTCAGACCTTTGAGCTAAGCATCCTGGGAAACACTGAAAATCAATAAAGCTGAATGGGTTTCCATTATGGCAACTGGAACATTTTTCACTCCCCCATCCAGGAGAGGAAGAAGGATTGCATCAGATGCTTCCTTAGTACTTTGTTTTCACTGAGGGTGACACCCTTTGCCCTGGTCCTTCCACAAGGTGGCTATTTGCTGGGTCTCCCTCTGAGGTTCCTTTGCTAATCAGCTAAGCCTCCTGTGCTCTCTTCCTGCCTATTGCTGTCAACTCTGAAGCTGGCCTGACTGAGGCCATCTTAGGGACTTCAGTATTGCCACTATGATGCTGAGAGATAGGGAGAGGGGAATAGAGATAGCTGGGATTTTGTAGCCAAAACAAAATAGTTTTCCCTAAGAACCAAGGACATTCCCACAGATGGCTGAAGAGAGGAGGAGTGAAGTTTCCAAGCAACCGGACAGCACCTTGATTGGACCATATGACTGATTGTTTGGGAAAGGGGGGAAACTTTTACTTTTAATTAGGTGAAAACCGTGGGAACTTTTAGAGTCGGTTTTCAACAGTCTGTGCTAATATGATATGTCCAATAAACCTGTTCTTTGAGGAACCTGCTTGCCTCGGAGTTCTGTTTACTATCGGTGTATTACTTGGAACCTTGACAATGCACTGCTAGGGGTTTGCTTGATTTGAATATTCTGTCAACTTTGGATTGATTTAGGAAGCCCTGCAAGGGGATTCCTAAATCAATAAGGCATGTCAACCAACCGTAAAAAGTTCCCTGCCCTTGTATAAATGCAATGAATTTCAGTGACTGAATTGCCTTGATGCAACTTGTTGGGATCCCAGGCTGGGTACATGTAATCCTCAACTTACAACAGTTCATTTAGCTACTGTTCAAAATTACAACAACACTGAAAAATTGTTGACTTACGACCGTTTTTCACAGTTACGACCTTTTGCCGGATCCCCATGATCACGTGATCAAAATTCAGATGCTTGGCAACTGGCTCATATTTATGATAGTTGGGTTGTCCCAGGGTCATGCGATTACCATTTGTGACCTTCTGACAAGCAAAGTTGATGGGAGAGCCAGATTCATTTAACAACTGAATTACTAACATCCACTGCACTTAACAACTGTGGCAAGAAAAGTCGTAAAATGGGGCAAAGCTCACTTAATAAATGTCTTGCTCAGCAATGGAAATGTTGGACTCAATTGTGGTCATAAGTCGAGGACTGCCTGTATTGTCACTCAGAATATGTTATTCACACCTTGGATGGTGATTGATCATTCTAACAATGTCAGGCCTCTTTCATACAAATCTTAATTGGGCTTAAAGTGTCATCTATAAATACTGGAGTGGGGCAGAGGGGAAGAAGTACTTCATTCTATCATTTTGTCCATGTAGCTTAAGCATTTTCTTTCATTTTTGCTTGGGATTTGTATTGTATGTTGGTGATAAGACACTGCACCATATATATCAGGGGTGAAATCCAGCAGGTTCTGACAGGTTCTGGAGAACCGGTAACGGAAATTTTGAGTAGTTCGGAGAACTGGTAGCGGAAATTTTGAGTAATTCAGCGAACCGGTAGCGGAAATTTTGAGTAGTTCGGCGAACCGGCAAATACCACCTCTGGCTGGCCCCACAGTGGGGTGGGAATGGGGATTTTCCAGTATCCTTCCCCTGCCACGCCCACCAAGCCACGCCTACCAAGCCACACCACACCCACCAAGCCACGCCCACAGAACCAGTAGTAAAAAAAATTTGGATTTCACCACTGATAGATAGATAGATAGATAGATAGATAGATAGATAGATAGATAGATAGATATAGATAGATATAGATATAGATATATATAGGTATATAGATAGATAGATAGATAGATAGATAGATAGATAGATAGATAGAGATAGAGATAGAGATAGAGATAGAGATAGAGATAGAGATAGAGATAGAGATAGAGATAGAGATATTCTTGTAAAGCATTAGCAAGCTCTGTTATCAATTTAACTATAAAAATCTCAATCACCATCAAGTAACTCAGAAGACTGTAAAGTCGAGTCTGCATAAGGGCATTTGTATCAAAATCAGCAAGATGTCAGGCATGGCATTGTGATGCCAGGGCTGCTCCTGTTAAATGTATGTGTAACTCAGATGCACTTACAAAAAAGTTGGGACTTCAGTCATAATACCATGTCCAGCATCTTGTACGTTATAAAGCTTCCCTGAAATGCTTCTGATTTTGGGGCTAGAAAGGGAAATATAAATCTAAGAAATCATTAATAATCCTGGGAAAGAAAAACAAAACAAAACAAAACAAAACAAAACAGAGTACTGTGTTTCTCTGAAAATAAGACCCTGTCTTATATATTTTTTGAACCCTGAAATAATTGCTTGGACTTGACAATAAGCCCAATTGGGCTTATTATCAGGGGATGTCTTATTTTGGGGAAAACAGGGTAATCCAATACAATGTATCATAATATTGACCAATGCACAAAAGCATGATTATTTATGCAAAAATGCCTTCTATATTATCTTTCCCTAAATCCTGTCCCTGTACTGGTAATTGGCCAGGCCAATTACCAGTATATCATAAGTCAAATACCAATATGAAAGTTGTATTTTAATTGCCTCATCCTGGACTTCCAAATTGAACCCAATTAATCTTAAAAATTATTGACATTTCTTTAAAAGATCAAGAACCAACTATGTTGTAAAGCCAAGTCTCCAAATCATCTTGGTTAATAATTATGTCTTTAAATGTCAAACAGTGGTTGATTGCACCTCAAGTTTCGTTTTGTTCATTTTTGTCAAGTTAACCAAAAGGAAAGCTAGAGGTTAATGATGAATAGCCTATAACCCTTGGTGGCGCAGTGGTTAGAATGCAGTAGTCCAAGCTACCTCTGCTGACTGAAGTTCGGCCATTGAGTTCTCACTGGCTCAAGGTTGACTCAGCCTTCCATCCTTCCAAGGTTGGTAAAATGAGGACCCAGATTGTTGGGGACAATATGCTGACTCTGTAAATCATTTGGGGCTGTAAAGCATTGTGAAGCGGTATAGTGCTATTGCTTTTGTTATGAGGCTAGATATTATGGAGAGATCAACCAGTTTAACATTGAGGATTTTTTTTTAATGTGCTTACAATTGCCATTTGGGAATTGGCAAGTCCTTCCCAAAGTAAGAATTTTTGTGGGTGGTCACAACTTGTTCTGAAAATGTTATATTTGACCATGGGGCCTGGCTATGTCCCAGAGAATATATCAGCTTAGCATAAAAATTTATGAGAGACAAAGAGATTAAAACAAATCTATGTCTATTATCAAGGCTATATCTGTCCTTTTATCTCATTTCTTGAGAAAGAGAGGGTTATTATAAGAAATCATCCACTTTCAGATGCTGCTCTGTGCTGCCAATTATGCACACACAGCCAGCAACAAACTCAAAGCATTTATTGAACTCATAAATCCTAAACTGTAATAACATAAACACGATGCAAGCTGCAAATATTCTACTTAGGGATTGACAACAGAAAAGCTTCCCCCCTCCCCCCCCAGATAGTCCAAAGAGACAAACTCCCAGTTTACAAAGAATCCAAAAATGGTCCCTTCCAATACAAAATTGGAATTTTGTATATTTTGTAAATTTCATATATGCTGACTCTGTAAATTGCTTAGAGAGGGCTATAAAACACCGTGAAGCGGTATATAAGTCTAAGTGTTGCGGCTATCAAGATTGATGGCCACAAAGAACTGCTCAAGTAGCAATTTCATTGATGTAGCCCAGGGCTGGCAAACTCCCGAACCGTGGGTCGGATGCGTCAGATGCTGGCCACACCCACGCTCAGTTTAGCAAAGGGGGAAAAGTCATGATACGTCACATGATGACGCCGTGATGACGCGAGTTTGACACCCCTGATATAGCCTTTTCAACCAGCTGAATCAAAGAGATTGCATAGAGGTGGCTCGATTTCCTTTGCTCACCTTCATTTGTAGTGTGTTGCAGAGCCTACAGCTCTGGGATGACTGATTCATCCTGCATCTGCATGTTATCGGCTGTGCTCTTTTCAGCCAATTCCTGTTCTGCAGGCTGAAGACCAGCCTAGTAAAGGTTCTCTCAGCTGGAGAATCTGAAGCTTCAGGTTGATCCCTAAAACTCCAGAATGGTTATTGTTACCTATAATATGTGTTATGAATATCCCTTGGTTCCTTCAAAAAAAAAACAACAACACTGTGATGGATGTAGATTGTAAAGCAGCGTGTATGTGCCTTTGCCTTTGAAACTTTCAAGAATCTCAGGCTATCAGATGGATAACAGATTGCCTGCTTTCATGAAGTGCTATATAGGTCTTGTCTTCCCCAACCTGAGTAATGTAAGTCCAATAGATGAGTTTTCCTTTAGTCCCTGAGATAGAAGAAAGGTATGTAATTGTGAAAACGTCTGCCCTCACAATGTTCTTCTTACCACGATTCTGCAACAAAATGGGACTTGCAGAGTTGCTGTCCTCACACAAGGGGGGGGGATAGAGGTGGTGGCTTGCAGTGGAAGTTGTAAATTTGGACTTCTGCCCCTTCTGCTCCAGACCCTCTTCATTTACAGGATGTAGAGAGTAGGGGGAATAGCCTTAGGAAGCAGGTGGAAGAGCTGCAACCAAAGCAACAGATAAATAAAAGAGGCCTAAGTCTGGAGCAGAGGTGTGAAACTCATGGTCCACAGGCCAGATGCAACATGCACTGGCCACGCCCACTCCCATTTTAGTGAAGGAGGGGAAAGTCATGATACATCACATGATGACAATGTGACGATGCAAGTTTGACACCCCTGGTCTGGAGCAAGAATGAAGCAGGAATGTACCTGTCAGACAATCCTTCCAGAGCATCTTTACTTGTAGTCTAATGAATTGATTGTGGCATAATATTTTGTAACTTATAACCCATTTTCTAAAGATAAGGAGTTTTATTATGACACAAAGAGCTTTCAGCAAGAGTCCACTTCATTAGATGCATCAGCTTATCTTAACTTGCAGGTTTATTAACATGACTGGCATGCCAACAAAAATGAAATGAAAAAAGAGTGGGCAATGATAATGACTTTATTAACAGGGATGAGTTATAAAGTAGTGTTAGCTAGGATATCACAAATATCCTGCTGTTGGTAAGTTAAATAAGTGTAGTATGATAACATATTTCTGATCCAAGTCATGGATAATAAATGTCCACTTTTTAATAAATTGTACTGACTAAATTTCACATTACAGTCTCACTTTCAAGTTCTATGAAAATAGGAAGGTTCAGATCAACAGCAGAATTTCATGGATAGGAAGACATAGTCCTCACTGGTTCTTCTAATATCACAATTTTTTTTATTTTAACTTTGCATCAATTTCTTTTTTGCATAGATACCAGTATACATGTCTTACAAAGTTTGTAGAAGGGTATTGACAGTTGACGGCATATAGTATGTGACATTGAAAGATCAGCAAATGAATGAACCTCAAATATTGTGGCTAATATTCTTAAATACTGGAACAATATATATATATAGAAATAGAATTGGTACAAGGCTATATAACTGTGTTCCTATCTCTGCTATGAGATCTATTGTAAAAAGAATGTTTAACAATAACTTTGTAGTCCCAAAGATGCTTTTTCAAGAGGCAGCTGGACTTTCTGGTTTTTGTTTGAAGACGTTTCGCTTCTCATCCAAGAAACTTCTTCAGCTCTGAACTGAAGAAGCTTCTTGGATGAGAAGCAAAATGTCTTCGAAGAAAAACCAGACAGTCTAGTTGCCTTTTGAAAAAGCACCTTTGGGACAACCATGACCTGGATGGCTGAGAATCTCCGTAGCGTAAACACCAAGTAATAGTTGCAATAACTTTGTAGGCAATGAAAAAATTGCACTATCACCAGAACATCATCTTGATTTGGAAGTAGGCAAGTAGATCCTGTCCATGTGTACTAAATTAGCCACAAGATCTGTAGATCACTGTGCTAGTTCTGAAACCAGTGGACAGGATCAGAAATGCCAACATGGGTCTCTCATGCACCATTGGTTTTATCTCCCTATAATTTTGCTCATATATTGTGTCAATTAAAATGTTCATAAAACTGATCTCATTTGCAAGTCTTACTTAGGAATAAAATAACACTATTATTAGCAATGGGGAAATTACTGATGGGTTTGTTATAGACACTGATTGCATTTGGATATTTGTCAATTTCTTATAGATCATCTCATTGAAAGTTAATCAGTCAACATATGATTAAACACCAAGAAAGAAAAAGAAACCGAGGAGAGGAGAAAATTTGGTAATTAAAGTCTGGTAATTAAAATCTAAACCTGCTACCCAGATTCATAATGAATCATCATGAGCTATTATGAAGATTTACTTTACAAAGATTTCTCCTGTGGGTCTTTTGTACTTGGTTTTGCTCTTGTTATTCTTGGGTTCTATTTTGGATTGCCAACCATTTTCAAACAATTATTAATCTCCCCAAATGTTCAGAAAAAGAAAAAAAATGTAGACCAAACTTTCTTTAATCTAGTGGCCTTGAGACTCGTTGGGTTGCAATTCCCTTCAAGTTGAGCTAAAATAGGGAATAATTGGGCAAACTGCCAGCAGTTTATTAGAATCATAGTTTAACCCAATTGGAGGAGAAGCCTAATTTAGATTAGGGACATCCTAAACCTGGGGAGGGTAGGTAGAGTGAAAAAAATAGTGGAAGGCATAAGGATGCTATTTGTTGTTAGTTGCAAAGTCATGTCCGACCCATCGTGACCCATGGACAACATTCCTCCAGGCCTTCCTGTCCTCTACCATCCTCTGGAATCCATTTAAGCTCACGTCGACTGTTTCAGTGACTCCAAACAGCCACCTCATTCTCTGCCGTCCCCTTCTTCTTTTGCCCTCAATCTTTCCCAGCATTAGGCCCTTCTCCAGTGAGTCCTTCCTTCTCATTAGGTGGCCAAAGTATTTGAGTTTCATCTTCAGGATCTGGCCTTCTAAAGAGCAGTCAGAGTTGATCTCCTCTAGGACTGACCGGTTTGATCGCCTTACAGTCCAAGGGACTCGCAGGAATTTTCTCCAGCACCATAGTTCAAAGGCCTCAATTCTTTGGCACTCAGCCTTCCTTATGGTCCAACTTTCATAGCCATATATTGCAACTGGAAAAACCATAGCCTTGACTATACACACTTTTGTTGGCAGAGTGATGTCTCTGCTTTTTAGTAAGCTATCTAGATTTGCTATATCTTTCCTCCCCAGGAGCAAGCGTCTTTTAATTTCTTGGCCATAGTTGCCATCTGCAGTGATCTTAGAGCCCAGGAAAATAAAATCTGTCACTACCTCCATTTCTTCCCCATCTATTTGCCAGGAATTGAGAGGGGCGGATGCCATGATCTTAGTTTTCTTAATGTTGAGTTTCAAGCCAACTTTTGCACTCTCCTTCTTCACCCGCATCAAAAGGCTCTTTAGTTCCTCTTCACTTTCTGCCATTAGAGTGGTATCATCTGCATATCAAGGATGCTATATATAGTCTTAAATGTTATTCTCTTCTCATCATCATGCTATAGAAGCTGGAAGGAATCCAGTCATAATTTGATGAGCTCTGCTTCTCTTAAAATCAGTGAGATGTCGAGCACAGCAAACTTGTCACATCTTAAATGTATTTAGCAATTGGCTAATTTGGGGTGAATAGCCTATAGTCTCAGTATCATATGCAATGTTGGGTTCCCTTGATTGTTGCAAATGGAGGGCATCCTTTCCTAGTATTCTGATGAAAGACTTACATGAAACCTGCAGAGTACATGCGAAAGAAAGGGGATCCCAGATTAAGATACAAACACACATCCTACAAAAATCCAGCCCAATTTATCTTTGTGAATTTCTCAACCCACTTTATGGCCCTTGTCCCCTTCAAATTGTGAAGTGTAGCTCTTGACCCACAAAAAATTGCTGCAGTCTATTCTGATGAACACTTTTTCATTGGCTCCCTTTTTTTTTAGCCAAAGGAGACTCTAGAGCATATTGGAAGTATGAAGTAAAACTCTCAGAAGTAAAACTCTTCCTCTAGGCATTCAGTTTAAAAGGTTCAATAGATTCCAATTTGTTCTAAGACAGCAATCTTAAACTGCTTCAATAGAAAAGTCCCAGTAAGGTGGAATTTTAATTCTTAGAGAACCCTATCATGCATGTGGAAAACTAGTCATGTTTTCAATTTGTTTGTAGGTTTTCAAAAGAACCATTCTGGACCACTGCAGTGCCCTCTCAAGGATGGGCCTTCATTTACTAGATATGAAGCCTCTTTATATGATCCAGGCTCAAATATATCCTTATTCATAGAAACGCAGTGGACATCTTTAGGCTATTCACTATTTCTTAGTCCAACCTCACAAAGTTGTTGTGAAAAAAATGTGAAGAACCAAAATCTTTGCATTCCATCTTGCACTCCTGGAAAAAGGAATATATATATATATATATATATATATATATATATATATATATATATATATATATATATATGTGTGTGTGTGTGTGTGTGTGTGTGTGTGTGTGTGTGTGTGTGTGTGTGTGTGTGTGTGTGTGTGTATAAAATAAATAAACAGTTAGTCTTAATTATCATTTGTTAACCATTATCCGTGAATGTACCAAGTCATCATGTCTTATTCCACAAATCGTATCACGTGTGAACCCAGCCATATGATACCTTTTCATTTTGATGGAAAACCTCTAACACAATTTTCAGCTTTCCCCAAACCATTTCTATAAGTGGGGCAAGATTTAAAGACCATTTGCCATTAGGCAGTTGATGAAATCCTGTTTTAGATTTTAAGAAATGAAGTAAAGACATTATAAAAGACCATTAGGATACCATCATGTTGATAGAGATTAATAGAAAATTGTAGATATGGAAATAGGTTTAAATGAGCAACATAGCAGTGTTTAGTACAGGTCCTTTAACAAGATCGGTTTCAACTCTCTTATTGTGTTAAGATAACAAATAATCATAGAGATGGAATATAGAGACAAAACAGAATGAAGAAAATTGCCTCATATATACCTATCTGCGTTATTATCCTAAAGAATGTTATATGATACTGAGCTCATTGGGGATTTTAATCAACATAATCCAGATACCTTCTAAACCTTTAATTTTCTCATCTAGAGCCTAAAGAATTCATATTTAAAAAGTACTATAAATTAGAATTTGTTCAATTAATAATATCAATTTTTAACAAAATAAATTGTTGTATAGCAAGGCAGGGCCCTATAAATACCTGGGAATTGCAAAGGACCAGCTGAGACTCAGATCTCAGCAAAATATCTGGCCTTGTGTTTAATTCCACTAAAAATCCAAATATGTCTGTGTGGACAATTCTTTGCTTTTTAGAAACAGACTGAGAAAAGCCATTGGACTACCTGAATCTTACATTTTCCCACATACATTAATAGCATTGATTCATCTAGTTTCTCCTGAAAAAAACAAAATTGAAATCCATTAGATACAAATCAGTTCTCTCTCTTTCTCCTCAGGTCTTTCACAAAGCACATTAATTTTTAACCATTCATTTGGCCCTTTTCATCCTAGCTCTCATCTGTGATGATAATGAGATGATGATGATGATGATGATGATGATGATGATGATGATGATAAGAAATATTCTCACATGTGATCTCTAGATCTATAGCCAATTTTCATACCCCTCTAACTCAGGGGTGTCAAACTCGATTTCATTGTGGGCTGCATCAGGTTTGTATTTGACCTCGGGGGAGGCATGGCCAGGATAGGCATGGCCACCTTGACATCATTCATGTTGGGGGCACTTCTGCCAGCAAAAACAGGCTCCGGAGCTCTGTTTTTGGCTGCAACAGCCTCCTGCAACCCTCTGCCAGTGAAAACTGAGCTCTGGGGGGGGCACGTGTGGCCCTCGCGAGCTCTCTTTTTGGCCACAATGGCCTCCTGCAGCCCTCTGCCAATGAAAGCTGAGCTTGGGGGGCTGCACACTGCCCCCCTGATCTCCATTTTCGCTGGCAGAGGGCTACAGGAGCACCCTGTTTCCAGGACAGCCCTCTGGGCCAGATCTAAGCATCCCAGAGGGCAGATCTGGCCCGCGGGCCTTGAGTTTAACACCCCTGCTCATTAAAAATGTTATAAATATGACTGTCCTGGTGCTCCAGTGTTAGCATCTTCCTCTGAAACTGAGAGGAGAAAACACCACCATTTCCTGGAAAGGAAATTCAATGACCTTTCCACAATGACTCCTTTTAAATATTAGCATTGGAAAGCTGTTCAGCCCACACAGTCCTTTCTTCATTTCTCAACAATTTAAAGTAGTGTTCTTCTTTAAGACTGGGAAAGGATAAGAGGGGATTGTTCAGGATGAATTTTGACTTCAGCTGAAGAGTGGGGGGGTGGAGAGTATAAGGAGGAGTTGTTTCTTTTTTCCTGATTGCCATTTTATTGGATTTAAATTTTAATTAAAGTTAACTGTATTTCTACTCATTGTCTCCTTTCATTTGACTCTTAATACAATCTTAAATGCATCTCACGCATACAGTGCGATCATTTTCAAACACTGCTTGCACAGCTCTCTCAGGCAGAAGGGAGAAATTCTGTTAGGACATAAAATCCTGGTTGGTGATGAGAAAGTGATTTAATTTAGCTGTGGGTTGGAAAGTAGCCAGAAATGCATTCCTACTTCGTTCGTATCAGGAAAGATAAAAGTACCAAGATGGGTACCTAATTAATATTCAATGCATCTGAAAAATTGATATGCGATATTGTATTCAGAGAATTCATGGTGAGTAGGGAGAATATCTGAGGTAAATAGCATTCAGGATAGGGGAAACTTCTGGAACTGCTGGTTATTCGGCCACACACTTGGTTGTTACTGAAATAAATGCTATGATGCCTCCATCAATGCTTCATGACAAATAAGAATACTATATTCTGCTTCGTCAGCATTCACTAGCTGATGAAGAATCTTCCATTTGCTGAGGTAGCAGAATGGAATTGTATTTGCCCCTTTTTAAAAAAAAAAATCTGCATATTTCTGCATCTCTTTGCTCCTGAATATTATTGCAGCCTCACACGGATCCTGCAGATAAATAAAGGGAGGTGCAGATAAATAAAGGGAGGCTGAGGGAACAAATAATGGCCACATTTTGTCCTTGTTTCATTTGATTGATCAGATAACCATCCAATATGTGATGTACCAGTCTGTAAAATCAATCCCCTCTCAATCAATTCAATTACAGCAGTAACTAGACACTGTATTAAAGATGGCTGATTTGAGTCAGCCCTGCTGTATATAAATCCAACAAACTTTGATACCCTTCATCAAAGTGTTCTCGCTACCTATATTTCAAGCATGTAATTCCTCACTCCAAATAAATTTCCAGAGACCTCTGTTAAATAGTCATTGATGTCTTTCAGTCTGGAAAGGTTATAAAACATTTTCTAAACTTCTGCAGCTTCACCCATCCACACAGTATTGAGACAGCCATAGATCTGCAGTCCTCTTTTGCCTTGGCTATATCGCCATTAAATCATTGGATAAAAATGAAAATCAAAAGAAAACGGCAAGGCAAAAATCATGGATCACTATCAAGAAAATTGAGGTTTACCTCAAGCTTGCCCTGAGAAAGCAACTGGATGATCCACCAGAATTTGGGGGAAATATATTGGGGCTATATGGTGTTATAATACCCAGGGAAAACCAAGCAAGGGATTCCATAATAGAAACTTCCTATCCACTGTCAGGGATAATGTTATGCCTTGGGGATGATTTGCCACTTTAGGATCTGAACAACTTTATCTCCTTAAAGGAAACACTGTTGGAACTGGTTCAGTTCCAAGTGGGGAGAAAGACACTGGAAATATGGAGGCTGACTGGAAAGATGGTTTAATGGTGAAGCAGAACCACCAAGCATATATGATTCTGGTTAGTTGACCATAGGCAGTGGAGAGTGGGGGTTATTTATACCGTCTCTTGGATCTTGCCCTTGAGTTTCCTGTTCCTGTGGCAAGAGCCTGTATTCTATTGGTTGCTGTAGGGGTCATAGCTAACTTTTTAGGTTGTCTGAGTTAAGTTTGATTGAAGCTTGGACTCTCTGAGATGATGTAATGAGAAGGCTTGTGTCCTGAAAGGGTGTTGGGCCATTCCTATTGTGATTTAATGGCTTTCCTGGTTTGGATCTTGAATGAGTGCTGATCTTACCATTCTACCTAATTCTGCCAAAGGTTCAAAATATCCTGTCTTGAATGGATTACCAAATCTGCATTTCTAAAAGCTGGCCTCAATTTAGTATCTGCTTGGGGGCAGGGAACTGTGACTCTGAGTTTCTGAGTTTCCTTAAGATTTCTATATCTCTTTTAGGGGAAATATAATATTCTGCATTTTTAATATTTCCTAAAATATATCATCCTTCTAGGAAGGGTGGGTTCTAACTTTCTATGACACCAAGAAGAAATTCAGAAGTTGGGAATAGCCAAGTCAGAACTCAGAACCAAACCCTACAAAAATATTGTGTCAGTTCCTGAACAGTTATTATTATTTTTAGTCACACAGTCAGCTAGATGTTTAGATTGGATTAGGCCTAAGGACCCGGGATAAGCAGATGTTGTTTAATAATATTAAAGTTATCATCTCAGGATGTAAGCTATTCCAAGTAAAACTGTCTTTTGCAATTTACTGATAGTGATTTTGTCAGTGCCTATGCTCTTCAAGTGGTGTTCCAGATGTTTTGAAATTGCATCCAAGGCACCCATTACTATTGGTAATAGTAATAGTAATACTTTGCTTTCTTTTGCCACAGTTCTTCCATTTGTATTCGCAGGTCTTTATATTTTGGGATTTTCTCCAGTTCTTTTCCTTGTGTTCTGCTGTCTGCAGGTATTGTGATGTCTTTGCAAGACTTTTTTGTCTTTATTGACAATTGTTAAGTCTTGCATGTTATGTGGCAGGTGCCTGTCTTTTTGAATTCTAAAGCGCTGGAGTATTTTAGCTTTTTCATTTTCTATTACTTTGTCTGTTTCGTGGTCCCACCCAGTTCTTGTTTGTAGGCAAATCTGTATGATCTTACAGCAGCTAACTGGGTGCTCCACTTATTACTATTATTATTTGCTGCTTTTGTTAGATTTTCATGTTCTCTATCTGACTATATATCTATCATCTATCTCATCAACTCAAGGCTACTATATACTTAATCTAATGCTGTCACCTTCTGTTTTTCCCATAGCAACACCACTGTGAAGTGGGTTGGACTAAGAGAATATGACTAGCTGAAAGTCATTCCCTGCCGTAGTCTACTAGTTTGTAGATCAGTACCACCATTATGCCAAACTGGTTCAAATTGGTTTATTCTAGAAAATGTAAGTTGAAGCAGATCTCCATGGAATAGTGGACCAAAATTCTTATGTAGAATATAAGAAACTGCACACCAGTTTCAAGAAGCGTCTGCTACACAAATGGAAATATCTATGCTCCCTTTGTATAGCAGTAGGAATCATAAAACTCTGATAATGTTCTCCAGCAAAGATAGGCAAAAACTCCAAAAGGAGCAAATATTATTAAATTAAAGGTCTACAAACAGTTGTTCGTGGATCCCATATTAGAGATAGCTGAAAATTCTCCATAGAAAATGCATACATTGGTGACAGGTTTAAGCCAAAAACCAGTTGGTTCACATTCAGTTTTAATGATTAATGATCATTAATGATCAAATTAATGATAAGGTGTTTTGTTCTTGAAGTATGACAGTCTGCTATAATCCATCAATTGATTGGCTGTGCAGATTCAGACTGCAAATAGAAAACACCTTTTTTAAAGCATTCAGAGAAAATCAGATAATGTAGGATCAGATGTCCAAATTCATAAGGAGTTTATGTCACTCAGTGCCTTCTATTATAGCGGATTTACATTCCACTACCAATGCATTAAAATCGTTAAAATGGAATATGCACTATACTGTATTTGCATTTCAGTTTCAATTCTACAATATTAGCAAAACACAGAGGCAACAAAAAGTGTTTCAACATCAGCCCTATCTTGTTGGTTTTGCCCCACTGTCATCCTTTGTCCTGACTATTTTTGGGTTTGGTTTGGTTATCTTTCTTCTCAGGCTTTTCAATTTTGGCTTATTATTCCTTATTTCTTCTCTAGATTCTGTAGCCCTTTGGGGGTAATCAACATTATAGTCTGTATGAATGGAATAAAAAACCCCAAATGTAACTTCAGTATAAGCTCCTTACATACTGTTTTGAAAAGGATTTCTCAAAATAAACACTGTCCTAAAGTTTTAATATTGTTGTCTTGTAAAACAACTAAAAAAAATGTCATCTAATTTCAGACTATGTACTTCTGAACAAAAGACTCTGCTGGAGATTATCATTTAATCTGTGGTTGAACCCATATGGCAGATCTGTGAAGAAATTTGGCCTGATCCTGCTATCAGTATGGTAAGTGGTATTACACAACAATGTAAACTAATGTATTGACCAAAACTGTGATTAAAATTCTGTGCATTATCAGATCTGAGTACTTTGGCTGTGAGGGGAAGTACTGTTAAGTAGCCATCTGTAGAATTGTAATTATGTGAATGCATTCTGAACCGAGAAAATTTTTTAGCTGTAAAACAGATGCTTGCAGTGTGTGTGTGTGTGTGTGTGTGTGTGTGTGTGTGTGTGTGTGTGTTTACAAGAAGATAACAAAGAATACAAAATAAAAGAGTGAGAGGAGGGAAGAGAAAAAGAAAGATAAAAGTGCAAAAGAAAAGTATAACTACAAAATTGTCTCTTTGTGGCTACAAAAATCTTTTTTCTATTATCTAGATTTTTTTCTAATTATCAAAACCACGAATCATGTTCAATTTTTTTTGTTTCAAGCAAAAAGTCTATAATAAATTTCCAGTCAGTTCTAAGCAGAGATATTATCTTTTCAGTAATCAAAAGAGTCAGTCTAACCATCTCTGAGTTCAATCATCTTCAATTTTAAATCAGGTAGGCCCAATCCTCTTCTTACCTCTCCATCTTGTAATATCTTATGTTTAACTTGTGTTTTTTTGCCCTGCCATACAAATATATATTATGGGGATGTGGTGGCTCAGTGGCTAAGACACTGAGCTAGTCAATCGAAAGATCAGCAGTTCAGCGGTTCGAATCCCTAGCACCGCGTAACAGGGTGAGCTCCCGTTACTTGTCCCAGCTTCTGCGAACCTAGCAGTTCAAAAGCACATAAAAAATGCAAGTAGAAAAATAGGGACCACCTTTGGTGGGAAGGTAACAGTGTTCCATGCGCCTTTGGCGTTTAGTCATGCCGGCCACATGACCACAGAGACGTCTTCGGACAGCGCTGGCTCTTCGGCTTTGAAACACAGATGAGCACCGCTCCCTAGAGTCAGGAATGACTAGCATATATGTGCGAGCGGAACCTTTACCTTTACTTTACAAATATATGTGCAGTATATCTTTCTGCTATTGTTTAAATGGTCCATCATTTGTGAAATCCTGTTTCAGACAATTCAGATATTGTCTGAAACAAAGATAACATTCTCGTTAAAACATCCATATTAATCACAGAAATTTTCCCCAAGAATGATAATAGTACTTTGATGATAATAATAATAATAATTAATAAATAATAATAATAATAATAATAATAATAATAATAATAATAATAATAATAATAAAAAAAAACTTTATTGTCATTGTATGTGTATACACAGTATACCCATACAACGAAATTCACTTAACACCCAAAGACCAGGTCCAACACACATAACAATCCCCAAACACACCCCCACCCACCACAAATTCCCCACCCGTAAACCACCCAAACATCCACACAGACCAAGTAATCTTAATGTATCTTTTTTTACTTCATTCCACATCTTAACATAATTATTTTGAAACAGCACACGGTTCAAATATTTTACCTTCTTCTCAACCTAAAAAACCATTTTATTCATCAATTATTAAGCCACTCGGGTTCAACATATAGGGGAGATAGGTGGCATAAAAATGTAATAGATAGATAGATAGATAATATTTAATAAATAAATAAATGTTTGATCTTGTATTTTCATATTTTTGTTATCATCTTTGTCTTTTGTTTATTAATCTTAAAACCTGCTAATGTACTAAATTCTTTTCATTTACACATTATTCATTCAATTCTCTTTAAAGGATCTTCCAGAACAAACACCAAATCATCTACAAAAGCTCTTAATTTATGTGTCACTTTTTAAAATCTTTACACCCACAATCTTCTGGTCTTGCCTTATGTTTCTTATCAGCATTTCAAGATCTAAAATAAACAAGAGAGAAGACAATGGACAGTTCATCCTCAAGCTCTTATACCACAAACGTGATAGTCCATTTGGCCCAGGCATCTTTCTTGGTTTATCTTTTTTTGTGGTTTCTGAAAATTTCCTTATTGTAATAAGTTCCTTCAGTTATAAGTTGCCTTTGTTATTCTGTAATCCTTGGTAAATTTTGTTTTCTTACATACTGCATTAATTTCTATTTTCCAATGGATTGTTTGTTTGTTTGTTTGTTTGTTTGTTTGTTTGTTTGTTTGTTTGTTTATACACATTTCTAAACCACCCATCTCCCTCAAAGATGGATTCTGGGTGGTGCACAATATAATATAACCAATAAATAAAGCAATATATAAAAAGTAACATTAAAAATTAAATTAGGGTTAACATTTTATAAATTATGGAATAATGACAAACATCAAAAGGGGAAAAACCCTAAAATGGCCATTTAATATCAGATCATTAAGGTGGGGGCCCTCACTAGTCAGCCCAACGGTGTCCTGGTCTTCTGTGCCTGCCATACAAGGCCACAGAGCCAAATTTTAAGACCTTTGCAGAAGGCCAAAAGACTGGGGGTTTTCTTCACCTCTGGAGGCAGGATGTTCTGCAAAGCAGAGGTAACAGCAGAAAAGTTTCTCTTCCTAGACCTATATTATGTCCTTCATGCAAATTAGAATACTACTGATATTTTTTTGGGTATAACCATGTTATCCATTAATATAGTATCTCCCTCTTGTAATTTCAATATTGGTTTCTTTTTTCTTTCTTTTCACAATTTACAGTATATGCCAACCAAGAATTTCCCAAGAATTCACATGGGATCACTGTTGCTGAAAAATCTTAATTTATTGAGAGATGCTTGTATATGATAAATGTTTTAATGATTCTTCTTTCCATTTTATCCAAAATATTTTGTATTTTCTCTTCTTCTTAAAATCAGAATTATGTTGATCAGGTAACTTTTAATAAAGACTTTACTTGCATCCCAAACCATTATTATATTCATGCCTTTATTTAAATTAATTTTTAAAAAACTCTTAATTTGTTTTTACAGTCTTCAACAATTGCTTCTTTCCATGGCAATGTTTCATTTAATCTGTATCTAAAATATCTAGATTTCCTTTCACTCCCTAGATTTCCTTCACAATAAACTGAAAAAGTCTTTGGTAAAATCTCTATTTTACTATACTATATTATAGTATACTATACTAGTATACTATTGCCACAAAGGTCTGGTCTCTTTGACTAGCTTACTTCAAATTTATGCCAAAGTACTTGTCTCAAGAATGAAAATAGTAAAAAGGAAAAAAAAAGGAAATTAACTGTTCCTCTTTATCTCTTTTTTAAAGTTTCTTAAATCTTGTTTTTGTTAATTTTTTTGCAAAAAATATTTGAATCTTTAAATCCTTAAAGGCTCTTATTTATTTGTGTAATCTGAAAAAGTTTGAGGGTTATTTCACAATCTCTCTTGATACAGGAAGATTTCAGTTCTTCAATCAGCATTGCTGGCCATAACAATAACAAAACAACAGAATTGGAAGGGACCTTGGAGGTCTTCTAGTCCAACCCCCTGCTCATGTCTCTCCATTCCTTTTTTTAAAAATAAATTTTATTAAATTTTCCAAGTTAAAATCAACATAAGACAAAAACATCGATTGTACATAACAACAAAAACCATACATTCCCCTCTCTCCCTCCCCCATTCATAATACTAGACATACAAACACATCCATCCCGGCAGATAATATTCCTGCCCTCATTAATAAATAATTGTGCCCACAACACAGAATAAAATAAATAATCCCCAAATATGGTTTTAATAAAAGGATTGAGATGAAGTGAGGGCCTAGGTCAATATGAGGAGAGATATACTTATCTAGATTGAAGATAATTGTTTGAAAACCATGTCTCTCCATTCCTATGGAGATACCAATTTGCCAGAATTCCTCACTGAAAGCTAGAGATGCTTGAATTCTGTTCTTGATCATATTTAATCATTCTTATTTTATTGAATTTTGTGCTCTTGTTGGAAATTTTGTTATGAAACTATTTATATGGTACATATGAATCACAGAATTGATCAGTGTGTGTCTCCAGTTGAATTTAATGAGGACGTCATTTATGATGTGGCATTTCATCTACACGCTTATTAAAAGGATGTGATTCTTTTTTAACAAAAATTGTAGGTAGGCTTCCTGGGAATTAGTTATCTGTATCTTTTAAATGTTAGTGTCTCATCTTGGCTATATTCTCCTTTATGGTTATGTTTAAAAAGCTAAGGTGGCCATAATTTCTATTTACAGTTAGATGCTGAGCAAGCAGAATTACATTTTCAATTATTCATAATTATGACTGGAATATTCCCTGAAATATAATGGCATTAATTAAATTTATACCCAGCTAGAGTTATTTGAATTCCCATTTCAAACGATTATTTCTGCTGCAGGAAATAATGCACAAAATTTAAAAATTAGTATTAGAAAAATTACCTGTGGTTAATTTCCAGTTTAGTTTCTACCCAACATATTCCTGTCAAAGCCAGCATCAAGATCAGAGCAAAGTCGTATCCCACTCAATGCATTTATTTATTAGACATTAGCCAACAACAAAACTGTTAACTGGTAAAATAGATAAAATAAGGCAGAGAAAAGCATGAAGAATAAGCAACCATTATCTTTATGTCTGTCTGTTTTAAAGGGCCACTGGAAAGTATATTGTAGGCAATTAGCAGAGACATTTCCAAAGAGGAATTTTGAGTTATTCCAGCCTTAACCTCTTTATGTATGCAGCAGGATTTAGATGGAAAGTAAGGGTGATCTCTCCTCTATTTGGCATTGTGAGGGATGCATTTTTGGAATGAGATGATATATCTAACATTTAGTGATAAAGTACTCACGGCGGAAAGCAGTAAGTTGCTCCCTGCTTTTGACATGAGAACAGACTGTTTGAGGAGGACTGGACCTTCATTTATAGAGGCTAGATGACCATCTGCTAGGAAAGCTACAGCAATGGCTTTCTGTACTGGGATGGACTACATGACCTCCAGGAAGCGTGGTGGTACAGTGGTTAGAATGTAGTATTGCAACCCTGAATGCCTCAGGGTTGACTCAGCCTTCCATCCTTCCTTTTTTGGTAAAATGAGGATCCAGATTTTTGGGAGCAATATTCTGACTTTGTAAGCCTCTTAGAGAGGGCTGTTAAGAACTATAAAGTGGTATATAAGTCTAAGTGGATGGAAGTGAATGGATAGTTATTTCCAACCCTTATACTTTATGGTTTTATATAATGTTATACTATAAATTTATTTTATTTATTTTATTAGTCGTATTTCTATGCCGCCCACTCTCTGAGGACTCTGGGCAGTTTACACCAAAGACAGTATACTAAATAGCATATTGCCCCCAACAATCTGGGTCCTCATTTTACCCACCTCCGAAGGATGGAAGGCTGAGTCAACCTTGAGCTGGTGAGATTTGATCCGCTGATCTGCTGAACTAGCAGTCAGCTGAAGTAGCTGCAGTACAGCACTCTAACCACTGCGCCACCTTGGCTCTTAAATAGGAATTTTGTAAATATACAAACCCCCTTGCCACCACATCTTCACTGTAATTTCCATAAATGTGAAATCTTCCACCATGTCAGTGATATGGATATTTTTTTTAAAAGGTAAGAAGAAAAATAAAATCTTTATGGGTACATTTTTGTATGACTAAAGTGCTTATCCATTATATATAATAGAAAAAGGTAACATTTTGTTGAATAACAAAATAAACTGAGGGAACATTAAATTTGTTAATGCAATGAGTCTGAAACATGGAAAAGGGGGTTGTTTTTGTTTTTGGGAGACAAGAAAATAGAAATGAATTTTTCACATCAGTAGTTGTCTGTATGAAATCTCTTTTTTTTTTCCAAATATCTGATGATGCAACAGACTTGCATTTGAGTTTTAGGGTTTTGAGTCTACCCCTTTAACCTGCTGTGTGTTCAAAAGCTGTCATTGTGAATCTGGAGATGACCATCAGTTATGAAACTGGTGGGTCTTCAGCCCTCAACAGAAGCAATGATGCCCTGTGGCAGTGGGATTTTAGTGGGATGATTGTCTGGGGAAGGCCTGACATGCAAAACTCATCTTGCAATTAGAAAGATACTACAAGGTGATACGACCATAGAAAATATTTTGTGTGAATGTGCCCTCATGTGTTGAGAACTGGTATTTAATTTAACAAAGCCAATTATTGGAAACATGGCCTTAATGCGGAGTGGAAAATAGCTTCCTTTTGTGAGTCTGTGTTCATATCTATCTATCTGTCTGTCTCTTATCTCTATGTATTTGCCTTGATGGAACAAACATACTCTATTTAGTTTCTCAAAGTAGCTTTGAATGTTTCTCTGAATATACCTGTCACTACCTCAAGGAAGCATTCTGTCATTTATTTGGTGGGTACGGGTGAAATGCTAACTCTTTCAAATATTATTTGGGGGAAGAGAACATTTCCCAGATAGTCCCATATTTCCCACATTGAATCCTGCAACAAGGTTAGTCAATCAGTCCTTCCTTCCTTCCTCCCTTCCTTCCTTCCTTCCTTCCTTCCTTCCTTCCTTCCTTCCTTCCTTCCTTCCTTCCTTTCTCCCTATATTGCAACCCTCCCATACAGAGTTCCCCAAAGTTACCAGTATTGACCCCCAAGAGGCAATGAGACTACATGTCATTCTTGACTTATAACTACAGTTGGGACTGGAACTTCCATCACTAAGTAATGCAGTTGTTAAATAAGTTGTGCCTAATTTTGTGACCTTTTTGCCACAGCCATTAATAGTCATTAAGACAACCCAGCTTTCCCCATTGTCTTTGCTGGTCAGAAGCCCCATGGAATGGTCACAAATGGCAACCATGTGACCCTGGGACGGTGCACCTGTCATAAAAACATGCTGGTTGCCAAATGCCTGAATTTTGATTATGTAACCATGGGGATGCTGCGGCACTTGTAATGTGTGAGTACCTGTTTTGCCCCAGCTACGAACCCCAAAGAATGCAGCACGCACAAAGTCCGTTCAAACCTTAGTTTACTGAATAAACCAGTCTTTTACAACAACGGCTGTTAATTAATTGCTTTAACAGCTGCCAAGAATTCAAAGAATAATAACTAAAAACTTACTATGGTTGGCAGAATGCCCAGAAGCAATTTGCAGGAAGCTGACAAGATAAGCAAGACAAGACAGGAAGGTATGTGAACTAAGTTGTTCCCTGCAAATTGCTTCAGTCGGCATTCCTCCTTAAATAGGCTAAGGGAGTGGCCAATTAGCCCCAAGCCTTACTCTTGAGGAGACCTCCTCCTGAGGAGCCACTCCTGCCTTTTGGCAGCTCTGCGCGCCCGTGCATCGAGAAGAGGCTCCTCCTCTTCATCCTCTTAACTTAAGGGAGCTTCTGGAGGTTCTGAAGGCCCTGGCTGAATCCCCACCTCTGGCACCACACCAGCCTCCTCGCTGTCGGAATCAGCTACTAGCTGCACAGACCGCGTACAGGCCACAACAGTACCTAGGTCACTTTTTTCAGTGCTGTTGTTGTTCAGTTGTTAAATGAATTGTTGTAAATTGAGGACTACATGTATCCAAGGGGTTGATGTTATTATTATTATAAGAAACATAGTAGCACAGTGGTTAGAATGCAGTATTGCAGGCTAATTCTGCTGACTGCTAACTGCCTGCAATTTGGCAGATCGAATCTCACCAAATCTCAGCCTTCCCTCTTTCTGAGGTGGGTAAAATGAGGACCCAGTTTGTTGGGGGCAATATACTGACTCTGTGAACCGCTTAGAGAGGACTGTAAAAGCACTGTGAAGCAGTACATAAGTCTAAGTGCTATTGCTATTATTACTGTTTGTAGTACTTAATTTTTTAATTTAATTTTTAATTTTGTTTGTAATATTAATCAAAGTAGTATTTATTAAATTATTTTTATATCCTGAATGTTTGTGGGGGGTCAAGCTGAAATTCATTAAGGGGTCCATGAGCTGAAGCATTTGGGCACCTCTGCAGTAGAAGAAGGTTAGACATAGCCAAAGATAGCACATAACACAAGATTTTGTGCACCACTTCCCAGCAGCAAGCCTTAGGAACAAGACAGCTGTGATGCCCACTGGGCATCCTAAGAATGCATCTTAAAGAAAAAGGTTTGCACCACAGTAGAAAGTCAAAGGTGAAGCGATCCCTCGAAGTCTCCTTGATCCCCGATGAGTCTTCTTGACACTAAGATAGATATTTGCCATTACCTTCATCTGAGCATTTTTTCTCCAAGTTCCCAATTTAGCCTATAGATCTGGAATTTGCTAGTCGTCTCCCATCTGAGCACTAGCTTGGTCTGTCTGACCATGTTTAGCGTTTTGGAGATCAGTTAAGGTTGATGGTGTTGCCAGTTGCTATAAGTCCGTGATGGCGAACCTATGGCACGGGTGCCACAGGTGGCACACGGAGCCATATCTGTGGGCATGCGAGCATTGCCCTAGCTCAGCTCCAGAGCGCATCGGCCAGCTGATTTTGGGGCCTTCTAGGCCCACCAGAAGTCAGGAAACAGGCCGTTTCCAGCCTCCGGAGGGGTGGGGAAGGCAGTTTTTGCCCTCCCCAGACTCCAAGAAAGCCTCTGGACCCTTGGAAGAGCGAAAAACAGGTCTACCGGGCCCACTGGACCATCACATACCAAAAGCGGAGGTTGCACTAGCGGATCATGTGTGCATGCTCAGGGGGCGGGGCGCATTGAATTATGGGTGTGGGCACGCACGCGCGCAACCCCTCTGTGCTCCCCCGCTTTTGGCATGCGACAGCAAAAAGGTTAGCCATCACTGCTATAAGTGTAGTATGGTGAAAAAAAAATAGAAAACCTTCAAACTACCCATAAATGAAAATGAAATAAATAGCTATTTTCTCTTCCTTTCCCTGCCTGTTGTTACTTTCCTGTTGTTTTTATTTTTAAAAACACCATTAGAAAATATTTCCCTATTTTCAAAGGAGAAAAATCTGTTTGCAGACTAAAGAGCCATGTTTTTCCTATTTCGCTCAAGTGACCTCGCAACTCACCATTTCACCCCTTCTCCCTATGAGGCAGTCCTTGGCTGATTTACACAGCTTTATTATCTCTTCCACAAAACACCCCTCTGTGGCAAAACACAGAGGAGAGAGAAGCCACTCAAAGTGATGCCTTCATTATATCAAAAACCTTTTTAGACATCTACAGCAAGGTTTATCAGAAAGGAAAAGCTTCAGGACATCGTTAATTGCCAGATGAACCACTATCGGATTTTACCTGCTTATAGTAAATACAATTTCTGATGAATAAAATCCATCCCAAGCAGTAGAGACAATACAAAAATCTAAGCTACTACAAAATGAATATGGGAGTTGTCTGTGTATTTTTTTAAGACCGCCCAATGTTTGCCTCATTTACTTCTTGTGATGACAGTATTTCACTGTGTATGTTTCAGTGTATAATTGTTCTGCAATTCTGACTATTGCTATATAATTTACAGTCATTTTCTGGCCATCAATTGCTAAACTAGACAGAAGAAATGAAGAAAAGCTAGCATAAAACAAGGTGATACACAGTATTTGTGTGGAACCTGTAAGCTTGGATCAATTCTGGAGTTCAGCTGTAAGTGGAGTCCTTGGTGCTCTCTGAGCTTGACTGGTTTTTTTGCAGATATTTCATTATTTATTTATTTATGTATTGGTTCGATTTATATGCCGCCCTTCTCCGGAGACTCAGGGCGGCTTACAATGCGTTAAGCAATAGCCTTCATACTTTTGTATATACCTGCTTAGTAGGGCTTTCGCCCCTCCCCCAAGCGGTGTTCTTTTTTATACAAAACTTATTGCCCCCACAATCCGGGTCCTCATTTTACCTACCTCAGAAGGATGGAAGGCTGAGTCAACCTTGAGCCTGGTGAGAGTTGAACTTGCAGTAATTGCAGGCAGCTGGTGCTATTTAACAGCACTTTAGTCTGCTGTGCCACCAAGTCTCTTTACCCAACTAGATAACATCATCAGTGCTAGAAGGGAATGGGGCAGTGGTGGGTTGCCCCGGGTTCACACCGGTTCTATAGAACCGGTAGTAAAACCGGCGGGAGGCTCCACCCACCGACCTCAACATCATCAAAATGCTTCTGTGCATGTGCAGAAGAGCACGCATGTGTGCTTGCTTCGCTCACACACACATGTGGCCCTGCTGCGAACCAGTAGTAAAGGTAAGTAGAACCCACCCCTGGAATGGGGCAATCCCCATCTAGCACTGATGATGCTTCCTAGCTAGGTAATAAAATGTCTGCAAGAAAACAACCAACTTCAGGGAGCACCAAGGAGCCCACAGTTCAACCCTGAATTAAAATGTCAACTGTACATGCTTATTTCTCACCCCAGCCAGTGTATGATTGTAGTTTTCAAAATTTCTTTTTTGAAAAATAAAATAGATCCCACAAACCTTAGACCGATTTATCTTATTTCTAAACGGATTCTAGCTGCTGAAATCACCCTTTGGAGTCTTAGGGATTTTCATAGGATTTCTGACTGTCTTTATTTCCATTTTACCCTGTACGAGTCAATGAACCCCATCAACAGAGTCGGGGGCAGCCGCCACTCTTGTATCCTTTAGCACAACAATATGGAGTGTTTTCAAAAGTGATTCCTTTGATAGCGCTGCCATATTGCTGCATTGTTTCTGCTGAGCAGAAGAGAAACTTTGGAGCCTGTCCTGGTAAATCAGCAAACACACATTCAGGACAAAAGAGAATGGGAAAAAATGATAGACAAAAATAAGAAGAGACAGTAGCAGTTTGCAGTGGGTTTGTCAAAAGGGATCGATTGAGTCCACAAAAAGACGAATGAACCATTTGAACGGAACACCAGAAGGATAAAAGCACAAATCAACCAAAGTCTCCCGGAAGATTGATTGAGAGCCAGTGAAAACAAACAATAACTTATAGAAGTTGTATTACAGCCCTCTGACTGGCTCTTTTTTTTTTTTTTTCCTTCTTTCAGAATGCTTTGCACTTGCAGTCATTGTATTCAAGAGGAGGGAAAATCAGTCTCGTGCTGCCTTTGTAGACAGTTAGTTTTGAACGTTAGCTTTGATGCACAATTGCATGCCTTCTTTTAGAAGTGCTATCACAGGCGAGCAAAACAAATGATAAACGAATAAGTGACGTGATAGCCAAATGATTTCGAAATGAATTTGGGTGCAAGGATGGGCAGATGTTGGGTCATCTACGTTCCTTCTGCACATTTTCCAAACTGCAGACTTGTGTCCATTGCAGCAATTTATACATTGTATAGACTACAATTTTATTTTATATACCTCCGCCTATAGCTGTGATGGTATCGTTACCCATCTGTTGTATTCCAGTTCCTGATGGTTCTTCCAAAATACTGGAAAGGAATCTAGTAGAAGTGGAATTGGGCATTTTATACAAGCAGAGAGAGCTTAAGGGCTCGTGTCAATGCCAGAGCACACGGGTGAAGAGCTCAGAAAATAAAAAGGAGAGCATAAAGCGAGAACGGCTCTTATTCCTTTTGCCAGAGAGATGGGGAAATTGCATCCTCTATAGCCAACTAGGAAATGAGTTTCTCAGGCAGTGACTGTCTCGGCTTTAATATCCAAATGTAAACAAATAAAAATGCAGGCTAGGACTGCTCTAATCAGAAAGTGCCAAGAAAATGGACTACAATTTCCATTCATAAAGGTTGTTAAAGATAGAAACATGGTTAGATATCCTTTGAGATCTTAAAATAGCTATTTCTCACCATCTGTGTGTTGGTTTGAAAGCAAAAAAAAAAAAAAGCTTCAGAACTTATGGACATAAGCATGGAACATCAAACCTTACTCTTTGCTATACACTCTGCTAAAGTCCCGATATATTATGTCTATAGCTTTCCCACAATCTATTAAGGAAGTTAACGAACCAATTAAAACAAAAATTGGCAATATTTGTTCTTCACCCACTCATACTTTCTGACAATAAATACTTGTTTCCAAGGAACTTTTTATGACCTTCTCTAGAATCTTCCCAGATATTAATGTTAAGCTTATTGATCAGTAGCTTGCTGAAGGTTTTTCTTCCCCTCCCTTTTTTTTTTAAGATACTTTCTTCAGTATTCTAGGATGCCACATGAAGTGGCCCCTGACCAGTTCAATTCACTCAAAGTAAACAAACTTTCCTTGGTGATTTCTTCCAAATTTGTTTTTAACGGGATCTTTAAACAGTATTGGAAGAATTAAACAGAATACAAAAAGTACAACAAAATACTAAAGAAAATTAACAAATATTTTTTTAGAAAATCTATCTAAAACAGGGGTGTTAAACTCAAGGCCCGGGGACCGGATCTGGCCAGTGGGGTACTTAGATCTGACTGGCGGGGCTGCCCTGGAAACAGTGAAGGACTGGCCTGTGGTGCTTCTGCCAGTGAAAACGGAGCTTGTATGCGGCCCTTCCGAGCTCCATTTTCACTGGCAGAGGGTTGCAGGAGGCCGTGGCAGTAGAAAATGGAGCTTGGGAGGCCATTTTCGCTGGAAGAGTGTTCGGGCCACCACAGGTGCCCCCAATATAAGTGATGTCGAGCTGGCCATGCCCACCCTGGCCATAACCACCCCGGCCCCCCAGGTCAAACACAACCATGATGTGGCCCTCAATGAAATTGAGTTTGACACCCCTGATCTAGAACCAAGAAACAGAAGAAAAAGTCTCCTCCCTTCCCCCACCCCCATGAAGAAAATACCAATACTGAAATGTGATGTTTGATCACTCTCAAGCCTGTCCTTTCATACTGCTCTTCGCAATTTTCTGGTGGGATATATTACCTCTCATTGGAGAAGAATGAACCAAAAACAGGAGTTAAATAGCTCTGCCTCTTCTTTCTTACCTGTTAGCATTTTCTGTTCTTCACCTGTTGCTTAGTATAGTGTTTCCTTTTTCTTTTATTTAAAATACGTCCTTTTTTCTTAAATATGTCTGAAGAACATATTTTCTTTAAAATGTCTAAAAAAAGCTCTTTATGTTATTCTTAGCATCCTTCTCTAGCTTCAGTCCATTCTGAACTTTTCGTTTCCCAATACCATTTTCCACAGTACCAGGCTACCTGTTGGCATTCTTCCTTTGTGCCCTTTTTCATTTTGTTTTTTTGTTTTGTTTTGTTTTCAGAACTTCACTGATCTATTTGTGTAGCTATATTGGGTTGTCGTTTTTTTTCTTTGCTTTTCTCCTTGGGTTCCAGTTGTTCTTTTAATATCTCCTTCTTTAGGAATTCTCATCCATCTTGAGCTCCTTATCCTTTTAGCTACTCCTACCAAGGGACTCTATTTATCATTGCTTTGAGTTTATTAAAATCTTTCCTGAGATTCAAGACTTGTGTTTGACTGTTTTAGTGCCTCTTAAAATCATGAACTCTAGCATTTTATCAGAACTTTCCCTTAATATTCCTGCTTCTCCTCCTTCTCGACCAAGATGTTCCCACTGATGAATGTCAACTCAAGAATAGTTGATCCTCCTTGGACTTTATTCCACTTATGAAGAAGGCGGCTGTCAGCATGACAGCTTGTTGTGGCCCCGCCCTCTGAGCCTATCCCATCGGAGGAAGAAAGCTCCGAGCATGAGGAAGAGGAGTCAGCCAGGCCTCCCTCTCCAGGCCCCTCCCCTCTGGCACTGTCTCAGGAGCCGGCCGAGGGAGAGGAGATTAGCCGGGAAACAGGTGTCTCAGATGAGAGTGAAGGAGAGACGTCATTCCTGGACGCACGCCACCGAAGGCATGATAAATGATTGCAGCAGCTCAGGAGGCGTGCTAGGGATTAGAACTGAGTCACTGGACCACACCCCAGAGACTATATAATAGAGGGTGGTGGCCAGTGATCCCTGTGACGAACAAAAATAAACCTTGGATAGTCACTAGAGCATCGTCCGAAACTGCTGAGAGGAATATTATTTCAGTCGGACTCTTGTACGCTGAGTATATTATCTTTCTGTTTCTGTGGAAATAAAAGCACTTGGCAGACGGTGTGTATATCGCTGCCAAGTTGGAGATAAAGACCTGGGTGTGTGCCAAGTGCTTCCTTAACCCTCGGCTGGCTGTGTTTGTGTGTGTGTGTGTGGACGGGGACAGATCATCGCTCAAGAACTTCATGGAGAAAATGCCTGCTTTATCTTTCAATCACTATCTATGACTTCTTGCATGTTTTAATGATCTGTAATTTCTTTTTGGAAGGCATTATCTGCATTTACTCCTTGGTTATGATTTGATTTGTCCTTCCTCTTCTTTTAACCCAGATGCTTTCCACAGCATTGCAAGGTAGCGTTTGAGGTTCTTTTCTTTTTTTTTCTGGATTTCTGAGCTGGAATGATTTTTTTTTTTTAATGGACAGGGCAATCCTGTTTTCTTTCTGCTTTTTTTTTTAATCAAAAAGTCACCTTCAGTTGATATAATCTGGTAAAAGCTAGTCATTCTATTAGATTTCTTTGGTTCTTACATTAGTCAAGCACAAACTCTTGACTTTGAGGGAAAAAGGTTAATGGCAGTTCCTCATAGTTTCAATTAGTAAGTACTTAGGATATGACCTTCTCACCTCTCATACCTCAAAATACAATTCATCAGCACATACGGCTTCTCTAGTCACTCTTCTCTCTTTTTTTCTTCTTGAACTCCTTACCTAATTCATTTTAGCTCTCCCTGTTGGCTTGGCCTCTGGAATCAGGCTGACTTATATCGTTCTTACAGTATCTGTTTACTCTGCAATTTGTTATCTGCACATTAAATCCATCAAGTTACTTTCATAACTTCAAGCCAAGGTCAGGACATCTAAAGGAAAAATATACTAAGAAATAATATCCAGAGAAGCAAATCAAGTCAAATGTCAGGGATTTTTGTAGATAAGAGTTTGATTAGTTAAGAATATTTTCTAATATTTTACCCTTAAGATGATGGTCTTCTCAAGGACCAGGTGGAGAGGGATCCTAGTGTACATCACAGTCTGCTGAGTGCAGGGCAAAGAAAGCAATTTGCTGCTAACACGGCATGGAAGGACCTGGAAATGCAAGTCCTCCTAGTTGTTCTCCTTATCTGAGTTGAGATAGGACCCCTTGACCCCTGATTTGAGATAGGCTTTGAGAAACTGTTAAAGAAATGTTATTTTCCTTGAGACATCACCAGTCCCATTTCTGTGGCTTCCCTGGTTTGCCACCAAAGTCTTTAAAGAACAGATTAGAGCAGTGAAAATCTTCTGCATTGTTCTCAAGTGAAAGATTACCATCAGGTTGATCATAATCTAGGATCTACATTACTACATCATAATCTAGCATCTACATTACTATGATCAAAATAAGTATGTTGGAAGGGAAATAAGAAAAGTTTTCCTAAGTGTCTGCTAAGGACTCTGTATGTCTCTGTGTGTAAATTATTGCAGAAACTCAATGAAGTAACCAAGGACAGCTGGCAAAACTGTGATGCCCTCTAATATTTGGAGTTCTGTCCAAGATGGATCTCCTTAACTCAATGCATGCACGTAACTTACTGAACCTTATTCATAATCTTAGTCACTAAGCTACAATGATTTCCTAAGGATGTAAGCAATATTCTAACCATAAAGTATCTTCCTCCAATAGAAAGTTTATGCCTAAAGATAGGACTTAAAGCTTAAAATGCAAACTGCCAACTGCCAGCAGTTTGATCCTGACTGGCTCAAGCCTTCCATCCTTCCAAGGTCGATAAAATGAGGACCCAGATTGTTGGGGGCAATATGTTGATATTACAGAGAGTGCTTTAATTGCTATTGCTATTATAGTCTAAAAAGAAAGAGAATTGGGGGTTGGGGAGCGATTTTACCATTCAATTCTCTTATGCATTGCAAACTTTTTGCTTTAGGGGTATATAAGAAATGATTTTTTTTTCCTGAATTAATGCTGAATTAATAAGATCCTGGCAAAATATGGGTGTTCTATTCTGCAGAAAAATATATGTTAAAAAAAAGTCAACTTGTAGTACAAAACTTTTATTTTTAAACCCGTTCCTATCATTTTTTTCCCCTGAGAATTTATTAGCTGGAAACTTGCTCACTCCATTCTTTCTTTAATTGTCTGCCAATGATTCTTCAACAGTCTTAAATATGATTTAAACTTAAATTACAATACAATTGTCCACAAAGAACAATAGAAGCAATACTCGGTAAAATGGGTGTGCACGTGTGTCTGTCCCCTCACACATTAGTATTGCAGGCAGGGAGTGAGATAACCTAAATAATTCAGTTCCTTTTCTTTTTCATAATAGTATATAGGTTGGCCATTAAAAAAAAAAAACCCTGAAAAACTCTAAAATTGATAGCTTCTGAAGCTGACTATTTATTCATGCAAACCTCCTAGGTAATTTCCCAAAATAGCAGTGCAGCATTGCGGCTGAGTCATTACACTGCAACCCCGTCAAATTGTTGGGTGACAGGACCGACTTTCCAAGCAAAGGAAGAAATATCTACGAAAAAAAAAAGTTCAAAACTACTCAGGGTAGATGATAAACACATCTGGGGAACAAGAGAGTCCAAACACATCGAAATGCCGATAACAAACATGTTCAAAGCTTCCACTTGAGGAAATACAAAGGCCTCACATGAACAGGGCCTTTCAAAAAAGGTTTGGTTTCCACCGTACTTCAAAGTGGGCAGCATTTCATAAGTGCGTGTAAAGCCTCACCCCCAAATATAATTTTATCATGGGCTTTTGGCAAGAGTCTAGCTTTCTAGATTTCTTCCATCCATGCCTCAACATGTTGGTCATCTCAGACACGTCAAGCACACCGAAAATGTTTCTAAAACATAGAGACCTTTCAGAGTATTTAAAGGCCAGCTCCCTTCTTCTGAACAGCCCTTCTTCTCCTTCTCCTCCTTCTCCTTCTCCTTCTCCTTCTCCTCCTTCTTCTTCTTTTTTCTTCTTCTTTGTCTGCCATATCTGTCATCAGACGTCGGCAATCATGTTAGCGATCCTATTTTTATCAGCAGCCACACGAAAAAGTGCTGCTGAGTTTTGTCCAAACCAGTCCCTTAGATTTTGAAGCCATGATGTTCTTCTTCTGCCTGGACCTCGTTTGCCTTCAATCTTTCCTTGAACAGCCCACCACATTACAAAAAGAAAACAAAGCTAAACGGAGAAGTATATTGTCTACATATCAGCCTTTCCTAATCTCGTGTCTTGATGAGGTAGACTTCTCCAAGACTTCCTAACTAATGTGGATTGCTAAGGATTTAAGGAATTGAAGACTAAAGATCTAGCCTCTCCTGTGTATTGTTTTGGGAAACTTCTGCAGTTCAATGCAAATTTCCAGGGCAAAACAGATCCATTTAAAATTTTGAGAAATGCCAGTTCAGAAACTGCATTTCTAAACACATCCCCCAGGCTATCTATGTTTTTCTCAAGAATGCAACATCTAACTTGGTATTTTAGAAGACAGTAAATCTGGGATTGATTTAATTTGTTGCAGTCGGAAGATGTAATTGCTCTAGCTCTGGCTCATTTCATCCATCTTAGTGGGGCGGGGGGGAGAGGGAGAAGAAGAGGGTCAGACAAGCATCTTTCCATATCTTGTCAAAGTGTCAGCCTGCAAAAACGTGCACGCTGCATACTAATGGCACACCGAGGAGCAGTTATACCATATCGGCTTTTCTCCATAAATGTCTTCTGTCTTGGAATTGCCTGTTTCAGGTCAGAATTTCATTGTATTGTCAGTGCTGTGCAAGCTGCGATAGAGCTGAAAATGTGCAATAGAATGATATTGGTCCACAGAGCATATCATATAAAGCATTGGGGAAATAAGTTTCTCAACTTTTTTGCATGCTTCAATACAGTCCTGTTCAGAAGAAATACTTTCTAGTATTTCAAGCATAAAAATACAAATGGAAACAACCAGAAGTTGTCTCCCACTACAGCAGATGATGACCTCTTTTCAAGTTGATAGCAGCTCTCCAGAGTCCAATAAAATGCCTTTTTTTGTATCACTTCCTTCCTGATACTTTAAATAGACATTCTGGGGATTCAGCCATGGATTTTCTGTGTGGCAAGTCTGGTGTTCCTTGTTAGTGGCGACTTGACCAATACAAAGGTTCTTCCAGTGGTGAAATCCAAATTTTTTTACTACCAGTTTTGCGGGTGTTGCTTCGTGGGCGTGGTGTTGCTTGGTGGGCATGGTTTGGTGGGCGTGGCAGGAGAAGGATACTGCAAAATCTCCATTCCCACCCCACTCCAGGGGAAGGATACTGCAAAATCCCCATTCCCACCCCACTCCTGGGGGAAGGATATTGCAAGATCTCCATTCCCACCCCACTTTGGAGCCAGCCAGAGGTGGTATTTGCCAGTTTTCCAAACTACTCAAAATTTCCGCTACTGGTTCTCCGAACTGCTTAAAATTTCCGTTACCGGTTCTCCAAAACCTGTCAGAACCTGCTGGATTTCACCCCTGTATCAGTGTAATGTAAAACAAATTCAGTTCACTATTGACTTCTGAGAACTGCATGGGTTTTTGGCAAGGTTTTTCATTGCCTGCTTTCTAGGGCTGAGAGAGACTGGACCATGGTCACCTAGTATAATGGGAAGAAGAAATAACCTTGAGGAACAGGAGGAAGAGTCACAATCAAGACACTAGGCAGGAAAAAGAAATCTGAGCGTCATGCAGAAATGTAACCTGAGAAAGTGTCTCATATAAGACCTTCTCTAATTATCACAAAGATAAAGGAAGGGGAGTGGTAACCATATTCAGACTTGCAAAAAAAATCTTTTACTGTAATCTTATAATAAAAGTATTATTCAAAGTTTTGGGTTTTTTGTCTGGTATATCTCAAAGAACTGATACCCAAATAGTCATAGCCAAATCAAGATTGGGACTTGGGATCTCCCAGGTCTTGCCAGATTTCTTAATCAATACACCAAACTGAGGAGAACTTAAAATATTATAGTCATGACATAAAGGTGTCCTATACAAGGAGAAAGCAAGAGTTATGTTAAGAGTATTGTCTATTTTTCCAAATAATGGGTTCAAAATCTAATATATTTGGAGTAAAATCTTTCACAGCACTTTAACAGCATAGAATGCTCTAGGTCTGTGATGGTGAACCTATGGCACGCGTGCCACCTGTCCCATATCAGTGGGCACGTGAACTCAGCTCTGGTGTGCATGTGCGCACCGGCCAGCTGATTTTCGGGCCTTCTGGGCCTACCAGAAGTAGGGAAACAGGCTGTTTCCTGCCTCCAGAGGGCCTGCGGGGGGGTGGGGAAGACTGTTTTAGCCCTCCCCAGACTCATAGAGAGGTTCTGGAGCCAGGTGAGAGAGAAAAATGGGCCTAACGGGCCATCGTGTGCCAGGAGCGGGGGCGGGGCGTGCATGCATGGAGGCGGGGCGCATAAAATTATTGGTGTGGGCATGCATGCGCACAACCCTCCGCCCCCCCGTCCTGGCATGCGATGGCAAAAAGGTTAGCCATCACTGCTCTAGATTGTGGTCTATGACCATAGCTTTAATTGAGATTTAGTATTTAAATGTTGGGTTTGAAGGAGAGAATCAAACCACATTTTTTGTTTCCCAGTCAGGATACAGGATGTTGTTTTTACAAAATGTGCCAAAAGAAAAAGATGACAAGTATTTGATAAAAAGTTTTGCTAAGTATCCACTTTAACATGTCTCTCGTTATCCCATATTGGTGTGGTTGGGTTGTCTTAAATCAAAAGATAATGTTTTAACTGCTCTGGTAGATAATTGAATCTACTTGGACTGTTCAAGGTTTCCACCACAAATAGCAAAAAAATAAAAATAAAAATTGAAATGCCAGCCTTGGCATTTTGTATGAAAAACAGCCAGTCACTTTCATTTGAGCAAGGAGTAACTTAATTCAGATGTATGTCAAGAGAGGAGTGGTAATTCAGGTCTTCTATCAAACTACTTTCCAAAATTGACAAAAATGTCAAGTAATAACTTCCATTTGCCATTTTTTTTAGAGAGAGTAAAAATAACTAAACAAAAGAAAATCTTTAGCCAGTTTGTGCATGATACATTATTACATTCTTGTATTACTTTTTTTTAATCAAACTTGCTTCACTGCCCTTCCTTACTCAATCCAAGTGATATTTATTTTTATTTATATCCTGTCTTTATTATTTTTACAAATAACTCAAGGTGGTAAACATATCCAACATATTTTCCTCAGCCTTATTTTCCCCACAACAGTAACCCCGTGAGGTGTGTTGGGCTGAGAGGAAGTGAATGGCCCAATTTCACCCAGCTGGCTTTCCTGGCTAAATTGGGACTTATTTATTTTATTTATTTATTGATCAAATTTCTATACCGCCCTACTCCCGAAGGACTCAGGGCGGTGAACAGCCAAGATAAAATACAGATAATACAAACATTAAAAAGTCCCTTAAAATTATTAAATATTTTGGCCAAAACACAAATTAAAACACCCAATTTATAAAATCACGAATTAAAAAATTTAAAAGAGGAGAGTTAGGCCAGGCCAGCCTGCTGAAATAGAAAAGTTTTGAGAGCACGGCGAAACGTGCGCAGGTCCGGGATCCTCCGTGTCTCTGGGGGGAACTCGTTCCAGATGGTAGGTGCCCCCACAGAGAAGGCTCTCCCCCTGGGGGCCGCCAGTCGACACTGTTTGGCCGATGGCACCCTGAGGAGCCCCTCTCTATGGGAGCGTACTGGTCGGTGAGAGCAGTATTGGTAGCAGAAGGCGGTCTCGTAAATACCCCGGTCCGATGCCATGGAGCGCTCTAAAGGTGGTAACCAAAACCTTGAAGCGCACCCAAAAGACCACGGGGAGCCAGTGCAGCTCGTGCAGGAGGGGGTTCACATGGGAGCGCCACGTCGCTCTCATAACCAGCCGCGCGGCCACATTCTGGATCAGCTGGAGCCTCCGGGTGCTCCTCAAGGGGAGCCCCATGTAGAGAGCATTGCAGTAGTCCAAGCGGGAAGTAACGAGAGCATGAGTGACCGTATTTAACGAGTCCCGATCCAGAAAGGGACGCAACTGGTGAATCAGATGGCCACGGCCGTCATGTGCTCTTCTAAAGACAGCCGTAGGTCCAGGAGGACACCCAAGTTGCGAACCCTCTCTGTGGGGGCCAATGACTCACCCCCAATAGTCAGTGATGGCACCAACTGACTATATCGGGATGTCGGAAACCACAGCCACTCGGTCTTGGATGGGTTGAGCCTGAGTCTGTTTCTCCCCATCCAGATCCGCACGGCCTCCAGGCACCGGGACATCACTTCGAGGGCATCGTTGGGGTGGTCCGGTGTGGAGATGTACAGCTGAGTATCATCAGCGTACTGATGGTACTTCACCCCGAAACCACGGATGATCTCACCCAGCGGCTTCACATAAATGTTGAACAGAAGGGGCGACAGGACTGACCCTTGTGGCACCCCATATACAAGGGGCCTCGGGGTCGACCTCTGCCCCCCTGTCAACACGGACTGCGACCGGTCAGAGAGAAAGGAGGAGAACCACCGTAGGACTGTGTCCCCCACCCCTAACTCCTCTAACTCCCCCCACCCCTAACTCCTGAACTCACAGTCCTCTGCTTTCTATCCAGGTTAACCATTAGACCAAATTGACTCTATATGGATATACAGCTGCCTAATTTGGACCCATTCATAGCTCGTTACCTTTAATATAGTGCAGAGCTGAGCAAGCCCTTAGTTGAAAATTTCTGAACCTTTATAAGTGAAGATGTGTGGACTTCATCTCCCAGAATTCCCAGGCAGCATGAATTCTGGGAGTTGACGTCCACAAATCTTCAGACTGCTAAGGTTGAGAAACATTTGTTGTGGTCCACCAGCAGTTTGCAGAGCTGGCAGCGGAGTCGGACAGTGAGGAGGCTGGAGAGGACAACGGGCCAGTCCTGGAGTCAGGGGAAGGCCTGGACAAGGGCTCTGCATCAGAGGCAGAGATGGGGCCAGGGCCATCTGGGAACGATGCACGGACTCTGGAGCCTCCAGAGGCAGACAGCAGAGAGGCAGAGGAACAGGAGAAGCCTTTTCCTAGTGCACGCATGCGAAGAGCTGCCAGAAGGCAAGAGCAGCTAAAACAAAAAGGACAACTTGGGAATAAGGCCAGGAGATGATTGGCCCCTGCCAGAAGGCTTAAAAGAGCAGCAACGGCTCTTGGGATCTTTATAGGAAAGCAATGTTGCTACATTTGTTTCTTGTCGGCATCTCTGGCTTCTGAACTTCTTGGGTTTTTGCCAAGAAAAGCCTTTAGTAGGGTGCCAAAGAAGACAAAGGTTTGTGATAAGGCCGAAGGACTGTTTATGAAGGATTTGTTTTGGACTTAATTTGAACTAAGCTGAGAATGAAGTAATTCTCAGCTGTTCTAATAAAATATGTTTGTTTAGGACTGATTGTGTCTGGTAATAACTACTTGGACCTAGATCACAACAACATTGCTGTAGCTGGGGTGTCAAACTGGTGGCCCGCGGGCCAGATGCGTCATGCACAGGCCATGCCCACCCCGGCACTGCAAAGGCAAAAAAAATCATGATACGTCACGATGCATCTCGTGACGCGATCGAGTTTGACACCCGTGGTCTAGAGTGGAAAGGATTTATACGCAACATTTTTCAAAAATGTGAAGGACTGCAAAATGCAACAGAGTAATTGCAGCAATATCATAAACATGCATTTTTAGAGGTTTTGCTTTTGTCTTTATGTTAATTCAGTGGCCAGGTTGGGGATGAATACAGGGAACCGAAGTCCAAGGTTTCTGGAGGACATTAAGATGGAGAAGGCTGCTGTACCCTCTTGATTATGCCTCATATATCACCTGAGAGAAAGACAAAGCCTCTTTAAGGCTTGTCTTCCCTCCCCCCCCCAAGGATATTACTTCCCCCTTGTTCTGATTTATTTATCAGAATATTTGATTTGTGCGCTACAGTGACTTACAGTAAGGCTGTCATGCAATAAATTGTCCATAGCACTATCAATGGATCAATTGAAAGAAGAAAAAAGGCAGGGATAATCTATAAAGACGCTCAGGCTAATGTTGAAGAAAGAGCCTCCTGTCTCCTTAACCCTTTCATGCTTCATTTCATTCCAGCTGTGAAGGGTGAAGGATGATATGGTTTCATTATATCCTTGTGTCTTTTCTAAGCCCAGTATCCATGTACTGAGCACGAACATGGGAAGGTGGGATATGGAGTGGATGTCCACATTCCTGATGGCATTTAACAAAAGCGTGTTTGAAGCCCCACCTTTCTGGGATGCACAGTTGGAAAAAGGGAGAGGCTTCAATTAAGTAGTTGTGGCCATTTTGACTCTTACAATTCCCCCCTCTAGACACCCCTGATATTGAGATAAAACTTGAAAAATCATCCTGGTTTTCATCCTGCTCTCATGGAAAAGCCCCCTCAATCAGAGGCTGTTAAATAGTTTGTTCAGGCATGAACTAGGCCGAGGTTGCGTTTAAACAGAACACTTTATTAAACAGCAACAGGCATTGAGAAAACACGAACCAGGCTGAGGAGAACTGACAGCCTATTTATACTCCTTAGCTTGTTAAACGATAACCAATCAGCAACCACAGATACTCCCGCTTTAGGGAGGCCACGCCTCTTGGCCAATCACAGGGTGGCGTCCCCAGTTGCCGGGGCCGCCGAACACAACACTCCTTCACCCCTGGCTTGAACAGACGTAGTCTTTAAGGTACTCTGGGCGCCTGCGCAGACGAGATGAACGTCTCAGCGCCAGCACGGCTGCAGCGGCGGAGGGGGGCAGATCAGTGTCAGGAGCTGGCATGGCCGGCGAGCCGTCATAGCCAATGGGGACATCCAGAAGTGCTGGTAAGTCTAGGGCGAGACTCGGCCCCCGGGGGGTAGGAGGAAGTGTGACAGCCACCGGGGCATATCTGGGTGGTGTTGCATCTTGTAGGACTACGCTTGGGTCTCTTCTGTCCCCAGCGTCTGATGGGGTGGGACGGATCCCCTTACCATCCACTAAGTAGCCTAAGAATTCAATTTGGGAAACACCAATTTTGCACTTGCTCTTGTTTAATTTTAAGCCTGATTCACGGAAACGGAGGAGGACAGCCCTTACTCGTTCGATGAGCTCGCCCCAACATGAAGCGGAGACAAGCACATCGTCAAAGTAAGGCACTACCCCCGGCAGGCCCTGCAAAAGACGCTCCATTAAATTTTGAAAGAGGCCCGGGGCTACGTTCACACCAAACTGGAGGCACCTTCGATGAGCACTGTCATTGAAAGTTTGTTGTTACTGGGTAGTCTGGAAAGGGAAGTCACTTCAGTGATACGGCAGTCGTGCGAAATCGAGAAACATTCCTCCTTTTTAGGACGGTGAGACTTCGGTAAAACAGCAGGTTTGGGCAGAGATTGGCATGCTCGAGCAATGTGGCCCAGTTTCCCACAATGGCGGCAAGTTGCAGATCTAAATCGACAGGTCGCCCTTGGATGCTGTTCACTGCAGCTGAAGCATAGAGAGGGCTGAGGTTTAATTGGCCAACGTTTGTTCTTCGGTCTAGGCTTAGAAGCTTGTAGACGACTAATATCGGCCTCCTCATCCGTAGACTCGTCAGAGGCAACGTCTTGCAGGTTAACAGTAGTAGATGACAACCCCCTGGAAGGGTAGAACTTTCTAATGTCAGCAGTAGATTTGTCCAACATTTCAGCCGCCTGTGCCTCCTCGATCGCAGTCGGGAGATCTAAATTCTTTTTGGCCAGTAAACGTCTTTGCAGACGGATGTCTTTAACGCCACACACCAGTTGTTCCACCAGTGCGTCATCAAGGTCGCGGTATTCACAATCGAGGGCAGCTGTCCTCAAACGAGCCACATAACAATTGATAGACTCCCCCTCCTCTTGTAACACCTGTCGCAGTTGAAACCGACGGGCAAATCGGGAAGTTGCAGGGGAGTAGTGGTCTTTTAACTTAAGGCGCAGGACATCCCAGGCAACTGTGTGCACCGGGGTAGGGGCAAACAAAACCCGAGCGGTCGCGAAAACCTCAGGGCCACAAGAATTCAAGAAATGAGCTCTCTTTTTACCTCCAGAAAGGTCGGTGAAGTCGTTTGCCTCTAAGAAACATTCGAAGCGTTCCATGTAAGCTTCCCAGACCTCAGTGGATGGGTCAAAAGGGGCAAAAGTTGGTGGAGCCATTGGAATTCTTCCTCTTCCTCGTCGCCAGTGTTAAATAGTTTGTTCAGGCATGAACTAGGCCGAGGTTGCGTTTAAACAGAACACTTTATTAAACAGCAACAGGCATTGAGAAAACACAAACCAGGCTGAGGAGAACTGACAGCCTATTTATACTCCTTAGCTTGTCAAACGATAACCAATCAGCAACCACAGATACTCCCGCTTTAGGGAGGCCACGCCTCTTGGCCAATCACAGGGTGGCGTCCCCAGTTGCCGGGGCCGCCGAACACAACAGAGGCCTTCTCAACATTATATATAACACAATGCTATCAGAAAGAAGGTTGTTGGAAATCAGGTGCCAAGGTGTTGCAAGTTATAGTTGAAGACTGTGGATTCTTCTCCCCACCAGGATTTCAAAAAGCTTACGGAACATAACAAATACGATAGCCATTTTGACAACAATCAACAGATGCAGACTGCTCCTCCCCTTCATCACCAACAAACTTGAAAAAAGAAAACTGAAACAAAGAAATTGAAATTTTGCCATCCTCATTAGCCTATATTTTGGTTTTTCATTTGAAAGTAAAGTACTTGGTACAATTGCATTATAACCTTCTTTCTAATAAATCAGAGCTTTGGGAGACTTGTTCTTTGGGATGAACTAGTTCATGCAGGCTTCAGGCAGTGGATCTCAATGGATCTCGCCATCTTTCGTTCTTGTTTTTGCAATTCATTCTTTTGCCCAAGAGAAAGAGAAGAACGAGTCGAGGATCCTGTTCCATCTTTTCACTGTTCTCACGGCTCACTTGCTCTAAAGGGCAAGGCAGCCAACGAATTTCTGGCCTCTGCAGGTCAACAATATACAGACAAGCGTCCCAACATTACATTACTGGTTGTTGATTGCTGTTAGCCCTCCAAGCTATAACAACCATTTAGTTGAGGGATGTCAAACTCAAGGCCCATGAGCTGAATTCAACCCATGGGGTATTTAGATCTGGCCCACAGGGCCACCCTGGAAACAGCGAAGGACTGCCCTGTGGTGCCTCTGCCAGTGAAAATGGATCTCGGGGGGGGGCACTGGTAGAGAGCTGCAGAAGGCCTGCTGCCTGCGTCCCCCCACCCCACCCCAGAGCTCCATTTTTCATGGCAGTGGGCTGAAAGAGGCCATTGCAGCTGAAAACAGAGCTCGGGAGCCTGTTTTCGCTGGCAGAGCTCTCAAGCCACCACAGGCAACCCCGACACGAGTGACTGGCCATAGCACCCCGGCATGCCAAGGTCAAACACAACCCTGATGCAGCCCTCAAAGAAATTGAGTTTGACACCCCTGATCTATTTTAATCATCAAAAATCAAACTCAAGAATTTTCTGTTTTGAGCACAAAGTCCAGAAGCGGTTTCCAAGCAGAAACACGCTGGATATGTTCTTTTCTCTAATTAAAGCAGTTGATCTTTTCATTTCTGCTAGTTCCATCACTTTTTCCATCCATTCTTCTGTTGTGGGAAAGTTCCCTAAACCTCCAGTGCATGCATCCAATATGTAGCTATTGCATTTGGAGTAGATAGGCTAAAGCTTGGCGATACAGGTGATCGCTCCAGTATGATGTGACTTGCAAATGAAAAAGGCACGTCTGTTTCTGCTGCACCTGAACTATGCCATGGTGATTTATGAGAGTGTGAGAAAAGCAAATGAGCTTGAATGCCAGTGAACACAATATGAAGCACTATGAAAAATGTCTATGGACTGCCTTGAAGTTTGTCCATGACCTGTACTGATCTTTCTCCCTGCCCCACCCCAGAGTTCCAAACTAGCCAAGATAGAAAAAATAAACTTTTATGGAGCTTCAGCTTTAACTCTTGCCACTGGTGGTTATGTGAGCTGCTTCATTCACATAGCTATTCCTTCCTTCTTTCCTTCCTTCCTTCCTTCCTTCCTTCCTTCCTTCCTTCCTTCCTTCCTCCCTTCCTTCCTTCCTTCCTTCCTTCCTTCCTATTTTTGCAAGTTGAAGAAAAGATCTATAGATAGAAACCTAGTCAAAATTGCAGATGTCTTTAAACAGGCAGGTGTGATTATTTGTCTGGTTGCTGTCCATTGCAAGCTAATTTTGAAGATACAAATGTATACCATAACATTAAAAGACCAACACAAAAGGAAAAAAAATGAAGTATAAACAGTGCAACTCATCAACAGAAAAACACAGAAATATTTATTGTATTACTTAAAAGTTGTCTTCTATGCTTCTTTATAGAAAGAAAAAAGACTAATTCTCAAATGTGGATAATCAACATATATCAGGTATCTATTAAGACAAATCAGGTGTGATTTCCTGATGTTGGAAGAATAATAATTTTAGTCAATTTATGTGCCTGAAAAATCCATAATTCTTGATATTTTCATTTATTCATTCATTAATATTCCATGATTGATCCAGGCTTTGTCAGCCCAAAATGCAACAATATAAGGATAAGACCAATTGCTTAATATTCTAACTGTCCAGTTACATGCCCCAGTAACAAGGGAATTGCAGCCATCCCTTATTAAACATTCTCTGAGGTATCCAGCATACACAAAATATTTGTTGCTTGGACAGCATAGGAAATTAATTTCCATTGTTTAATGTAATTTTCCATTACTTTAGCAGTATAGGACACTGAAGCTCGTTATTCCAAAAAGTCAGTTAAGAAACCATGCTTTCCATTGGGAATGACTAAAAAAGAGCTAAAAGACAATAAATTAAATTCTAGCAATTATCATTAAATTAAATTAATCTAACAAAACATTATGAATCGGAGCATACAACTGAAGTGGTAGGTGTTACAATCTAAAAAAAAAAATGATCCAAAGTTATATTCAAGTCACCTGCACCTATTATATGGTCCATTGACTTCATATGCAAATGTTGAAAGTCATTATGTATTCAATCAGAAGGAACTGTAATTGGACCATCTACATTTAGGAATGCTAAATGTTCATTACCCAATCTGACAATAGGTTTTAAGAAGCAACCTTCTCCATCTGATACTTTTCTTTCAACTATCCCTTTAGATCATCAACTAATTGTTAATGCCAAAAGAATTGTCGCTTACATAAACCTCACCTACACAGGTTTTCTGTAAAAAAAAAAGTATTTTTTTTAAATGTATTTTGTCATGGGGCAAAATAAAAGTCTTTGAGGAAAAGCCATTTCACTTAATTTGCCTCACATAGCCGGTAATCAAAACCCCATATTACAGGGGTGTCAAACTCAAGGCCCAGGGGGCCGGATCTGACCCATGGGGTGGTTAGATCTGATCCATAGGACTGCCCTGGAAACAGAAAGGATTGGCCCGTGGTGCCTCTGCCAGTGAGCGGCCCTCCTGAGCTCTGTTTTTGCTGGTAGAGGGTTGCAGGAGGTCGTCACAGCCGAAAACGGAACTCGGGAGCCCGTTTTCTCTGGCAGAGCGCTCGGGCCACCACAGGCGCCCACAACACGAGTGACATCAAGGTGGACACGCCCACTCAAGCCACACCCACTCCAGGGCCCCCAAGGTCAAACATAACCCTGATGCAGCCCTCAATGAAATTGAGTTTGATAATTTTATATTATGCCATATTATACTCTCATTTGATCCTATTAATATTGAAAACAATGAGCAAGGGGGAAAAAAGCATAAATCCCCTCCATCCATTTCATATGCAAATTATGTCCAAAAGAACAGCCCCACCCACCATAAACCATGAAGGAAAAAAATAACAAAAAAGGTCGTACTGTGACGGCCTTGATAGAGATAGGCAGGAACCATTGCCTAAATAAAACATTTTTTTAAACATTTTTTTTAAAGCTAAAAACTATGAGATAACCTTTGGAAGTAACTCAGACAAATATCTCCCTCTTTCGTTGAACTTTAAGAAGGAGAAGAAGATACAACATGGTTTGACTTGCAAGATTCTGTTACAGGGAATCCTCAACTTACAACCATTCTTTTAGTGACAATTAAAAGTTACAGTGGCATTGAAAAAAGTGGCTTACGACCAGTGGTGAGCTGCAACCAGTTTAACAACTGGTTCTGTGAGTGCGCGCACCTAGCGTGCTTGCATGCAGCGTTCAAAATACAGCAATTTGAAGCTCAGCTGCTTAGCTTCTAAGGCAGCCCCGGTAAGTGAAACAGCAGCAGCACAGAAATCAGCTGTGCCGTGTGAACCAGCTGAGCCAGAAAGAAGGAAATATAGGACAGGATAGGGTGGGGGCGAGTGGGTGGGGCCATCTGATCATCGGAACTACCAGTTCGCTCAAACCAGTCTGAACCGGCAGCATCCCACCACTGCTTACGACTGATCCCTAAACTTAAGGCCAATGCAGCTTTCCCACAGTCATGTGATCAAAATCTGGACAGTTGGTAATTGGTATGTATGACAGTTTTGCAGGATCCCGAGGTCACATGATTGTCATTTGCAACTTCCCAGTTGACTTCCGACAAGCAAAGTCATTGGGGGAAGCCAAATTAGTTTAATGACTGGATGATTCACTTAGCAGCTGCAGTGATTTGCTGATCAAAAAAGGTCATAAAATTAGGTGTGATCCCTTTAACAACTGCCTTGCTTAGCAACTGAAACTCTGATCCCAATTGTGGCTGTAAGTTGAGAAATATTTAACCACTCTCAGTAAAAAAAAAAATACTTTTAGCCTTTCCATGGAATTGATTTCCTAATCTGGTCTACCTTGTGGGACTAACATGCTGCTACAATTGATATTATATTTATCATTGCTTATTTAATGTATTACTTGCTACTGTTGGGATCATACAATGGTGATAATAGTATGTTTTATCAGAGAGAATTTGTTATGTGCTTGGATAGCGTCCAAGAAAGTTCTGCCATTTTCTTCCCCTGGTGAAGCCATAATGTTGACAGCTACTGAGAAAGCCGACTGCTCTCCTTGAGATTAGTGAGGTTATAACAGACATTAAGGACACAGTTAATATTATAGATTCCAGCATAGATGCAGTTAAGAACAGAGTATCTCTGTTGAAAAGCCATGGGTGGAAATATTTACAACTGATTTACTAAAGATGATGAAGATAAGGTCTTTGGAATCTCATTCCTGCCAAGCTAATGTACAGATCTTAGAAATTCTGGAAGAAACTGAGAAAAACTAGACCATTTGTTTTATTGAAGCTTTGATCTTGGAAATGGTGGCTTTGCCAGGTGATTGTAAGATTAAGGTTGAAAATATTCCAAAGTTTCCAACCATTTGTTTGGTGTTTCTGATGAATTCTGCACATTTATGGCGCAGTTCCTTAGATTTGTCATGAGGAATGAAATTTTAAACATACCCCAATCTCTGCATCTGATGAAAAGTCTCATATTTTATTTATCCAGTTTTACTGAAACCATTCAACAGTGCAGCAAAATGTTAAATTAACGTAATAAATGTAACTCAAGAGAAGAATCTTCAACATTTTATGAGGTTTCTGTTGGTCTGTGTGGGGTGGGTTCCACTTACCTTTACTACCGATTCGCAGCGGGAGTGCACACATGTGCTTCTGTGCATGTGCAGATCACCCATGATGATGTCGTGGTGGGTGGAGCCTCCCACTGGTTTTACTACCAGTTCTATAGAACCGGACCAAACCGGGAGCAACCACCACTCTCTCTGTGTTCTGAAATTATCAAATGGTACACAGAAATCATTTTATTATCAAATGGAAGCGGAAAACATTTTATTCTTCAAATTCCTGTTAACAGAAGAGGAGATTAATTATTATTGTTTACAAAAATAATTATATTAATATTGTATTTATAATTATGATTAACTATAATTTAGTATTATAAAATGCATGTAATAATTATATATTATATTAATATATTTCTAATATTTTTATTTCTTTGAGTTATATTCAGACCATTAGACCTCTTTATCTTTTTTCTTCTTAATTATATGTTCATATTTACTTCTGCACAATTAGTGTAATATTTTCACAACTGTGCTTTTTCCTAAGTCCCCCACCCTACTCTTACTTTCCCTCCCCCCCTTTTTAAAATTGGCTTTTATTACAGAATATCCTTTTCTCCCTGGAAATAATAATAAGCAACTATTAGCAATAATTATTATTTTGTTTAGATGGTAATAGAAATGTGCTCTAATTTTGGACTATCACCAATTTTTAGTTTGATTTGAATTGTATTGGTGATTTTAGTGCATTTTAATTGGGATGGAAGTTTTAATTGGCCTTTACTGAAACAATATAGTCATTATTGAAGCAACTGTACTTATTTATTTATTTATTTATTTATTTATTTATTTACTTGTTTGTTTATTTGTTTGTTTAGTGTATGGTGATGTTACGTTAGCCAGGAGACTGCAGTATTAGTAAAAAGTATTTGTTTGGCTACTGACAATTGCTAATGTGTTCAGTTCATGCTTGCATGCTATCCAGGATACTCCACAGGTGGCGGACTAGCTCCACACTCAGAAAGGTTTAGTGGCTTTCTACAGGGTCATCTGGAGCTTGTCCCTCCACTAATGTCACCTCTCACTCCGGAGTCGCATTGGGGAAGATCCAGCACCAGCTGGATTCACACTACGATACAAAACACTGTTATTTTCCCACCGAAGTGGTACCTATTTATCTACTAGCATGTAGCATGCTTTCTAACTGCTAGGTGGGCAGAAGCCTAGGTAAGTGACAGGAGCTCACTCTGCCGGTGTTAGGATTCGAACCGCCAGAGCAAAGACCGTCTCCAGTGTCTTTAAGCCACTGCATCTGAGAATACTGTACTCAGGAAGCATAATAGAGTAACTTTAACTCCCTCTATAATACCTCAGAAGTTCAGCTCTTTAATGTTCTAATATTGCTATTCTTAGAAGCACAATCATTGTTACATGGAATGAAATGTACTTGCTGGAAGAGGAAAATGGTTTTTAAATATCTCTACCTTCAGAATGTCTCACTATCTTAAAGACTGCATTGTATGTTATTCCTCTGAACAAGTTAAGTATCTAAACCTGCTTCAATTCCTCTCAACAGACAAGACATGTTCTACAGCACTACATTTTCTCCTTTAATTCATGCTGTCCGTGGCATTTTATTTCAGGAAGAATAACGGTAATTCAAGCTCCAAAGCATTCAGGAAGTTAAAGAAATCTCTGTCCTGACATTGATAGATACTGAATTTGCTAAGCATTCCTGGGATCCCGCATAACTGTCCAATCCAACCGTATTTTGAAAGATTATGAGACAAGCAAAAAAAAAAAAAAACTTTCTTGGAAAATCAGATTTTGTTTTACTTAAACAGGTATGATAGCTCAAGATTATCCCAAACAATTATGTCATGTGAATATTGCATATTACCTAATGATAATGTTCCGACTTGCTGAAGCTGGTTCATAATGGGATAAAAATAGACCTATAGGGAACAAATCAGATCTTTCATTGCTTTGTCCCTGGAAGTGAGCACTTGTTGTAAACTCTCAGAGAATCCTGCAAGCACAGAAAGAATGGGTCCTTGTCAAAGAGGTTGCTATTGTGATTAAGAAACAGGAGTTTAAGCGCAGAGGATTTGCATTTAAAGCCATTCTAAGAACAAAGACTAATGCCGTTCTCTCTCCAGAGCACCAATCCAGTCCAAGTTTACTTCAGGGGACTGCTAATTTTCCTCACAAACTTTCAATGTGTTTTGTGAGCACTGTGGAAAATGTGGAAAGGGAATCGTGTTCTCTTTATCCTGGTGACGGAAGCGCTTCCATCAGCAACTGTCAAATCTGTGTAACTGGGCTTTTTGTAGGCTAAGACAGGGATGCTCAGCGTTCATAAATATGGCACAACAGGTATTCTGCCCACTGTACTATTTTCTTCCCTTTCTATTGTTATTATAGGACAGGCTAGATTTTCAACGCCGGATGAGAGCAGATAATGATATTCTTTACTGAGGCAGAACAGGACCTTAGCTATGTGGATGGAAGACCGATATACCAAGCAAATTTTCAATTCAGCAGGATGCTTTTGGAGCTGATTGTCAAGAGCTGACCTTGTTATTGCTTTTCAAAGCACAGTGCAGTTTACTAAATTACACTGTACTTAAATCTACATCTCACAGACATAGCCACTGTCAAATTAAACTGAAAAGATGCAATTATTATTTGACATTTTGGGTAAAACATAAATAAATCAGAAGCCCTGGATTTAATTTAAAAATCTGTCTCTGTTTCTGTCTCTGTTTCCCTCTCCCCATTTCCCCTTCACTCTCTGCATAGATAAATGATAGCTAGATAGATGATAGATAGATAGATAGATAGATAGATAGATAGATAGATAGATAGATATACAGATACAGATACAGATACAGATACAGATACAGATATATAGATATTAGTGCTACCACTCAAGAGTATGACTGCCATTATTAAAAAGATCAGTCGCAGATAGCTCTTTCTCCCATCTGTTGAGAGACACATATGTTTATACAAAGATTTACCAGGTGTACAGCCTTTCTTCTTTAATGATGCTTACCACAAAAATAATTTTAAAATGATCTGATCCATGTCAGAGGGCACCTCCAGTGTCACGAGAGCGGCTATCATCATCAGAGGAAAGTTATTTGTGAAATTACATCTAATCAAAGCATATTGGTATATTATTGATCATCTTCCGGTGTATCCTTCAGTTATCTCACCTATAATCATAGCAAATCTAGTACTGGGTATGATACAAATAAAGGCTACGGATCCCAAGATGAGGAGAATGTAAAAGAAAGATGAAAGAAGATATAAATGTTTACATTAAACATAAATCGTACCACATAAACGTGCGCAAACACGTTGTTAGCCTCATCAAAAGCCGTGATTCAGCCAAAATGACTAGAACAAAAGAATTCCCTCACGAATCCAATATAGGCAGATGTTTTAAGATTAAATTGGAGTGTGTGAAGCAGGCAAATATCATTGGGGAGAGATGGTCGTACACATAACCCAGCCCTATGCCTTCATCTGTGGCAATCATCATTTCTGAATAGCATCCAGAAGTCTATAAGAAGCCAACAGAGTTTATGATATGGTGTTATATGGGTGTTACTAGTTAGGCTCATAGCTTCTGCTCCATTGCAATTTAAACTACCATCTCCCAGTCAGGCAAGGAGGGTATGTTATACATCCTGTCAGTTAAAGAATTTTGACTGGTGAGGTTTAGGAAGAGAGCATTCTCTGCCATTGTCCTATGGAACACACACACCCCACCGGAGACTCTTCTGGTCTTCTGGAAGACCATGAAGATCTGGTTACTGCCAAATGAATGAGGATCTAAGAGTGGTATGCAACCTTGGGGGTGGTTGGTGGTTTGAAGGTGCTCCCTCTGCCTTTTTAACTCTGCTTTTAATTATGCTTTTAATTCTGTTTTTTAACTATGCCTTTTTCTATAGTTTTAATGGCTTTTATCTATGGTGCAGGGGTGAAATACAGCAGGTTCTGACTGGATTTCTGGAAAACGGGTAGCGGAAATTTTGAGTGGTTTGGAGAACCGGCAAATGCCACCTCTGGCTGGCCCCAGAGTGGGGTGGGAATGGGGATTTTGCAGTATCCTTCCCCTGCCATGCCCACCAAGCCACACCCACAGAACCGGTAGTAAAAAAAATTTGGATTTCACCACTGCTATGGTAGTTGCCCAGAGTCACTCAGGGTATAAATTTGATAAATAAATAAATAAAATAAGAAAGTTTTGGACCAACCATAGCTGCGGGATGGTCTTCAAAGGGCAGCCTCCTGTAGAACATGACAAGATACGAAATAATTAGTGATACATTATATTGGAAAAGAATATGGAGAAAAAGGGTAAAATGGGGGTGTATGTGTGTTTTGTCTTTTGAATGTTTTTTTCTTAAAAATGGAAGTGGCTATTTGTGATTTTATCATTTCCAGTTTTAAAACCACGTCTGCCAAGTCTCCTTAACAATAAAAAACAATGACTTCATCTCTCTCTGCCCAAAATAGGAAAGCCTTATTCTATGTTTATGAATCATTTCCAAATAAGATTCCTCTGTTCTGGTCCTGTTAGACCTCTCAGCGCTTTTGATACCATCGACCATGGTATCATGCTGTGCCGGCTGGGGGGATTAGGGGTGGGAGGCACCGTGCTGCGGTGGTTCTCCTCCTATCTCTCTGACTGGTCACAGTCCGTGTTGGCAGGCGGGCAGAGGTCGACCTCAAGGCCCCTTGTTTGCGGGGTGCCACAAGGGTCGGTCGTCTCGCCGCTCCTGTTCAACATTTATGTGAAGCTGCTGGGTGAGATCATCCGTGGTTTTGGGGTGCGATGCCATCTGTACGCTGATGATACTCAGCTGTTCATCTCCACCCCAGACCATCCCAATGATGCCCTCGAAGTGATGTCCCAGTGTCTGGAGGCCATGCGGGTCTGGATGGGGAGGAACAGGCTTCGACTCAACCCTTCCAAGACTGAGTGGCTATGGATGCTGGCATCCCGATATAGCTAGCTGGTGCCATCGCTGGCTATTGGGGGCAAGTCATTGACCCCCACAGAGGGGGCTCGCAACTTGGGTGTCCTCCTGGACACACGGCTGTCTTTAGAAGAGCATATGACGGCTGTGGCCAGGGGGGCTTTTTATCAGGTTCGCCTGATATGCCAGTTGCACCCCTTTCTGGATCGGGACTCCTTATGCACAGTCACCCATGCCCTTGTCACGTCTCGCCTGGACTTCTGCAACGCTCTCTACATGGGGCTCCCCTTGAGGAGCACCCAGAGGCTCCAACTGGTCCAGAATGCGGCCGCGCGGGTGTTTATGGGAGCAACATGGCGCTCCCATGTAACACCTCTCCTGCGCGAGCTGAACTGGCTCCCGGTGGTCTTCCAGGTGCGCTTTAAGGTGTTGGTTCTCATCTTTAAAGCGCTCCATGGCTTAGGTCCAGGGTACTTACGAGACCGCCTGCTGCTACCGATAACCTCCCACCGGCCAATATGCTCTCACAGAGAGGGCCTCCTCAGGGTGCCGTCGGTCAAACAATGTCGGCTGGCGGCCCCCAGGGGGAGAGCCTTCTCTGTGGGGGCACCCACCCTGTGGAATGAGCTACTCCTGGAATACGACTGATCCCGGACCTCCAGACCTTCCGTAAGGCCCTGAAGACTTATTTATTCCAGCAAGCCGGCCTAGCCTAAATGGTTTTTAATGGGATTTTTAAATTTTATAGACTTGGGGTTTTAAATTGGGAGGCCGATTTATTTAATCTCTTTTAATTATCTTAACTTTTGTATTGTATGTATTTTAATTTTGGCTGTTCACCGCCCTGAGTCCCTTTTGGGAGAAGGGCGGTATACAAATTAAATTAAAATAAATAAAAAAAAATAAACTGTAGGTTTTCATATATATATATATATTTTTATTGCAAAAGTTTTACAATTACATTTTCACCCCTTTTTCCCCCCCCACCTCCCCCCCAAACTTCCCAACCTCCCTAACCCCCCCTAACCCTCCCCAACCCCCAGACTTCCCTATAATATACTCATACTCATAAAAAACCCTTAATATAACACTTATATATAAACTTAAACCCCTCCCTCCCCTGTATAGTTTTTCTCTTTACCTCATTACATTAAAATATATCCAATACATTATTTTCAAATAAAAGCTATTTGATACTTTCTAGTTTGATATTTGTTCTGAACATATTCTATCCATCTTTTCCATTCCCATTCGTAAGTCTCTTGTGAACAATCTTTTAAATATGCTGAAATCTTCGCCATCTCTGCAAAACTGGCCATCTTCAAAGTCCATTCCTCAATCGTGGGCAAAACTTCATTCTTCCAGTATTTACCTATCAACAATCTTGCTGCTGTTATCATATACAATATCAATTTTGTTTCACCCAATGTAAAACCCTTAACTATACCCAATAAAAACAGTTGTGGAGAAAATTGAATTTTTTTCTTCAAAACATTCTGCATGACCCACCAAATTTTTATCCAAAAAGCCTTAACTTTCCTACAGGTCCACCAAACATGATAATACGTAGCATCCAAACATTCACATCTCCAACATTTTGGCTGAACATTAGGGTACATACATGACAACTTTTTAGGATCTAAATGCCATCTATAAAACATTTTGTAGAAATTTTCCCTCAGGTTCTGCGACTGTGTAAATTTAACATTCTGAACCCAAATTTTTTCCCATGTTTCCAACATCACTGGTTCTTCAAAATTCTGTGCCCACTTAATCATACAGTCTTTAACTAATTCAGTTTCTGAATCTCTTTCTAGCAAAACATTATAAAGCCTTTTGATATGCATTGGACCTTTCTCTCTTATATGTCTAACCAATTCTTCCTCATGCAACATAATACCAGTTTTTTGGTCCTCTTTCCATCTCAGTTGTAATTGATTATATTGTAACCAAGTTAAATTAATCCCTTCATCCAACAGTGTCTGCAATGTCTTCAGCTGCCATCTGCCCGCATCTGTAAAAAGAACCTCTTTATATAAAAACCCCCCGAGTGACATTATATTTGTATTCCACAAAGTATGACCAAGATCCAGCCATAGCGGTATTTTATAATCCCATTTAAGTCGGTGCTTCTTCCAAACTCTCATCAAAGAATCTCTAAGTATATGACTTTTAAATACTTTATCTACTTTGTCGTCGTAGAATAAGTAAGCATGCCATCCAAATTCAAGATCAAAACTTTCTGCATTCAATATTCCAGTCTTTTTCCTTCCAAACCAATCACTTGTTAAAGTTAAAGCTGCTGCATCATAATATAGCTGTAGGTTTGGAAGTTTAAGACCTCCTCTTTCTGGAACATCTTGCATAATTTTCAATTTCACTCTCGGCTTCTTCTCGTTCCAGACAAACTTATTCACTCCAGATTGCCAAACTTTCAATTGTTTATCACTTTTAAGCACCGGAATCATTTGAAACAAAAAAAGAAATCTTGGCAAAATGTTCATCTTAACTGCTGCTATTCTTCCAAGTAGAGACAGCTGCAGTTTTTTCCAAGTCTCCATGTCTTTCTGCACCTCTCGCCACAACACCTCATAGTTATTTTGAAACAATTTCATGTTTGATTCTGCAACCTGAACTCCTAGATATTTTACCTTAGGTACAGTCTCAAAACCTGCCCTCCTTTCAAGCTCATGTTTACGATCTTGTGTCATGTTTTTAACTATCATTTTAGTCTTTTTTGGATTCAGTCTAAAACCTGAAACTTTACCATAGTCTTGTATAATGTCCTTCATCAGGATTATTGATTCCATTGGTTGTGATAGGGTAACAACCAGATCATCTGCAAATGCCTTTATTCTGTAATCCTCTTGCCTAATCTTTATACCTTTCAAGATATTAGAGTCCCTTATTGTATTTAACAAGACTTCTAGTGTTAAAATAAATAAAAGTGGGGACAACGGACATCCCTGTCTTGTTCCTTTTTCAATTTTAAACTCTGTTGTCAGACTTCCATTAATAATGATCTGTGCCTTTTGCTCTTGATAAATTGCTGAAATCGCCTGTATAAATTGATCCCCAAAGTCCATCTTTTTTAAAGTCTTTAGTAGAAAATTCCAATCCACTCTATCAAAGGCCTTCTCTGCATCCAAGAAGACCAGCACTGCAGGAATCTGCTTATTCTTCTCAAGATATTCCAATAAATCTATTACTTGCCTTACATTGTCCTTCATGTATCTGCCCTTGATAAATCCCGCTTGATCATCATGAATCACCTTTTGAATTACTGGCATCAACCTGTTGGCTAGTACTTTCGCAAAGATTTTATAATCTGTATTCAAAAGAGATATTGGTCTATAGTTCTCTGGTTTTTTAGGACCAATTTGTTCTTTTGGTATCAAAGATATATGAGCTGTTGTCCACGATGGGGGTATTTTACCCCCTTGCTGAATATTGCAAAATAAATCTCTAAGTTGTTCCACCATTTCAGCTTGCAAAGTTTTGTAATACACTGCAGTCAAACCATCCGTGCCAGGAGCTTTGGCTGTTTTTAACTGTTTAATTGCTACTATTATCTCCTCCTCTGTTATAGGATAATTCATTCTTTCTTTTTGTTGATCAGTAATTTTTGTAACTCTTTTATCGTTTAAATATTTTTCTATAAGTCCATTCTGCACCTCCTCTTTAGCATATAATTTAGTATAATAGTCCACAAAAGCTTCTTTAATTCTCCCAGGGGGAGAGCCTTCTCTGTGGGGGCACCCACCCTGTGGAATGAGCTACTCCTGGAATACGACTGATCCCGGACCTCCAGACCTTCCGTAAGGCCCTGAAGACTTATTTATTCCAGCAAGCCGGCCTAGCCTAAATGGTTTTTAATGGGATTTTTAAATTTTATAGACTTGGGGTTTTAAATTGGGAGGCCGATTTATTTAATCTCTTTTAATTATCTTAACTTTTGTATTGTATGTATTTTAATTTTGGCTGTTCACCGCCCTGAGTCCCTTTTGGGAGAAGGGCAGTATACAAATTAAATTAAAATAAATAAAAAAAAATAAACTGTAGGTTTTCATATATATATTCATTTTCATAAGACATCTGAAGATTTTGCATGAGTAGAGCTGTGTGAGTGTTGATGGACAAATGCAATATTATCAAATACATATGACTGCATTTCGTCAGAGAATCTCAGCTCGGATATTTACTCTGTTCAGATTCTGAGGCAAGTCTTAGAGGCGGAGTATACCATCTTCTACAATGGGTCTCCAGCCTTGGCAACTTTAAGCCTGGCGGACTTCAACTCCCAGAATTCCCTAAAGTTGCCAAGGCTGGAAATCCCTGTTCTACAAAGTTGGGATGCAATGCTGTGTGTGCAATAGAAGGAATTGTTTAAAAGTGCCCCCCTTTGCCCCCCTTTTGATCATGGCTTGAACAGCCATATTTCTGCATAGAAAAGGTGGAGAGTTTTCACAGTTGCTAAGCTACCTCATGTCATGCCTTCTGCTGGAAGTAATTATGCAGACTTTCTCTAGGTAATCCAGAAAGCACTTGAATTCTTAGAAATATATAAACAGTCAAACTGGCTTAGAAGAATCAGAAGAGGAAAAACAGAACTCAAATCCAAGATCTCTCCTTCCTCTAGCTCCATTTCATCTGGGAAAGAATATTATAGTTACCTGGTTACCTCAGGATCCAATTGTTAGCCAGTGTCCATTCTATCCAGCTTGTCTTTTTCTATACTTGCAAACTGATTTGATTTACCTGGAAATGGTCAATACTATACTTGGAACTTTTAGATACGAATGTATTATACTTGGATCTTTTAGATATGTTCTATCCCCAAGCCTGGCCTGTTCCATGTTGCTGATTACTACTCTATGGGCAGATTGAAACTGCCCTCTTAGTTTAGGCTTAGCCGATCAGTAGTGTTTAAGGGAGGTATAACTGAGCCCAAAGATGGTACTTTATGGGCAAACCGGAAGAAGTGGAAGGTCTAATGATTCATATCTGGCTTGGTTTGGACTCCAGTTTGATGATTTGGAAAACAGTGTCATGTCTGACTTCGCTGAGCCCTGTTGTCAACGTTCCTGCTGACAAACCCACCTGAATGTGGATCAAAAGATTGTAGGTTCGACTCCTGCCTGGCCACCAGAATTGCCTTTTGGCATTCCATAGTCCAGTTTAGCGGCTGTCTGGGCTGGGGTTCCCCCCCTCCCCCAGTCTTCAATAGTTCTGTGATTGGTAAGACAATTTTTGCAATGGAGGGGATGAATTGGCCCAGGAAGCTTTGCAGCTGCTTACGGGTCCATGAAGCTTGCCATTCTAAAATGGCTTTCACTTTTCCAGGGTCCATCTCCACCTCCTCATGAGGGGTGGAATAAGATGTGAGACCGCTTCATAATCAGGATTTGTGGCATCCTAAGCAGCTTTTGAAGAACAACTCTAAAAAGGATGCAATTGGAGACAAGGACTTAACTGAAATTGAACTCATTCCTGGGTCTTTTCTATGATCGTGCAAGATGCGCTTAATTATTGTCATGTTTATTCGCACTTAGAAGTAGTTAGCAAAAGCCACAGAAAACAGAAGAGCTTGTATATGAAGCAGTCCTTCCCACACTTCCCTTATAAGTCCTTCCCTTTCTTCTAGAGTTGATAGATGCAGCGACATATAAGATTTCAGCTCCTTCCAGCTTTCATTGAAGCTTTCCATGGTATTGCAACCACCACGCTGCCTTGAACAGATTAAAACAGCTACCTACTCATTAGAAAACAATGTAACCCATTTCGTAATGGTGCTGAAAGGACATATTCTGACACTAACTGGAAAATAACAACAGCAACTAGCTGTAATGGGTTATGGAGATGGGCTAGTACTGTAGATCTGGAGATCACTAGAAACTTGCTCTTGCTCCAGAAGGGGGAGATGAAAATAAAACTACACTCAGTAAGTCATTAAAAAGAGATTGGCACATTTCCCTCACTTTTTGTTTCCAGGCTCAATCATTTAACTAAATGAAGTGTGAAATAGTGCTGCCTAAATCATTAGACAATGCCAAGGCCCTTCCCTCCAATATCTCCAGAGGCTCGGTACTTTTTTATTCATGCCTGGCTCCCTAGCAAAATGATTCTGGAAGTGCTGATGCTCAGATGAAGTTGGCTGACCCTGAAGATTGTGGATTTTTTTCTAAGCTTTCTGTTTATTCCTTCCAAACCAGCAATTGCTATCAATATGTCATCAGCTATATATCTGGATGGGGATTATGACAGCCATTCAGTTGAGGTATCCTAACCAAAGCCAGATTCCTCCACTGGACTACTCTTTTCCCTTCCCTTTTAGAGAAATTTTGATGTTTTTATCAAAGAGCAGGAAATAGATTTCAGAGGCGGAAAGCAATGCGACCAGGTTGTTGGAGGGGGGTGGCTCCTGAATGTTCAAACTGATTTTTCCACCACATTGTAGAATAGGGTGTCAAACTCGATTTCATTTAGGGCCACATCAGGGTTGTGTTTGACCTCGGGGGGCTGGGGTGGGCATGGCCAGGGTGGGCGTGGCCAGCTCGATGTCACTTGTGTTAAAGGGAGTTGTGGGAGCCCGAGTGTTCTGCCAGCAAAAATGGGCTCCCGAGCTCCGTTTCCGGCTGTGATAGCCTCCTGCAACCTTCTGCCAGTGAAAACAGAGCTCCGTCACTGTTTCCAGGGTGGCCCTGTGGGTCAGATCTAAGCACCCTGCAGGTCAGATCTGGCCCGCGGTCCTTGACACCTCTGTTGTAGAAGGATGTAGACTGAACGCGACCACTTGTTTATTGGACCGTGTCCTTCCTGGTTAGTACTGGCTTCCCGGGAAGTGACACGAGGCTGGCTCCAGGGGATTATAAATGCTTCGCTGGGTGAGGGTGACTTTCCCACCGCCTTGAAAGAGGCGGTGGTGAGGCCTCTCCTCAAGAAGCCTTCCCTGGACCCGGCAATGTTGGTAAATTATCGTCCGGTCTCCAACCTTCGCTTCATGGCGAAGGTTGTTGAGAGTGTGGTCATGCAACAGCTCCCCCAGCACCTGGATGAAACGACGTATCTAGATCCATTCCAGTCGGGCTTCAGGCCCGGGTACAGCACGGAAACGGCATTGGTCGCGTTGGTAGATGATCTCTGGAGGGCTCGGGATAGGGGATGCTCCTCTGTCCTGGTCCTGTTAGATCTCTCAGCGGCTTTTGATACCATCGACCATGGTATCATGCTGCACCGGCTGGAAGAGTTAGGGGTGGGAGCAGGGCCGGATTTAGATGAAAAGAGGCCCTAGGCTATTCCACTTATGAGGCCCTTTCACCAGTGGTGGGATTCAATTTTTTTAACAACAGGTTCTGTGGGCGTGGCTTAGTTGGGGGTGTGGCTTGGCAATCATGTGACTGGGCGGGCGTGGCTAGCTGGTCACGTGACTGTGTAGGCGTGGGTAGCTCATCATGTGACCGGGTGGGCGTGGCTATGTGCATAGACTTTTTTCAGAGGGCTGAAAAAAGTCATTTCTGACTGGGCCTCGCACTTTGACCGGTCCTCACACTTATGCCCATGCAGCTTTCTTAACAACCATGTCACTCATTTCACAACTGCTTCTCTTCACCAGGGTGACAAGATAGGGCAAAAACGTAAAATGTGAGGACAGTCGTAAATTCGAGGACTGGTCAAAAGTGCGAGGACCAGTCAAAAATAACTTTTTCAGCCCTCTGAGTAGTCCATATGCACAAAAGGACTACCCAGAGGGCTGAAAAAAGTCATTTCTGACTGGGCCTCGCACTTTTGACCGGTCCTCACACTTATGACCATCCTCACATTTATGCCCATGCAGCTTTCTTAACAACCATGTCACTCATTTCACAACTGCTTCTCTTCACCATGGTGACAAGATAGGGCAAAAACGTAAAATGTGAGGACAGTCGTAAGTTCGAGGACTGGTCAAAAGTGCGAGGACCAGTCAGAAATAACTTTTTCAGCCCTCTGAGTAGTCCATATGCATAAAAGGATACAGCAATAGAGAGGGATGAAGGAAGGGAAGGGAAATTAGAATAGGAGGGAGGGTAAGAGAGGGAGGAAGAGAGGAGGAGAAGGAGAAAGGAAGAGGAAGTAGGGAGGAGAAGAAAAGGGGAAGGAAGAGAAAGTAAGAAGGAAAGAAAAGAGAGAGGTGGTAGGTTTGAGGAGAAAGATTGCTGTACAATAAAAAAGATGAAAGGGAAGAAAGCCAACCCCAAACAAATATAAAGATATTAAGATAAAGAATGAATTGTTAAACTTTAAAGAATAAAAGAGAACAAATATGAATAAATAACAATAATTAGAAACACACATACAAACATACAATGTATTTTCTTTGAACAGAGTATTTGGCCGGTTCACAAATTTAAACAGTGTTTAGTCATTTCAATTAAATTTACAATTTCTATATTTCCTTTTTGCCATATTTATTCCTCATCTATTTTTGTAAAAAACCAATATTACCCTTCATCCTCATCTCTAATCTTAATCAAATTCAATTTTTCTCTTCTATTCTATATTATACCCCTTCCCATTGTCATCTATTTTTATATCCATCCTCACATTGGTTAATTATGTAATATTAGTTGTTTAATACAAATTCAACATTTTAATATAAATCAATTAGTTATATAACTGCCTTTTTTGTATATTAATCAATATGAACATGAATATTCCAATTATTTCCATGCAATCCAATTTCTTACAAATCCATTAATTATATTTACCAATAATAATAAACCAAATAATTTCCCCCATATATTCCTCCAAACCACAACTTAACCATTTCTGCTTTCAGAAATATACAATTAATAGTATCTCAATTATTACAATTCCCTAGTTAAATAGAGCTTTTTTTCTTTTGTGTTTTAAAATCCTGAACTCTCCTCTTTTTCCCTAAATTTCCCATTGTTTTCACCTACCTTTTTTGGTGAGGAAAAAGAAAAGAATTCTGCCTGCCTAATTTTCCAACCTTGCAGCAACAGCAAAGCAGTTTCACTTTCGTTTCTCAGCATAGCTAGGGGGAAAAAAATCAGCACTCTTTGCACGGAAGCAGAAGAGCCCTGAGCAAAACAGCTGAGACAAATCAGCTGAGAGCCGGGAGGCCAATTAGCCTATGCTGAAGCTCCGTGGGCCAATAAAATTACAAAAAAAACACCGAACCCTTTGTTAAATTGCTGGCTCCCCCGCCCCTCGCCCACCACTATTTATTGGCAATAAATAGTGGTGCGGAGGGGCGGGGCAAGCCAGCAATTTAACAAACGGTTCGGCTGCACCACTGGCTCTAGGCCGGCCCTTTGAAGCTCCACGGCAAGAATTTGAATTTTTTTTTTCCTCTAGCCATCGGAGGCAGCAATAGATGGGGAGTGGGCGGGGTAAGCGAACGGCCGGTGATCCAACAGAGCAGAGAGTGAGGGTGAGTGAAGGCGTGGAAGCTGCTTTCTCCATCCTGCTCTCTTGCATCCGGAGCCGGTGGGGAACCATGTGGCAGCCCACGTGGATCCCAGGCAGCGGAACTCAGGCTAGGGAAGGGGTGGGCAATTGTGGCTCTTTTACAACCTGTGGCCTTCAACTCCCAGAATTGGGAGTTGTCTCAGGAATTCTGGAAGTTGAAGTCCACAGGTTGTAAAAGAGCCACAATTGCCCACCCCTGGCTACGGTAGGCTGGCGCCGCGCGGGTGGGAGGCGAGGGGCAGGCGAGCCAGCAATTTAACAAAGGGTTCAGCCGAACCCCCTAGAACCCCCAGAATCCCACCACTGTGTAGGCCCCTCTTGATCTTGAGGCCCTAGGCTGAAGCCTAGTTAGCCTATAGGAAAATCCGGCCCTGGGTGGGAGGCACTGTGTTGCGGTGGTTCTCCTCCTTTCTCTCTGACCGGTCGCAGTCTGTGTTGACAGGGGGGCAGAGGTCAACCCCGAGGCCCTGCATATGTGGGGTGCCGCAAGGGTCGGTCCTCTCACCCCTCCTGTTTAACATTTATGTGAAGCCGCTGGGCGAGATCATCCGTGGTTTTGGGGTGAAGTACCACCAGTACGCTGACGACACCCAGCTGTACATCTCCATCCCAGACCACCCCAACGATGCCCTTGAAGTGATGTCCCGGTGCCTGGAGGCCGTGCGGATCTGGATGGGGAGGAATAGGCTCAGGCTCAACCCATCCAAGACCGAGTGGCTGTGGTTTCCGACGTCCCGATATAGTCAGTTGGTGGCATCACTGACTATTGGGGGCGAATCATTGGCCCCCACGGAGAGGGCACGCAACTTGGGCATCCTCCTGGATTCACGGCTGTCTTTAGAAGAGCACTTGACGGCCGTGACCGGGAGGATTTTTCATCAGGTTTGCCTGATTCACCAGTTGCGTCCCTTTCTGGATCGGGACTCGTTACACACGGTCACTCATGCCCTTATCACCTCCTGCCTGGACTATTGCAACGCTCTCTACATGGGGCTCCCCTTGAGGAGCACCCGGGGGCTCCAACTGGCACAGAGTTCGGCCGCGCGGGTGGTAATGGGAGTGACATGGCGTTCCCATGTAACACCTCTCCTGCGCGAGCTGCACTGGCTCCCAGTGGTCTTCCGGGTGCGCTTCAAGGTTTTGGTTTTGGTTACTGCCTTTAAAGTGCTCCATGGCTTAGGACCTGGGTACTTGCGGGACCGCCTACTACCACCAATAGCCTCCCACCGGCCAGTATGCTCCCATAGAGAGGGGCTCTTCCGGGTGCCGTCGGCCAAACAATGCCGACTGGCAGCCCCCAGGGGGAGAGCCTTCTCTGTGGGGGCACCTACTATCTGGAATGAGCTCCCCCCAGAGATACGGAGGATCCCGGATCTGCGCACCTTCCGCCGCGCTTTAAAGACCTTATTATTTCACCAGGCGGGCCTGGCCTAATTTTCTCCCTGTTTTATAAAAGTTTTTTAATTTTTAAATATCTTTTAGTATTTTATACATTCAATTTTAAAATTGGTTTTAAATAGTTTGGGGTTTTAAATTTGTCGGGGCCAAAATTATTTAATTTGATTTTATTCTACTTTTAAATTTTGTATGTATGTGTTATATTGTTTGGCTGTGCACCGCCCTGAGTCCTTCAGGAGTAGGGCGGTATAGAAATCTAATAAAATAAATAAAATAAATAAATAAAGGATGTAACTGCAACCATTTCTAAGAGAACACAATAATGATAGTGGTTGTCACCTTAACACTGGTCATTAAGCACCAGTCCCAAAGGTGTTTTTTCAAGAGACGGTGAGTTCTAGTCATGAAAGCCATCTGTGTAACCTTGGGCCAATCATTTTCTGTTAGCTCAACATACCTCACAGAGTTGTTGTGGCAGGGAACACAGGAGGAAGAAGGATTAGGGATATTCACCACTTTGAGCTATATATAAAAATAATAAAGGTGGTAAATAAATATGTAATATGACCTCACTCCTCGCTTTAATTTAAAAAAAAAAGTTGTGAAGAGTACTCAGTTCTATCTTTATACAGATTCAGGAGAAAGAATCAAGGAAAGCTGCCACCACTCTCCCTCACCAACGTATGCCTGAGGCAATTTTATCATTCTCCCTAAAAGCTGGACTGAAGAAGCTTCTTGGAATAAGAAGCTAAACATCTTCAAAGAAAAACCAGAAAGTCCAGTTATCTCCTGGTTTCTAGCCTGGTGTCTTAACCACTAGATCAAAGTGGCTTTTTTTTAATCCTTAAACTAGCTTGGTGGCTCACGTATGGAAAAAGCCACATTTTCTGAATAAGGAGCCAATTCTGCTATCTCATCTCTATGACAGTCAGGATTGTGTACTGGTTAAGGCATTGGACGTGATCCAGTTTCGACTCCACCATCAACTATCAGGGCTCCTGGGAAATGTGAGGCTGATTGCTCTCACCTCAGAGGGTAATGGTGGTGAGAAAAGTCTATCACCGTGATGTCTCCCTTGGACATCACCTCCTCCAGATACCTCCTCAGATGTCAGCTCGGGGGAGGATGGGCCCATTCCTAGCACATCTGGAGCTGAGTTGATTGATGGCTCTGAACAGTCATCCAGAAGGGATTTGGAGGAGGCTTCAGCTGGGGAAAATTTGCAATAGCAGATGGCCAGCGAAGAGTAGGAGGAACTGCCTTCTGCTCCTCATCCGAGAACATGTAGGGCAGAGAAAAAGCAGCAGCAGAGAAGGTCGGCCAGACCACTCGAGAGGAGAGGGCCCTGCCCATCTTGATCGGCTGCACCAGAAGCTGGCTATTTATCACAGTAGACAGGTGGAGGCATTGCTGAGAACAATGTGTTTGTTTTCTAGTTGTTTTTTTGATCATCATGATTCCTGCTTCACTCTAGATTGACACCATATTTGGGATTTTGATTTGGAGACTCTGAACTTTACTTGCCCCATGAGCTCTCTTTGTGTAGATTTAAGTTTTGCCTAGTGGATTTAAGTTTGACTGGTGGAGTTATTTTGTTTGAGCAATTTCAGTTGCTTTGTGGACTATTGGGCCCTTGCTCTGTGGACTCTCCTTGAACTGCTCGTGGCTGGACTTGATTGGGGCAGTTTTGGGTTTTGGGTGAAGGGAATTGTTCAGGAATATTAATAAACTCACTAAACCACAGTTACATGTGTGAGTGAGCGGGAGGGGCATCACAATCACACACATTTCAACTGCCAGTCCAGCCAGTATCTGACACAAAGGACACAGTCATCTCAGGCAACAAATATCTCAGGCCAGACCAGTGTACATCATACATGTGGCATGAAGCACATATGATCTTGGTATATTATTATTTAAATAATAAAGTAGCAGAAGGGAAATGGGCCTCTCATCTCAAATGAATTAAAGTGGTGATTTTGCCACACTGCTCTCCTTTTCTTTATAACAGATAGTGCTAAACGAAAGGCAACCTTTTATAAATAAAGGCCGTACTATTATTATTTTATGTATTGATATCCTGCCTTTATTGTTTTTATGAATAACTCAAGGCAGGGAACATACCTGGTACTTCTTCCTCTTCCTATTTCCCCCACAAATATGCCCAACTCTGTGATATAAACAGAGTGGTTTGTACTACAAGAACATAGATCAAATTGCTAATTGGTTTCACATGCCACGGACACCAGCCTTTAATGTTCAGCTTCATTAAGCAGCAAACAGTGGCATTTGTTTTCTTCCTAATGATCCTCCGTATCTTCAAGAACACGGAAGCCAATCATAGCACCCATTGGGGAGAAAAAATGGTTATTAGCCAATCCGTAAAGCACAGATGCTGCAGAACAACTCATTTCACTCCACCACCATTGACATTTCTTATGCCATTGTCATTCATCGACATATCCATGAACTGATCTCTGCTGACATGGTGTAGCAATGTCATCCCTAAGACTGTAGGGTACTTCCCATCTTGCAGCATGTACTTACAAAGCAGAAAGTTACAGAAAGACCTTGGCAGCAGAGTCCGTGTGTTGATTCCTGGTGCTGCCTGGACTATTTTCTGTAGTGTTCTTGGCAATGTTTGTGGAAGTGGTTTGCATTTGCCTCCTTCCCAGGACTGAGAGAGAGTGACTGGCTCATGCCTATGGTGGGACTAGAACTCATAGTCTGTTGGTTTCTAGCCTGGTACTTTAACCACAACCCCAAACCATCTCTGTTTCTGGAGAGCTCTACAGACCTTCTGAATCCCAACAGCTGAATACCACCTATACCAGAGTTTGTTTGTTTGTTTGTTTGTTTGTTTGTTTGTTTGTTTGTTTGTTTGTTTGTTTGTTTGTTTATCAACAAGTACAAGGAAACAAATAACAGTATAGACATAGACATGGACACATGAAAAAAATTTGGCACAAATAAAAGGAAATAAATAAGCAAAACATAGCCATAAACACATAGAATGATTACATATAAATGGGGACAGTAGGACGGGGACGGTAGGCACGCTGTTGCGCTTATGCACATCCCCTTAGGAACCTCTTAAAAAACATGAAAGGTCCACGGTAGACAGTTTAAGGTAAAAGGTTTGGGGATTAGAGAGACTAACAAAAGGATCAGGTAAAGTGTTCCAGACATTAACTACTCTATTGCACAAGTCATATTTCCTACAATCAAGATTAGAGCGAATTACATTGAGTTTGAATCTATTGATAGCCCTTGTGATATTGTGGTTGAAATTAAAGTACTCATTTATAGGTAGGACGTTTTGGTAAATAATTTTATGAACTAAGCTTAGGTCGGAACATAAGACGGCGTAGTTCGAGGCTATCGAAGCCTAAAATTTCAAGCCTGGTGGGATAGGGAATTTTATTTTGAGCAGAGGATTTGAGTAGTCTTCTAGTAAAATATCTCTGGACCCTCTCTAATGTATTGATGTCTGAAATACAGTGAGGGTTCCAGGCAGGTGAGCAGTATTCAAGTATAGGTCTGGCAAAAGTTTTATATGCCCTGGTTTGAAGTATAGCATTACCAGAGAGAAAACTTCATAAAATAAAAGTTTCTCATCTTTAGCAACTTTTAAGATATATGGGCTTCAACTCCCAGAATTCCCCAGCCATCATTCACCATATCTTAAAGTTGCCAAGATTGTGAAATACAGAGCTATAGAACTCTGCTGCTTCCAATGCGCTAGGAATAGAATCCTCAGAATTGCACGTATTAGGAACACAATAATCTTCATTGTGCACAATAATGTTTTGTGAAGGATGCAAGAACTTGTTCATTTCCAACTCTTTCTGTTGAAATGTACCCAAGGGAATGATTTGGGCATATTTATGACTGATGAATCAACTACCTACTTCAGTACAACAATTGTGTCTCTTGTCGGGCACAAAGAATGTGAGATGACGGCTGCTATCTCTGGATATCTGACAGCTGCTTATTTGGCTACAAAACGAGCAGATGGTTTTCAGAGCTGCCATATTCTTTAATGTCGGTAGCAGGCTACGGGCTAAACACCGTCATGTATGCATTGGAGAATGGATCATGATGATCAGAATTAGCTGTGAGTAATATCTTCCTAAGGAACACAAAAGGTGTCCTACTACCTAAAAATGAGTCACAGGTTGAGAAAAATAAAAGGGAGACTTAGGCCAAAGAGACGCCAGAGTCAGATAAAATACAATCTGACAACCAATTAAATGTATATTACATATAAAAGGAGTAATAAGATTTGTGCATTACTCTACACTAATTGCAGCATAATTTATTTGCTGTTTATGGCTTAACTGTTGATTTATGAGGCAATATTATGTGGCTTATGTAATAAACCATGCCATAGTGCTATCTGTTCATCTTACAACCATCTTACATTTCTTTAAATGTAGTCAAGTTGGTTTCAAATATTAGTTTTTTTGCACATGGAATTTGAAATTAGTTTTGATTTTGTGGCAACTTTTTATTTATATTTATAAAAATTATCTTTTTTACTGACAATATAGTTCAGACATTTTGGTTTCCTTAGACCTGTCGTTATGAATGAGGAGCATAAACTAAGCAGTTACGTCATGACTGTCCGCAGTGATGCAGTGAGATGACCGATGAGTGGACACTCCTGCTCAGCAAATGAGTTAATCCCTATGTTTTAAAACTTTCTGCACCCTCCCAGGCCATTCCTCCAATAGAGTCTTTGGTTGCTTCCTTCAGATGCAGAAGTTGCATCTGAAGGACAGCAGGATGGATAGATCTCTGATGGTCCCTAGACATCTTCTCAGTTCAACTCCATTCCACCAGCTCTGCAGAGCAGAGGGGGATTTCAAGTCTGCTGTTGAAAACTTTAAGAGGGGTCTCCTGAATCTCAGTAGATGAGTATACTCACTTGGAGAATGTGGCGTTATCTGTTCAGTCAGAATAGCAGAGTTGGAAGGCACCTTGTAAGAATCAAGATCATGTGAAGTGTTAATACCACTTTATAATGCCTTGGTAAGGCCACACTTGGAATACTGCATCCAGTTTTGGTTGCTACAATGTAAAAAAGATGTTGAGACTCTAGAAAGAGTGCGGAGAAGAGCAATAAAGATGATTAGGGGACTTGAGGCTAAAACATATAAAGAACGGTTGCTGGAACTGGGTATGTCTAGTCTGATGAAAAGAAGGACTAGGGGAGACATGACAGCAGTGTTCCAATATCTCAGGGGCTGCCACAAAGAAGAGGGAGTCTAGCTATGCTCCAAAGCACCTGAGGGCAAGACAAGAAGCAATGGGTGGAAACTAATCAAGGAGAGAAGCAACCTAGAACTAAGGAGAAATTTTCTGATAGTAAGAACAATTAATCAGTGGAACAACTTGCCTCCAGAAGTTGTAAATTGTCCAACACTGGAAGTTTTTAAGAAAAGATTGGATAATCATTTGTCTGAAATGTTATGGGGTTTCCTGCCTAAGCAGGGAGCTGGACTAGAAGACCTCCAAGGTCCCTTCCAACTAAACTATTCTATTCTGTTCTATTCTATTCTATTCTATTCTATTCTATTCTATTCTATTCTATTCTATTCTATTCTATTCTTTTTTTTTTTTTTCAAAATATTTTTTTTTTCCCCAACATAACACATAAAATACATCTCTTTCGAGAGTGAAGTCTCGATCCGGTCATGAATAGGTACAATCGCTTACATTTTGAAAAAGCTCCATTCACAATTTTCCATTATATCTATAAACATAGAAAAAATTTTAGTCATAAAACTCTAATATCTTAATCAGAACCATTCTACTATATCATCACCAATTTAATTTCCAGGTACCTATTTAATTCATTATTATGCTCATTTATAAATTCAATTATCTCTGGTTCTTTTCCTAGCTCTCTTCATTACATCTTTTAACATCAATATTAAAACATTAAAAAATATATATTCTAATCACTTAGTCTAATTATTTACCTTACAATTTTTAACCACACATCTTAATTTCAATTTAGATACAGCTCTATTTTTTTATTCCAATTAATAAATCAAAATTCAGTCCATATTTCTTGATCTCTTGACCCCTTCATCAGATCTTTAAACTTTAAAGCTTTACCAATTTACCTTTAATTTTACATATTTCATATTCTCAGATTTATCTCAAAATCCATATCCTCCTTCTTATCTCCTCCTATTATTGGCTGGTTTCCCACATATACCTTCAGCTTTTGTTTGGCTGATTTCCAGCATAGTCACCTCCATACCTCCACCCCTTGTTGGCTAGTTTCCAACGTATTACATTTTGGCTGATTTCCAGCATAGTCACCTCCATACCTCCACCCCTTGATGGCTAGTTTCCAACGTATTACATTTTGGCTGATTTCCAGCATAGTCACCTCCATACCTCCACCCCTTGTTGGCTAGTTTCCAACGTATTGTATTTTGGCTGATTTCCAGCATAGTCATCTCCATACCTCCACCCCTTGTTGGCTAGTTTCCAACGTATTACATTTTGGCTGATTTCCAGCATAGTCACCTCCATACCTCCACCCCTTGATGGCTAGTTTCCAACGTATTACATTTTGGCTGATTTCCAGCATAGTCACCTCCATACCTCCACCCCTTGTTGGCTAGTTTCCAACATATTGTATTTTGGCTGATTTCCAGCATAGTCACCTTCAAATCTCCCATTATTATTTGGCTGATTTCCAGCATGTTTTGTTTTGGCTGATTTTCAGCATATTCTCCTCCGAGTCTCCTTCTCTTATTTGGCTGGTGTTACCAGCATATTTTCCTCCACGCCTACATCTGTTGTTTTAGCTATTTCATTTTAACTAATTCACATATTACATAAATTGCTTTTTCAATACCACAATTTGACTCAGTATAAATTTTAACAGATATCTTCTCATATATTTTCTCCTGGGTTATAAATTCCCTTTAAGGTCATCTACTTCATGTTTATTTTACATCTCAAAAATTCATTTAAGCATTTAGAGCATTTAGAAAAATCATATTCTCTTCAATCATTTATAGTCTTATTTCATAACCAAATATATATGTTAATGTAATCCAATTTAAAAGGAATGGAAGTAAGAGGTGGAAAACAAAAGGAAAGGAAAACAAAAACAAAGAAGGAGAAAAGAGGGAAAGCAGAAATAGAGAAGTAAAGAAGAAAGTATCAAAAAGAGAAAGAAAATCAGAAATATAGCAAAGGGAAACAAAAAAAGATATAATACCTCATATCAATATTCTGACTTCAAATATACATTAAGCTTTACATTTCCATTTTAGTCAAGCTATATTATTTTTCTTATCTTGCAACCTACTATAAATCTCTTTCCAATCTGTCCAAAATTATTCTTTTTCAATTTCAATATTGTCAATGTTGAAAATTTTATAGTTTAATTCTTTTATATCATTCCATATATAATATCATCATCTCTTCTTTTAGTGCCACACCTTTTTTTCTTTTCTTGCTGCGCTTCTTAATTCAGTTATAATGGTTTCATTTTGTTTCTTTTTTCTTTCCATCAATAAAGCTTCCAATAGACAGATTGAATATCCCCCAAAATCAAAGCTCCTTATTTGTTGCCAGAGTAATCCAGTTAAAATAACAAGACACTTAGTTTCTCTTCCGAGCTGCTAGCAAGCAGTTACACTTTCACTTCTTCACAGTCTCCATTTTGTGTATTGCAAAGTTATCCGCTTGTCTTTTCCCTTTGTTTTAAAAAGTCCTGTTTATCGCCTCTTTCCTTTTTCTCTCTTTCAAGAATAATCCATTCTCATTTAAAAAAGAAAAGTTTTCAAAATTTATAACTTTCCAAAAAAGCAATCATTCCAAATTAGCAATAAAGTCCAAAATCCTTTGGTGGGTCTTTCCCTTTTAAAAAAATATTTTGCAAATCTTCTTGCCCCAATACATCGTAGCCGCTGATTAAGGCTGGGGCACACTTATCAATATCCACAGTTTAAATGCTGTTCCCGCCTGGGTTTGGTCTTGCTTACCCGGCTTCCGAACACCTCACTCTCACTTTCCATTCTTCCTCCAGCACAGTGCTTTCTCTGGTTGGCCCAGGTTTCGAGGCAGTCGCCATGACTGCCGCTCCCCCACCGTCGGCTCAGAGGGCTTCCTCCGGCCCCGAGGAACTTGCCCGTTCCTCTCAGCCATCCAAGTGGTCCCTCTCTCTTCCCCTGTCCCAGCAAGACAGGGTAGGTACGCAGACCTGCCGGCAGCAGTTCGCCAGTCACTCATAAGAGCCCCGCCATTTCCCCGACTGAATCGCCCAGTGCCAACCAGAAGTTTCTATTCTATTTTATTCATCTAGTCCAACCGCCTGCTTAAGCAGGAGACCCTATACCATTTCTGACAGATGGCAGTCCAGTCTCTTCTTGAAAGCCTCAAGTGATAAAGCTCCCACAACTACTGAAGGCAAGCGGTTCCAGTGGTTGAGGGTTCTGTCAGAAAATTTCTCCTTATTTCTAGGTTGAATCTCTCATTGATCAATTTCCATCCTTGTCTGGCCTTTGGGTGCTTTGGAAAATAGGTTTCCCCCTCCTCTTAGTGACAGCCTCTCAGATATTGGAATACTGTTATCATGTCTCCCCTGATCCTTCTCTTCACTGGACTAGCCATGCCCAGTTCCTGCAACCGTTCTTCATATGTTTTAGTCTCCAGGCCCCTAATCTTGGTTGCTCTTCTCTGCATTCTTTCTAGAGTCTCAACATCTTTTTTTATAGTGTGGTGATCAAAACTGGATGCAGTATTCAGGTGCAGCCTTACTAAGGCTTTATAGAACAGTACCAGTATATCACATGATCCTGATTCTATCCCTCTGTTAATGCAACCTAGGATTGCATTGGATTTTTTGGCTGCTGCCGCACACTGCTGGCTGCTGGAAAGATACAAGGAAATTGTAATTAAGCAAAGGGAGTGTTAGAAAAGTTTTTAGTTTAGGTTGTAGAGGTCAATAAGATCTTGGAATGTCCCAGCAGCTACAATTAAGCCAGATTTGTTTTATCAAGAAAAACTTTGTTTATTTAAAATCATTAAACTATTTACATTTTAAATCACAGAACGTTGTATCTTGGTCTTTATTTATTTCTGAGGTAAATGTGCCTAGAGCATAATCCCTTCTCCTGTGTGTCTCCCCTGTGTCTCCCCTCTTTGTCTCCCAAGTGTCTCCTCAGTGTGTGTGGCTAAAGGGGGTCATATTTATAGGGTGGCTAAGCCACTCCCCCTTCAGTCCCTTAGACAAAATGGAGGGAAAGTATAAACAAAAACCATCCTTCCAGTATAGACAGTGTAGTTCAGTGGCACTGTTTCAGATAATTATCTGACAGGGAGCTACAGTATATAGCTGTAAGCAGAGGTGGGATTCAAGTAATTTAACAACCGGTTCTCTGCCCTAATGATTTCTTCCAATAACCAGTTTGCCAAACTGCTCAGAAAGTTAACAACCGGTTGTCCCGAAGTGGTGCGAACTGGCTGAATCCCACTACTGGCTGTAAGCATCATGGGTTATGTGTTTCTCGAAGTGTCATCAATCCATAACAAAAAGGCAAATAAATGTGAATGATGTTAAGAAATCACAGCCTAATTACTCACATTATCATGGCAGAGAAACAGAGAGGCAATGTTCATCAAATAAATAATTCATTATAAATTATTTCTCCACTCCAAGCATTATTAGCATGATATACATTGATGAAGTCCTGATTTAGCTGCTTTTCTGAGAGATTATAATAATGTCAATTTCCATTATTTATGTCGTTGTTTCTCACACAAAGTCCAATTCGTGCCTTGTATAATGTCTTACAGGTGCAGTTACCCACCATTAATGATATTTGGCAAAGGCAAAAAGTCGAAATGGCAAACAGCAGCTGCGCAACTCAGTCAAGTTGTTTGACTGCCTATTAAATTATCTCCCCATTTTAGATGCCTCTTTGGTCTGGCTGGTTCTTTTTTTTATTATTCCGATTTTTATTGTTTGGTCCAAGTATAAAATATAAAGGAAAGTAGAAGTAGGACGTTACGAGAAGGAAAAAGAAAGGGGGAAAGAAAATATGGGGTAAAAGGGAGGGGGAAGTATCACTGGATTATTTCATATTCTTTAACCTTAAAGGGAAAAATACTTTTTTTTCCCTCTATTTTAGAACACAACTTTTTAAAAAGAAACATTTCTAAAATCAAAAAGTTGTAATACATCCTTTTTTAAAACTTCCTCTTAACATACAAACTTTAAAGTGCACTTTCAATTAAACCAATGAAGTTCCAACTAACTCTAATTAACTCGTTAAATTTAAATCACTCCCTCCAAGTTACCCTCATAAAATAAATTTTTTCTTCTGGTATACATCATTTTTAAAACTCTAAACTTTTCTTTAAGCCAATACATCTTTTTATTTAACTTTCTCTTAACACAGATACTTTCAGATACACTTTCAGCAACATTTTACAAGCTTTAAGAATTGCTTAAGCATTACATATCAAGGAAAAAAATGCATTTTCAGACCCACTTTACATTAAAACTTTCTTTCAATTATAAATGTCAGACCGATAAAAATCCATCCTAATGCCAATTGGCTCATTAAGTTTAAATCACTTCTTCCAGCTTTTCTTCATGAAATAAAATCTTTTTCTTCTCTGGAATGTTTATCAAATACTTACAAACTTCTCTTTTTCTCAAGGATTTCTCAATCTTGTTTTGTGTCCATGAAGAAAAAGTCCTATACTTGTCCTTTTGAAAGTTGCAGGTTTTCTTGGAACTCTTCTTTCAATTGTGTTGGGATTTAAACCACCGTAATAAAGATTGGTGCCAGGTTTATATGCCAAAATTGCAATTGACTACTCTACATTGTTAGCTATTTGTGAAATTGCCTTTGTGGTTTGGTAACTTTCCACACATATTTGCCTCTCTGAAGTAGTTTGAGTAGTTTTCTTTTTTAACATCCTTGGAGCATAGCTGGTCTAATAAACTGTTGAATTTTATTTAAGGGTTTTTCAAATATATCACTAATAGTTTGCTCCTCCGTCTTCTTAACTTCCTCTTTTGTCAAAGAGTAGCTTTTTTGTAAGTCACTAAAGAATTGCTGGCCAATCAGGAATCATAAAAATCAGAGAGTTGTAGCCAGCAAAGTAGACCAACCTACAAATGACTAAAAATAATAAACTAGAACCACTTCTTTCTACTTCTCCATCGATTTTTGCTTAAAGAAAGATAGTCCCCACTTCCTTACTTTAGCTTGCCTTTTAACAGCCTTCTTCCTTGTTGTTTAACAATGAAAAAAATCCCCAAAATGGTGCAGATCTTCACAAAGGAATAACAGACTATGGCTAAAGAGAGACTCTCTTAATTTAATAAAGATTAATAGTCCTTAAAAGTGATTAAGAAATCAAAGGATGTCCATTTGAAAAATAAATTCCAAAATGGTGTCCCCCACTGTTGCTGTATGGAGAATCTTGTTGGATGATTCTAGGATTCTTCCTAACTCTGGAGAGTCATATAAACTAAAGCAGGTCTGTCAATGTGGTGGCCTGTGGGCCGCATATGGCCTGCAGAGGACACAGCCATCCTGGCTCCGCAAAGGCAAAAAGGTTGCGATACGTCCAGTGGTGGAATGCTGCCAGTTTTACAACCAGTTTGGTGAGCACACACTTTGCATGTGCATGTGTCTCAGACGCTTGCGTGCAGCACTGAAAATGGAGCATTTAGAAGCTCAGCTGCGTACCTTCCAAGTTAGCAACTTTAAATAGAACAGTGAGGGGGGGAAATCAGCTGTGCCGTGTGATTGAGATGAGGTAAAAGCAGGAAATAAAGAACAGGATAGTGCGGAGGCGGGTAGGTGGGGCCAACTGATCATCGGAGCTACCGGTTCGTCTGAATCAATCCAAACTGGCTGAATACCACCTCTGGATACATCACAATCCAGCCTACAATGTGATTGAGTTTGACACCCCTGAACCAGGGGTGAAATCCAGTAGGTTTTGACAGGTTCTGGAGAACCGGTAGCGGAAATTTTGAGTAGTTCGGAGAATTGGCAAATACCACCTCTGGCTGGCCCCAGAGTGAGGTGGGAATGGAGATTTTGCAGTATCCTTCCCCTGTCACAAACCATGCCCATCAAGCCACACCACACCCACCAAGCCATGCCCATCGAGCTGGAGAACCGGTAGTAAAAAAAAATTTGAATTTCACCACTGCCCTGAACTAAAGGAATGCCAGTTCCTTCTCTTGGTAAATTGAAAAAGCAAAAGCCAGGGGAAACCCTTCAGGGATATTTCCCTGGGCATGTCATTCAATTGCCCATCTTCACTGGAAGACCAGGTCTGACTGATTCTGAATGTCAGGCCAAGTGTGATAGACTACTCATTAAACCCTAGAACTGGCTCCGGAATCACACATGATGATTTTCACATTTGGTCCACATTTTCATTTGTGGTTGTTTCTGAACCACGGTAAAATCCATGGGAAAACCATATTGCCAGTGAAAATGAATCTAGGGTTAGGGTTAGGTCTACTAGAAGTCATGACCAAAAACTAATACTAAGGATAGAGTCTTAGAGGTTTTCTAAAAAAAGGAACCATTACAGCTTTTTGTTTGGAATTGCTTGTCAACCACAGTAAAATCCATGGGAAAATCCATTTCCCAATGAAAATGAATTTAGGGTTAGGGTTAGGAGTCATGACCGAAAAGTTTTTCTGTTTGTTATTCTTAACCATTTTCTAAGGATAGAGGCGTTGACAGCTTTTCATTCGGTGTTCCTTCTGGACCACAGTAAAATACATTGGAAAATCCCATTGATGATCAAAATAAATTAGGGTTAGGATTATGGTTATGGTTATGTCTATTTTCAGTCATGGCCAAAAACTAATGCTAGGAATAGATTCTTACCGTGTTTCCCTGAAAATAAGATGCTGTCTTATATTTTTTTTGAACCCCGAAATAAGTTTTCGGGGATGTCTTATTATTTTGGGGCATGTGGAACAAGATGGGGCTCCTCTTGCCATTTTACCTGATTTCCAGCTCTGTCTCCCGAACCCTAACCAGAGGAAATGGCAGGGACCGGCTGTGCATGCGTTTAAATATTTTCGGGGAGGGCTTATTTTCAGGAGGGCTTATTTTCAGGAGGGGGGCTTATTTTGGCACATGCGCTCAAAAGCCTGATTGGTGTCATTATCAGGGGTTGTCTTATTTTCGGGGAAACAGGGTAGAGGTCTTTTAAGTAAAGCACCATTGACAGCTTTTCGTTCGGAGTTTGTGGATCACAGTAAAATACAAGGGAATATCCCATTGCTAATGAAAATGAATCTAGGGTGACGGTTAGGCTTAGGCTTAGGTCTACTTGGGGTCATGGCTGAAAAATTTGGTTAGGGATATATTCTTAGACATTTTCTAAGGATAAAGACTTTGAAAGTTGTTCATTCGTAGTCCTTGGTGAACCATAATAAAATACATTGTAAAATCCCATTGCCAATGAAAATTAATCTAGGGTATACTTTCAGCTCTCCTGAACACACAACAGAACAATATTGTCAACTTACCAGTTGCTGATTTACAGGCCATAGTAATTGTTTTATCATTGATATCCATTCTGTAGCTAAGGCTTTTTCCTGTTTCAGTGAATGGAGCAATTGACCATTAGGAGAAAGCCATTTGAAGCACTGGAGTACGAAAGTACTTCACAAAATATATTGAACTAAAAACTTCTTTATGTGGTGACCTTCTTATTCCTTCCCTTCTCCACACTTCCAATTATCAACATTCCTTTTTAGTGTCTGGATTTTTTTTTTATTTTTTTTACTTAAAATGTGGGTTGATTTTTCTGGTATTTAATACCAGCCTAGTTCAATTATTTCTCAGCTTTATTACCACAAAGTAAACCGAAGTCTTGCAGGGAACATAATGAATTCACACTCAATTCAAACAAATCCAATTTAACATAATATTTTAAGAACGGCCTTATTTTAGAATATTTATAATGCACATGCTGAACATTCTTATTGTGTTCCACAAAAGCAAAAGGGAAAAGTCTTTTCCCAGCAGCTCAATCTTACATTTCAAATGAGAAATTGGGTTCAGCTCTACTACTTTGCATACCATTATCACTCTAGCACAATAGTGCTTGAACCCTTAAACTTCAGTGTCTAAGGATTTTTCAACTAAATGGATGGATGAATGGATGTGAGACTCTATATGAAACTTTTGTACAGTTTGAATTTATAATTGTTGATGTGTTGGGGATAAGAGATCTACAGTAGTGGCCAAAATTGTAGAAACCTTTTGGGAAAAGTATATTTTCTAAAACTAGCCAATAACACCACTTTTTTTTTTTTTTGCAGTAGTACCATAAAATTATATATCAATGGAAAGATAATTTAATCAAGAATGTAATGCAATAACTTTTATGACAGATTTGCTATTAGAATAGCAGTTACAGTATAAAGAAGAAAAGTGAAACACGTAGAAAAAACGAGACATACAAAAATTATCACCATGTCAGTTAATACTTAGTTGGGTAACCTTTAGCATGAACTATGGCCTTACAACTCTTCCCATGGAGTGAACCAAGTCTTTTAGTTCTGCAGCTATTATAATGTGAAACCAAGATTGAAGGATTGCTTCTATTAACTGGGTTTTATTGTTGGTTGCTTGTGACTAACAAGTTTCTTTAGTCAGCACCATAGATTTCCAATTGGGTTAAGGTCTGGGCTATTCCCAGGCCATTCCAGCAGTGGAATAGAATTATCTTGAAACTCCAAAAAAAAAAAAAAAAGTGGTGTTATTAGCCATCAAACCTCAAAAATACACCTTTCCCAAAATTTTGGCCATTACTGTCTCTAGGGGTCAGAAACAAAGGACTGACAGATGCCATACTGTCCATCATAGCTCTTAAATGCTACCTTCCCATCTTCATGTAGCATAACAATTTAAGCAAAATTTAAGTGGTTGAAGTCATTCCAAGATTTATGAATTTTGGGAGATTTTTGAATGAAAGCACCAAAGCTCATGTAATGGCAATGTATTTGTCAGGATATTTCAGGTTTTTTTCTTAAGATCTTCTGAGGTTTTAATGTTTATGCAAGGGATTCTGGAGAATTTTGGAAGGCTTAGTATAAACATATTCATATCTGTCTGAAAATAGCTATATTTGCTCAACGTATGATTTAAAAAGCCTCACACATGATCATCAACATGTAGTATGTCTTTGCATTCATGGAGTAAAGTATTCTGATATAATGTGAATTAAATTATTCTCAGGAAGAAGACTATAGATACTGATTTAGGGTCCACCAACCCAAAAAATAGAATGTTTTCTTTCTCTGGTTTTAGAAGTTTTTGAAAATGTTTTCCATCTTGATTTCATAACATGCAAATCTGGGGGCTAAAGAGCCTGCCTCTTTTAGATTTTATTTTAGGGACGTATTATTTTAATATTCTCCTTTGTTGTGCTATGGAATGCAAGAAGGTTTACATGGGCTGTTTTCTATGGGCTATTAGTGCCAGATAAAAAGATTGTGACCTCCAGGGAATTTGTACTAATGACAAGATGTGGTTCGTTTGGTATGAGTGACCTTCAAGTAAGTATGGAGAGAATTGAATGATTTACTGCCCAACATACAGTATCATTGATAAGTACTTCTGTATGTATCTCAGTATCTTATTTCTAACAACGACATGCTCTGAGTTTGGCACAGGAAGTACATCTAAATATAAACCGTTTTAGAATGTCATATTTTCAGTTGTTCACCTTTACCATCAGAAAGTTAAAAAGCCTGCAGAATTGTAAGAAGTATCTAGTAAACTATCATTTAATAGATCTATCTATTGAGATCTAATTATATGATTGCCAACCGTAACATAGTAAAATATAGAATGTGTGGGGTGGGTGGGAGGATTGGTGTGTGTTTACCTGCCTGCCTGCCTGCCTTTGTGTCTGTGTGTATGAAGGCTTATCATCAGTGGTGGGATTCAAGTAATTTAACAACCCGTTCTCTGCCCTAATGATTTCTTCTAACAACTAGTTTGCCAAACTGCTCAGAAAGTTAACAACCGGTTCTCCCGAAGTGGTGCGAACTGGCTGAATCCCACCACTGCTTATCATCATCCCTTTTGTGCACCCTTTCTATTTCATTCTAATCAAGAATCCAGAGATATTTCACGAGAAGATTCCTCCACTCCTCTGCTCACAATAGAATACCTTATGCCACCAGACTTGAAATTCTGGGTTTAGAAAACTTAGAACTATGCCGCCTATGGTATGACCTAAGCGTAGCTCATAAAATTATCTGCTACAGTGTCCTACCTGTCAATGATTACTTCAGCTTCAAACACAACAATACACGAGCATACAATAGATACAAGCTTAAAGTGAACTGCTCCAAACTCGATTGAAGAAAATATGACTTCAGCAACAGAGTGGTCAATGCCTGGAATGCGCTATCTAACTCTGTGGTTTCATCCCAAAACCCCCAAAATTTTAACCTAAGTCTGTCTACTGTTGACCTCACCCCATTCCTAAGTGGTCTATAAGGGCCATGCATAAGCGCACCAATGTGCCTACCCTACCGTCCCTGTCCTAATGTCCTTTTTTATTCGTATCCATTTCATGTATTCATAATCATGCTTATACTTTTATCTGTTATCTTATATATGCTTGACAAATGAATAAAATGAATAAATAAATAAAATATATTAATATTATATATACTTGTCCCTTGTAGATGAGCCCTTTAAGCTTTACAGGTACAATATACATGATTTTTCCAGCAAAGGTATCACTTCTGTATAAAACAAAAGCAAATACACTTTTCCAAAATGTTTCAGCGAGGAAACAGAACAACAGATATAGGAGTGATCCTGGCATCAGTTCATGCTATGAGAACGTGAATGCCAGAGAGATGTGGAGTTTGAGGGTGTCACTACGGGGAGGACACACATGTTGTCGCCTCTAGGAGAATGCAAAATTGTGACTCTCTGTGTTATTTATACTGCCATGAGGACATCAAACGTGTTAAGCTCCCAATGCTGAAACGAATGGCATTTTTTACAGTGAGTCTTGTTTATTCCAAATCTGTTCATGATGGTGATTTTGCTTGCTTACCTATTAGTAGATAAATGGGGCTTAGCAAAAGTAGCATGCATGTGCTTTATAACTTAGAATCCTTATGTCTCTCCCAATGTCTGGAATGCAACGCCTGTTGGATTTTATTAAAGAGGAACAGAGAGACATGTAGAAGCAGGCTAAAGCCAAGATGGGAATACAAAACTGTAAATCAAAGTTGACTAGAACCAGATAAAAGGACCTGCGTTTGGCAAACAGATGGATGATTAGGAATTCTGCTGCATGGCATACATTTTTACTTGCGTTCACTGCTACTTGTAAATAATACCATGGGTTTACTCTCATGCAAACAGAATGAAATTATGTTGTGCTCCCTTAAAAGGAATAAGTAAATGGAGGCATTTATAAAAAAATATGTTTGAATATCTTTGGATTTTCTGTAAAGGGGTATTTTCTCTCCCTGCAAAAACCTTGCCCTTGTAATCTGTGAGTGTCACTTGCAACGTGTGCTCTGTGGATAAATGTCACATCAAGTTACATGAACATAATATAGGATTGTTTGGAAATTTCTAAAGTCTGTCCTCCATCCAGGATAGGAGATGTATAAATTAATGTAGTGTGATTAGTCAATTCTCATGTTTAAAAATACATTTTAACCTTGTAGACTTAGAAGACTTCCTACTGGAAAAATCGTAAGTTGGATTTTCTACTATATATTATATCTGAATGGATTTCCTTCAAATGAGTGATTATCTGGCTGCAAATTCCCCCCCCCATCAATTGCTAATTAGTGGGAATATAATATTGTCAAAGTGAGCAAAAACGCTACGGAATTAAGATCTGATGTAAGAGCAGGGGTGAAATCCAGCAGGTTCTGGAGAACCGGTAACGGAAATTTTGAGCAGTTTGGAGAACCGGCAAATACCACCTCTGGCTGGCCCCAGAGTGGGGTGGGAATGAAGATTTTGCAATAACCTTCCCCCAGGAGTGGGGAGGGAATGGGGATTTTGCTGTATCCTTCCCCTGCCACACCCACCAAGCCATGACCACCAAGCCATAACCTTCCCCCAGGAGTGGGGAGGGAATGGGGATTTTGCAGTATCCTTCCCCAGGAGTGGGGTGGAAATGGAGATTTTGCTATATCCTTCCCCTGCCACACCCACCAAGCCATGACCACCAAGCTACACCCACAGAACCAGTAGTAAAAAAAATTGGATTTCACCATTGCGTAAGAGACAACTAGAAATCAAATCTAATCCTATTTTCTCCTATACTGTATTGTATTGATCTAGAAAAGAAAAGAAAAAACCTTCCCCACCCTTCCATTTCCAATTCTCAGAGATTACCTTGAGAAACTCCCTCCATTTTCTTGCGAAATTTTTCAGAAATGGTTTGCCATTGTCTCCTTCCTAGGGCTGAGAGAACCACTGTGTCCCTTCCCAGACAAGTTGCAATCTGATTTTTGCTTCTTCAAATCTTTATGGCTAAATTGTTGGTTTTTCTTGTCACCAGCGTCTCTGTACACTGTTGTTTATATAAGCATTTACATTCAATGTTTAGCCCTGTTGAGTGTTGTGTGGATAGACATGTAAGGCCACAATAGCCATCATCAATTTGAACGTCCATCTTGTTTATTGCTCTGAAATTAGATTGAAGGTGAAATAAGATCAAAGAAGCAGTCACATCCAGATATTAGAGTAGAAACAGGAGACAAAGTGATGGGAAAGATGGAATGAAGAATTTAGTCTTACGTTAAAAAGGACCATTTTCTCAAATGTTGGAATTTGAGAATCCTGACACTGATATGAACCTTCTAGTTTCTCTGATTCCCCATCCCAATATTCTGTGGTTTATTTGCTGAAAAAAGAAGAAGGCATTATTGGAAATAAGCAAATGAGCAGGAAATATAAATACTTTGAAAAGTACTCTTGGCCAGGGGCTGTCTCAATCTTAAGCTTTTTCCATCAACTCTAAGCAAGGTTTCTATCTCTTTCCTTCCTTCCTTCCTTCCTTCCTTCCTTCCTTCCTTCCTTCCTTCCTTCCTTCCTTCCCTCCCTCCCTCCCTCCCTGCCTTCCTTCCTTCCCTCCCTCCCTCCCTCCCTCCCTCCCTTCCTTCCTGCCTTCCTTTCCTTGACCAATCATTTCTCCCCCTTCTTCATATCTGTTTGGTTTCCTGTCCCCTTTCTCTTCCTTTTCCATTCCTACTGTACCTATCCTGTTCCCTTACTCCATCATCATTGTATTTTCTTTTTTATTGGTATTTCCCTGAAGCAGGGAGAGTAATGTGTTTGGGAATATTTGCACATTCCGTGTGTGCATAAGAGAGATTGATTGATATAAACAGAGGAGAGATCAATTAGTTTACAGGCAATTAATCATCAGTAATTATAAGGCTGTTCATGCTTCAGAAATGAAGTGGTGAAAGTGCTTCAAACCATGGCACAAGCATGGCACCTCTCTGCTATTCATTAAAGCAACTTGAAATTTTTCAGCTTTCCAAGAGGTGAAAAGCCTGAAAAACAAATCCTGTTGCTTTAAGAGTTGCATTAATCTTAATGAATGGATTCTTTAAATCGTAAACTAGATTCTGGATGTACGAACATTCCTAGTCATTATAAATTCTGCTCATATTTACTTTCTGTCTAAGCCCTGTCCTATTTTGGACAACGGTTTTTGACAGATAGCTGTGGACATATTCATGTCTGCATATATGTTTGCCACATGCACAAATGGAGAGTCTTAATGTAATGTATGTGGAAATGACAGGAGAGCTACAGACTAAACTACCATCATGCCAAGATATCTCAGCCTACAGTAGAAAAAGGGAAATGGAAAATGTTTCAGGAGGACTTTCCCTAATGTTCTGGAAAGTAAAAATAAAGGAGGGGACAAATGCATTCTAGACTGGCAAGATTCTGTTACTGTAACCTTACAATAAAAGTAGCCTTTCTACTCATGGTTTGTGCTTCTTGGCTGGACTACTTTAAAGAGATGATACTTGATATATGTCATTTATTGCTTTAATTGTTTTTTTTTAAGTCAGCAAATATCAATTTCCCATCAGCAAAATAATAGTCATCCAAATCAGAATATTTTATTATTTAATTTGTTTGCTATCCATCTCACCGCGAAGTGACTCTGGGCTGCTTACAATGTTAAAAACATTAAACACACCCACCCATATATATACACATACCAATCAGTGGTGAAATCCAATTTTTTTTTACTACCGGTTGGTGGGCGTGGCTTGGTGGGCTTGGTGTGGCTTGGTGGGCGTGGCAGGGGAAGGATACTGCAAAATCCCCATTCCCTCCCCACTCCTGGGGGAAGGATATTGCAAAATCTCCATTCCCACCCCACTCCTGGGGCCAGCCAGAGGTGATATTTGCCGGTTCTCCAAACTGCTCAAAATTTCTGTTACCGGTTCTCCAGAACCTGTCAGAACCTGCTGGATTTCATCCCTGATACCGATACACATATACATACACACAACACAGAGCAAAATATAAATTATGATCAAAAGATGGGAGGGGAGGCAGCAGGATGAGCAGGGAAGGAGGTGTGTTCTGCTATTGATCCATCAACCATCTCCAGTGTGATACTCCACCATTGGAGCCCCAAGCCAACTGGTAGACCTCCTCTCTCCAGGGAGAAGGAGGGCTTACCCATCGACTCCAGCCAGCCCTACCTTGCCAGCAGATAGGGTCACTCCTTCATCATTCCCTCAGCCACCATCTTCGTTAAGAGATTTCTAATTTCAGCCAAAGTTCCGAAGCAACCAATGCCTGATGGTCTGTTGGGTTTTGCCATCAGCCATTGAGCACAAGGACCGCAGGGAGGCAGGGAAAGAGGGCAGAGATCCCTTCTGCCATTAAATCTGTGGGTTTCTGGGAAATGTAGTTGGCAGGTACAGTGGCATTGACGTGGCCACAACTTTGCCAAATTTCATTCCACCAGATTCATGGGTTCGGTCATTCTGTGAGTTAATCCATTAAAAATACCTTGGTTAAAAATTCATGACCTACATGATGCACAGTTTTGCCAGTTAAAGGCGAAGAGACACAAGAGTCTTTATATGCACATAGACGCGCACACACTGTCATGGTTCTGAGTAATGCTCCCAACCAATTCAAGACTCTGAGGTCTTGGCTTCCTCAAAAATCCTGTTTATTGGGTACATCATATTGGTACGGTCAGAGGTGAAACCAACACTGAATAATTCCCGTGTCTTTGGTATAATTAAAGAATAGATACTGTCCACCCCCCTTGTGTCACGGGTCACGTTAGCCAACCAGGCTGAATGAAATGAACTTCTCAGCACTCCCTCCTGCCGTTGCTAGGGCACCCTGATATGGCCTTGGTTCTCAGGAGCCTTATCGTTGTTATGTCTGGCACATTGGAGGAAAACATTGGAACAAAGCAAGGAAAACATGGCTTTAGCTAGAGTCATTTCGAGAGTTCACACACACACACACTCCTAGACACATATACTCAACCATTTAACAACTCACACTTTAAATTTGTGTACCAAATAATTCACACAAAGAGTGATTTAAGAGGCAGCAAATGGAGACATTTTGGAAACTCTTGAAAAAAATCTTGTGGGTGGTTCACACTCTTTGTGACAACTAGGCTAACTTTTAGAATAACCATTTAAGTCTTGCATACCAGGCTTGTGGTATACACATACCAATATCAACCTGTGCTTATTAACCATATTTCAGTAATAATACTTGATCTAGGGCTGGATGGAAGAGTGATGGGAAACAGAAAGGGACAACTACATAAAAGAATAGATGGAAGGTTGAGAGTTAATACAGGATTTTATTTTACCTTAATATTGCTCTCCCAAAAGAAGAGAAATTACATCTAGGACTGGTAGATTCATTGCATTCTGGTGGCAAGCGAGAGCAGAAACAAATAGATCTAGTCTGATTAAAAAATACCCCTAGTCGTATATCATGAGCTACAGTTCAGAATCAAAGAGGAGTGTTTTTCAAAGTTTCACAGGAGAAATATTTCCCGAAGAATAAACATATATTAGCTCAGATCTGCAGCTGTGGTCTCCCACCCACCCACTTCTTCTCTGTAGCAATGACATTATTCAGACCAAAGGAAGCAAACTAGGTAATTTATTTGCTAAGACAGGGAGAAAGAGTTTGGGTGGGGGGGAGGCTACAAGAAAACCTCTGCTGTTTTGGTAATCTGAGAAATGGATTCAGAAGGGATAACAGTTTAAAACAAACCAGGTCTGTAGTTCAGAATTAGTTGCATTAGCAAGTTCTTTGGAACTTGCCCCAAAATGACAGTGAGCCAAAAAGAAACAAGCCAGTAGTTCCTATTCAGTCCTTCTTGACATCCCCAGAAATAAATATGGGTAGAAAAATACATTTGCTGAATTATTACTTCAAGGATGTATTCCTACTTCAAGAGCTTGTGTTTATGACACGCTGGGATTGGGCCAGCAAGGGTTAGTTGTAAGAATTCCAAAAACAATGATCAAATGACCCAACAAATCCTGAGGAGATTAAATTGTAAATAGCCTTTGTTATTGTCCGACCCATCGCGATCCCATGGACAACATTCCTCCAGGCTTTCCTGTCCCCTACCATCCTCTGGAGTCCATTTAAGTTCACGCCTACTGCTTCAGTGACTCCATCCAGCCACCTCATTCTCTGTCGTCCCTTTCTTCTTTGCCCTCAATCTTTCCTAAATAAATAAAATAAATATTTATTTATTTTATTTTAAATATATTTATTTATTTTATATTAAATATATTTATTTATTTATTTATTTATGTAAATAAATACATTTACAGGGACCGCCTTCTGCCGCCAATAGCCTCCCACCGGCCAGTTCGCTCCCACAGAGAGGGACTCCTCAGGGTGCCGTCAGCCAGGCAATGTCGGCTGGCGACTCCTTCTCTGTGGCAACACCTGCCCTCTGGAACGACCTGCCCCCGGAGATACGTAGGATACCAGATCTCCGTGCTTTTTTCCGTGCCCTCAAAACTTTTCTATTTCATCAAACTGGGCTGGCGTAACCCCCCCCCCCTTTAGATATTTTTAATTGTAAATGGATTTTAGTCGGGAGGTTTTAAATTTTGGGCCAAAATTTGTTTAATTCTTTTAAAATTTTAAATTTTGTATTGGGATGTTTTTTATTCTTGGCTGTGCACTGCCCTGAGTCCAGCAGGAGAAGGGTGGTATAAAAATTTAATAAAATAAAATAAATAAATAAATAAATAGCCTTACACAGAGTTAAAGTAACCCCCATCAATCAACCATATTATGGGAAGCAGTGACTGTGAGATTAAGCAACTCTCAATTCAAGCGTTTAATCCAACTTTCATCCAGTTTTTTTAGATAAAATCCTAAAGAGACACTGCAAAAATTGAGTTTCTCTAGGCAACTCATCATTATAATATAGGTAGTCCTCAATTTACAACCACAATTGAGCCCAACATTTCTGTTGTTAAATGAGACATTTGTTAAGTGAATTTTGCCTCAATTTACAACCTTTCTTGCCACAGTTATTAAGTGAATCACTGCAGTTGATTAGTAGTAACCCAGTTGTTAAATGAATTTGGTTTCCCCATTGACTCTGCTTGTCAGAAGGTCGCAAAAAGTGATCACATGACCTTGGGACAAAGCAATGGTCATAAATATGAACCAGATGCCAAGTGTTTGAATTTTGATTACATGACCCTGGGAATGCTGCAAAAGTCGTAACTGTAAAAAATGGTCATAAGTCACTTTTTTCAGTGTCATTGTAACTTTGAAAGGTCACTAAACCACCTGTTGTAAGTCAAGGACTACCTGTATTCCAGTTTTTACTTCTCCCCTATGGCCACTTGGAGTGCAGATAAATGAACATTAAGTGGCCATGAGATAGGTAAACCAACCCTCCCAACAAGAAATTTGCAGGAAGGTCAATTCCAATTCCATCTCATTTTTTTTCTGTTTCTCCATATACCCCAAGGGTGGGTTTCACTTACTTTTATCACTGGTTCACCGCGTGCACGCTCGCTTCGCACATGCACACATTGTCCGCAAATGCGCCCAGCCTTCTGTGCAGGTTCTACTGGTTCGCCCGAACTGGCTGAATATCATCACTGATATACCCCATTCCCCATTTCTCTGACTTGTGGGGAAATAGAAAAGAGAAGTGGGGCAGAAGCAACATCTTTCCAGCGTCTTTCAAGGCAGCTGGGAGGACTGCAAACATGGTACCTGATGAACACTCCCTGATCCAATGCTGCTGCTAGACCAGGACTGTCAAACTCACGGCCCGTAGGCCAGATCCTGTCCACTTTAGTGGAGCGCTATTCCAGCGTAGCAAGTCTTTTATGGATTAAAAATAAATCAATTCAACAACTACCTATCTTCATGGGCAAAGTATCCTACTATATGAGACACATTGATGTTTTCCTGATTGCTGGATTTAAAAAAAAAAAAAAGGCCACCTTTCCTACTTGTCTATTCCTATTTAACAGATAAATGTCCTTCTTTTATATAAGCACTTCTTCCCAATATAATCTGTATTTGAACGGTGTTACTACCATTTGTACCCAATGCTAAACATGCTTTTTGGCCATGTTTATGGGTGTGGTTTTCTTTTTTCAATTAAAGGTGAATGTTAGCAAGTTAGCAAATGTAGAGAAAAGTAAAGTCCTACAGTTAGGCAAGAAAAACCAAAAGTACACATATAGACTGGGTGAAACCAGTCTTAATAGCAGTAACCGTGAGCGGGATCTTGCGAACCGGTAGTAAAGGTAAAGTAGAACCCAGCCCTGGACCAGGGGAGACATGATAGTAGTCTTCCAATATTTGAGGGGCTGCCACAGAGAGGAGGGAGGTCAAGCTATTTTCCAAAGCACCTGAAGGCCAGACAAGGAATAATGGATGGAAACTGAAGAAGGAGAGATTCAACCTGGAAATAAGGAGGAATGTTCTGACAATGAGAACAATCAACCAATGGAACAGCTTGCCTTCGGAAGTTGTGGGAGCTTCATCACTGGAAGCTTTCAAGAGGAGACTCGACTGCCATCTGTCAGAAATGGTGTAGGTAGGAGCTCTCCTGCTTGGGTTGAGGGTTGGACTAGATGACCTACAAGGTCCCTTCCAACTCTGTTAATCTGATTCTGTAAATTCCATTGGATGCTCTTAGTAATTAGTCCATTGGGAGCGAGATCTCCAAATTTGGATCCGTTATTGTTTTTATATCCCTAGCTTTTGCTATATACACTATCCCTGTGCTGGTTGTGAAAGGTGCTTCTTGTATGTGAGCTTCATGAAATACAAACTGATCACTTTTTAACAAAGCTGTGCAGGTCTGTGGGCAGGCTGCAGCCCTCAAGGTGCCTCCTGAGGTTTTATCATGATGATGACAGTAATCCATCATCACTGGCTCTTTTTAGTGCCTTGGAAATGTCTGCTTCAACACATAGTAGAAAATTGCTCCAGGTTGTTGTTGCTTCTTGCAGAGAAGCCATGTATTTTCAAGGTGCACTCTCAGACCCAGCCATCACTTCCTTCCATCTTGATCTTTAATCCCAGTGAATCCACACCTGCCTCAAACACATTCTGAGATATTCCAAGGAGCCAAGCAAGATTTCAGCATCCGAGGATCCATTTGTAGCAGGAATGGCAGGGGAAAAAAAGTTAACACGAGCGGTATTAATGTGATTAGTGACTGAAATATGCTAACTATGAATGACATTTTCTAATATTTATGGCAGGAATATTTCTGGAAAGGACATTAGTGGGAGGAACAACTTTTACTGAGCAGCAGTGGTGACAATTACGATAATATTGATGGTTATGATTATGAGGAGGAGTAAATGATGATGATCCTATTTGCTAGCAGTTAGTGGCAGCTGCAATCTAATTCTAACCAAGAAGAAACAAGGATAGGTTTTACTCCACCAAATGTTCCCAATATCCCAATTTTCTTCCAAATTCTCCCCATTTGTTTGCATGTTATTCTCAGTCAAGTACAAATGCTGCCTTCACCCTTAACTGCCCGTTTAACTGCCTGTTCAGTTTAAGCTTTTTTTTTTACAAAAAAAAATTCCCAGTGCATTTTGAAACTAAATGGTGTTTGCAATTGCAAAATCTAGCTCCATACGGCCAGCTCGTACCTGGATATCTCAGTTGCCATAACAGAGAAGTTTCTTTTGGCTAACATGACTACATGCTTCGAGTAATAAAATCCCCTGGAGGGCAAGTGATAATATCTCTGGAGCTATCTGAGAACTTCCTCTACTTTGCCACATCCCCCATTTCATGTCCTTATTTTATTCTTGACCTAAGCTATAGATCTACGTAGAAATTCTACCTATGGACTTAGGTTGCAAATTCGCTTGGGAGAAAATGTTGCTGAGCATGGTGTCACTACTTTTGAAATAAAGGAGGCTAGGATTGCATTATGAATGGTAATGTTCTTGTTTGTCTGGTTTATTTTCCATATATAATATGGTTTTTTTTTCCTGAAATTGAAAGTAAAGTACTCTAGTTTCATGATCTACAACTTCTGGTTCTTTCGTACTTTCTTGTTCATAAAAATGTCTCTTTTACATTAAACAAACAAACAAAAAAATTAGAGCAGGACCCCAGGTGTGCAGCTTGTCTTTAAATAAAATCTCCGTCTCTCTCTCTCTTTCTCTCTGTCTCTGTCTCTCTCTCCCTCTCCCCATCTCCGTCTCCCTCCTCTCTCTCTCTGTCTCTCTCTCCCTGTCCCTCTCCCTTTCTCTCTGTCTCTCTCTCTCTCTGTATTAACATACCAAAGCAAAACAAATTGGGGTGTTAAGCAGCATTTCATGATAGTTGAGCTAAATCAGCCAAAGGCCTTTCTCTCATTCCTTCATGGTAAATAGCCAAGGTGTGACAGTCAATCCATAAAATGAGGTAAAATCAACAAACCCTTGACTGATAGTTGCCAGGCATTTCTAGGCTAAATTAATTAACTGCCGGTAAAGTAAAGCTCCCCACTTCTGGGGATTTTGGTGGTTGCTATTATGTGTGTAGTCTAGTGCACTGGTGTCAAATTCATGGTGGCGTCATGTGACGTATCGAGCCTTTTCCTCCCTTTGCTAAACCGGGCATGGCCAGCGCATGCTGCATCCGGCCTGCTGAGAGCCAATTGCGACACATGCTGCATTGTCCTAGCCATTCAAGAGGGAGAACTCTCAGTACTTCACACTTGAAACAGTCTAGTACAGTGATGGCTAACCTTTTTGCCATCGCGTGGCAAAAGCGGGGGTAATGGGAGGGGGATTCCATGCACGCGTGCCCACACCCATAATTCAATGCGCCCCATCCCCCCGCATGCACACATGACCCCCCCGCTCTCTCCCCGCTTTTGGCACGCAATGGCACAGTGGGCCTGGTAGGCCCATTTTTTTGCCCTCCCCAAGCTCCAGAGCCCTTCTAGGAGCCTTGGGAAGGTGAAAACAGCCTTTCTCCCACCCTGGAGCCCTCCGGAGGCCTGGAAACAGCCTGTTTCCTGACTTCCAGTGGGCCCGGAAGACCCAAAAATCAGCTGGCCACCACACACATGCGTGCTGGACTGAGGTAGAGCAACGCTCGTGTGCCCACAGATATGGCTCCGTGTGCCACCTGTGGCACCCGTGCCATAGGTTCGCCATCGCAGGTCTAGTAGTTATGCAAACCAATTTTTTTATTTCTTTATCAGATTTTTATTCCACCTTTATTATTTTATAAGTATCTCAAGGAAGCAAGTTTACCAATGGTGGGATTCAAAAAATTTTTACTACTAGTTCTGTGAGCGTGGCTTGGTGGGCGTGGCATGGCTTGGCTTGGTGGGTGTAGCTTGGTGGGCATGGCAGGGGAAGGATACTGTAAAATCTCCATTCCCATCCCGCTCCAGGGAAGGTTACTGCAAAATCCCCATTTCCTCCCGATCACCTGGGACTTGGGAGGCAGAGAATAGATGGGGGCAGGGCCAGTCAGAGGTGGTATTTACTGGTTCTCTGAACTACTCAAAATTTCCACTACTGGTTCTCCAGAACTGGTTAGAACCTACTGAATACCACCTCTGAAACTTACCCAATACTCCTTCCTCCTCCTGTTTTCCCCACAACAACCACCATGTGAGATGGGTTGGGCTAAGAGAGAGTGATTGGCCCTAAGTTACCCAGCTGCCTTTCATGCCTGTAGCAGGACTAGAACCCACATCTCCATAGTTTCTAGCTCAGCACCTTAACCAATACATACACCAAACTTGTGTAAAAGGTTATTATGAGATAGGTGCATGTGTGTATATGTGTGTGTGTGTGTGTGAACACGTGTGTGTGTGCATATAGATTATATGTATATGCGTATCTCACCAGCTCAAGGTTGACTCAGCCTTCCATCCTTCTGAGGTCCATAAAATGAGGACCCAGATTGTTGGGGGCAATAGGCTGACTCCATAAAAACCGCTTAGAGAGGGCTGTAAAGCACTATGAAGCGGTATATAAGTTCTTCTTCTTCTTCTTCTTCTTCTTCTTCTTCTTCTTCTTCTTCTTCTTCTTCTTCTTCTTCTTCTTCTTCTTCTTCTTCTTCTTCTTCTTCTTCTTCCTCCTCCTCCTCCTCCTCCTCCTCCTCCTCCTCCTCCTCCTCCTCCTCCTCCTCCTAGCATATTCCCGCAAGTGCAGGGTCCACTTTTAGGATCATTGAGTGCCACTTTGCATGATCAGCTGCATCTCCAGGGCGCAGGCCCACAGCTTGCATATCTTTGTTGATGGTGTCTTGCCGTCTCTGTTTTGGGTGCCCGCAAGGTCACCAGCCATTGACTTCTAATTGGAAGGCAGTCTAAGTGCTATCTGAATCTGAATCTGAATCTGAATCTGAATCTGAATCTGAATCTGTATCTGTATCTGTATCTGTATCTGTATATGTATATGTATATGTATATGTATATGTATATGTATATGTATATGTATATGTATATGTATATGTATATGTAATGGTGTTAAATGTTATAGAGAAGCTTCTTGGATGAGAAGCAAAACATCTTGAAGGAAAAACAAAGGAAGTCCAGTTTCCTCTTGAAAAAGCACCTTTGGGTCTCCTCAACAGAGTTTTGCTTGTTCTCCAAGATAAGCAAATCTTTCCCTGTGTGGGTCTTAAAAAATAAATTTCCTGTCCTTTCTCTCATTTTTTCAGACCACAGCTCTCTCTTCTACTTGTCTTCCTTCTTTTCCTTCCTACTTACAGTTTTGTATTCTCTCAAAAGATTTTCTTCCTAATTTTCTACCTTCTTTTCCATATTAAGAAGCTTGCCTTAGTTAATTATCGTTGTTTTCCTTGCCAGCTTCTGAGGTTTAATTTTTTCCAACACTCACCAGGACTAAAATCTATTTTCAATGCAAGGCCTCATTCTGGTAAGGAATTAATGAGGTATCAATTCTCATTAAATCTCTAATTTAAGGATCATGTAGAGACAAAATTAAAACCACTTCATTTCCCAGACTTGACTAAGAACAAGTCTGTGATACTGATTCAGTTATATATTTTCAAATGTACAGTATACTCATAATTAATTCGATGAAAAGGGACAGCAGAGCAGAAGTTCAAGCTGGATATAAATAATAAGTCAAAAGATGGTGGGATTTTTGAATTCAAGAGTGGGGGAAAAATAGAAATGGGGGAGAAAGGAAGAAACGGTTTTCAAGGGACAGATTATATTCTGCAACCTATATACACCAATATTGTTACAGGTAGTCCTCGACTTACAACAGTTCATTTTTTTTTATTTGATTTATATGCCGCCCTTCTCCAGAGATTCAGGGCGGCTTACAATGCGTTAAGCAATAGCCTTCATTCTTTTGTATATTTTATACAAAGTCAGCTTATTGCCCCCACAAACTGGGTCCTCATTTCACCTACCTTAGAAAGGATGGAAGGCTGAGTCAACCTTGAGCCTTGGAAAGATTCGAACCAGCAGAAATTACAGGCAGCTGTGTTAATAACAGGGTACACTAAACCACTGTACTATCAAGGCTCTTATCAGAGCCTTAATGACCGTTCAAAGTTACAATGGCACTGAAAAATATGATCTATGACCATTTTTCACAGTTACGACCTTTCTAGCATCCCCATGGTCATGTGATCAAAATTCAGATAAAGTAGCAGGTAACAGTAACAGAGTCGGAAGTTCATCTAGTCCAATCCCCTGCTCACACAGGAGACCTGTCCTAGGGTATCGAACCGCCGAACTGCCGACCTTTCTGCTCGACAAGCTCAGTGTCTTAGCCACTGAGCCACCTAGACAGGCTTGTAGTAGATGCTTGGTAAATGGTTCATATTTATGACCATTGCTGTGTCCCAAGGTCACGGAAGGTTTTGTGACCTTCTGACGAGCAAAGTCAGTGGGAAAGCCAGATTCACTTAAAACCCGGATTACTAATTTATCAGCTGCAGTGATTTGCTTAACAACTGTGGTAAGAAAGTTCATAACATGGGTCAAAACTCACTTAACAAATGTCTCACTTAACAATGGAAATTTTGGGCTCAGTTGTGATGGTAAGTTGAGGACTACCTCTATAGCATATTCCTGTTTTAACCGTGTTAGAGTGGTGTCCAAATTATGAAAAGAGTGTGGTCTCTTGTACGATTACTCCTTACTTTCTTCTTCACTTATCATATTTGGGAGGCACATCATGTTCTTTCGCTTATAATATTTGAAGGGCACATCATGTCTAAAACTAAGAGATCTCTCACCCAATTTCTAAGCAAGTCTTATCCAGCTTAGCTTCCAAGCCCAGACAGAGTTGGACAGATGGACACTATCTGCTAAGACAATAGAAGCATTTTCTCACTAGGTGGTTTGGGGGTACTCCGTCTTGCCCCAAGTCACATCACATAAAACTTTGCAGATTACTGCCCTCAAGGAGAAAACAGTGCTTGTATATAAGCATCAATTAAACAAGCCTTTAGAAAGCTAGGATAGCAGAATGACTTGCAGTCACTATGAAGAAATATGAGGTTCTCCAGATGTTGGTGAACTACAATTTCCAGCATCTTTCATATTAGGAATGTTGGGTAAGGCAACCAGAATTGAGGTGTGACAACATCTGGAAGGCCACATTCCCCATCCCTAACTTACAGTGTTATTCTACCATGTTTCCTTAAACATAAATCCCATTTTTTTTAATAGGACATATTTTCAAATGAGTGCATGAAGTTCAAATAATTATTACAATTTGGATTACGGATCAGATATAGTTTCAGAATGCTGACTTCAGAAATGAACTTGCAAAATGATCTTCAGTAAGTCACCCCTACCTATTTTAATAGCACCAACCTGTTTCACAAGATCATTGTAAAGAATGTTCCCAGACTGGGGGTTACTGTGTTTCTGGAACCCCTGTCAAGTCTTTAATGTTGTTGTCCGGTTGCTTATGTCTTTAACTGTGTTTTAAAATTATGTCATAAAAACATTGTAAGCTATCCAAAATCTTTTCAGAATCAAGTGGTCCTCAAAATCAAGTCAATGAATAAATTATGGAGGGATTATGTATTGTGGTAATTTACCAATTAGGGTCAAGACTGACTCGCACTTTCACCTATATTCTGCTTCGCTCGCAGCTTGACAAAGAAAAGGGGTAGTGGTGGTGGAATGGAATGCAAGAATGCAGGATGTCATCCAAGCATCATCGGTTCCCGTGAGACATTGCTCCCCCTTCAAGGACACCCTGAACAGATATCCCAGCGTGGCCAGCTGGTTCCCATAACAAAATGAACAGAAGTGATTGGTGGATATAATGGACTGTGGGTGGCCCGTGTGGAAAGGGGGAATGAACTATACATGCTTTTGCGCGGGAAGCCCAGAACTGGTTTCACTTCTTCTGTGCCAATGTGGATTTATTCAGTAAAGTGTCAAGTTTCCGATTGACGAACCCAACTGAGCAAGCACGGTTGAGATGATTCAATCTCTTTATGCACAACTTTATGGAGTACATCACCTCAGCACAGACAAAGGCAAAACCAGCTCTAACTAATTCCCGCGCAATCCCATATAATTAAAGTATAGCATTTTCCTTCCCCCTATTAGTGCAGGTCACATTGTCCAATTGAATGACATTGAATTGTTATGAGAAAATGTTTCTGAGGATTTTAGCCACCTGCTGTAGTGTCCTTGGTTCTCACGGTTTGCCTTCTCGATGTCTGGAGCCTACATCCCCTTTTCCTCCCCCCTAGTTCGTTGGCAAGGTGAGAAACGATAATAGTTGTGACAGCATAAGCGGGCTTCGAACTTGACATAAAGTTTATACTCTTGGTAAAATAATGTCCCAGGAGTTTATTTTTCTGGATTCGACAACTGAACAGTTGTCAATTAGATTGAGAGTCTTAGAAGGATGAAAGGCTGGAGGATAATGCCCCATTCCTATACAACTCAACATGGCTCAGTTTGGCTCATAAATCTGATCTTGACTAGTGGCTTTCAGAAACATGGCATGGCTGAATCAGATTCTTATTGCACACTAGAATAAAGCCATAGAAAATAATCAATTGCTTTGGGTCAAAGCGACTGGATCGTCCCCTCTTTATACACCTACCAGTTCAAAACCATGACTTTTTCTTCCTGCTATATTTCAACAGATTTTTTAAAATGTACTTCATTGTCCTGAAACTGAGCAATTGTTGATTGTTGTTATATTTTTAACATTTCTGCCCTAGTTTGGGGAATTATGATCCAAGTATCTAAAAATTCAGTCCCCATCTTCCCCCAACTTGCATCATCTCACATTTTACAGTGTTAAAACCTAACAGGTAAACGTGTGGAATTTATCAAGGAAGTCATCCTTCCAGGAGACCCAAAACTGTGTTACCCGATAGGCTCTCTAGTAGACATAAATAGCAGAGACAGGACAGGAAGTTCCAGGTAGTAATTGATTAATGAGCCTCCATGAATGGCCTTTAGGAAATCTCTTTGCACCATATTCAATGACTGATGCTATATACAAATAGCTTCTAAACTGCAGGAGAAACATTCATTATTTAAAACAGTTGCTATTTTTATCCTGCAACTATCCCATTTCAGCTGGGACAGCTGCAATTTCAAAGACTTCTCCAGGGTGGGAATCAAAATCAAAATTTAGTTATTACGGGTTTCTTTTTTTTTAAAAGAAAAAAAAAAGAAAGAAAAAAGAAAAATCCAATGATGTTTCTTTCCTCTGCTTTTTTGTACACTGTCCATCTCTCTAGGAATAGCCACCACAGAGTAGGGGGTCTATTATGACTGTAAGTAACTCAATGCAACCTTTGTATTTTTCACTAGATGATGAAACCAAAGGAAAAAAATTGTGACATACATATGATTAGAACTTCCTATAGAGTTCCAAGGATTAAGGAAAGCCCCTCTTTCTTCTAAAATTGTCCCCTTTCCGAGCTTTCTTCCTCAAGCCTCAATGTTAAAACTAATTGGACATCTTATTGACTTGCTGAAGCTACTGAAGACATTTATGCTAGTAGGAAATGGAGACAGAAGGACTTTATTTTATTTTATTTTTTTTGAAAAACCTTTATTAACACTTAAAAACCAAAATACAAGTTAAAATACTTCTATAACAAAAATACATCCATAATAATTATACAATTCTTCCTGACAGTACTTAATTCTTAACTTTCTTCATCTATTCCCACATATTCCTACTTAATTGACATATTTAATCACATTTTATATCTTATTTTGTTCTATACATTCCTTATTTTTAATTTAAAATTTTTTAATTTCTATCCATTGATACCAATTATCCCAAGTTAAGTAATATTCCGAGTCTTCCTTATTATTTAATTCTAAAGTAAGTTTGTCCATTTCTGCACATTTAAATTTTTTCCGGATTATTGCACAGTCTGTTGGAATAGTGGACATTTTCCAGGTTTGCGCAAGTAGGATTCTAGCTGCTGTAGTTATATGAATAATTAAATATTTTATCCTTTTAGGATAATTTTCTTTAATAATCCCCAGAAGAAACCTGGACAGAAGGACTTTAAACAAAGGAACAATTGAGAGAGAGATCTCTGCAACCACTTTCTTAAACGGCAAATAATATTGAAAACTGAAAATAAGCATTACTCAGAGGGTAATTTTTGTTTTGTTTTCTAATTGACTGAGAGAGGAGAAAAGCAAGTTTTGTTTTTGTTGATGGAAGCGTTTGGCTCAATCCTTTGGCTCATTAATCAGTTTCTCAATTAACTACATGCCTGGAGGTAATCTATTCCTGAACTCCAAGCACAAAGGGAAGCAGAAATGCACAGTCGTTCAGTGATCAGTATTCTCCTGCTCAGATTTTCAGAACCCAGATGTCATACTGAAATGTCTGAGCTGTTTCAGTGTCAGTTTTCTTGGTGGGTAGCGATAAAGAAGATGGAGGGGAGTAAAGATGACCGGAAGGAATGGGAGCAAAAGTGATGGATAAAATGGGTGGGGGAGAGGAAATGAGATAGCAATAGCACTTAGACTTATATACCGCTTCACAGTGCTTTTACAGCCCTCTCTAAGCAGTTTACAGAGTCAGCTTCTTGCCCCCAACAATCTGGGTCCTCATTTTACCCACCTCGGAAGGATGGAAGGCTGAGTCAACCTTGAGCCTGGTCAGATTTGATTTGCCAAATTGTAGGCAGCTGGCAGTCAGCAGAAGTGGCCTGCAGTACTGCACTCTAACTACTGCGCCACCGTGGCTCAGATATTCTTTATTGTAATTTGTTGCCATTGGAAGTGGAACTTTAATCTTTATTTTAATACAATATAGATGTTTTGCACGATAACCTTCTTTGTCGTGCCAAACGCACAGAGAGAAGAAGCTTGAAGTTCTTTAAGTGATGATGGGAAAGTCTATAGCAGTGTTGGTGAACCTTTTCAGCATCGAGTGCTGAAACGGAAGCATTTGCACATGCGCAGGGGAGCACCAGAAATCGGATGAGCAGCTCCCTAGCATGCACACATGGGAGTGCCGGAAACCGGAAGAGCAATTCCCCAGCGCGCGTACGCACCAGAAACCGGAAGAGCAGGTGACCGGCATGCATGTGCACGGTGATCACCTGGTCTTCTGGTTTCTGGCACGCATGCGCGTGTGAAGGTCAGCTGGCCAGCGTGCATTCATGTGGCGGAAACCGGAAGCTCAGCACGCCAGGGAGCTGCGATTCCAGTTTCCGGTGCTGCCATGTGTGTGAAGACCAGTTGGCTGACGCGCATGTGCATGCCGGAACCCTGAAGAGCAATGGGCAACGGCTGGCATGCACAGAGAGATGGCTCTGAGTGCCACTTCTGGCATGCGTGCCATAGGTTCGCCATCACTGGTCTATAGTTTATGCTTAAGAGATGCACTATGGTTGCTTAATTGCAATTTCATTGACTGATTTTCTCATTTATGAAATGTGACACATCTACCTCTAAATCAGTATTCCTCGAACTTGGCAACTTTAAGATGTGTGTGGACATCTTAGAGTTCTGGGAGCCGAAGTTCATACATCTTGAAGTTGCCAAGTTTGAGAAACACTGTTCTGAATCTTTGACTTCCACTGTACCTTATATCTTGATTGGTTGCATTTGTCAGTCAACGGACTCTTCTGCTTGACTCCAGCTGTTTGTGTGTGGTGCCAAGTTAGGCTTGCTTTGGCCTCTGACCATCCTATTGGGGCTGCCACATTGTGTCTCAACTCTTAGTCACCAATACTTTATTCTGTAAAATGCTTAGTGTATCAAGTGCAAGAGCACTTTTAGAAAAAAACATTAATAATGTATTAATCACATTTAGCTTTCCTTTTTTTCTTGCTTTGTAGAGGCTCAGCTGCTCTAGATTTAAGCCCATCACTATATTAAATTGATGCATTATAGTTTGTATCTCTGGTGCTATCCTTCTGTCTGCATTCATTATCCATATTGGCTTCAGGCCTGGAAGATTTTGTTTTTCTCTTGTTTCATTTTCTCTTTCAGTATCATTTAATATGGGGAATTATTTCTCCAAAGTGCCCATGTCATATATTGATATCCACTTTTTTAGAAGAATATAGTGGCTTCTGATTAAGCCATTGTTCCTAAGTATAGGGTTTATTTTTTCCCCATCTCCAAGGGGTATCCAGATCCATGGATGTGATCATTACAGCATTTGTTAAGGCTCATGACTGATAAATAACTCAAGCTTTTCTTCACTATGATTCAATATGATACAATCCTATGATTTATGAGTGTAACTAATTTAAGATCTATGACTTACCACTTGGTTGTTTGAATGTACACTCAGAGCTCATGCAGAGACAAATTCATTGTGTGTCCAATCACACTTGGCCAGGAAAAAACTATTCTATTCTACTCTACTCTACTCTACTCTACTCTACTCTACTCTACTCTACTCTACTCTACTCTACTCTACTCTACTCTACTCTACTCCATTCCATTCCATTCCACCCCATTGCATTCCATTCTATATATATTTGATGAATCTTAGATAGTCCCTTCTTTCCACAATTCACATTATGTAGCTAGACAATTATTTTCTAAGGCAACATTTTGGGGTGGGAGGGAAATCAGAGAAATGGGCATGCTAACAGGATATCCTTCTATAATTATTCTTCATTATAAATTCCTGCCTGTACTAAGCTAGGTGGCAGCATCTAACTGACTTCAGCAGATCTTGAATAGCTAAGTAGAGTCCAACTTGGTTGGTACTAGGGTGGAAAACCATAAGAATATCCTTATTTGTAGGTTAGATTGGAAAATTGTTAAAGGGCCATCCAGGATTGTCTGTAGAGATTCTCAGTCATCCATGTCAGAGTTGTCCCAAATATGCTTTTTTTTTTCAGGAGGCAACTGGGCTTTCTTATTTTTTCTTTGAAGATGTTTCACTTCTCATTCAAGAAGCTTCTTCAGCTCCAAAAGGATAGTCGGGAATAGAATATAAATCCTTCCATTCCTCATTATCCTGTCAGAGCTGAAGAAGCTTCTTGGATCAGAAGCGAAACGTCTTCAAAGAAAAAACAAGAAAGTCCAGTTGCCTTCTGAAAAAGAAAAAAAAGTGGGGTGGGAAGCACCTTTGGGCCACCCAGGAAGTAAGCAAGAGCAAACCACTTTGCAATGTTGTCCAGAAAACTATATGGACATATCTATGAAGTGCCATCATAGAATAGAAAAAAATAACAGAGTTGGAAGGGACCTTGGAGGTCTTCTAGTCCAACCCCCTGCTTAGGCAGGAAACCCTACACCACTTCAGACAAATGGTTATCCAACATCTTCTTAAAAACTTTCAGTGTTGGAGCATTCACAACTTCTGGAGGCAAGTTCTTCCACTGATTATTTGTTCTGTCAGGAAAGTTCTCCTTAGTTCTAAGTTGCTTCTCTTCTTGATTAGTTTCCACCCATTGCTTCTTGTCCTGTCCTCAGCTGCTTTGGAGAATGGCTTGACTCCCTCTTCTTTGTGGCAACCCCTGAGATATTGGAACACTGCTATCATGTCTCCTCTAGTCCTTCTTTTCACTAAAGTAGACATACCCAGTTCCTGCAACCGTTCTTCATATGTTTTAGCCTCCAGTCCCCTAATCATCTTTGTTGCTCTTCTCTGCATTCTTTCTAGAGTCTCAACATCTTTTTTAGATCGTGGTGACCAAAACTGAATGCAGTATTCCAAGTGTGTCCTTACCAAGGCATTATAAAGTGGTATTAACACTTCAATAGGGAGTCAAGTTTGATTTAGAGACTGAATTGCTAATAGGCTGTAATTCAGCTTTTGACAGAAATATATAATAGTTGTGCACAGAGGCAGGGATTAGAATTCAAACCACCCCTACTTACATGAAAAAGACCTTCATTCAATCCAGGTGAGTGATTACTGCTGCCATCAACCTTGTCACCCTCTCTTCCTTGCAGACTTCCTCATCCAGCATCAGGACCGGCACAAACAACACAGACTGCTGAATGCAAATGGGGACTGCCAATGGGAGACCCCACTTCTTTCTGTAACTGCATCAACTGCCCCATAATAAATCGCAGTATCTGATCTTTAATTCATCCCCTGGGGTTGGTTTAAAACTCAGCCCATGATTTGGAATTGCTGCATTTATCCACTGATTGTTTATGTGCCATCGAGTTGGTGTTGCCTCTTAGCAACCACTGAGGTAGATTCTTGTCCAAGTCCATCTGTCCCTAACCACGTCTCCCAAGAGTGCAATAGCACTTAGACTTATATACCGCTTCACAGTGCTTTACAGCCCTCTCTAAGCACTTTACAGAGTCAGCATATTGCCCCCAACAATCTGGGTCCTCATTTTACCAACCTCGGAAGGATGGAAGGCTGAGTCAACCTTCAGCCTGGTGAGATTTGAACTGCCAAATTGCAGGCAGCCGGCAGGCAGCAGAAGTAGCCTGCAGTACTGCACTCTAACCACTGTGCCACCGTGGCTCATATGGTGGTCCCATTGCCACTGTAACTAAGTCCATATCCTTGACTGCTGGGCATCCGCTTCTTTCCTTTCTTTTCATGTTGCCCAATATTAGAGCCTTCTTCAGGTCTTTGCATGTGTCCAAAGAAGAATAATTTGAGCTGGGTCATTGTGCCTTGTGTGAGCGGGTTTATTTATACTTCAAAGTTTTTTTTGGGGAGAGAGACAGATTGGGAACTATTGTATTATACAGAACATGTTTGAAAAGTGCAGCTTTTTAAAGAAAATAAAGAAACCATCTGTTTACTGAGACATTTATCACTAATCTGAAATGCTGTAGGGCTTATTGGTTTGATTTATGAATGTGTCACACTGCTTGATCAAAAAGCTCAAAAGTAGTTCCTAAAAATATAAATATTCTGAACAAAAGTGAAGGTTGTTTTCAATACTTCAAATTGCTGCGCTATTTAAATTTACTCGATCTTTTAGTGCAATTTTTTTTTAAATAAAAAAACCCTTTTCTTATTCAGGGATGATAATTAAAATTGCTGCCAACTTGTTCTATTGCTTATCAAATATTGTCCCCTCCTCCATAATCTTTTGCCTTGGCTTTTCCGTGATTGAGTTCTAGAAGAAAAATCTAATCTTTTCTCTATCCAGCACTAAATTCAATGGGGCTCAGACATTGATGGCAATAACAATAACACATACACTTATATACTGCTTTTATAGTGCTTTATTTCGTAGTGCTTTACAGCCTTCTCTAAGGCAGCATATTGGCTCCAACAATCTGGTTCCTCATTTTACTGACCTGGGAAGGATGGAAAGCTGAGTCATCCTTGAGCTGGTCAGGATCGAACTCCTGGCAGTCGGCAGAACTACAGTAGTCTGCAATACTGCATTCTAACCACAGCTCTTGATTGTTCCTCTGTGGTCAAGGCTGTGTTCACACAACACATTGTGTGGTTTCCATTATTATGCTATTATTTCCATTGTGCAGACCATCAAAACAAAAGCTACCACTTGCCCCAGGCTACTTAGCTAAAACTTGAAACTTCTCAAGTTCGCACCTACCTTCTGTCAAGCAAACCATCTTCTCAGTCTTAGAATTGGTTTATTTTCTTCATCTTGTTCCATCAATTAGGTGAGTCTTATATCCTGAGTTCAGGTCTTATCTACCACCAAATAATTCATCATATTTTTACCCTAAAGATCAGCAGAAGGGCTTTTTCTGAGTGTAGTCCTCATGAAAACTTCTAAGCAACCATGATATTTTCCATATTTTCAAGCTTGAAAATCTTTATAGCAGGGGTGAAATCCAGCAGGTTTTGACAGGTTCTAGAGAAATGGTAGCGGAAATTTTGAGTAGTTCGGAGAACTGGCCTTGGTAGTATGGTGGTCTAAAGCACCCTGTTATTAAGAACAGCTGCCTGCAATTACTGCAGGTTCGAATCTCGCCAAGGCTCAAGGTTGACTCAGCCTTCCATCCTTTCTAAGGTAGGTAAATTGAGGACCCAGTTGTGGGGGCAATAAGCTGACATTGTATAAATATACAAAAGAATGAAGGCTATTGCTTAGCGCATTGTAAGCCGCCCTGAGTCTCCGGAGAAGGGCGGCATATAAATCAAATTAAAAAAAAAAAAACTGGTAGCGGAAATTTTGAGTAGTTCAGAGAACCAGCAAATACCAGCTTTGGTTGGTCCCAGAGTGGGGTGGGAATGGGGATTTTGCAGTATCCTTCCCCTGCCATGCCCACCAAGCCACTCCACGCCCCTGCCATGCCCACCAAGCCACGCCCACAGAACCGGTAGTAAAAAAATTTTGATTTCACCACTGCTTTATAGACAAGTGATGGACAAAGTGGCAGGTACAGAGATGACACTGCCTGAATAGTCATATCTTCAGAACTTAATCTGTGCTTTCAAGGGGTGAGGGATAAAATGTTTCTTAAAGAATTCCTCTTGCCTAGGAAAAGATTCAGTTTTCCTGAGTAATTTGGGACCATCACACATGTACCCTTGCATTGGGGTTCTTTTGCCTTCACAGTATGGTTTCATTCTGTTGCATCCTGCCTCCTAGATAGTGTTGCAGGCCATTGACTCTTGCACAACTCATGACCACAAGGGGGCAGTCTTGTATAGGGAGGGAGTTAAAGATTTGTTCTGCATCCCTCTTTGTCTATCATTCTGCTGGCAATTTCTCTAATAGAGAAATTAGAAAATAGAGAAAGAGCGGAAATCAGGAATTGCTAATGTTAGGTCACTTCCTTCTGCAGTTTGAAAACTAGTTCTCGGACTGTCCTTCTCAGATCCTGTAGCTAGCTTGGTGCTAGGCTTTGCCTATCTCTATCCTGGATTTCCTATCAGTAAATCTCCTTTTTGTTATAGCATTAAAACCCGCTTTGCTAATCATTGCTCAGATCAGATTCCCACTCTGACCAGTGGTGGGCTGCTGCCAGTTCGGACCGGTTCAGACGAACCGGTTGTTGCGACCTGTAGGTGGGCTGCCTACCCGCCCAGGCGCAATCCCATCCTATATCGCTGTGTTTTTTGATGCCGCACGCATGCGCGGACTGCATGCCTGAGTGAATTGCCATTTTTTTAATGCTGTACGCATGTGCGGACGGCGCACGTGAGTGAATTGCCATGTTTTTTGACGCCGCACGCATGCACGGATGGCACACACGCACATTTCCAGTGCTGGGCAAACCGGTTGTTACAATATGTGATGCCCACCTCTGACTCTGACTTAGAATGCTCACACCCCACATGCATGCATATGCATTTCATATTCCAATGGATAGACCAACTGCATCGCCGTCCCTCTCTTTCATCTGTGTATTTTTCTCATTGTCCAATTGCCAAAAGTATTTATGCTTTTGGACAGTGATGGAAACGATTGACAAAAAAATAACGCGTCCACCTACCTCACAGTTTCAGCAACAGCTAATTGTCCACGTTCCAAGTTAAATTATAAACATGGAACAAATTCACCACTAAGGAAATAAATAATAAGATTTAAGAGCCGTGGTGGCACGGTGATTAGAATGCAATATTGCAGGCTAATTTTGCTGACTGCCAGCAGTTCGGCAGTTCAAATCTCACCAGGCTCAAGGTTGACTCAGCCTTCCATCCTTCTGAGGTGGGTAAAATGAGGAGCCAGATTGTTGGGGGCAATATGCTGACTCTGTAAACCGCTTAGAGAGGGCTGTAAAAGCACTATGAAGCAATATATAAGTCTGAGTGTTATTGCTATTGCTAAGATCCAAAACTTTGCCCTCTGTTTTCCAAGAGAGTTAAATTATGAGTTATTTAAACCTCCAGGCTGTGAACCGGTACTGCTCCACGGCCTATTGGGAGCCAGGTTGCACAAGCAGCAGGCAAGCGCATGAAGTTTTATTTGCGCCATGTAGGGAATTAGATCGCATGAAACCATCCCCTTCCCTCTCCCCCACCACCACCAGTTTGTGGATCCAAAAAAGTTGGGGACCGCTTACTTAAAGGAAATAAATACTCTTATCAAGAGGTACTCCTATTCTGAAGGAGAAGATCAGCAATTGGCACATGTGTGACTCTTGGTTATGGAACTGTTCCCACTGTTGATCATATAAAGTACAAAATAAACTGTTGTTTTTCTCTCTGTGCCTTGAATTCTCTTCTGTGTGTTTTTCACTCCCTCCCTAGATGCTAAACAATACAGCAGATGGTAGCATCTCTATACAGAATATGAATATATATATATATATATATATATATATATTTATATATATACACACACACACACACACACACACACAGAGGGAGGGAGGGAGGGAGGGAGGGAGGGAGGGAGGGAGAGAGAGAGAGAGAGAGAGAGAGAGAGAGAGAGAGAGAGAGAGAGAGAGAGAGAGAGAGAGAGAGAGAGACCGAACCCACAAATGAGAACATATTTTGTTTATAACAAAAACACAAAAAGTTGGAAATGGTGTTTCAGACACAGGGGGAAGGGGGAAATTATTGTAGCAGGTTTACGTGACTTCTCTTCAAGCACTGAGGATATTAACATAAGATGCGGAGCTTTGCACACCAGCACAGTATGTCTTGCTGTAGGCGTGTATTCAGATAAAATACTTTTCCCATCTATGTACACACAGGCGGACGTCTTTATACTATAAGGAATCTTCCAAATCATCTGAGCTTCATTTGAAACATTTGATGACAGCACTTTGAGTGAGGCTGGAATTAGACGGGAAGCGGAGTGTTGAAATGAGTTGCAATGTTCCATTATCCAGACTTTTTTTGTCTTTCCTGTTGATGGTTGTTACGTCTGGAGTGTTATGTGGCAGGTGCTTCTCTGCTTGAATTCTAAAGTCCCAGAACACTTCAATTTCTCCTTTTCCTATTATTTTGTGTGTTTTGTACTCCCACCAGTTCTTGATTGCAGGCAACTGATATTTCCTGCAGTTCTTCTAATGCACCATTGTTGCTACTTTGTCATGCTGCTGTCAGTAGTCAGTCTATGCAGCAGCTAACTAAGTGGTCCACCATTTCTTCTGTTTCTTTGCAGAAGCAGCATTTGTTTTCTGTTGCTATGTTTTCGATTCTGGCTTTGTACAGCCAGAATTAGTCCCTCTGGCTCTTTCTTCAACTTTTCTCCTCTTACTGTAGCTAGCTATTGCCAAGTCTTGTTATCTGCTTTGACTGCCAGTGTTTAGTGTACTGTAATACTTTGCCTTGCTCTTTTCTGTGTTCATTATAGGCCAGTTTGGGGGTTTGGGGGGTGGGTTGGTACTCAGTAAGCTTTCAGGGTGCACTAGCTTCAATGCATTTTCTTCACTTGTTGTTCTTCAGAAAGTCTTCCAATGCCCTTTTTCCCCCCTTCAACTGTTTAGTTATACTTGCAACATTCCATACTCACAATGCTCCTTGGTAAATAGAGTCCATCAACATTGATGCATGGATAGAGGGTCATTATTTCTCTCATTTTCTTATCCAGGGCTTCTAGTTCAACTTGAGTCCAGTCCACTATTCCAGAACTATATAAATCTATAAACCATAAAACAATAAAACCAAGACAAAACCTAGCATCTCAATAATCCCCTTGGCATGCTCCACAACCAAATCCAGACACCCTCACTCTAGCCCAGTAAAAAGTCAGGTTCCCAAAGGCTATGGAACCTGCTGGATCACAGAATGTGGGTTTCCATAAGTCAGGGGCAGCCACAAAAAAGGCAAACTTCCATGGTCCCACTAGATGGCAAGTTTTCAGGGATGGAACCTGGAGCTTGCTCACCTTATCAGATCTGATAGGACAGGCACATGCTCTAAGGCAGGAATGTCAAACTCATGGCCCATGGGATGGATGCTTCACGCGCTGGCCACACCCACACCCAGTTTAGCGAAGGGGGGCAAAGTCACAATACATCACATGACAACGCCATGACAACGCAAGTTTTACATCCCTGCTCTAAGAGAAAGGCGGTTCCACAAATCTATAATATATAATAAAAACTGAATGAAGCACTGTCAGAAGCTTTCATACACGACTATCTTAATCCTGGCGAAATGGCTGAGGTTCATGGATCCAGTGGTGGGTTGCTACCAGTTCGCCCCACTCCGCCCACCCATCCAGACATCTCTGCGCATGCGCAGAAGTGTCACGTGCGTGCATGAGTGCGTGTGTGCCCACAAGCAAACCGGTAGTGACAGGATTTGTATCTCACTACTGCATGGTTCCCCCACCCCAAGCAACAGCTTAATCCTAATTTTTTTCCACCAGCTATTATGCCACCATCTGATTTTGTTTGCTCCCATTATTGGCATCATGGAAATGAATATTTAGAAGAACAGGTTCAAGGAAAGCCCAACTGGGTCAAATTGGGAAAACAGTCTCCAACTGAAGAAATGCTAGAAAGGAAGGGAGGACCCAAACAAGCCAAAGAAAGATGAGGTTTTTCTGCAGATGTGAAGAAAACATCAGTGGAGTAAATGTCTCTGTGGAGCAGAACCAGGTTCAAAATAATGATATCTAAACTACTTGAAAAGATGTAGTTTGTTGCCCTCAAAACTTAATCAATTATTTTACAAAAGATTCTCTGGCCTCAGGTCAGCCAAGAAGCAAAAATAACTCTCTTTATATTTGGCTGATTCCCCACCCCCACCCCCATTGTTACACAATTTTGTTTTTGCTTTGTTTTTGTCAATTGTCTAGCTGTTTTTATTACTTTCCTGCCAGTCTCACAGAAGCTCAGAAATGCTTAGAGAACTAATATTTCTAAAGCTGCTGTTATTTCCCCCAAGGAAAGTGCTACTAAAGGATTAAAAAAGAGAGAAAGAGAGAAATGCAAATTGCTTTTCCAGGTCTGTTCTCTTCTCTTGCTCCTCTTTTGTAAAGGAAGAACTTTTTTTAAAACCACCACCACAGCAATGGTGCCACAACTTCCTTCTCATTTAGAGCAGAGGTGGGTTTTAGCAGGTTCTGACTAGTTCTGGAGAACCGGTAGCGGAAATTTTGAGTAGTTCAGAGAACTGGTAGTAAAAAAAATTCTGACTGGCCCCACCCCCATCTATTCTCTGCCTCCCAAGTCCTACCTGATTGGGAGGAAATGGGGATTTTGCAGTAACCTTCCCCTGGATTGGGGAGGGAATGGAGATTTTACAATATCCTTCCCATGCCACACCCACCAAGCCATGCCATGCCCACCAAGCCACACCCACAGAACCGGTAGTAAAAAAATTTTGAAACCCACCACTGATTTAGAGGATATATCTATATTTTGATTGATCCCTATCCTTTTTTTAAAAAAAAATGCCATTTGCAGTAAAGAAATAATTCTCGGACTAAAAAGAACCTCATTAAAGTACGAACATGAAGACACTGTAGTACAAAAAGTGGCAGAAGATTGTTGTGCTGATAATATAAGAACCTGGAAAAAAATGAAAAGGTCTTTGGACAATTTCTGTAACCTGGTTTCTAACATGCCACATACACTACTCCTCTCCCAGGAGTTTGGTACAACTATTTAGTTATAAACTATAAACTATTTAGGGTTTAAGAAAAGTGCTTTTTATTTTGGATATGCCCTAAGTGCCCATCCATTTCTTCTATGCCCAGCCAATTTTTCAGCAAATCTAAGAACACTATACTTTACCTACCTGTAATAAGAAGGAGATGATTTCATTCATCTCTAGGTATGGAAAGTCTCCAGTCAAGGATGCTTTAGATCTGTGTTTTTCAAACTTGGTAACTTTGTGTGGGTTTCAACTCCCAGGAGGTATGGAATTGTAATTGTTGCAATATTTTCAGGATCAGACTCAATAAATTTAGTAAGAGTTAAAGGTTTAAATATTTCTCCTTTTATTTACATTAGGCATTCTATATTCACTGAATATTCACAGATAGAAGCAAGGAAAATGGGTGCATACAGCTCCTTATATATACAATGGGTGGAGCTAGATATGGGAGTGGTGAATTATGAATACATTAAGAAGTGAAGAATAAATTAACCCCTGATACCCCGTTCATATACTATTTACACATTAGAGAATAAGGCATTTACATCTGACAAATCCCCCTCTAAATGCCGATTCGTTATGCTACACCAATTACATTCAGATTCAGGACAGTACAAAACATATAACTTAGAAGTCAAGTATTTATGCTGCTTAGAAGGTAAAGGCTTTGTCAATATGTCAGCTAATTGTTCTGAAGTTTCACAATGCACTGCTTTAATAAATCCATCCTGAGATAATTGTCTCACATGTTTAAATTTTATATCTATGTGTCTGGACCTTTGTCCAATGGCGTCAGATCTAAATATTTCAATAGCTGCTTTATTGTCTTCATGCATAACAAAAGGTAAAGCAGGTTTTTTCCAAACATCTGAAATTAAATCATTAAACCATACAAGGTTATTTGCAGCTTTAGATAAACAAACATATTCTGCTTCTGTCGTTGAAGTGGCCACTAATTCTTGTTTACCAGTGTACCAGTAAACTGGACAGTCATTTAAGAGGAATATATAACCAGATGTACTTTTTCTACATGAGGTGTCTCCAGCCCAATCCGCATCTGCGTAACATGTGAGCTTTGGTTCTCTATTATTGTTAGGTTCTAACATTAAACAAAAGTCTAATGTATTTTTCAGATATCTTAATATTCTTTTAACAGCTTCCCAGTGGTACATTGTTGGCTTGCTGACATGTCTGGATAATAAATTGAGGGGTAAAGCGATATCAGGTCTTGTCCAATTGGAGATATAAAGAAGTGAACCTATGACTGATCTATAAAACGTGTTATCTTTGAATTCAGGGGATGATTCATCAGCATTTCTTAGAAAGTCAGTCTGCATAGGAGTATCACAAGGTTTGGCATCACTTAGATTGCATTTGTTTAAGAGCTCTATGATCTTATCTCTCTGAGTAAGTTTGAATCCTCTTTTAGTCTTATTAATTTGAACACCAAGATACTTATTTACTTTGCCTAAAGATTTCAATGAGAAATGTTCATTTAGCTTAGTTACAAATGTTTCTCTTCTCTCTTTATGTTTTCCTATGTATAAAATGTCATCCACATAGATCAATACAAACTCTATGTAATCATCACCCTTTTTGACAAAGAAACAGTTATCAGCGGTGGTAGCATTGAAGTCCATAGTTTTAAGTACTTTTACTAAACAATCATACCATCGTTTACCAGATTGTTTTAACCCGTATAAACTCTTGTTTAACAACCAAGTCTCATTCTTGTTTGTGTATTGACTGTGAGGTGCTCTTACATATATTTCCTTATCTAGTTTTGCGTGTAGATACGCAGTCTGTATGTCATATTGGAATACATCGAGATTGAGTGCTGATGCTACTACTAGAGCTGTTTTGACACTCTCAGTTCTTACTGTGGGGGAATATGTGTCAGTATAGTCCTCCGGATATTTCTGTGCATAACCTTGTGCAACTAGTCTAGCTTTGTATAGGGTATTGCCTCCCTCTAAGTTTTTAATTTTATATATCCACCTAGTACCAATAATTGTTTTATCTTTTGGTGCAATTGCAGGTGTAAATACGTTTAATCCTTGTAAACTTTCCATCTCTTTTATCATTGCTAATTCCCATTTTTCTTTTTCTTTACGAGGAAGTTTTAACACTTCCTCATATGTATTAGGTGTAGTTGACTCACCATCCATATGCATTATGTAATCTTTGTATTTATTTGGCATCTGATTTCTGGTGTTTCTAATTGTTTTTTCAGGTTTACTATTATTATCATGCAAATATCTTGCTTCCTTTTTTGTTAGTGTATCTGTCTTTATTTTGTGTTGGCTATTTGTCCATGTTTTGGTTTTGTTTCTATGTTTGTTGATGTTTTGCTTTTCTATAGTCCCTTTCTCTTGAGATTTTGTATCTTTGTTGTTACTTGGAAATATTTCATTAAGATGTATTTTAGACCAGTTGGCCTGCTCATGGAACACAGCTGTTCTGGAAACTATAAATTTGTTATTATTATCAATGAATCTGTACCCTTTAGTGCCTGTCTCATATCCCATAAATCTGAGTCTTCTGGACACGTTTTCTCCCTTTCTTCTTAATTGCTTAGGTATGTGTACGTCTGCAGTGACTCCAAATATGTGCATGTGTGCCAATTTTGGTTTCCTATTATACATCACTTCATATGGTGTCTTATTTATAATGCTGGACCAGGTTCTATTCTGTGTGTAATTGGAATAATGTAGGGCTTCTGACCAGAATTGTTTGCTTAAGCCAGCATCTTCCAATGTGCATCTAATCATGGTTTGTAATGTTGAGTTCTTCCTCTCTGCAATTCCGTTCTGAAACGCAGAAAATGGACTAGATGTGTAATGTAACATTCCTTTGTCCTTCAACCATTGGGAGAATTCTTTAGACATGAATTCACATCCCCTATCTGTCATGATTTGTTTTATTTTGATATTGTGTTGTGTTTCTATGCGTTTATAAAATTCTTTAAATTTCTGAAAGGTTTCATCTTTGTGTTTTAATGTATAAACAAATCCATAGCGACTATAATCGTCCACTATGGTCAAGAAGTAACGTTTTCTATAAGTGATTGATGGAGTTAGTGGACCAACTAAGTCCATGTGTACTAAATCAAAAATTTTGTTGGTTGACCTAGTAGATTTTCTTGGCCTGGGGCTAGTTTTTAGTTTTGTAGATTTACATACTGAGCATTCCAAATAGTTTTCACAATTTTTTATTTTAACACCTTCTGCGTGTTCAGTCATTTTTTGTACTACAGGAAAACTGGCATGTCCTAACTTCCTATGTAAGATGTGAGCACACTCATCATGAATTGGCTTGCCTTTTTTTGGTTTTTTTTCATTATGTGCATCTTTGTGATCATGAGATATTTTACATTCATCATTGTCACTGTTGCTAATGTTTTCATCATCTACTTCAATACAATCTTCCATATTTGAATCAATGTTGTGCAACCATTTTTCCTTTGTTATTAGATAAGGTAGGCCTCCTTTAATCATCACAGTGCCTATATCTATTTTATTTTTCTCCAAAGTCACTTTTCCTTTAGAAAAAACAATGTTAATATCAGAATCCCTGCTTAGTTTTATGGCACTTAGTATGTTATGAGGTATTTCAGGTATTAGTAATACCCCCTCTATTTTTCCTAGGCCAGGTAAGGTTACATTCCCTCTACCTAATACTTGAACCTTTTCTTGGTTTATTACAAATTTATCTTCTATAAATGAAGATAATATATTTTTGTTATTAGTGGTGTGATTAGTTGCTCCAGAATCAATAAGCCAATTATTGTTCTCATTCTGCTGTATGTTAATATTGTCTTGTTTATTTAACCCATTCAGTGAACTAGATTTTCTATCCTTTGAATTATCTCTGCCCCCTCTATTCTCTTTGTAATTTGGTGGGCTTCTATATCTATGTCTATCCATGGAAGACTGTCTATAATTGTATTTGTTTCTATATTCTGACCTATGTCTTTCTTTTGAAATTTTGGGGCAATCTCTTCTATTGTGTTCCCTGGATCCGCAGTTGTGACATCTAAAAGTCTCATTATATTTTTCTTGAAAAGCTACTTTTCTATATGGTTTGTGTTCTATGTGATTGTTAGAACGATTCCTTCTTGAATTGTCTTCTGCTATTAACTTATTGGATAGACTTTCTATGGATAAGTATCCTAGATTGATTGTGTCTAAGTGTGACATATAATTATCCCATGATGGGTCAAGTGAGTTGATGATAACACTTTTCATTGTTTGGTCTGAAATCACCTCCCCCCTTAAATGCAGTTCAGCTCTTATTTTGTTTAAAGATATTAAGTGCTCACTTATGGAAACCCCTGGTTTTATCCTAGATGAAAAGAAATCTTTAGACATCCTTGTGGTAGTAGCTACACTGTCACTGTGAAACAAATTGAACATGCATTGAATAATTTCTGAAACAGTCAGATTTTGCTTAATGCTGTGATACATTGCAGGAGATACACTAGAAATTAATAAGAAAAATGCTCTATGGTGTAAACAGTCTAATTTTAGAGTCCAAGGTCTTTTTGGGGGACTAGTGATAAAAAACAGTAAGTTTTCTTTCATAAAGACAACCTGGAGCTGCTGATACCATTCTTGTAAATTAATGCCATCTATCCTCAGCTTTGGGAAGTCACTGGGTAAATTTCCGACATTATTAGGTCCATTACTTACAACCTGAGGTAGTCCGTGGTCTCGTAAATGCTGAAAGTTACAAAACGGCATGGGGATGCTCGCAACGAGCCTGCACGGTCTTCTCAGCAATTCATGTCTTCCCGGACCGTCTGCGTAGTCTTGCGCATGCGCGTTGTCCATTTCGTCCCTGGAGTCGTCGTGAGAGGTTCTTGTCGTTGCGGCTCGCTTGTTCTGCTCCTCCTCAGACGAATCGGTCTCTGGCTCGATCTTGGGAGTCCTGACGATGGTGGCTGCTCTTCCTCTTCTTTTGAGAGCGTTGGTGCTTGCTTCGGTCTGTGGCGTGGGGCGGTATTGGCAGGGCTCTCTGGGTTCGGGCGTCGGCGCTCTTGTAGTCAGGATGGGAGCGGTTAGGTCTTGAGGCACTGGCTTGCTCGCTCGCTTCTTAGTTAACTTTTTGGTAATTTTTAGTTTTGGCCCAAATGCAGCAAAAAGCGTTTTCATTGCTGATTTTATCTGATTATTTGTTGAATCACCTTCACTTTCCGATTCTGATTCTTCTGAGGTGTTTGAATCTTCTTTTTCGTTTTCGTTGTCTGATAATGTTTTTCGCGCCAGAAATTTTGAATTGAGTTTTCTGATTGGCTCTGCTTCGCTCACCCTGGAGGTTATTTTTGGGTCTTTTGGTTTTTCATTAGTGATGTGCTTCTCTCTCGCTGCTCCGCTGTTCTTCAGCATGTCTTGGAGGTTCGCGATGAGGCTTTCATCATTCTTCTGACTCTTTAATAGTTTTAATATCTCTGACCTGAGTTCGTTGTTTTCTATTTCGATTTCCTCCCGATCATCATTTTCATCTATTATTTCTTCGTCTTCAGTGGTATATTCTTCGGATTCTCTCGAAATCGCGTTTGTGGATTCGTCGATTATTTCTTGGTCCGTTTCCATTTCTTTGCTGTATGCCCTGGTGTTGGGCCTATCTCTCTTAGACATTTTTAAATTTTTTATTGAGTCAATTAACCATCCTCTGCTACCAGATTGTTGCAATATTTTCAGGATCAGACTCAATAAATTTAGTAAGAGTTAAAGGTTTAAATATTTCTCCTTTTATTTACATTAGGCATTCTATATTCACTGAATATTCACAGATAGAAGCAAGGAAAATGGGTGCATACAGCTCCTTATATATACAATGGGTGGAGCTAGATATGGGAGTGGTGAATTATGAATACATTAAGAAGTGAAGAATAAATTAACCCCTGATACCCCGTTCATATACTATTTACACATTAGAGAATAAGGCATTTACATCTGACAGTAATCTTAAATAGCAATAGCACTTACACTTATATACCACTTCTTAGCACTTATATACAGTGCTTTTACAGCCCTCTCTAAGTGGTTTACAGAGTCAGCCTATTGCCCCCAACAATATGAGTCCTCATTTTACCCACCTTGGAAGGATGGAAGGCTGAATCAACCTTGAGCCGATGAGACTTGAATTGCCAAACTGCTGGCAGCCGGCAGTCAGCCGAAGTAGCCTCCAGTACTGCATTCTAGAAACTGACGTTGAGAAATACTGCATTAGATTAAGCTTGTAATGTGAAGTCAACTGACTTGTTAACCCTTGCTCTCCAAACTACCCAAGTTATCACTGTTGAAATAAAAAAATCAAAGGTGATTAAATTGCCTATTAGTTTAGTGCATTTGTATCCTACCTTTTCTGAGAGCTTGGCAGGGTAAGGATGAGGGTCTCCCCAAATTTTATCCTGCTTGCTCTGTCAGGCAGGTTTGAGCTGAAAGACTCAATGACTAATCCAATATGGTTACTGAGGATGAGAAACTTAGGTCATATTTATATGTAACTTCCAAAGACATGGGAGTAATACAGAAGTGGGTTTCAGCAGGTTCTGACCAGTTCTGGAGAACCGGTAGTGGAAATTTTGAGTAGTTCAGAGAACCGGTAGTAAAAATTCTGACTGGCCCCACACCCATCTATTCTCTGCCTCCCAAGTCCCAGCTGATTGGGAGGAAATGGGGATTTTGCAGTATCCTTCCCCTGCCACACCCACCAAGCCACACTCACAGAACCGGTAGTAAAAAAAATTTGAAACCCACCACTGGAGTAATAATATGCATTTTGAAAAAGCTCATTAGTTAACAATGTATTCATTATGATGACTGAAAACTTTAGTCGTCTACCGTTTGTGTAGGCTGCTTTGTTCTAAATCAATATGTTTATTCTTATTGCAATTTTCTTGCCTTTTTCTTCCTGATAAGCACAAGTACTGTATTTGATAGTTTCATGCAGCAAGTTTTCTGCAAGGTGAATTGAATTATCAACGAGTAAGTGAGGATATAACTTACCTTGGCAAACCATGCACAGCTCTGACTCAGTATAAGGGACTGTCCTAGGAAAAGCAAGCCATCACTGATTTGAAATACATTTCTAGTGTAGCTTGCTTTCAACCATGTTCCTTGTTACCCTGCTTTGTTGAAAACATTTCCAGCATTTAGGCAAGATGCTTGTATCTACATCATTATGGACAGAACTATATCTAGAGAGCAGAGGTGGGTTTCCACATAATTTTACCACCGGTTCGCCGTGCACTGGAAATGTGTGTGCATGCCTTCCGTGCTTGCATGCAGCTTTCCGCACATGTGGTTTGCTCACGCGTGTGGCTTGCATGCATGCACATGATTTAGAAAACGTGGTTAAATAGGACGGCATAGCACCGGGGGGGGGGCCTGGCCCACCCGCAGGTCACCACTAGCGGTTCACCAGAACCAGTCCGAACTGGCTAAATACCACCTCTGCTAGAGATATAGAAAATGTCCTAATCATAGTTTCCTGGTTACCTTACCCAGGAAATATGCAAGGAGGAGGAGGAGGTATAATGAGCAGATGGAAGAGAGAAACGATCTTGCAGGTGCCCCAAAACACACAAGCAAAGGTGATCACAGCAGAAACATCTTTGTGAGATTCACAATCTGCTTAAAGGTGCAGATTCAGCAGCTGGTTGGACGACCGTATTTTGCATCCATTGCTACCTTCCAGGAAATTTTGTGTTCCCCAAACTACAAGAAAAGAAATTTTTCCCAGAGTAGCTCTCTGATGTTTGTAAAAGATCAAAGAAGAGAGAGTTTTTTTATTTATTTATTTTTTACAAAACACCAAATCAAATAATCTGATCAGCTGTACACTCATGACCTGAATGGCCTGTACAGACAAAGCCAAAAAAAAAAAAAAAACCCAGCTGTGCGCCTCCGAGCCTTAACTCTTCTCTAATTTATATGTAATGATTTTTCTTCTTCTTCCAGATAATATATTTGTCACTGTTATGTTTAGGGGTTTAAATCTATGTGTTTATAAACAAGAACTAAGAAATAGCATAGTTCCCCTACTGTTGTCCATGGAAGGTTGGAAGCATTAATATTCTTTCTTTTTTTAAAAGTTTTTTATTTTTTTATTTTTTATAAAAATGTCAAATCAATGCATGAACAGTGTGGCACCTAGGCGCCATACATTCCAATACAAATGAAACTGATCAGATTAAAAGTTATTATTACGTTCAATCAACTTGTGTATTTTGTAATAACAATATGCATCTATATTAGGTTAGAGTCTATCATTATTCAATTATTCCACCTATTTCTCATTATTACTTTCATTTTATCAAATAAAAATGTATACATTAATATTCCCTTTATTTCTGTCACTTATTCTAGCTTTTAATCATGTCACTCTTTATTAATTTTTTTCTTTTTTTCCTGTCTAACTTTTAATCATGTCATCTGCCTAAAAAAAGAGGAAGAAAAAGAATAGAGGGAGAGAGAGGGAAAAGCAACTCAGAGCAGCAAAAAAGAGGAATCATCCATCCATCATCTCTTGCCCACTTATACTTTAATTGCTATGCTTTAAAAGAAAGAGAGGAAAAAGGAAAAGCAAATCAGAACAACAATAAAGAAGAAAATCATCTACCCATCATCTCTTGCCCACTTCAATACTTCGATTGCTATGCTTTTTTTTTTTACTTGCCTCCCACATTCCTCTCTTAAGTCTCCATCTTTATCTATTTCTTGGATGTCCAGTCTAAGAGTTCCTCCCACCTCTACCCTTTTCAACTGCCTAGTTCCTAAAATTTCTACCGAGGCCCCTGCCTCCATTTCAAACATATGTTCAGGGAGGTTGTTTTCACCTTCCCCAGGCTCTGGAGGTTTTCCTCTAGCCTCTGGGAGGGCGAAAACTGCCTCCCCCGGGTTCCGGAGGCCCTCCGGAGCTTTCCGGAACTTCTGGGAGGCTCATTTTTTCCCCTCCACGAGTCTCCATGTGGGCCCTGCACTTACCTTGCATCCAAAACGGGCTGTGTGGAGACCCCTGGGAGGGGCAGGGTGAGGTGGGCGGGGCCAGCCAGGGGTGGGATTTGGAGGTTCTCCAAACCAGCCATAACATTAGCTACAGGTTCTCCTGAACCCGGGCGAACCCGTAGCAGCCTGGAAACTTAACCTCACTCACAGTAGCCAATTGCTCTCTAACTTAGCTTTTACTTGATTTGTATTGCCATTCCCTCCCTTGTTGATTGTTCTGTATAGATCCACGCAGTGGTGAAATCCAAATTTTTTTTACTACCGGTTTTGTGGGCGTGGCTTGGTGGGCATGGTGTGGCTTGGTGGGCGTGGCTTAGTGGCTATGGCAGGAGAAGGATACTGCAAAATCCCCATTCCCACCCCACTCTGGGGCCAGCCAGAGGTGGCATTTGCCGGTTCTCTGAACTACTCAAAATTTCTGCTACCGGTTCTTCAGAACCAGTCAGAATCTGCTGGATTTCACCCCTGGATCCACGTAAATACCACCCCACCTAGAAAACAGACCGAAGCAGAGAAGTAATGGAAGGCTTTTGCCATCTCCCCAAGTAACTAATGCCTTTCTTTGTCTACTGACATCACCAAAAAGAGGAGGGGAGAAACCCTCTTTACATAGCTTTTAGCATATTTTACCATGTCCTTTTTCATTTGAACATTTCTAATTTCCTTTCTGCAGATATTAAGTACTTGCTGGTACATCTCCTTGGTGACCGTTTTCATCTTCCATTTCTTATACGAGAGTTTTGAAACTCTTGACTCAATCAAAAGCACCCTGTGCACAGCGGTTGTCCTCATTTTATTCCTCTCTGGAAAAGGGGTTCAATTATAATGGAAGTATTCCCCCCCCCATCTCAACCTCCTCTCTGCCTTTGATCATGGGTTTACACTTTAGGACTGTGAAAGCCACAGGCAGCATCTCAAAAGAACTTGCAGTAGAAAATTACCCCTGAAAAAGATGGCTATAAAAAGGACAGGACCTGTTGCCTAACATCCACAATCACTGTGTTTGCATAAAGAAAATAAATACCAGAGATAATCGAGTAGACTTAAAATGTAGTGTCATAATCAACGTAATTTAATTTATTTCTAGATCATGGGTGCTAAAATCTGGCCTGCGGGGCCACCCTGGAAACAGTGAAGGACTGGCCCATGATGCCTCTGCCAGCAAAAATGGAGCTTGGGAGGGCCGTGTGCAGCCCTCCTGAGCTCTGTTTTCGCTGGCAGAGGGTTGCAAGAGGCCGTCGCAGCCAAAAACGGAGCTCAGGAGTCTGTTTTCACTGGCAGAGGGTTACAAGAGGCCATCGCAGCCAAAAACGGAGCTCAGGAGCCTGTTTTCACTGGCAGAGGGTTGCAAGAGGCTGTCGCAGCCAAAAACGGAGCTCAGGAGCCTGTTTTCACTGGCAGAGGGTTGCAAGAGGCCGTCGCAGCCAAAAACGGAGCTCAGGAGCCCGTTTTCACTGGCAGAGCACTCAGGCCACTACAGGCATCCCCGACACAAGTGACATTGAGATGGCCACGCCCACTCCGGTCCGCAAAGGCAAATACAACCCCGATGTAGCCCTCAATGAAATCAAGTTTGACACCCCTGTTCTAGATAAACGTGGATACCTATCCTACTCATTTCTTTGCCCTGGACTTGCTAAGTTTCTTATAAATTGCAATCATTCATCAGGAATGATGTTACTTAACTCCTTTACCTGGCAGTCTAATATGCAGCTTCTCTCTTTGTTTTAAAAGACAGCAGAAACTAGCAGAAAGAGAACAATTTAGATAGTCTCCTTGTTTTTGGTACATAATCCTCAGCCATGTCTGAGCCAGGCCAAACACTAACTGCGCATTCGAACCTGTTGGGCTTGAAGTATGGAAGGGGCTACCCAGCCGCAAAGCACCTATAAAAGACCAACAGATATATGGACTGTAATGGCAGGGTTAAATTGACAAATTATAATCCCATCCTAGATTAAACCAGTGCCCCCAATTCCTGCAGATTTCACCGCATATGGATTTTTTTAAAAAAAAAGTATATTTAAAACAATTCTAATTCAGAGTATAATTTGGTGACTAAGAATGTTAATTAAAAATCAGCTGGATGGTTAAGCAAAACTGACAATTGCTCTCAATGTAGACATTTTCTCAGAACAGAAGGCCAAAAGCAGGGGTGAAATCCAGCAGGTTCTAACAGGTTCTGGAGAACCGGTAGTGGAAATTTTGAGTAGTTCAGAGAACCGGGAAATACCACCTCTGGCTGGTCCCAGAGTGGGATGGAAATGCAGATTTTGCAATATCCTTCCCCCAGGAGGAGAGGGAATGGGGATTTTGCAGTATCCTTCCCCTGGAGTGGAGTGGGAATGGAGATTTTGCAGAATCCTTCCCCTGCCACGCCCAACAAGCCACACTGACAGAACCAGTAGGGAAAATGTTTGGATTTCACCCCTGGCAAAAGTGAGATTCAGATGTGTTCAGTAGGACAGTTACACAGCAAGAACTCTGAAGACTTTGCTTGACAAATGAAAAAGTTCTGGCATCTCCCACTTTGAACAACTCAAGGAACCAAATGCATTCCTCTCTCTTTTTCTAAAACTCACTGACATGTTGCAATCCTTGAAAAGGTAGGAGATCTTTTTGGGATCCAAGAGGGGATGACCATCCATGGTTCTAGGCCAGTATTTAATGTGCCTACCTTGCATTCAATGGGTCTAGGATTCAATCACTGATCTGCTTTCAAGGAGGGCTAAAAAAGATTATTTCTTAAAATCCCAGCTTATGGTGTCCTTTCAGAATATAGTTTATACTCTTTTTTTTTTTTTGCAGTTTTGAATTGCTATGAGCAAGTGAGTTTATGGTCAGACCTAATTTTATTCCCATTTAGCCTTGCATCACCTATCTAAGAACAGAGTTGAAATTAGGAATTCATTGGAAGATTATGGGGAGGTATATAAGAATGAGGAGTGAAAAGTTTCCTTGGCTAAAAAAAATATCAAAGATCTCTTAGCATCTTGACCCTTTCTTTAGCATTTATTACATTTTAATTCAAGTTCGATAGACTTTCATCTTTCTTGGAATTTTCTTATCAATGTGCATAACTCCACAATGTGGAACTTGTAGGAAGCAGTGCATTTCTTGTTTGTGTGTCCGTTTGGTAGTACTTGGGCTTGTTCTTGGACTGAATCTTTTTACATGATCACACAAATGGGGACTTCCCAGCATGTAAGATCCATGCAAAGATTAAGATGGATGTGGGCTTCAAGATAAGAATGCTTAAGTGAAGAGAGCAAAGCGCCCAATTAGAATAGAATAGAATAGAATAGAATAGAATAGAATAGAATAGAATAGAATAGAATAGAATAGAATAGAATAGAATTCTTTGTTGGCCAAGTGTGATTGGACACATAAGGAATTTGTCTTGGTGCATACGCTCTCACTGTACATAAAAGAAAAGATACATTCGTCAAGAATCATAAGGTACAACTCTTAATGATAGTCATAGGGAAATAGTCAATATAAATGTTAAGGATACCAGCAACAAGGTTACAGTCATACAGTCATAAGTGGGAGGAGATGGGTGATAGGAACATGAGAAGATTAATAGTAATGCAGATTTAGTAACTAGTTTGACAGTGTTGAGGGAATTATTTGTTTAGCAGAGTGATGGCGTTCGGAAAAAAACTGTTCTTGTGTCTAGTTGTTCTGGTGTGTGGTGCTCTATAGCGTCATTTTAAGGGTAGGAGTTGAAACAGTCTATGTCCAGGATGTGAGGGGTCTGTAAATATTTTCACAGCCCTTTTTTTGACTTGTGCAGTATACAGGTCCTCAATGGAAGGCAGGCTGGTAGTAATTGTTTTTTCTGCAGTTCGAATTATCCTCTGAAGTCTGTGTCTGTCTTGTTGGGTTGCAGAACCAAACCAGACAGTTTAAAGGTGCAGATGAGGGACTCAATAATTCCTCTATAGAACTGTATCAGCAGCTCCTTGGGCAGTTTGAGCTTTCTGAGTTGGCGTCGAAAGAACATTCTTTAGGTCAATCATTATTGAAATGACAACACATCATCTGACATCTTGATATGGGGATGGGGAGAAGGTAGAAACTTCAGGAAAAAAGATAGAGAATATCAAATTCAGATTAATTCAAACAAATGCCTGATTCAGTTTTGGCTACTTCTTTTTTTCCTCAGTCAAGTGCCCCAAAGACCACTGGTTGATTTAAGAATTGAACTTTATGTTTCTGAAAAGATCTGACCAGCAATGTCACCAAATGCCACTTTTAAACCTGATGGTAATATGATAAATATGATAATACGATAAAACCTGAATTTTTGCAAAAAAAATCTCAAACATTTCAGCTAAAACTTTATCCTGTTTTATCCTGTTTTATCACTTTAACACAAGCCATATTTTTCTCTGGATTTTTAAAAAATCATCTTGCTTGATTTAGAATTCCTGGAATCTCAAAAGTTTGCAATCATTTTATGTTTCTCTGTTTTGGTTGATCTAATAAAGATATTGATTGCAACAATAAGCAAATTGATGGATAATCGTGCATTGCATTATTATGATTTTTTTCCACGTCCTCAAATTCAACATTGCTGATTCTGCTTGTGTATCAAGCACTCATGTAGCTCCCTCCATCTTTAAATGTGGAAGCTTTCCACCTCAAATTCACTCAAAACATTCCAAAAGTGTGTAGCTTTGTGCTAGCCAGTTCCAAGATTCACAGCTTGTGGTTAATGCTAGATGAACTGTCGTCCTAACAAGGTCACTGAATTGACCTTGGAGGATCTGGAAAAAAAATCTAAGTAAGATTAGACCTGCTGGGTTGAAAAACCACCAAGCAATCCTAAAATTATGGCCACACAGCAAAAATGAAGGGGAAAAAATCATATAAAAAGGCAATGGTAAAGCATTTCTATGTTGTTATGATGTTAAATGCATGACATTTCCCGGGAATCACCAGCTGGACTTGAAGGAGTCATACAGCCCTTCTCATGTTCTGTGTCCTCTCCAAGCATATAGTGGAGAAAGAAGGTTCAAAACTCAAATTTTCTCCTGGATCACTACATTGGTCATTTTCCTGCTGCTATAACTAGTGATGTTCAATAGGGACAAGGAAATATATTTGGTAACAATAAAATCTACAATTTACTACTTAATGGAGAGGCCTCAACTGGTAGCTGCCATGTTCTCCAGATAGATCCTCAGATATGCCTAAAGCAGGCCAGATTCGACCCATGGGGTCCTTAGATCTGGCTCGCGGGGCACCCTGGAAACAACAAAGGACCGGCTCACGGTGCCTCTGCCAGCAAAAATGGAGCTTGGGAAGGCCATGCACCCTCCCCACGGATCCATTTTCTCTGGCAGAGGGTTGCAGGAGGCCGTCATGGCCAAAAATGGGGCCCGGGGTTATGTGCAGCCCCTCCCAGGCTCCGTTTTTGCTGGCAGAGGGCTAGCAAAACAAACTCAAAACAAAACAAAACAAGAAATGTTTCCCCTTTTGCATTTGAGCATGCAAAAAGGGACAGGAAAGGGGAAAGGAAAAGAGGAAAGAAAAAGAAAAAGATGGGAAGATGGGAAGAGAGCAAGGAAGGAAAAATAAGGAAAGAGTGGAAGAAAGAAGAAAGGAGAATGAAGAGGGAAGGAAAAAGAAGAGGAGGGAGGGAGGAAGGAAGGAGATTATAATGAGAGGGAGAGAGGGTCTAAGGGCAGTCCTGCCTTAGCACTTGTCCACCACAGGTGCCCCAAACATGAGTGACGTCAAGCTGGCCACACCTACCCCGGACCACCAAGGTCAAACACAACCCTGATGCTGCTCTCAATGAAATTGAGTTTGACACCCCTGGCCTAAAGCTTCTTTCCAGTTAAACTCAACTCCTGATTTGTCCCACAAGAATTAAAAGGAGACACATTGATCTGTGATCTTCAGGATTCTCCCAAGTACGTTTGTTCTTTTAATGCCAACATTTGGAAGGATTTATCTCTAGTTTATATGTCATGATCCGGTTTAATAAGTGCATCCCTCCCTATTCCCCATACAGTTTAGGTAATATTTCAGCTACCCTGATATTAGTTTCAGGATTTCTCAGGTCGTTCCTTTATTGAAAACCTGGCTGCAGCAAAGACTTCTGTATCATAAAGGCCATAATCATCCCTTCGGAAAATCAAAGCCCCCCAGCCTGCCACATCCGTTCTCATCTTTAGGAACATCAAAGACATTAGACCTGCAGCAGAGAGAAACCCCATGTCTGAAAGGCTGACTTATTACTGTGAGATAATTGAAGTGACTAGTGGCAAATATTGTCAACAGAGTTATTGGGAAGACGAGTGTTTGTTAATGGGCGTTGAAAGAGTTCTTGCCTGAAAAGAAAAGAGCTCAGGGAACGCAGAACTGGCCTTTTGTGTTTGCTGCTCCAAGTTTTTTATTATATTTAACAGAGATAAGAAGGAGAGCGAGCTCACTAAAGAAAACAAATCTCAGTGGCTATGGTAACTGAAGGTGAAATGTGTAATTTGCATCACTGTGTAAGCCCTCTGGGAGGCAATTTACATTGTTAGCGCTGTAACCAATTGGGATTGACGTAATCATGGATGACCTAACATACAACACCGAATCTGGGGAAATTCTAAGAATACTTCAAGGAGGCTGGGAGAAGGGGAAAGGAAAAGCTTGATGCTTCTGGGACAGCATATATTAAATATACAATTTTGTATAATAAAGGTGAAGAAATGGCAAAGTACATATTTTGTATGCAGAAGATCTCTGGTTCCTCTCTTGGCCTTCTCCAGGAAAGCCTGAGAAAGACTCCCACTCAAAACTCTGAAGAACCAGCACTAACCAGCACATAACATATAAAGTGCTTCTCTCTATTATTCTTGCTGCGCCTCCTTTCCTGCTTGAGATTTTTGCTAAAATATAGTTTCATTAAAAGGCTATATCTACAGTATGTTTTCTGCTGCAGATCTCAATGGCAAAGCAATTAAAATGAACAGGGAGCAGGCAGGCATTCAGATCAGTGGGGGTTTCAAAATTTTTTACTACCGGTTCTGTGGGTGTGGCTTGGTGGGCGTGGCTTGGTAGGCGTGGCAGGGAAAGGATACTGTAAAATCTCCATTCCCACCCCAATCCAGGGGAAAGTTACTGCAAAATCCCCATTTCCTCCTGATCAGCTGGTACTTGGGAGGCAGACAAGAGATGGGGGCGTGACCAGTCAGAATTTTTACTACCGGCTCTCTGAACTACTCAAAATTTCCGCTACTGGTTCTCCCACCAAAGTAGTAATTTTCTACTTGCATTTTTTACATGCTTTTGAACTGCTAGGTTGGCAGAAGCTGTGACAAGTAACGGGAGCTCACCCCGTTACATGGCACTAGGGATTCAAACCGCTGAACTGCCAACCTTTCAAACTCAGCGTCTTAGCCACTGAGCCACCAAGTTCCTAATATAGTCAGCTTACATGGGCCCAAAGAATGTGAATTCCTGCTGGCTGATCTTTACCCCAAGTGAGCAACCGGTCTTTGCTTTGTTCAGGATTGGTTGATGGTTTCTTCTTCCAGTCCATGATCCTCATAGTAACTGTTTCCAAATTCATAATTCAATTGCACCCGTTTCTCTTTCTCACTCTTTAAAAGCACCCAGTTTTCACAGTCATTCTTTACTACTGAAAGGATCATTCTGATATCTGTTGGCGTTGGACCCCTCATGCACTAATCTAAATTTGTCATAGCTTTTTCTGCCGGTAATTTCCTCTTACACTTCTCCAATACATTGTTTATCTTTAGTGTTGATAAAAACAATGCATATTTTCCCTCTGTCAATTGTATTTATGCGCAGTTGGACATTACTTTTCTCTAGTTCATATTTAACATTAGCCTGTTTTGTCATAGTCCATTTTTTAGTTTTATAACAACTAAATCTTCTTCACAGTCAGCTAACGAAGTGGTATTGTCTGTATATCTTGAATTATTAAAGAGTTGATAGCCAGTTTTGATTTCCAGATGACATTTTTTTTCCCACTCTTGCTATTCCTAAAATGTATGTGGCATGTATATTTTTATTATATTTTTCTTCCTGAATAAGTCAAAAAAGAAAAATTGCATAAACTAGTTTAATTACCCCTTAGATTTTTACATCTTTTAAACTTATGCTGAAGGCTTGTATACAAATTCCTTAATGTAATGGTGATGACGGTGGTGGAATCTAAGCAATTTCACAGATTTCTGTCAGCAACCCTAATTCTCAATAACAGCATTGGAAACAACAGTTACGTCATCATGGCGTGTGTGTCTGTGTGAATTTTCCCCAATCCGATTAAAGCAGGATTGGGGAACCTGTATTTTTCCAGAACTGGTTATTGAACTAGTGCTAAGGTTCCTAAGACTGGCCATGCTGGCTGGTTGGTAACTAAGAGCAAAAGCTACCAAAAGTTGTAATTGAATAGCAGCTGAACAGTTAAAGCATTGTAACTTAAAATAAGTAGCTAAAAGTCTATGGCGATTCTCAGTCATCTAGGTCATGGTTGTCACAAAGATGCTTTTTCAGGAGACAACTGGACTTTCTTGGTTTTTCTTCTTCAGCTTCTTGGATGAGAAGCAAAATGTCTTCCAAGAAAAAACAAGAAAGTCCAGTTGCCTCCTGAAAAAGCACTTTTGGGACTTAAAAGAAGTATCCCAAGAGCCACGGTAGCGCAGTGGTTAGAGTGCAGTACTGCAGGCTACTTCTGCTGACTGCTGGTTGACTGCAATTTGGCAAATCAAATCTCACCAGGTTCAAGGTTGACTCAGCCTTCCATCCTTCCGAGATGGGTAAAATGAGGGCCCAAATTGTTGGGGGCAATATGCCCAGAGGGGTGTGAAGTACTGTGAAGTCTAAGTGCTATTGCTAATAATCATTCCTCTGATTTCATTAAATGATCAACATGACTAGGTTCCATTGGATTTTGGCAATATAAATTAGAAAATCAGCATTTGTAAAATCATATTTTTTTAAAAAAAACAACTAAAAATCATCTTAACGGCAACACAGTTTTTCTTACAACACTTAGCATTTCCTTGTTTTGTTTTCTTACCGAGTGATCCTATTTTCAACAAATACCTTTGTGAATAAAGAATGAAGCTGGACTTTAAGACATGACATATGTGTAGGTCAGTGGTGGGTTTTAAAATTTATTACTACTGGTTCTGTGGGTGTGGCTTGGTGGGCGTGGCTTGGTAAGCATGGCAGAGGAAGGATATTGTAAAGTCTCCATTCCCTCCCGATCAGCTGGGACTTGGGAGGCAGAGAATAGATGGGGGTGGGGCCAGTCAGAATTTTTACTACTGATTCTCCGAACTACTCAAAATTTCCGCTACCGGTTCTCCAGAACTGGTCAGAACCCACCCGCTGAAACCCACCTCTGGTGTAGGTCTGTTTCTGTACAAAAAGTGTTTGAACAATTACCGCACAGCTCTTTGTAGTAAAGCACCTCTTGTTTCATCTTTGCAGCCTCAACTACAAAGAACAGCTTTTTGGTCTGGAAACCTCCCATGGCAATTGTCATTTGTGTTTTACTAGAAATGTGAATATTTGAATGTTTTCTGTGGCTGATTCATATGAAATAGAACCCACGAAGATTATTGATCCTCTGAGATGCTGCTGGGTTGCAACATGAATCTCTGAAGGCAAATGAGGTTTTTAACTGTACAACCTCTGTGCAGTTTGACAGTGTTCCCTGGCATGAACCGTTCTGTCTTGGAATTTCAGAGATATCTGGAAGAAACCAACTTTATGACAGACTAGGGATATTTTTTAGGAAAGAAAGATAAATCTTACCATCCCATGTACACTAAGGATGGTAGATGAGATGAATTTCTTCTTTACACGTAGTCCTTGTTTAGCAACTGCCTCAGACAGCAGCTATTTGTGGTTACAACAGTAATGAAGAAGCAACTTTGTGACCAATGCCCAGTTACAACCTTTGCAGCAATGATGATGATGATGATATTCATTCAGTTGTGTCCGATTCTTGGCCAATCTCTCAGACATATGTTCCCCATTGCATTCAGTTAGTAGGTATTGTCCTGTGCCTGACCCCTTTATTTCTCTCCCCGTCTCCAGCAGAGTAGAGGGATTGCCTAAACAAGCTAAGTCCTCCTGAAATGCTTTTCTCTATAGTGCAGGGGTGTCAAACTCAAGGCTCAGGGGCCAGATCCGGCCCGCAGGGTGCTTTTACTGGCAGAGGGTTGCAGGAAGTCATCACAGCCGAAAACGGAGCTCGGGAGCCTGTTTTTGCTGACAGAGTGTCACCACAGGGCCCCCTGACACGAGTGATGTCGAGCTGGCCATGCCCACCCTGGCCATGCCCCCCCGCCTCCCCCAAGGTCAAATACAAGCCTGATCAAGTTTGACACCCCTGCTGTAGCGCATCCCTAAACAGTGCTAACTGCAAGTTAACAAAACTCAGCTCTGGGACTTTAATTAGATGATTAGAATGTGCTGCCAGCTTTTAGCCAAAATTGACTAAAATTAAAAAAAACACCCTAATCAGTTTAGGCAGTCAGTCTAGGGCACTTCCTTCAATGTCTATTCTCCAGGGAGTGCCTGCTTACTCTCTTGCAATCCCTTTCTCTCCACTGAATGTAGATACACCACTAGTATGAACATTCCAAAGGGGGGGGAAGGGGAAAAGGCCTATAACAGGGGTGTCAAACTCGCGTTGTCACGGAGTCATCATGTGACAACTTTTTTCCCCTTCACTAAACTGGGCATGGGCGTGGTCAGCCCATGATGCATCTGGGCTGCGGGCTGCAAGTTTGACCCTTCTGGCCTATAAGGTTTCCCTCATGATTCTTCATGAGTTGAAATCTGTAAACCTTCCCTGCCATTTGGACTCATCCAGCTGTTTGGGGTTGCATCTTCTGAGCTGTAAAAGTAATGGAAAGCTGAAGTAAAATCCTAGGTACAGTTGTGATAATGTGATTTTTCACTTTGCAATCATTTAATGACTGAAGTGCCGGTCCCAATTGCAGTCACTAAACAAGGACTACCTGTTTAGGGATTGCTGCTAAACATTTAATCATGCCCTTATTGATCTTACCAGCACTGTGCATTGTCTCACCAAGCCAAAAACAATACAGGCTAAAATAATAATTTCAACATTTTAAAACAATTGATAGAATGCAGACAATAATAGAAAAACCACTTAATCACGGCAATTAAACCAAAAGGGAGCAGCCATTTATAACCAGCATTCAGATAAAGAGAGACTCCACCTCTGTCACCACCTGCTCTCATCATCTTAAATGCTGGCCTTTAGATAACAAAATCAATTGCGTAACCCTAAATATTACTACATTTTGTTATATGTGTGTAAAGCTCTGTCCTGCTAATTGCTTATGTAGTCTTGAAATCATGGTCTTTTTGGTCTATAAGCATAATGAATTCTACATTCCATTCTCATTTCATAAATTTTATAATCTCTAAAATTTACCACTGTTGAATATTCTCTAATTGCAATAGGAAAAAGTATTTTTTATTATTATTAGAATTCGTTAATATATGCTTATTTATTTATCCAGACTTGCAAGGTCTGGCCAAACGTCTCTCTTTTTAAATTTAAGATCGTCAGATCTTAACATATTATTCTTTGTAGAGTGATAGTAAGTACTTTATTATAGACTCAGAATACATGCAAATAAAAGCATCTATAATTATAAGTGATATTTATATAAATATAAATTCTTTGTATTAAATGGTTTTCTTGACTTTTATAGTATGTAGTACTGTATATGTTTTCCTCTAAGCTTCTTAGAGTTGTCTGAGAAATTACAACAGAGAAGTACCTTAAATAATTAACAGTGCAATCTTATTCCCAGACCGTGGAGTTCAACTACAGTTACTGTCAGATTAATGGATATAAGACTGCTCTTAAATATCTATTAGGTCCAACAATTCCATACTCTCTCATTCCATTTATAAGATGGTTGTTCATGTCACTCAATTCATGCTAGGACTTTGCCCCAAACCAAACAAACTTGAATATCATTTTTGGGATGGATATTTTATGGTTTGCTGAAGGAGGAATGATTTGGAGCTGTTTACCATCATTCGGACAAGGACTGGAGACCAATACTATATTTCTTAAAGTAATTAAGCAAACTGTGTTTCTTACATTCATATCACTTTGTTATGTTCCGCACAAAATGGGACGGTTATAATTTAGCATTTGTAGATAGTCTATTCGAATATCAGAATAAAACAGCACCATCAATAAGCCTTTTTTCATTTATGTTTTTCAGAAATAACACCTCACCCCAAGACATGGAAGCTATCATTAAACACATCCCTCTTAAAAACTTTTCATGGATTTCTATGAACAAGTGCCATGCTGTTATTGTGTCAAATTTTTAAGATCTGAAAAATAACATGCTGCCTCTGTCAGACCAAGTGAAGCAAGTGGCAAGAAGACAATTGGTTCATTCTGTTGATTAGAAGAGCTTCAGGAACAATGCCTTCAAAAGTCTCATGTTTATATGTCTTGACAGTTGTATGTTGGGCAAGTGCTTTGTGGTACTTAAGCATAACACGTCCCACTTCCTCCTACACTTCATCTTACACTGTTCACAAAACTTATGACAGCATCTCAATGGCTCGAAAAAATGTTTCCTTTGGGAACATAAGGACTCGACCAATAAACCCACATTCATTTGAATTTCTCATAAATGAGCCAGAGAAGTGTGAGAAGAACGCTCCCTTTTTGGTTATTCTAATCAGCACAACACACAAAGAGTTCGATGCTCGACAAGCCATCCGGGAGACATGGGGAGATGAGAACAACTTCAAAGGTATTAAGATTTCCACTCTTTTTCTTCTGGGGAAAAACACAGACTCTGTGTTAAATCAGATGGTTGAGCAAGAAAGTCAAATTTTTCATGACATCATTGTGGAAGATTTCATTGACTCATATCATAACCTGACCCTGAAAACATTAATGGGAATGAAGTGGGTGGCCACATTTTGTTCGAAAGCCAAGTATATCATGAAAACAGACAGCGACATTTTTGTAAATATGGACAACCTCATTTACAAGTTGCTCAAACCGAACACCAAACCAAGACGAAGGTACTTTACTGGTTACGTCATCAACGGAGGCCCCATCAGGGATGTTCGGAGCAAATGGTACATGCCTAGGGACTTGTATCCTGACAGCAACTATCCGCCATTTTGCTCAGGCACAGGCTATATATTTTCTGCCGATGTAGCAGAAATGATTTACAAAACTTCCCTCCATACTAGACTCCTTCATCTTGAGGATGTGTATGTGGGACTCTGTCTGCGGAAGCTTGGCATCCATCCTTTCCAAAACAGTGGCTTCAATCACTGGAAGATGGCCTACAGCCTGTGCAGATACCGGCGTGTTATTACGGTACATCAGATATCCCCTGAGGAAATGCACAGGATTTGGAATGATATGTCCAGCAAGAAACATCTCAGATGTTAGAACTTTTTGAGATGTAAATACTTTGGTTCTTGTTATACGAATAGAGAGCAAACAGACAATGGGGTGTTCACTTTTAGGAGGAAAAACCTTAATAATATTTTGGGTTTGGCTGGTCTCCCCAGCTGTAACTTCTGGTTTACAAACTGCAGGTCCTAACATAATGGTGTTATCCGCATCAGTCCAAACAAACAAAAGAGGCATTTGTCTTGTCTAGTCTATCAAGCGTATGCATAAGAAGATGAGCGTAACAAGCATAACATAAAAATTCATTCCCATTAGAAAGTCAGAAAGGAACCTTTCTCTAAGGCAATGGTGGGTCATTGGTTCTGAGGAAAATTCATCCTCACTGAAATTAATTTTAAAAAACGCAAACTGAAATGGTGCCATGATGGACTTCTATTCCAAATTAGATGCCACTTTCTCCTCAAAGTCTAGTTAGCACTTAGAACTTAGACTTATATACCGCTTCATAGTGCTTTTACAGCCCCCTCTAAGCGGTTTACAGAGTCAGCATATTGCCCCCAACAATCTGGGTCCTCATTTTACCCACCTCGGAGGGATGGAAGGCTGAGAGTCAACCTTGAGCCGGTGAGATTTGAACTGCTGAACTGCAGCTAGCAGTCAGCTGAAGTAGCCTGCAGTACTGCACTCTAACCACTGTGCCACCTCGGCTCTTATATTTGTCAGTATAAAGTTTTTGCTATGACAGGATTCAGAATGAATCTTTGTAGATTTCTGTCCATGCATCACTCCTTCCAATGAACCAACCGTTTTCCCCTAAATTCAGATATGAATAGCAGCTGAAGTAATAAATGGACCATAGCTAAAAGTAATTTGTTTTAAAAGTTACTGTTTTATATATAGAAACATTTCAGTATTTGAACACAAACCTTTTGGATCCCTGTCTCCTCATTTAAAAACTCTACTTCCACTTAGCAAAAGTAGGCCCTATTGGATCTCCTTCGATTAACTATAAACTATAAACAGTATGGACAAACCAACAACTTCTGGAAGAAGTGCCAGAGACCAAAGGAGATGTCTAATTTCCCCCAGTAAGATTAGAGAGAGATTGACTTCAGAATAGGAAACCTGAGGTTGGATCCTTCTTAAACTGTCATTGTAAATAACATCCAAAACCAGCTGATCTGGGATCAAAACTCTTGGAAATCTTAGACAAGTTTTTTAAAGGAGTTGGTCCATGAAGTGTAGCAAGGGAACAATAGAACCTATATTCTTTACCACTATTCCATCCTGTGGAAGAGGGAATTTAAAAATACGTTGATGCAAACATCTTTCTCTCTTTCCTACTGTTTTTCAAAGCACGGAGATCACATACCCTTCACAGTTGGGTAGGCTAACCATTCCAAATTAGATTGCTCTGTCTCAATTTAAAATATTCTCCAGAATGTAGTAATATATAATTTTCTTCATTGTAACAACCTTGCCAGATCTGCTCCTTGCCAACTATAAACGAAGGTGTCAAAAGGTATTGGTAATAATGTCAATTTAGTGATGAAGAGATGTTTGAAACCTCACATGTGTTTAAAGGGGGAAATTGCTAAATGCTGTCATTATTTCCCTTTTAACAATTGAAGTACTTGCTTTTAATGTTGTTTACTAATTGAAAATCAACGGTGCCACTTTATTTGCAGGAATAGTGTTAAACAATCAGTAGAAATACCGCATAACTAAGGAAGGAATTAACATTACTGTGATGTAACCAAATGCTAATAAACAATATGTATAATTATGGATTGGAAGATAAGAAAGTTCACAGCCAAAATTCTGAATGGAACACTGTTAAAAACATAGTTTATTGCAACATCTATGGAGATTCTCAGTCATCCAGGTCATGGTTGTCCCAAAGGTGCTTTTTTCCAAGAGGCAATTGGACTTTCTGCTTTTTCTTTGAAGACGTTTCACTTCTCGTCCAAGAAGCTTCTTCAGCTCTGACTGGATGGACCAGAAAGTCCACTTACCTCTTGGAAAAAAGTATCTTTGGGACAGTTTATTGCAACACTTTGCTTTTTAAGGAGCTCAGGTGTATTTTTAATTATAATGAATGCCCACTGGAATTATAGATCTGTATGCTGTAAAGAAGAGTGGGGGAGGGAACAAAAAGCTCCACAAGTTAAATAGGAATTTATTTATTTCTCATTTGTGCCCTTTCAAATGGCGTTATCAATAGTAACATTTGAAGTCGACAAGCATCACTATTTGACAGACATGCTGGTATTTTATTCATTTAAAATACAAAACTCCATGTGACATTATGGACAGGGGTAATGGCTTTAAAAGCCAAAAGATACCATGTTTATGGAACCCAAGTTCAGTTTGGTGGTTGACTTATTCTCCAAAGCACCAGAGGAGCAGGACAAGAAGTGATATGTGGTAGAAGTTTGTTACAGAGTGATCCAACCTAGAAATAAGGAGAAATGTTCTGTCAGTGAGAGTAATAACTCAGCTAGCCTCCTGGGGTTGCAGATATTCCATCACTGGAGGTTTTCAAAAATAGAGTGGACAACCATTTGACCGGGGTAGTATAAGGCTCCTGCCTTGATTGGACCAGGGGTGAAATTTATTTATTTATTTATTTATTGGTTCGATTTATATGCCGCCCTTCTCTGGAGACTCAGGGCGGCTTACAATGTGTTAAGCAATAGCCTTCATACTTTTGTATATACCTGCTTAGTAGGGTTTTCGCCCCCCCCCACCCCAAGCAGTGTTCTTTTTTATACAAAGTCAGCTGGTTCGGACCAGATCGGGCAATCTGGTAGCGATTGTGGCAGATGGTTCGGAGAACCTGTAAGCGATGGCGGTGTGTGGCTCCGCCCACCCACCTGGGTGTTGTTACTTCCTGCTTTTAAAAGGTTAAAAAAAAGGCTCTGTCGATCATGCGCCACAGCTGTGATCGTCAGAGCCTCTTTTTTTACCCTTTAAAAGCATTTTTTACAACCTATTCGCCTGAATAGGTTGTAAAAAAAAATGCTTTAAAAAAGTAAAAAAAAAATGTTGGCCACGCCCACCCAGTCACATTAACCCCCCACCACCAAGTCACGCCCACAGAACCAGTAGTAGCAAATTTTACATTTCACCGCTGGTTTGGAATAGAAGATATCTGAGGTCTCCCTTCCAACCCTGTGATTCTATGTTGTGTGTTCGATGGACCATTTTCTAAAAAGTACATGTTTAAACATCCTATTGATAGAATTTCATCAGCAAGACCTTCAATTCAACCTATTATCATTGGACCAACTCTGGAATCTTTCCAGCATCTAAAACTACATTTCATTCCTAAGGATTTTAAAAATATTTATAATTTAATAACACTTTTGCTTTTCTTTTGGGGGGATAATCAGAATTAAAAGATATTTTGGAACGAATGAATAGGTGATAAATGCTTCTTGCTTTGTTGTGCATATATTAGAGCTGTGCAAATCAGCTAATTCATTTGATGTGAATTTGCAACTTGATCTTAGGAATCAATTTGACCTGGTTCAGATTTGCAATGGGATTGACACAATCAATGCATTTTAATAATCTGGATGCTTGAGTACATATACATCCTTCCACTGAATTCTGAACTGTTGAATCTGTTCAGCAAAATTAATCGAAAGGATGTTTTGACTGAATTGTCTTCATAATTCAGCTTCATACATTTCTAGCATATGCAATAGCTTTGTTTGGATAGAACAATATACAGTACCATGCTTCCACCACCACCCCTCACTTTATGCCATTGTCATGAAGCTAAGAATGAACTGAAATAGTATAGTGGATCTTTATTGCAACACTTCATATATTCTTCTCATGGGGAATTTCAGCAGTAGGATGTCCTTTGGCTCTCCTCTGCATGAATCTATCATGTGATCGTTACACTGGCCCTGGATTGCTTTAGAGTGGATTTGGGAAGATGGGATGAATAAAAAAAAGAGGAAATTCTTCTCTAAGGTTATATTATTCCACCAACAGGAAATGTTGGTTGCTAACTTAGATGCATTTTTTTTCCAGAAGTAGCATCTGACGTTGGGCAGATATCCAATAGATGGACATTGTTTAGATATCCTTTGAACTTTTCCTTCTTTGGCCATCCAAATTATTAATGGCAACTCAGACAGTGCCAATTCAACTTGTTTCAAAGGGAAGGAAACAGAACATTATGCAAACTCTTTGAATCCTCTCTACTTGTAGTCACTTCTTTCCCTTCCCATATAACTAATGTGGTGATTTTAATCAGAATGAATAAGAGGACTAGTTCCTTGAGATGAATAGAAAGCTGCAGTGACTGAATGCATCCTGAACCAAAGACCTCTTTTAGGCACCCTTCATTGGATTTTTGTTGGACATCTTACTCCAAAGATGCTAGCATCTTTTTGAACATGCTTACAGTATGATTGGATTAAATCATAATTCATGAATACTGGAGATACGTCTAAGAACACCTTCATTAATACCTACTAAGTTCCCAACCCTCCTTGACGTATACACATGTCTAGGAATGCTTTAGAGCCTAGCACAAGCCTATACACTCCCATGTTTTGTTCCAATGTATGCTTAGTTGCCAAGGTAAATGGATATGGTCAATTGAGGAAAAACACCTTTTAGGAAGTAAGGGCTTCATGTCAATGTTTAGCATGGCAATTATTCTGTGAAGAGGGAAGCCATCCCCTGCTGAAGCAACCATTTTGTGAGAAAGACCGCAGACGGTCTCAGGAATTCACTAACTCAAAAACATTGTCTATCCTGAGTCCTGAATGTCTTTTTATTGTGTTCAGTGATTGCAGTGATCAAAGAAGTGTATGAAACTCCCTGCATAGACCATATATGCTATTATTTAATTACTATGGACACGTGCAGCAACTACATAATTCAGCCAGCCAAAGGAGATGGATGTTGCTTGATAGAAACTCCTCTTTAAGCAGAAAGGCAACTGCTTAATCCCTTTTATCTTATCCATTGAGCAAGGCTGTCACTCACTAAATTGCTAATCCATACTGTTAGATAATTAATTTGTTTCAGAAACAATCATTATTTATTATTTATTTTATTTATTTATTAGTCATATTTCTATGCCACCCACTCTCTGAGGACTCTGGGCGGTTTAGACCAAAGACAGTATACTAAATAGCATATTGCCCCCAACAATCTGCGTTCTCATTTTACCCACCTCGGAAGGATGGAAGGCTGAGTCAACCTTGAGCGGCTGAGGTTTGATCCGCTGATCTGCTGAACTAGCAGTCAGCTGAAGTAGCTGCAGTACTGCACTCTAACCACTGCGCCACCTCGGCTCGCTGCTTAACATAGTTTTCATATAGTCCTTGCAAAGGAAGTCACTTCTAAGTATTCTAAGTAAAGAAATAAATCAAGTCCCAGCAGTCACCTATCAGAAGGCATATAATACAGCCACAACCAAGATCTCAAGGGCCTAAAAGTTCTTCAGAATAACAGAGTTGGAAAGGACCATGGAAGTCTTCTAATCCAACTTCCCATTCAGGAAACCCCCTGCTCAGGAAACCTGCTGTCCCACTGCTCAGGAAACCCTATATCATTTCAGACAAATGGTTGTCCAAACTCTTCTTAAAAACTTGCAGTGTTAGAGCATTCACAACTTCTGGGAGGCAAGTTGTTCCACTGATTAATTGTTCTAACTGCCAGGAAATTTCTCCTTAGTTCTAAGTTGCTTCTCTCCTTGATTAGTTTCCACCTGTTGCTTCTTGCCCTGCCCTCAGGTGCTTTGGAGAATAGCTTGACTCCCTTTTCTTTGTGGCAGCCCCTGAATATTGGAACACTGCTATCATGTCACCCTGTGGCCTGATAGAGGATCAATTGCACTTATAGGTCAAAAGGCCTAGAAACCGAAGAGCAGAATTCAAGCCACAAAGAAGCTCTAAATTGCACTGAGCACGTATTAACATGTATTAAAATGTTTAAAGTACTAACTTGTTCTTCTTGTCTCAAATAGTTGGCCTGTCCAGTGTCTCCTGTTTTTCTTAATTGTCCTTTATAAAGCCACATTCGAAAGGAAATGTGCACCACTGCTTAGATAAGAGAACGTTGACAATGTAAGCTGAGAATTTAAAGACACTGTTAACTTTTTCTGTCATGTCAAATCTTGAGCTCTCCAAATGGCTTGCTGATCATTTTCCTCTTGTAGACATTCTTTTTGTGATATGAAGGAAAAACAAAGTAGCAGTGACACTTTACAATAAGTCGGTATTTGTGGTGGTAGGGGAATGGTCAGTCTTCTTTGGCCATCCTTGTTGGTTATAAAGAAATTGCCGTCACGAGTTTGAAGAACATGAGGCTGAGAAAGTCTGATATACGGATGCTACTGTAGATGTCCACTGTATTTCCACGTAACACTTTTCTACCACTGTACTCCACTCTCTCAATAGTCCTACTATCATATCACTTTATCATGTGAGGGATCAAGATGGATTATGTGTTAATTTCACATTTTACGGAAAGTTCTTGGGCAGCAGGATGGCATGATACTGACAGGAGAGGCATGTGCAGAAATGAGAGGTTGGGCTGGAAATTCACCCTCTGAAAAAGAGGCAAATATCACCCCCTTCCTGCAATTTGCTCATATCATAATCAAAATCCCAAGAGGGCCTAAATGAAACCACCAAAGTGCAAGAGGGATAGGCCCATGCATTCAGGATGGAGCTTCATTTTTTAAAAACACACGCGCACACACACACACACACACACACACACACACACACACACACAAAACAGTAGTAGGGCAATCGAAAGACCAGCAAGGATTCAGCAGGCTTCATAGTCATAGGATATTAAATGCAAAAAAAGAATAAGCAAAAAGAGTACAATAGAAAGCATCATTTGGAGACAATGTATGGTTGGAACCCTGATCCAAAGCCTGACCCCTGATAGAGCCTTTCCCATGTAGGTTTCTTTGCATGCAGGATCCTAAACCATAGATTGTCATGTCTTAACTGGTTTGTTAGCTTTCCTTAGCACAAGAGGAAGCTGGACGCTCAGAGAGGTGAGTTCAGCACAGCATTGAGTCATAGTCTGCAGTATTGTGAGATACAATCACTCCCAAGTAATTTTAAGACTAACATCTGCAAACCATGGGCTCTAATAATGGTAACACCGCCTATGGAGCAACACTGCCTATGGAAAACAACCCCTTTAGCAACAAACATCGACCAAAGCCCAGAAATGTTTACATCTTCTCCAGATGTCCATTAACGCTTAGGATTGTCTCTTTCTATTTTTTCTGTTCTTTGACAGATTTGTAAATATTCATCTTTTAAAAATGCTGTATATATTTTAAGTCAGCTTCTTCTCTATCCCACTGCATGTGTGTGTGTGTGTGTGTGCGTGTGCGTGTGTGTGTGTGTGTGTAGAACCAACTTGCAATGTAACATTTGGTTATGCATGGAGCTGCATCAAAATTTCTGTCAGTGTTCAAGATCCTTAAGCATGAGAGCCCTAATTTTTTTTTAATGTACATGATGTTTAAAAGTGATTTAAAAAAAAACACATCTGTTTCTCAATTCTTTTGAGCAAACAAGAAAAAAGATGGAATCAGCAAAGGGAACCACTGGGACCTTATAACTAAATACAAGCTTCTTTCGTTCTGGAGGGAGGGACCTCCAGATTTGCTATCTTCAACTCCCAGCAGCCTCAGACAATGGCAAGGGATGCTGGGAAACGTAGTACAATATCTGAAGCTCCTAAGGTCTCCCTGCCCCACTAGTCTTGGCAGCATTTGGTCAAAGATTGTTCAGAACCAAAAAATAATCTTTGTTTTTTACGTCTATTTTAAGTTCTTTAACATTATTTTTATAAAACATATGGTTTATTCATAACGGGAAATTATTGGAACAAAACACTTTTCATCACAGTAATCCCAATCTAAATTTAAAAATCCCCTTTGATTTCTATTTTTGAAATGTAAGTGGACAAAGAAGACATTGCCAGTAACTTTCAGAAGCCTTATCTTCTGGAGAACTATTTTATTATAGATATTCCTAGTGGGTGACTTTGGAGGATTCCAGAGTCATTGAGATTCAATCAATAAATTGATCCTTTATTGGGATTAAAACAGATCTATATACAGAACGCTGATTTGCAATGAAACGTCTAATAAACTAAAGAAACATGACATTATCTGAAGTGTAAATGTACTATTATATACAAATGGCTGTATTTATGTATTTACTTATCAAAATTGTATATATTGTTTTATCTAATGTAATTGTCAAAAAGTGCTTCTTCTAGTTGAAAAATGTTACCTTGGAGTTATAGAGATGCCAGCCAAATTGCTGATCAAGTTGAATATTTCCCTATGGAAATGGAAAATGTCTCAGACAGGTTCCATTTTGTCACTCCTTACAGAAAAATAAAATGGTTTCTGATAGCACGAAGCTCAACTATAGTTATGTTAGAAGAGGATGGAGTGTTATTTTGCTGATCGTTTTTAAAAACTGGGGAAATAAATTAAAGAACAGCATTTGTGTATATAGTCATCATTGGTTAAAAAAACTTTCTCAGAAATTATCTGAATTTCTTGCATTGACTATGTTCTGGAATTCTGAACTGCAGCCACGCATTTGTAAGCAAATTAGATCATATGGGATTTATTTAGCAGAAGCATATGTTCAGTTACTTCTGGCTTAGTGTTTAATATAATGGAATATTAACTTGGCAGTTCTTTTATTATTAACTTGTCAGATCTCTTAAACCAAATAATACATTGACAAATGAGAAAGAATTCAGGGGACAGCTGTGACTATGACACATCAGCATGCAAGAGACAGGAAATAGTTGAGAATTTAAGCTACATGAAAGATGGATAATCTATAACCCAAACTCCTTTCCTTTCAGGAACCTTCAGAGCCCTCCAGAAGTATAGTACCAAAACTCAATGACAAGCTGCCAATATTGATTACATGTTCTTTAATATTTTTGTAAAACCCTAAATCTCCATTAGGCTCTACCCATGTATTTTAATTTTTGTTAAAAGCCCTAATCCCACAAAATGAAGAGGGAGGAGAAAGGGGCAGAAATTCCAGTCCTAATAGCTCCAGTGAGGTCACCACACCACCGGCCAAACTCTTGCTTCTTTTAGAGGCCAATGCAAGAACTAAGGCTGTATGGTTCTGGTCTCTACTAGTTCTGTTCAAGAGCCATGATGAATGCTTTTGGCTGGCAGCAAGAGGGGAAGGAAAGAAGGAAGGAAGGAAGGAGGGAGGGAAGGAAGGAAGGAAGGAAGGAAGGAAGGAAGGAAGGAAGGAAGGAAGGAAGGAAGGAAGGAAGACATAAAATCCAACATAAGAAAAAAAACTCATAAAGATATGCTAAACTTTTATTTAGAGGAAGCTATAGAATTTCATTGTATGAATTTTCAGCAGGTGACTGAGAAAACATATCCAAGTGAATATATATTCCTCATGAAGTTCGTCAAGACAAATTCATTTCCCACTATGATCATCGGCAGCTGCTGCAGAATTTATCTGTCGTTCAGCTGTCAAGATAATTTTGCTACCTAGACCTCTTTCTCCAACTATTTTATTTTGACCAACATGGAGGAAAAAGGAAGACCTAAATAATGTTGTTTTTCTAAGTAAAGTACCAGTTTTCTGTTATTAAGTGTCAGAGTAAGATTTTAAGATGTGCGTGTTTCTTTCCTCCGCACCTCCTATGCTTTTGATAAGAATTATGTGATATCTGTGAGTTTGGCAGGCTAATCATGACAGCAGTCATGATTTATAAAGATCACTTACACATTTTTATGCATGGTTTCATAGATTAGCTAATGTATCCCAGCACTTTTGCCAGGCTGGAACATTACAGTGTCATAAAGGAGAAGAGACAATTCCATTCTAAATACCATGTCCATTGGAGCTGCGACATCGGATGCCAAACACACATCAACTTTAACCCACCCCCCCAGAGTTCCCCCCCAAAAAAGTATGCACCTGAGCTCCCAGAATTCTTCAGTCAGAATGACTAACATCTGGATGACATCAATTTTCAGTGAGACTGGGGTACGGGACGATTACCTATCATTTGAATAGGTAGAACATCTAATTCTTTTTCTTTTCTGATGTCATTGTTGCGTCCCATACAATTTTCAAAGAAAACAATGCCAGGTGACATTGGGTAAGTTTTGGCACCAAATATTAACACATGTAAGTAGATTACTTCCTGTTGAGCAACAAATGTTCTGCGGAGCATCCAATATTAAAATATTTTTTTGCATTACACCTCTCAGTTCCTCTTGACAATTATTCAAACCATCTATCTCACACAAACCAAATTCATTCCTCAGAAGGAATTCTGGGCATCCAATAAAACCTGTCATTCCAAAATATAAACAATCCAAGGTTTCTTTGGTCAGCATATTTTGAATATTTTTCTTCTTTTGTCTTTCAGAAATGAAATAAGAAAGTCTTTTCTGTTTTACTTGCGAAATACACTCACAGTTGGTAGAGTTTTTATTAGCAGTGAGAAAAAAAGTTATTGCTGTAGCTTTAAACAACTTCACTTACCACCTTCCTACTTTACCAGAGGGCTGTTTTACAATATTTGCAAGAAACAATTTGCAGGCATGGCCTTATTTTTCTTTTGGAGCTGGCCTTATCTGAATTAGTATATGGATTAACATTGTGTTTATTTAAAGGGTTCAAATAATCTAGAAAGTTATGCCCCCCCCCCACACACACAGAATGAGGTTCCTCCTGAAATCTAGGTGTCTCCTACCCAAGTGGTACTTCAGAGGGCCTTGAAGACTTTACTTTTTGCTCAGGCTGGCAGGAGCTGGGATGTGTGGATGGAAGCTCACCCCATTGTATGGCGCTTGGGTTTTGAACTTGGGGCTATTGGCTTTCCAGCCAACAAGCCCAGCATCTTAATCACTGAGCCACTGAGCTAAATAGGTACCAATTCGGTGGGAAGGTAACAGTGCTCCATGACATCATGCTAGCCACATGACCACTGAAATGTTATCGGACAGCGCTGACTCAATGGCCTTGAAACAGAGATGAGCACTGCCCCCTGTAATCTGCAAACTAGCGGAGTAAAATCTGCAGACTCATTTATCTTTAAAGCAGGGGTGTCAAACTCGATTACATTGAGGCCGCATCAGGGTTTTGTTTGACCTCGGAGGGCAGTCGTGGGCATGGCCATGGTGGGCGTGGCCAGCTCAACAACACTTGTGTCGGGGGCACCTGTGGTGGTCAAGTGGTAAGGCAGAACTTCCCTGAGACCCTCCCTCCCTCTCACTATAATCTCCCTTCCTTCCTTCCTTCCTTCCTTCCTTCCTTCCTTCCTTCCTTCCTTCCTTCCTTCCTTTTCTTCCTTTTCCTTCCCTCTTCCTTCTCCTTTTTTCTTCCTTCCTCTCCTTCTTTTTCCTTCCTTGCTCTCTTCCCATCTTCCCTTCTTTTTCTTTGTCTTTCCTCTTCCCCTTTCTCCTTTCCTGTTCCTTCTTGCATATTCAAATGCAAAAGGGGAAACATTTCTCCTTTTGTTTTGTTTTTAGTTTGTTTTGCTAGCCCTCTGCCAGTGAAAATGGAGCTATGGGGGGGGGTGCACAGCCCCCCTGAGCTCCATTTTTGCTGGCAGAGGCACTGTGGGCCGGTCCCTTCCTGTTTCTAGGCCAGCCAGAGGGCTAGATGTAAGCACTCCACGGGCCGGATTAGAGCCCACAGCCTTGAGTTTGACACCCCTGCTTTAAAGGAAGAGTGACTTCTGATACTTTGGGCCTAGATTTTGTTTTTGCCTGGATTTTGCAATCTTTTGTTCCTTGTTCCGCAGTTAATTAATTAAAGTTTATAACCTTAGCTTGAGTCCCATACTAATGAACTGACACACAGTTTCAAAACCTTTTTCTTAACTACACAATGGAACAAGAGATTGAATGCATTTGGTATCGTGCAGAATGAAGACTTGAAAAATCAAAGCAGAGCTGAGGTCCTGCTGGCAACCAACCTATTTCAGATGAAGCCAATGACACTTTTAGGTGCTTTAGAAGCAATTTTGCTTTTATGTGACCAATTATTTCAGTTTTCCCTCCCCCAAATTGCCAAAGAATGACTGCAACTGTTACCTAAGGTTTAATTAATGTACAGTTTAAAGCAGGTTGGCTATTAGTATTAGCAGGGTGGGTTTTTCAGAGTTTGATTATCTTAATTACAAGTACTCTATTTTCTCATTTAGTTAATTGTCATGGATCTCTGAACATATCTACAGTGCTGTGCAAAAGGCAATAAAAGCACTGAAACGAGGCTACAGAGAACAATGTGCCTGAAAACAGATATATGCAAAAAGAAACTTTACCTAAAAGAATTGTTTCATTTCTTACTGTTAGTTTCTCACTGTTAAATAAATAGCTGCCTCTAACAATTATATTAGCTGCAGAGTAATGTCTTGTACAGAGTTTTTAGAAAATCTATTTACATGCCTTTGAAAAAAAATTCAGTATTTCTGTCTTACGCTAAGTAACAATTGTGCATTTTGTAAAAAAGAAACATGCATCAGAACTTCTGCTTTGGGAATGTTTTCTCCAAATGTTTAATTCAGCAACCAAAGGCAACAATGAATGACTTGCACCATTATATAAAACTACAGCATAGATACTTGATTTATTAACATGCTGGACTTAAAAATTAATGGAAAATATGAGGCCAGAAATTCTGTACCTGCCTTCTTGTATAAAAGAAGATAATTGTAGAAAATGCAACTTTTCCTTTTCCTTTTAGCTTTGTAAAATTGATCAAGATTCCATCTTCTTTTATCCCATTTTTAAGAGGGTTATTGTGTGATGTGTTGATGTCGCCGAGGTAGGGAGGTGGGAGGCTATTATATTACTTTATTACTTTATTATTTGATTATTTTCTTCTATTAGTTTTATTTTTTACATATGATGTTTTTATATTTGTGTAAGCCACCTTGAGTTAACATGTGCGAATAGGCGGCAATATAAATTTTCTAAATAAATAAATATCCACTTCCATACTTGCAAAGATATAAACACAATCCCTCATTTCCTGATCAAATCTTCAGTGCCACATATCTTCAGCAAACAAAGGCTAGAAAGACATTAAATACAGGAAAAGAGGGAAAATGGAAAACTCATGGTTCAGAATGTCATCCAGGTCATAGTTGTCTCAAAGGCGCTTTTCTTCTTCAAAAGGCAACTGAACTGTTTTTCCTTGAGGAGGAAGAAGAAATTCAGAACTGATGAACCTTCTTGGATGAGAAGCAAAAAGTTTTCTTCTTCCTCAAGGAAAAAAAAAACAGTCCAGTTGCCTTTTGAAGGGAAAAAAAGGTGTGTTTTTTTTCAAAGCACCTTTGAGTCATATTAAAATGAATGAGTCACGTTGAAAATATTAAATTAGAAATTTCTAATTAAAAATAATCCATACCAATATTTAGCCCACGGTGATATCTATACCTTCAAGCTTTACTTTACTTTACTTTACTTTAGCAATATGTACCACAGTGGTATCACCTAAGGAACCCATAGCTCCGTGATAGCGAACCTATGGCACATGTGCCAGAGGTGGCATGCAGAGCCCTCTCTGTGGGCACGCGCGCCATCGCCAGCTGCTTTTTTTGTTTCTGGCATGTGCATGCGCACTGGCCACCTGGTCTTTGCATGCGCTGGAGCATCGGAAACCCAAAGACCAGCGGGCTGGAGCGCATGTGCGCGCTGGTCACCTATCTTTGGGTTTCCGGTGCACCAGCACATGCTCCAACCGCTCGCATTCCAGTTTGGGCACTTGGTGCCGAAAAGGTTCACCATCACTGCCATAGCTGGACCACAAATCTCCAGATGACAAATAAATGGCTACAGAGTGTGGAGTTTCCTATGGTCAATGTGTTCAATCAATTTCTATGAAAAGATATAAAGTCAAGAAGCATTACTCTAGTCCAGCAGTGTCAAACTGGCGGCCCATGGATGGGATGCGTCATGCGCAGGCAATGCCCATCCCACCTCCGCAAATGGGAAAAACGTTGTGAAACGTCACGTGATGGCAACATGATGCAGCGAGTTTGACAGTTTGACAAGAAGAACTACTAGATTAATATGATAGATGCATATCCTAGTACAGAAATGATGTGCCTGCTCAATGGGTCATGTGAGAATAACTCTTAGTGGTCAATTAGTTGTTCTTCTTGTGACATATTTTTAATTTTACATGACTGTCCTCTGCAAAACAGGCTACTTAAAAGAAGAGAAACTCCCTTGCGAAAAAGATAGTTATACGTTCAGAAAATTACCTTGTTAAGAATAAGGCAGTACTAGAATCCTTCAGGTTTCATTAAACATTTAATGTCATGGGTTCCTCTAACGATCAGAAATATAAATTGGGTGAAAATGGGACCTTTTTTTGATAGACAGTATTAAACAATAAAGTCACACATTTTCATCAAAAGGTAGAAGCTGTTGTATGTTCTGGGGTGTGAATGCGTGTGTGAGACACAGTTTCCATCCTAGTGGTCAGGGAAAAGGAAGGAGGGAATATAACATCCAATTAGCCCTTGGCAGCTTTAACAAAGGATGTTAGTACACAAGCATCACAAGCATCATTTCCTAGCATTCTGATGAGCTGCTGATTCATTTTAGAGCACGTACACTCATTATTTTAGGTGGTGTAAGCAAAATCAGCCAGAGTGTTCCCACGCTTAATTCAAAGGTTGCCTTGGTCCAAACGCATCACTAAAATCCTCATCCGATCACATTTTCTATCATTCTGCTTGGAAGGAAAAAGAAAAGCGCTACTTTTCATGTAAAATGGTAAGACTATGAAGCTACACTTCTTAAAATTCTTTCTTCTATTTGACTGATAAAACCAACCCCTCTTTACTTGATGTTCTACCCTTCTGGTTGGAATTATAATAGTTGAAATCCAACATAACTAGAGGGCACTGGGTTAGGGAAGGCTGTGACTTAATAAAGCCTTCCTTCAACATATTCTTATACTTCACTTGGTAGTTCTCAGACCATGTTTTTACATTTTCCAAACTTAATGGCATAAGATGAAAGTTGAATACAATAGCAATAGCACCTAGACTTATATATTGCTTCACAGTGCTTTACCGTGCTCTCTAAGTGGTTTACAGAGTCAGCCTATTGCCCCCAACAATCTGGGTCCTCATTTTACTGACCTCAGAAGGATGAAAGGCTGAGTCAACCTTGTTGCTTTTATAATGTGTTTTTATAATGTGCTTAAAATTTTGCTATGTATTTGTATATATGCATATATATTCTCTCTCTCTCTCTCTCTCTCTCTCTCTCCCTCCCTCCCTCCCTGTGTGTGTGTGTGTGTGTGTGTGTGTGTGTGTGTGTGTGTGTAATCAGATAGCCAATTTCTCTATTTCTTTAAGTTTAGCTGTATGCTGAAAATAAATTGGTGGTCCTTTTCACAGCTATGTTGAAAATGCTTCTTTAAAAGTCTACAACGCTTAACAAAAACAGTCAGCTTGAATGGATGCCAAAATAGGAGGGAAGTTGATTAAAATGGCCATTAAAATGCTATTGTTTACCCACCTTGTTGTTTTGATTCAGCATTTCCACAGTCGAAGATAAAAATAACAGTTCAAAATAAGAAGGATATACTGCAAGCTATTTAAACAGCATAATTTATATGTAAATAGACACATCCTCGAAACGGTGTATAGCCGCACACTGAATACCTGCAGTCTGTGTTTTAATTTGTACCTCAATTTAGCTGTTGCTTCCAACAGATGGGAGAGTCATGCAACACTTTCAACTCATTTAATTACTTATGTAAAATATTGGCTTCTGTTAATTAAGTTCAATAAATTACATAATGGTTCAGAGATTCTACTAAGAGACTTTTTGAAAGATGATACAACCAATCTTAATTTGATGACTGCAAGCAGAAACCACATTCAAAACTTTTTTGGAAGCGTAAAGGGAGCACTGTTCTGGTTTTTTGAAAGTAAACGCAAGACACACAATAAAATTGCACTGGCTACATGTCAGCGTAATCCACATGCATCAGCTTAACCAAAAACAATTAAAAGATGGTCAACACCGAAAGCTCTTGCATGGTGAACATAGATTACTATTTAGCAAATAGTTTTAGGACTCAAATGATGTACCAGTTCAGGTTCTTCATTCTGGAAAACACAGCAAACTATGAAGTAGAAGCCAAATGCTTAAGACTTATAAATTAGGACTTTGCAAAACTATGCTGTTCATTTGGGTGAACAAAACTAAAAACTGGCTCATGATCAAGAAAAGCATGTTGAATCACTAAGTAGTTTTACGACTTCCAATCTCAATTCAGATATAAAATGTGGCAGGTGAAGGTGAACAGGGCCAACTTTTAGGGATGCTTGAACGTGGCTTCTCGCCCAGAACTGAGGGCAAGAAAACTTAAGACTTAAATCAGGCAATCTGAGCATTTTTATCAAGAGAATGAAATTGAGTAGTCAAGAATTGCATAAAGTTACACCTCTCTGTCCAAAATATTGCTCCTCTCCCATGCTCATACCTTATTTATATACCCTGGAAATTCTACCAAGGGTTTCTATTGTTGTAAAATCTGAAATGATGGACAAATTTTCCTCTGTAATTCACTGTAATACTGTAGGGTTTTATTATTCATTTTCAGAAGATTGGGTTTAGCTGATGGGATCCCCCCCCCCATTACTGCGATCAGAAATGTATTTTTCTAAAGCAGTTTGAAGCTGTTTTGACTCTGGTGTCTCGCAGTAATAGAAAATTCCAAATGGAGGTGGGGTGGAGAACAGAAGAAATTTTCTTTAGCAATAGGTGGTAGGGCTTTTTATTCACTGAGGAATTGGCAACATACAAACATGTTTTGGTTTAAATGTTCCTAATCAAATACAGATGTTTAAGTTAGTAAAATTATTTAATTAACTGAGTTCTTATATTAATACCGTTACCTAAGATGAAGTATATTTAATAGATCTGTATCTATTTTTTAATCTCCATACATTAGCAAGAATCAAACTTGTGGCTAACAACAATCTTGTCCAATCATTTGAGTAATAATAGTAATAATTCAAAGGATTTATCCCTCTGAGCTCTCTCATTGACAAAGTTAGAAGACTCATTCCATTGTTGGTGTCACAGAGAAGTTGTTCCCTTCACCCTTCAGCCCCTTCCAATGTTCCCTCAAAATCTGTTCTAGAATCTTCTGAGATCCTCCAGAGATGCTTTCAGGGAGCCACGAAGCAGTAGGGTGAAGGAGAAGAGAATGTCCTGCTTAATGAACAAGCATCATATATAATCACGATCCTGAATGTTGTATGTAAAGATAGAATTAACTTCTTTGGGGAACAAGAGTTGAACCAATAATAAAATCAATACAGGTAGTCCTCAACATTATGAGCACAATTGAGCCCAAAATTTATGTTGCTAAGTGAGAAATTTGTTAAGTGAGTTTTACCCCATTTTACGACTTTTCTTGCCACATTTGTTAAACAAATCACTGCAGTTGTTAGTAACACAGAGTTAAACCTACCGTTTTAGCCAGGCTTTAATTATTGAATATTATTAAGAGGGAGATTGGGAAACATTTTATTGCTCAAGGGATTGTTTTGACAAGTTATAAAAGAGAAAAAAGGAACCACGTTGAATTTTTTAAAAAGCCATGACAAGGAATTGAAGAATTCAGCAGCATCAAGGCCTGTATTAATGACTGTGTGTCACTTTCAAATGTAGGGTTATGCTTAAATAAGGTTTTGGCATCTCTTTTTTAATTCTTTATGATCTGCTATACTTCTAGAGTATTTATCTGGATAAATCATGTGTTGTAGCTGACATCTAAGCAAATATTTGTACTTAACAATTCTCAAGCAGCTATTTGTTTACTCCAAACTTCTATACAATCAATAAGCTCCATAATTCATTGACTGGATCTTATGCATAATATTAGAGTTTAAAATTAAAATGTCCTTGAGTTATTAACTCACAGATTATTTCTAAGGCAACTTATTCGAAGGGAGATAAGTTTATTCCACTGGGGAACGTTAGGCTCCAGAAGACCTGCAAAACAGGATAATCAGAGGAATAATATATTTATTGTCTTAGTGATCCTTCCCTTTTTGAATGACAGGAACCAGACTAAAAGCAGTCAATAGGGCTGGACGTCAAAAAGGATGTGGGAGAAATCCTTGAGTCTTTGCAAAACCACAGTCCACTTTTCATTAAAACAGCCCCTGATTTTTCAGGCTTCTGCCTAAGGCTGAACAATGTTGTGGTTGTGCAGTCTGAATAAAGAGGGGCTGTTTTCACTGATATCATAAGACGAGCAAAGCTATGCTTGCATGCATGTGGGATCCTAGTTTGATTCTTCCACATGTTTTTTGAAATACAGGTACCGGTAGTCCTCAACTTACGATGACAACTGAGCTCAGAATTTCCGTTGCTAAGCAAGATAGTTGTTAAGTGAATTTTGCCCCATTTTATGACCATTCTTGCCACCGTTGTTTAGTGAATCACTACAGTTGTTAAGTTAGTGACATGGCAGTTAAGTGAATCTGGCTTCCCTATTGACTTTGCTTGTCAGAAGGTTGCAAAAGGGGATCACGTGATTGCAATTATCATAATAAATACATGCCAGTTCCCAAGCGTCCCAATCACGTGACCAAGGGGATGCTGCAATAGTTGTTAAGTGTGAAAAACAGTCACTTTTTTCAGGGCCTTGTAACTTCAAACAATCAAACAAACAATCATCAACCCTAACCAGAGAGAAGCAACCTGGAATTAAGGAGAAACTTTTTAAGAGTGAGGACAATTAACAAGTGGAATAGCTTGCCTTCAGAAATCGTGGGCGCTCCATCACTGGAGGTTTTTAAGAAAAATACAGCCACTTATCAGAAATAGTATAAGTTCTCCTGTTTGAGCAGGGGGATGGACTAGAAGACCTCCAAGGTCCCTTCCAGGTTTATTCTACTCTACTCTACTCTACTCTACTCTACTCTACTCTACTCTACTCTACTCTACTCTACTCTATTCTACTCTGTGAATGGTTTTAAGTCAAGAACTTCCTGCATTAACATCCTTAATGCCACACCAATCTGAAAACAAAGAAGTCACTACAGGCTTAGGAAGTGGAGAGAGGGGAGAAGGAATTAGAAATAAAGAATTTGAACTTTATTAGGTGCCACATTCCCTTACGAAGACTCTTTTTGTCTTAAAAAAAAAAACAGATGCGTCATAATAGTTAGCAGGTTGGATGGATTGGGAAGCTGGGTTAAATTCATTCCTTAATTATACTGGTCACAGTATAATTTGAGTCAACCACTCACTCTCCATTTTATTTACTTCTGGGTGTATTGAGAAGATACCCGGAATAGAATGGCAACTGGAATGGGACAAGGATGCACTGTCCTGAGATTCTGAAAGACAGAAATGCACAGGCAGGAACCCAAAGGCTGTGCCATCTTCCCATCTGCAAGAAAATTAGATCAACAAAGATGGTTATGATTTGGGGGATTGAGATTCCAAGGGAAGTGGGAGTTAGTTGATTGTCTACAATGAAATGGAAAACCTGATGCCAAATCGTCAGGACTGGGGAGCAGTATTTAAAGAGTATTTGTCACTACCATAAAAGGATAGAACAATGACTATGCTTTCTTGGAAAAAATAAAAGGTAAATATGAAAAGGGGGCAAATGTGAAAGTGGATCATAAGATGTTTTTTTTTTTTTTTTTAATTTAATTTATATGCCGCCCTTCTCCGAAGACTCAGGGCGGCTTACAATGTGCTCAGCAATGTTAAAAATTGTTTATGCTTATAACTTTGCTGTACAGAGGAAAATTCCAGAGCAAAAGCAGGAAAATACCTAATCAAATTACCGTATTTTTTGGAGTATAAGATGCACCAAAAAAGTGGATGGAAAAGTCTGTGCGTCTTATACAGCGAATATTGCGGTGGGGGAGGGGCTTGGTGTGGCACTGATCAGCTGTTTTAGAATGGGCTGCAGCGGCGAACGAGCCATGGCAAATGGGTTGCGGCAGTGGCAAACAGGCCGTGCTGAATGGGCTACGGCGAATGGGCTGCAGCGTCACCGAATGGGCCACGCCAAACAGGCTTCAGTGAATGGGCCGTGGTGAATGAGCCGCTGCGAATGGGCAGTGGCAGTGAATGGGATGCGCCGAATGGGTGGCAGCAAATGGTGGTGAATGGGCTGCGGTGGCGAATGGGCTGCGGCGAACGGGCCAGATGAATACCAGGTGGATTCTGGGAGGCAGAGGCAGATTTTTTTTCTTGTTTTCCTCCCCAAAAGCTAGGTGCATCTTATAGTCCAGAGGGTCTTATAGGCTGAGAAATTAGTCTAAAGGACTAGTTCCTGAAATAAAGGGTTGTCTTTTATAATAAAGGATGTACAGTCCCTGTAAAGGATAGACAATGGTCTAATAGAGCAGCCCCCAACCCTTTGGGCACCAGGGACTGGTTCCGTGGAGAGTGGTTTTCCCACAGATCGGAAGGGGCGTGGTTTTGTGTGCTGCCTGCATTCCACGAATGGGGCTTTGCTTGTTTGCAAGACTTGGTTTCTGGCATGCCTTGGACCAGTGCTGATCTATGGACTGGGGATTGGGGACCGCTGGTCTAACACAATGGACACAATCTGTATGACTCCAAGCATACAGCATCCATCTGTCACAGTACAACATTAACCAGTTGATGAGGAGAGTAAATATACAAAATAATTGAGTCCGGTACCTAATCCAGTAGGAGACCTTCCATCCATGCTCCCATGTCAGTAAACCACACAGGTTTACTGTGTGGATTGGACATCCCGACCCTCATCTCCTAAAACTAATTTATTCCAGTACACAGTGCAAAGTGTTGTTTATATAGTCAGATACAAATACAAATAGTAGCAGCCCAAGACAGAAGAAGGAAACAAACACCACCTAACAGTGTATTGTATGAAGTCGTTGTGAATGGGAATCATACTCAAGACTGTTGTAATCTCATTATATCTTATCACTTTAATTGTATGCAAATCTATTTAGACTGATGGAGTAATACCTGAAGTTCAAGATGTAAAGAGTCATACCATTACCTCCTGGAGGATGGGTGAGGTTTTATGATTGCTGTCTTAACAAGATCTTAAAAACTGATTATCCTTCTCATTGGAAATTACAATTAGAAACAACACATTCCATTAAAAATGGCAAATTAAGTTATGGGAGTGTGCAACAACGCTAAAATGAAATTTATATCTGAAAAACAAACCTGATACAGAATTTAACACTATTCTACATCTAACATAACATTTGTCAATTTTTTTTAGATTTGTTACAAATTCTTGCACTTTATTTTGATTTATAATTTATGATTTGAGGTATACTGATTATGTTGTTAATTATTGCATAATAACCTGATTAAGACTTTATTGACATACAGTTTCAAATTGATGCAAGTTATTCCAACAGAAACATATTTTAGATTCTTTTTTTCCAATTTTATGGTGTCCTTTTAATCTATTTTCTGCTCTTTTTATTTGTACCTACAAAAAGGATAAGTTCGGAAGAAAAAGTAGAAAAGAACAAGAAAAAAACTGGTAGTGATTATTGGGCATTATACACATTTATCTAGAAACAAAGTAGGACCATCATGGCTTGAGTGGCTGGGATGCAAGGCAGGAGGTTAGCAAGCCCGCATTCGAGACCCGAGAGCTGACGTGGAGCAGGGTTGAGCTCTTGTCCTTTACTCCAGCTCCTCACGTGGTAAGAGGCTGCACCTGCCCACCACTGAGGTCAGCAGCTCGGCAGTTCGATTCCCGTGAGCAAATAAACTGCAAAGGAACAAGAAAGGAGCCTCCCCTGATTTCCTACCAGCATTCAGGCGTCCCACAGGTAAACAATAACACCGCCCAAAAAAATTCCTTTCACAGAGGCAGCCAGCCGCCTCAGTGATCCCTGGCTAACACCTGCCATATGCTAAATAAATAAACTCCAACTCCTGCCAGGGAAATGAAAAGGACGTCCCCAGGATATTGGTGATATCACCAGTTAATCCTTTCAACCCAGAAGTGCTTTGGTGTTTCTGACACGACTACAAAAGCAACAAACTTTGCAATTCGGGGGATCCTATCCAACCAGTGGTGGGTTGCCCCCGGTTCGGACCGGTTCTATAGAACTGGTAGTAAAACTGGCGGGAGGCTCCGCCCACTGACCCTGACATCATCAGAAGCATGTGCGCGATACCGTTGCAAACCAGTAGTAAAGGTAAGTAGAACCCACCTTTGTATCCAACTATGTATTAGATTGCATCCTGAACAGAAATACAGCACTGGGACAAAGTACCCACCCTGAACCAGGAAACCTTCACTCACCTGAGAAGAGGAAACTTTCACCCACCTGAACCAGGAAACCAGGAAACCTTCACTCACCTGAGACCTGTCAGAACAAAAAAGGTGATGCTAGCTAGAGAGTTGAAGCCCTTGCATCTGAAGAACACCCAGGTTGGAAAAGGTTGATTTGTTTATCCAGATTTCCATGCTGGACATTCCCGAATTGCTTTTGATGCTAGATATCAAGATACTTACAAATATCACAAAGGAGGAAGGGAAGGAAGAACCTCATCCATCACTACCATGTTCACTGTGCTGTATTATCTTTTGGGCTGTTCTTAAGAGGAATGTTTCTTCCATTTTAAGAACTAAATAAAACTTCTAGGTAAACATCTTAGTTACTTGTATCTCAACCAAAAACGGTAAAGACAGAATTGAGTCACAAAAGCATGAAAAATCCTGGGAGTATTTGAATGTTTCTCAGATGTGGGAAATTTTACTTTTGAAAGGGAATCTATACTGGTTGTTTGTGTCTCCACAGGAGCTAGTAAATTAAATGTTGGGGAATTCTAATAAAATAGAAAGACTCTAATGAGAAATTTTAATTGGTCATTATGGGAATAAGGTAGGAGAAAAAAGAATGGCTGGGATTAAAGTTAGACAAGTCTCAACTCTCGTGGATAAACAGTTAAATATCACCAAGTGAGTATAGATGATCTGCAATTTAAAGCAAGAGGGAAATGAAAATGAGAAATTATTGCTGAGATGCATGAAGTGTCAGTGATAGAAAGATATATTATATATAGGATGAACAATTGAAAATACCCTGGAGACCCAAATGGAACAATTGCTAAAAGCAAGGAAATAAAATTTAATTTACTTGTTTATTGCATTTTCACACCACATAATTTAATAGTTCGTGACAGAGCCCAAAATGTGGCAATTCGAGCTGCATATGGAACAGCAACTGTGTTCAAATATTGTCTCCTTTGAAATGAAGCCGAGATATACAGATCGCTTAAGAAACAAGGATTTGACTTTATTAATCCATATTGATGCAGAAAGGAGCTAGGAGGGAAGGGTCAGAGTTAAGGTATGGGAATACATACATCTTGGCTTCATTTGGTAAACCTTTTTGAAGATCTGTCTTGGTCCTTTAAAATTTTTACAAAAACCACGCTCACACAGCTGAAAAGTATGAGGACTTGCAGGAGGCCACCATCACACAAGAAAGGTATTGAAAACAGAGGCAAATGTCCTCAATTGGTTATAAATATCTCTATCACGTACACAAACGCATAGAAAGAGCGAGGGAAGGCATTTTCTTCCTAAGTAAAAAGACAAGCATTATATAACGGGCTTTTAAAGGCCTCCTCACAGTATATCATTGTGACTATAATTCAGGAGGAATCTGATAGCCTCTTTTCCTATTAACACATTTAAAGTCATTTATTAAAAGGCAAAAACTTTCATAGCCACACCTCACAGCACCAATTGCTGTGAGGTGAATTACTGATCAAAACAATGTAAGATTTAAATTAGGGTAAGTTCTACTAGTCTTGATGTCCTCATCCAGTGGTGTCACACTCAAGGCTGGTGGACTGGATCCGGCCCACGGGGTGCTTAGATCTGGCCCGCAGGGCCACCCTGGAAACAGCAAAGGACCGGCCCACAGTGCCTCTGTCAGTGAAAACTGAACTCCGTTTTCACTGGCAGAGTGCTCGGGCCACCACAGGCTGCCCTGACACGAGTGACGTCAAGCTGAACATGCCCCCCCAGCCCCCCCCCGAGGTCAAACATAACCCTGATGTGGGCCTCAATGAAATCAAGTTTGACACCCCTGCCCTAATCGCTATACTAAACTGGCTCACAAACTGGCAAATAAAATATAAAATACAAGGATGGGTACTCCCATATTTTTCTGTTGAATGAAGGGATTAATGAATTTGTACAGTGCGCTGTTGAGTGAGTAGATGCAAATATTAAAATCAAGATTCACCATGAAACTGACCATTATGGAACAGTTTTCCCAGCATTAACCATTTTTCAGGGATTGTATGCTCAACGAACACTGAAAATAATGAGAAAACCAACATATTTTGTAGATACATTTCTCATCCGGTGCAGATTCCATCCTTATAAATATATTAATTTCTCATCCAGTGCAGATTCCTTCTATATTAATATATTAATTTTTAGGACAGATGAAATTTTAGGACTGATGAATAATATATTAATTTTTAGGACTTTATGTCCAAAAAGCCCAAAGTCCTAATAAAACATTTAAGCAATGCAGGGGGAAGTTTGATCTTTACTGCATAGTAAGACGCTCCCCCATAACTTCTCACACAATGGCATGGTTTTATTAACATCTGCCACTAAGATTACAGACTTCAAATGTGAATATCCTACTAAGTCTCAAACCTTTGGGGATAGATTTATCAACTGAATGGCACAGACGTAATTACTGAACAGCTTCTAAATGGAATAAAATCTTAATGGCATAGAATTAACCCCAGGATATAAAGTGGTGGTAGTATTGATGAAAGTAAAAGCTTTTTTGAGTAATTTTTTTTTTTGGCATTTTGCAAAAATACATTGCTATGGCCTTTGTTAGTATCATCATTTAGACTTGTTATACAGCGTTAGCCATGAAGTTTTCCAATGTTTCCTGCTCATGAATAAGTATCACAATTTGCTGAGATCGTTTACGGATGGGAATAGCCAGCAAGAGTCAAAAACCCCTCCCCACAGATAACATAATCTTAGGAAAGTTTAACTTCAACAATAATTCAAAAGCTGTCCTTGACTTACTACCACAATTGAGCCCAAAATTTCTGTTGCTAAGGGAGACATTTGTTAAGTGAGTTTTGTCCCATTTTAGGACCTTTCTTGCCACATTGGTTAAGTGAAACACTGCAGCTATTAAGTTAGCAGCACGGTTGTTAAGTGAATCTGGTTTCCCCATTGACTTTGCTTGTCAGAAGGTCGCAAAAAGGGATCACATGACCGCAGGACATTGCAACCGTCATTACGAGTTAGTTGCCAAGCGTCTGAATTCCAAATCACGATAAGTCACTTTTTTCAGTGCCGTTGTAACTTTGAATGGTCACTAAATGAACTGTTGTAAACTGAGGACTCCCTATATTTTTAAGTAAGTACTTTTGTAGGAATGTAACCTACATGTTTTTTTTCAAAGAGAGCATCTATTTCTCTAAATTGAGCTAATAATTTGGCTAAACAACCATCCTGTTTGCCAGTTATATAATAAGCTTCCCAATAGCTTTCCTCCTCCTCTTCCTTCATATGCCTGGAACAAAAATGCAACAGTGTCCTGAAAGTTCTTCCCATCCATAAAACTCCCTTAAAGAGGGGGAAAAAAGAAGGATGTCGGGGAGGAAAAGATTCAAATAAAATTCCCAATTTCCACAAAGTCATGATCCTGATGAAAACTTGTAGAGTTTCATCCAGTGGTGGAATTCAATTTTTTTTTACTACCGGTTCTGTGGCTTGGTGGGCATGGCTTGGTGGGCGTGGCAGGGGAAGGATACTGCAAAATCCCCATTCCCTCCCCATTCCAGGGAGAACGATATTGCAAAATCTCCATTCCCACCCCGCTCTGGGGCCAGCCAGAGGTGATATTTGCTGGTTCTCCGAACTACTCAAAATTTCTTCTACCAGTTCTCCAGAGCCTGCTAAATAGCACCCCTGCTTGCTGGCAAAATTAGTGCTGGGCTCTTTCATCATGGCTCTTTTCAGTTATTTACTGTAGGCAGAGATGGGGAAGTTATTGCCCCTTTATGACTTGTGGACTTCAACTCCCAGAATTCCTAAGCCAGCATGGAATTCTGGAAATTGAAGTCCACAAGTCATAAAAGGCCCATGATTCCCCACCCTGTTGACTCACCAGCCTATTTGCCTATTATTTGTGGTGGAAAACTTCTGCGCACTAGAGCGAAGTTGTCACACTCCCATTCCTAACATCAACAAGAAGAAAAACAGTACGACATCTGCGGTTGCGACTGCTTCTCTATCTCCAAAAATAAAATAGGAACTCAGAAAAAGGCCATATTTATTCTTCTTCCATGATCTCCCTTCACGACTGCTTGAAAACCAGCATCTCTCTTCAAAGCAATTTTAGTTCATCCTCAAAGAGATACAGTAGTTGATTTCCAGCAGGATCTGACATGCTTGTAAGGAAGGATCCACCCTCAAGAGTGAGTAACCTTCAGTTCCTCAGCCTGTACGGCAGAGGTGGGTTTCAGCAGGTTCTGACCAGTTCTGGAGAACCGGTAGTGGAAATTTTGAGTAGTTCGGAGAACCGGTAGTAAAAATTCTGATTAGCCCCGCCCCCATCTCTTCTCTGCCTCCCAAGTCCCAGTTGATAGGGAGGAAATGGGGATTTTGCAGTAACCTTCCCCTGGATTGGGGTGGGAATGGACATTTTACAGTATCCTTCCCCTGCTACGCCCACCAAACAATGCCACACCCACCAAGCCACACCCACAGAACCGGTAGTAAAAAATTTTGAAACCCACCACTGCTGTACAACTAGGAAGAAATGGAAACTATGGAACAAGAGGAAGGAATTATTGAAGACTTGGATTTCATACGGGTGGGACAGTGAAGTTAGAGAAGAATGGAGAGCTGCATAAAGTTGGCTGCTATTTCTAGCCTTATCCGAACAGTTTAACAAGAGTTATGTGTGCCCTATTTATTATTGGCAGCATTAACACATCCAGATAGGAATCAGAGAACCCTCACTATGTGGGTGTAACATAGATCTTCTAACTTAAACAAAAAAAAAATTAACTTTTTTGCCATTGCGATTACAGTGTTAGGAAACCAACACTTGACTAGAGATTGTCCTTGCCTTATAGCCATTTGTTCAGCAACCATTCAAAGTTACAATGGCATTGGAAAAAAACGACTTGCACTTATAACCACTGCAGCATTCCCCACAGTCACATGATCAAAATTTGCAACTGGCACGGAACAAAATTGGCAACTGGCACCGAGTCATTTATTCATTATTTATTTATTTAATTTATTGGTTCGGAGTCATTTATTTATTATTTATTGGTTCAATTTATATGCCACCCTTCTCAGGAGACTCAGGGCAGCTTACAATGCGTTAAGCAATAGCCTTCATACTTTTGTATATACCTGCTTAGTAGGGCTTTCGTTCCCCCCCCCAAAGCAGTGTTCTTTTTTATACAAAGTCAGCTTATTGCTGGGTCCTCATTTTACCTACCTCAAAAGGATGGAAGGCTGAGTCAACCTTGAGCCTGGTGAGATTTGAACTTGCAATAATTGCAGGCAGCTGGTGTTACTTAACAGTGCTTTAGTCTGCTGCGCCACCAAGGCTCTTCCATGACGGTCGCAGCATTGCAAGGTCATATGAGATCACCATTTGCAATTGGCCCAGCCAAGTTTCCGACAAGCAAAGTCAATGGGGGAAGCTGGATTCACATTAGGACCATGTGATTCACTTAAGAACCATGACAAAAAAAGGTCACCATAAAATAGGGTGAAAACGTCACCACTGCCTTGATTAGCAACAGAGGTTCTGGTCCCGGTTGTAGTTGTACATCAAGGACTATGTGTATTAAAGCTGAACGTATTGATTAAAAAGCAGTGTGTTGGCAATGCCATCTTTGGGACAAGCATGCCAAATTGCTGTACCCAGTGTGAGATCTCTTTAAGTTTTCAGAAACGCAAGCAATCATTCCAGACTCCTTGGCTCATTAATTTCTCCCAGCTCCCTCGCAGTGTTTTGCAAATGACAATTCATGATTTATCGTTTGTTTTTATTAATCTTTAAAAGAAGGGCTCTCCTTAAAATTGTGATTTCACTCACTTTGTTATGTCTTGATTATCTTTCCACATTTCATTTGGAAGTAGCCAAAGCTGGATAGATCTCATCTACTTACTCGAATGCCTTTGGCTTCGTAGACATTTTATTTTATAGCAACACAATGATCAAAAAAACAAATCCCCCAAATTTGAACTGAAAAGATATAGAGAACTAAAAGCTGTGGGAACCATGTAGCTGTAGGCACAGTAAATAAGCTTAATTTAAAAAAAAAAAATTAGCTTTCATAAATCACTGAAACAACAGGGAGCCCCAAAGTGTTCGGAAGGGAGCACCATCAACCCTAAACAGCTTGTGCACATTTGGACTCTCTTACCCCTCAGATATAGATATAAGCTAAGTTGTGTAATAAATCTTGATCTTAATATAAACAAGAGTGAAGCCAACGAGTGAATTCTCTTTGGAGCTCAACAGATTGCCTAACTGTAAAGAAAAGGCAATGAAAAGTCATTGATTCTAAAAAAGTAAGAGAGAGAAAACAGGTGGATAGGCAGAGGGATTAAATATGACATAGGAACATAATTGCCTCGTAATTCTGTAATCTTCCTATAATCAGCTATAACGGCCCTCTGACATCCGACTGAGAAATAAAGAGCAGGGCCTGTTTTCAGAGGTCAGCTCATGCCAAAGCAACAACAACGACAACAAAAGCAGAAAGATGACAAAGATGTGGGCAGTTTAGCCAACTTTTGCTTGGGGGCATGTTTTCTAAATGGACCTGTCGAACATCTCATTTGCATGATGATCCAGCAGTGCCCCCGGTCTCCCATAACAATGGAAGCTGTCCATTAACTTGGTTTCATTCTGCAGGTCTGATTGCTTTGGCTATGCAGATAAGCCTGACAAGTGGCAATCCAGCAATCATAAACAGCAGACATAAAACTACAGTGTTTTGTTGTTATTTTTAATGTCCCTTGTAAGGTTGAGTTTATCTGCAATGGCAAAATGAGTCAGATCGTGTTGCAGAACTCAGCTATTCAATCTAGATACCTAATCATTTTGGCTGCGGTACAAAAGAAGGACAAGCTAAAAAAGAACAACAAAAGAGATTTTCTAACACTAAAAAAAAAAAAAAAGCATTTGTGAGGGTTTTTTTTTTTTTCTTGCTTATGTGGACAAATCCTACAGTTCATTAGCGGAGAATTAAAGATGCATAAAAAGCAAAAGTTAGTTTTATGGGCACAAAACGAAAGGCTCATGTAGTCCAGTATGCTGTTCCTACAAGATGTCTTTCGGAAGCCCATGAGCAGGATATGAGGTTAATCAAACTGACATTCCCCAAGACCTGGTATCCAGAAACAAGTGACCTCATTAAAGTTTGGTGAGTGTGTTTTCCCCCGCAATGGAACTTGAATGCTTAATCTTCTATTTTTCAGCCTTTTACTCCGTGCACTGAGCTGATAGAGGGTGCTGCCAAACGACTTTGAGAACTTATATGTATAACGTTAAGAAGTGCTGATTTTGTTCACAGAATGAACCTTTGTGATTAACTGGCACCAACTATTTTAGGAAGCAAAAAAGAAATTTAGCGAATAGATCAACACACACGATTATGGGGCATTGAAGTTTCTTGGCAATAAAAATTTCCATTCCACTGAAGTCAAAACTGATGTGTACTAACTCAAAAGGGATGCAATCCTTATAACTTCTCATATCGTGCAAATGAAAAATAGAGTAATCAATCTCTGAGGCAGAACTGGAAGCAAACAGCAGAGCTTGCGGCAAAGCAATGTCTAGGACAGGGGTGTCAAGCTCAAAGCCCAGCGCCCGGATCTGGCCCACGGGGTGCTTAGATCTGTGCTGCGGGGCCGCCCTGGAAATAGCGAAGGACCGGCCCATGGTGCCTCTGCCAGAGAAAACAGAGCTTGGGAGAGCTGCGTGCGGCACTCCTAAACTCTGTTTTTGCTGACAGAGGACTGCAGGAAACTGTCACAGCCGAAAACGGAGTTCGGGAACCCATTTTTTCTGGCAGAGCCCTTGGGCTACCACAGGTGCCGACATGAGTGATGACACCACCCTGGCCATGCCCACCCCAGTGCCCCAAGGTCAAACACAACCCTGATGCAGTCCTCAATGAAATCAAGTTTGACATCCCTGGTCTAGAATGAGATAAATCAACTTTTTAGTGTAGGATCCAGTCTGGGTCGGTCACCAGGACCAGAGGTTTAGTCTTCTGACTTTCCGACTCGTGCTGAAGCCGCTCCTCAGGGAACTTCTATCTCATCAGAATGTGGGCACATATATTTGCCTTCACATTCACATTCAATGTAAGGGTTTGAGAGCCACATATTGCTCTTGTGTATGAGAAAGTTCTGGACGTTTCCTTTTTAATGATGATATTTAAATTACAAAATTAAATTCCATTAAATTCCATTTGCAGTTTGAAGCAGTAAGAATTTATGCTGTGAATTTTTTAGCGAACATGATCAGAGATTATTTGAGGGCCAGAGAAGAGGGGAGACTAGGGGATTGTTGTTACGCACGCATAGTCTACAAAGAGTGTAGACAATATCAACAGAATGAAGACCAGTGAAGTGTGGCATGCACAGGTGTTAAGAGAGCACAAATGCTTCCTTCACGAATGCACACCACCAGAACAATAATTTTGCAAGTATTCCACCTTGCACCTAAAGTATTCCTTTAGCCACCTGCTAAAGGAATCAAAGTGAGAACAAAAAACCTGCTCCCACTACCCAAAGCATAATGCAAACTATTGTATTGGAAACTTATTTAGCTTAAAAATTGTTAAAAAATGCCTAAAAATAGGTAAACACTTTTAGAGGGTCACAAATGGAAGAACAATCTGCTTATGGGGCCAGAGAAAAAAAGAAATTTATTTTATCTCTACTACCTGTCTTCTACCCCATTGCAAATAAATAACTTAGTAGCTTGGTGTGTATAAATCAAACATTAAAACATCCACAGTCCATTGAAAACCAGCCACAATCATAACAGTAATAGCAGTCAAAACCCAGAGTAAACAAAAAGATAAACATAAAGGTAACAAATAAGGAATATATGGAAAAGAATAAGACAGCACCCAATATAAACTAAAACAAAGCCTTCCAAAATAATTAAATATACACATTTTTCCTTAAAAACCAGCAAGGAAGACGCAATTTGATCTCCAAGATGTTCTTGGCCAAGGCTTCTACTTGTTTAGAAGAGCATATATTTCCTTGGAATTTGAATGTTTGGGCTGGATGGTTTACAAAGATGATGAAACAGCACAGGTAACTCTTGTATTCATAAAGGTGTGTGTGCATGTGTGCGTGACACAGAAGTAACCTTCATGCCAATTTGAAAGGATGATTGATTCTGAACAGAATTCAGACAGCTTTTCTTTTTTTCTTTTCTTTCAGAAACAAGGAAGAAGTATAAAAATGTTGACTTTAGACTGAGAAGTCGTGGACTGTCTCTAGAGATTGTGAGTCATCCAAGGTCATGGCAGTCTAGTTGCTTTTTCCAAAAGGTAACTGGACTTTGTTTTTTGTTTGAAGCTTCTTGGATAAAAAGCAAAAACATTTTCAAACAAAAAAAACCCCAAGAAAACCCAGTTGCCTTTTGGAAAAAAGCACCTTTGTGGATTCAAAAATTCTACTCCTTCTAAACTCACTGGGTTTTAGCTGCTCAGCCTTGCATGAGGGGGCAGCTGTAAAAACCAAATGCACGAATAAAAAAGTTTAGAGACTAGTATTCCCTCTTAACCTAACGTGCAGAATTTTGGGACCCTAGAAGTGAAGGCAGGATATACACTGTAATAAACTGAACTATTTCTGGAGTAGGAAGGTTGAGGAATAGATAATGATCATTACATAAGAGACAGAAAAACCACCTCTTAATGTTGCTAAATCTATTTTCAACAGCCAATTAGTAGTAGTAAGGAATGGTAGGAACTGTAGTTTAATGAGATTTATTTATTTATTTGTTTGTTTGTTTGTTTGTTTGTTTGTTTGTTTGTTTGTTTGTCATATTTCTATGCCGCCCACTCTCCAAGGACTCTGGGCGGCTTACACCAAAGACAGTATACTAAATAGCATATTGCCCCCAACAATCTGCGTCCTCATTTTACCCACCTCAGAAGGATGGAAGGCTGAGTCAACCTTGAGCCGGTGAGATTTGATCTGCTGATCTGCTGAACTAGCAGTCAGCTGAAGTAGGTGCAGTACTGCACTCTAACCACTGCGCCACTCTCGGATCTGCAGATCTCACCACCTCTATTCCAAGTTAGCTTCCTGCATCCACTTATTTGCACAGACTGAATTTGAGGAACAACAAGACAATGTTATGCGACATCAGATACTGAATCAACAGCTTACAAGTTGCCTAAAACACACAGTTGATTTCTGATGCTAAGAATTTCACAGAGTGAGAATTTGGGGAGTTTCAGGTCCCGGCAGAGTAACAGAACATCAGGAGCAGCTGAGTACAACGATCAGTTCTACACAATCTTTTTCAGCACACAAAACATTTCAAAGTTTGATATATCCCCTCAAGAAAACGCCCAAATCCTGGCAGGAAAACTTCAGCCAAAGGAAGGTTAATCCATTCACAGCAGCACAAGAGTTTGACTTTTTCCCTTTTAACCTTTATCTGTTTTTTGATTAATTGCTCATTCCAAACAGCTGGGCCAAATTTTATACTAATTGCGTAGCAGGCTCATTAGCCCCATCGAACAAGAGAGATACATCCCTGTAATTATTCAACTGAACAACTGTCTGTGTTTTGGGTCTGATGATCACCCAAGTGATTTAATCGATATTCTACTTCACATTCAGATGTGCAATCTGGCATTTAGGAGGCTATTTTGGAACGCCACCTAGCATTTTCTGACAAGCCAGGCAGTCAATTCCTGTCACAATCAATGGATCAACACTCCTTGATCTGAAAAAAGCAGAGCTTGCACTTGCTAGAAAACACTAGGAAGAAAAAAAATGGTTTTCCCCCCCTCTTTTTTTCTGCACCTTAGCATTGCTGTACAGGGTCCTATCAACTTCATGCCTTTCAAAGAACTGAAGCAAGTCCCAGTATGTGCTTTCTGCTTCCAAACTTACAACCAGCCCAAAATATCATCTGAAACTTGGCACAAAAAGCAAGCTCCATTTCACCTTGAGAAGGTAGAAGCAAAAGAGAAATGCGCCGTCTAAATGATCTCACACAGAAACCACACATTGCTGGAATTTGTTGGAATGAGAATCCTCTACATCTTGGACCACAAAACACATGAAAACCTCTAGTATCAGACCAATTGCCTCTCCTTGGATTCACAGGATAAATGTGGACTCCAACCATGAAAAGATTACTAGTCCTTTACCAGGATATTTGTCTGCCTCAAAAATACATTCTAATCCATCTACAATGGTTTGCAAGTTTCAATAGCTGGGTTAAGCCAAAAGTAAATCCAATCTCATGATTTGGAAGAATGCCTAAAACCCTGCAAAATGTACTCAGTGCAATTTGGGAGAAAAAAAAACCACCCACACCCACCCACAACTGCAAAATGCAAGCCTGAATGTTAGGAATAGTAAGTTTCTGTGTTCTGAGAAATGGAAAGTCATTTCTATTATCTTTCTCTTGTTTTGCTCTGAATTTCTATTTATTCCTATAGATATGTATTCGTAGATGAGAGAAGTAAAGTGTGAGCCGTTGGTTCTGAGGCCAGAGAAGACTATTATGTAAATAGTTTCCAACTGCTCATCTTCCTCATCAGGCAGTCTGTGACTTCGAGGGAAAGGTAGGGAAAATAAAAGACTATATTGGTTTGAACCACTCTGGGGAAATGGGACGCTCTTGCATCCTTTCACTGGCAATGGGCAATCAACTACAAATAGTCCTCATTTAACAATTGCTTCATTTAGCAACCGTTCACTGTTACCATGGTGATAAAGAAATAACTTTACAACCAATCCTTACATTCACAGCTGTAAAGCAAAGGAAAGCTGAAGTACTGTAAGGTCATAAGCACAGTCAGTTTCATTTAGTGGCTGCCAGTCCCAATTACGGTCATAAACAAGGACTACCTGTATTTCATTCAGCTTCTTCAGTGTTTGCAAGATGGATTCTTACTTAACAAATTTGTGTCTAAGGAAGCTATGCGACTTCTCTTTTCATATATACTGTCCAGGTATAGTTTTTTTTCTGAAAGGTGTTAGTCTAGGCCAGGGGTGAAATCTAAAATTTGTTACTACAAGTTCTGTGGGTGTGGCATGGTGGTGGTGGGGTAATGTGACTGGGTAGACGTGGCCAACTTTTTTTTTTTTAACTTTTAAAAGCATTTTTTTCTACAACCTTAAGAGGTTGCAGGAAAAAATGCTTTTAGAAGCTTCTGACGATCAGGCAACTCAGCTGGGATCGTCAGAGGCTTTTAAAAGCATTTTTTTTCTACAACCTCTTCAGCCAAAAAGGTTGTAGAAAAAATGCTTTTAAAAGCCTCTGACGATCCCAGCTGAGCCGCATGATCATCAGAGGCTTTTTTTTTTTTTACTTTTAAAAGCATTTTTTCGGCCAAAGAGGTTGTAGAAAAAATGCTTTTAAAAGTAAAAAAAAACAGCCTCTGATGAGCGCGCGGCTCAGCTGGGTATGGGGGGGCGCGCAGGGAGTTTTGCTACTGGTTCTCCGAACCACCTGCCGCCATCGCTACTGGATCGGGCGATCCGGTCCGAACAGGCAGCATTTCACCCCTGGTCTAGGCCTCAAGCCAGAGGTTTCAAGACAAACCAGTGGCAGCACAAAAGCAGTTTCTTCCTTATTAAGATGAATAAGCCTAATCTTCAGGCATAAGTGTCCTCCATGCTAGATGTTGTTGTTCTGTATAGTCCATAGGTGTGGGTTCACTCCTGCTAAATGACTGGACAAGGAACATTTAGCGTAGAGCAGGAGTGTCAAACTCACGGCATCATGCTTTCATCACATGACATATTGTGACTTTCCCTTCGCTAAAATGGGGATGGGCATGGCCAGCATGTGATGCATCTGGCCTGCGGGCCACAAGTTTGACACCCCTGGCATAGAGGATACCTTCACCTGAAGGAATGCAACTGGTTGTGTAGTACCACAGACTGGATAATGGCTAATTCAACATCCATGTTGTATCTGGGACACTTCTGCCAACTCCCAGCTCCCCTCCCCCCCAATTAAGCCAAGTAAATCATAAAAGTTTGTGAGTTTTGATCAGACAGCTTAATAGTGTGTTTCCTCTCCCAATAAATGGGCTCCGGACAGAGGCTCATTCACCAAATAAAGTCCGTACTAAATAGCAGCAATTGTGTTATTTTCATGGGTCTCTTAAGACAGATACAATAAATTAAGAGGGCATTTAATGGCAAACATGCCAGAAGAGGGGAAACCAGAATCAAAAGCTCCTTCTTTCTCATCGGCTTGAATCAAAATTGTTGAAGGAAATATAAAAAATTTGGCAAGCACCCGTTTAAATCTTGATCAGTCCCAGCTGATTGGGAGGAAATGGGGATTTTGCAGTAACCTTCCCCTGGAGCGGAGAGGGAATGGAGATTTTTATTTATTTATTGTTTATTTATTTATTGGTTCGATTTATACGCCGCCCTTCTCCGGAGACTCAGGGCGGCTTACAATGCATTAAACAAAAGCCTTCATACTTTTGTATATACCTGCTTAATAGGGCTTTTGGCCCCCCCAAGCGGTGTTCTTTTTTATACAAAGTCAGCTTATTGCCCCCACAATCTGGGTCCTCATTTTACCTACCTCGGAAGGATGGAAGGCTGAGTCAACCTTGAGCCTGGTGAGATTTGAACTCGCAGTAATTGCAGGCAGCTGGCAGTTAAGTGCTACTTAACAGCACTTTAGTCCGCTGCACCAAGGCTCTTTTTACAGTATCCTTCCCCTGCCATGGCCACCAAGCCATGCCACGCCCACCAAGCCACACCCACAGAACCGGTGATAAAAGTTTTTGAAACCCACCACTGAGGTAAACCTTTGAAAGTATTCATGCCCCTCCATGCCATCATTAATACACCGCTGAGCATTAGCTACCACAATTTAATTTCAAAGGCAGTGTTGCCTTTCCACTTGATATATTTTTTCTCTCTTGGGGTATTAGCATGGCCTCGACTGTCAACAGTAGCTATATAAAGGAGTTCAGGTATCTAAACTACTGTTCCTGGAGAATTACTGTACAAAGACCCTGATTTAGAGAACTGTGAGCAGACGGAGAGAAATGTATTAATGCTGCCAGTGGGGACTCACAAACTAGCAGACGTCTTTCTGTAGGGTTCCAGTAAGACAAATGTGGCAATGATACAAAAGTCTCGCACACTAATTCTATCCAGCTAACAAGATAGTAAGAGGGGAAAAAATGTTCAAAGACCTGGCAAAGGAATCTGCCCCAAAATTGGGAGAATTTCAGTGAGAATTTCAAGTTTGTAGCCGGTGGTTTTTATCAGTCCACAGAGAAAGAAAACCAACTTTTCCTGTTGAAAAGGAGTTTTTGCCCTCTGCACTCCTAATTTTTTTCCTAATGCCACAACAGTCAGACTTTCTGTGTTTAATCTGCAAAGTTAAGAGCGGTAAGAGTTTTTAATTCATGCCTTTGAGTATGTCATGTATTTTAAAAACATAATTGCGAAATTGTCACACAATAAGCAGTGGCAGCGATGATGAGGTTTTGAGAAAGGCTCAGAGGGAATGTGTCTTAAGAGCTCTTTCAGTGAAGCATCACAAAGAAATCTCCTGTACCCCAGGAAACAATGAACTAAGAAGGGCACTAATCCAGATCAAAAGACATCTGAACCAATCTCCAAACTTTGGATGGGCTGGTATGGAGGAAAGGGGTCTTTGAAGTAACTTAACCCCAAACGGTTTCAAAGCTGTTGGGTTAAAATGAGCACAGTAGGCCTGGCAACAATTAAACCATCTAGCCCCAGCACCACTGGGGAAGGGGGGGGCAGTGGCGGGATTCATTTTTTTTTTACTACCGGTTCTGTGGGCGTGGTTTGGTGGGTGTGGCGGGGGAAGGAAACTGCACAATCCCCATTCCCTCCCCACCCCACTAACCTGCTTTCCAGCTCCGTTCTCCTGTGCAGGGCAACAAAAGAAGACCCAGCCGATCACCTGGGAGGTAGCGAATAGATCAATTGGGTGCCCCAGCCTTATAGGCTAGGCCTCCCTGAAGCCCCCTGGGAGCCAAAATGGGATACGTGGGGACTCCTGGAAGGGACGGGGTGGGCGGGGCCAACCACAGGTTGTATTTGCCGGTTCTCTGAACAACTCAAAATTTCCGCTACCGGTTCACTAGAACCAGTCCGAACTGGCTGAATACCACCTTGGGGGGGGGGGGAATCCACATCTGCACCAGCATATTTTTCATAAAATTGTCAAAGGCGCAGCAGTACATGTATGTCATCCTAATAATAACCAGTTCATAAGTAAGATATAACATGGTCCATTTCAATTTGGCTTAGCACAGGGGTCAGCATCCTGCCGCTCCGGACCCACATGTAGCTCTTTGGGCCCTCTGCTGTGGCTCCCTGTCAGGTGATCCCACCACTGGCTGGCCCCGCCCCTCACCCTCCCCTCCCAGTCACTCCTCGCCTGGCCTGAGAAGGTAAGGGCGACGGCAGGGGATGGGAGAAGCAGCCAGGGCAGAGACATAGAGAGATAGAGAGAGGGAGGGAAGGGAGAGAGAGAGACATGTCAAAAGGATTTTGTGGTTCCTGGTGTTTTTTAACAACTGGTTCTCTGCCCTAATGACTGGCTAGGTAGGCGTGGCTAGGGAAAGGGTCATGTGACTGGTGGAAGTGAGTTACATCGAGTTGGCCACACCCACCCAGGTTTTGTGGCTCCCAGTGTTTTCTCTTCTGTGGGAAATTGGTCCAAATGGCTCTTTGAGTATTTAAGGTTGCAGACCCCTGGCTTAGCATGTTAAGTGAAGCTATTCATAAGCCATACATCCTGGTTTATTCTTAAATCACTCATGCCAGTCACCTCCTGTTTGCATTACTGCAACACACTCTACATGGGGCTGCCCTTGAAGACCATCCAGAAGTTGCGATTGGTCCAGAATGCAGTAGCACGTGCAGTTTTGGTATCTTGCAGTTCACCTGATTTAACACCACGGCTGCGTGCACTTGCTTTGAACAACTACATTAACAGAAATTGCAACTGAATTTGTGGATGGAGACCCTTCCACCAAACTCAGCCACTGGAGATTATTTTGATAGGTTCCTATAATTTCCTTGGCAATATAGAACAGAAGCACTTTATTATTTTTTCTTTTTCCAGGATTGTTTTTTCAACTTTCCAAAGTAGCCTGCAGCTCTGGGATTTCATGGTGGTCTCCTATCCAAATACTAATCAGATTTAAATTCCATAGTTTTTTCAAGATCAGTCAAGATTGGCTTGAAATGCCACTTTCTGTGACACACAATGAACAAAAAGAATGACAAAAAGGGTAAAGAAACTGACCTTTGTGTTTCAATCCATGGATGGCTAGTAGTTAAGACATGAGAAAATAAGGAGAGAATAATTTAAAGTAAATCTAGATTCATCATGAAAGAAAAGTCAGCAATCTATTTGTGCAATACACCTTTATTTTCCTTTACCTCTGCAGTCAGTCTTTAAGTAATCATTGTGTAAACAACAGAATGGAATGAAATTACATTGAATTGTATGCCAATGGTCTAGAACACCTCAAACATTAATGACAAGGTATTATAAATAACTTTTAAATAACACATTTGCCATTTTCCCCTTAGGTTAGAGAGCTGCCGTTTACCTAAACTTAGCAAGGAATTGGTTTTATGTGGGACATCCAGTAAGTCCACGCCTTTGAAAATGCATCAGACTGAAATCTCATTCCAAAATCACTAACTCCAAAATATCTATGCCACAGATTAAGTTTATGACTACTTTGGTCAGAAATGTTTAAATATTGTGTAACACCTTCTTCTTGTTTCATTTTCTTGATTTTCGTTCACCACTTAAATCATTGCACAAAGCCCTTTCTTATTATTTGCACTCCACCTGGATGTTCTGCAGAATTTCAAGTAAAGCTCAGATTCTTTTCAAGTTTTATTATTATGAAACAATTCCTATCTCTTAATAACAAACCAAATCCATGACGGGTAAAACAAAGGCATTTTAGCTTAATGGCAACTGTTTACACGGTTCAGCTTATAGATTCCCCCAACAAAGTAGGCCATAATTTATTTGTCTTTTGAGTCTCTGCTATAATAATTCATTCTCATGACTCAGAAAATTGAAGCACGGTGTGTGACTAAAAATGAGATGAGCTTGGTTTAGCATAGGTTCAGGCACAATCTTAGAACGTTAATATTTGCAAGGCACCTCCCACGCCACTGACAATCCAATGAGGGATGCTTAAAGGAACACGCAAACCAAACAAAACCCAAAACTAATGCCTACATCAGTTCAAAACTAGGGATTGTGACAAATACTTCAAAGAGAAATCTCTACTTCCCTTTAAATAAACATAATTTAACTGCAACTAGCACATAAATCATGAAAAGAGGGGGGGAGTCCAATTTCATACAGCTAGGAGATATATATTGCATAAATAAAAGGGGGGAGGGGAATTCACAGTTGGTTTTAAATCAGGAATTCAAGTTTGGCTAATAAACCCTATCGTTTATAATCACGTTCATTCTACATAACAACCAACGAATCAGAATTGTCCACTAAATAATGACTGTTTTGTTTGAATTAAAGAAGAAATAGCTCTGGCAGCAGATTCTTTTTGTAACCAATGGATGCAGCCACTTGAGTGCATTTCCGATCCATCTGTTCTCTTGTCAGGGAAATCCATCCCAACTGCTGAAGGAGCACTGAGTGACTTCTGGAATGTTAGCAAGGAGTGGTGGAGCGGTGGGCTTTCGCTTGTTCCAACCTGGTGAGGTGCTACTGGATGAAGCGGAACTCCGTGTGTGGTGCTTGAAAAATTTCCTTCACAATGTAAAGCTGGCCTCTTCGCAATCACACCCTTTTGCTGGGGGAGGAGGGGTTTCAGGTGCTTTGGCATCAGCTGACGCTTAACTGAGCAAACCCAATCAATTTTACCTCGTCGGGGATTTCCGTACCATCACAACCAGAAGCCTGAAAAACACAATGCCAAAGGAACAGGGTTAGAGGTGCTTAAAGGAGGCTGGGAGAGATTCTTGAGAGAGAAAGTCAACCTTCCTTCCTCCCTCCCTCTTCCTTCTTTCCTCCCTTCCTTTTTACAAATAATTCAAGGCAGTGAGCATTTCCAACACACTTTCATCCTCATATTTTCCCGACAATAACAATCCTGCACGGTGAATTGGGCTGAGAGAGATTGACTGTCCCAAGGTCACCCAACTGGCTTTCATGCCTAAGGCCTGGCTTGAATTCATGGGTCTCTTGCTAAGCCTGGCGCTTTAAAATTACAATAGTGGCCAAAATTGTGGGAACCTTTGGGAAAAGTGTATTTTTGAGGTTTGATAGCTAATAACACCACTTTATTTTTGAGTTTCAAGATAACCATATTCCATTGCTGGAATAGCCTGGGAATAGCCCAGACATTAACCCAATTGAAAATCTATGGTGCCGACTAAAGAAACTTGTTAGTCAGAAGTGACCCAGCAAAAAAACCCAGTTAATAGAAGCAATCCTTCAATCAATCTTGGTTTCACATTATAACAGCTGCAGAACTAAAAGACTTGGTTCACTCCATGGGAAGACGCTGTAAGGCTGTAATTCATGCTAAAGGTTACCCAACTAAGTTTTAACTGATGTGATAATTTTTGTATATCTCATTTTTTCTATGGTGCTAATTTTTGTATATCTCATTTTTTTCTATGTGTTTCACTTTTCTTCTTTATACTGTAACTGCTATTCTAATAGCAAATCCTTCATAGAAGTTATTGCATTACATTCTTGATTAAATTATCTTTCCATTGATAAAAAATTTTTATGTTAGTACTCCCCAAAAAAGTGGTGTTATTAGCTAGTTTTAGAAAATACACTTTTCCCAAAAGGTTTCCACAATTTTGGCCACTACTGTGTATTTTATGTATGCAGGTGAAATATTCAGTCAAGAAGCCTTGAGTGAACATGGCAGTTAAGAAGATTTAATCTGCTATCTTTTCAACTCTTTTCCTCTCTTCCTGCACCATTATTTGACATCACCATTGCAAAAGTGAGGTTTAGGTACACTTTGTGATAGAAGCAATGCAGCTTTTAATATAAATGAATAGTCCTTTGGCTGTTACCTAAGAGGGTGATTCAAATGCTATATGCAGGTTTGGTAGTACTGTATTAAATTTACTGCTATTGTCTATGTGTTTTAAATGTCTAGACAATTCATGAAAATTTATACTGTATGTGATTATTCAGAGTCAGGTAACAGAATTCAGTGAAACTAACTCCCAAATAAACCAGTAACTTTAACTTCAAATATCTTGAACTGGCCTGGACCAATTTGCTACTGAATACAATGGGGTCAGTATAGCTGATTATTGTTAACTAAAATTCTCATAAATTTATTGACACAGAATTTTCAATCAATGTTACTAATTACACCAACAGTCTAAACATGTACACTTTCTATTTAAAGCAGGCTAGATTTCAAAAAGTAGTCTTCAGATTGTCCAGCATAACCACAGATTGATACCATTATGAAGAAGGCAAATTTGCTATGGATGCCATTAATCATGCATTGTCAAATGTTTTAGTGAGTGAGTGTCAATAATTATGCTCTTAAACATTACTATAAAAAATACTTACACTACAGGCAACAAAGGGGGTTTTGTGCACTGAACTTGCCTCTAGAGCCTTTTCAATAAAATTACGATACAAATAATAATACATCCCAACATTCATCAAGTTGTGCATCCATAGATCAATTTTGCTGAAGCGGTCACAAGTTATGTTGTTACGTCTACACAGTTTTGTCATATTTTGTAGGAAGAAGCTGAGGCATCACTTTATGTGGAAACTATTTTAGAGAAAGTTGTCAATGAAGAAGCTATACATTTTGCCACTGATCGCAGCAGATGCTTTTACTGCTGGAGAGCCTGAATTGATATCTTTTATTTCCAAAATTGTAAGACGGGCAGCTCATTGTGTTGAACATTCTCTGGTTAACTGGTGGATTTCAAATTACTCAACAATAGTTGAGTTTGGGAAAGCTCATTCTTCTATTGTTAGTGGGGATTACTAACAATAATGTACACTGCTGATTGCAAGAACTGTGTGTGTGGGGGGGAGGTTTTGTTGCTAAGTATAAATCAGATTTCACCTGCAGAACCCAAAACACTGTACAGGCAGCCCTCAAGTTACAAAAGCAACTGGGACCACAATTGCTATTACAGTTGTAAAGGGTGATGTCACATGACCATAATTGCTTAGTGCTGGCAATCCCGGCAGTCCCAGTTGCCACCATAATCCCAAAAGATGTGAGTCATTTTCCATAGTGCAGGTTGAGGAAGGGCTGGCGGAGACTGCAGGTGGGAGCCATTTACCAGAGCAACATGCAGTCTCCCTGCTGGCTTGCCCATTTGACTTTGCTTATCAGAAGATGATTGGGAAGGTTGCATATGATGATTGCATAACTACAGCTCCCTGTGACAGCATAAATTGTGAGCTGGGCACTCAAGTGCTTGGATCACAATCACATGAACATGGGGGTGTTGTGGTGGCCAGAACTTTGGGGACCATTTATATGTCCATTTTTTTCAGCACCGCCAGAACTTTGAAGGGTTGCTGGACAAATGGAAGTCAGCCGATAACTATCTATAACAGGGGTCCATGGACCGGCAGAAACAAATGAAGCCCCATCCACAGGATGCAGGTAGCACACAAAACCACATCCCCTTCGGTCTGTGGAAAAATCTCTCTCCATGGAACCAGTCCCTGGTAGCCAAAAAGTTGGGGGCTGCTGATCTACAATATAAGGAGAACAATTTGCTACCGTTGACCAATTGCAAAGATCACCCCGAGTCTGATACAGTACTTATAAGCCACTTCAGCTACTGAAAAATTAGTTCTTCAGATTTAAACAGGATGGCTTTACAGAACTGTTTCTAGATCATGACTTGGAGGGGGAGCTGCTGAGGAACCTGAATGTGTTATATGTTATTATTCTGACACAGTGATTACATTGTTTCCTAGTCCAATTATAAAACTGACATTCCACTTAGTCATAATTACTGCTGGTTGATCTCTTTGATGGCACCTCTTTTGAACTATTCGGCAACTGTTCACAACACAGACACATAAGGAGTCTGTGCAGATTTTACTTCGCACATCACTGCCGACTATAGGGGCAGTGCACATCTCCATTGCAAGGGCAGTTGAGCCAGCGCTGTCCAAAGACATTTCCGCGATTATGTAGCCAACATGAGGTCACAGAGCACACAGACATATCTACACATTAATCCTTTACTGTACAGGTAGACTTTGGCTAATAACCATTTGTTTAGCAACCAACTGAAGCTACAACGGCACTGAAAGAATTGGCTCGCAACTAGTCCTCATACTTACAACCACTGCAATATCCCCATGGTCATGTGATCAAAATTTGGAAACTTGGAAACTGCAGGTATTTATAACAATTGCAGCATCCGGGAGTCATTTGAGACCTTCCCAACCAGCTTCTGACAAGCAAAGTCTGTGGGGGGAAGCCAGGAATGGTGACCCTCTTTCTCTTGAATCATCACAAAACACACCACTCTTTTCTTTAAATGGGAAGCCTAATATAAATGTTTTAAACAAATAAAAATGAAACGAGGGCTTCCTTCAACAATGAGGAATAATAGTAGGCAAGAGAAGTTCGTTCAATCAGGACGTTTTGATTTCATATGGGAATATCTGACTATCCATGAGCACTTTTCAACCCGTCTCTCCATTTCTACAAGGAGCATTTTATAGTGAGATAAATGGCTATGGGAAGAGGGGAAAAATTATTCAAAAAGTGTTGTATTTTATCTGAGGGTCCAAGCCAACATGTTACCTTCAGAAGGAACCCATGATTTCATTTGCAAATTATTAAGCATGGGAGCGATGCAGATCAAATAGGTGAATTGGGCTCCATGAAAATAGCAAAAGCGAGGGGAAGCATGATGGGTGAACAAACAAACTATAGCTGAGGGCAGCTAAACATCCTATAGCACGGCTATTGTTATTGTCTTCTGGACTTCAGGAAATACATCATGATTTCTACAATTCCCAAACAGTAAGCTATTTACCCAGAAAAATGCAAACTTCACGCCAGATGCCCAAGCTTAGTTTTACTGTCTTCTTAAGAAATAAATTATTGTAGGTTCAGGGATTCAACTAACACAAATCAGAAAGTCTTACCGCTGTCAGCCAATACATGGGAGGCACCAGGAGATACAAGGACACAAGATATATGTCAGGGTTTGTCAGCTCACCAGAGATTGATAGAGGAGTGCTGGCTTTTCTTTTCCTTTCTGATAAATTATGATTTCCAGCGAGTGAAATAAAAAAAAAGCTACAAAGGCTGTTTTCTGCTTTCTAATTTCATTTTGCATAGACTAATAAAATGCTTGAAAGGTCAGCTTTCAGTTAAAAAAAAAAAAGAGAGACTAATAAAGGCCAGAAATAAAGAAAGTACCTTGCTCAAAAAGATCAGTAATTCTTTCCTATTTACTTACATTATTTCACCTCCAACGGTATTTCTACTTACCAGTTTAAAGGTTAATGTTTTCAAGGCTCTGGGGTCATCTACTATTTTTTGTAAATTAGCAGCAACTGGGGAAAACAAAGCATGAAAAGCATGGACCAAGTTACAAGGTATTTAGTTAATAAATACAAGGCATTTACGTACGAAGAGCAGAATGGGGCATTTGATATGAAACATTTATAAAAGGAAGCCTGAAGTCAAGGTTAACGTAATTTTTTCCTCCCTAGAATAAAAAAAAAAAATAATGTAATTTTTCAGGAGTACCTTCATCAGGGTCACTCCTTGTTGGGCTTCATAAAGAGAAAGTTGAGAAATAGCATGTCTGTGTCATGCCTTTAATTTTACATTTATATTCACTTTGAATGAGCATGACAACCCAATAGCTGATATTACTATGCACAAACTATTGCTAAATCTATTATTTATTGCTTTCATGAATAGGCTAGGAATGGAAAACCAAGCCACAAAATCAGCATCCTTTGTATACACATAAAAGTCGAGAATATTGAATATGGCCTAATTTTCATTGTTAAGTACTGGAAGTGGAAGAACTACTGCTGCTGCTACCAGCATCATTTCCAGAATGGGGAATCTTGTACACCAAAAGTGCCTAAATGTAAAATAAGATCCTTCAGTTCTATTCTGCCCTTCCTGTTTTCAAGTATTGAGCTCATTGGAGGATTCGGGGCAAGATCAGAGTCTTGAGGACAAATGATACCTCCTTCAAATCCAGTTCCTTGTAGTGATTTCATGGATACATCAATGTAGGTTTTATAGGCAACTGAAGAAGGTACAGGTTTACCGGTAAACTTCGACTTACAACCACAATAGGGATTGAAATTCGTTAATCGACACAGCTAAGTGATTCATGCCCAACTGTATGACCTTTATGATTGCAGCAGTGATGAAATGTAAAATTTGTTACTATCGGTTCTGTGGGCATGTGACTGGGAGGGCGTGGCCAACTTTTTTTTTTTTTTTTACTTTTAAAAGTATTTTTTCTACAACCTTAAGAGGTTGCAGAAAAAAATCATTTTAAAAGCCTCTGACGATCAGGCAACTCAGCTGGGATCGTCAGAGGCTTTTAAAAGCATTTTTTTCTACAACCTCTTTAGCCAATCCCAGCTGAGCCACGCAATCATCAGAGGCTTTTTTTTTTTAACGTTTAAAATCATTTTTTCGGCCGAAGAGGTTATAGAAAAAATGCTTTTAAAAGTTTAAAAAAAAAAGGCCTTTGATGATCGCGTGGCTCAGCTGGGCATGGGGGGGGCAGGGATTTTTGCTACCAGTTCTCCGAACCACCCGCTGCCATCGCTATCGGATCAGGCGATCCGGTCCAAACCGGGAGCATTTCACCCCTGGATTGCAGTCACTTAAGTCAATTGCACAGTCATTAACTGAATCCAGCATCCCCCATTTACTTTGCTTGTCAGAAACCGGCTGGGAACTCTGTAAAAGGTTATCACCTGACACCATTTGATGCTGCAACCATTGTAAATACGTGCTAGTTGCAAGACGCCCAAATTTTGATCGCATGAGACCAGGACTGTCTCAGCTGATACCAGGACTGATTGTTTCACAAATGGTCACTAAACAAATGGTTGCAAGTCGAGGATTACCCGTAATGGCAAAAGTATCAATAACATTTGCCATTACCTTCTGGAATTACTTCTGATGTCTCAGTTTAACCAACAGCCAAGGGATGTCCATGTAAAAAAACAGGTCCGACCCTGCTTAGTTTACAAGCTCCTTGCCATTAGTCACATGTGTATTGAATCTGTCCTTGGAAGTATAATTGGTCGGAGGATAGCCAATGAACTGAAACCATATAATAACTACTGGAATGTTGTGCACGGCTGGTTCTCAAAATGAATACAATGGGGTGGAATTGTCCTTCTCCTAAAGGAAAAAAACACAATCCAAGGATATTCCTGGGTCTAGTTTTATCATCAAAAGCCCAAGCGGCTTTGGTGTCAAAAAATGCTAATACAGGTAGTCCTCGACTTACAACAGATCATTTAGTCACTGTTCGAAGTTACAACGGCACTAAAAATAATGTTTATGACCATTTTTCACACTTACGACTATTACAGCATCCCCATGGTCACACGCTCAAAATTCAGATGCTTAGCAACTGACTCATATATGTATGATGTAGGGGTGGGTTCTAAATTTTTTTACTACCGGTTCTGTGGGCGTGGCTTATTTTGTGGGCGTGGTTTGATGGTCATGTGACAATTCTTTAGGATTTAGCAGAGGTACTGGTCTACCAGGCTTTTAACTGCTTGCAGAGCTGTACCGGTCTATCCATTTGTTTTTGGAGACACCAGTCTACTCATTTGTTTTTGGAGGCACCAGTCTACTGCCACACTGCCTTTTAATACTGATCAGCTGTAGGGCGGTCCTTTGAAGCCCCGCGGCAAGAGTTTAAACAGTTTTTTTCCTTCTACCCGATCAGCTGGGACTCGGGAGGCAGCAAATAGATTGGGGGCAGGGCCAAATAAAAGGTAAGAATAATGTGGAAGGGGGAGGGGCGGGAGGGCCCAGCTCCCGAACAAAAAGAATCGGTTTGGTGATGTCATATCGTCACTGCTACCGGCTTGGTGGAACCGGGCCGAACTGGGAAGAACCCACCACTGGTATGATGGTTGCAGTGTCTTGGGGTTCTGTGATCACCTTTTACAAATTTCTGATGGGGAAGTCAGATTCACTGAACAACCGTGCTACTAATTTAACAACTGCAGTGATTCACTTAATAAATATGGCAAGCAAAGTCATCAAATGGGGCAAAACTCACTTAACAAATTTCTCACATAGTAGCATAAATGTTAGGTACCACTGTGGTCGTTACGTTGAGGACTACCTGTATATAATACAGTTATATATATAAATCACATAATAATGTTAAACATTTAGCTTTTGGCCTTGTAGGGTTGCCCAGGGCTTTAAGGATTTCCTGTAATTAGGAACCACGGGACCTTAAAGAACAGGAGGGAAAGTTACGTATAAAGACATCAACTAGATGTCTATTTCAAGAGACAAGGTAGGGAAAATAAATACACAAATAAAATAAAATAAAACATGGCAGGTATTGATAGTTCTTCAAATAGTCTCTTGTCTTTGAATTACGAAGACCTTTGCTAATTAGGAAGAAGCTGAATGTTGACTCTTAGCAATGTTTCAACTCTCAAACTTAGCAATGTTTACATTTAAGAAAGGAGACTCACAGAATAAAACCACTGTGGCTTTTTCAAAAGAAACTATATTGTTTTTCTATCCTTCAGCAAATCCACGCTTTAGGGCAAACTCCTGCAGGTGATCTTTCTGAGTTACTGAGAAATAATAATGTTACATAGTGTGCCATTTCAGTTAACTTTTGTTTTTCTTTTTACTATACTTTGCATGAAACTAACAATCAGCCCTTCATTCACTCTTGCCAGAAATCTTTTTCATGCATATTTTAACACCTCTTGCTCTCTGTATACGTATTCAGAAAGAAAAATCAAATATAACTTTCATAAGCAAATGTGGCACTGGAGAATATTCCTTCACTAAAATATACAATTATTTTACAATGGAGATTTCACATTCAGCCTAGCAGGAAGAACTATAATATCTAGCAAGCTAAGTACAGCAGTTCTGATTAGTTAGGCCCTTCTTAGCTGTTCTGCTGGAATGTTAAACTTAGGGGTTCAATGGCACAAGACTTTTACTTCTCAGGACAATAAAGGTTAAGTGGGGGGACCCTTTGCCTACTGAAGGTTCTAGCTCAGAGGTGTCAAACTCACGTTATCACGGTGGCATCATGTGACATATCAGGACCTTTTTCCCCTTTGCTAAACCGGGAGTGGCCAGCGTGTGATGCATCCAGCCCACGGGCCGGGAGTTTGACAGCCCTGTTCTAGCTGACCCCTTAGCATTTGCAGGAAGAGCAGAGTGGGCAAATAACAAAGCCTGTGTGATTATGTCATCAGGTAAATGAGATGACTGATATCTGCATCAGATGATCAAACGCTCACACATCTTCAGAGCATTTACATAATGACATCAGAACATGTTATGTATTGTGTTGTAGAGGCATCATTGCAGTTTACTGCCAAAATCACTTAGTTATAGCTGGAACACTTAACTTTGCTAAGTGTAGTTTTTTTCCCCCTAGCAAGGCCTCTCTTGGCTGTATCTCCAGCTCAGCCTCCTCTTATAGTATATGTTTAGCATTACATACATTGGCCACCGAAAAAAGCCCATCTCTTCATACTCAATCTTCAGTGAACTAAAATGCAGTTTTGACAGGGAATAACAGCTAAAACTAAAAGGGATTTTATAGATTTCTTGATTCACATTAACAAGTGTTAACTACTGAAAGTTATGCTTTCTTATCAGCCTAACACAGGGGTGTCAAACTCAATTTCATTGAGGGCCGCAGCAGGCTTGTGTTTGACCTCGGGGGGGGGGGGGTGCTGGGGGGCTGGGCCAGCTCAGTGTTACTCATGTCTGGTACTGTGGTGGCCCAGGCAGAAGTTGGGGGATCCTTCCTTCCTTCCTTCTTTTTCCTTCCCTCTTCATTCTCCTTTCCTCTTCCTTCCCCTCTTTCCTTTTTTTCTTTCCTTGCTCTCTTCCCATCCTTCCTTCTTTTTATTTGTCTTTCCTCTTTCCTTTTTCCTTTCCTGTCCCCCCGGGCCCATTTTTGGCCGTGATGGCTTTCTGCAGAACTCTGCAAGGAAAAACGGGGCCCAGGGGGGCTGCGCGCAGTCTCTCCCCCCCCCCCCCCGGTTCCATTTTCACTGGCAGAGTGCTGCAAGACGCCGTCGTGGCCCTGCGGGCCAGATCTAAGCACCCCATGGGCCTTGAGTTTGACACCCCTGGCCTAACACATCTGGGAGATGGCTGTAGAAGACTAGTACATTGGAAGAATGTTCTCATCTTCCATAAGAGATTAAGACTTAACATTCAAACAAGTTTTGGATGTCTCTTAATCAGCCCTGGGCCCTGAATGAAAATATTTGACAAGAATCTCATTCAGAGTTTGTCCTTTGAGCCCAATTACATTCACAACCCCAAAGGAAGGATCACAAGAAGGAATACAACTATCCCAACATGCCTGGATGTGGGCATAGCTGTCTCTAATGTGAGCTGCTATTCAAGAAGTGGTTACTTTGGTTTTAAGGCACAACAGAACTTTAAGACCCAAGCAGCAAGCTGGTGCCCCTCCAGGTTTATTGAATTCGCTTATCATTGGCCATGTTGGCAAGGGTAAAAAATGAATGCAGATGTCTCTCCAGCATCATAAACATGTTGCGTGTGCGCACGCGTGCATGTAAGTGTGTCTGTAGGAAGAGAGGATTACCTTTTACTTTTACTCTTTAAAAAATCATCTGATCTGGAGCAATTTATTTATGGCTAATGCAAGCAATGTTTTCTAAATGAATGAATGAAGTAAATTCATGGATGACCCTGCTTTAGGAAATGGGCCATAAATCTTATTTTTATTAGAGGCATCAGGCTAAGTGCTGATTTATGGTTCGACATAAGCCAAGAGACTCTTATTCTGAAAAGGGTATCTAAATTTAAGTTAGAGTGGAAATGACAGACATAACTAGAACTGATGAATTCAAGCAAAGTTACTTGCGCTTTGTACCACATGTAAGATTTATCTTTTGAATAAGAAGTAAAAAGTCATTAAAAAGTTCAAGTTTCTTTATTTTACAGATACGCTGACTTGAAATTATTATTTCAATTTTTAAACCTATGTTGAGCCTCATATCAAATCTTTTTAAACACCACTTGAAGCCTCCTTTAAATCAACACCACACAGAAAGTGTGCTTACCCCACACATACAATAAGACTTTCTATCTCTGCATGTTGTTGGAAGTTTTCAGGTTTACTCGATATAGTTATTAATATACAATATAAAGATATATTAGGTCAGAGAAAAATATTGCCCTGCTCATCTGTGTTTTCCAATTTTCTATTATTTATAGCTCATGAAGAAAATAAATAGAATCTCAGATCTCAAAGCATTTTCACTAAATTCAATTTTTGTATTTTTCTCACATCAACAACAGGTCAATTTTCTGCACATTTCACCTGAAAAATGACATGTAATTCACAGGATTCTTTGAAATGCAAACAGAGGGAAAGAATGTATGTTTCCTTCCTGGAAAAAAAAAGGTTCAATTTATCCTTGCCATTTCAAATTACAGAAGAATATTGATTTGAAGGATGGCAGGAAGGACTGTTTATAAACGAGGAGGTATACACTATAAGAAATGGTAAAAGAGCCTTGGTGGTACAGGGGTTTAAAGCACCCTGTTATTAAGCTTATTAAGACCAGCTGCCTGCAATTACTGCAGGGTTCGAATCTCGCCAAGGCTCAAGGTTGACTCAGCCTTCCATCCTTTCTAAGGTAGGTGAAATGAGGACCCAGTTGTGGGGGCAATAAGCTGACTTTGTATAAATATACAAAAGGATGAAGGCTATTGCTGAGCACATTGTAAGCCGCTCTGAGTCTTCGGAGAAGGGCGGCATATAAATCAAATTAAAAAAAAAAAAAATTCTTCTGTTTGATAGAATTATATATATAAACCCATGTTTATATACATATAAACATACGAATAAAAGAACAAAATAAATATTTCACCTTTACAGGGAGGAGTCATAAAATAAGGGTATGGCTATATATCTCTCTCTCCACAAAACAAGTTTTTGCTGCAACTTGCATCTCTCATGGGATAATATGAAATATTATATGTCTCCCTTGTTCATAATTTCTAAAAATATTATGTATACACATAGATAATAAAAAAGACAAATGTGTGAAGGTCCACAAATGACACTGTTAAGTCTATTTCACTGAATGAATCTACAGATCAGTGTTTCTTAAATCTCAGTAACTTTAGGAAGCTTGGATTTCAACTCCCAGAATTCCCCAGTCAGCATGCTGGCTGGGGAATTCTGGGGGTTGAAGTCCATATATCTTAAAGTTGCTGAGGTTGAGAAACAGTGCTATAGATTTTTGGCATTTTCTGGCAGATCTTTCCCATCAAAGTCCTAAACAATTTCCAGTATCTATGTAAAGACAAATGCAGAACAGTGTTGACAATATTAAGTGGAATTAAAGTAAATTCAAGATTCTATTGTCCTATTGTCCTCCTGATTTAAACTCAAATTGAGGATTTTACTTAATTCTTCTTCACCCTCAGATTATAAAATGAGAGCTTGAGTTACAGAAGAGAGAAATCACAAATTTTGAACATACTTTCAACTTTTCCCATTTGATTGGTACCAAGCTGGGAAAGACCACTTTAATAATTTAAGCTCCCAAGTAGCTGCTGCTGTGAAAGATAGTTACCCATCATCTATGAAGATCCTATAGAATTTAAATCCTTTCTCTGATTTTCTGAGGTTTACTGAAGTTATTAAGGCTGGCAAGGGACAATTGCACAATAGTCACAATCCAAAGGGACATGACAGAAGGAATAGAAAGGACAGAAAAACAGAGGTACTAATATAAGATTTTTAGAACATAAAGATCAAAGTGAAGAAAGAACACCTGAATTAAACTAAGGTGAAGCATTTGTCTAAATCATATCAGGAAAAATACATTGTCAATTGAAGAAAGAATGTTTTGTGTGTGGGGGGCGGGGGGGGGGTGTTCCATAAAAATCCAAGCACAGATGTTATTATGAATGGGCCTGTATGCATTTAATGTTCTGAGTTTTGGGTATAACATAATCTCAGAATGAAACATAATTTACCTATAACTACATCATGGCCATCAACCAAGCCTGCAGAGAACAGCTCTTGAGATACACCATCTGCCGTGTCTGTAAAATGTGAAATGAATAGGCATTAGTCCTAATAAAAGTGAGAAAAAATGAAAAATAACAATAAGCCAAGGCAATTTGTGTAAGAAGTATATTTACTCTATGAACATCCATTGCCAACATGTGCTTAAATCAAAACTATTTTCATTAAAAACAACTTGCATTCCATTACTTACTACTCTGCAGTTTCAACATGATAGGACCCCACTGATACATTCTTCACAAAGCCTATAAAGGCCTATTGCTTAAGTACCGAAGTTCTCTCATAATACATAATTGGATATCTTTATTCAAAGAGATACGGAAATGTAAGAATGCTGTTAAACAAGCATGGTTGCCTGACATAATATTTTTATTCCCTTTCCCCAATTTAAAAGGAGTAATTCCATTCACCCAAAACATCTAAAGCTAAACATTATTGTAACCTGGAAGCCTCCTACTGGATCTACACCATGGGTGTCAAACTCGCCGCGTCATGTTGCTGTCACGTGATGTTCCGCGACATTTTCCCCCTTCATGGAGCTAGGGTGGGCGTGGTTTGTGTGTGATACATCCGGCTGGCAGGCCGCCAATTTGACACCCCTGGTCTACACAAAAAGTTTCAATTGAAGAACAGCACTAGCATTTCCTCATCAGAAAAAAACTGCCTATAGCTGCACATTAATATAGAAAGCTGCTGTACCTTTTGTAAGTATTGTTCATAGTCTATTCTAGCCTTCCTAAGCTATGTTGTTCCAACAATCTCAACTTGATATATTCTTGTATTACCCCGCTTTCTGATATTTTCAGTGAGGAAACATTTTATGCCACAATCAAAATGCATATGTTAGGAGAACTATATCTAGCCATTGTATCTTCAACTGTGTATATTGCAGATGTCAGACAGAGACCCAATACTGTTGTTTTATTTACGTTTGCATTGAGGTTGCTTTTAAAGTATGGTCAGCTGTGCAATGATAAAAATAAAAGGATTTCCAAAGGACAGGTCAATTAAAACACGGCTGTCTTGAATACCCGCAGCTTTTAAAAAATTATCTACAAAGCTTAAACCTGAACAAGCTTTACTTAAAGCAGAAAGGGGCAGCCTGTAGCTTGGGAGAAGTTGTTCCTACAGCATCTAGCATTCTTCACTATTATCCATGCAGTCAGTATTTTTCCTCCCTCTGGATTTCTGTTATGCCCATTACAGGTAGTCCTCAATTTATGACCACAGGTGGGATCAGAATTTCCACTGCTAAGCAAGATGGTTGCTAAGTGAGTCATATTGGATTTTACAACTCTTTTTTTTTTTTTGGCTAAAATTTTTAAGTCAATTGCATGATCCTTAAGTGAAACTGACTTCCTGCATCGACTCTGCTTATCGGAAGCCAGCTGGGAAGATTGCAAATGGCGATCACATGATTGTGGAGATGCTGTGATAGTTATAAGTGCGAGGACCAGTTCGAAGTCACTTTTTTTTCAGTGCCATTGTAATTTTGAACAGTCACTAAAGGAATGGTTGTATGTCAAGGACCACCTGTACAGCAAAGGCAATTACAAATACTTCTTTAGGACATTCAGCTATAGGAGACGCAGTAGAAGAACCTGGGGGCGGAGTTAAAAGAAGGATCGGCCTAGAATCCCTACATAGCCGCAAGCAGACTAAGTCCAACCCCACCCCACTTGAATTCTGTTAACTGTGCTGACCAGTTAGTTGAGTAGATTCCTGTCACCAGAGATTTTTAGCAATAAATCAGTTTAATTGGGCCTTCACTTGTGGTTTTTTGTGCCTGACAATAGATGAGCTGCTGCTATTTGAAGTATGCTACAAAGATTAAAGTATTCAACAGCTATGTTTTCCTTGTTGTTGCTAGGGGACACATTATAGTCTCTCCTAGAGGAATATGGGAGATGGTATTAAAAGCATCATTATCAAGCCTTTGACATATTTTATATTCTGCCTATGGTTAGTTTTTACATCAGGACCACTTACTGGCATACCATAACATTGTATTTAGTATAAAACTTTTAGATCAGCTATCAGCAGGAAGGCAGTAATGGACTTTACTTCATTAGATTAAAATCAAGCAAAAGTACCAGATAGTTCTTCGCCTATATAACATCCTCTGAATTCAACCATTCAATCCATAACTATGCCACTAAAAACATGCACACTTGGCACTAGATTTGTTTTGGTGAACTAGGATAGTCTAAAACATTTGGTTGATACATTTCATAGAGCTAATTTATACTAAGCCGATAAAACAGAAATCAATTTCTGAAATTCCATTTGGAGTCATAAAAACATAATTTCAATTAAAAGTCTTACCTCTGCCTGGAGTAAACTCAAATCGTATGTCATTAAGTTCCTTTCTGGAATTCCTGGAGGGAGGGAAAAAGGAGAGGGATGAAGCCATGGTAAACACATCAAAATGTAATGAAGTGCTCCTTCTGTATTCTAAATGTATTCTAGCTTCATAAATAAGTTGCTGTTAATATTCAGGCAGTATTTTACAGTTTTTATAGTCTCGACTATCCCCAAGTGTATTGCAAGTATATCAATATAAGAGAAAGTACTGGGAATAAAAGTTTTTTTAACAAAAAAAAAAAGCTAAAATGCATTTTAGAGATAAAAAGTTGATGATAATTTACTTTTATGAAGGAAACTATCTAATTAAAATGGAGTTGCAAATTTGTTTTGTGCCTTGGAAAGCAACTATATAGCACAGCTGATTTTGATGAAGAGTTCTTTCATGGTCTTGCTCATTGATCAGATCTTCTTCAATTGGACTATCCTTCTTTCTCAGCCCAACAATTTCACTTCTGTCGATATATTTAGAACCCCATCCAACCAATCCTCCATTGCACTCCTAAATTATGGCACATCAGTCATTATATCTGAATCTAAAATGTTATATTTCCTTCCTAGCATCAGATATTATTTTGAAGTTTTATTTACTTTTCGATAACGATGAAAAAAGATTAAGATTAAAAGGCTAACAAAAGCTACAAGATCAACTATGAATGTTTTGAAAGCTTCAGAGTTTCTTACTTGCATGTAGAAGGTAAAATATCAGAAATGTTATGTGGGGGAGAGAGAAGTGGGTGCAAATCATGATTAGTCTGTTCTGGGCAGTCTATAAACCAGGGTTTTCCAACTTTGAAAATTTCCAGGAGTGTGAAATTCAATTCCCAGAATTCTAAAGCCAGCATGACCACTGACAGCACTGTTCCAATATTTGAGGGGCTGCCATAAAGATGAAGGGGTCAACCTATTCTCCAAAGCACCTGAAGGCAGGACAAGCAGTAATGGATGGAAAGTTAATTAATCAAGGAGAGAACCAACCTAGAACTAAGGAGAGATTTCCTGACAGTTAGATGGAACGACTTGCCTACAGATGTTGTAGATGTTCTAACACTGGAGGTTTTTAAGAAGAGATTGGACAACCATCTGTCTGAAATGGTGTAGGGCAGTGATGGCTAACCTTTTTGCCGTTGCGTGCCAAAAATGGGGGAGTGCGGGGGGGGATGTCGCACACATGTGTGCACACACCCATAATTCAATTCCCCCATGCCCCCCCCACACATGCGACCCCCCCCCACTCCCCACGCTTTTGGCATGCAGCTGCAAAAAGGTTACCGGTGGGCCTGGTAGGCCCGTTTTTCACCTTCCCCAGGCTCCAGAGGCTTTCTTAGAGCCTGGGGAGGGCGAAAATGGCCTTCCCCACCCCCTGGAGGCCCTCCGGAGGCCGGAAAGGGCCCGTTTCCTGACTTCCGATGGGCCCAGAAGGGCCGAAAATCAGCTGGCTGGTGCACGCATGCACGCTGCAGCTGAGCTGGGCAATGCTTGTGTGCCCACAGATATGGCTCTGTGTGCCACCTGTGGCACGTGTGCCATAGGTTCGCCATCACGGGTGTAGGGTTTCCTGATTAAGCAGGGGATTGGACTAGAAAACCTCCAAGATCCCTTCAACTCTTTTAATTTTGTTTTTGATGAGAATTCTTGGGGTTGAAGTCTACACTCCTAGAAATTCCCAAGGTTGGGAAATATTGCTACAAACAAAGTGCACATTTGCACAGCAGCCAGCTGCTTTTCCGGGTTCCGTTGTGTGCATGCGCGCTAGACAGCTGCTCTCTTCCGGGTTCTGGTACGTGCATGTGCGCCAGCCAGCTGGTCTTCACTCGAGTGCGCAATGGAACCAGGAAGAGCAATTGGCAACAGCGCGCATGCCCACCGAGAAGGCTCTGTGTGCCACCACATGTGCCATAGATTCGCCATCACGGTTATAGGGCTTCCTTTCAATGGAAAATCTGAAAGATTCAAGTTCTCGGGAACCCACAGCAGTGGAAGTAAAACTGCCAAATTGTCTTCTGCTGAAAAATGGATGATGCCCCCAGTCACACATATACATCCTACAGGATTCTTTCAATCAACAGTCTGTTTTCATCACAGTATCTGCAGTGGACATTTTGGTAGAAAAAGGAAAAAAAGAATAACAATAATTTTATGGCAATCTTCTGTGTAAGAAAGATGTTCAAAAAATTCTAGACAGGTCCTGATGATTCCTTCAAGTATATATTTCCCGGTGTCCCAAAAATCAGCATCTTTGATGGCTATATATGTCCCAAAAATCAGCATCTTTGATGGTTCTTTATTATGATCTATTTTGCCAGTGATGCGCAGCTCAACATCAATGCATGATGAAGCATGACCGGCCAGCTTTCCACATATTATACATTACTTCCGTGTTTTGACTGTTCTATCCTGATTACGTTACTTTGTGTGTAGATCGACATGCAGCTAAACCCTCCTATCCTTTAATAAGCCAGACCGTAAATGTAAATCTTGATACTTTATTAAAGAACAGGATAAGGTAAAACAGAAATGCCGTGTATGGGATATAGACTTTATCTTCAGAAGGACTAAGATGGATTCTTCTAGATCAGGGGTGTCAAACACGATTTCATTGAGGGCCACATCAGGGTTGTGTTTGACCTTGGGGGGCCAGGGTGGGCGTGACCAGCTTGATGTCACTCATGTCAGGGGGCACCTATGGTGGCCAAGTGCTAAGGCAGGAGTTCCCTCAGACCCTACCTCCCTCTCATTATAACCTCCCTCCCTCCCTCTTCTTTTTCCTTCCCTCTTCCCTCTTCATTCTCCTTTCTTCCTCCTTCCCCTCTCTTCTTCTTCCTTCCTTGCTCTCTTCCCATCTTCTTCTTTGTCTTTCCTCTTTCTCTTCTCCTTTCCTATGCCTTTTTGGATGCTCAAATGTAAAAGGAGAAACATTTCTCCTTTTGTTTTGTTTTTAGTTTGTTTTGTTAGCCCTCTGCCAGCAAAAATGGGGCCGGGGAGACCCGTGCCCCCCCCGCGAGCTCTGTTTTTGCTGGCAGAAGATTGTAGGAGGCCATCGCGGCCAAAAACAGAGCCTGAGAGGGCCACGCACAGCCCTCCCGAGCTCCATTCTCGCTGGCAGAAGCACCGTGGGCTAGTCCTTCACTATTTCCATGGCAGCCCACAGGTCAGATCTAAACACCCCATGGGCCAGATTGGGCCTGCAGGCCTTGAGTTTGACACCCTGTTCTGGATGTTTCTGTTATCTCAAAATAGAGTCTGGCTTCTCAGGATGCACGTTTTTTTCCAGAATTGAGGGATGGTGGGAGGATAGATGCCCTCTGGGTCAAACATCATCAAATCAATTTCCAAACAATGAAATATTTGTCCCCGGCCACTAGATGGGGCTCAAAACACACCAGGAAACAACAGCAGTATATACACAAATTATATGCTGGAGGCATGTCATTGACAATGCAGTCAATTTTCATCTCTACTTTAGTCTTAGCTGACAATTTGCCCCAGTTAATCCAATGTATTTCCTTGCCTCAGGTCAAAGGTGGATGGAGAAAGGAAGGAAAAGCAAACAAGTATCTCACTTTTGGAAACAGGAAGCGGGCAAAGATCAAATGCAAACATAATTGCCCAAGCATACTAGCGAATGGCTCAATCTGCTTGAAAAGCTAATAGCAGTGAAATGTGTTTTGCGGTCCATTATTCTTTTGTTCCTCAGCATGGAATCTGTAAGCAGTCTCATATTTCAGTGAATCAGGCCATAAAGTCTCACTGTGCGAAAACTACATCCAACAGCCAGGCACAGTCAGCCATGACTCAGAACTATTATCACTTCCTAAACACTTATTAAGAAAATGTCACACTGTCACAAATGCAGAATCATGTGAGAACAACCAAAATGGATCAGCAAGGCCACAGACAGAAATTTTGCAAAATAAAATAAAATAAAATCTAAAAACGGTATCCAGCTGCTCGGGGTACCTGGTCCAATTCAAAAGGAAAATTTACTTCCTTGTTATTTTACACTATTGCCCAATTAAATGGATATTATGCAGCAAAACAATCGCGCAAAACTGTTCTAATCATTATGCGTGCAATGAACAAGCCCATCTGCTTTCTTCAATCATTTAAAGTATTAAGCAAATTTGCACTCAGCACAGGAACACCTAGCTGGAAACTGGAGTTTTTCTCATTTGGAAAGGTAATACCAGACCTGGGGAAAGAGTGAGCAATCTACCACCTCCTCTCCTCTCCTCTCCTCTCCTCTCCTCTCCTCTCCTCTCCTCTCCTCTCCTCTCCTCTCCTCTCCTCTCCTCACCCCATCCCACCCCACTTGCCTGCATCCATTCAACCAAACTTGCAGCTAAATCTATTTCTGAAAGATCTTGTTTCCATGAGACTTAACAGCTGCAGGGCCCTCAGAAGAGAATTGAAATTTTGACCTTCTGATGGAGTCTATGGGCCATAGTTCTACAGAAAATCAGTAATGACTACTACTCCATCCCTCCTGGTGAACCAGGAGGGATGGAGGCTGGTTGTAATGTTCCCTCCTTATACCCTCTGGTGGAGAATACTTTGTTCTATATACATGTGGTCATGTCAAAGTGAATGTATCTGTCATTGTCAACACAATACCCTAACTTGCCCTTAGAGTCAAGACAGAAATTTATCCCTTCCTCTGTGGAGACCCATTATCCCTGCTTCTTAAGTAAATAGGTTGACCTTTCCTTCCATATCAGTGAAGATACAATAAGGTAATAATGTAAATGCAATTGAAGATACCACATTTTCTTCAACCAATAAAATTGTCTATCAGCATTTAGCCAGACAAAGAACTTATTGTCTTAGTAAGCGGAGTCTCTTCAGACCTTGCTTCTTCTAGTTCTAGAACGAATCCATATGATATTTAAAAATAAAACTACACATACTGAAAAATCCTCCCTGCCTCTCTGTCTATCTATTTGAACATAAGGAACAATTAAGGGGTTTAAATATTAATTAAATTAAAATGCATGAAATAATTAATAATTTAATTTATTAAAATAAATTAAATGCTAAGGATTTTAATTAAAATAGCAATATCTATTACTAACTAAGAAAAGGGAATAGAAGAATGGAAGGTGCAAAGGAGAAGAAAAATGCAGAAAATAGAAAAGAAGGTAAGAATATAGTAAAGGCAAAGAAAAGAAATACATAATGATGTGACTTCCAACTTCATCGCAATCATAAATGGTATTTCCATAACTCTTCACCCCCTCTTAGCAATTTCCAAATACAATTGGAAAGTGAAGTTAGTGAAGTTAGCGCCCTTTAAAAGGCGGCCAACTGTGCTTGTGGGCAAGATGCCTATTTTTGTCATCTCCCAGTGCTCAAAACTCACCAGGGACTGCTATCTTGGAATATCCACATGAAGAACAACTATTCAATGTGCATGTGGACAAACTCATGTCTTCTCCTTGTCCAGAGAAGTTCCAAAGAGCCGGTCTATTCATTGACCCTTCAATCTTTAGCTATGGTCCTCAACTCCCGTTTTTCACAGAGTTGTCTTCAGTCCACCATTTCTTCTTCTGGAAGTCTACTAAATATAAACACTGAAGAATCCTCTTAAAGCTCATTTATATAGTGTTTAAATTCTCCTCTGGGCAGAATCTTAGACTATTTAGCATACAACCTTTTCAGAGAAGCAAAAACTGATTATTGTTCAAAATTAAGCACATATTTTTTTAAAAGAGGACCAAAAAACTGGTATTATGTTACATGAGGAAGAATTGGTTAGACATATAAAAGAGAAAGGTCCAATGCATATTAAAAGACTTTATAATGTTTTGTTAGAAAGGGATTCAGAAACTGAATTAGTTAAAGATTGTATGATTAAGTGGGCACAAAATTTTGCAGAGCCAGTGATGTTGGAAACATGGGAAAAAATTTGGGTTCAGAATGTTAAATTTACACAGTCGCAGAATTTGAGGGAAAATTTTTATAAAATGTTTTACAGATGGCATTTAGATCCTAAGAAATTGTCGTGTATGTACCCTAATGTTCAACCAAAATGTTGGAGATGTGATTGCTTAGATGCTACATATTATCATATGTGGTGGACTTGTAAGAAAGTGAAGGCTTTTTGGATAAAAATTTGGTGGGTCATGCAGAATGTTTTGAAGAAAAAAATCCAGTTTTCTCCACAATTGTTTTTACTGGGTATAGTTAAGGGTTTTACATTGGGTGAAACAAAGCTGATATTGTATATGATAACTGCAGCGAGACTACTGATAGGTCAATACTGGAAAAATGAAGACATGCCCACTATTGAGGAATGGACATTGAAGATTGCCAGCTTTGCAGAGATGGCGAAGATTTCAGCATATTTAAAAGATCGCTCACAAGAGACTTATGAATGGGAGTGGAAAAAGTAGATAGACCAGGAAGTATCAGATAGCTTTTAACTGAAAGTATTATATAAAGATAGAAATATTTGAATTTTGTGAAGATGAAAAAATATATTGGGGGAGGAGGGGTTCAAGTTTTATAAAAAAGGGGATTTTGATTTGGATTATATTCTGTGGAAGTCCGGGGGGGAGGGGTGGGTTAGGGAGGGTTAGGGGGGGTTAGGGAGGTTAGGGAGGTTTTGGAGGGTAGGGGGGGGAAATGGGGAGAAAATGTAATTGTAAAACTTTTTCAATAAAAAAAAAAATTAAGCACATATTTTTGCTGAGAAATGATGAACATTTTAGTTGGGTCCCAAAATAGAGTATTTTCCCCCTATCCAACATCCCTCTATCCAATAAATGTAACATCAGCAATAAGCATTTCTCTACTTCAGAATTTCTCAACCTGATCAACCATAAAATGTGTAGATTTCAACTCCCAGAATTTCCTGGACAGCATGCCAGTCAGAGCCATCAACCAGGTGACAGTTGTCACTGTTGCATCAGGGAGCATCATCTAGCCTTCAGCCACCACTGCCAGCAAAATGCTCTCTTTTGAGACCATCACTACCAAGAAATCCAGCACCAGCACCCAGCACCATGTCACCGCCATAAAACAGCAAAGAGTGAGCCTCATGAAGCTCAACCCCAGCGTCACCAGTGATGATCATTTAAAGAAGCAAACAACATGCATGTCTCTGTCCCATGGATCTAGGACAACTCGGTACATTTCCGCACATGATCAAAACTTAGGTATTTGGCAACCAGAATGTATTTACAATGGTTGCAGCATCCCGTGGCCATGTAACTGCCATTTGCAACCTTCCCAGTTGACCAAGAAGTTCTCTTAACTCTGGTGATTCACTTAATAACCATAGCAAAAGGACATTAAAATTGGGTGCAATTCACTTAATGACAGTTTGCTTAGCGACAGACGTCCCGATTCTAATCATGATCATAAGTTGAGAACTACCTGTATTGCTTTATCCTGATATCAAAGGACAATAACTTGCCACAAAAATCTCTGGATAGGTTAGAGCCTACAATTATTTCAGGAGAAAAAAGGCCCCAGGCAAATCTTCACTAAAGAACCTCCTGTTAGAACTATAAAAAGCCAATGGATGGATTATTTCAGGCTGCAATTTGCTAATACTGCTAGTTTCTTCTCATCACGTGGCTGCTGTAGGGCAGTCTTTTCTTTGCCTATTAGCATTATAAACTCAAACCAGAGACAGAGATCTTCTGAAAGTGCAGAAGTGTCACGCATATAGTAAAAATGGTCTTTTCCATTCAAAAGAATATTTCATCTCCCTCCCTTAACAAGAAAGTAGTTTTTATTTAATGCAGACTGCACATAAAATTAATTTACATTTGATTTTCCAATTCCAAGACAATTTGCTATATGGAACTATAATAAAACAGGGAATGGATGCATTCAGATATTACCAGATATTGTGCATGACAGAACTATTAACTCATAAGCTCTCCTTTGGAAGGTAATTCTCAAAGCAGAATATCCCAGTAATTAAACTTCATGTACTGAAGCATATTTTGGATTATGTGGTTTATCTTTTCAAATTAGAGTACTGAACGAAGTTATCCACACGCCCCTTCCAGTGTTGGTAAAATGAGAAATATTCTCCAACATGAATGTTGCAATGTCACAGAAAATTGAAATTCAAGAATACATGTTGAGTTACAGAAAATAAATTGTGCCTCATGTATACCTTGCATACAAATACATTCTAAAGCAGCAAATAAAAGCATTTTTAAATATTAATATATTATATTACAGCTAGACTCATCATTCTATTTCAGCTATTTTAATTTTTTTTGAAATGCACATAAGAGAAAAAGTAAAAAAGAGAATGTGTTTTTAAAATTATGCTTGCTGAATATCGGACAAAGTTATAATTTATTCTTTCTCAGAGGACAAGAAGACAAGAAGACCTTTTAAAGGTTGTTCTTACAAACCTTTCTTTTCACTATCTTCATACATTTTCTTTTGTTTTTTAAACTTATCAGCTCTCTCTTATCAGCTCCATCCAACCGCAACTGCCTTGGTGTTTTTCTTCTTCTTCTCATCTCACTTTCTCTTTCTTCATAATTTGATTTGAGATTTGATCCTCATTCATTCTCTCTAAATGACCAAGCCTTGCTTGTATTGGTCGCTCATGCTTGGTTTTCCATCTACATTCATTCAGCACTTTTTCTTTCTTGACCATCTTTCCCTTTACCACAGACCAGGGTGGATAAAAATCAATGATTTTTTTAAAAAAATCAAAAAAATCAGAATTTTTTTTATTTAAATCAGATTTTTTTTTATTTTTATCGAATTTATTTTAATAAAAAACTTTTGGGGTAAAAATCTATCGTAAAATAGTTTTCTATTTAAGATACGTAAATAATTTAGTTTATTCAGCATGAAATGGAGCTTAGTTATGTGGCATGAGGCTGTATATTCTGCAACACTGGGACTATCGGTGAGTCAACAGTGGGTCAAAGGAGTAGCAGAGATGACAGTTGCTCTTTAAAAATTATGATTTAAATCGAGTTGATTTAAATCAAGCCTTTTTACTAGTGATTTAAATCATGATTTAAATTGTGATTTAAATCAACTCGATTTAAATCAAAACCACCCTGCCACAGACACTTTTCAATTTACCCTTCTATTTCTCTTTGTATACACAACTCTCAATTTTGTATCACAAAGAAGGAAGAAGCATACTCTTATGCACAGTCATGTTTGCTTCTCCTGACAAGCACTCCTTCTTTGCAACCTCAGTTAAGGTGCTGGGCTTCTAGACTAGAAGGTCAGCAGTTGGAGATCCAAGCAGCTACCATATGACGGGGTGACCTCCCGTTCCTGCCCCAGCTCCTGCCAACGTAGCAGTTTGAAAGTGTGCAAATGTGAGTACATAAATAGGTACCACATTGGTGGGAAGATAACAGCATTCTGTACACTTCGGCATACAATCATGCTGACCACATGACCATGGAAACATCTTCATGCAACGCTGGCTCCCTTGGCTAAGAAACAGAGATGACCACCAACCCCTAGAGTCGGATATAACTAGACAGGGGAAAACGTTTACCTTTAGCTTACTAGTCACCATCTTTTTTTACCAGCATTTGCCTATCTTCAAATTTCTCTGTTTTCCCATCCTTAGTCAACATTCTACCATAGTCATAAATTCATCTACTTGCTCTAGTTTTTTTGACATTTATGTATAACTTCCAATCACTATTTTTCCCCCCCTGTAGAACACAATTACCATATTTTTCGGACTATAAGACGCACCTAGGTTTAGAGGAGGAAAACAAGAAAAAAAAAGCACGCCTCTTCTCGGTGCGCTGCGGGAGAATAAATTTTTTGCCTCTGCGGGTCCCGTTTTTGCTCTCCCTGGCCTGTTTTTGGCCTGCAGAGTGCTTCTGGATGCCGGGGAGGGCAAAAACAGGATGCACTGAGGGTTCAGGAGACCAAAACCAGGCCCATATTTGCTCTGTAAGATACACAGACATTTCCACCCACTTTTTTGGGGGGAAAGTGCATTTTATAATCCGAAAAATACGGCACTTTGGTTTTTGATATGTTAATGTGCAGGTTTATACACCTTGCATTGTATAATCTATCAAGCATTCCTTGCAAATCGTTCACTTTTTCACCCAACAATACATCATCTGCATTCAAAAGCACACATATAATGATAGTCTTCAATCAACACACCTCTAGTATCTCCATAAGCATTCCTTATATATGGATCCTTAAGCACATTAAATCACCAAGGACATCACACATCCTCCTCTTACTCTGCCCAATGCTGAAACTCTTGCTAAATGCTCCATTTATTCTCACACGTTTATCTTACCTTATTGCATTCAGCAACTAACCTTCAACTCCATAATCATGCAAAACAGTCCATAATTCAAGCCTCTTCACTTTAATATATGCTTTTTGTGACTCAACCTACATACAAAAAAACTCTCTTCCCGACACATATTTCTTAATGAGCTATTGCAGTGGTTCTCAACCTGTGGTCTGCAGACCTCTCCCCTGGGGAGGGACAATGTTGTCATAGGGAGTCTGCAAAGGTTTGAAGAAATGTTATGATTTAAATTTTGAGCTACGTCTTGGGGGTCCGTGACCAAAAAAGATATTTAAAGGAGGTCCATGGTGAAGAAAATGTTGAGAATCACTGAGTTACTGAAAAGTGAAAATCTGGTGTGCAATGTTATAATGTGCTTTATGTATTTTGTTCATTGTCACCAGTTCTGTTGTTTCTGTCAGAATTCTGCCAAACACCTTTCAGGTGTACTTAACAAATTAAAACCCATAGTTTGGTACTTTTGCCATCTTTCCTCTTTAGGTAGGGAAATAATAATGGCAGTCTTCCAATCTTCAGGCACATACATAGTCTTCAAAGACAAGTTTGACAAATTATAAGACCAGTGCTTAAGCAAAATATATCCATTATCTTATGATGAGCCATGGTGACGCAGTGGTTAGAGTGCAGTACTACAGGCTACTTCTGCTGCCTGCCGGCTGCCTGCAATTTGGCAGTTCAAATCTCAGGAGGCTCAAGGTTGACTCAGCCTTCCATCCTTCCAAGGTGGGTAAAATGAGGACCCAGATTGTTGGGGGTAATATACTGACTTTGTAAACCGCTAAGAGACGGCTGTAAATCACTGTAAAGCAGTATATAAGTCTAAGTGCTATTGCTATTTCTCCAGCTACGCTGCCTACACCTGCAACCTTACCATTTTCTCACAGCATCATGACATTATTTTTTATTTTTTTCTTGCACACTAACCTTTATAACATTTTTTTTCAATCTTCAACATGTCACAATGTTCCCGTACAAATGTCTAAAATATTCCTTCCAGCAGACCCTCAATTCATTTTCATCTCAAATAATTTCATCCCATTTATTTTAATTCCTTTCATCTGCTGGAGGCTCCTTAAAGAATTCTCGGAAAAAATATCATTAAATCAGCAATTCTGAAAACTGCATGAAACTACTTTATACTTTTCTCTTGGGCACAGGCTCCCATCCTCCTTCTGAAGAAGAGGGAAGAGGAATGGATAAAATGCTAATCTTATAAACCAAATACCGGGAAGTAGGATCCACTTATCTTAATGAGACTACCTCTGAGTATATAGACATAGATGTGATGTAAACCATTTTAATCAATGCACTAAATTAATATGGGCACTTCTCTGTATAGTGAAGAAGTTATTTATGAAATAAACTTCTGACAAGGATTGCAGCAAAGTGCAATTCAATTAAACAAACAAACACTACTTTATTTATAGGAGAGTTACAATGATATTCGGCCCAGCGGTCTCAACACTCACCCAAAGAAGAGATCAATATTTATCGCATCATAAAAAAGTACATCACTGAACCAACATCTTCCAAGACATAGCAATTATCAGTCTGATCACTTCAGAATCCGCTTGAGCCATTGGGAGGGGGGGATAAAACTTTTAAAAATAATGATTTTTAAATAAGTATCTGTAATAATGGGGGGACTAGGAACAGAAGCAGTTACTATAATTTTTCAATTTGGCCCAAAGAGCTATTGGTGATTGAAAACATGACCTTCTATGTATCCTAGAATTGCCCATCCAGGAATGCAATATCCCAATGGAGCCCACATACGTACAATCTATTGTATTAGTCGCACTGTATAGCTACTTAGCAAATTTTTAGCATAAAATAGGGCAAGGAGACTGTATTTTAACAGTATACTACGTTCAGTGTTTTAGCAGGTAATAGCATCTGGACAATCTTTCTCAGCTAGGAAGCTAAACAGTTTGAGCCTGCTTAGTATATGGATAGGAGACCACCATGAAATCCCAGGTTTGTAGGCTAGCCGGGGAATCCAGAAAAAATATCTTGGAAGATATCAATGGGAAATTACTTCTCTGTTATTGACGACAAAAAACCCCTGCATAGATGTGTTTGAAGTCAACCGACAATCACACCTGGGCCTGGCTCAGAGACTTTACCATGGTATATTAAGTTTATTATTTCTTTCCCTGCAGAACCTATTCAGGTTGTCTATCCCCAGCCTATCCAGAGGTGGACAGATTTGGCCGCATAGTCTTCACTATATAGGAGCAAAGATGGAAGCACCAGGAAACGCGGCAGAGCAAGCTCGTGCGTGCGCTAGAAAGAGCTGCCAGCCAGCAGTCTAGCGTAAGGAATAGCGGCCGAAAGTTGTGGGGATTAAACAAAAGATGAGTCCAGTCCGTTCCGATTTCAAAAGGCCAAGTTAAGCGATGTTGAGAGAGAGCACTCTATAGACACGACCGTCCTGGCAGACCAAGTCAAAAAACTGGAGCCAAGCAGGAAGGGGCGGAGCTTAGACTCGGTCCTATTGGACAACAGCCGATGTCTCACCCACTCCTGACTGCCGTGACAGCCAATAGGAGAATAAAGTGGCACAACTTTAAATACATTTTAAAGAGTAATAAATAATGATACATAATATTGTTTGACATTATTTCTGATAACTTCACTGCATCAGGAGAAGTGAGGCAGATAGTTATAAGCCTTCCAGTTGAAAGGCCTTGCTTTTGAGATGGGAAACCATTCCAGTTTATAACTGTTTCTTGCTAAGCCATTTTTTCCCCCAGAAGTCTCTACAATTTTATTTTTAGCTTGATTGTAAAAGCTTGATATACATTGAAATAGGGAATTCATATATAGGTGATCCTTGATTTACAACAGTTGGGACTGGAATTTTAGTCATAAGTCATTGCGGTAGTAAGTTGAGGTACTCACATGACCGGGCCTAAGTTCTGACCATTTTTACAATGATTATTAAGTAAAATCACATGGTTGTAAAACCCATTCTGCTAAATGAATGTTCTTTGCTGGAAACTGCAAAAAAAAATCCCATCAGAAATTGTGGTCATGTGATGGTGGGACACTACAACTAGTCATAAATATTAGTTATCAAGTGCCAGAAATGTAGTCATTTGATTAGGGAAGGATGTTGGTGTGACATTTTACGATGGCCGAAGTGCTTTACTGAGGCCAAAGTAACTTCAAACAGTCCTTAAAGGACCAGATGTAAGTCGAGAAATACTTGTTTTCCATTTTCCAGTCCTGGTTATTTTATTTTATTTTGTTCTTCTTCAAAATGTTTCTAGAAAGTTCTACTGCTTTAATTAAGTAACCTGAAGAACATTGTGCCTATTAATAAATAATTTAAACTGAAAGTAAGTAAAGGTAAAAATAAAACAATGAAATTAACAATAACAACAACAAAATCCTAGCTCTTAGTAATAATTCAGAAACAGAAAAAATCAAATAACCTATCTCAAAAATGAAAAATCAATTGACTGATTTTCAACAATGAATAACTGAATAAGTGTAACCTGTTAAGATTTGAATTATTATTTTTTTCAATGAAAAGGCAAGGAAGGTTATCTGGTTAATATTCTTGGAGTTGTTTTATTCATAAAATAAATGTCCAGATTTTCTTTCACTCCAATTAAACCCCCAGAACTCTGTCCTTACGGAAAAGTCCTTGAAAACTATCTACCAGAGTGCTTGCAAGGATGAGCCACTATCTCTACATTTGGTCATCCGGCATGTTCCTTGAATTCCTAGAAAGCAAAGTTTTCTCTGGTAAGATATCAGATGATAAAGAGGTAAACCATGAGAAAGACTTGAAAACCTGCAAGCTGATCTAGGCAGCTGCATTCCCTACATGTCTTCTTTCTTTTCAAAGGATCATTTCCATTGCACATAAATGAGAGTGACTGTGTCTAAAATTACTACTAATTTGTTGGTTTGGATATTACACGGGGAGGGGGTGGGAGTGGAAATTTAAAAAGATAATTTGATCATAGCATCTATCTGATTCAACTTGGATGACTTGGGCACAACCTTACTTCAGGATAAGCCTTTGCATTCATTAACGGGGTCCTACAGGACTTTAGTCCTTGGGACAAAATCTCTGAATTCAAAACGATATAAAGCTAGGCAAAACCCCTGAAGATCAGGCTATATACAGCTGTGGATTTAATTTATCCCAATACTGAAAACAGTGGTAAGGAAATGCAAATGTATTCTACTGTAATCTTTTGTCATACAAATTTAAAGCATTTGCGGTTGGCAGTGCCTGAAAAATCCTCCAAACTTGCAAGAATACAGATGGGCTTGGGACAAAAGGCATGGAGACACATCTCACTGAAAACACTGCCTTTACAGAATTTGAACATGTTCAGTCACCATTTAATCCGTCCCGTCCTCTAGCCGAGAGTTGTTTCAGAACAGAAGTCCTTGAAGAAACACATAATGTGACATGTTTTATGATTTGCTTTTTTCCACTTCCAGGAACAGTCTCTTGTCTAGTTGCAGTTTAACAAAGGAATGGATTCGTTGTTCTCGTAACTTGCAACTACGGCCTCACCACAAGCAGAAAGGAACACAGCAGTTGCTGAACGCTATCAAATTAGACACAAAGCCAAAGACTTTCCCTACGGATTAGTTCTAAATTTTCTGTATGGAAACAGCATCTACCATTTGAACTGTTATTATGCAAGAGCTCTCAAGTAACAGCAGTTGGGGAAAGGCGGCATTATCTCCACAGACAGAATCACCAATTAAATGAAAACTTCTATTTGCAGTAGCTATGAATCTCTTCTTGTTAACCATCTCGCACAGTTGGAAGCTTTTCTTGTAAGAGCCACGACTGAATCTGTCAATAATGACAGCCGCAACACCTCCGATCTGAGGCAAATTTCTCCTGTATAAAGATTTTTCTAATGTGAAGATACAGGTTTATAACTTTTAGATCTGGTGGAGGAAATGGGGATGAAAAGGAGAGGTGTATATTTTAATTTAAATGCACAGATAAAAATGTTTCTCATCTCCCTCAGAAACAAAAATGGCGAATCCTTTTGCCTTCTCCTGCACAGCATGAAATGACGTCTCTGCGGTTGCCACCAAAGTGATCATCAGCCTCCAATATCTTCTATTATTACTGCTGCTCGATATAGATGCCTGCTTGCTTTAGCTAGGCAATTGGGATGGCCTTTACCTCAGGTGACCCAGCTGGGAATATGTAGTGTTGGGTATACACTCCCATTATTCTTTGCTCATCCATCCCAGGAACACCCCCACACACCACAATGAGGCAATGTAACAAGATTTGAGAGGGCACAGGGGCTTAGGGCATGGAAATTTACCATATGCACAATCCTCTTAATTCAAGATGTTTTGCACATCCCTACTTATCCTTGTAAAGCTAAGCAAAAGTCTAGCATTACATGCTAACACAACTCAACACAACCGTATGTCAGTGATGACTAACCTTTTTGTCATTGTGTGCCGATAACGCACGTGCGTGCTGGCACCCATAATGCAATGCATGCGTGACACACACCCCTGCTCCTGTGCGCATGCGCACACAACCCCACACTCCCCCGTGCATGACCCCTGCGCTCACGTGCCCAAGAGAGCGGCATGTACCACCTGTGGCACATGTGCCATAGGTTCACTATTACGGCTCTATGTCATAGATCAGTGATGTTTCTACTAACTAGACTAACATTACCAAAACTCTTTTCCTATAAAATATATTACTTTATACACCAACTGACTACAGCCACAGTGGCACAGGGGTTAGAATGCAGTATTGCAGGATACTTCTGCTGACTGCCAGCTGCCTGCAATTTGGTAGTTCAAATCTCACCAGGCTCAAGGTTGACTCAGCCTTCCAATCCTTCCGAGGTCAGTAAAATGAGGACTCAGATTGTTGGGGGCAATATGCTGATTCTGTAAACCGCTTAGAGAGGGTTGTAAAACACTGTGAAGCAGTATATAAGTCTAAGGGCTATTGCTATTGCTATTTAGCTGGAACAAAGACATAAATTAAGTCCTGAATTCCCCCTTTCCGCAGAAGCACATTTGATCCAGAGAAGGCTTCCATCTTGGAAATGTATATTCTTGATTTCCCCTCCTAGTCACAGACCCCTGTATCACCTTTTATGTTGTTCTAGAGATTCTCCAACTCTTAGAAAAAGATCTGAGAAAGGGGACAATAATAACTGCATCAGGAACATTGACCTTCTACCAAAGGAAGATTCTCCATGAAATTAGTGTTCTACTTAAATGTTAGAATCCAAGGTGTATTAAACAGATTCTGGGTTTATCGTTGGTTACAAAGCTTAAAATTATAGGTTGATGATCACTCTCTGATCTAATACTGACCAATAATCTGACCTATCTATCATGCTTGCTCCCCACCCGCAAGTAAATGTGACTCACCAGAATGATGTACCATTTAAATTAGTATATTTAACTTATTACAAACACTGGCTAAACAAGAATTCACACAGTTGATTTTGTGATCTTTAGATTGCCTGTCATATAATCCACTTGTCCATTTTTGGCAAATAAACAAGGAAACTTAGCTACCAGTACTTTACTATTAAGGTAAATTTGGTGCTTAATTTGCCCAGCATCACAAAATGTATATAAGGGAATTTTAAAAGCAGAATGTATATAAACTGTTACAATTCCATTCAAAAATGTTTAATTTGGGGTCCTGTTTTAACTGGTGGAAGATGAATAAATTATTAAACCAAAATACTTTTAATTTTAACTGGATAATAAATATTACCTATATTGCCCTACTAAGGTTGTTTCTGCCTTTAAAACACTTCATACAAGGATTGTTAACTCTACATTGTTAACGCCCTTGTTTGGAAATTGTAGTACAAAGCAAAGCCCCGAAAATAAAAATGATCGTCCATCCATGTTTCTTCTAATAGAATAATATCAAAATTACTTCAATACTTGTCAGATGTAAATGCCTTATTCTCTAATGTGTAAATAATGTATATATGGAACATCAGGGGTTAACTTATTACTTGAGCTTTAATGTATTCATAATTTACCACTCCCATTCCTGGCTCCGCCCCTTGTATATAAAAGGAGCCATCCTCCCCATTTTCCTTGCTTCTATCTTGAATATTCAGCGAATATAGAATGCCTATTATGATTAAAGAGAATTATATTTAAACCTATAACTTCTATTATCTTTATTGAGTCTGATCCTGAAAATATTGCAACAAGCTGGTAGCAGAGGATGGTTAATTGACTCAATAAGTAATTAAAAATGTCCAAGAAAGATAGGCCCAACACCAGGGCCTACAGCAAAGAAATAGAAACTGATCAAGAGATGATCAACGAATCCACTAATGCGATTTCGAGAGAATCCGAAGAATACACCACTGAAGAAGAAGAACTGATGAGTGAAAATAACGACCAGGAAGAAATCGAGATAGAAAATAACGAACTCAGGTCAGAAATATTAAAAATACTAAAAAGCCAAAAGAATGATGAAAGCCTCATCGCGGACCTCCAGGAGATGCTGAGGAACAGCGGAGCAGCGAGAGAGAAAAACATCATTAAAGAAAAACCCAAAGATCAAAAAACTGTGAGTGAAATGACTACTGAGAAAATAGTTGTAAAAAAGAAAAAATGTGACCCCGCGCGAAATTTTGAACGGCAGCCATCTTGGTTTCAACGAACTTCAAAAGAGAGTGAAGCAGAGCCAATCAAAACGCTCAGTTCAAAATTTCTGGCGCGAAAAACGCTATCAGACGAAGAAAGTGAAAAAGAAGTCTCAAACTCTTCAGATGAACCAAAATCAGAAAGTGAAGACGATTTAACAAAGTCTCAAGTAGAGTCAGCAATGAAAACACTTTTTGCTGCTTTTGGGCCAAGATTGAAAATTTCTAAGACATCAACAAAGAAGCAAGAAATCAAACCGACAACTCAAGACCTGCACGCTCCCATCATGACTTCGAAAACGACGACACCCGAGCCCAGAGAGCCATGCCGATTCCGTCCTACACCGCAGACAGAATCGAGTGCCAGCACACACAAGAGAAAGAGAAGAACCGCCGCCATCACCAAAGCCCCAAAAACCGAGCCAGAGACCGACTCATCTGAAGAGGAGCGGATCGAGAGAGCTGAAATGGAGAGAACCTTCCACAACGGCGCCAAAGAAGAAATGAGCAACGCGCATGTGCAAAACTACGTAGACGGCCCCGAAAGACTTGAACTGGCCAGAGAACCGCGCAGACTCGTTACAAGCATCCCAATGCCGTTCTGTAATTTCCTGCACTTGAGAGACCACGGACTGCCTCAGGTTGTAAGTAATGGACAAAATAATGTGGGGAACTTACCCAGTGACTTCCCAAAACTTAGAGTTGATGGCATTAATTTACAAGAGTGGTACCAACAGCTTCAGGTTATTTTTATGAAAGAAAATTTACTATTCTTTATAACTAGTCCTCCAAGAAGACCTTGGACTTTAAAAATAGACTGTTTACATCATAGAGCATTTTTCATAATAATTTCTAGCGTGTCTCCTGCAATGTATCATAGCATCAAACCAAACCTAACTGTATCAGAAATAATTCAATGCATGTTTAATCTATTTCACAGCGATAGCGTAGCCACAACCACAAGAATGTCTAAGGATTTCTTTTCTTCTAGAGTGAAACCAGGGGTTTCTATAAGTGAACATTTGATAAATCTAAACAAAATAAGAGCTGAGCTGCAATTGAGGGGGGAAGTGATTTCAGATCAAACTATGAAAAGTGTTATTATCAATTCACTTGATCCATCATGGGATAGCTTTATGTCACACTTAGATACCATTAATTTGGGATATTTATCAATAGAAAGTCTATCTAACAAATTGATAGCAGAAGACAATTCAAGAAAAAATCGTTCCAGTAACCAAACAGAACACAAATCTTTTAGGAAAGTAGTCTTTCAAGATAAATATAATGAGGCCTTTAGATGCCACAATTGTGGATCCAGGGAACACAGTAGAAGAGACTGTCCCAAAGTCCCAAGGGAGAGACATAGGCCAGAATATAGGAGCAAATACAATCACAGACAATCTTCCACAGATAGACACAAATATAGAAGTCCACCAAACTACAGAGAAAGTAGAGGGGGTAGAGAAAATTCAAAAGAGAGAAAATCTGGGTCACTAAATGGGCTAAATAAACAAGAAAGCACCAAAACACAACAAGATGAGAACAATAATTGGCTTATTGATTCTGGTGCAACAAATCACACCACTAATAACAAAAGTATATTATCTTCATTTACAGAAGATAAGTTTGTGATAAAGGTAGCTAATCAAGAAAAGGTTCAAGTATTAGGCAGAGGAAATGTGACCTTGCCTGGTTTAGGAAAAATAGAGGGGGTATTATTAATCCCAGAAATACCTCACAACATACTAAGTGCTATAAAACTAAGCAGAGAATCTGAAATCAATATAGTTTTCTCAAAGGGGAAAGCAACTATAGAAAAGAACAAAACAAATGTAGGCACTGTGATGATAAAAGGGGGTCTACCCTATCTGATAACCAAAGAAAGATGGTTACATAACATTGATTCAAATATGGAAGATAGTATTGAAGCAGATGATGAAAATGTCAGTAACAGTGACAATGATGAATGTAAAATAACTCATGATAACAAAAATACACACAATGAGAAGTGACCAAAAATAGGTAAACCAATTCATGATGAGTGTGCTCATATCTTACATAGGAAGTTAGGACATGCAAGCTTTCCTGTAGTACAAAAAATGACTGAACACGCAGAAGGTGTAAAAATAAAAAATTGTGAAAATTATTTAGAATGCTCAGTATGTAAATCCACCAAACTAAAAACCAGTCCCAGACCAAAAAAATCTAACAGATCAACTAACAATATTTTTGATTTGGTACATATGGACTTAGTTGGTCCATTAACTCCATCAATTACCTATAGAAAACGTTACTTCCTAACAATAGTGGATGATTACAGTCGCTATGGTTTTGTTTACACATTAAAGCACAAGGATGAAACCTTTCAGAAATTTAAGGAATTCTACAAACGCATAGAAACACAACATAATATCAGAATAAAACAAATTATGACAGATAGGGGATGTGAATTCATGTCTAAAGAATTCTCCCAATGGTTAAAGGATAGAGGGATGCTACATTTCACGTCCAATCCATTTTCTGCCTTTCAAAATGGGATTGCAGAGAGAAAGAACTCCACACTACAAACCATGATTAGATGCACATTAGAGGATGCTGGTTTAGGCAAACAATTTTGGTCAGAAGCCTTACATTATTCAAATTACACTCAAAATAGAACATGGTCCAGTATTGTGAATAAGACACCATATGAGGTGATGTACAATAGAAAACCTAAATTAGCACACATGCACATATTTGGAGTTACTGCAGACGTGCACATACCCAAACAATTGAGGAGAAAGGGAGAAAACGTATCCAGGAGATTAAGATTCATGGGATACGAAACTGGAACCAAAGGGTACAGATTCATCGATAATAATAACAAATTTATAGTATCCAGAACAGCTGTGTTTCATGAGCAGGCCAATTGGTCTAAGTTGCACCTTAATGAAATTTTTCCTAATAAAAGCAAAGATAATATATCTTGCGAGGAAGGAACAACAGAAAATCAAAATATTAACAAAAGTAAGAACAAAACCAAAACTTGGACAAATAGTCAGCACAAAATAAAGACAGACACATTAACAAAAAAGGAAGCCAGATATTTGCATGACAACCATAGCAAACCTGAAAGAAATATTAGAAATAATAGAAACCAAATACCAAATAAATACAAAGATTATATTATGCATATGGATGGAGAACAAATAACACCTAATACATATGAGGAAGTACTGAAACTTCCCCGTGAAGAAAGAGAAAAATGGGAACTAGCTATGGAAAAAGAAATGAAAAGTTTACAAGGATTAAACGTATTCACACCTGCGATCGCACCTAAGGATAAAACAATTATAGGTACCAGGTGGATTTATAAAATTAAGAATTTAGAAGGAGGTAATACCTTATACAAGGCCAGACTAGTTGCACAAGGTTATGCACAAAAATATCCAGAAGACTATACTGACACATATTCACCCACAGTGAGAACAGAGAGTGTCAAAACAGCTCTTGTAGTAGCATCTGCACTCAATCTAGACGTGTTTCAATATGACATACAGACTGCATACTTACATGCAAAATTAGATAAGGAAATATATGTAAGAGCACCACACAGTCAATACACTAATAAGAACGAAATTTGGTTACTAAATAAGAGTCTGTACGGATTGAAGCAATCTGGCAAAAGATGGTACGATTGTTTGGTAAAAGTACTAAAGACCATGGATTTCAACGCCACCACTGCTGATAACTGTTTCTTTGTAAAAAAGAGTAATGATCATATTGAATTTGTATTAATTTATGTGGATGATATTTTATATATTGGAAAGCATAAAGAGAGCAGGGAAATCTTTGTAAATAAGTTAAACGAACACTTCTCATTGAAATCACTAGGTAGAGTGAATAAATACCTTGGTGTACAAATTAACAAAACAAAAAGGGGATTCAAACTTACTCAGAAAGATAAAATCATTGAACTCCTAAACAAATGTAACTTAAATAATGCCAAAACATGTGACACACCTATGCAAACTGATTTTCTTAGAAACAATGATGAATCTTCCCCTGAGTTTAAAGACAACACATTTTACAGATCAGTTATAGGTTCACTCCTTTATATATCTAATTGGACTAGGCCAGATATTGCATTACCTCTTAATTTATTGTCAAGATATGTTAGCAAACCAACCTTGTATCATTGGGAAGCTGTCAAAAGAATTTTAAGATATCTGAAAAGTACATTAGATTTTTGTTTAATATTGGAACCCAATAATGACAAAGAACCAAAAATTACTTGTTATGCTGATGCAGATTGGGCTGGTGATACATCATGCAGAAAGAGTACCTCTGGTTATGTTTTTCTATTGAACGATTGTCCAGTTTACTGGTATACTGGTAAACAAGAACTGGTAGCCACCTCTACCACAGAAGCAGAATATGTTTGCTTGTCTAAAGCTGCAAATAACCTTGTATGGTTCAATGATTTGATCACAGATGTTTGGAAGAAACCTACTTTACCATTTATTATGCATGAAGATAATAAAGCGGCCATTGAAATTTCTAGATCCGATGCAATTGGACAAAGGTCCAGGCATATTGATATAAAATTTAAGCACGTGAGACAACTATCTCAAGACGGATTCATCAAAGCAATACATTGTGATACTTCTGAACAATTAGCTGACATATTAACAAAACCCTTACCTTCTAAACAACACAAATATTTAACTTCTAAATTATATGTATTATATTGTCCTGAATCTGAATGTAACTGGTGTTGTATAACGAACCGGCATTTAGAGGGGGATTTGTCAGATGTAAATGCCTTATTCTCTAATGTGTAAATAATGTATATATGGAACATCAGGGGTTAACTTATTACTTGAGCTTTAATGTATTCATAATTTACCACTCCCATTCCTGGCTCCGCCCCTTGTATATAAAAGGAGCCATCCTCCCCATTTTCCTTGCTTCTATCTTGAATATTCAGCGAATATAGAATGCCTATTATGATTAAAGAGAATTATATTTAAACCTATAACTTCTATTATCTTTATTGAGTCTGATCCTGAAAATATTGCAACAATACTGATTCAATAAAACATCATACTTATTAAATCAACCAGCTATATTCCAGGAAATTATTTTCAGAACTGAATGCTTAGGACTATATTCTGAAAATAGTCAATCTTCAATGTCAATGTGATCTAATGCTTCCATGACTTGATGAGTTTTGAGTGGTCTTGGGGATCTTTGTAAAGACCAGTGGATTGTCTGAGTTACTACCTAGTTCACTGCTATCCAGGTATCTCATTTGTTGCCAATTTGAAATAGATTCAATATTAGCTTTACTCTGAAATCTTTTTGCTTCTTTTCTTGTGCCATTTGCTTACATGCTTGAATTGCTTGGTTGATTATTTTCCTTGATGGTTTGACTAGCTAGTTTTCATGTTTGTAGGGCTGATGTACAATTGGCTAAATTTTGTAAAAATGAAATGCTATGAGGGATTTTTTTATAAATAGAATCCTTGAGACTGACTATATTATCTGCTGTTTCTGCAGTTTTGAATGTAACAATTGCTCTTGCTTTAAAACAGTTAAAAATAAGTAGTCAACCCTACTAATCAAATTTATAGCGATGGATGGAATTAAACATTGGATCAATAGAACAAAATGCATTTTCTGTTCCAACTGAGGAAACATCCTTTAGGTTTTGGATAGCCTTGGTGGCGCAGCGGACTAAAGTGCTATTAAGTAGCACTTAGCTGCCAGCTGCCTGCAATTACTGCAAGTTCAAATCTCACCAGGCTCAAGGTTGACTCAGCCTTCCATCCTTCCAAGGTAGGTAAAATGAGGACCCGGATTGTGGGGGCAATAAGATGACTTTGTATAAAAAAGAACACCACTTAGGGGTGGCCAAAAGCCCTACTAAGCAGGTATATACAAAAGTATGAAGGCTATTGCTTAATGCATTGTAAAACCGCCCTGAGTCTCCAGAGAAGGGCAGCATATAAATCAAACCAATAAATAAATAAATAAATTTATGAAGGCCAATTTATTAAGCTGAGGTTTAGGATTCCCTGGGTATATTAAACAACTTAGTAATGATGTTCTTATGTTTACGGCAGTTTGAAAAACCTCTCTAAGAAAACTGCAGAGTTAATCATATCTTCTGGTGCTGAAGGGTATAAAGACTGTTTTGCATTCATAGTTATTAGAGTTTAACAAGTAGCAAAGTCCACATTCTGGATAGAGGGGACTAGTTTGAAAGAGAGGTCAAAGAAACCATCTAGATCAGGGGTGTCCAACTTGCATCATCACGGTGATGTAACGTTGCTTTTTCCCCCTTCGCTAAACTGGGCGTGGGCGTGGCTAGCGCGTGACACATCCAGCCCACGAGCCGCGAATTTGACAGCCCTGATCTACATTAACTGAACAGCCCTCCTCTCTCAACAGAGTGGGAGGGATATAACAATCACTATCTCCTGTTTCCAACACGGTCCTTTCAGCAGTTCCAAAAAGATTCCACACCCATCTGCACTATTCAGGTGACCCTGAGGGCACAGATAAACCTCCAAGTGGCCTCAATGACTCTCATAAAGAGTGCTAATGACCAGATGACTGCAAGGAATATAAATCCTTCTATTCCCCACCATTGTCAGACTGAAGAAGCGTCTTGAATGAGAAGCGAAACACCTTCAAGGAAAAACAAAGAAAGTCCAGTTGCCACTTGAAAAAAAAACACCTTTGGGGCCTCGGTTGTGAGTTCTTTAGTCCAGCTTCGTATGTTAAAGATTGCAAACCGAGTTATATAGTGAGAACTGTTATATATAGAAATTTGTAACTCTATCTCTTAATTTAAATTAGCATATACTGCAAAGCAACTGTTAATAATTCTCAAAATCTTTATAGACTTTAATCAATACTTCCTGCTGGTATCTTAATATTTGTTGTAGTAAAGATGTTATCTTCTAAGGTCAGGAATTGACTGCCTTTGCTTTTTTCTAACTAAAATAGTCTTTAATCACTTTGTTTGATGTAAAATTGGCCAGAAGTATTAAAAAAAAAAGTATTTTCCAGCTGGGCTGTCGGGAGGTTCAGCTTGTTTACATCCTAATGAGAAAGATTACAGTGGCAACAGCCAGAATTTAAACTATGACTATAAAAGCAAGGCTCTTTAATAACAAATCAATGAGTTAGGGTATTAGGTTTATTATCTAATATTTATTAAATATTTTACTAATTAAACTGTTTTATCTAATGCCAAGTCTAGATTATATTTGCATCTTGCTATTGGGCCCTTTGGACATGAATAAAAAATTGACCAATTTTGATTCTGGGGTGGGAATGAGACTTGCATGTTACTTTTTAAAACCAATGAGAACAAAAAGGGACCCCTTATGAGGGCCCTAGAGAGCCTGCTTGTGGTGGTGCTTAAAATACAGGCTACAAATTAGGTGACAATGAATTCTACTCCCATCTTAGACATCAAGCCAACTGGGTGTCTTTGGGCCAGTCTGTCTTTCTCAGTCCTAGAATGAGAACAATGGCAAACCACTTCTGAAAATAGCTATCCTCCATGACTGATAATAGTGAATTGCTTGTAGAAATTACAATGCCTTACTCAATTGTGCTAAGATTCCATAATGCTGGTTTGGACATCAAGTTCTACTAGTTTTAGAAATGTTGAAGTGTCATTTTTATCAGGTCACCCCAATTTGCTATAATGAGAAACATCAGAGTATACTACTTCCTTAAGTGATTCCCAGATTTGTTATCAACCTGTAACATCTATTAAGATGATGATGGTTACTCAATACAGAACTCCTTGACTAGTCTGATACAATTATATTAAAGTTTTAGATGCTCAGAAAAGTTTTTCTTTTCTGTAGAATGGAAGAAAAGGAAATAAAAAATTAAGTCTTTTACCATTCTTTCAAAATTTATTTCAAGGCCACTATCATGAGTTCACTGTTTCAGTGGACAGTGATTTGCTGATAAGAGCATCACAAAAGTCTTTATTTCTTTTTAACCTAACATTATTTTGTTCTGATTTAGGCTCTATTGTGTTCAGGAAACCTTGATAAAAATGAAGCACTTTACCTGAGAAAAAAAGAGGGGGAATCTTTGTGGAGAATGCCCTGAAAATAACTCCTTAGATATTTGTTTTGCAATTTAATGAAATCCGAAAGAAGCAGAATAGATACATGAAATACATTTCTAACATAAGAATGATTACTTATCACTCTAAAAAAATTTTTGTTTTGTTTCTATGACAGAGAAGTACAATGTATATTATTGCAAGGCTAGGCTGCTGTCAAAAATTGGATTCCAGGATTTGAATTTGAATAATAATGTCTTGGCTTAATAAATGTTAGGATTAAGATTCTTTGAAAGTAAGAGCAAATCTGGGAAACTGTAATTATTATCAATGGGTAAAATTAGAAGAGAGGGAGAATATTTTTTCTCTATCCATAGATAAATTTCCATAATTTTATATACCTCTATCATGCTTCTCCTCATTTTATGGTTGCCGAAAGCTGATAGCAACGTGATAGCACTTAATCATTCATGTTCTCCACCATCACCTCCATAAACATTATCCTGCTGGATCCTGTGCTAAATAGTCCCATTATCCTGGATCACACTGGACAGATTCAAGAAGTTCACAAGCAGGACTTACAGTGGACAACTTTCTTATTCTTTGCTCCTCAGTAACTAACATTTCAGACACATTGACTCTGGGAATTGATACAGGTAAACCACAGGTAAAATTAAGACACAATGCCAGGACACGTATAAAATAGTAGCACTTTTCTCAGGGCAGAAGGGATGATAGAAGTAAAGGCAATACTGAAATTATTACTGTTATTTCCCACTGTTCTTAGACTCCACTTGTGTTTGTGGCAAGTATATTTTATTACTAAGACTTTAACAAGAATCACTGAAACCAAATGCCCGATTCTTTGGCCAGCAAGACAGACTATGCAATTTCAACACTGACTAGAATTATTTCTTGTTAACATACAGGAAACTAGCACAAATAAAAGCCTTTTCTTTGAGCTCTGGATATAAATTTCACTGGAGAAGAATTATTACTCATATTTGCCTCTAGAAGAAGAATACACACAAGCCCACAATAGCAGCGAACAGAATTCTATAGTAAAACTAAGTCAGTTTCCAGCACTGCTTAGAATTTTACTATAGAGCCGTGATGGCGACCCTATGGCACGCGTGCCACAGGTGGCACACGGAGCCATATCTGTGGGCACGCAAGCTCCAGTGCGCTGATTTTCATGAAATCAGAGCTCCTGGCCAGCTGATTTTTAGGCCTTCTGGGCACACCGGAAGTCAGGAAATGGGCCGTTTCTGGCCTCTGAAGGGCCTCCAGGAGGGGGTGGGCAAGGCCGTTTTCACCCTCCGCAGGCTCCTAGAAAGCCTCTGGAGCCTGGGGACGGCAAAAACCGGGCCTACCGGGCCATCACGTGCCAAAAGCGGGGGGAGTGTAGGGAGATCACGCGTGCATGCCTGGGGGGCGGCATGCGGGGCGAAGTGCATTGAATTATGGTTGTGGGCGTGCACGCACCCCCCCCGCACTCCCCCTGCTTTTGGCACGCCACGGCAAAAAGGTTAGCCATCACTGCTATAGAGGAAGATTCTCTCAGTAATCCTAATGCATAAATTTTTCGGCTATTCTTAAAATACAAAGTTTGTGTTATTTATACTTTCCTTTTTTGAATCTCACTTTTCTAAACGTATTCAATACAACCTTGGTATTTGACTACCTAAATTAAAGTGCTTCAACCATAACCACATACCAATTTATGTACTCATTTTTATTTAAAATTTTCATCTTTCTTTTTTTTAGGAACTCATCCACTTCATCCAGCCATGACTCTTCTCTTCCCTTTTCTTCTTATGTTTGTTATGAGATTTGATCCCTATTAGTTCTTTCTCTGTGTCCAAACCAATCAACATATTCTTTTTTTTACTAATTACTGATGTTTTACATTCGTCCACGCTCATTTAGTACCTATTTATTATCTGTTTTCTTCTTCTTTTACCACAAAGACACATACTTCTTACGCATTCCATTTAACTTACATTTCTCCTGATACACCCAACATCCCCTTTCCTATAACCAAAGGGACAGAAGCGTACTCTTATCAAAACCAATGTTGCAGGCCTTAAGCTGGAAGGGGCTTTTTTTGCCTTCTAGTCTTCTAACTTAGAGTAGATGCCTGACAAAAAGGAAGAGTAAAACAAAAACAAAAAATTCAATCCATTTTATCTTTTCGTACGTGCATATTTTTCTCTCATGATTATCAAATGAAAAAGTTCCAAGTGTATTTTGTGGTGAAACACACAGACCTTTGGCTGTTACAAGAGGCATAACCCATTCTTCCTTTCACCAACTACATAAGGAATGCAAAATAAAACCTACATAAAAGAAAAGCCTTCGTCTTAGCATTTTCTGATAGGTTTGACCCATAGACCTTATACAGGACTACACTGCAAACGAACAATGGAGAAATATGTAAATATTTCTTTAAAATGAGAGGCAATGGCCAGTTCTTCCCTCAAAAAAAAAATATTTGCAGATCCCTCGCATCCTGGACATAAACTGTTTCAACTCCTACCCTCAAAACGACGCTATAGAGCACTGCACACCAGAACAACTAGACACAAGAACAGTTTTTTCCCAAACACCATCACTCTGCTAAACAAATAATTCCCTCAACGCTGTCAAACTATTTACTAAGTCTGCATTACTATTAATCTTCTAATTGTTCCCATCACCCATCTCCTCCCACTTATGACTGTATGACTGTAACTTTGTTGCTTGTATCTTTACAATTTATATTGATATCGTTTCCTGATTGCTTATTTGTACCCTATGACTATCATTAAGTGTTGTACCTTATGATTCTTGATGAATGTATCTTTTCTTTTATGTATACTGAGAGCATATGCACCACGACAAATTCCTTGTGTGTCCAATTACACTTGGCCATTAATTCAATTCAATTCAATTCAATTCAATTCAATTCAATTCTATTCTATTCTATTCTATTCTATTCTATTCTATTCTATTCTCTTGTATTCTATTTTGCCAATACTACTACATAGGTCCAACCACACATCACTTCCCAGGCAACCAGGAGGGGCATAGAACTAATAATGGCATAGAACAGATGGTTAGGTTATCATTCCTCAGAGAAACTGGGAGAAATACCACTTCTTTACAATAATAAAGATACAAATCAGCTTTGAAGAGGTTTTAATTTTCCAGTTACTTTAGGTAGATTAGAAGAAAAGAGAAACTAAACTAGGAATATACAAAAAATATTCTAAACCTAAGAAAATTAATTAGCTGTCCATAAAACCTGGTTAGGAATCACTCATTTTCTTAAAATGGAAATCAACCTCAGTCTCCTTCCAAACAACTATGACAGCCGTATTTGCATCGTTTTAAAAATGGTAATGTGCTTGAAAAATATATCAGTTATTTTTCTCATAACCTCTTCTCACTGTTGACCAAACCTGCCCAATAAAAATGTTTTCAACAAGCAATTTGTAATGTAACAATGATTATTTCTGTTACTGGCTGACTGCTATAGAGTAAAAGAAGCTCCTTAAAATCTCTATGATCCTGAAATGGAAGGAAAGAAGAAGGAAAAAAAACTCCAAAATATTTAATGAAGAATGCTTTTAGTCTAAAGATCTTTCCGTTGTCTGTATTTTGTTCTTCCATTTTTAATTTTTTAAAGCAATTAAAGGAGAGCAATTAGTTGTGAGAACACCATTCATGCTGGTTATACTGGGAGGCTGACCATCCATGTTAACATTTCTCTTGTTAATATTACGAGAATTTAATGAATAGAATCATGCATGAACAGATTTGACTAGGCCAAAAAAAAGGAAATGAAGATAAAGAGAGCTTATTCCTCTTACCTTAGTCGTAAAACAAGATTCACAGCACATGGAACAGAGCTATATTCATTTGTAATAGCGGAACGTGCCTTAATGAAAAAGGAGGAGGGAATACATCTTTTTAAATTGCCATATTAAAAACTGGGATGGGTTCAATTCTTTAAGGTAATAATTATCCAGTTTAACTTAGAGGTCATCACTAATCTGAAATTGCAAGTCAGATATTAAAACTGGCACAGATTACAGTAAGGTGGCAAAGGGAAAAACTAATATAAGTCTATTCCCCTGATTAATCTGATAAATGTATGGTATTAAAAACAAAAGCCCTTAGAATTTTAAACACTTTCCCAACTTAATACGTTGGGGTACTACTAACAAATTTCTTGTTTATTTAACAGAGCAGTACATTTTATGAGAATCCCAGCAGTGATTATTGTTTGCAACTTTATTGCATAAAATAAAAGATTAAATAGCTGGAAAGTAGCCATAGCCTTTAGTGACAATTAAAACATTCACATTTGATATAAACAGAATTTAGTGACGCTGTTCACACATGACTTTCAGCAATAATGTGTTTACACTACATCTTCCCTTCAAATCATCATGAGAACAGTCAACTTTGCTTGACTACTAAGTAAACAGCTTCCTCAACCAGTAGCCATTATCAATGCTATTCCAAAGGTGCTTTTTCAACAGGCAACTGGACTTTGTTTTCCCTTGAAGATGTTTCACTTCTCATCCAAGAAGCTTCTTCAGTTCTGTCAGAATTGTCAGAACCGAAGTAGCTTTTAGGATGAAAAGCGAAATGTCCTCATGGGAAAACAAAGTCCAGTTGCCTTTTGAAAAAGCACCTTTGGGATAACCATGACTAGGATGACTGAGAATCTCCATAGACATTATCAATGTTGGTTTTATACATCACACTAAATCATCAAGTCTGGCACTTCTCTGGACTGAGCTGGTGTGCAATTTGGGGATCCCTCCTGGATTCACAGCTCCTGCTGAAGGAGCAAATCGCAGCCATAGCTAAGGAGGCCTTTACACAGATTCATCTAACAAGCCAACTGCACCTTTCCTGGACCAGGAAACCTTGCTCACAGTCACTCGTGCTGTCACCTACGAATCAGAGGTGCAAGGCCTCCACATGGGGCTACCCTTGAAGACCATCTGGAAGCTTCCACTGTTCTAGAATGTGCCATTGCACACCGTGATGGGTGTTCTTAGGTTTACCCATATAAACCTAAGAACACCCTTTTTAGGTTTACCTCTATTGTGGAAACTGCCCTGGCTTCCAGTTTTCTTCCAGTGCAATTTAAGATGCTGGTTATCACCTTTAAAGCCTTATATGAGACAGGACCAGGTTATCTATGGGACTGCCTTTCCTTCCTGCCTACCTGTCCTACCAGAATAGGTAGGGTGGGCATGCTTCCAGTCCCTTCACTTAAAACATTGCCACCTTACGGGAGCTAGGAAATGTGCTTCTTCTGTGGCAGCCACAGCCCTATGGAAGATTCTGACCCATGAAGCTTGGCAGGCCTCTACCTTCCTAGATTTTCAAAAAGCACTGAAGACTCGGCGCTTCCTCCAAGCTCTGGGAAAGGATGAGGTCAAAAGGCATGGTGGAAGTGTGAATTGGCCTTTTTTTTTTTTAATGTTTATAGATTAAATACTTTGTTATGTTGTTTTAATTCTTGATTGGGAGCTGCCCAGAGTTTGGTATAAGATGGGCAGCTAGATAAATGTTTAATGCAATACAATGCAAAATACAAATATGCAATGCATATATGTATTTTTAGCTTAGCCTATGGCGTGGATTTAACCATTACGACTGGTTAATGGTCAATGATTCATGGCTGAGCATTGTATAAACCAGAACACTGTGGCTTGTTGAACTAGCCATAAGGAAAGAAATACATAATTTGAGAACCCAGTCAATCTTTAAATCAGTTTGTGGCCTAGTGAATCTGTAATTAATGAGAAACTGGGATTGCAAGGAAGCTATTACAAGGCTACTTCAGTCAAAGTCTGTATCTACTAGATCAGAGGTGGGCAACTATGGCCTTTTTATGACTTGTGGACTTCAATTCCCATAATTCCTGAGCTAACATGGTTGGCTCAGGAATTCTGGGAGTTGAAATCCACAAGTCATAAAAGGGCCATAGCTGCCCACCCCTGTACTAGATGACACAATTTGAGTGCAAAGGAACTCAGGGGTTCCCACTAGTGGACCGTGAGGCGTTTGCAACAGGGTTGCAGAAACGGCCAACGAGCGCACACACACACATGCTCACTTACATGAGCAGCAGGCGAGCGTGCACGCATGTGCTCCATTTTAGTGAGCGGCAGGTGTGTGTGCACACCGCTCGCACAAATGGAGCTGCGCACACGTGCACAGGCTTACCAGCCACTTGTGCAGAACCAACCGTTCTCTCTCTCCCGCTGGTCCGCAAAACCGGAAATGTTGGGGAACTTTGAATTAACCAACAAATCTATGCATAATATCTAATGTTAATAGTAACAATACCTGAGAACCTTTTATAGACAGGTTCTGTATTTGGTCAGGGATATTGCTGGAATACACGGATATCTGTTAAGAAGAGTTTAAATCTTTAGAAGATGGCACAAAACAGGTTACTTAATACATCCACAATGCAAAGTAGTAAAAACCAGGAATAAAAAAAAATAGCAAGCAGGATTTCAAACAAGATTTGATGCTGTATTTCCATTAAATAAAGCCTGTTAATCCTGCATAATAAATTTGTGAGAACAGAAGTCTTATGTGTCACCGAAATTCTGTCTGCCCTCAAACCCTCCTCTGCAGATTAAGCTAGCACAGAAAGAACAAAAGGGGAAGGAAACATTAAATCTTTATTCATTTATCATTATACTTCAAATTGACTCAAGAGCACAAATTCTCTGGACAAAGTACTAAATTACAAAGAACATTAATAAATTCTGAATAGCTAAAAAACCAACTGCTAAATATTAGCTTTATAATTCAAGTTTAACAACAGACTATAGACTTACACATATGGAGTTATTTAAAAGTGGCATACAAAAACTAATGCATGCAATCTTATTAAAAACTAATACTGTCACATTATGCATCAATGAATTGTGCCTCAGATTCTAGTTATTAGGGAAAAGCAGTATGCGTTTTTAAAAACTGAAATCTACATTTCGTTGAAAATATTAAAAAGACACTGAACTTCAAATGGTAAAATATTACTGAAAATTACCATTCATTTTCATGTAAATACAGAGAAAAATTCAATACAACACACACTCCTACACACAAAGGGAAAGAAATTAACTATTTACCTCTGCATCTTCTTCTTTTACTCTTCGTGACTGCAAGGCAAGCATCATAATTAATTAGTTACCAGCGGAGTATCAAAATAATGAATGTTTACTTCATTATCACTGCAATGTGGTTTCCCACATTACCTTCTCTTGGGAAAAAGCGGCCTTGCCTTCTTCACTCTTCTCATCCATTTCATCGTCACTCCATTCCCAGTCTCCATCCTCTGTCTTATGGAGATGGCCACTAGAACCCGGTACTCTCCTAACCTAACAAAAGGACAAAGACAACATTGAAAAGAGGCATGAAAGTGTGATGATTAAGTCACATGCCTAGAATTAGAAAGGCTAGTTTCAAAATCTCACTTAACTATGGAGCTCACTGGATGACCTGTGGCCATCCAAGCAATCCTTGTAGGGACATTGTGACAATGGACTAAGGATTTCTTTCTTCATCTGAGCTGTCTTTGTTGTTGCTTTGATAACCCCATGAAGAGTCAGCTACTTATGTTTATGTTTTAATATTTACAATATATTGGATTGCTCTTATCCCCAAAGATCTAAGAGACTTAGATAATTATTTAAGTCAGAATAAAGACTACTGTATTTTTCAGAGTATAAGACGCACCTTTTTCCCCCATAAAAGAGGGTGAAAATCTGGGTGTGAATTATATTCCGAATGTAGCCCCACCCAGCTTCTCAAACGAAGGTTTCAGAGGCTGAAAAAAGCATCAGAAACGAAGCGTCAGAAAAAAAGCCCCCAAACAGAGCTTCAGAGGCTTTTTTTCTGAAGCTCTGTTTCGGAGGCTTTCAGAGACAGGAAAAAAAGTTTTTTCTGAAATGGAGTTTCAGAAGTTTTAGAGGCAGAAAAAAAAGGGGAAAAAAAAAAAAAGCAAGGCACAGAGCTCACAACCAAGGAACCTGTTGCTAAAAGTCACCTCTGGGAATAGCTGATTGGGGATATTCCGGGAGGCCGATCCACCTGCCAATCAGCTTTTTTCTTATTTTCCTCCCCAAAAACTAAGGTGCATCTTACACTCCAATGCATCTTATACTCCGAAAAATACGGTATGTGCTGAAGTGTAATTTCACTCCATTTTCTCCATCCGATGCCTTAATTTTAAAAGTAAGCTACACAAAATGATCAGACTTTACTTATCAGCAATTCAAAGGAAACCTACTTATTAAACTGATTACAAGAGTAGCAAATGCCAAAGTGAAAATAACTGATTACCTGGACGTGGGAGAGGAGGCTCCCACCACACAGTATTAGTTTGTCTTTTATATTATCTACCATATTTTTCGGACTATAAGACACACAAAGATTTCAAAGAGGAAAACAAGAAAAAAAAATAGTTTTTGGCCTCTGCACATTCTGTTTTTGCCTTACCTGGCCCCCAGGAGCACACTGCAGGCCTCCCAAACCCTCTGTGTCCCATTTTTGCGAAAAACAGAATGTGCAGAGGGTTTGGGAGGCCTGCAGCGTGCTCCTGGGGGCTGGGGAGGGCAAAAATGTGACACGTGGGGGGGGTGGTGGCCCACTTTTGGCCTCCCAAATCCCCGTGTCGCATTTTTGCCCTCCCCAGTCCCCAGGAGCACGCTGCAGGCCTCCCAAACCCTCTGTACATCCTCTTTTGAGAAAAACAGGCCCATTTTCATGAAAAATGGAGCGGTTTTTGGCCTCCCAAACCTCTTGCACGTTTTTGCCCTCCCCAGCCCCCAGGAGCACTCTGCAGACCTCCCAAACCCTCTGCGCATCCCATTTTTGCAACTAAAATGGGCTTGCTTTTGGCAAAAACGGGACGCACAGGACGAGGTTTCGGGAGGCCAAAAATTGCTGTATTCGGTATATAAGACGCACCAACATTTCCACCTTCTTTTAAGGGGGGAAAAAGTGTGTCTTATACTCTGAAAAGTACGGTAATGAGGATTTTGCCTACAAATGAGGATCACCAATGGCCACAATTTTCAAAGTATTCTCTTATTCAATTTACTTTCATTAAGCTACAACACCGAAAGATGAGAAAGAAAGAGGAGTGCCAAGGAATATTTTCTCTGCCTTTGAAGGAAGGGCCTTACTAAGACGAAACCTTCAATACTTGTTTTTCTAACACAGGCTAATGGTGTTAAGATTACAGAGTTGTTAGGAACCAGGCTAATGCGGCTTTTTAATGACACCACTTTGGTGGCTTTTTACTCACCATTGAGTAAGGTGGCTCAATGTTTTCAATTGTCAAACTGCTGGATATCACAGAAGAACTAGCGGCGGCCAGTAACACAACCCAAGTCTCTAAATCAGTGACTAATGTTGATGGGTCTACAGTCACAAAAATAGGGAAGATGCATTTTCTGAAATGACACCTTTACCCCAACTACTTTTTCCTACTTAGACTGAAGTACACACTTACAAACTCTGATTTTGTCTCTGCTGTCTTTCACAGCCAGCAGAAGCAAGCGAGGGCTAAATATGTACTTATAAGAACAGAAAACAGTTCACTGCCAGTGAAAGAATAATGGCCATTGTGGAAAAAGAGAAGAAAACTACCACACAACTCTATAATGCTACTGGGTCTCAGCCTCTGTCTTGAGGGGAAAATTCTGGAGAAAAAAAAATAATGTAAGAAAATAAAGAGCGTTTTAAAGCCTTCTAGTCTTAAGTTCCATTCTATCTCTCAGAAAAGGTGGGAATGGGGTCTTGTGTGAATTCAAATTATCTCGGAAACCAGGCTTCCCCCGGTTCCAGACAGGCCCTTCCTCTGCAGGCAGGCAGGTATCAAGTTTAATCTATGAGGCATTTTCCACAACTCAAAGGGTGCCTGCTGGTTCCAGGTATTCAAAACAAAAACGGAAACCAAAAGGTTGCAAGCTATTCAGTTAGCGGGAGAGATGGCAGTGAAGCTAATTTGCACCCTTGTTTGCACCCTGACTATATTGTTCCTTTAGACACTCTTACCCACAGAGGAAATCTTTCTCTAAGATTTAAATGTTTCAGTCTACTCAAGTTGTTAAAATTCATCCTCAGCAGATTTATACTATGGGAAAATTCATCAGGAAAACAACATACTGTTAAGACTGTGTCCTGCGCCTGACTGCCTCACTCGTATTTTTTAGATTCCTCCCCTCCCTGTCCCCTTTGCAGAATTTCCGAAGGCATAAATTGCTTGGACAAGCTATCTCTTCTTAAATTAATATTTGCTTTGCTGCACAGATTGCACTTCCTTGAAAGGTGCTAACCACAAGTTAACTCAGCTCTGCAACCTTGATTAGTTAATTAACGCCCAGGACCAGTTTGTGCTATCGGGAATTGGCAAAATCCTAATTAGTCCCACACTAAAAGCTTCCTATTGTATCCTAAGTGGGGAGCAGGTTACGCTTGCTGAGAACAAGATGTTCTTTTTAAGGTACAGGTAGTCCTCGACTTATGACCACAACTGAACCCAAAATTTCTGTTGCTAAGTGAGACATTTGTTAAGTGAATTTTGTCCCATTTTTACGAACCCTTGCTACAGTTGTGAAGTGAATCTGGCTTCCCCATTGACTTTGCAGGTCAGAAGGTAGCAAAAGGTGATCACATGACCCCGGGACACTGTGACTGCCATAAATATGAGTCAGTTGCCAGCATCTGAATTTTGATCACGTGACCACGGGGATGCTGTAATGATTCTAAGTGTGAAAAATGGTTATAAGTCACTTTTTTAGTGCCGTTGTAAGTTCGAATGGTCATCAAATGAACTGCTGTAAATCAAGGACTACTGTATATTTTCCATTGTGTACTTACCGTATTTTTTGGACTATAAGATGCACTTTTTTGTCTCCCAAAAGGGGGCAAAAATGTCTGTACAAGACCGAATATTGCCGAAGCCCTGCCCACCCATTGGCCTTTTTTTTTTTTTTGCCTCCACACACCCTGTTTTCAGGCTTTTTTCGGCCCATTTTCAGGCCTTTTTTTTTTTTTGGCCCATTTTCAGGCCTTTTTTTTTGGGCCCTTTTTTGAAGCTTTTTGGGGCAGTTTTGAGGCTTTTTTCAGCCCGTTTTTTTAAGGAAAAGACTGGCCAAAAAAGCCTCAAAAACAGGCTGGAAAAAGCTCCCAAAATGGGCTGCAAAAAGCCTCGAAAACGGTCTCCAAAAGCCTCAAAAACAGGCCGAAAAAAGCATCAAAAACAGGGTGAAAAAAGCCTCCAAAATGGGCCAAATAAAGCCTTGAAAACAGCCCCCCCCCAAAGCCTCAAAAACAGCCCCCAAAATGCCCTGAAAACGGGCCCCAAAAGCCTCAAGAATGGGCCAAAAAACCTCCAAAAATTGGCTGCAAAAAGTCTTGAAAATGGGCTAAAAAAGCCTCAAAAATGGGCCGCAAAAAGCCTTGAAAATGGCCCCCCAAAAGCCTCAAAAATGGGCCCAAAAAAGCCCTGAAAATGGGCCCAAAAAGCCTCAAAAATGGGCCAAAAAAGCTCCAAAAATGAGCTGCAAAAAGTCTCAAAAATGGGCTGAAAAAAGCCTTGAGAATCAGCCAAAAAAAGACTGGAAAAGGGCTGGAAAAAGGCCCAAAAAAGGTAGGTCAAAAACTTTTGTTGTTTTCCTCTTCTAAATTTAGGTGTGTCTTATAGTCAGGTGCATCTTATAGTCTGAATAATACGGTACTTACTGTCTTGTAATCCCTTTCTCTCCAATGACTATAAATACAAACACTGATTTTTCCCTTGCTAATTATCCCAGAAATGAAAATTCCGAAGGGTGGAGAAATAGGGAAAAGGACTACAAGATTTGCCCATTTTTCCCAGCTCCCTTTTAGTCAAGTTCCAAAACACGGAACTTCTCCACTGTTAGGGCTCATCCAACTGATTGGGTTTATATCCTTTTGACGCTGTGATGTATTTAAGGACAATTTCTTAATAAAACTTTTAAAAGATGTATTAAAAGTCCAGGCATATCTTTTGGCGTTCTCCTTCTGTGGTATCTGTCCTGCAAATTCTAAATTAAGTGTTAATGAAAACACACTGTGAGACCTCATGGATGCTATTTTTTTAAAAAAATATATAGAGTTTATATGTGCAATTATGCAGTTAATGTATTTTCTTATGCCTTGCACATAATCTCTCCTTTTTTTAAAAAAAAACAAAAAACCAGAAAATTCAGCCTGAAGTATTTCTAGCTGCCCTTATAATCACATAGATATTACAACTTCTAGGCAGAAAGAAAATTGCAAGCTGATTCTCTGTTTGCCTCCCTATTTCCACATGCTGTATGCATTTGCATCTCAAGTAGATTTATTATAAGTTATGGAATGCAGAAAAATACCAAGAGTGTAAGAAAATGATAAAACCTATTCATCAATGTTTTGACCTTTCCAGTCCAATCTGCACTTTATGAGGAGCTGCATATAAACATATAACACAAATTATTCACGTTTAAAAAGATATCCAGGCAATATACTGCAGACTGAACAAATGGATGGAGATCATGAAATTTAACACAATGTAATCTTCATTTGGCCTTAAAAGTCAATACGCCCCTTCACCACTTTCTTTTTAATTTTCTGTGTTATTATCCAGGTCCCTTTATTTTTAAAAAATAAAATAAAATAGAGAGACACCATCTTTCTTGGCAGAGCTTCTCAGAACTGGTAAGTAAAATTGCTCCTTAGTAAGAAGAGAATAAATTAATTCATATCATCCCCAAAGACCTATTAATAAACTTGAGGCAGACACAAGAAATAACCTGTGGTAGTGATGTTGTAGGAGAAGAAGTGGCAGAACCTAGGGGTGGAGTTAAAAGAGGAATCAGTCTAGAATCCCTACATAGTCACAAGTGGACGAAGACAAACTTCTCTTCAATTCCATTAACCCTTATCTAATTTCTAGCAGGCGCTAAAGGTTGAATCCTGTGCATAGGCTTTTTAGTAATAAATCAGTTTAATTGGATCTTCATGTAGGGACCTGGTTTTTTGCACCTGACAAATATTAGTTCCAGAACGGTAAGAAGCATTCATGAAAAGAGCTATCCAAAACATGGCCAGTGGAAACAACTCCCTTAGCCTTCAGAAGTATGATCTATATCAGAGCTGTCAAACTCCCGGCCCATGGGCTGAATGCATCAAGCGCTTGCCATGCCCACACACAGTTTAGCGAAGGGAGGGGGAAAGTCCCGATATGTCACATGACGCTGTCATGACGCCATGAGTTTGATCTAGATGAACTATGGTTTGAGGTAAAATTCATCCTTTAAAAATAAATCTCAGGGACCTAACAAAAAATTAAGTGCTTGCATAAAATTCATGCTCCAGAAAGCATGAACACTTGATGGCCTCAGGGGAGCCTACCTGCATGCATAACCTAGACCCAAACACTATGCTAAGCCATACAATGGCTTGCTTGGTTTTGATTTAGCCACCAGTTTGTAAACCATAATTCACGATTTAATGTTATAGGTAAACCATGACTGGCTGGGGAATTCTGGGATTTGAAGTCCATGAGTCTGTCAAGTTGGGCACTCCTGCTGTAAACTGTTGCTCACACTCTATGCTACAATAAAATGCTTCACCACACCACAGTAAGATTAAGTTGGCCTCTTTGCTCCCACTACAGAGTTTGTCATGTTAAGGTTTGAAACTGCAGTGACATGGCTGCTTTGTTGTTTTAATCCAAAAAGCCTGAGACATGGTAAATGTCCCCAACAGGCCTGGACCTTTCATCATTTCCTGAGAGAAAGATTCATTACCCTTGTGTTTATTCCTCCTTCCCCAAAATGAAACCAATCTTTATTCCTGAAGGTACCTCAACACTTAATAGATTACAGAACCCAATCTTTATTCCAGAATGAACCTTCTATACATACAAAGGGGAAGCATGTACCTCATCTTCAAAACTTATCTGCTCTCAATGCCCCACATACACCTTCGCAGAGGTGAGGTTTAGCCTAACTCAAACAAATGGGATCAAAAATTCTTTTCCTGGACTCAGTTGGTTTGGAAACAGATAAATGGTGCACATGCCAGCCATTCTCTCTAAATTCATTTGATTACTTAATTCAATTTATTTCTTTTAATCTATGCTTCTCTTATTGCTTAAGGGTTACAAAACCTACCTTTGTGGGCAGTGTAATCTATAGTGTAAAATCATGACATATTAACAACTCTGAAATTAGTACCAGATATTTCTGTTTACATAAACACAATTGCATTTTTAGAAATTAATTTTAGCAAAAGAATCCAGAAGGACAGTCAGTTTCCCTCCTCCAATGGATATAATCCTGGCAGAATTAAAGAAAACAACAACAATAACAACATGTATAATTGAGAGACTTGAACAATGAAAGTTCAAATTTCTTCTTCAAAGATTGATATGGTGACGTGAATATTGCCTACTGCAAACCCCTTTTACCAGACTGTCAACCCACATATCCATTAGAAAGGGATGCTTGGCTGCATATATAGGGTAATGAGACCTGAGACCCACCTCCCTGGCTGAAGATAGGAAATGCATGGTGGTTTTATAATAAAGCGCCAAACTCAGAAGTTTTTGGAAAGAAACTAGATAAGGAATGGGGAGTAGCCTCTGATAAACAGCTAGAATACCCTGAGAAGCTGGAGGGGGTCTAGTTTTGGGGTTTTATTTTTTTTTTTTAAAGGATCTTGCTTCAATAAGATTTTTGAAATAGTTAACAGGTGAAGGTAGGAATTTATACGAAGAATTTGATTTTGATCTCCCATCTTTTATTTTCTGTACAACTTATGAACTCGAGTATTCAGCTGCATTCTTTATTCTAACGTGTCCTTGAGGGAGGGGTCCTTCCCGCAACCATTGAAGGAAGCGGTCGTAAGGTCCCTCCTCAAGAAGCCTTCCCTGGATCCAGCAGAATTAAAGAACTTTCGTCCAGTCTCCAACCTACCCTTTGTGGGAAAGGTTGTAGAGAAAGTGGTGGCACTTCAGCTCCTGCAGTCATTGGATGAAACGGATTATCTGGACCCTTTTCAGTCTGGCTTCAGGCCTGGCTACAGCACGGAAACTGCTTTGGTCACACCGATGGATGATCTCTGGCGAGCCCGAGATGGGGGTCATTCCTCCATCTTGGTGCTACTTGACCTCTCAGCGGCTTTCAATACCATTGACCATGGTATCCTTCTGGGACGACTAAGGGAGTTGGGAGTAGGAGGCACCGTGTTACGGTGGTTCTCCTCCTATCTCTCTGGTCGGTCACGGTCGGTGTTGGTAGGGTAGGACAGAGATCGACCCCTAGGCCCCTTGTTTGTGGGGTGCCTCAGGGCTCCCTCCTCTCCCTTACTATTTAACATCTACATGAAGCCGCTGGGTGAGATCATCCAGCAGTACGGGGTGAGATATCAGCAATACGCTGATGATACCCAGCTGTATATCTCTACCCCGCGTCAATTCAGTGATGCAGTGGATGTGATGTGCCGGTGCCTGGAGGCTGTAAGGATCTGGATGGGAGTCAACAGGCTCAGACTTAACCCAGACAAGACCGAATGGCTATGTTGATTGTCCATCCTTGGTTCTTGGGGGGGGGAGAAATTGTCCCCCTCAGAACAGGCTTGCAATTTGGGTGTCCTCCTAGACTCACAGCTAAGATTAGAGCAACATCTGACAGGTGTGGCTAGGGGGACCTTTGCACAGGTTCACCTGGTGCACCAACTGCAACCCTACTTGGATCGGGAGGCTCTCCTCATAGTCACTCATGCCCTTGTCACCTCACGGTTAGATTATTGCAACACGCTCTACATGGGGCTACCTTGAAAAGTGTTCGGAAACTACAGTTGGTCCAGAATGCAGCCGCGCGAGCTATTGTGGGTGCACCTAGTTACACCCACATTACACCAATTCTCTGCGAGCTGCACTGGCTCCCTATTGGTCTCTGGGCACAATTCAAGGTGTTGGTTATTACCTTTAAAGCCCTACATGGCTCAGGGCCAGGTTATCTTCGAGATCACCTTCTATCACATAGCTCCCAGCGACTGGTAAGATCCCACAGAGTTGGTCTCCTCCGGGACCCGTCAGCTAAACAATGCGGGGGAGGGCCTTCTCTGTGGCTGCCCCAGCTCTCTGGAACCAGTTACCTCCTGAGGTCCGGACCACCCTCACCCTATTGGCCTTCCGAAAAGCGGTGAAGACCTGGCTTTTCCGGCAGGCCTGGGGCCGTTGATCTCACTGTTGCGATCTTGTGAGATCCGGCCATGAATGGTGTGAATTGGTTTTAATGTTTTAATTTTTAAATGTTTTTATAATGGTTTTTTAAATGCTTTGTAAGCCGCCCTGAGTCTCCGGAGAAAGGCGGCATATAAATTGAACTAATAATAATAATAACAACTTCTGGCTGTGTACAAATACTTTTTAAAAAATATGTAATAATTATTTGATACCTCTCCAGATACTTCCTGTAGATTGTGCCCCCAAAATAATATTTTTTAAACAAATCAGCGCCATCTTGTGGTTTATTTGGAGCATTTCTTTTCCATTTTCTGCTTTTGTAAGAAGCAGACCAAGATCTAAATAGTTCTGTTAATCTATCTCCTTCAATATCGAACATTGGCATTTTAATATTTAAAGATTAAATGAATGCTTTATATTTTCTTTTTTATTATTAATGTTTTACTATTTGGAGAGAAGGGAAACTGGTGTATTTTTCACAGTGAGAGAGAATGGGATGAACTCTTTCGCAGCCAGAAAATGGCATTATAGATATGATTATACTTTAGGCATTCTGCCCTTTTAATCGTCATAAAATCAAAACAAGATGTCAAAGCCCCATGCTAGCTGAGGTACGCTCCCCCGCACCCCAGGAGATGGACTAGACCAGCGGTTCTCAACCTGGGGGTCGCGACCCCTTTGGGGGTCGAATGGCCATTTCACAGGGGTCGCCAAAGCCCTCTCTCGCCCCCCCCCCCACACCTTCACTCACCCTCACCCTCTGTTGGATCGCCCGGTCGCGGTTCGCTTACCCCGCCCACTCCCAATCTATTGCTGCCTCCGGAGTCCCAGCTGATGGCTAGAGGGAAAAAAACTTTAAATTCTTGCTGCGGGGCTTCAAAGAGCTAGCTGCAAAGAGGTAAATTCCTGGAGCAAGTTTTTTTCCCCCTAGCTATATTGAAAAGAGAAAGAGAAAGCAGGGTCTTAGCTGCAACGTGACAAAATGAGGCAGAGAGGTTTCTTTTTCTTTTTCCTCACCAAAAAAGGTAGGTACAAAACTGCAAAAATGGGAAATTTAAGGCAAGAGGAGGTTCAAGATTTTAAAACACAAAAGAAAAAAAGCTCTATTTAACTAGGGAATTGTAATAATTGAGATACTATTAATTGTATATTGTGTTGAAAGCAGAAATGGTTAAGTTGTGGTTTGGAGGAATATATGGGGGAAATTATTTGGTTTATTATTATTGGTAAATATAATTAATTAATTTGTAAGAAATTGGATTGCATGGAAATAATTGGAATATTCATGTTCATATTGATAAATATACAAAAAAGATAGTTATATAACTAATTGATTTATATTAAAATGTTGAATTTGTATTAAACAACTGTATTACATAATTAACCAATGTGAGGATGGATATAAAAATAGATGACAATGCAAAGGGGTATAATATAGAATAGAAGGGAAAAATTGAATTTGATTAAGATTAAGATGAGGATGAAGGGTAATATTGGTTTTTTAAAAAAATAGTTGAGGAATAAATATGGTAAAAAGGAAATATAGAAAGTGTAAATTTAATTGAAATGACTAAATACTGTGTTGGAAGAAATATCCTTCTGGGTTCTGCTCCAAGTGGGGAAAAAGACACTGGAAACATGGAGACTGTTTGGAAAGATGTTTTAATAGTGGACAGGATCACATGGCTTGATGGGGCCCATTGTGTTAGTTTCTGTTGCTATTGTGTTGCAAATGTCCTTTGACAAAGGATTGACTTTCTGCCTCTGGCCCATTAACAAAGGGTGGGGGGCAGGAAGGTGGGAGCTGCTTTGTCTGTAAAATATGCTTCTCCATTTCTCATCCAGGGAAATATAATATTCTGCCTTTTTAATATTTCCCAAAATATTTCATTCTTCTAGGAAAGGGGTGGCTGCTAACCTCCTACAACTGTTTAAATTTGTGAACTGGCCAAATACTCTGTTCAAAGAAAATATGTTGTATGTTTGTATGTGTGTTTCTAATTATTGCTATTTATTCCTATTTGTCCTCTTTTATTCTTTAAAGTTTAACAATTCATTCTTTATCTTAATATCTTTATATTTGTTTGGGGTTGGCTTTCTTCCCTTTCATCTTTTTTATTGTACAGCAATCTTTCTCCTCAAACCTACCACCTTTGTCTTTTTTTTCTTACTTACTTTCTCTTCCCCCCCTCTTCTTCTTCTCCCTACTTCCTCTTTCTCCTTCTCCTCCTCTCTTCCTCCCTCTCTTACCTTCACTCCTATTCTAATTTCCCTTCCCTTCCTTCATCCCTCTCTATTCCTGTATCCTTTTATGCATATGGACTACTCAGAGGGCTGAAAAAGTTATTTTTGACTGGTCCTCGCACTTTTGACCAGTCCTCGAACTTACGACTGTCCTCACATTTTACGTTTTTGCCCTATCTTGTCACCATGGTGAAGAGAAGCAGTTGTGAAATGAGTGACATGGTTGTTAAGAATGCTGCACAGGCATAAATGTGAGGATGGTCATAAGTGTGAGGACCAGTCAAAAGTGCGAGGACCTGTCAGAAATGACTTTTTTCAGCCCTCTGAGTAGTCCCTATACACATAGCCATGGCCACCCGGTCACATGACCAGCTAGCCACGCCCACTCGGTCACATGACCTCCAAGCCACGCCCACAAAATAAGCCACGCCCACAGAACCCGTAGTAAAAGAAATTTAGAACCCACCCCTGGTTGGGGGTCACCACAACATGAGGAACTGTATTAAAGGGTCGCGGCATTAGGAAGGTTGAGAACCACTGGACTAGAAGGTGAAGATTCGGAGGGCTTCTGAGAGAGGAGCTGGACCCCCAATACTCCACCTGTTGTATAAGAGAACTTTGGGACTCCATGGAGGATTTTTATTAAGTGAAGGCATAAGGCATTTAACATGTATGTGTATATGTATGTGTATACATGTACAAACAGAAAAATAGTTTGGTGTAAATAGTTAAAAGACGTTGGACTAGAAGGCAGGAGGCTCTGTATTCTAGTTCTCTCTTGGGCATGGAAGCTGGTTGGGCAACTTTGGACCTTTCCAAAGTTGGATTTTTTTTTATTTAGACTGGGAAATTGAGAAACATCTACCTATCAAACCTCACTGGACCACCATAGTCTATCACCATCCATAGCTTTTGATGAGAAGACCTTCCTTCCTCCTGCAGTGGATATTCCCACAGAGAGAGAGAGACACACACACACAAAGTACTGTACATCTTACTAGACATAAAAGTCTAATGTACAAGTAGCCCTCATTTACTGACCACAATTGGATCCAGCCAATCTGTCACTAAGCAATGCAATCATAAAGTGAAAAAAATCACGTGACAGTGGCTGTTGTCGTTAAATGAACCGCCATGAGTAGTTAAGTGTGATGTGACATGACCATGACTTGGGATTTCCTGCTGGTTTCCCCACTGACCTGCTTATTGGAATCTGGCAGTGAAGGTTGCAAATGGCGATCAAATGGCCATGGGACACTGTGACTGTCATAAATGTTCATCATTTGCCAAGTGCCTGAATCACAAACAAGTTACCATAGATAAGCTGCAACAGTTGCAAGTTCAAGGATTGGTCGCAAATCTCCCTTTTCAGTGCTGGCGTAACTTTGAGTGGTCATTAAGCAAGGATTAGCTCTAATTAATTTTGCAAGGAAACACATAACAAATATTGAAAAGCCATGCAAGGTAATACTTGGCCTTCATTTGGATAGGAAAGTATCAGAAAATCCCAAGGCAGAGAAGTAGTACAAGAAGTTGAAGAAACTTTCCTTGAGAAGGTAATGGCAAACCCTACACCAACTCAATACTGTTCCATGCTGTGGTCAAAAAACTCAACGTCAACTCAAGGGAGACTTTATTCGGTTAATTCCCAATCATAACTTAATATGCTAACCACTATGCATTAGGAAATACAGGCTCACTTTTGCTACACTTTCTCTTCCTTTGTTCCAAGGAAATCTACTATCAGAGATGGGCTAAACTAAGTCATGTCATGCGCTACAGTTAATATTATTGTGGCCGAGGAGTAAAGAAAGCAGACTTCTAATTTTGTTTCTTTTATTTCCGTGAAACAAAAGGGTTGCTTGAAAGGACAAATGATTTGTAAATGTATCAGGGAAATAATAAGAATGTTCAATCTTAGAAAGACAAATTAACATATTACGGTAAGAAAAGAGACAGGTCATATATTATACACACATACAGCTCATTCACAAGAATACACAGGTGAAAGAAATGGAGCAAGAGTGACCAACATTAAACTACCCAAACCAAAAACTCTGTGTTTGTGTATGTGTGCAGGATCAACAAGCACCTGCCAGGGTACCACAGTTGTGGAAGAAGACAAGATGAATGTCAGCTGTAACAGAGAATGCAGGACAAAGTAGAGGATGAAATAAACAGTGGTGGGAAAAGCCAAAAAGGCAAGGTGACCACAAGAAAACCCAATTTTGCTGGAGGCAGATATGTTTTTGTGAGATTTGTCCCCCGCAATTATTCTGGTTACAAGTCAAGAAGAAGCTAGAAGATGGAGAAATGTTCATGAATTTATACGGGGAGGATATTTTTGCTAATGTGACTGAAACCAATTGAGAATAGCAGTACCAATAAAGATAATTCCATCTGAGTGTAAAAAAATTTTTAAGAGCGGGGGAAAAACACTATGATATGATAATAAACTACAGTAAAAGCAACGGCAACTATGAATGATGAAATAAACTCATTCAGACTTAAACCACTAGAATTCAGTTTAAAGTATTTGCAAATTGATGTCATTATTGCACTACAAGCGAATCATCAAATATTCATTTGTTCAGTTATAATTGAATTACCATAAAAGATGTTTATAAAAATGAATATTATCCCATTTAATTAAGACAATTAGGAACATTTATGGGGAAAGAAGAAAAACGGTTTAAAAGAGGTCCTTTCACCAAAGATTTTTTAATGTAGCTGCTTATTAGCTACAAAAGAATAGGGTTCTTTAATGCATACATTTACTGCATTTTATTGCACGTGGCAATCTTGATTTCAGACATGAATCTGAGATTTTTGCTTTACTCTGTAAATGAGGAAAGAATAATGATATGGGAAAAATACTGTATATTATAGAGATTCCTCTGTATCTTGCTCATCATTTAATGAGATAACATTGAGTAAATGGATCCCCATGCATAACTCTCCTGCACTCAGAATCCACTTCTGATATAATGTATGCTGAACTATCATATCTCTGGAAAAAAAATCATCACAATATTCTCTGTATTCTCTTTCTATCTGTTAAAGACCTCTAAAAGGAGGAATAGAAAACAAATTACTAGCAATAGCAAAACTAAGAAAAAGGAAAACAAGTTCCCTAAAACATAACTCAACAATCAAAAACACCCAATAATGTATAATCAATAGTAAACAAAAAAAGCCAAAAAAATTGCAACCATTTTCCATTGTCCTTTCAAACTAGAAATATAGAGGTGGGGACCATCAATATATAGAAGTATACTCAGCGGTGAAATCCAAATTTTTTACTACCTGTTCTGTGGGCGTGGCTTGGTGGGCGTGGTGTGGCTTGGTGGGTGTGACAGGGGAAGGGTACTGCAAAATCTCCACTCCCACCCTACTCCAAGGGGAAGGATAGTGCAAAATCTCCATTCCCTCCCTACTCTGGGGCCAGCCAGAGGTGGTATTTGCCGGTTCTCCAAACCGCTCAAAATTTTCACTACCAGTTCTCCAGAGCCTGCTGGATTTCACCCCTGAGTATACTCCATACTTCCAGACAATCTCTCCTCAAATCTGGGACACAGATATTGGAAACTCAGCCATATAGAGAAAATAAACGGTGATTTCTCTATTTCTCTCTCATCCTTTTCCCCACTTCCCCGACAACAACAACAGCAGCAACTTCCACAAAAAGTTGAACAGTATTTCTCAAGCACCAATTTCTGACATCATTCTTCCTGCAATGACCATGGGGGGAAAAAGTTGGTTTCATAGTTTCACTTTCCATGCTGGCCAGATAATTCAGAAAAATGCCTTAGTCATTCTATTATTGAGAGCTATGTCAGAGTAAAAGGTACAAAGACCTGGTCATTTATTATGAACAGTTCATTTAGTGACCATTCAAAGTTACAACAGCACGGAAAAAAGTGACTTATGGTCATTTTTCATTACAATATTTCCAGCATCCCCATGGTCATGTGATCCAAAATTCAGATGCTTGACAACTGGTTCATACTTACTTGCTGTGTCCTGAGGTCATTGGATCCCCTTTTGCAACCTTCTGACAAGCAAAGTCAATGAGGAAGCTGGATTCCCTTAACAACTGGGTTATTAATTTAATCAACTGCAGTGATTCACTTAACAACTGAGACAAGAAAGGTCGTAAAATGGGGCAAAACTCACTCAACAAATGTCTCACTGAACAACGGAAATTCTGGGGCTCAACTGTGATCATAAGTCAAGGATTGCCTGTATTGAGAATTCAACACAGAACTCTACTAGCCCACTTAACAGACCGCTAAAATGGAAGCTTTTCCCAACCATAGACTCTATTAGAACTAATAAAAGACTAGAAGTCCTTCGGGAAACAAGAAGCACGATCCATTCTTCTGTGGATCATGAAATGTTGCCGACTTGAACAGTTTGTCCTGTTCAGAGGGCGTGAATGAAAAACATGAATAATTCACATTCTACTTTTCTACTTTACATAAGAAGCTGTGAGTGTAGAATATGCTAGTTTCATCTGTTTTTCTCAGTTTAAGGAATTTAACAGTAACAGCAACCAGCGGTAGTTTTTGTGGCACAATACAAAACTGCAATTACCCAATTTTGGCACCCAACATTAAGGCTACTTTTTTAGATGCAGTAACTAATATGATATGCTTGACTGCTTTGAGCAAGTTATGCATAGGATAACAATGATTAGCTAGCAGGATACGGCAAATAAAGTTGTTCTGTTTATCCTACTAGATAGCACTTAGCAATACCGCTTTACAGCCCTCCCTAAACAGATTACAGAGTCAGCCTATTGCCCCCAACCATCTGGCTCCTAATTTTACCCATCTCGGAAGGATGGAAAGCTGAGTCAACCCTGAGCCTGGTGAGACTCGAACTGTGTCAGGGTAATGATGATTTAAAGCTGACCAGCCCCTTTAAGACTGAGGATGAGTCAGCAGGGTTACTGCCCTTTAAGAAGCTGCCTATATAAGGGAGGCCATTAGAGGGCATCTCTCTCTCCTTGTGTATTATTCTTCTTGTCACGTATATCTGCATTGTAGTTCTCTGTGTAGAGCTGAAGATTGATTGTTTGCCTGGCTTTGCTTAGCACGTGTATGTGTGTATGTGTGTGTGTGTGTGTGAGATATATATGTGTGTGTGTGTGTGTGTGTGTGTGTGTGTGTGTGTGTGTGTGTGTGTCATATATAGGAGCCTTGGTGGTGCAGCAGACTAAAGTGCTGTTAAGTAGCACCAGCTGCCTGCAATTACTGCAAGTTCAAATCTCACCAGGCTCAAGGTTGATTCAGCCTTCCATCCTTTCGAGGTAAGTAAAATGAGGACCCGGATTGTGGGGGCAATAAGCTGACTTTGTATAAAAAAGAACACCACTTAGGGGGAGCCAAAAGCCCTACTAAGCAGATATATACAAAAGTATGAAGGCTATTGCTTAACGCATTGTAAGCCGCCCTGAGTCTCCGGAGAAGGGCAGCATATAAATCAAACCAATAAATAAATAAACTTGTAGATAAACCACTGTTTGTAATGACACAATCTCTGTGTCCTGTATTTTCGCCCTTGGTTGTCTCAAAATAGTAGTCATGCTGTAAACACTATGCCAAACTGCAGGCAGCCGGCAGGCAGCAGAACACTGTACTCTAACCACCTGCGCCACCGTGGTTGTTACTACTAGATGCCCTTAACTATTTTGTCCTGCCTTCAAGCACTTATGACTCCAAAGGCTTACTATATTTGCAAGATAAGCCAACATAGAAGACTGGATAAATAAGGGGAACCTTATAGGGAATTGAGCTTTTCATTTTTGCCCAACCACAAGAACTTAAAGGCTGAAAAAAGAAGCCTAAAAGAGTTCAAAGTGGGCTTAGAAATGATGTCTTTAAACTTTTCCCTCTAGTGGCAACCATAATTAAGTCTCTTGTTTGAGTGTCCCCTCCAATCTATGCTAAATGTACAAAAATGACATCATGTGTTTCAGATGCTTACAGCAAATGCACAAGATAGGGAAAGGAAAGAAGCAATGTACAACCAGTTTATAAATTCCTAATTCTGCCAAGTGAAATAATATTTCACAACCCATGTGCACAACTCCAAAGGAGTAAACTCCTAGTCCATAAGTCAAGCTCTGAAACAGTCTTTCCCTAAAATGGTACCTTCCACACACGGATGGAGATTATGGAAGTTGGTGTCACACATCTGGCTGGCACTTTGTTGGGAAAAAAGCTGCCCTGAATATACACTACAAAGAGAACCATATTAAACCCAATATATCAAGGACAAATCACAGAATTTATTTTGAAAACAATTTTCAGACTATTATTAGCAAATGTACTACTGCCCTCTGCTGTATATTTTAAGAATAAATACAAAAAACAATTCACTGTAACAAATGCTTCTCTCAGGCTACTGATAAAGCAGTTATTTACAATTTTTTAAAAAGAAATAATTATGTGCAATTAGTAATTAATAAGCAAATGCACAATACACAATGATTTTCAGGTCTGTCCTTCAAGTGTATTGACACATACTAATGTTAAGCCAGATTCTTGAATCAATCAAACAAAAAAATGTTAAAAATTACACAAGCTTCCTTTGCCAAGTTCAGTTGAAATATTCAGAAAGAATTTGGGCCTTTTTTATCTCCATGAAAAAATAAAGCCCATGTTTAAATATCTTTCCAACAGAAAACTGTAGGCTTGCAAGCACATAATACCTACTCAATCAGGCTCTATGTTTATTTACAAATATCAAGACACCCATAAACACCTTAAAATTGAAAAAGGAAAAATTTGAGCAATACACAATGTTTGAGTTCTGCAAAGCATTCAATGGTAGCATTTTGCAAAGCAACCTAGTTGAGTAAAACGTGTTTCCATGAAATTCTAAAGCAGAACCCTCGGAAAGACAAGACTTCCAATGAGACCACCAGCAAATCATGCACAGATACACACATATGTGCACACACACATACACACAAAGAGAGAGCCAGAATCAGTTTCCAAAAATAGCCTTTTAAGATTTCTGAAGGACAAGCTTGCTTTAAGATGTTTGCATTTTACAAAGGGCCTCTTCTGAATAAGTTATATATCACAATACCATCATTTTTTCCTGGTAACAGAAAGCAAAAGGGGAACTTTTTTCCTCTAATTTTCAAAGTGAATGTTTTATGTTAAAAGATACTTTTAACATATCAGCTTTGCTGATATGAAGTAGAATTGAAAACCCTAACCAACCCAATTAAAACCCAGAATTTTGCTTTGTTTATGGAACAGCTCTGCTTGTGACATCTCCAATTTCAAAAATGGCCTACTAGCTGGCATTGAGATGGAAAAGAAAAGTACTGGTATGTTTTGGCTTTCAAATACAGGCTACTGTATACTGCTTAATAGGATTAAGCAGATTTGTTGTTTATCTATAGAAGATCAACTCTCTGCCAACTACAACCAAAGTTAGGACTCTTAACAAGAATGTACCTATTGACTTATTTGAAAAAATAACATGCAATCCGCTCCATCTAGTGGCTGTCCCTGAACAAGCTGAATTCCTATCAGTACATTTTTCTGTACTAAAAGAACAACAAGACTGAGTGGTAATTTGCTATGTAAATGCTAAGGACATCTTAGATCTACTTGAAGAGCTATCAAAACAATTCAAACCAGTTTGCAATTTCCATCCCCAATGTCACAGGCCTAGCAAAGGAAGTCATTTCAAGCTAGATTTATTATTTATGACCTTTGTTAAAAAGATATGCCCATAAATGATCTATATACTCCTTAAGGGTTAAAAAAATGTTATAGACTTCACCGGATCACTGGGGGGGGGGGGGCGCTGAGGCATTGTTCTGTCAGAAATATCAGAATCCAGGGTAACTTAATTTTTTTCTGTATCCGTTTTTGCTAAAGAAACACAAATGACTTAAAACAGAAGGGTGCTAAGAGGGGAATTCTGGGGAGTTATAGTATTGTGACAGCTGAAGAGCTAATTTAAGGTAAAATCTCCCTCTTCCAGTCTCTCTATGAAAGAATGTAGACCTGCCCTTGAGGAGGAGGAAAGGCGCAAACAACCATTAAGGGAAAACAATTGTCAAAACACAGTCCCGAGGAAGTGAAAAATGTGATAAAGAAATTTAAAATAGCCCTGCCTTGATTTTGTTTGATATATAAGGGAGTAGAGTTAAACTGATACGCTTCCAAGATTTTGTTATTGTAACCTGTAACAATAAAAATAATTTCTGGAATCCCTGAGGCTTTTGTTTCTTGACCTTGCCTCCCCTCAAAGAGTTGGCACATTCTCTCACACACATACCTACACAGAGCAACATAATAGAAAAGGAAATAGGGAGTAGCTGCAATCAATGCTATGTAACATGCCTGTTTTGCTAGTCTTTACTAATTGTTCAAATACTTGTACAACAATTCTCCTTATCCCATATGATTTCCACTTTGACTGAAGCTGACAAGATTAAACTACCCATGTTGGAGAAGGTTAAACAAGATATTATCACACAGCAAAGAGATGTCAATATTGTTTAGTTGGGGATCTACTTACAGGTTGAGATTCAATTAAATTTTCCCTTCTTTTGATTAGAATTCAAGAGAAGAATCATCTCTGGGCCACTGTACTATTATTCTTACCATGAATGTGATGTTTTCCTTGATTGCAAATGCCACAACAGCTTTATACGAAAAGAAAAATTAAAGCCCCAAAGTCCCAGAAGAAAATCTCAGCCTCCTAAACCTTAAAGTGGATCTAAAAGAATAGCTACATTTATTTCATTACACTATTTGTATATCAACTTTTTATTCCACTTAATATACTCAAAGGAGCTAACAATAATTAAACTATGAAAAAGGTTAATAATCACTGCTAAAATGAGGTTGGGCAGTAATAAAGACAATCTTCTAGAAAACCCATCCTCATCTGCACTGCTTTTTCACTCCCCACCAAACATACAAATACACTATTGTTACTATACCACTATGTACAATAACTATGCCAATACAGTATAATAAAATTGCCAATCTCTGTAACCCACAAGGCCTCAGTTCTGCTAACTTAGCATAGCAGTTCTGTGTCTGTACAGCAGGAATGGGAAACCTATAATTCACCAGATGTTCCCATAGTAAATCATAAGAAATAATGGGAGCTGTGATTCAGCAATATTTAGTCACAAGTTCTCTATGCATTCAAGCATGGTAGCTGTCCAAATGCTGAACCTGGAGCTCAAGAAGAATTATCATAAGAAAGTAGCTGCCACCCATTGTCTTCCCTTTAACAGCATTATACAGGTAGTCCTCGATTTACAGCAGTTCATTTAATGACAGTTTGAATTTACAAGAGCACTGACAAAAGTGACTTATGACCGTTTTTAACGGTTTTAACGTTTTAACACTTATGACCATTGCAGCATCCCCTGTGGTCATGTGATCAAAATTCAGACATTTGGCAACTGACACATATTTATGACGGTTGCAGTGTCCTGGGGTCATGTGATCACCTTTTGGGACCTTCTGACAAGGAAAGTCAATGGGGAAACCAGATTCACTTAACAACCGTGTTTCCAATTTAACAACTGTTGTGCTTCACTTAAAAACTGTGGCAAGAAAAGTTGTAAAATGGGGCAAAATTCACTTAACATATGTCTCGCTTAACAACAGGAATTTTGGGCTCAATTGTAGTCGTAAATCAAGGACTATCTGTAGTTATGGGCAATGATCATCAGTAATATAACTGTGACTTTATTATGCATTAATTTTCAAAAAAGGAAAAAAACATAGTTAAAAGCAATTACAAGGAACCTTACCTTTTTTGCCCTCTGTCCTATATCGGGTGTTTTTGTAAGTAGTTTTTCAATCAAGTATTCTCTAGTCTGTAAAGATCAAGATTGTTATAATTAAGTCTACCCCCAAGAAGCAGAAGCATTCATATTGATCTCAAATCAGGGTTTACTTGCTGAATTAAATATTTTACCTTTGCTTTTTGGAAGAATTTGCATTTTAAAAGTTCTGCTGCAGTAGGCCTAAAAAATAGATTAAAAAAGGCAATTTAGAATATCATTCAAGCATTGTGTTGATGGACCAGGACTACTACATGTTATTTAGAAAATTCACCATTCAACATCCGGTGAAAAGTATTAAGAATGTATACTTGATTTCAATATCCTATGTTTTTCTTTTTTAAAAAAAGATAAATTACACTTTATATATAAGATCAAAATGATGAAAATGCCAGATTTAAAAACATGTATTTACTAATATTGCTATCCATATTAAAAAGTTGTTTAAATAATTTCTTACAACCTATGTCAACTGTTCCCAGAAGCCCTGGTGGTGCGGTGGTTAAAATGCAGTATTGCAGGCAAACTCTGCCCACAGCCTGGAGTTCGATCTTAATGGTGCTCAAGGTTGACTCAGCCTTTCATCCTTCCAAGGTGGGTAAAATGAGGACCCAGATTACATTGTAAACTGCCCAGAGAGTGCTGTAAAGTTCCATGGGGCCGTATATAAGCTTAAATGCCATTGCTATTGCTATGTAGACTCATTCCTTTGAGAAGAATTCATATTTTGTCATAAATATAAATCCAATGTACTGTTTTATGTGGGAAGATTGTTTTAAAAAGAAAATAAATGAAGCATCTCCCAACCTATTTACAGACAGTAAAAATCTCAGTTTAATAAACATTTAATAAATTTCAGATGCAATTGATAAAATTTCCATTCAACTGTCACTTTAAAACGGGCAATCAGTTGTATCAAAAGTAGCCAAGATAAGGCAGCTTGATTTACATTTAAGATATTTATTTATTTATTTCATTTTTATCCCACCTATATTGTTTTTATAAAGAACTGAAGGTGGCAAATATACTTAATTCTCTTTCCTCCTATTTTTCCTACAACAACCACTCTGTGAGGGTTGACACATTTGCATAAGTTGCATAAATATATCATTATACTAATAATTTAAATCACCATGAATATCATACCTTTGGATTTAATGGACATTCAGAAGAAACACCACCTCTTTTTGAATTAGTTCATTAATAAAAGGGTTATACTACTGAAATTTAGTTGTAATGATATTCTGTTAGCAACAGAATCAATATCCCTAATAAATCCATTAAATCCATAAATCCAAATAAATTGTCCCTCCTATTCGGTTTCCTACTCCAGCTATGCTATAGAGACCTAGGAAACTTCTTCCCTGGAAATTGGAGAGGCAGGTTTACTGCTATAAATGGTGAAAGAAAAAACCCAGATTTAGAATAAGTTTGTTTATGCAGTTTCAGAATTAGCCCAACTTTGGATGTAAAGAAGATGCTTATCCCACTTTGAGAATTATTACGTTCTTATTCTGTTTAGAAATCACCTGTATCAAATAGGTAATTTGTCTATTAGCATAACAACAATTTCAGTTCTGAAAATAGCATCAGAAATGGTGTAGACCAACACATTGGCTTATTATTACTAAACGACAGTATGAAATATCTAATACAAGCATGAAATAGGAGCAGAAATCCTCAATTATCAGCATCTCTCTTGAGCTCTTTAAGACTTCAACATAGCTATCCAGGAGCAGGTGGAAGAAGTGGACTAACTCTAATACATAGGTAACTGAAAAAATGTCTGTAAATCCTAAAAAATAATAAAATATTTTTTCAAGCATTAATAAGCACCAATAAATTCTATATAACCCTCCATGTTTCTTGGCGAAAGTAGGATCAAACTTCTTATCCAAGAACTATTTTCAATCCAACTTCACTTTTAACATAAAGGATTTAAACCCTCTCTTCCCAGAGCAATAGATTGCTGATTCTGAAAAAAAAATCAGTTTAATTTTGATCAGCCTTGAACAGACTTCAGCAATTCCACCATCTAGTGGCTAGAAATATTCTCAGCAACCACATAAGGATGGAATTATTTATACTGCTAACAAGATAATGCTGATTTCTTCTTAATTGGGGGATGTGGATGGGAGAGAGAGAGAGAAAGGATAGGAAGATAAAGCATTATCTAGGACTCTGATGCCATTAATAGTCTGAAAGAAACCATTTCTCACCATACAATAAGTAATGGTCTTTCTGATACTTAAAATAAAACTGGAAATCACCTTACGTGGTCATGTTAGCAGAATAATGAATACAATGCTTTTGAATTTAAAATAAAGAATAGCAGATTTGTCAACATTAACAAGCTCTAATAAATAAATAAAAATGGTTAGAATTATAGTGTTTATCGTTCCCCCCCCAATGCTATTTTTTTAATCCTATGCTGCAATAAGGAGCCATTGGTGCAGTTGACATCTTAATAAACACAGGTTCTCTAAAGCATTTCAGGCTGAAGTACGGAGAACATTTTATCTCTAGCCAAGTGGTAGACCTTAGCTTAATGCTCGTGCCCCAGGGATGTAGAGTTAATGAGACACAGCGAAAGGCAAATGGTTTAGAAATAAGTTTACAAAGGAACTCCAGAGTCGAACAAAAGAAAATCAGTTTCCCCAAAAATGTGCATGTAGCTTATACACTTAAAACATATATAGCACAAGAGGAAATCTAAGTTATTTAGTTCTGCCAGAGAACCCTTACTAAAAACAGTATATGTCTTGTTTATTATTATTTTTATTTGACATGCAACAATGTATGTCAAAAACAAAGTTATTTCAGCATAGCTAGTAAACCAACAAAACAGCTTTTCTGCCTTTAAATATATTATTCCAGAGACACAGTGATGTCCAATGAAGCCGAGTTCAGAAATAAACTGCCTCAAATAAAAGAGGCAAATTTTACAGCTCCATCCTCCATATTCTTTTCCTATAGCATAGATTGTGGTAAAATGTCTTTTCCCATTTTCCATACTCTTTATCATTTACCTATTCCAGACCCCTTTGGCAATCTGATGTGATGTGTACATTGGTTTCTGGGGTGCTGTTATTCAGCACCTGTGGCAACTGAAAAAAGGATGGGACGCTATCTCCATTGTTAGCGTCATCATTACCTCTACCTAAAACGGTAAGAAAATTAAGTATTTTGAAAATAGGGAACAAATGATTTTTGAAGAGAGTCAACATGTGAGATAGACTTTTCTTAATCATCTCCCCAATAACGAAATACTGTATTACAGAATGTTCTAGAATTACGGAAACCCTCTGGGTCAAAGAGTATTTCTCTAATAATGAACTCATTACTCCCTCCTTTAAACACAGGGAAAACACGAGGAGTTATTGATCACTTCACTTCAGACTCTGAGTTGGAGCGAGTGATAAACTCATTGTGTGATGTTCTGATTCTTCTAAATCACAGGTGTCAAAGTTGAGTCACGTTGCCGTCAAGTTGCTGTCACATGATGTATTGTGACATTTTCCCCCCTTCGCGGCGCTGGGATGGACGTGGCCTGCGTGTGACCCATCCAGCCAATTTGACACTCCTAAATTATTGTTGACTTTTTCGGAACTTTTGATCATTTCTTGTCTTTTTATTGTATTTTTACTGCGTATTATATGAGTTTCCCAAAGTCATAACACACTGAAGCAATCTATACATTTCATAAATAAAATAAATAAATATAAAATAAGTATGTCCAATTATGTCACTCAGAAAAAGCAAGGGTCAAGCAATCAGATGGACGTCTTGATGTCTCTACACTTAAATAGAAAAGAATCTATATTTTATTATTTAAAATATTTGTTATTTAAAACTATATCCTCATTTAAAAGCTTCGCCTCACTTTCTTATATCTCTCCTTTTTAAAAACACCATACCTTTTAGAAGGATCTTTTTGAAGACACAAGGAAATTAGTTTTCTAAAGGACTTGCCATATTTCTTGGTCATTTCTTTGTCTTCTACTCCTGTTTCCAGGATTGGAGGATCGTTCTGCAAGGTCAACATTAATACCTATTTTTTTTTTTAAAAAAAAGAAGAAATTAGGAGAGTAGTCTTGGCCAAATTAACCATGATTTAAATAATGCTAAATTACAATATTATGTAAAGAAAGCTAGACAATAATTTCAACGCGTACATAATAAAGTAGAAACACAAATAAATACTCTTGACTCTAAACTACCGTACCACTTTACAGAATATATACCAATCCATTTGAAACTAGGCATGAAGGCCTAAATATACCGTGTTTTTCGGAGTATAAGACGCACCAGATTATAAGACGCACTTACCTTTTTGGGGGAGGAAAACAAGAAAAAAAAAATCTGCCTCTGCCTCCCAGCAATTTGCCTCCTTGCAGCAAACAGCCCGTTTCAATTTCAGCACAGCCTGATTAGCACAAGCAGCTAATTGTCAGTTGGATTGGCCTCCTGAAGATCAGCTGTTTCAGGCTGCAGGGACTGCCATAGCCTATTGCCGCCTCCGCATGTCCCATTTTCCGGGGGGCCAGTGGATGGGCGGGGTTACATTCGGAGTATAAGACGCACCCAAATTTTCACCCTCTTTTATGGGGGTGGGGAAGTGTGTCTTACACTCTGAAAAATACGGTAAATGACAATTTCAGAAATTAAAAATAACCCTGAAGATTTGGGGAGTGGGACCGGTGGGACTAGAAAGTCTCAATTTTCAAGTGGCCACCTGAATATGGATTATGGCGCTAATCAACATCTTTCATTCCAGTCTACCTCAGGTGTTCTGAAGAAAAAACAAGAAGAGATATTCACCATCCAGAGATCCTTGATAGGACAAGTATTAAGTAAGAAATAACAATTTTGGAACCTTTAATATCATGGAGTAGGAAAGATCTACAGGTAATCCTCGATTTATGACTGGTGAAAGTTATGATGGAGCCCCTAAAAGCTACTTATGAACCAGTTTCCAAAATTACAACATCTGCTTTCCCCAGTCATGTGACTTCATTTGGGGGCACTCAACAACCAGACCATATTTACAGCCATTGCCAGCATCCCGAGGCCACATGCTGCGACATTCATACACATACATAAACTAAGCACTCTTGTGCTGACTTGGACCAAAGAACTATAAGCATGTAGTACCCAGAAATACAGGTAGTCCTCGACTTATGATCACGACGGAGCCCAAAATTTACATCGCTAAGTGAGACAGTTGTTAAGTTGGCTTTGTCCCATTTTACCACCTAAGTGAATCAGTGCAGTTGCCAAATTAGTAACCTGGTTGTTAAGTGAATCTGGCTTCCCCATTGACTTTGCTTGTCAAAAGGTCACAAAAAATGATCACATGACCCCGGGACATTGCAATCCTTATGGATATAAACAAGTTGCCAAGTGTCTGAATTTTGATAGGGGATACTGCAATGGCTCTGTGAAGAACGGACATTTTCAGTGCCGTTGCAACTTCAAATGGTCACTAAACACACTGTTGTAAGTTGAAGACTACCTATACCATCATTTTTAAATCACAAAGGGAGGCAACAACCACACCCGGCTAAAGAAAACCCTGTCTAAAAAGATCACTGGAGATGGAGACAAATGTAGACAAAAAAATGGAGAGGTGAGATGGCAGGGAATCAACCTCTTTCAGCCCCTGACAGCTTATATCTGGGAGCATTAATAACTAGGATCCTAAACCATGTCCCAGCTATTACGAGGTCAGCATACACTTCTGATGCAGATCTCACTTGTACAAGCTCTAGACCCAAACTTGAAATGTTAGTTACGCAACTTTAGATTTCATGCTTATTTTCCAGCTAGGCTTACTTTCATTGGAGGGTATTTGTGGTAAGGTGCTGCTCCTGTGGCTAATTCAATGGCTGTTATTCCAAAGCTCCAGATGTCAGCCTTGAAGTCATAGCCTCTCACCTATCAAAGGGAAATATAAAACAGAAAAGTTAATTTAGCAATGGTATAGTAAATCAGTATATGACATAATAGGGTGGCACGGTGGCTCGACTGTTAAGATGTTGGGCTTGTCTGGCAGCCTCAGTTCAAGACCCAAGTGCCACGTCATGGGGTGAGCTCCTGTCCTCGCCTCAGCTCCTGCCAACCTAAAAGTTCAAAAGCATGCAAATATAAGTAGATAAATAGGTACCACTTCAGTGGAAAGGGAGCAGCGCTCCGTGATGTCATGCTGGCCACATGACCACGGAAATGTCTTCAGATAGTGCTGGCTCAATGGTCTTGAAACGGAGATAAACACTGCCCCCTAGAGTCAGCAACAACTAGCGGTGTCAACCCTGAAGCGAACCGGGCTGAGGCCATCTTTGAGGCTTCATGGTTGCCGCAAGGCAGAGGGAAAGAAAGAGAGGGGAAAAAATTGGATAGCTCGGCTTTTGCTGTCAAAATAAAAAGTTTTCTTGTGGGAACCAAGGGCATTCCAACAAGTGGCTGGGAAGAGGAGGAGTGGAGTAACCAGGCAACCAGGTATTGGACAATGTGATTAATGACGGGGGAAGGGGGAACTTTCACTTTTTAATTAGGTGAAAACCGTAACAACTTTCATATTGGCACCAGTTGTGCCAATATGATATATCCAATAAATTGTTCTTTGAGGAATCTACCTGCCTTGGAGTTCTGCTTTCAGTGGGTGCCTTACTCAGAATGCTGACAAACGGAGTAAAATCCACAGGGACTCCTTTACCTTTTATTTATATCACATAATAAACATCTGGGTCTTATACCTGTTCCATGACTTCAGGAGCCATCCAACACGGAGTGCCAACAAAGGTCTTTCTTACTTTGTTACGGGTTACATCACCTCCTGTGGCTAAAAATGCACTAACTCCAAAGTCTAGGAAGAGAAAACACAGACATTCTTTTAGCATTCAATCAACTCTGATTCTAAATGTGAAGCTCCTATTTAAAAGCATGCAGCTTCAGTATGAGACTCCTATTTTTTGGAGTATAAGATGCACCTTTTTCCCCCAAGAAAGAGGGTGAAAATCTTGGTACGTCTTATACTCTGAATGTAGCCCTGCCCAACTTCTCAAATGGAGGTTTCAGAGGCTGAAAAAAGCATCAGAAACAAAGCTTCAGAAAAGAAGTCCCCAAACAGAGCTTCAGAGTCTTTTTTTCTGAAGCTCTGTTTCGGAGGCTTTCAGAGGCAGGAAAAAAAACAAAAAAAAAAGCAAGGCACAGAGCTCACAACCAAGGAACCTGTTGCTAAAAGTCACCTCTGGGAACAGCTGATTGGGGGTATTCTGGGAGGCCGATCTACCTACTAATCAGCTTTTTTTTTTTAATTTTCCTCCCCAAAAACTAAGGTGCGTCTTATACTCCGGTGCATCTTATACGCCGAAAAACACGGTAAATGAAGCGGTTAATTTAATGTTTACTCGATAGCTAAAATGTTATGTAGGTTTTAGAAATGAGACATCTCTCTTCCATCTATGAATCATGTCTGTAAAAATTTTTAGTCTCCTTCATAGCACCATAAAATCCATACAGAGACTAAACAAGGAACCTGTTTGTTTCACGCTACCGGTTCAGGTCAACATTCCCCTACACTCAGTTCAGAATGTAAAGATGCTATTATTAGATCCACATCAAAATTCCAGCAGGGTAGGAGCAAAAAAAAAAAAAAAAAAGGGCAGCCTGACATCTATTTCTGCTTCAAATGTCTTATGAAGACATAAGATCAGAGGGAAAATGTGAACAGCCATGCAAAGCTTCGGGGGAAAAGAAACCTGATTAAAGGGTCAAATGTTGCAAGGGAAGTGTAGCAACAGTGTCTGCGCAAATCAAGAAATAGCTACGGATCACATCTTACAATGAGATCCTGGCCTAGATGGAATATGTTATAGTAGCGAACTAGGTGGCTTTAGGAATGGAAGGAAATGAGTCACAGGCAAGAAATGGGAGCAAGAAGTAGATTCCTACTATCAGGCAAAAAATGTCAATGGCAAGACATTCTTATGACACAGGGAACATATGTGCACACGCTTGTATGCAGGACTCCCTATACCCAGATGTGGGTTTCAGCAGGTTCTGACCAGTTCTGGAGAACTGGTAGCGGAAATTTTGAGTAGTTAGGAGAACCGGTAGTAAAAATTCTGACTGGCCCCTCCCCATATCTATTCTCTGCCTCCCAAGTCCCAGCTGATCGGGAGGAAATGGGGATTTGGCAGTATCCTTCCCCTGCCACACTCACCAAGCCACGCCCACCATGCCACACCCACAGAACCGGTAGTAAAAAAATTTGAAACCCACCACTGCCTATACCTATCAATGTGCATGTGTGGAGGAGGGCAGCACCATATTCGAATCATCAGCAGTGACCCCATCCTTATTCTTTTTGTAAACACATCTCGATTCTAAAGGTATGGATTGCTGGTTGCCTATCATTGCTAGAAGATCGTTTAGGAAGACTTGCCTCCCAGAAGAATGTAGACAGCGCTATGCATAGTTCACACACGAATATTGCCACTTCTGAGATCAAGTCATGTGTTTATATAAAAGCAGACATTCAGTAGATGACAAAATACCAAATGCAGTATAAATCAGATACATGTAGAGATGAACTCCTAATAGGTGTAGTGGTTAAAGTGCAGTACTGCAGGCTACTTCTGCTGGTTGCCTGCAATTTGGCAGTTCAAATCTCACCAGGCTCAAGGTTGATTCAACCTTCCATCCTTCCGAGGTCGGTAAAATGAGGACCCAGATTGTTGGGGGCAATATGCTGACTCTGTAAACCACTTAGAGAGGGCTGTAAAGCACTGTGAAGCGGTATATACATCTAAATGTCATTGCTATTCAGGCTGTAGATGTACAATCAAACTTATTGTTTATTACCTATTATTTCTTTTCACTATACTTTTTGAAAGTGCAGTAAAGGCTATTTCAAGATATGTGGTGCTAATTTGTGCTTCAGATTCACATTATATTCCTCTCTCTGGGATTACCTAATGCTTTGTACCTGACATTACCTCTGAAGTAGGCTGGACCTTTCACTTAGTCCAAACTAGAGGTGAAAGCTTACCAACTGGTAACGATGGGGACAGGATGTTATGACCACAAGATACCATTGTCTTGACTAACTGTGTGGGTTCAAGCCCAAGCCTTGGTGTTTTATTAACCCCTGAATGTTTTGGTGTCCGAGAATGATTTCTTTGGCTATCTTTGGAGATGTAGTCCTTCTCTAATGAAGTGGGACAATGATCTTGCATTTTTGTCCTATTTGTGAACTACTTGAAAACAACAGGCTGGGCTCAACATATTCATCTAACAGGGTTCTTATATTCTTCTTTAAATAATTTAACTAAGTACAGAACATCTGCACCCATCTTGAAATCATAGAGCACTCTTATGTTCAGACAATTTTTTTAAAAAAGCATCCCAAAATACACAATTAAAATTACTTATTTTAAACAGGGTGATAGTTGTAACAAATAGAATTTTACAACTCTTTGCTGTGAGCCAATACATATGAATTATGCATATCAATATGCATTCTGGTCTTAAACTTGCAAGGAAGGAATGAAGTCATTTTTCTTAGCAAGTTTTTTCCCCCCAAAACCACAGGAACTATTTGAAGCTAGTAATGCTTATATAATATTCAGAAACAATCACTTCTTAATAACTGAATGCACTACATCAAAGCAAAGAGGGGATTTCTCCTTTCCATTCTATATTAATGTGCAATTTAATTCTCTTTAGTTCTAACACTTTGGACGACACAACAAAAGTCATAAATCTAAGTGCTAGTCTACATTTATTACAGCAATTATTTCTAGGTTGCAATGATACCATTCATAAGTTAAAATATCACTAGCAATTACACATCCAAAAAAAAAAAAAGAAAAGAAAGAAAGAAAAGAAAAACTCTTTTTCAGTAATAATTTGGAACTATAATGCTAAAGGATAGACTAATTTATACCTAGTCTTTCTCCAACTCTTAGCTGCTGGGTTGACTTCAAAGTACTATTTCAGGTTTTTAACATGAATACTCAAACAGTATCACCCATTATTGCCAGCATTCTCAGGCTGTCTAATGCCCTTACAATCTGTTACAAGATGTGTCCCTGAAACAATTAAAACTGCTTTCCCATTGCTTTAACCTATTCATTCCTGCCCTCTTAACAGCATTTTAAAGGTTGTGAAAATGTAGCACCCAGCTACAGCCACTAAAAAGTAAACGCACAATCACTCACCTACATTACGAAATGATACAATCCCAACTGTTCATATTTAACAATATTAAACCCATTAGATCATGGGTGTTAAACTTGTGGTGTCACGCTGCCATCACATGACATATCGTGACTTTTTTCCCTTCGCGGAGCTGGGAGGGGCGTGGCATGTAACGCATCTGGCCTGTGAGCTGCAAGTTTGACACCCTTGCATTAAATAGTGATGTAAATTATTTTTTGTGGAAAAAAATCTTCTTTTTTAACAAACAAAGGATAATTAGAAGAGTGACCATTTTAAAATTTCTGCAAATATTTTCAATATGTGGCAATATTTTTGATTTCACCATTCCCTGAGAGGGTCTTGGGGGATCTCCAGGGATCCTCACACCACAGTTTAAAGAAAAACTGAGCTACAGTGAAAATATGCAAACCCCTAGAAAGATGAGCGACAATGTTTTCAGGAAACACAACACAATTTCACTGAATGCAGCATCTTTATCAGGGCCTGCTTCTGTTCAGTCACCTCCAATGAAATCTCTCTGTTATACAATCACTTCAACTGTCTAAACTCTTTGTAACTTGGAACAAAACTATAGTGATGTATATACTCACATTCTGTTTTGAAAAGCAAGGCTCTCGTTAAATAACACAGTTAAAGGTTTAACGAAAATGATTTGTCAGGAACAAACTGAGCATTGGATCCAAGTTAATTTTGAAAGAGAAGAATGAAGATCACTTAATAGCTCTGTTTATAAATATCTTTCCTTAAACTGTCAATCACAGTTCTGGTGGAAACGTTATCATTACTAATTCAACATTGGTCAAATGGTATTTTTATTTGAGCTTCATTTTCCAATAGAAAATGAATTGCCAGAATTTGCAGTTGTTACAGGATACATGCACAGCATGCTGCAAACCTAAGTAATAAGACACTGTACATGCCTTGATGGGCAAAGCAATAAAAATATTCTCAATATATTAGCAGGGTTTCTTTTCTACTTTTTTCTACCTTCAACCAAAATAATGGTTCTTTTTGGATCTTTATATCATGGCTTGTGTCTAGACCAGTTTGCTTAGTGATTAAGGTACGATTAAGGCTAGAAACAGGGAGATGGTGAGTTCTAGACCTGACTCAGGCACAAACCAGCTGGATGACCTTGGGCCAGTCCTTCTCTCTCAGCCCTAGGAAGATTGACGATGGCAAACAATTTATGGAAATCCTTGCCAAGAAAACTGCAGGGAGCTGTCCAGGCAGTCATCAGGAGTCAACATTGCCTCAAAGGCTAAATTAGCTCATTGAAGCCAAAGTTTGCATTGTCACCAGCGCCGCCATATTGACTGTCACAAACCATTTTATTTTTATTTAATTACATTGCCTCATGTCCATTCTTTCCAGCAATGTGTATATGCCAGCAATCCAATGAACTCAAATCCTATTACACATGGTTGTGCTATAATCAATCTGTTAATATTGAAGAGGCAGAAAGATTTAATTTGTTCAACTACAACACATTTATTTATTTATTACATTTTTATCTTGCCCATCTCATTGACATAGCAACTCCAGGCAGCTTATAATATAATAAAAATTCTAAAAGATAATATGAGGCAATTAAAATGAGGAGAGGTTTTTTTTTTTTTTAATTTGACTTATATGCCACCCTTCTCCGGAGACGCAGGGCGGCTTACAATGCGTTAAGCAATAGCCTTCATTCTTTTGTATATTTTATACAAAGTCAGCTTATTGCCCCCACAAACTGGGTCCTCATTTCACCTACCTTAGAAAGGATGGAAGGCTTAGTCAACCTTGAGCCTTGGAGAGATTCGAACCAGCAGAAATTGCAGGCAGCTGTGTTAATAACAGGGTGCACTAAACCACTGTACTATCAAGACTCTTGAGTTAAATAGGAAAGCTAGAAACCAAGACGATGGATGACCTGGGGATGGGGATCTTCTCTCCCCCAATGTAACATTTCCCTGTCAGGGCCCCAGGCCAGTCAGAAGAGCCAGTTTTTTTAGTCTCCTCCAGAAGGCCAGCAATGTGGAGGCATATCTCATTTCCAGTGGGAAGATATTCCAGAAGGCGGGACTCACAGCAGACTGGACCCTGCCAGCCGAAAGCCTTTTAGTAGCCCTCTTCCACTGGAACAAGAGGGGCAGGCTAGTCCCATTGGGGAGAGTCAACACCTCAGAAACCCATGCCATAAAGCAGAGTTCCCCAACCTTTCCAGCTTTGTGGACCAGCTGGGTGGTGGTGGTTCAATGCAAGAGGTGGGAAAGCACGTGGTTCAATGCGAGAGGCGGGAAAGTGCTGCTCACACAAATGGAGCATGGGCACCCATGTTTGCTTGCTGCTCGGTCAAGTGGGGATGCAATACTCACCTGACTCTTCTACGACCCAGTTCTGAAGGGCTTGAGGCCTAGTAGTGGACTGTGGCCCAGGGACCCCTGCTGCAAAGGGCTTCAAAGGTAATGACCAACACCTTGAATTGAACCCAGAAGCAAACTTGCTACTAGTTTATCTCACATAACAGCGATATCATATATATACCACTCAAGGGTCTACAGAACTGTCTGTGCCACTACATTCTGTATAGTTGTAGCTTCCAAATATTCTTCAAGAGTAGACCTAAATAAAACACATTGCAGCAATCCAACCAAGAGATGGCCAGAGCATGACTGACTGCACAAAGGGCCTCGTGAGCCAGGAACAGGGCACAACAGGTGCACACCACGAAGTTACACAAAGGCCCCCTTAGCTATGACCGCTACAACCGCTCTTCTGAGACTAGGAGAACCTGCGGATTGTACACAGAATGTGTCTGCGTGTCTCCAACATTAAATAAAGCCATCCTTTTGGAAACTATCCAGATTTCTACTTCACCTGAACCTTGCCATAGTTACCAACTTCACAAAAAGCCAAAATGTTAAATGAACTTTATGGTTCAGTGCCTAGGTTGACTGAAATATTAAAAATATGGTTTCCAGTTTCCTCTGAAATGGGAAATTAAGATTAATTAAAAGCTTTCCCTTACAAGTCAGAAATGCAGACAAAATCCTCATATTCATCTTACAGTTGAAACAGAAGTATTTACAGTACAAACCAAGAGAATGAATGAAAATACTATAAGCATTTGAGGTCAGTCAACTCTGTGAGGAAAAATAAAGACGATAGAACCATTTTAGCTTATTTTTTTTAAAAAAGGAATCACTCCTTGATTACGGCAGCATACAAATATGAGAAATAAATACAACTTTGGTTTGGTACATATTAAGCTGCCATGTGTTTGTACTGTTTTGCTTTAACAAATTGTGAGTGTTTACCCATTATAGTTTATCATTATTTCTTAATCATAACAGGCCACTGTGGCTTGTTTAACAATAAGCCTTAACTGAATTGTGACAAAATGTTATGGTGAACTAGGCAGCCATCAAGCTGATGGCATAGGTCAACAACTACAAGCTTCAGGTCATTAAGATTGTAATTAGTGTCTTAGTATCAGGCAAATTCTGTGATGGTTTCAAGTCAGGAATTGCAATGCTGGTACACTGACTTTTATTGTTCCAGAATTAAAACTCAGCAACTTGCCAAAGTCTTTAATACTTTATCGCTTTTACAAAGCAACGTTAGGCTATGCATTCTATGCATTGCATTATTTAAACAAACCACAGAATTAAGACTATTGAAATTTAAATTCTTTGCCAAGGTGCCGAGTCTGTACCTTCTTTTTTGCTAAGAAAAAAGGGTTTCATAGACTTTGAGATACTGTGACTCTTTAAAATACTCAAATGAATTTGTGTGACATCTTCATGTGTTAAACTATTGCCTTCACTGGCTGAAATAAACAGACCACTCACTTTCAATAATTGATTTCTAATCTATACACCAAATAAAACAATGAGATCCATAGAGCTTTATAAAATAAAATAAAAATATTTCATGGGAAACAAGTCAAAAGAAACCCAGTAAAATGAGTAGGATTCACATCATAATACAGAAGATTCTCAAAGTGAATATAACAATAAAACCAGAAACTTTTCTTTTGGGTTAAATGGAAAAAGACTTGGGGAAGAAATGTGGAACTTTGATGTTATACAGTGTATGTTGACAGCAGCAAGATTATTTTATGCACAAAAATGAAAGGACACTTTGATTCTCACAATGGATGAATGGTTGTAACAGTTGATGGAGATAGCAGAGATGGCTAAATTGACTGGTCTGATTAAAGAAAAAGCACAATTACTTTTGTTTCTGCTTGGAAACCGCTTCTGGACTTTATGCTTGAGGTGGAAAAAAATGACTTTGATTTTGGCTTTTCCCAATTAGATAGGTTTGTTGTTATAGAAATGGCTAGTTCATACTATGAAGATAAAAAGGTAAAGATGAAGGGAAAAAGTTGAGTATTTTACTGCACCAAAGAGTGTTGGAAGTCAATGTCTTGTCTTTCTTTTCCCCCCTTTCCCTACACTTTTTCCTCTCTTCTCCCTCCCCTCTTTTCCTACTATTTTCTTTCGTATTTTTGTATTTTACGTTATAAACTAATTTTAAAAAAAGAAATCCTGTATAATTTAAAAACACATTTTAAGGTAAGCAGATTATATATTATATTGCATTGTATCGTGTTGTGTTGTATTATATTATGCAATTTATGTTGCATAAGCTTAAAATTGGGGTTTTGTTTTTGAAGACAGTCATTTTCATTCATGGAATTTCCTGGCCTTAAATTAACTTCCCTTAAAACATTGCTGAGTGCAGCATGTACCATTGCTTTAAGCTGCTTTGTTTTTCTCTCTCCTAGCATAGATGCGCTGTGTGATTTGCAGCTCTCATCCGTTCTCCCTTCTCCGCTGTTGCATTTCCCTCTGCAGAATGAATGTCAGATCTAATTAAGTGGTAAGGCTCTTGTGCTTTTTATATGATTTTTTTTTAATGCCTCCAAGTCAGTGTTGACTCCTGGAGTCTGCCTGGACTAGTCCCTGCAGTTTTCTTAGCAAGATTTTCAGAAGTGATTTATCACTGCCTTTGTCTTCCTGCAGTTGATTAACTGAGCCAAGTAACTTATCCAACTTTGTGCCTAAGGTGGGACTAGAACTCCCAGCCTCTCAGTTTCCAAACTGATACCTTAATCACTACCCCAAACCGGCTCTCTGCCAAAAAGTACATGTGGGTTCCATCCAGGGCTCTGGAACCTCATGTTGCTTTGCATTCGGCATATATCAAAAGAGGTAAGCCTGCTCAGAAACCAGGACGAGAAAGGCACAATTCTTTATCTGTTGTCCCGCAACCCGTAAGTGGAGAAATGGAATTCTAGAACACAGATCAGCAGCCACATACTGTGTTTCCTCGAAAATAAGACCCTGTCTTTTATTTTTTTGAACCCTGAAATAAGCGCTTGGCCTTATTGCCATGCACTCAAAAGCCTGATTGGGCTTATTATCAGGGGATGTCTTATTTTGGGGGAAACAGGATAATTCGGAATAGCCCTTCTTCAAGTAATTTATCAAAAGAGAAAAAGTTGAACTGCCCACAGGGTGGATTTGATTTAAATCATGATTTAAATCACTAGTAAAAAGGCTTGATTATATTAGTTATAACTCAATATAAATTGTAATTTTTAAAGAGCAACTATCCTGCAGCAGCTCCTCCTCTGACCCGCTGCTGACTTGCCAACAGTTCCAATATTGCAGAATATATAGCCTCATGCTACATAACTAAGCTCCATTTCATACTGAATAAACTAAATTATTAATGTATCTTAAATAGAAAACTATCTTTAGATAGATTTTTACTACAAAAGCATTTTATTAAAATAAATATGATAAAAATAAAAAAAAATCTGTTTAAATTTTTTTAAAAAAATTCATCGATTTTTATCTACCCTGAGTGCCAATGCTTTCCCTATGAACCAGAAGATTTTCCATGTCATCAAAGCCGTGTTGGAAATGACACACAATGCTGACTCACTGCCAGAAAAATCAAAGCCATTGACAAAACAGATTCTTCCTCCTCTTCTACACAGCATACACAACTTCCAATCTGCTCCAGCACCGTAAGTGAGGAAGTGTACCGGAAATAAGCTGGAATCCTATTGTCTGAGATTGAGCCCATAGTATGGTAGGTTTTGCATGTCAAAAACCAGACACAGTTTTTTCCCCTCGTGGTGCAATCACTTTGCTGAAAACCTAATTCCCTCAGCACTATCTTATGTCTAGTATATTTACCCATGTAGTATGGCTATATTACTATTATCCTTCTCATCTTTTCTACTATCTTCTCTGATTGGTCTTGTTATTATGATTATGGGCGTGGCCAACTTTTTTACTTTTTTTTTTACTTTTAAAAGTATTTTTTCTACAACCTTAAGAGGTTGCAGAAAAAAATGCTTTTAGAAGCCTCTGACAATCCCAGCTGAGCCGCGCGATCATCAGAGGCTTTTTTTTTTTTTTTACTTTTAAAAGCATTTTTTCAGCCGAAGAGGTTGCAGGAAAAAATGCTTTTAAAAGTTAAAAAAAAAAAAAAGCCTCTGATGATCATGTGGCTCAGCTGGGCATGGGGAGGGGGGGGTGCAGAGATTTTTGTTACCGGTTCTCCGAACCACTTGCCGCCTTTGCTATCGGATCAAGCGATCCGGTCTGAACCGGGAGCATTTCACCCCTGCTTGGTGGGTGTGACATGGCTTGGTGGGCGTGGCAGGGGAAGAATACTGTAAAATCTCAATTCCCACCCCACTCCAGGGGAAGGATACTGTAAAATCTCCATTCCCTCCCCACCTCAGGGGAATAATATTGTAAAATCTCCATTCCCTCCCCAATCCAGGGGAAGGTTACTGCAAAATCCCCATTTCCTCCTGATCAGCTGGGACTTGAGAGGCAAAGAATAGATGGGGGCAAGGCCAGCCAGAATTTTTACTACCGGTTCTCCGAACTACTCAAAATTTCTGCTACCAGTTCTCCAGAACTGGTCAGAACCTGCTGAAATCTACCTCTGCAACATAGCATGCTGAAGCCTCCCTAATAAATATGGGGCTGGAGGTGAAATATCAACTGAAGTCTTGGCAGCTCACACTATTGGCTGCCAATCTACTTTGATTTTGTACTAGCTGTCCTCTAGAAATTTCTGACTTGCCAGGTGAGAAAAATAAAAGCTATAGTTCAAAATTATGGAGCACAACAGACTGGGAACAACTGTGTTGTTTCTTGAAAAGCTGACTGATACACTCCATTAAGAAAAAAAATCTCCTCAGGAAAACTGAATGCTTAGCTTATAGTTGATTATCAAACACCCTTAAACTTAACAAATTCTAACCATTTAAAACATTAATGAGATCTCTTGGAATATCTCAAATTTCCCATCACACATTTTTAAATTTTAACAATAATGATGATTACCTGCTATCTGTACAGAGCCATCCTCACCCAGAAGAATATTACCAGCTTTTAAATCTCTAGAAAAAGGAATAAACAAAAAAAGCATTTAAATTCAGATGTGATGTGAGAGGAGGAGGAGGAAGAAGAGGGAGGGGAAGCTTGCTGTGGAACAATACCACTGAATGGAATTAAAAACTTTCTGGTTGTACAATCTCAGATAATTTCATTTTAAAGATGACAAATTGAGGGGAAAATATGTTCTTACAACTTACAAAAAAGCTCATCGTTTCGTTCTTATGCAAACCGGAAAATCTCTGTTGTGCTTCAGACCACGCCGCTTATCTCATGGAAAACTACTCTATTATATTCACCCAGGAAATCAAGGGTTGCAGCTGGCTTTGTATCGATCAATTAATTAATCAATCAATCCCCATTTGCTACTGTGCATGAGGGAAAGAAATGGAGTAAAAATAATTGTCAAGACAAGAAACTTCCACCCTTTGCAGTTTCAAAGAGAAAGCAGCAATTTTTCTGCCATCTCCTCATCAAAACAATAGATCAAAAAGAGATTAGGTTTGATCATCCCCTTTGAAAGGCTAATAATAATTGCTAACATGGGTGAGATGATTTTGCGAATGGAGAAAGCATTATCAACTAAATGGTTAATTTAAGATTAGGATTTCATATCTCCTCATGTTGTGTTGCACAACTATAGTATAGAAGAATTTATGGGATGTGTCCCCTCCCAATCAAGGTTAGATCAGAGCCCTTTGGCTTATCAGACCCTAGCCTTCTAGCCTTGAATTTACTGGTTGATTTAATCAATTTATATAGCCATCCCAAGTTAATAGAATTAATAATGAAACTTTGCATTCTCGACTCACACACAATGAAGCAACATGCTAGTACCTGTGGATTTGTCCATTTCTGTGTAGATAGTCTAAGCCTTCCAAAACTTCCTTCAGAATTGTGGCTATTATTGATTCCTCAAGCACACCACTCTTGTGCTCTCCTCTGCTCACCACATATTTTATTATATCCAGCATTGAGCCTAGAGAGAACGAGAGAGAGAAAGAGAAAGAGAGAAATTACAAAAGAAAATTAGAACACCAATCTCTTCATCCTGTATTCCAAGATCCATTATACGTATTTAAGTTGCTCTAGATTTCAACCTAAATTTTCTGAGACCGAAAGAACAAATCTAGAAACCAGAGGTCTCCAAACTTGGCAACTTTAAGACTTGTGGATTTCCAATTCCCAGACTGGTTGAGGAATTCTGGGAGTTGGAAGTCTACAAGTCTTAAAGTTGCACACATTTAAAATACACGGACACATCAACAAGACTGAGTACATGGAAAGCATAGAGAACTGGATCATAAAATCATAGGTTCAAAATGTGCAACAAAATTATAGGAAGTATAAGAAACCTGTAATTAAATTGACTAATTGCTTCAGCAGCCCACTGCTGCTGAACAACTTCCATGTGAGATTTTTTAGAGGTAACTGCATTTAAGAATATCTGACAGGAAACATAACTGTCAGGTCACAAGCAACATGTACATTTTCCTCACCCAAAAACTTGAAAGAAATTAGAATCAATAGGAAGAGGCCATGTAGACTACCAAATCTAATCCTCTGCTTAGTACAGAAATTTAAATTAAATTATTCTTGGTAGTTGATTGCCCAGGATCCACGTGAACATATTCAATGAAAGTGGGAGCACCATAAAGTTTGTTCTAACATTCTGTCAGAATTTGCCTTCCTGCAACTTGTTCTGCTTTTGGAGAGGATTTTTTTTTTTTAAAAAAAAACCACCTTTTTTTACATGACATCCCTTCAGGTACTTGAAAAATGTTATCACATCCTCATTTTTTTCTTCTCAAGTTAAGCATCCCACTGCCAGTGTCTCTTCTCATAAGATTTAGTTGCATTTCTGATGATCATTTTTCTTGTGCTTTTTCGCATGTATTTTATTTCCCTCAATGATTATGAATTGGAAGCTACTGATGCAGCTTAATATGGCAAATGCCTTTTTGTAGCTACATCACATTGCTGACTCATATTCAGCTTGCAATGAACCACATTCCAACTTTTTTTTCACTTTTACTATTACCAAGCTAGCATCTCCCGTAACAGGGCATTTGTTATCTATTTCCTAAGTGGAGATCTTACTATTCATAATCTTTATATTTCACTCTATTATTTGTCAGCCTTTTTATCAATTGAATTTCATTTCTATGATTTTAACCTACCAAAGTTGCTTTGAATTTCACATTAATTAACCCCTAGTTTTGAATCATCTGCAACTCTGAGAAGCGATCAATAAAAAAAAAATGCTGAAGCATACCAGACTCGGGACAGTCATGAGTCAGATTCAGCAGTCTCAAGCAAAACTGATACACCTTGGCTCTCGGGTTCTTCTCACTTTCCACCAATTTCTGCACTATGACTTGGCTTGTGTTTCCATCACCATCTCACCACCCCCTCTAGCCAGCCCCAGCCTCTGGATTCTAGAAGACAGAGAAGTTTCAACAACTCTCCCTCAAAATTGTCTTCTCTTTTCTTTCTCAGGAAGTTGTCATGGGTTGTGCATGCATGCACATATGACACTCTGGGTGTCAACCCTGAAGCTGGCCTGAGGCCATTTTGAGACTTCAGTGCTGAACACACTGGAGAAGAGGGATGGGGGGTGGGGAGAATATAGATAGTTGGGGTGTTGTAGTAAAAACAAAATACTTTCTCTTGGGAACCAAGGACATTCCTGCAGGTGCTCGGAAGGAGGGGACTGGAGTCACCTAGCAACTGGACAGTATCCTGTTTGGACCATGTGACTGATTGTTTTGAGAAAGTGACAAACGTTTACTTTGAATTAGGTGAAAACTGCAGGAATAATCAGTCAGTTTTCACCAGCCTGTGCCAATGTGACATATCCAATAAACCTATTCTTTGAGGAAATTGTCTGCCTCAGAGTTTTGTTTGCTATGGGTATGTTACTTGGAACCCTGACACTAGGGCTTTCCTCCCTGTAGAATCAGCTGACCTGCATCAGTTTTCCTCTTTTTCCACAGGTGGGTCACATAGGTAGGTAGGTCAAACTATGACTCAACCAACGTCAAAATCCTTTGCTCCCCAGAAGAAGTATTTTCCATGAATGCTGGGCCAAATCATGGTCAAGCAGTATAGCTATCTGGCCACAGTCCTAGCTGGCACACTTCCATAGTTCTTTCCAACCTCTAATCTTGATGACTAGAAGCATTCCTACTTCTAGCCCGCCTACCTACCCCACGCACATAAATTATCTCAGCTTCCACCAGTAGATCATCATCAGTAGCAACTTGTGCACTACTGAAGTATCCACCCCATGTCTCTCTTGATCACCAAAAGTTAGCCATTCATAGTCATGGCAACTATCCTCTTAGTAAGGATAACCTCTTCTCTGTTCAATTCAACTATTGTTGAATCTGGCATTTTGGCCCAGGGACATGAGGATTCACAGAGTTATTGTGGGTTCCAGCTTGGGATGAAATTTATATTTTAAAACATCTCCCACTTTCCTACAGCAAAAGTATCACCGTCAATAAACCTCTCAAGTGTTGAATTTTATATCCTGCATTTATCTATTGAGGACACTATCTTCTCCCGTTCTTAGTATTCAAGAGTTTTGTGCTTCCTTAGTTATTTAGACCCAAGTGAAGTTCATGATGAAATAATGAAATAATCCTTTACTGCAGGGGTTCCCAACCGGGGGTGCGAGACAATATTCCAGGGGGTGCGAAAACTTGGATTTAGAAGATTCAAAATTATAGTGTATACGTATAATTATATGCATATAATTGTTTATTTTTTAAAGGGGTGCGAGAATATATCAGAAGCATTCTAAGGGAGTGGGGTATAGAAAAGGTTGGGAACCCCTGCTCTACTGGATCAACATTATCTCTGCTCTATGTGCCTTTTTGCAGTTTTACTTCCACCTCAAAAGCAGCAGTTTTCCTCCTTGGGAACTTTCTACCTTGCAAGCAGCGTGTTTTTCCTGAAACTTTTGCTGCCCCATCTGCATTGTCCAGTAGTCTCCATCTTGTCTACCAGCCAGCATGTCCTTGGTCAATTCTTGACCCTCTTTTGGGACTTTTCCCTGGGGTCAACATCCTGATCTGTGTTTTCCTCTGCAAGGCCTGCCTTCTGTGTTATTTTGCCTCAATTTAGGAGTATGTATCTTCTCTACTGCCTTAGCTGGACCCTAATGCTCCCCTTTCTCTACTAATTTACTCAAGAGGAGGAATGTGGCCAACCTCCTGCCTTCTCTTCAGAATATTATCTGCAAAACTTGACACTGTTGAAATTGCCAAAATACAGAGTGTTGTTCACAGCTGACAAAAGGGCTGACAAAAAAGCATTTTCCTTATTATTTTTTTTAAATTAAGCCCTAGAATGTGTCACAAGTAATTTCTTCAGAAATTTTCACACCTACAAAATGTTCCTCTGGCCAGAAAGCTGGGATGAAAAAAAATCAATTAAAATCCTCAGGTTTATCTGCCACCAATTAAAGATCAATTCAGGTAGTCCTCATTTAATCACTACAAATGAGAATGGCAACTCCATCACTGTGGATTTAAGTGAAACATCATGTAAGCGTACCAGACTTATGTCAATTCACTGTCTGTTAAGCAGATCAGCTGTGGTTCTTAGGTGAGACATCCCATAATCATGATTTGCAATTTTACTACCAACTTCTTTATTGGCTCTGCTTGTGAGAAGCCACAAATAACAATCACACAACTGTGAATGTTATGACAGTATGTTATGGCCTGTCAGCCACCAGCCCCTCCAACCAACCAACCAACCAACCCAGCCAACTCAGAGGAGGAGGAGGTGTGGGAGTCAGGGTCAGCATCAAGGCAATCTGAGAGCTCCAAGGGGGAAGAGGGAATGGAGCTGCTAGAGGGGGAGGGGGGGCGAGCCTAGGTTGTCCATCAGCCCTCAGATGGAGAGTCAATAGCTCCTAGGTCTGGAGATGACTGATGAGGAAGAGAAGGAACAACTGGGTCCAGTATCTGACACGTGGATGCACAGAAGGCAGAGGAAAGCAGTGGAAATCCGTGGGTCGATCCTTGGGAAGGAAAAGCTCCCGCTGCTAGCGAAGCCCCACCCTAGCTCTGGGAATAAAAGGCAGGGGGCAGAGATGAATAGATGTGGCAGACAACTACTCATCTCCTGGCCAGTCGGACTTGTTAGCCTGTGGTGAGAGAGAAACTTTTTTGCAGGGGCTACTGGCGCTCCTAATAAAGGAATCATTGATTTAAATACAAAGGGTTTGTCATGTTTGGGGAGCTGGGTCAGAACAACACTCAGCTGACTTTGTGCCCAAGGCGGAACTAGAACTCACGGTTTCCTAGTTTCTAGCCTGATGCCTATTACCAAACTGGCTCTCCTACAGATATTAACTAGTTGTAAATAAAATGACCCATCTAACACTTTATTTGAAAAACACTGATTGATTAGAAAAGATCATTCCAACACAGGACTGCATTTTCATATTTTCAGTATGAAGACTCACCTCCACTTAGTAGTTTCATAACCAACCAAAGCTCATCCTTGACGACAAAAGATGTATAATACGTAACTACATTGGGATGGCTGCATTGACTCATGGCTTGGATTTCTTTCTGTTAAGAAGGCAAAATATGACATAGTAGTCTTGCAAGGAAAAATGTAAGGTTATCGTAGCTATTTGCCGTCAGGAAATAAATACAGTGGATGAGATTAGGAAATGTATATTCATCATTTAAGAACATTGTGCTTGGAAATTTCAGAGAAAAATAATGCAACTAAACTGAATGTCTCTCAAAGGAAAGTCCTTCTGAGATGTTGAGTTGCAATTTCCATCATCTCTGGCAGTTTGATGAGTTAATTACAATTCCAATTTATTTTTTAAGAAAAATGCAGCTTTTTTTTCTGCTCAAGTCAAATAAAACGTTTTGATAATCCAAAATATGATTTGTTAATAATGCTTGAGTCACTTTAATATTACCAACAAATTCTAAATATTTCAGAAATTATATTTGTTATATCTAAATAATAACACACTAGAATGAATAGATAGATAGATAGATAGATAGATAGATAGATAGATAGATAGATAGATAGATAGATAGATAATGAGGGGTCCTTGGTGCTTTGAGCTTGGTTGTTTCCTTGCAGATGTTTCATTACCCAAACTAGGTGCTAATCTAGCACTGATGATGCTATCTAGTTTGGGTAATGAAATTTCTGCAAGAAAACAACCAAGCTCCGCTCACCAAGGACCCCTCATTTCAACCTTGAACTACAAATATTCTCTCTTATTGGTATATTATAGATAAAAATACAATTCGGAACATCTGCATTTTTAAATATCACAATGATTTTCTTCTTGCCTTAATGGACTATTTCATCTCTTTGTTTAGTAAGATTAAAATTTCTTTGACATTGTATTTATCCAATGCAAAATAAGAAAAAAATATCATTAGGATAAACGCAGCAATAATGGCTTGAGTGATGATTTTGTAAGTCATATTTCATTCAACCAAAGTCCCTTCATCTTTAAGATCAATGTGTGAACATAAGCTTTCAACACAGCACAGCCTGGTGTGTCCTTGTAAGATCTTCCCACAGTTCTGAAGCAGATTTTTACAAATGTCTCTTCTGAACACAAAAGAGAAAACCCAGTGTGATGCAAGTGATATTAAATGAATCACTGCAGTGTTAATAATAGAGTTGTTAAGTGAATCTGACTTCCCCACTGATGTTGCTTGTCAGAAGGTCCCAAACACTAATCACATGACCCCAGGACACTGCAATTGTCATAAATATGAGTCAGTTGCCAAGTGTTTGAATTTTGATCATGTGACCTTGGGGATGTTGCAATAGTGGTTAAGTGTGAAAAAACAATGATCATTTTTTTCCAGGGCCGTTCTAACGATCCACTAAGTGAACTGTTGTAATTTGAGGACTACCTGTATAAGTTACTATCTTCAGCAGTGTTGTAACTTTGAACAATTGCTAAATGAATGATCATAAATTGAAGCCTACCTGTACCATAGCTACAATAAAATGTAGATATAATCGACCATAAAAATCCACATTGCTTATTCACAGCAGTTTACTATAATTAATGTTCCCAGTTCAGGTAGAACAATCATATGCAAGTATTGTTTATAAGATACTGAAGAACTCTTAAAAGGTTGATCAATCAGCTTGTTTATTTATTGTTCGTTCGTTCGTTCGTTCGTTCGTTCGTTCATTCATTCATTCATTATGCTCATTCTACCTACAAGCAATTCATCCATACTGGTCTGGCATTTTTCCAAGTTGATTCTTTTTATTGCTACGCGTTCCTGCCTGGGTTTGCAGAGCGCTGCTTGGACTACAGCGGTAGCACCACTGCCTGAAAGAGAAAAAAGAAACAATGGATTAAGTTTTGCACAGCTATTTCCAACCTGTCTTCTTTAAAAGAACAACCTGGGGCTTCTCAGGAGCACATCTCTACTAAGACCAGCCTAAGAAAGAGTTTGTCAGTCACCCTTCACACTGTACTCCAAATCATAGCTACAAGGAACATTGTTATTTATGTATGTGCCCAATGGGCTCTTGCCCCATTCCAAAGAATTAAATGCAACTCCAGGTTTTCCCCAAAACATTAATGCAAATTAAAGAGAAAGCAAAAATGTTGAATACTGTACCTAGGAAACCATTTTATTAATTATATTGACTTACTGTAATTAAACAGAAACAACCCCAAATTTAGCTTTTAACATACCTCCAATAAACCCTAACCCTAACTTGTTGAACAATAACCCAAGGCATTGCCATGTAGGCCAAGGAAGCTTCCAAATTCAAGAGTATATCTCCTTTCTAAGTTGTATAGTAACTGACTCCTTGAGGGCCATTTCTGATTGCACACTAAGTTCCCGCTTATTTTGGAATATTATGGTCAACTTCTGCCAAGCGCCTTCCTTATTAGACCAGACTGCTTCTGAAGAATTTCTTTATTGCTATCTGAAACATCATTTATTTCTCGATATTATTTAACACATATTTATAAACTGCAGAAATACTGTAGGCTGTGATCTCCCTGTGGAGGTCAAGATATGCACTTGTGGAGAATTCATAAAAATAGGAGCATTAAGGCTATAAGAGGTATGGCATAGGTATTTTGTTTGTCAGTGTGTGTGTGTGTGTGTGTGTGTGTGTGTGTGTGTGTGCAAAAATTAGGGCAGTATATTTCCCCAGCATGATTTTGATTTTGAAAGCCTCAAAAAAAGAAATCAGGGATGTGAGAGGCAGCACACAGCCATGAGATGACCAGGTCTGACAAAGAACAAAGGTGAAGCTTAATATTACTCAATATGAATGATTTACCTGCTTTGGACTTTGGAATAATTTAAAACATATGAAAAGATTTCACTGCAAACACTAGAATTGTGTGTAACTATGTCTTACTGAAAGCTTGGCTGTTATTTTGAATGCATTTGTTTATGCCTACAGTACTTCTATTTGGAACAGGTATAGTCGTATTTCTTTCCAAGCATTATTTCCAAGGATAGTTGCCACCCAAAATAATGAAAACATTAAATGGGAAGCAGCCATGCTGAAAATCAGAGCAGTTTACATCCTTGTGATTATTTACAAGGATGGTTCTGGGCTGGACAGACAATCTTAGGAAATAAAAATGGCAAAACACTGCAGTATATTTGGAAAAAAATCCACCCACATAGAAATAAAAGGATAAAGGCAAGATGTAGTAGATGCCATTCTTAGGGGCTGAAAGGAAGCAACCATACAGATTAGATTACAGATTAACAGAATTAGAAGGGACCTTGTAGGTCATCTAATGGCAGTCCAATCTCTTGTAGGACTGACAAATGGCAGTCCAATCTCTTCTTGAAAGCCTCCAGTGATGGAAGTTCCCATAACTTCCAAAGGCAAGCTGTTCCGTTGGTTTATTGTTCTCACTGTCAGAAAATTTCTCCTTATTTCTGGGTTGAATCTCTCCTTGATCAGTTTCCATCCATTATCCCTTGTCTGGCCTTCAGGTGCCTTGGAAAATAGCGTGGTCCCTTCCTCTCTGTGGCAGCCCCTCAAATATTGGAACACTGCTATCATATCATGTCTCCCCTGGTCCTTCCCCTTCACTAATAACCTAAATTATTAGCTTCTGATAACTTGTTTTTGTTTTGTGATTAACAATGCCCATCATGATGACCATTTTATAAAAGCATGTGCAATGTGCTTCAACATTTCAAAAATGCCTAGCAGCCCCCCCCCAAAGGTTATCTACCCGTGTTTGTATATTTCCAAAACAGGCAGTCAAACAACAGAGATAGACAACGATTTTTTGCAAGTAAGCTAGTAATATAATGGCTCATTCATCCTTAGAATTTGAAATATTCTAAGAAATTTGACCTCATTATTGTTCCCACCCACTGAGAAGAAAAATGGATTTATGGTAGAACACTGAAAGGATATGGAAGAATAATTCAGTCCAATCATTTCATATTCAAAAGTCTTCATTATTAAACATTTATTCTTTTTGTCGTTTGCTATACTTTACTGGAAAATTGAATTAGCCTAAGCAAGAGAACTCTTTTTTTTTTTTTTTTACTTTAACTGATTTCTGTCCCTGACAGAACTGCTCAGTGAATAAAGGAGACCTTGTAGGAAAATAACTTTAGATTTGAAGTCCATTTGAGGTCATAGTTAAGCTAATGGTTCTTTTGTTTATCTGAAGGGCTGGTGAGAACATGGGTTCCTGGAAAGTTGCAAGTACTTTCAAGGAGAAAACAGAGCAACTGTGGATTGATATTTTCCCCAAATTCAGGAAAAAATATCAAGAAGCCATAATTTGCAGAACACTCTCTCCAATAAAGCTTGTCTTAGAAACCAACACTCCACATAGCAAATTGCATAGTGTAAAAGCACACAGAAATATTTTGAAAGCACCTGACCATCTCATCTCTAGTTCTGATGAACCCATGCTTTAAAATGACAAACAACATTTAGCATTCCTACACAAAAAAACAACTCCATGAACAGAAACACTTGTGTGAAATGCTACAACTGATCTTCTCAGACAGTGGCTTCTGCTCTGCTTATCCATCTTGGAAGTCCTAAACAAACACAACATGCACATAAAAAGCCTTTTGTTAACAAGCTTTACAATGAAAACTCAGTTGTGTGCTTGGAGCAAAACAATGGGGCCCTCTTGGTTCCAATCAATCAACAGAACTGACATAACCTCATGACTGGAAACTATTGTCCGTGTTTTAATTGATGTTTGCTAATTTAGAAATAGGATGTTCTGTATGCAATATGCATCCTGCCATGATTCAAAGACAAAGATTGAAGCTTATAATATCTACTCAATTAAGATTGCTAATAAACATACGCTAAGCCAATATCTCAACATGGGGACAAGTGCTTTGACACACTAATTAATGGTACCATTTTTCTCCCCAATAATTACTTTAAAAAAATTAAATGAAAACAGATGACGGTGCTTGGAAACACTCGTTGCTGCTCTCCTTCCATGGATTTATGAAGTATAAAATAATTACCAACCAATTTTGTGTATTATTTTTTTTATGCATTTATACATTTTTTTAATCTGTTGTGTTTTTCAAGATGGATGATTTTAATGTTTTCAATGTTTTAATGTTGTTAGCCCTCCCAGAGTCATTGGATACAAGATGGGTGTCAAATAAATTTCATAAATACGTAAGTAAGTAAATAAGCAAATAAATAAATACAATTGATATTATTTGTCTGATACAGGGCACTCAAGAAGGGTAATAACAAAAATAGAATATAAACATTCAAAATTGTATATAGCACTTAACATTACTATTAAAACTAACTTGCATTGCAAAACCTGGTTGAAGGATGTTTTGATTCCTTTCCTGAAACTAGAAACGGTAACTGAATCCAATATATATGTATATATTATTTGAAGACAACATGGCAACTATTAGATCCCAATCCTAATCTTTTCCTGGAGAAGACCTACTGGTAAATCCTAGACAAGAAGTGAGACACTTCAGCATAAATGGATTAAGAACACATTGTAGGTGAAAGTTGTCAAGAAGTTCAAGCAAGACTCAGAAGGAAAACTGGTCCATCCTAGCATGTGGACATGAAAAATATCAGAACCTGAACTATAATATCAGAACAATCCTGCTGCAATTTTTTTTTCATTACAGAACGAACATAGAAGCTGAGCACATAGTTTGATGCAAACTCAAGACAATTATGTCTTCTTCAACAAATCTAAATTAAGGCTAGTTTGATGCATTGCATGATATGTAAAAAGGCCCAAGACAAAGAGAAATTGTTTCAAAGCTATGTGTCCAATCCTTAATGAAAGTGTACCATCCAAATTAAATTAGCTTGGTATTGGTTAGGCCATAAACTTCTAGAATCCGTCAACCTTTGAATAAGTTGATGATAATGCATATTATAATGAGCTAATCTGTGATGGTACTTGTATTTGAGACTTTCTTTCCTAAGATTTCTTCTTCCACTCTATGGTATTTCACTCCCACTTATACATAAGTCTTTGGTTTTATTGTTGATTAATTTGACTCTGTTCTTGCTTTTTGTCGCTTTTTTTAGTCTGGCATTTTGTGTTTTAATTATGGATTGCTATTTTTATGTAAATTTTCACATTGTGTAGGTACTCTCAGCTACATGCATTTTTAAGTTAAATACATGTTTAAAATAGCAATGGAGAAATAACTGTTCAAACAAAATAAAATGCTAATTAGTGTTTGATTCAACAGTTTGAATCACAGCACATTTAGAAAATTGTACATGTGTGACAATTTGATCAAGAAATGGGAAACTGGATCAGGAGTCCAAATAGATCTTAAAATTAATTGCTTTATATTGAGAACTCCAGTATTCCCATCTAGCTATTCCCCCAGCATTCACTAAAACAAAGAAAAAAAGATACTCAGGATTCAAATTGTTAACAAGGTATGTCTTGTTGCAAAGGAAAAAGCAAGCTAGAAAGCAATATTGTGCCAACATTTATCACAAACATTTTTCTGTCATTTTATAAGGGGATTCTGGCTTTCTATTTACCTGGGCAACTTTAGAAGAGCAATCAAGCTTATTTGCTAATATATAACAGCAATAATCATTTAGAAGAATTTAAAACTAAAATTCTAAAAACGGGGCATTATGTTCTTAAAGCCAAACTGGATGTTAGGAGGCGAATTTTTGAATTTGTTTAGAAATACAGTAAAGGAAAGGGTACTTGGTGAGAAGCTAAAAATTAAATATCTCTTGCGAAAAATAACAATAGGTTGTCTTTTTGTTTATTTATTCATTTGTATCCCATCTTTATTATTTTTTACAACTAACTCAAGCTGACAAACATATTTAACACATCTTCCTCCTCCTATTTTCCCCACATCAACAACCCTGTGAGGTGGGGAGTTAAAGAGCAAGAGGGAATTTGGAGCCTACGGAAAGTTAGCATATTCTAGTTTATGTTTGTTAAATGCTATACCCTGTATTTGCTCTGGGAAGTCCGGGGTGGGGGGAGGGGGGTTGGAGGGAGAAGGGGGATGAGGGATGGGGGGCGGGTGGAGGAGGGAAGGGGGGGAAGGATGGGGAAAAAAATCATTGTAATACTTGATAAAACTTTTTAATAAAAAGAAAAAATAAAGAACAAATAAAGAACAAACAACCCTGTGAGGTGGGTTGGGCTGAGAGAGTGTGACTGGCCATCACCCAGCTGGCTTTCAAAGCTAAGGCAGGATGTGAATTTGCAGTCTTCCGCTTTTTAGCCTGGCGCCTTAATCACTTGACTAGACCAAACTGGCTCTTTAATAATACTAATTAATAAAATTATTACATTATTAAACTCTAATAACTGTTTCACATTATTGGGACCATCTGACTAATCCAATAGGACTGGTTCTGAATCTGAGGTCCGCCGACCCCGGGAGGGGGGTGTGGCGCGGCATTTCAACACAGAGAGTCCATGAAGGTTTGAAGAAATGTTAAGAGGCAAATCTTGAGTAAAGTAAAGAAAAGGTTGAGAACCACTGCTATATGGGATGGAAAGTATTAGTGCATCCATTTTTGCCAGCCATGTTAAATATTTTTGGCAAAATAATTTTTATTCTTAATCTTTGTCGAGTGCTATTTTCTTATTCTAATCTGGAATAGTAATCAAATATCTACAAAAATTCTAATAATATGATAACCTCTGCATACTCGTGCAAAAATGCTACTCTCATGCATATGTGAACAAAGGTACAGTTTAGTGTTTTTCAAATCTGGCAATTCCAAAGTTGCAAGATGTATGCAACTCCCAGGATTCCTGTACGGGGAATTCTTGGCAGGAATGCTGGTAGGAATTCTGGGAGTTGAAGCCCACAGATTTTAAAGTTGCCAAGTATGAAAAATACTGCTATAGATCATTATCTCAATTAGGAGCTTGTTGCTCGAGACTCTACAATAATTACAGAATCCCATAGCTTTTTTGTTTTTGCTAATTAATTTAATTTAATGCCAGACATCAAGTGTTAAATCTGAATTTATAACCCAAGCTAATAATGCAAAGCAATGACCAAATTATCCGCTTCCCAGCTTCTTCTTACAAGATGAGATGTCCACTCAGGCCTCATTATTATCAAGTGCTACAATTCCTCTTCAATATATACTCCACTTGTATGCATTCCATAATAACTAACAGCACTGATAATTGTTCAAATTTCCCCAAAAATAAGACCCAACCAGAAAATAAGTCATAGCATGATTTTCCAGGATGCTTGTAATATAAGCCCTATGCCCAAAATAAGCCCCCAGTTAAGATTATCAGCCAGATGGGTGCATTTAGTATGTATTTCCTAAAAAATAAGTCATAGCATGATTTTCCAGGATGCTTGTAATATAAGCCCTATGCCCAAAATAAGCCCCCAGTTAAGATTATCAGCCAGATGGGTGCATTTAGTATGTATTTCCCAAAAAATAAGACCTAACCAGAAAACGAACATTGTCTTACCTGAATGTTCCTTTTCGGAGTACTGCGACTGCAGTCCATAGCTGGGTTTCTTCATCATCAGATCCTTTTGACTGGGTGATATTTTTAGATACATCTCTCCTCGCCCTGTGGCCACGCCCCCTGCTCCCATAATGCACCAGTCTTTGAACGAAGGCGCGACCACTTAAAATAGTCCAAGCAAAAAAACCAACCGGTCGACAACCCTAACGAGTCCGACCCGGCACAGACACCAGTAGTCCAGTGATAGAGAAATGAAAAAAACCAAGGGAGGGGATGGACTGCAGTCGCAGTACTCTGAAAAGGAACATTCAGGTAAGACAATGTTCGTTTTCCAGAGTACTGCTCCTGCAGTCCATAGCTGGGATATACCCAAGCTCAGAAAAAAACAAGGGTGGGAAACTAAGGGCCCCCGGAGTCCTGCCTCGCTAGCACACTCTGCAGGACACGACGGCCAAAGGAAGCCTCAGCCGAGGCAAATGAATCCACCCTATAATGTCTGATAAAAGGTGTCACCGAGGTCCAGGTGGCAGCCCGGCAAATGTCAGAAATGGATGCCTGAGTGGCCCAAGCAGCTGACGTTGCCGAACTACGAGTAGAGTGAGGCAAAATCCCGGCTGGGACCTGCCTGGCCTGACGTTCATAAGCAGTGGAGATGCAGGCCTTAATCCATCTGCCCACAGTCGATGGAGATATCTTCTGGCCTAAGGATCTTGGATGGAAGGATATCAAAAGGGCCTCCGTTTTCCTGAATGACTCAGTCCTGCGAATATAACGCCGGAGGGCCCTGCGCACGTCAAGGGTGTGCCAATCCTTCTCACGTTGGTGCTTGGGCGACGGGCAGAAGTCCGGAAGGATTAATTCCTGAGCACGATGAAAATATGAGTTCACTTTCGGCAAAAAGGCCGGATCCAGGCGAAGAATGACAGTATTAGCGTGGAAAATACACAAGTTGTTCCGGATCGACAGAGCTGAGAGTTCGGATATCCGTCTCGCGGATGTGATCGCCAAAAGGAAGGCGACTTTATAGGACAAGTACTTAAGAGACACAGAGCCCAGCGGTTCAAAAGGGGGACTCATCAGCGCTTGAAGAACAAGGGAAAGGTCCCAGGTCGGATATCGACGAACTGGAGGCGGACGTAAGTTCATAGCCCCATGCAAGAATTCTCTGAGTTGGGGGTGCTGAGACAGAGACGAATAAGGTGGACAGCGAACGACAGTGGACAAGGCAGCGGTCTGTCGACGAAGGGTAGACGGTGATAAGCCCTTGTCCAGGCCAGACTGTAAGAAGCAGAGGATGTCAACGACCTGAGCCGACGTAGGGTCTACCAAATTGTCAGCACACCAGACGCAGAAGGCCCGCCACGAGGCCTCGTATATGCGCGTTGTCGAAAGTCTGCGAGACGCCTGTATAGTGGCTATGACAGAGTCGGGGAGACGGTCCTTGCGCAGGATGACCCGCTCAAACGCCAAATGGCCAATTGGAGCCACCCGGGATCTGGGTGGAAGACCGCCCCTTGGCGTAGAGAGAGACGGTTCGGTGGAATCTCCCACGGTGGAAGTATGGACAGAGCTACCAGGTCGGCATACCACGGCCGACGAGGCCAACTGGGAGCCACCAGCAGAATTTCCGCACGTTCCTCCAATAGCTTCCGAATGACTTGAGGGATCAACGGAAGCGGAGGAAAGGCGTACAAGAGACCGGGAGGCCAGCGGCACTGTAGAGCGTTGTGGTCTTCCGCCATCTGAGTTGGATAACGTGTCACGAACCTGGGAAGCTGGGCATTCGCCGGACTGGCGAAGAGGTCCACAACAGGCAGGCCGAAGATGTTGACGGCTTCCTGAAATATCTCGGGATCCAGTTGCCACTCTGACTGGTCTATCAATTGCCTGCTGAGCCAATCCGCTCTGACATTGTCCACGCCCGAGATGTGATCGGCCCTCAGAGACAGAACATGACCCTCGGCCCAAGAAAACAACTTCTCTGCTTCCAGCATCAGGCCCCTTGACCTCGTGCCCCCTTCCTTGTTTATATGGGCCTTGGTTGAGATATTGTCCGTAAGGACAAGGACGTGCTGGCCCCGCAGCAGGGACTGAAAATGACAGAGAGCTAGGCGAATCGCTCTCAACTCCAAGATGTTGATGCTCAACGTTTGTTCCAAAGGCGACCAGCGACCCTGCACCATCTGATCGTTGAGATGGGCCCCCCAGCCCAGGAGACTGGCATCTGAAGTCAATGTCAGCCGATCCGGGAGCAGAAATTGAGTGCCGAGAAGAAGGTTGGGACCTGTCCACCAGTCGAGGGACATGGAAACCTGAGGGGGAAGAGAAACTTTGTGGAGAGAATCGCTGCGACCCGTGCGCTGAAAAGGCAGCAGGAACCACTGCAACGGCCTCGTGTGTCTGCGCGCCCATGGCACTATCGAGAAGCACGAGACCATTTTCCCCAACAACTGGGACAGATGTAGAAGAGGAACAGACCGTTTGGACCGGATGAGCCGAATCAGGTTGCGAATGCTCTCCACCCCGTCCGGGGATAGGGAGACCTGGCCCCGAACCGAGTCGATCACCGCCCCCAAGTGTTGTAGAACCGTGGTCGGGTGCAGATGACTCTTTGGGAAGTTGATCGAAAACCCGTGGTCCTGAAAGGAGTCGATGACATGGGCCAGGTCCCGAGGTGCTTGGCTTCTGGAGGAGGACAGGACCAGAACGTCGTCCAAATAGCATAGGACCCTCACAGGTAACACCTGGAGGGCAGCCGCCACCACCGCTACCAGTTTTGTGAAAGTCCTTGGGGCAGATGACAAGCCGAAGGGCATTGCACAGTATTGATAATGGTCCTCCCCAAGTTGGAAGCGCAGATACTGGCGATGGGCCGGGAGGACCGGAACGTGCAGATACGCCTCCTTGAGATCGACAGACTGGAGAAGGTCGCCCCGTCGTACTGCAGCAAGGATGGATTCCAAGGAGTGCATCTTGAACCTGCGGTAGCGGACCGACAGATTCAGCTCCTTCAGATTTAGAATGGCCCTCCAACCCCCCGAGTGTTTGGGGACCAGAAAGAGAGTCGAATAGAATCCCTTGCCCCGCTGATCCAATGGAACAGGTTCTATTGCATGGATAAGGAGCAGGTGGAGGACCTCCTTCCGCAAAAGAGCCGCCTTGTCGGGGGACAGGTGAGTCGGACAGCGGACGTAGCGAACCGGAGGGCGTCCCATAAACTCGATGGCCAGGCCCTGAGATACTGTCCGAAGAATCCAGTCCTCCTTGGTGGAGCGTTCCCATTGGTGGCTGAAAAATTGAAGTCTCCCGCCAATGGGATCCTGCAAACTGTAGTCATTTGCCTCGACGGGGCTGGCGGAAACCGGCTCCATGGAAAGGGCGTCTGGAGCTGCTGGTTCTGGACCTGTCCCGAAACCGTTGTCTGTCCGAATAGCGGTCGGTCCCCGGAAAGTAACTGCGTTGTAAGTAGGGCCCCCTGACCCCGACGAGCCCTGAAAGGGCTGACGTTGAGAATAGGGTGCGTAGCGCCGTTCCGGTCTGCGGTACGAAGACGCGGGCATCACCTTTCTTTTATCCTTGTCCTCGACCAGGACAGGATCCAGGGCAGGACCAAAGAGGTTCGGGGCCTTAAAAGGAGCCGCCGCCAATTTCCACTTTGCTTTGGCGTCAGCTCTCCAATTTCTGAGCCAAAACAGTCTACGGGATGTCACAGACGAGGCCAAGGCTCTCGAGGCAAACTTCACCGAATTTAACGAGGCATCCGCCAAATATTCAGTGGCAGCAACAATTTTATTTATATCCTGATGAAGACGTGTGTCTTCTGGCGGTAGTTTCTCTTGAAGTTGCCTCAGCCAAAGCAATGTGGCTCTATTAAAGAACGACGTAGCAGTCGCCGTCTTAATTGTCCAAGCAAGAGATTGATGCTCCTTACGAAAGGAGAGTTCAGACTTCCTGTCCTCTGATTTAAGAACGTCCAAAGCGTCCGAGGACAAAAGCGAAGAAGAGGAGAGGCTGGCAATCGGATGGTCAACCACAGGTAAAGATAGTAAGGAGTCCAATTCCGGAGCCACACAATACAGTTTTTTGTCCAGGCTGGTGGGACCCATCTGAGAGCCCGGTTGAGACCAGGGGGACTGTAGAACATCAGCAAAGAGTTGAGGACAAGGAATAAAGTCCTTGCCTGGCTTGGATGACAAAAACAAGGCCTCATGAGGGGCCGAGGAAGTAGAAGGTTCAGCAGACGGGACTTCCATATTGGTGACCTGCCTAGCTTTATGCAGCAGAGATTTAAACAATGAAGGCCGGAACAAGCCGGAAAAGGCAGGAGTGTCCGGTGCAAGGCCTTCATCTTCCGAGAATTCTAATTCCTCAGGAAGCTCTCCCTCCTGCTCGGAGTCATCAGAAGAGATGTGAGCCAACCGGGATGGAGACCTGGAACGACCGGGAGCAGATGAGTGAAAAGTACAAGGCTGAGCTGGAAGGGGTTGTTGAAGAACAGATTGGTGAAGTCCTGCAGCCAAAATGGAGGACAGAGCAGTAGACAACGCCGCTTGCAAATCCACCTGGGGAGCCAACAGCTGACCATCCGTGCCCTGAAGTCCAGCAGCGGTCGGGATAAACGTTGCTTCTGCCCGACGGGAAGACGGAGCATGGGGCTCTGCAAGGCCCACGGTTGAAACGTCAGGTAAGGAGACAGAGGCCCTCTTAGCATGGGCCAGACCAGTCGCAGCCTGAGAGGTGGAGGTGTCACGATCCTCACCGAGATCCGGAACGGCCTCAGATGCCAATGAAGAGCCATGTTGTAGGGATAGGTGTTGGTTGGTAGCAAAGACAGAGGCCGAAGAGGCCAGTCTGGCCCTATCGTACTGCCTCTCGAGCGCTCTGTGTCGGCGCTGGGCGTCTTTCTCCGCCGCTGCTGAAGGCCTGTGCTGGCGAGAATCAGTAGGAGCGACAGTAGACCTGCCCCTCGATTTTGATTTATGTTTAGACGGTGCCCTTGGCGGACTGGGCTCCCGTTCTGAGTCGGAGGACAGGTAAGAGTCAGCCATCTCAAGAGTGTGAGTCAAGGTATCTATATATACAGATGCCTCCCTTCTTTCCCTCTCCTTTTTTTTTCTTTTTTAATTTAGTGTCTTTATGATTTTTTGATTATTTTTTTTTGTACTATAAAACAATAACTGTAAAATTCCAGGAACTATATACAATAACACCAGTGGCCTTGTATGATGGGGCAGCAAAGGCGCAGTAGAAAGGTCCAGAAAGGCCCCAAGAAAGAAGGCCAATAAGGAGGCCTAGGGCAAACAAGGCAAGTCTCAGGTCCCAGCCCACAGGGACAGCGATGAGGCAGAGATGGCCAAACTAAGGTCCCGCACTCAACGTGGGCAAGAGGGAAGGCAAAGATCTGCCGCCAAGGGAGGGGAGCGACCTGCCGAGAGCTTGACACAAAATGGCCGCCGGAACGACAACCGTCCCCAAAATGGCGTCCGCGGTGCTCGGGACCGCGTGGGCTGATAGCGGTTAGCTCAGGACGTGCTCTGAAGGCAATCAGAGCGCCTCGCACACAGACCGGCAATTCCAAACTTCAAAAGGCGCCGCCCGAAGGTCGGACGCCTCGCTCTCTCACCGCCCGCCGAAAGGGCTCACCCGGCGCTCCAGAGACTGACGATTGAAGAATCTCGTCGGCGCAGCACACTCAGCAGGAGATTAGATCTGGCTGCGTTAACCGTCGCTCTAGCCAGCCAGCGCCAAAGGGAAACGTCAGAGCTTGCAGGGCAAACCATACAAGGCTCCGGAGCCGCCTCTAAGAGAGCCGATACGAGCAGATCACAGGAACGGGTGTGGGGGTGATCGCGGCGATCCGCAACCCCTGCGCTCACACCAGCGGCTTTAATTAGAGGCAGGGACCCCCCCCGAAGGGTCGGAAACCCCAGGCTGCGGTCTGACGGCCGTCAGAAGCCCTGGGGAGAAACGGACTGGCGTCCCAGACTCAATTGTCACTCCCTGCAGCCTCCTATTAATACCGGCTCTCACCGAGAGAAAAAACTAAACAAAAATAAATAAAGGCCTAAACGCTATAAAGCTAAAATCCTACAAGGATAACGAGGAGAGAAAAACACACCAGTCTTCAGTGACTGAGTGAAAAGACTGGTGCATTATGGGAGCAGGGGGCGTGGCCACAGGGCGAGGAGAGATGTATCTAAAATATCACCCAGTCAAAAGGATCTGATGATGAAGAAACCCAGCTATGGACTGCAGGAGCAGTACTCTGGAAAATAAGCCCTACTGCATCTTTTGGAGCAAAAATTAATATAAGACCCGGTATTATTTTTGGGGAAACACGGTAGTAATTTTGCCTATGAAAAATAGTGTTAAGAAATGAATACAATATGAAACTCCTAAAATCAAAGTAAGAGCTAGAAAAGTAAGAAAATGATCTACTAGAATTGCCCCCAAACTAGTGAGATCTGGAAAAGAGCACCCAAATCAGTACATTATAATATCCAGAATTAGACGTGCTTATGAAACAATGACCGCTATAGGAGAGTTCTTAGAAAATCTTTTCTCAAACTTCCCATCAGATATTGTGTAAAGTGTACAAAAGGAAGTTCTGAGGAGGCTGAAACATTTTGAAACAAAGTGCTTTGGACTGATGCAACAAAAAAATGAATTATTCAGCCCCAACCACACAAGACACATTTGAAGGAAAAAAGACTGAAAAAATTTGAGAGAGAGAAAAAAAACAGCTTGCCAACCATTAAATACAGGAGTAACTTTTATGCTTCTTGATTGTGTGGCAGTTTTTGAGCATATTAATATTCTAACTGGATATTCTAGATTAGAAGCTGATGTCCCACAGAAAGTAAGGAAACTAAAGCTGAAAAGAGGCTGGATATGTTAGCAAGAAAAGAATCTGTACTCTCAATCAACCAAGATTGGGTTGGGATATTTACAGGAATAAAAGGTAGAGGTTTTAGAATGGTCTTCAGTCTCGGACTTTAGTATTACTGAACATCTGAAGGATAACTCACACATGTGAATTCACATGTGAATTCTGAACATCTGTAGGATAATTCACACATTACTGAAGTGGATGCAAGGAGACCTAAGAATATTTTTTTTAAGCTAGAAGAGTTTTGCAAGGGGGAGTGGGGAAAATTGCAAAAGCAATAGTAGAAAAACTCTTGGTTGGCTACAACTAACATTTGGAAGTTGTTGTTTTTGCAAAATAAGGTATTATGCCTTATAGACCAAAAGGATGTCCTAATACAGGTAGGCCTTGAATTACAACCCTAATTGGGACCGTAATTTCTGTCCCTAAGCATAGCGGTCATTAAGCAAAACATCACGTGACTGCACAGCTTAACAATGGCAGCCCCAGTTGCGTTCTTTAGGACGACTGTGGATTGTTAGGCAAGGAACTCACATGCATTCAACTCAGAGGTGGGATTCACTTACCTTCCCTACCGGTTCGCAAATGTGAGCACGTACGCTCGCGCTGGCTTTGCTTGCATGCGCCACCTTGAACGCACACTCGGCCTTCCGTGCATGCTCTTTGCTTGCACGCGCACCTTCCACGCATGCGCACAGCCTCAAAAATGTTGCAAAACTAGGACACCATTATGTCCGGGCGAGTGGGCGGAGCCTACCACAGTCGCCACTACCGGTTCCCACCACTGATGCAATTTGCAAACTCCTGCCAGCTTCCCCAATGACTTCCTTGGAAAGATCACGAATGGCAAATGGAGATAGGAGGTGGGAGGATTTGAGGCAGGGACAGTTCGTGCACAATAGAATGTGACTGCAAGACATCACAATGATCATAAATGTGGGTTGGTCACCAAGCACTCAAATTTTAATATGCCTGCAGGGATACTGTCATGGCTGGATGGTCAGAAGTACATTTTTTTTCCAGCATTGTCATAAATTTGAACGGTTGCCGAACAAATGGTCATAACCGGAGGACAACCTATATATGTATCTGCCATATACACACACTCTTATTCTGAATCAGAAACAACTGCCAATAAATGACATGGATGCAATCAAATAGAATGCAATCAAAGCGCCTTGGTAGTACAGTGGTTTAAAGCACCCTGTTATTAACACAGCTGCCTGCAATTACTGCAGGTTCGAATCTTACCAGGCTCAAGGTTGACTCAGCCTTCCATCCTTTCTAAGATAGGTTAAATGAGGACCCAGTTTGTGGGGGCAATAAGCTGACTTTGTATAAATATACAAAAGTATGAAGGCTATTGCTTAATGCATTGTAAGCCGCCCTGAGTCTCCGGAGAAGGGCGGCATATAAATCAAATTAAAAAAATAAAAATAAATAACATTTGCAGAATTGATGTACTGGGTAGAGGTTGTGTCAAGCCTCTGCTCACAAATGTACAGTTTAAGCAGGAAGGTCCAAATGCTTAAACCTTTGCTTTCAACTGTATTAAAACTTCATCTTGTTGGATAGAAGAATCACAGTTCAGCAGTAAAATACAAGCCTAGCATGTAAAACCTAATTTCTAACATCAACAGGAAAAATAAAAGATCAAGTAGCAGGTTACAGGAAAACCTAACTTTAATATACTTAAAGATTGCTGCTATCAGAATAGTTAGAGGAAAATTACTGCAGTTCAGTAAAAATGTTTTAAACTACAATTCCCATCATCTTCAATCAGCATGATCAATGGTTTTGTGGTTAGATGCTGACCTCTGGAGTTTGTAATGTTAATAAGATAAACCATGTGACCTAGCTTGAGTCAGTTTCCTGACTTCAAAAGGATCAAGGCAGGGATATCCAAATGGTATATTGTATGGAACATGAAACTAGATCTCATATGAAGTTTGGAAAGAGCCTCGTATCCTGATACCAGCAACTAGCCTTCCCTCCTGTGAACAAGGTATTGGTTCTCATCTTCAAAGCGCTCCATGGCTTAGGGCCCGGTTATTTACGAGACCACCTTCTGCCACCGATAACCTCCCACCGGCCAATACGCTCCCACAGAGAGGGTCTCCTCAGGGTGCCGTCAGTCAGGCAATGTCGGCTAGCGACCCCCAAGGGAAGAGCCTTCTGTGTGCACCCGCCCTCTGGAATGAGCTATCCCCAGGGATACGACTGATCCCAGACCTCCGGACCTTTCGCCGGGCTCTGAAGACTTTTTTATTTCAGCAAGCCGGGCTGGCGTAAAATGTTTTAATTGGTTAATTTTATGGGTAAGGGGTTTTAAATTGGGGGAAGCCAATATAGATTTAATTATGTTTTAAAGTATTTTAATATTTATATTGTATGTTTTTTAATCCTGACTGTTCACCGCCCCGAGTCCTGTGGGAGAGGGGCGGTATAAAAATTTAATAAATGAAATGAAATGAATGAAATGAAATGAAATAAGTCCATCAAATGCTCCCCACTTCCAGATGATCAATATCTTCAAGTTACCCAGCAGATCCAGCAAGCAAGAGTGGCTATCAATCCTGACAAACAATTCGTTTTTATATCCATACCCAGTGGGTTTCAGCAGTTTCTAACCAGTTCTGGAGAACCGGTAGCAGAAATTTTGAGTAGTTCGAAGAACCGGTAGTAAAAATTCTGACTGGCCCCGCCCCCATCTATTCTCTGCCTCCCAAGTCCCAGCTGATTGGGAGGAAATGGAGATTTTACAGTATCCTTCCCCTGGAGTGGGGTGGGAATGGAGATTTTACAGTATCCTTCCCCTGCCATGCCCACCAAGCCACACCCACAGAACCGATAGTAAAAAATTTGAAACCCACCATTGATCCATACCATGCAAACCATCAATACAATACAGGTAATCCCTGTATTAGCAACCGCAATTGGGACTGGCAATTTAGTCATTAAGCAAAGTAGTTGCTATGTGAAACCACCACTAGGTGTACAATCTTACTTCAGCTTTCCTTTGTTTTACAGACCTGTGAAGGTCACAAATTCAAGGATTGCTTGTAAATTTACTTTTTCCTCATTGTTGAAATTGCAAATAGTCACTAAATGAGGCAGTCATTAAATGCAGAGCTATTATTATCCCAATAACCCAGCCTCTATTACCTCATTTTTTTTCTAATCTGCATATTATATTTGCAAGGAAAATAATTCATTCTGAAGGGGAGAGAATGAAAAGACCGCAGCCAAAGTTTCGAATTCAATGTTCCAGAAAATTTAAATGCACATACAGACCAAAGTGTATCACAGTAGAATTCAAATGAGTAAGTTTATTCATGCAAAAAGAAAAATATATATCCCATTTTGTGCATTATTACTTCTCATGCATAATTCTGAGCCAGGGTGCCACTGTGCTATGGTGGTGCAGTGGTTAGAGTGCAGTACTATAGGCTACTTCTGCTGACTGCCGGCTGCCTGCAATTTGGCAGAACGAATCTCACCAGGCTCAAGGTTGACTCAGCCCTTCCATCCTTCCGAGGTGGGTAAAATGAGGACCCAGATTGTTAGGGGCAATATGCTGACTCTGTAAACTGCTTAGAGAGGGCTGTAAAAGCACTATGAAGCAGTATATAAGTCTAAGTGCTATTGCTATTCTGCAGCATATATATAGTTATCCTTCACATTTTTATGCATGTGCATATTCCTAACATGTGGTTGGACACACGATGTACATGATTTCTTAACATTTGACCAATTTTCTGGCAGAGGAGTTGCAAACTAATTTTGGTGAACAGAGTATGGTATTTTAGATTATGTGGAAATACTGTCTACCTGAGAAAGCTTGTTCCTCCTTGAAAACCAATACTTTTAGCAGGCCAGCAAAAAAAAAAAACACCAGGCACACACACATGCACACACAACACTTCCCCCCCCCCACACACATCCCTCTCGAAGTGTAATCCTTGCTAGTAATTTTGTTTCAAAATCACTTCAACAGGAACAGAAACAGGATATGCTACCCTCAACTTTGTTACTAGCAAAAGTAAAAAGAAAAAAAAAAGAAAGAAAAGAGAACGGATGATGACAAGGAAGTACAGCATGGATTTTTAAGTCAACCTCTCAGCTGTGTTCATGCTTTTGCAGAACCCAGCCAATTCCTGCAGTAGCTTTTCGTATCCCTTTCCAACTAAGTGAAAGAAGTATTGACGGGGAACATATGATCCATTGGCAAAGATAATAGCGTTCTTCCTGCTCAGTCCCAAAGGCATTTACAGAGCCAATCTTCCAGATGTAAAAGGATACAACTGTTCTCCCTGAAAGAGCTGCTTCTCACTGACTTGCATTCGTCAATTACCTTCCCCCAGCAGAAAGCGGGAGGCCTCTTAATATTAACAGATTTGAGTTAGAATCAGCTGCAATAGAAACAGTTCCGTGGATCGCAGCCTGAATAATGTCCGGCAACTACAGTAGTGGCCACAATTGTGGAAATCTTTTGGGAAAAGTGTATTTTTGAGGTTTGATGGCTAATAACACCACTTTTTTTTTTTTTTTGGAGTTTCAAGATAATTATATTCCACTGCTGGAATGGCCTGGGAATAGCCCAGACCTTAACCCAATTGGAAATCTATGGAGCTGACTAAAGAAACTTGTTAGACAGAAGCAACCCAGCAATAAAACCCAGTTAATGGAAGCAATCCTTCAATCTTGGTTTCACATTATAACAGCTGCAGAACTAAAGGACTTGCTTCACTCCATGGGAAGACGCTGTAAGGCCGTAATTCATGCTAAAGATTACCCAACTAAGTATTAACTGACATGGTGATAATTTTTGTATATCTCATTTTTTCTACGTGTTTCACTTTTCTTCTTTATACTGTAACTGCTATTCTAATAGCAAATCCTTCATAAAAGTTATTGGATTACATTCTTGATTAAATTATCTTTCCATTGATATATAATTTTATGGTACTACTCCCCAAAAAAGTGGTGTTAGGTTTCTACAATTTTGGCTTGTAACTGTACTGTAAATCATTTTTCTTCCTTGGGAAAACACTTCATCCCACCCTGGGAGAAAACAGTCAATGAAAGATAAGACTTCAAAGGTCTGGACAATTTTTTTTTTTAATTTTATTTTAATGCAAGCATATATAGTTGTATATCTGTACGGAGCTCTTGTCAAGCAGGTGATCAAACTTCAATCTCAAGTCTGCATTTCAGCTAAATGGCAGGTTCTAAAGCTGTAGATCTCACCTGGCTGAACAATATAGGAAACTAGGCTATTTTTTTTTTCTATCCAGAGAAGAGAAAAACTAAATTTATTAAGAGGCAGAAAATGCATTTGTAAAGTTACCTCTCTTGGCAGGTAAAAATGAAAAAGCAATAGATAGATTACAACCTGTGGTATTAAAATTTGATGCTGGTAACATAATGTATGTAAGCATCTAGTGCATTGCTGGAAATCAAATGTTTTCTCTCTCCCCACACCCCACCCCAGCCTAACAGATCTAGGAATTCGCTATTTTGTTGCTTGGTCTCTCAAAGAAACACACAAGCAATGACCCAGGGAAACTGAAAAAACTTGTGGGGGGGACGGAGGGCTATGATAATGTGCATGTACTAAGTAGAGACAAAATGGCTGTAACTCAAAATTCATTCATGAATTAAATATTCATTTAAATATTTATTCCCTAGCAGTTGCAATCTTTCTAGAATGGGCTGGAAGAGTATTACACACTAATTGGCAAAAAATGCTGCATAGCAATTAAGGAAATGAGGGATTAAACATTTCAATTTATGCAGTCTGAGCCATGATGTCACTCAAGCGGCCTTAAGGGAAGCCATGTCTCAGCCCTCATGTTCTAAAGCCAGGATACTAAAACAACTGGTCTCCTTTTGCATATTTACTATTAGCTTTATCTGATCAAGCACAAGATAAATGATTCTTCCTCGTCATGCCACCACCTCAATGACCTTGTGCTGTAGAAAAATCTGTATTATAATTGGTTGTGGCTTATGGTTCAGCTTCATATGAACTCGGCCATTATAAACTGGAGAAGGGAAGGGAGCCTTGCTTGTTCAGATTAAACTGCTGTTTATTTTTAATGCAATCATCTATGACAGGGGTGTCAAACACAAGGCCCGCAGGCCGCATCCAGCCCACGGGGCCATCCTGGAAAGTGTTAGGGGCCGGCCCGCGGAAGAGGAAACATGCCAGCAGTTTGGGGCATGGTGTCAAGATGGCCCCGCCCACCTATTGGCCCCACCCACCCCCACCCTGAGGTCAACCACAGCCCTGATGCGACCCTCAATGAAATTGAGTTTGACACCCCTGACCTATAATAATCCAGGACACTTCATCACTGAAGGGAAACTTTAATGTTGGTTTCCTTCCATCATCATTCAGCATTCTCTACCATACTACCTTAACACTCGTGGTTCTTTTGCAGATGAGAATGCATATCTGTCTCTATCTATGCGTATCTGAAATGTAGAAAGAATGTGAGAGAAAAGTCTGAACATTTAAAATATTATTATGCACATTAAGCAAAGTATATCTACAATTCCACCTTTAGTTCCTCACAAAAGCTTTAAGGTTCCATTTACTGCTTGTCAGTATTTCCAGAACTGCTAACCTGGGCTATTTTGAGAGAAGTAACACTTCTAGAACAACCAAATATTACATTTCTTTCCACATTTTAGCAGCCTAGCTAATCAAAGTAAATCAAGAGAATGTTTTTTTCAAATACTTCGTAAGTAAACGTTATTTTTTCAGCATTGCAACAATTCACGGTAAAAGGAAGGATATAAGAAAGCAGTTTATGAGTGGGAAGAAAGATGCTGGTGTCAAGAGCGAAAAATAAAACCATCATCTAAAAAAAAATGCTTACCAATAACTTAATAACTTAGTGCACAGCAGTGGAGATTCAAACATATATATAGAAGTCTCAAAAGAAGAATCAAAGCAAGGATCACACTTCATCAGCTCATTTCTCAGTTTACTCCTTTCCAAGGTTATTCTAGAAAATGTCAAGAGGAATATGGCTGGATCACACCCAAGAAGGTAAACTGTTGTTCTAGCCAGGGTTTTTCCTACGTAAATCAAGATGTTTGTATTGCCATAGTTAAGTGACATCCCAAATCACTTAACTATGGCAATACAAACATCTTGATTTACGTAGGAAAAACCCTGGCTAGAACAGTAATGCACATATAGACCTACGAAAAAAGAACAATATATATATATATTTGAATATGCTTGTTTTGATGACATGGTTACATATATTTTTTGGACATCTGTTTTCAAACAAATCTTATTGTTCTTATGGTATCCGAGTCAATACAAGAGAATGAGGTGTTACGTTTTACGTTTTCTTTATACAGAGATATTTTTAACTAATTGTTAACCATCCACTCATGAGTACGTGGAGTAGGCAACCACATAGATTTCTATAACAAATGAATAAAGATTTCTAATTCTTCCTAACAACGTCTCAGAAGAAATTGCAACAGCCAAAACCCATTTGAGAAGCTAAGCACTTACTCTGTGTTTGACAAAGCATATGGCTCAATTTCTCTGTCTCTTTTTCTTTAGGGGCATTGGAAAAATTATGGAGAAAAAACATGTCTGGGTTGATTTTGCATTCCAAATGGTGGTGAAATAGTCAAACCAAAGAAATAAATAGCTAAGAACAGGTTCAACACATTTCACTTAAAACAAGACGGTGAAGTTACAAGTCACAGTCATAGCCAGTTAAAATGTTTTATTCTTGGTGAGTTCTGAAAATATGTTATCTATGCATACTTTTTAAGTCTTATAAAGCAAAAACCACAGGGTGCTATGTGCTATGGGGCCTTCAGTGATATTTCAGTGGTATTTTTAATTGGTTGCCTTAGGCATTTTAGGGAAGAGAAGCATACAAACATTTTAAAAATAAAATTCCAATCAAATTGGGTATAATTGGAATGGATTATGGCTATTAATATGCATTGCAAATATGATGCCAAAATTAATACATTAACAAAGTTTATTGCCTCATTTATAGTCAGGCAAAGTTTATTGCCTGACTATATACACAATGAATGCAATATACTGAGTTAACATATATTTGTAATATTTATAAGCATTCTGATAGTAACTTTGCTGTAGCCCTTGGAATTGCTGAAGAGAAAATAACTTAGACTTTATAATGCTACAGTGATAGACACAATCTTATTTCTGAATTGATATTGATTTGCACTAGAGTTGTCCAAACATTCTGAATTGGAAATGTTTTCAGTTAAAAGCAGCTGTGTACACAGTGGTGGGATTCAATTTTTTTAACAACCAGTTCTGTGGGCGTGGCTTAGTTGGTGTGGCTTGATGGTCATGTGACTGGGTGGGCGTGGCTAGCTGGTCATGTGACCGGGTGGGCGTGGCTATGTGCATAGGGACTACTCAGAGGGCTGAAAAAAGTCATTTCTGACTGGTCCTCGCACTTATGACCATCCTCACATTTATGCCCGTTGCGGCATTCTTAACAACCGTGTCAGTCATTTCACCACTACTTCTCTTCACCATGGTGACAAGATAGGGCATAAAACATAAAATGTGAGGACAGTTATAAGTTCAAGGACTGGTCAAAAATAACTTTTTCAGCCTTCTGACTAGTCCATATGCACATAGGGACTATTCAGAGGGCTGAAAAAAGTCATTTCTGACTGGTCTTCACATTTTTGACCGGTCCTCGCACTTAAGACCTTCCTCACATTTATGCCCATTGTAGCATTCGTAACAACCGTGTCACTCATTTCACAACTGCTTCTCTTCACCATGGTGACAAACGTAAAATGTGAGGACAGTCATAAGTTCGAGGAGTGGTCAAAAGTGCGAGGACCAGTCAAAAATAACTTTTTCAGCCCTCTGAGTAATCCATATACACAAAAGGATACAGCAATAGAGAGGGATGAAGGAAGGAGAAGAGAGATGGAAGAAAGAAGGAGAGAGAGGGAAGGAAGAGAAGGAAGGGAAGGGAAATTAGAGTAGGAGCGAGGGTAAGAGAGGGAGGAAGAGAGGGGGAGAAGGAGAAAGGAAGAGGAAGTAGGGAGGAGAAGAAGCAGAGGGGAAAGAAAGTAAGAAGGAAAGAAAAGAGAGAAGTGGTAGGTTTGAGGAGAAAGATTGCTGTACAGTAAAAAAGATGAAATGGAAGAAAGGCAACCCCAAACAAATATAAAGATATTAAGATAAAGAATGAATTGTTAAACTTTAAAGAATAAAAGAGAATAAATATGAATAAATAGCAATAATTAGAAACACACATACAAACATACAATGTATTTTCTTTGAACAGAGTATTTGGCCGGTTCACAAATTTAAACAGTGTTTAGTCATTTCAATTAAATTTACAATTTCTATATTTCCTTTTTGCCATATTTATTCCTTATCTATTTTTTAAAAAAACCAATATTACCCTTCATCCTCATCTCTAATCTTAATCAAATTCAATTTTTCCCTTCTGTTCTATATTATACCCCTTCCCATTGTCATCTATTTTTATATCCATCCTCACATTGGTTAATTAAATATTACAGTTGTTTAATATAAATTCAACATTTTAATATAAATCAATTAGTTATATAACTATCTTTTTTGTATATTAATCAATATGAACATGAATATTCCAATTATTTCCATGCAATCCAATTTCTTACAAATCAATTAATTATATTTACCAATAATAATAAACCAATTAATTTCCCCCCTATATTCCTCCAAACTACAACTTAACCATTTCTGCTTTCAACACAATATACAATTAATAGTATCTCAATTATTACAATTCCCTAGTTAAATAGAGCTTTTTTTCTTTTGTGTTTTAAAATCTTGAACTCTCCTCTTTTTCCCTAAATTTCCCATTGTTTGCACCTACCTTTTTTGGTGAGGAAAAAGAAAAGAAATCTGCCTGCCTAATTTTCCAACGCTGCAGCAACAGCAAAGCCAACAGCCTGCTTTACTTTCAGTTTCGCTTTTCAGCATAGCTAGGGGAAAAAAAATCTTCTCCAGCACTCTTTGCAAGCAAGCAGCAGAGCCCTGAGCAAAACACCTGAGAGCAAATCAGCTGAGAATCGGGAGGCCCATCTAATCAAGAGGCTAATTAGCCTATGCTGAAGCTCCGGGGGCCAATAAAATTACAAAAAAACACCGAACCGTTTGTTAAATTGCTGGCTCGCCCGCCCCTGGCCCACCACTATTTATTGGCAATAAATAGTGGTGCGGAGGGGTGGGGCAAGGGGCGGGGCGAGCCAGCAATTTAACAAATGGTTCGGCCGAACTGCCTAGAACCGGCAGAATCCCATCACTGTGTGTACACCTCTGGAACAGTGTATTTCCACTAAAGTTAAAGCTCCCCTTTCTCCAGTTACAGAACCAGGTCAGAATGGCCCTCAATACAGGGTTGCTCTTTTAGGGCGTGTCAACTTTTTCAACTTTCAATTTCCAAACATTAGGGGTGCTCAAAAGTTGTAACATGCCTTGGAGATTGTAAAGATATTTTGATTACTTTAAAATAATTTAGATGTGCTTAGTAAGTAACTACATAAATATAACTTTTTAACATTTTGTTTCCTTCGTGCTGTATTCACAGAGCTAATTCTGGCTTGTTATTTTCTTTAATGTGGCACTTATGGATGCCTCAGTGCCTCAATATGGCACTTATACCATACTGAGTCAGATGACTCCAGCTGTTCTAGATTATAGCTCCCATAATTCCCTACTGGATGTTTTAAAAATCAGAAAAGGCCTCAGGCTAGGAAAGTTGCTTTAAAACAATTAATAGTCCTAGGTTGAAAAATGATAAATAGTTCTCTGCAGGGCATAGATAATCCAATATTGATACAATCTGAAGTCTAGTACCTGCCAGTTTGGGTTCAAACATCATGAGAAACTTTAATGTGGTCTGGTCTGGTTTTGGTTTAACATGTAGTAGAAACACCGTGGTTGAGTCAACAAGCCATGAGGTGATACAATGTATGAATCAGGTCATTATTTGGCACTATATATGGTTTGTTCTACCAGGACTACAATTACAATCTTCTACCTGCAATCAACTTTGCAACTGTACTAAATACCATTAAAAAAAATTAAAAGGCTCTTCTCAAAGATGACAAATTCTAAGTTTGTACTCTGCTACAGTGTCTGTCCAGATCCAAAGATGGGAATTAGACAGATGAATATCATGCACTTTTAAACTGAAGCTATTAATCAGAAGTGACAGAGTTCACCAACCTTTCTGGTTTTACAGACTGGCTGGGAGTGGGGGAGGGGATGGTTCCATATGAGTGCCCAGAAAGCGCGCGCATGCAGCTCCATTTGCCTGAGCAGCGTGCACGCATGCTGGCCACTCGTACAAATGGAGTGTATGCACATGCTTGCCCACTGCTTCCACAAGTGGGGATGCAAGCATACACAATCGCTTCCCACTTCTGTGGCCAGGTTCTGAATGGCTAACGGCCCAGTAGTGGGTCACAGCCCTGCCATATGGAACTGAAACTAACACTATTTAAAGTTACATTTCCATGCTGCTCAAGTCAAATTTGACTCGTTTTACTTTTGCTTTTCTTTTTCTCAAACCCAAAGTCATTAGCATTACCCAGTTAAGGCACGAAGATTTGAATCTTGAAAGGCAACCAGCACTAAATGTTCAGATTCCATCATATTCTCACCTCCCAAAGCGCATAAAGCTGATTTGTCAAACAGTATCTGTGCTTATAAAGAAAAAAGAAAGAAAAATCCTAAATGACTTTTATCAACTTGGGACATATAGAGCTACCATTTGTTTCAAACGCATCATGGCCATCTTGTCCATTCCAATGCTATTCCTTCCAATTCCATCTTTCAGTCCAGTACTTCCAATTTAATCAAACGGAAAAAATGAAAAAGGTCTGTTAGAAAAATAAAAAGGCCCATTAGAGAGTCGATGTTTCTTGCTATCGTGCAGGCTATTACTTAAAGGCCTTAATTTTTAGCAGAGAAGCTGGAGAAATTTTTTTGATTAGAACTGCATAAGTGCCCTCTCTAAATAATCCAATACAGTATTAGCAATTCAATAGAACTAGTCCAGAATACAGCTTTCAGTTTTAAAGCAACACAATTTGCAAAAGAAGAAACAATAGAAAAGAAATTCTCTCAGCCCAACCAAGAGCCAAGTCATATAAGAAAAGGGGGGGGGGGGGAGAGAAAGAGAGAAAAAAAAAAGAACAGTACCTAACCTTCGTTCCAGATTCTGGCATAAAAATCTTGGGAGAATTCATTCATTATGCAAATCCATGATTATTGGGGGGGCAACATATGAATACATCCTTTATATAGATAAAGGCTTAACAAGATATGTCCATTTGGCTTGTTCAGTCCACCCCCATCAAAAGAGAGCACGGCTTAATGTGATGTAAGTACAAGCAATTCTTTTTTAATAACCACAGCTAGGACTGGCAACTCATTCCCATTTGGTCATTTAGTGGGTCACCATGGGTCGTTAAGCAAGACCGTGACTTGTGCTGGCTTCTCCATTGACTCTGCTTGTCAGAGGCCAGTGGTGAAGCATGCAAATGGCATTCAGTGTGACCTCAGGACACTGCACCAGCTGGTTGCATAGTTCCCGACAATACGGATGCTGTGTGGGCTGTGAATGCAAGGACTGTTCGCAAAGTTACTTTTTCAGCATCACTGTAATTTCAAAGGGTTGCTAAATAAGGCAGTTGTTAAGTGAGATCTAGCAGTGTGTGTAACTTGATGCTCTGTTGCCAAAGCAAATTCTTATCTGTTACCCCAAAGTATCAAGAAAAATTGATCAGCTGACATCTTTGGATTTTAATTAAAATGGTAAAATTAAATTTAATTAGAGACTTGGTGGCTCAGCAGACTAAAGTGCTATTAAGTAGCAACAGCTGCCTGCAATTACTGCAAGTTCAAATCTCACCTGGCTCAAGGTTGATTCAGCCTTCCATCCTTTCGAGGTAGGTAAAATGAGGACCCAGATTGTGGGGGCAATAAGATGACGTTGTATAAAAAAAGAACACCGCTTAGAGGGGGCCGAAAGCCCTACTAAGCAGGTATATACAAAAGTATGAAAGCTATTGCTTAACGCATTGTAAGCTGCCCTGAGTCTCCGGAAAAGGGCGGCATATAAATCAAACCAAGAAATAAATAAATAAATAAATAAATAAATAAATAAATAAATAAATAAATAAATAAATACATACATACATACATACATACATACATACATACATACATACATACCATATTATAGTTGTGGGTTAAAGGCAGATTATTTCAATAGGGGGGGATCACTTTAGACCAGGGGTCTCCAACCTTCGCAACTTTATGACTTGTGGATTTCAACTCCCAGAATTCTGGGAATTGAAGTCCACAAGTCTTAAAGTTCCCAAGGTTGGAGAGCCCAGCTTTAAGCAATATATATCAGTTAAACAGCTCCATAAACAGCATGTTGCTATCGCAAATAAATCGGTCTTCAGATGCCTGTTTGCCTTTCCTGGCATAGCTATTATAAAATAGTATAAACTGGAAATATTTTGGGATGTAGCAAAAGTAAATTACTTTATGACTCTAACTGCTGTGTCATTTAACAATTGACTATTTCCTGTCCTGAAAAATAATGGTGATTTCCCCCCCTGAAATAAGATATATAATGTATTATATACCTTAGCTATATAATACATAACAGATAAATATAAGCTATAACTTTATTATTATTCATCCTAGTGTTTTTCTGCAAATAGAGTCTGCTTTTGGATCAACCAATGCCATTTTATGAGATCAAACTGTCAACTCTGAAGCGAACCAGCTGGGGCCATTTTTGAGGCTTCAGGGTTGCCACAATGCGAAGAAAGGATAGGGAGGGGGAACATAGTTACATGCGGATTTTTGTAGCCAAAAGAAAATAGTTTCCTGTGGGAACTAAGGACATTCCAACAGGTGGCTGGAGGAAGGAGGGGTGAAGTAACCAGGCAACTGGCCAGCACCTTGATTGGACAATGTGATTGATTGATTGTGGGAAGGGGGAATCTTTCACTTTTGATCAGGTAAAAACTGTGGGAACTTTCAGAGTCAGTTTTCACCAGTTTGTGGCAATATGATATCTCCAATAAAACTGTTTTTTGAGGAACCTGTCTGCCTCAGAGTTCTGTTTCTATGGCGCTATTACTTCGAACCCTGACACAAACACAGCAACTGGGTCAAACTAGGTAATGTTCATGTCTGTGTTAATTGTGTCCTGCCATCTTTGCTTTGGTCTTCTACGTGGGTGTTTGCCATCGATGTTACTGTGCAGACAACTGTGTGGGATGCTGCTTGTAAAACATAGACATACATACCAACCCCATACATAAGCTATTATACTACTAAAATCCCCTCAAAAGTTAATCTAAGGTTTCAAATAAATGTATCTGACCATCTTTCATGGCTAATTAAAATGTTGATCTTTAGATCTTATTCCCCTTCAAGAATTCTATGCAAGATAAAATTTAGCTCTCAAAGTCTGGTCCTCCTTTATCTTTGTTGATCTTCCTTCACCCAGGAATGGGTGGTCTTCAGTGGTCTTCCTTCCATCCTGGCGTTTTTTCACCAGCTAAAATTGCCTAAATCACATTTGGTTAGCAGCCATATTTTGTTATCACTCACCAAACTCCTTTCGGGTCCACTCTTTAACCTGATTCAACTTTCCATCTCCTTGTACGAGACAGTCTGCATCTGTCTGAAAACCCATCTGTTTCTTTCCCAGGTATTTTCCCAGACTATGCTTAGTGCTTTCAGCCATAATTTGTAAGGCTATGCATCATGACATAGCAGGCAGGCAGTGCTGACTTACTCAATTCAATCACATGGGAAATGAGTACATGCACTGCCTAGCCGATACTGCCGCAAATCATTAAATAACTAAAATTTGAAAAAGTATAGGAAAAGTGTCTTACTTTACCGAAGTAAACCTTAATCATAAGTGGCAGAGAGGGTATCAGTAGCAAAATAACTGCCTTCCCCAATCTGAATTGCACTATTTAGTTTTTTCAGACAAAACTACCTGGCACCAAAATAAGCCACTGGCTCTTATATAGCTCAATGGGATTTATTCTGACTGCCAAATTTCATCTAATTTATTTTCAGCTACCAATGGAACAATTTTTCCACTATATTATTTCCAATTTACCTGGTTGCTTTCAGGTGATTAAGCCAGAAATCACTGAATAATTACTATGAACCTGTGATTCCAAAACTTGTGGAAACAAGTACTGTAGCTATAAAAGCAAGCAATGCATATAATAGATGAATTACAAGGGAGAGATAAAGATCGTATTTCTGGAGGGAAGATGTACATAGTTCCATCAAGACATGAACATTTCATAGACCATGTCTAATCGGAAAATAAAAAGTCCTGACTATCTCCTGAGAAGCAGTATGCCATAGTAAGAATACAATACTTCGGTACAAGATATCCACCATCATGTGCGAGTGTTAAATCCAGGCTCGATAAATGGAAGCTTTCGGTTAGAAAAAAAATATTTTCCCACAATAGTTTCTATAAGCAAGAGGCGGCACCATGGAGACACAGGAGCACCTACAGTACAAGTGACCCAACTACTGATCCAAAATACAACTTGACACCCTATGTATAGCTGCTGCTAGTTCCTTCTCTTATTGTCACCTTCCACTAAAACAACTGCAGTGGGAAGGGCCAGCTTTTATTTATCTGCTTCTGATTCTATCACCAGCATCCCAGAGGTCCTTGAAAATCAGCCCACTATATCATTAACTGCCTCACTTTGCTGAGTCATTGTCTTCCTCCACTTCCAACAAAATAAAGCCACTGCTATCTCATACAATGAGATGCCTTTACACGGAGGTATCAACTTATCGGAGTCCAAATTACCAGGCTCTGCCAAGCTAAACAGCAGCCAAAACTATCTTGCACTTCACAACCTAAATATAATTAATGTGGCCCAATTATTATTTTTTTTAACATGAACACACACCCCAAAAAAGCAGAAAAACAGATTGGAATCACCAAGACAAATTCCTTGTATGTTTAATTCTGTAAAATTTTCTATCGCTAATTATGTATTTATTGATCAGCGGTATGCATCTGACCAACAAAACATCTGATCTACCTGTCCCAAAGATGCTTTTTTTCAAGAGGCAACTGGACTTTCAGATTTTTCTTTGAAAATGTTTCACTTCTCATCCAAGAAACATCTTTACCTCTCGTCAAACTTCTTGGGTGAAAAGCAAAATGTCTTCAAAGAAAAACCAGAAAGTCCAGTTCCTCTTGAAAAAAACACCTTTGGGACAACCATGACCTGGATGACTGAGAATCTCCATAGACACTCTGAGCTTAGTTGTTTGCTTGCAGATGTTTTATTACCAAACTAGGTAACACCATCAGTGCTCATCAATGTAAGGTTTCTAAACAAAGTCTTAATATTTAAAAATTTTGGACTGCCTTATTTTTAAAAACAAACATTTGTTCAAAGGCAATATACAAGTAGCATAAATATATTTTGTGAACTATATAAATTTAGAGATTGAAAACTTAACATGTCAAAAAGTTAATTATTACTAAGTTTCTTTCATTTTAAAAAACATACCTTTGTGAATGATTTAAACAAGAAACAAGAGTGAAATTTAAAAACTGGATCTAAAGTTTTTTTTAAGGATTAACTGAACTTTATGCATCCTTAACTGAATGTTCTATGATTATCTATTAAGTAGGAAATATTCTTTCTGGTTAAGCTTGAGGATATGGAACATTCTTTTTTTGTAGAAGTGAAAGCTATTGTGCATTTACTATTTAATCATGGATTACATCAATGATTATTTTCCTGTTGCTTAATATTTGTTAAATCTTTGCTCCAACAGGAAGTGTACAGTACACATGAAATGGAAGTGGAATATTTGCCATGCTCCAAGGAGATATTGCAACATGCTATTTTCGGGCCTGATTTGTTGCCTAACAAGTGCACTGCCTCGGTGAGCAAAGTATTTACATTTTAGTTTTCAGAGCCATTTGGAATCTGCTGTGTAAGTCTGTGTTGCCATCTCTTAGCATTCTAAAAATGTTCTATCTTGATACCCTGAAATAAGATTGATCTTAAACTCACTTTCAGGAACATACATACATACATACATACATACATACATACATACACAAACAAACATCAGATGAGAAAAAATGTAAAATTAAAAAACCTTGACATCTCTTCATCTCTTGCATATGCCTATAATTCTAGCTATGCAAAGCCATAATGTGGTTTATTAACCACAGATTATGGATTACCATTGTTGTGCATTTAACTGTGGTTTATCTGATAAGCCATCATTTCAATAAAACAAATGTGATTTATTTAACACAAGAACTGTGGTTTATATATTCATTCAATACCCAACTGTTAACATAACATGTTATCAAGTCAAAATGCACTAAATCAAATAAGCGGTCAGGATAAGAAAGCATTTTCCTTGTCAAGTCTTGTTTTGAACCATTACTTTTAGTTATGTGTCAAGTGAAGTTAGCCAAGAACTTTGAACACTCAAGAGACTTTCTTCCATCATGTAGTACAGGTAAATCCTCAACTTACGCCCACAACTGAGCCCAAAATTTATGTTGCTAAGTGAGAAATTTGTTAAGTGAGTTTTGCCACATTTTAATAACTTTTCTTTTTTCACATTTGTTAAGTGAATCACTGAAGTTGTTAAATTAGTAACATGGCTGTTAAGTGAGTCTGGCTTCCCCATTGACTTTGCTTGTCAGATGGTCGCAAAAAGGCATTCACGTGACCCCATAAATATGAACAAGCTGTCAAGCATCCACATATCAATCATGCGACCCTGGGGATGCTGCAATGGTCGTAAGTGTGAAAAATGGTCATAAATCACATTTTCCATGCCGTCATAACTTCGAACGGCCACTAAATGAACTGTTGTAAGAAGTCAAGGACGACCTGTATTGTGAGAAGAAACAGTCACATCGCTCCCATTCCCATTTTCATACACGTAGAAGACATTTTATCCTGTAATAAGCAAAACTAATCTAAGTTGAGCCTTCCCTTATATATTCAAGGGATGAGTCAGATGATTGGATCATCTGAAAAAGAGCTACTCACCCGGGCAGGCCTAGGTACTCTTGACTCATCCCAGAATGAAAGGCAAAGCAACAGCCTTAACAATTGCAGGTTTCTCTCTCGTTCATTGTTCCACAAAGAAATTTGATGACCGGCTTGTGACTCAGGACAGTCAGCAGTGTTGCAGCTGAAGCATTAATCTTTCCTTGTTTGTATAGATGGGACTGTTTATCTTAGGTTTCCTAAACTTGGATAGCAACTTCTGGCAACTCAATTACCAGAACAAAGCATTCAGCTACTGTACTGTATTCCTCTTAACCCTTATTCACTTTCCCTATTCAAAATAAAGAACTGCCAACATATTATCATCTTTGGTGGACTTGTCCGGCCGCAAAAAAGTTTTGGGCTAAAATCAAGAAATGGCTGGAAAAAATAACAGATCAACCTATTGATGGGAAACCAGAGACATTTTTATTAGGAATATTCACTAGAAAATATACTAAAGAAATAAAATACTTGATTTTACATATTATAACGGCCACACAAATATCATATGCACAAAATTGGAAAAGAAAAAACACACCAACAGAGGAAGAATTGATTTAAAAAATCCTAGAATGTGCCGAGATGGACAAATTAACAAAAGAACTTAAAGAAAAGGAAGATACGGAATATTATGTAATATGAAACAAATGGTATAACTGGCTAGAGACCAGAAATAGTGAACAATAAGGACAGGGGAGAAGCTATAAATGTAAAATGTTAATAGGACAATGTATAAAATGAATATTAGGATTGTTAGGATTGTTAGGAATTATAGTGTAAATAAGAGAGAAAGGGACAAGAAGAAAATGAATAGTATAAAGGGAATTGGGGGAAAATGTAAATATTAGAAGATGACCACTACAAAACAGTTGTAAAAATATTATGTGTTGTGTTTTGTGTTTGTTATATTGTGTTGTATTATAAATAAAAACAATATTAAAAAGAATAATAAAGAACTGCCCCACCCCCGTCACACACACACAAATATCTTCTACAATTAAAAACTGGAAAGCATCCCAACAGAGCTGAATTACATAGCCTGCAATATTTGGGAATATATTTTATGACTGATTTTGGAGCAATTTACAGAGTGCATTGTACTCTGAGTTGGTAGAGGTCACATTTAACTCAGAGCACAGCCTACCTAAACAGATTTCATAGCTTTTATTCAGTCACATCATAATTCAATAATTAGTTTCAGGCATCAAGCAAAGCCAGTGTTTACTGATTACACCAACACTAAGTTCATGCAAAACCTCAAGCAAAGCCCAAGAATCTGATTAAGGCTTACCACAATGTTTAGAATCATATACTTGGTGTGTAACTGTCCTAGACTATATATTTAACAGCTAATATAGCCTACCATTCATTCCAGCTTTTAGGTCTACATTTTTATACCCAAAATATTTTATGTTGTACAGAAAGCCAGCTCTAACATTTAGTGGGAACATGAGACTCCAGATGTTTTTGACTTTAATTTGCATGCCCTGTATGGGGAAAGATGAAAGTCAAAGTCAAAAGTATATAGAGAATATTAGATTACCCATCCCAGCCACAAGTTCATTGCTGGTCCTTCGAAACTTTGATTTTTTTTTTTTAATGAGTTAGGGTTTCACAGAGCTCTTATTGTTTTTGCTATTGCAAAACCTAGGATTCCTTTCCAAATTTGGATCTGTTATCATCATGCTGCCCTACTTCTCAACACAGGGTTTTTCCACTTTGGGGTTAGTTTTTTTAAAAAAAATTCATTACCGGGAAGAACAATAATAGTATTCTAAAACTTGATGTGTAGATAATCTGATACATTTTGGAGATTATGTCACAGAGGTTTGCTAATTTTTTTATGATTGCTAAAAACTATCTGGACTAATCCCTGCAATTTTCTTAGCAAAGTTTTTCAGAAGTGGTTTGCCTTTTTCTCCTTCCCAGGACTGAGAGAGATTGGTCAAAATCCCTCAGTTTGCTTCAGGCCTAGAACTCATGGTCTCCATATCTCAGTCTGAAGCCTTAACCACTAGACTAAACTGACTGTCCCTCTACAGCAGCAGTGTCAAACTTGTGTTGTCACGGCAGCGTCACATAATATATCATGACTTTTTTCCCCCTTTGCTAAACTGGGCGTGGGCAGAGCATGACGCATCTGGCCCACGGGCCACGAGTTTGACAGCCCTGCTCTACAGCAATAGATACAAATTAATTACCTATTAAAAACTGGTATACAGAGTGCAAATGAAGTACTGTATAACTAAAATAGGTTTAGCAAATATGAAGTAGGATATTAAATACTAACTACACTTATATTGCATTATCACTCCTTTTTAGGAGCTTTAACAACCTAATTTGGGCTTACCTATATGCAGTTATTTGATCTAAATGTAAACAGGAACCTTATTGTTTCTACCTCAAAATACTGAAATACGTCTTTTATTTTAAAAAATATGTTAGATGTGACTCTTCCTATCACTCAGAGAATACCAACCCTGCCTCTAACTTAATCACCCTTCCAGGCTGACTGCCAGTAGAAATTTCCCCTATTTCTTTTATTGGCATTATTTGTGGAATTTGAAAACACAAGGCAGCAAAGGACTACCTTTTTGAATTTAGAACTTTTCCTTTTCCTTTGTTCCTCGCGATCAATAATTGAAAAACAAAAAGCTTCTGCCCTAATTAATAGGTATGTCTGAAATCCCAGTTGACCAGAGGGGAGTACAGCTGAGGAAAACTACTCCCTTATTTGCCAAAGGAGAAACCACATTAGTCTTCTTCAGCAAATACTGAATCTTATAGCACATTAAAGATTAACAAGCTTATTATCAAAAACCTAAGAAGCAATAAATATGTTAGTCTTTAAGGGACTCTGTCAGAAAGAGACATACTGAAAGAACACAAATAATCCTTAAAAAGTTTAACTTGGCTAATAAATCACTTCAATCCAGAACCTATTCTTCTCCCTTCACCCCAGGCCAACATTTTTTAAAAAAATTAAAATATTTGTGAAGACTGAATTTTGCAGCAAAGCAACGTCAGATTTGTTCGTAGTGCAATAGAATCCAAAAGAAAACATAAAAAGTGCTTATTTAAGCTCAGAAGTAGTTTTCAGTAACGAAAGAAAAAGGATTTCCTTGAATATGATGGAATAAATAAACCTTATTGAGTTTCACTTCCAAAACATAATCTACAAAAACATTTCATGATAGATTGTAAAACTCCCAGGCAGGCCCGAGACACAATACTGTATTTGTCATTTTAGACATTTTAACCGTAAACTGAAATTGTTTAAACTAGCATCTTATCCAAATATGAAAATTTTCTTCTTAATACTGCATTGCCCTATTCCTTTGTTATAGGTATTTTCTAGAAATTCCAAAACATAGTGTAGGTTCCCTTCACCAGAACAAAAAAAAATCTAACAGGAGACGTGGGTAATTATCAATCCAACAGCAATGCAATTTCTGATGTACCAGCAGCACCTGAGTCAGCACTGAATGCTATCCATTATAACCATCAACAGGACCCAGATCTCAGTGCAAGGTCAAAAAAAGAGAGTGTAGTATTACTCAAGGAACCCATTCACCCTTTATATGTTGATCTGAAATCAGCCTATGGCTGAAAAAGTACAGAAACATCTTTCCTATGATCTTGTTATATACAAGTTAGATTGTAGTTTTCAGAAATAACTTCAAAGCCCTCATTTTTTAGTAAGAAACTAAAATTCTAAAACTGCTATTAGTTAAAGGAAAAGCAAAGTTTACTTTCAAAAACTAAGGGTATCAAGCAATTGAAATCACTATTATTTAACTACTTTGTGCCAACAGTTTGCAGATTTATAGCAGAGTGAGCCTAAAACCCTGGAAAAGTTTATACAATATCAGTTAAAAGGCAGTGTCAGAGAACAGCTGTTCTACTTTTCTCTCAATGAATTTGGGATAAGAAAGAGAGGAGAAAAAAAAGCAGAAAAAACAGTAGGAACCTGCAGGAGGGCTCTCCTACAAATGCACATATACGACAGAAAAACTGCACAATGAAAGCCTTGTTTGGAAGTGACTTCCAGCAGGATATTTCAAGTTGTACATATGGCTTTACCCATATGTACCCCAAACTTAACCTGTCTGCCCCATTCTGAGATTTCCTCATTTTAAAGATAAATGATTTGTGCAAAAATAAGTCTTCCTTTTAGATAAATAATATATTTACATATTCCAAGAAGTAGATACAAACTACAATCTAGAGCACAGTAGAAATTATTTACTATTATACCTTGTAGCCTGGGGTTTGGATATGTTTTTCTTTTAAAGCTACATTTAAGGTCAGACATTTTAACGAACACAAGAAATGAATTCAAATGCTGCTACAAATTCTAGAAAACAATTCTTAGAAATGAAAATGCTCAAGAAAACAGAGAAAAAAGGAAAGTCATACTAAAGATTTTCAATACAAAGCTAAAAACCTTAAAGATTCTATTCACCTTGTCTCTTTGTACCAGGAAAAAAAAACAGGGAACAGAAAATAGCCTGCCGAGAAAGAAATACCTGTTAAAAATATTTAAGATTCTAAAGCTGTTCTTGAGCACTGTATTCTGTAATTATTTAACTTCATTTCTATCAGGGTGGATAAAAATCGATATTGTTTTAAAAAAAATTTAATAATCAGATTTTTTTTATTTATTTAAATGGGATTTTTTTATTTTATCAAATTTATTTTAATAAGATGTTTTTGGAGTAAAAAAATCTATCTAAAGGTAGTTTTCTATTTAAGATACGTTAATAATTTAGTTTATTCATCATGAAATGGAGCTTAGTTATGTAATATTGCAGAATATTGTATATTCTGCAATATTGGGACTGTTGGTGAGTCAGAGGAGGAGCCACTGCGGGACAGAGATGACAGTTGCTCTTTAAAAATTCTGATTTAAATCGAGTTGATTTAAATCAAGCCTTTTTACTAGTGATTTAAATGATCCACCCTGATTTCTGAATTGTCTTGAGTAACTTTGTATAGGATCAGACGATTTGATGTAAGGTAACTAGCAATATATCTTCTTTCACCCTTATTCCACATCTTCATGTTAACCTATGTAACAAGGCCTCAAAGTCAATGCCACAGTGTAGAATGAATCACCTTCTGGAACACCACAATATAGAGAAGTACCTCACCCATTTCTACAAAGCAGAGAAACTATACCGCTCAGTTTGACAAATATGGCCTCTCATTTAGCATGGGCAAACATTACTTTTCTCAAAGTGAGGAAAATAGTTGAGAAAAGAGGACCCACCCTGATACTTCAGTCTTTCAGTGCTATAATCAAAGCATAGTGTGTTGCTTCTGCAGCACAAAATGCCTCAATAAATGCACTTGTCAGTCTTCTGGGGTACGGAAAATCAGGAAACCAACTCCACAAAAAGTTTAGAACTATATATATTTTTTTGAGATAGGCTATAATTGCAGTCTTGCATGCCTCATGGTGCTTTAGCCACGGTGGCACAGTGGTTAGAGTGCAGTACTGCAGGCTACTTCTGCTGATCACCGGCTGCCAGCAGTTTGGCAGATGGAATCTCAACAGGCTCAAGGTTGACTCAGCCTTCCATCCTTCCGAGGTCAGTAAAATGAGGACTCAGATTGTTGGGGGTAATAGTCTGACTTTGTAAAACTGCTTAGAGAGGGCTGTAAAGCACTGTGAAGCGGTATATAAGTCTAAGTGCTATTGCTATTTACCTCCCCTTCTCCTTAGAGCCCAATTTTTCCTGAGCCACCTCTGAATACTGCAGGATATTGTTTTCCCAGGACTTAAAGGAATATTTCAGCTCTGTTTGCTTATATAATTGTTCTTGCTTATTTCCCTCAAGGTCATCTCTATGATTCTCTGCATTATGGTTTGGCCTACCTGCAATGTCCAATTACCTAGTATTAAGCCCCAGAAATGGAGCAGGCCAACAGATGGTATTTGGTATTCTGTTCACCTGGAGCAGGTGACCTGAAAGTTAAAAAAAAGGTGTTTTGCTGTCACAGAGACAAACTGCTAAGTTTTAGATTGATGGTTGCTATAAAATTCCGTAGAGTGGAGGGTTCTTTAAAGATGGGCCAATCTAGACAGGTGGTAAATCCTAACAGTTTCTCAAATGCATTTGGGGAGTTTCCTGCTTCATCTGTCAGTGATGAAGGCTTGGCCATATAACAGAACGTGGATGGCTGACACTATTGCTTTTAAGTGCTCTCTTCCAATGTGCAGAACTGTGTCAGCAGCTTGGTTAATCAGTAACGGAGGGAACTAAGATAGGTCAGGAACAGAAATGGAGGAATTTTCAGGACAAATTTGTTTCAAAGAAGTCCTGGTTTAAGGCCCAACTGCAGTCCTAAGTGATGACAATAAGGGTTCACTTCTCTATTTCCACTGCATCTAAGAACGGACCAGTAATGCTCTTAGCTGTGCAGCACCTCCTCCATGAAATTGTTCAGCTTGTACATCTCAAGGGTATGGACAAGGGTCATCTCTTTCATTGACATTTGTCACTCTTGACTAATTAAATCAGCTAGGCCAAGGCTAATCCCATGATTATGGGAAGCGATTAGTATCTCCTTAAATGAGGAATGTGTTCTCATTTGTTTAAAGGAAGTGGTTGTGCAATGTTATTGAAAAAGATTTCCCTAAACCAGAAAGATCTTTCTAATCAGAGGCCAGGCTCCAATTCCTAGATAAAAGTAATTGAGAAGGAGTTGGCTTCACAGCTCGAGATGCAGTTGGGTGAAATGAATTATACTGCCCTATCTCAATTGGGGTTTTGCCTAAGATAGAATACTGACACTGCTTTGGTCTCCCTGGTGATGACTAGCTTCAGAAATTAGATGAGAGAATGAAGCCTTGCCAGTTTTCCTGAATGTTGCAGTGGTTTCCAGTACTATTGGTTGTAGTATTTTGGAGGCCATGTGGCAGGGTTGGGTCTCAGGTTGTTCTGTCGTGGATTTGATAACAAGAAGGTGATGCTGAGGATTAAAGTTTGACACCCTAAATCAGGGAACTATGGTGTCTTGTAGTAGATCATCCTGTCCCCTATGCCAGTGGTCCCCAATCTTTGTGGCTTGGCGGCCTAGTTGAGAGGTAGAATGGAACTGGACCACATGAGCGCACACAGTCCTTGCATGAGTAGTGGGCTGGCGTACATGCACGCAGCTTAACTTGCGTGAGTGGCGGGCCAATGCGCAAGCGTGCCCGCCGGACTGCCGCTCACAGAACTCGAGCTGCATGTATAGGCTCCAGCAAGCCACTCACACGGCCCAATTCCGAATAGGCCACAGCCCCGTAGTGGGTCACGGCCTGTATTTATTTTTTTTATTTTTTATTTATTTATTTTTATTTGATTTATATGCCGCCCTTCTCCGAAGACTCAGGGCGGCTTACAATGTGCTCAGCAATAGCCTTCATCCTTTTGTATATTTATACAAAGTCAGCTTATTGCCCCCACAAACTGGGTCCTCATTTCACCTACCTTAGAAAGGATGGAAGGCTGAGTCAACCTTGAGCCTTGGCGAGATTCGAACCCTGCAGTAATTGCAGGCAGCTGGTCTTAAGCAGCTTAATAACAGGGTGCCTCAAACCCTTGTACTACCAAGGCTCTTGTAACCCCTGTCCTATGCTGTTCAACGTTTACATGAACCTGCTAAGAGGGATGGGTTGGAGTTTTGGAAGGAGGCATCATCAATACAGATATCAAATATGCTGATGATATCTTATATTTTTATCCTGACCATCTAATTCCAATAAAACAATCACTACAGACTACTTCTGAATACTGTTTAAACCCAATGATGGGCTGGATGAGAAAGAATAAGGTGAGATTATATCCCAACAAGATGGAGAAACAGATAGTAAGGAGAAAGTCGGGCTCCGGGACTGAAGTGAAGTTGGCTTTAGACAGGACAGCATTCCCCAGAAACAGCACGTTCACAATTTGAGAGTATCCAAGTCCCAGTTATCACTAGATTTGCAAGTGAAGGCTGTGGTAAGGAGCATTTACCCAACCATGGCTAATGTGCCAACTAGGACCCTTCTGTGATGTTAGATTTAGCAATTATCATCCCTACCTTCTTCTCTTGGCTGCTGCTCTATGCTTTGCTCAGTGTACTTGAACAGCACCTCCTAAGTGCAGTTAGTACAAAATGGAGCAACTAGATTGATGACTAGAACAAATATGACCACTAGGGGGATGATAAGAGAACTGATTTTTTTAAAAATATGCACTACAGATAGTCTTCGACCTACAACAGTTCATTTAGTGACTGTTCAAAGTTACAACGGCACTGAAAAAAGTGATTTATGATTATTTTTCACACTTACAATCGTAGCATTCCCATGGTCATGTGGTTTACATTTGAATGCTTGACAACTGGTTCATGTTTATGACAGTTGCAGGGTCATCTGATTACCTTTGCAACCTTTTGACAGGGAAAGTCAATGGGGAAGCCAAATTCACTTAACAACTGTTACTAACTTAGAAACCGCAATGATTCACTTAACAAATGTGGCAAGAAAAGTCGTAAAACAGGGCAAAACTCACTTAACAAATTTCTCACTTAGCAACGTAAATGTTGGGCTTTATTGCAGTTGTAAGTCGAAGACTACCTGTACTTGTCAATTATTTACCAGGCACAACTTAAGGTTCACCTTTAAACCCCTAAACTATTTAGAATTTAATTATCTGAAGAATTGCATTTCCTGATATGAACCCATCTAGTTACTTATCGTATTTTTCGGACTATAAGATGCACTTTTTTGTCTCCCAAAAAGGGGTGAAAATGTCTGTGTGTCTCATAGATTGAATATTGCAGAAGCCCCACCCACCCACCGGCCGTTTTTTTGCCTCCACACACCCCATTTTTGAGGCTTTTTTTGGCCTGTTTTTGAGGCTTTTTTGGCCAATTTTTTTGGAAAAAAACAGCCTGAAAAAAGCCTCAAAAATGGGCTGAAAAAAGCCTTGAAAACAGGCCAAAAAAAGCCTCAAAAACAGGCCAAAAAAGCCTGGAAAATGGGCCAGAAAAGGCTGGAAAAGGCCTGAAAATGGGGCGCGCTGAGTTCAAAACTTTTTTTTGTTGATTTCCTCCTCTAAATTTAGGTGTGTCTTATAGCCAGGTGTGACTTATAGTACGAAAAATACGGTAGATCAGCAAAAATGGTCCTTTTGATCCTCCTTACTGCCAGACATTTAGTCCTGTAATACATGAGGAAGACCTTCTACTCGCCTTCTGAGTTGTGTAGTATTTTCTCCCAAGAAGTGCCTTTGGTCCTCATTCTCCCGTTTTAGGGAAATGGTGAAATTTTCTGTTTAACTAACCCTTTTGGTTGTCGGTTGAACCGAGTCCTGTTTTAACAGCTACTATTTTAAATTTGTCTCAATTTTGACAGATTTTTATTCTTTAGATCATTTAATATTTTTTTTTATTTCTATATATCATCTTGATTCTGGAGAGAAAGTGGCAGGGTATACGTTTAATATATACAATAAATATAAACAGCATCCCAAAGATACATTTTTAATGATCTGATAATGGTACAACCTTGAACTTCCAAAAAAGGTTTGATAGCAATACTGCAATTTATTCCCATTAATATCACAGGCACTCAGTGGGATACTTCTTTACTCCATGGGAGTTATATGATTCCTATCTAGGGATCTCCTTTTAATACCAGATGACTATAGCAGAATTAGCAAGCTATCCTTCTGCAGCAAGGCTGCATCAATTTAGGAATGATATGGATGGAAAATCCCAACAGAAGATCTCCCTAGCTAATTACAGTAGGATACAATTGTTGATGAAATTCTGTTAAACGAATTCCACTGAGATTAAAAGAGAACATTGTAAGGGTAACAGGAGCCATCTTGGACAACTTTCAATTTCAGTAAAACATGTAAAAAAGGTGATAAATAACAATCTCACATTTTGTCTCCCTCAAGAGCACCCAAAACTTCAGACTGGAAGATAGTAACTCAATAAAAACCTTCTTTTGCTATTCTCATGCATGTCTTGTTTACATATTTCATTAGCGCCTATGTGCCTATCAACTCTAGTTCAAAGATTGTCTCCAAAAACGTATGTCCTCAATGCATACATTTATACAAGAAGTTATTCTCTCATCTCCGGGAAAGGCCTTTTATGTAAACTTCCTTCCCAACATTAAAGATATATCTCCACAACTTCCTAAGTATGTATCTTATCGGAAGGTTTCTAAAGCATCTGTCCCCTGAATATTAAGATGCACATTATCTCATTAGACTAATTACATATTGGCATTAATCATGAGATAGAAATCAAGCCATATTAATTCTATATACTGGGACACCAACTACCGTAGTCAAGTCAGGGCAAAGATCCAGAGAACGAAAGAGGGAAATTTAACCTCACAGATGCCTTATCAACCTGTTACCTTGTTTCTCAATAAATGACCATGTACGTTTTCAAGTCGGTTCTTCTAGAACAATTTGGATGCCTATAAACAGGAGAGTGCTTTCATAAGGGAAGAAAGCAATAGTGTGGAAAAGTATTGGTTCTGCCACTCCCTCTCCAGATATTTGAAGCATCGAAGTGCTGAATTGGTTGCTATTAATGCCAATAAGAGGGTTATGTTATCATTCTGCAGCAGGAATTGCTGGTCATAGGATTCTATTTATATAAGAGAGAAAAGCAGAGTGTTCTTACTAACTGATGATGCATTTTCCCATTTCACAGAATTTTATGTCGGATCCAGGGGTGAAATGCTCCCAGTTTGGACCGGATCGCCCGATCCGATAGCGATGGCAGCGAGTGGTTCAGAGAACCAGTAGCAAAAATCCCTGCGCCCCCCCCCCCATGCCTAGCTGAGCCACACAATCATCAGAGGCTTTTTTTTTTTTACTTTTAAAAGCATTTTTTCTACAACCTCTTCCGATGAAAAAATGCTTTTCAAAGCAAAATAAAAGCCTCTGATGATCGCGCGGCTCAGCTGGGATCATCAGAGGCTTTTCAAAGCATTTTTTTCTGCAACCTCTTAGACGAAGAGGTGGTAAACTGAGTTCCCTGATCGGCAGAGAGGCTTTTCAAAGCATTAGAAAAAATGCTTTGAAAAGTCTTTAAAATAAAAAGTTGGCCACGCCTATCCAGTCACATTACCTCCCTCCACCAAGCCATGCCCACAGAACCGGTAGTAATAAATTTTACATTTCACCCCTGGTTGGATCCTATACTAAACAAATGAAGGAAAATAAACACGTCCCAGAATAATGTTGCAGGATGCAATCTGGGTTGGTCATTGGGACCAGAGGTTTCTTCTGGTCCCAATGACCAGAAATGTTCTTCCGAAATCTTCTGAGCTTTCAGATTCGTGCTGGAGCCCATCCTCTGGGATCTTCTCTCCAATGGAAGGTATGATTTAGGCCAGCATTGGCTAACCTTTTTGCCATCACGGGGGGGGGTTCATACGGAGGGGTCACACGCGTGTGCCCACACCCATAATTCTATGTGCCCCACCCCCGCACATGCACGCACAGCCCCCCCCCCCCTCACTCCTGGCACACGATGGCCCAGTTGGCCCGTTTTCCTCTCTCCCCAGGCTCCAGAGCCTTTCTAGGAGTCTGGGGAGGGCGAAAACAGCCTTCCCCATCCCACACTCCGGAGGCCCTCCGGAGGCTTCCAGTCCCACTGGAAGTTGGTCCATTTGCCAACTTCCGGTGGGACTGGAAGGCCTTTTTTTTGCTCTCCCCAGACTCCAGAGCCTTTCTAGGAACCTGGGGTGGGCAAAAATGGCCTCCCCCCCCGGAGGCTGCAAATGAGCTGTTTCTGGCCTCCGGAGGGCCTCCACGGGGGTGGGGAAGGCCGTTTTCACCCTTCTCAGACTCCTAGAAAGGCTCTGGAGCCTGGGGAGAAAGAAAAACGGGCCTTCTCCCCTCCCCCGAGGCCCTCTGGAGGCAGGAAACAGCCTGTTTCCTTACATCTGGTGGGCCCAGAAGGCCCGAAAATCAGTGTGCGCGCTTGGGCTGAGCTTGTGTGCCCACCGATATGACTACACGTGCCACCTGTGACACGCGTGCCGTAAATTCGCCATCACGGCTTTAGGCTATTCTACGCATAGTGTTTATGTGGTGCCTGGTTGTGTGTGGCTTTTACAGCCAACAACAAGTCGACTATCAACACCCCAATCAACAAATAAAACACCACATGCAGCCAGGCACCACATAAATACTATGCATAGAATAGCCCAAAGCACATATTCCATTAAAGAGAAGTTCCCCAAGGATGGACTCCAGCACAAGTCTGAAAGCTCAGAAGACTCCCAGTGACCAGCCTAGATTGGATCCTGCAGGGGTGTCAAACACAAGGCCTGCAGAGCCACCCTGGAAAATGTAAGGGGCCAGCCAGCATCACTTCGGCCCAGTCTACCCAATGCGAAGAGGAAACATGCCAGCAGTTTGGGGAATGGTGTCAAGCTGGCCACACCCACCCAGGTGTGTATGGCCACATCTGGCCTACCCTGTTGGCCATACCCAGTGAATGCCATTAAGCTGGCCACACCCTCCCACTTGGTCACACCCACCCAGTTGACCCCGCCTCTCCCGAGGTCAACCACAGCCCTGATGCAGCCCTCAATGAAATTGAGTTTGACATCCTTGCTATACTAAATACTTTAGACTAGAAAGCTCTATATGAATCTGTCTAGTCCATGTGAATGTATAGGAAGACTTCAAACCCTATAAGAAATCAGGAGGACATGGACTCAAAAGCCAGGAGTTGGGTGACCATATACAATATACATTATCTAAATAAATAAATAAAAGCAATTCTTCTCTGCTATGGCTTATATTATACCACTATGGATATCCTTGCCTGCAAAGGCTGCTTCGTCCAGCTCTCTATAGATCTTGCACAAAGCTCCATTGATCTACCAGATTGTTCTCTGACAACGGATTTTTTTTCCCCCTAGCTGCTTGATAGTACTGCTTTATTGTATGACGACTGACTACCATTTTATTCTTGTTTGGGCTGGATTCTATTTTTGAGTCATTTACATTTTAATCCTATGTTGGGAATGCCCAGAAATCTGGAAACTGAGCAATATATGAATATCTATAAATAAATCACCAGAACTTCAAGCCAGCAGAGTCAATGGATATAATAGCTAAGAATTCTGGAATTTGCAGCATCACGCATCTGGAAGAGTGAAGAAAGCTGCTTTAACTGTTGCTATGCTATGGTTTAGTTTATTCCATTCAAATCTTATTAATCAATTCAAATTGTTGTCTTCCGCGCATGCTCCAACATGGCGATGCCGGCCTGAGTCGCTGTCAGGACGGGCAGCATTTTGGGGGTTTCAGGGTCTCCTGGGGCTGTCAGGACCATCGGCAGCCCCACCCCCGCCTGGGAGAGTTTCCCCTCAACCCGTTGAGGGCTTTTTCGCCCTCCGGAATGCTTGGGTGAGGGGAGGCAAAGAAGAACGCCGCGGGAGGCTGCAGGACGCCGCGAGGCGCCCCGTGAGGAGGATCAGGGAAACTGGCTGCAGCGATGCCAGCTTCTTCCCCGCTCGCTGGTCGGCAGCTGTCAGAACAGCAGCGACGACGTGGCAGGACTAATGGTGCCGATGGTGGACTGAGGACGTTCTGGCACTGGCGGTGGAGTTACGGAGTTGCAGCAGCAATGGCAGCCGCTGCGCAGCGATTGGGAGGGGATGTTTAGCTGGATAAAGATGGCTGCGAAAAAGGGTGAGGTGGAAGTTGTTGGACATTCGATGCTGGCGGAGAGGCGAAGTGGAGGTCACCAACGGAGGCATGATATGGCTCAAATGACGAGGGGGGATGGAAAGATCTGGGATTGGAGAGTCCGGTGGATGGCTCTGGGATGGGGCCTCCATGGGTGGCCTCTCCTCCCCCTCCTCCCCCCCTTTCTGGCCCTGTTATCGGCCTGGGAGTCAGACTTCCTCCCCCCCCACCCTCTCCTCTCCCTTGTGTATACATCTATCCTCCTACGGAATTACTGGGCAACTACTGGGCAGCTTTATTTGTACCCCGCTTCAAATCAAATCAAATCATATTAATTACTTCCATCGAAACTCCCGGCAGATGGGGACTTGGACAGTATTTTGTGGACCCTGAGGGAAGTTGGCTGTTTGAATCATCTTTTATCAGAAGGGATGATACCATCAAATTCCTTGTCTTTTGGACATCTGGCCGGCCACTGTGAGAGGGTGGCTGGGAAAAACTTTTCTCCTGCTGACTGTATAAAACAACTCCTTCCGCTGCTGTGAGAGAGCAGGGGATTCCGGGTTACTGCTTATAAAAAGACCTTCTGTCCTAGGACTCTGTGGACCCTACCAAACTGCTTTCTCATTCTGATCTTATTTGATGTACTCGGCGGCGGAGCTATGTGCACTGCGAGACTCCCCCCTCTTGCAGGTTTGGCCCTCCACTCTATCGAGGGCCTACCTTAATGACGGGCTTTGGAACCCCGAGAGGTGGCATGGTGCGAGAAGGGGGTTGAGGGGTTTTTTAGCTAAATTTTTAACCAAAATTTTAAGGGGACCCGGGAGGAAGGGAGGGGGTTGTAAAAGTGGACCCGGGGGGGTTCAGATAGCAACTGAGCGGGGTGATGGGTCGATTGGCTGCAACAGAGGGGTCGTGAAAGGAAATTTAACCGGGGAGCAGGGGGACGATAGGAAGGGCTGTGTAATTGAAACAATGAGTGGGAGGGGCAGGTATGACGGGCGCAGGGGGCCATATCATGTGCTGGGGGTGCGCACACGCTGTCTACAAGTAATTACGCACCCCGGCCCCCAATGCGCGACTCATGTCCTGGGTTGTGCAGAGTCTCAGGCCCAGGGTCCGCGGCTGATGTTGTGTAATGCCAGGTCGGTCGTTAATAAAGCCCCCCTCATTTGTGATCTTATTTTAGAGGGGGGTGCGGACCTGGCAGGTATTACGGAGACCTGGTTGGGCCAAGAGGGGGGGGTCCCCCTCGTTGAAATGTGCCCACCAGGTTTCCGTGCATTTCATCAGCCAAGGGCCCAGGGGAGGGGTGGGGGAGTGGCGGTGATTATTAGGGAGAGTCTTTGTCCGAGGGAGACCACTGTTCCTCAGATAGCCGGATGTGAGTCCCTCTTTGTGAAGTGGGGCCGTGGGGTGCAGATGGGTTTGCTGACTGCGTACCTGGCTCCCTGCCACGTGGCAGCGACCCTGCCCGAGCTACTCGACGTCATTGCCGGAGTGGCAGTTGACACCCCCAGACTTATTGTCATGGGGGATTTCAACCTTCCGTCTGCGGGTGAGGCGTCAGAGGCGGCTCGGGAGTTCATGGCTTCCATGACGGCCATGGACCTGACCCAGTTAGTTCAAGGCCCCACTCACACAGGGGGACACACTCTGGACCTGATTTTTGTCTCTGGTCAGTGGTTGAATGATCTTGGTAGAGGGGATCTAGACATCAAACCCTTGTCATGGACAGATCATTCACTCCTTCACTTAGACTTTCCTACCGCTTTCCCCCGCCGCAGGGAGACGGAACCGACCAAATGGTTCTGTCCCAGGCGCCTGATGGACCCCGAAAGGTTCCTGATGGAGCTTGGGCCGTTTCCTGAGACTCTGGCACACGACTCGACTGAAGAGCTGGTGGCCGCCTGGGAGAGTGCGGCCGCCGGAGCTTTGGACCGCGTCGTGCCTTTGCGGCCTCTGACCCGATGCCGATCTCAATTGGCTCCTTGGTTCTCTGAGGAGCTGAGAGAGATGAAGCGTCGGAAAAGACGCCTAGAGAGCATTTGGAGGACTAGTCAATCCGATTCCGACCGGACACAGATGAGGTCTTATATCAAGACCTACCTAGTGGCGATAAAAGCGGCGAAATCTAACCATTTCTCCGCTCTTATCGTATCTGCAGAGAACCGCCCAGCCGCCCTGTTTAGGGTGACCCACTCCCTTCTTCGGGGGGGAGTGCGGGAAGATCCCAAGGCCGCGCTGAGGATTTTGTGCAATTCCTGCATGATAAAGTCGCTCGGATTCGGGATGGCTTGGACTCCGATTGGATGAGTCCAGGGGAGGAGACAGGGGCAGGCCTTGAGAATATTATCTGGGAGGAGTTTGATCCTGTGGCTCCCGAGGATGTGGACAGGGTTCTGGGTAGGATTAGTGCCACCACATGTTTATTGGACCCGTGTCCCTCCTGGTTGGTACTGGCCTCCCGGGAGGTTACACGAGGCTGGCTCCAGGGGATTATAACTGCTTCTCTGAGTGAGGGTGCCTTTCCCGCCGCCTTGAAAGAGGCGGTGGTGAGGTCCCTCCTCAAGAAGCCTTCCCTGGACCCGGCTGAATTAGCTAACTACCGTCCGGTCTCCAACCTTCGTTTTGTGGCGAAGGTTGTTGAGAGTGTGGTGGCACGACAACTGCCCAGGCACCTGGATGAAGCTGTCTATCTAGACCCGTGCCAGTCGGGCTTCAGGCAGGGGCACAGCACAGAAACGGCATTGGTCGCGTTGGTGGATGATCTCTGGAGGGCTCGGGACAGGGGTTGCTCCTCTGTCCTAGTCCTATTAGATCTCTCAGCGGCTTTTGATACCATCGACCATGGTATCATGCTGCGGCGGTTAAGAGGGTTAGGAATAGGGGGCACTGTTCTGCGGTGGTTCTCCTTCCTCTCCGACCGCTCGCAGTTCGTGTTGGCAGGGGGGCAGAGGTCGACCTCGAGGCATCTCGCATGGGGAGTGCCACAAGCGTCGGTCCTCTCGCCCCTTCTGTTCAACATTTATGTGAAGCCGCTGGGTGAGATCATCCGTGGTTTTGGGGTGAAGTGTCATCTGTACGCTGATGATACTCAGCTGTACATTTCCACCCCAGACCACCCCAACAATGCCCTTGATGTGATGTCTCGCTGCCTGGAGGCCGTGCGGGTCTGGATGGGGAGGAACAGGCTCAGACTCAACCCGTCCAAGACCGAGTGGCTGTGGCTGCCGGCGTCCCGATATAGTCAGCAGGTGCCATCGCTGACTATTGGGGGTGAATCTTTGCCCCCCACAGAGAGGGCTCGCAATCTGGGTGTCCTCCTGGACGCACGGCTGTCTTTAGAAGAGCATATGACGGCCGTGGCCAGGGGGGCCTTTTATCAGGTTCGCCTGATCCGCCAGTTGCAGCCCTTTCTGGACCGGGACGCCTTGCGCACGGTCATTCATGCCCTTGTCACCTCCCGGCTGGACTATTGTAATGCTCTCTACATGGGGCTCCCCTTGAAGAGCACTCGGAGGCTCCAACTGGTCCAGAATGCGGCCGCGCGGGTGGTTATGGGCGCAACTCGTTGTGCCCACGTGACACCCCTCCTGCGCGAGCTGCACTGGCTCCCAGTGGTCTTCCTGGTGCCATTCAAGGTGTTGGTTACCACCTTTAAAGCGCTCCATGGCATAGGACCCGGGTACCTTCGAGACCGTCTTCTGCCACCAATAGCCTCCCACTGACCAGTCCGCTCCCACAGAGAGGGTCTCCTCAGGGTGCCATCAGCCAAGTTATGTCGGCTGGCGACACCCAGGGGGAGGGCCTTCTCTGTGGGAGCCCCAGCCCTGTGGAATGAACTGCCCCCGGAAATACGCAAGATCTCCGACCTCCGGGTGTTTCGTTGCGCATTGAAGACCCTGTTGTTCCGCCAGGCCGGGCTATCAACTTAATAATTTTAAATTGGGGTATTTTAAATTTTTGGGGTTTTAAATCGGCCAAATCTATTTAATTATTTTAATTTTTAATTATTGTTGTGTCTTGTGTTTTTAAATTGGCTGTACACCGCCCTGAGTCCTTCGGGAGAAGGGCAGTATAGAAATAAAATTATTATTATTATTATTATTATTATTATTATTATTATTATTATTATTATTAAATAGTCTCAAAGTTATCTAATATCGGTAGGTTCACATACACCATTTATTTATTTATTTATTTATTTTGTCGCATTTCTATGCCGCCCAACTCCCAAGGGACCATGCCATGCTGCTGTTTCTCTGATGTAGCTCTCAGAATGATATCTGAATAGTTATTTAAGTGACTACAGTTAAAACAAAACAGGGCTTACCATGATATATAAATCCAGCCAGAGATATTTGCTTACATCGACAGTGAATGTTGGGAATCTTTCTTTCCTAGCATTTTATATTTTAATAGAGATTCCCAAGAACTCAATATTTTATATACATACATACATACATACACACATATACCAAGTTTTCCCCAAAATAAGACATCCCCTGATAATAAGCCCAATTGGGCTTTTGAGCGCATGGCAAAAAGGCCAAGCACTTATTTCAGGGTTCAAAAAAATATAAGACAGGGTCTCATTTTTGGGAAAACATGGTGTGTGTGTGTGTGTGTGTGTGTGTGTGTATGTGTGTATGTGTGTATATATATATTCTCCTCTGAATCTTTCTGTCTGCTCTAATACAAACACACATACAAATATAAAATAAATAAATGTACAAGATACTTTTGGGGAGGAAGCACAAAGTCCCAACTGAAGCATGGCAGACAGAGAATAGAAGAAATGTTTGTTCCATCTGCGCTAATTTTAGGAATCTTGGTTAAGAGAGGGCAACAGTGTTTGCCCTAGAGCAGAAGAGACGGCCCACAGATAGCCTACTGTCTCTCCAGAACGCTGCACGCCTTTTCAAGTGTAGATTGGCAGGAGAGAAGCTCAAAAACTCCACAGTGAACTAAGAAGGCCCTCGTTCAACTCACACCACAACTTTTCATTAGGCAGGCTCAATTGTGGCCCAGCACCATCTATCAAATCAGAATGATGCATACTATCGACAAGATTGTATAAGGATCACCATGAGAACATCACAACTTTTTCACAAATCCCCCCCAAGTGCTATATAAATATTTGGCATTATTGTGCTTCCTTATTATTCAACAACAGAGCTCTGCCCAGGCTTGGAAGCAGAATACACAAAAGAAGGGTGTTCCCCTTCTTCTTGTCACAGATAGGCTGCTCTCTCTCCAAAGCCAGGGCAATCTGGCTCCCATTTCCTTTGACAATTTAATTACTGAGGATACCATTTGCCAGCTACTGATGCAACCGTCAGGAAGAGGAAGCTAGCCACATTATCCAATTGCTGCAATCTCAACCCCTATGTAAGCTCGTTCTGACAACAAACAAAACAAAGAGCAAAATGCAGGTTTTGCGAAAATAGTTTAAAGTATTAACTGTTCTGCAAGTGGGCATTTCAGACAGTTATATTCAAAGATTGGGTACATTTGATTCATATGCTATGCACGTCTATCGCATCCAACTCCAAGTGATTTTCTTCACGGGAATCTGTTGATGGCATGCAATGACACAATCAGGCTTGTCCAGGCCTTACTGATTCATAATGCTTTTCATATACAGGTAGTCCTCGACGTATGACCACAATTGAGCACAAAGTTTCTGTCGCTAAGTGAGACAATTAAGTGAGTTTTGCCCCATCTTACAACCTTTCTTGCCACAGTTGCTAACTCGGTCACTGCAAGTTGTTAAGTTAGAAACAGGGTTATTAAGTGAACCAGGCTTTCCCATTGACTTTGCTTGTCGGGAGGTCACAAAAGGGAACATCGTATAACCCCAGGACACTGCAACCGTCATAAATATGAGTCAGTTGCCGGGCATCTGAATTCTGATCACGTGACCATGGGAGTGCTGCTACGGTTGTTAAGTGTGAAAAAAAAACGGTCATAAATCTCTTTTTTCAATGCCGCTGTAACCTCGGTCACTAAACGAACTGTTGCAAGCCAAGGACTAGCCATACTTCATCCAAACTCTTTCAGTAAGCTGCAGGAAAGAGACAACCACAAGGGGAAAAGCTTGTCCCCACCTAAACAAAAGGGAAAAAAGAAAGAAATCTCAACAATATTTAACTTGTACTATTAAGCAAGATAAGGACAAAAAGTCAACAAGAGGAATTTCATTGTTCCTGATACTTTTCACATCCTAGCCTGACAAGCTTCACAGAATCAAAGAATCAGTGATAGAAGGCATCTAAACCCAACCCCCTGCTTAAAATGCAAAATCCACTACTGCAATTTTGATAATGAGCATCCGGCCTCCATTTGAAGTCCTCTAGGACAGAAGAACTCACTAAGGTTATAGAGCAGCCTGGTCCACCAGCTAAGAGGTCATATAGTCAGAAAATGCGTTCTGAAGTCTCGACTGAACTTTCTTCTTTGTAATTTTGACCCGTGGGTTCTGCTTGTGCCCTCTGAGGCCATCGAGAAGAAAGTCTATCTCCTCTTTTTGGATGATCACCCTGCAAATATTTGGAAACTACTATATATCCATCCTCAACTATATTTTCAATAGGCTAACCGTATCGTGGCTGCTGACAGGGTTTGGTTTTTATTATTTTTAGATTCATTCAGGGAGTATAGAGAATCAGGACCAGAACAAAATACACCCAATCCAAATTTAGAAAAAGGAGTCAACAGCTATTGTACAACTTCAATTAATCTTCACATTGGTGTGGAGGTGCAATAAAGAACTAACAGGAAAAGATTACGAAATGCTGGCTCTGCTTCTTATCCGGGGAGGAGAGGAACCTTGAAAAGCTATACCAGATTCAAATAGCGTAACTTCTGAGTTTAAAGTATATTTGATTCGAAACATAAATCCAAAAGGTCTGGTTTCTGTCATAAGAGAGATTTATATAAATTCAGCCACCGAACATGCAAGGTACCATCTTGCAATTTATTTGGGAGTCAAGGGCATTCTTACTTTGATAACAAAATGTATGGTTACCTGTCCATTCCCCTGCCAGCCCAATATTCCACTCTGGCCTTTTCAGCAGCCAATTTTTTTCTCTAAACTGGCAGGAGGGGGTTGTAGCAAACCTACAATCGCTACACTTCTAACTCTCTGCCCCTCAATGACTTAAGCTTTCAAAACAGCAACACCCTTTGAGGAATGCCATGCTGTAGGATTTACAAACCGATATGCAACACTGAAATAGGAAAACGTTTTGCAAGGGTTGGCAAAACTTAATTTACTTTTTTCTAAGACATTTCGTGGAACCTGATATTAAAAAGCAGTGACTTTATGGGCAGTGCCAGCCCATTGCAAATGTTCACAAGACATGTAAACAATTTAAATTAAGGTGCAATGCCCCTCACTACGATTGCAGGAAGCGATTATTTCACCCATTGAGCTAAAACATTCTGTAGACTGGTTTTGGCTTAGTGCAGAATTTGAATCCAATCTGGTGATTTATTTAAGAAGTTACAATTACATAAACTATGGCTTTGTGCAAAATGTGTGAAGCCAGTGATAGTAGCACATATAGGATACTAACGCCATAATGCAGGATTTGCAACTAATAAATTTAAGTCAAAACTAAACACCTTATGAGTTAATGAAATGTGTGAATCCAATTAGCTATCTTCTGCTTCTGGGATATTTTCAGTACTTTCTGTATTTTATGGTTAATAGAAGGAGGGTGCTGTAATATGGTTTGTTTTAGCAAAAAATGCAGCTAGTAAACCATTGCTTAATGCAGTATGGTTCATCTGAACAGTAATTATGTTCAATAATAATTAAGATAATCCAGAACAATTACATGAACTCAAAGTCTCTTTACCATATGTTTATGAGATTATTGATCTTGTCCTTTTGTGTCCAAGACATTCCCATCAATTTTAAAGCAGGAATTATCATCACCCACCTATCTATCTCCTGGAAAATTCAGAACATCTTTGTATAATTTCTTAAACTGAATATCCTAAGTACAACCTGGGACATATACCTTTGTCATCCCCTGAATGTGCAAATACAAAGTTAAGAAAATCAAATACCTAGTAGATCGCAAGTAATAATAGGACGAACACTTCCTAACAGATTCAACTATCTTGATGGCAATGAACTGTTTTGGGGGTTGTGCTCCCATGCAAAAAGTGCCCCCAATCTGTGGTGAGAAGGCACTCTGGATAGTCTGTGGGTCAGCCACCAGGAAGGAGGCCGCAACTATATCACAAATTGCTTTAGAGAACTATATGCAGTTTACCCGGCCCTGTTTCAAACAGAGAATTAAAGTTGAACCTAATTTGAAATTATATACAGATCAGCAGTTAAAGGTGGCTTTTCTTTGTAAGAAACTAGGGGCAAAAATTGTAAAAAACTCACGGTCAAACATTATCATAGCCTTCATCTTAGCACCTTATTTTGGAATAAGCCAAGTTGAATTCATGGTTCTTACTCCGAAATATACATTTGTACTGGTTGTCCTGCATTATTGTTGTTTTCTTAATTCATGTCAAATATTGATCCTTAATATTATTACAGCTCACTAGTTGAGGACACACTGAGGGGGTAGGGGGGTTCAAAAAACATATGGACAGTAGGCCATTATGCTCAATTGCTCAAAAATCTCTTTTGCTACAGACATGTCAATTACTATAGCAACCGATTAATATGCATATTTGTGCAGTAGATCTAAATTAGAAAAATTGGATCTACTATCAGTCTGAATATAAATTTATATCTCCATCTAAATATACCATGCAATTAATTTAGATTTGAGATTTACAGATGAATAGAATTCTCTGACATGAACATAGGATATAATAAGGATTTTAGAAGGGTTAATGCAAGTAGTGCTATTTCAATATATAGGTTTATTATAGGCCACATTTGGGTTACAAAAATCTTGCACATCTTTATTTGCGTGCATAAAGAGGGTGTCTTGATTTTAGTAGATCTATTAGTAGATCTAATAGATCTAAACTATTACTTAAGTAAGGGTAGGATAACACTTCAATAGGACCAACTTGTAAACAAAAATGCTGATGACTGAATTGAAAGATAAAAGGTCACTCAATACATTTAGGTAATTTGAGAGCCAGTTTGGAATAGTGGTAAAAATGTTGGCCTAAAAAACAGAAGACTCTGAATTCTAGGCCTCCCTTCGTCATGGAAGCCGCTGTGTAACTTTGGGCCAGTCACTGTGTCTCAAACCAACCCACCTCGTGGGATTTTTGTTGTGGGGAAATATGAATAGATGTTCCCCCCTTGAGTTATATATTTAAAAGGCTAGATAAAAATCTAATAGCACATGTATAAATGGCATGAAGGTTTTTTTTTAGTCAGTTTCTGTCCCTTTCCTCACAAAGGCTTACAAATTCCAATCAATGTCAAATAATGGATGGCAGACCTTCTAGTTGCTTCCTTCCAAAAAAGTATTTTTGGAAGTCTAAATAGTCAGCACAAGGTACAATTTACCTACAATTAGCCTGCAACACAGACATACATCTCATCTCCTCCTACTGAAGTTTCATTTTTTTCCCCAAACAACAATTGTACAAATCACAGATATTTGCATATCAGAATGTGAAATCTGGTTGGTTACTGTGACTTTTATTATCCCTGTAATGTTCTTTCTTGATGACTGATCTTACCATTCTCATTTCTGAATGTTTTGAGAGCATCTATTAAATAGAATAATGCAATCTATAGATCCAAGGGTAAGCCATTCAGATTACTGAAGCTGAGTAATTTCAGTGAGCCACAGAGAGTGCAAGCTCATTCTTTAAGGAAGTAGACAGGACAAGCCATTCTGCCTTTATTTTCTTCAGCTGTGGACAATTCACAAGCATGCTTGCAGAATGTCAAACTCCAGAGTTGGAAACTTGCTAGACTTCTGCCAGATCAGAAAAACAGGATAGTTTAGATAACTTAAACAGCACCTTTCAGATATTTTGTACTACCCGTAAGACAAAGAAGGCCTATGAATGACAGATGGTAGAGAAAATAAAATTGATTAAAAGGAGGGGGGAGATTTCTAACTTAACCATTTTTAGCTCGGCAGAACATATAAGAGCTGCATCTTCCCCAAGCGGAGCACACAGATTCAGAATGTCTGAATCTTTTCAAACATTTGGGTCAGAGCAGCATATGGAAAGCCCATTAGGGGTTTTTTTTATTGTTATTATTTTCTTTTCAGTGTTCCAGCAGTTGGTGAAACTGCAAGATGAACTGGAGAACAACTGCAAGATGAACTGGAAGCCAGAGTATCCAATAATGATTGAAGAGTACAGCTTGAAAAATAATAAAATTCCTGGATTGCTGTTAGGTGTTTTTTTTTTTTCCCCCTCTGCTGATTTTTGGCCTCCTTATCCATAACCTAGCAGGAAAATCAACTAAAGGCCAATAGAGCATCCAAGTCATTCCCCTCCCCCAGCTGGGCTGTGTTCTCTCAGAAACAGGAGAGAAGCAAGAAACAAATGCAGCACTTGGACTAACATTGCTTCTCTGTAGAAAACTACCATAGTATCTCTATGTGAGCCTAGCAGAGGAATGATTGGGCACAATTAAAACTACAAGCTCAGAATGGCAATTGGGATGTGTCTCCAGACACACCAAAAAGCCCGTCTTTAAAAAACCACACACACTAATATCAAATGAAACCCAAGAGGGGTAAAGGCCAGAAACGAAAAGATGTGGGGGAAAAAGGAGTCACCCCAGAAGCCATCCCTCGACTGCACCAGCCACCAGATCATCCTACAAGTCATCTAAAAAACGGCAATGTGGGTTTGTTTGTTTGTTTGATTGATTTTTGGAGACCCGTACATCGGGCGAGACTCTCTCTGCAGCTGGAGAAAACAGATGTTAATAGGAAGAAAAAGGAAAAAAAAAAAGAGAGAGAAGAGTGGGAGAGGTCAGCGACTAGTTTACACGTTTCGCCATTTGGGCGTAATTACAGCAGCAAGAGAGGGAGGGAGGGAAGGAAGGAAGGAGGGGGGGAAAAGTTAGAATCTTCCGATCTTCTCTTCTAGAAAGCGGAGAAGAAGTGCCATGGCAACTTCGAGGCGATCTACCCTCAGGACAGCGAGAGCCAAAATACTACTTGCGAAGAAACCCAAGGGAGCGAAGAAAGCAAGGAGCCAGGGAGGACGCGTGGGGGGGGGGGAGAGGGAGGGAGACAGAGAGAGAAGCTCGGATGCCCCCCCCTTCAGGCAAAGAGCCGGCCCTGAGCGTTCTAGAACGCGACCGCCCCTCCTCCCCCCCACCCCCCAAACAGATGGAACGTTGCAACAGAGGAAGGTGCGAGGCGAGGAGGAAATCAAGTTTGTAGCTGCAGCAGATACTGCAGTGGCGGGGCGCATCCGCCGCAATGAGAAGCCGCCGGGCTTCGGTAACACAAAAAACGCCGGTAGGCCCCAAAGCCGGCTGACGAAGCATTTGCTCCTCTCTCCCCACCACTGAGTCAGCCATCCCTCTTTTTCTCCCCCCACCCCACCCCCAGTGATAGAAGCCGCTCCCTTCTGTGCCAACTGACCGATCACCTCCTGCAGTTCATAGGCGTCCCGGCAAATGGGCCAGCCGGCGGCTTGAGGTGCGGGAGTAGGAGCCGGGGGCGGTGCAGCCGGCGCCGGCTGAGGTTGCTGGACGTGAACGGGCGACTCGCTCTGCTCCGCCATGATGCTGCTGGAGCTCGCTCACCAGCGGCGACCTTCTTCAAACTTCCAGCCAGCAGCACCTTTAACCCTCATCTGCAGCTCGCTCCCTCCCTCCCTCTCTCTCTCCCATCCTTCCTGCCAGCCAGCCAGCCAGCCACACGGCGAGGGAGGGAGCGCACCGAGGGGGCGGAGGCTTGAAGCTGCACGCCGGAGAAGCAGAAGTTGCCAAGCGGAATGAGAATTAGCAGCTGATCGACATGACGATCCGAAAGCCTGATTACAAGAGCGAAATCACGCCAAGGAGGGCGGCCAACGAGCGCGCTCTGCAAGCTTGATTAACGGCGGCAGAGAAAATTCTTGCACCGGATCCTCCGTAACGTATTTTAGTGGAAGGAAAGCCCGGTGAATTCAATCGGATTTTACTCTGAAGCCAGCGGTGCAACTTGATTTTGTAGTCCGCCCCCTAGAACATTTGCACGGTTTACTTCCGAGTCAACACTGATAAGATGGATCTGAGAGAGAAGGCATCGGGTATATCTTTTTTGGAAGGAGGAGGGCAACATGCGCTCCAAAAGTTAAACGAACCTTTTCCTGCCGTTAGGAATAATACGCAATACGGTATTGCTAACTTTCATTCAGGCTCAATAGCTGGAGCTAAAGCGCCGAGGGGTATTGCTAACTTTCTTAAAGGACGCCAAAGTCTGGGTTTGCAAAACTCCAGACCGTCGCTAGAGGGCAGAAAGGAGAAATGTTTTTTCTGCTACTATCGAGTCCTTCGAAAGCTTTGTAGCCCGTATCTGGTAACCGGAACCAAGTCGGGCAAGAGGTGTGTTTGCAGCGTTTGTGATGTAATTAGATATTGAGAAAGGAGCAGCAAATGGCCCTACGGTACTTCAAGCATTAAAAGTTTTCAGTTTATCCCAGAAGTTCTCTGCCGGACGGAGTGTTTTATGAATAGGTTTTTTTTTTTAATTCGTGATTTTAAAAAAAAGTGCATTGTATGCAAGAAATTTTGCAGAAACTGTTTTTATAACAGCAAAAGTCTTGCTTGCAAAGTTGCAGAGCAAAACTCTTGTTTTATTTTGAGTTGTTTTTTTTTTTTTTTGCAAGGTAATGCATTCCCTTTTGGAGAAACTCAAGAAAATCTAAACATTGCGAAGAACTGTACTGTACAGCCTCTTGGCTAATTAGAAATGATTTCTAGACTTCCAGTGAAAAATATCTGGAAGTTATTAGGTTGCTTAGCCCTGTTCTAGAACACTGTAGCATTTCACTTCCTTGAAACAGACACCTGAAAGAAAGCACTATAGTTTCTTTTTATCGTCAACTATTTTAGCTTTTAAAATGGCTGGCTTGAACTAAATTCATTAATACTACCGTAAAAGAAAAGCATTTTTCCCCTAAGTTCCCAAGGACACAGTTCATCTGAAGATCAAGGTTATCTTCCTCTAGGTCCGTGATGGCAAACACATGGCACGCGTGCTGGAAGTGGCACCCAGAGCCATCTCTGGGTTGCTCTTCCAGGTTCTGGTGTGCCGGCCAGCTGGCCTTCACGTGCGTGGGTGCGCTGGATACCAGAAGAGCAGCTGCCCAGTGCACATGCACACATCAGGAAAATGATCTTCCAGTTTCTGGTGCATGCATGTGCACTGGCCAGATGGTCTTTGCTCGCGCATGTGCACCAGAAACCACACAGCTGGTCAGTGTGCATGCATGTGCCAGAAACCGGAAGATGTGCACTGGGCGGCTGTTGTTCTGGTCTTCGGCACAAGCACGTCCCTCCCCCCCTCCCCCCGTTTCGGCCCTCAGTGCTGAAAAGATGCGCCAACATTTTGGCCTTTAGTGAGCTTTGATCTTTTTACTCTTGTTTAATCCCTTGAGTACCTCTCAATGCTTTGCTTATATTATTCACATCCCAACCTGGTGCTATTTTCCAGGTTTGTTGGACTTCAGAGAGGCTTTGGGCATGGAAATTCAATATATTTAGGGTTGAACGGTTGGAGAAGTGGAAAACATAGCAAAATGTCCTGTAATGCAGCAAACATTATGACAAGTTTATGAGTCATCATGTCATGGTCCAGACGTGTTTCAGAACATACGCAAGTAACAGTTCTTCACTGTTAACATAATGATCACATAATTTTTCTAGGTGAAAGTATACGTGTCCTATACACTTGAATCTTAGCACTTTTAAACCCGTGACTTCCACACATTGGTGTACTATCAAGAGTCGCTTGACAGTGAGATGGGTGGCATATAAATTTAATAATAATAAACAGCTGTTCTAGCAGCACAGCTAGCAGCAAGATGCACTGGGAGTTGCTATTTAGTGATAACTTAATTTCTGAGTGAAGAATGGAGGTGAAGCCAGAGTTATCTCAATAGCTCTTTATTTATTTCTGCCTGAAAGGCAATTTAAAAAACTCCCTAGCTGACATTCCTTTTATAGTGAACTAATCAGCCAACAACCAATCAGGAGAGAGCATTTCCCCATTCCAACATAACCAGGATAAAACCTTCATTACCAATTATCTCCAATACATAACAATGACAATTTTAAACTGTTTTGGGGGGGGGGGGGGGAAACACCTATTTTTTGTGATACACTTGTAGAACAAAGTAGTAAAACTATTGATAGAAGCAAAATACCCATAACTGATGACCATCCTCTTCAGACTAGCTTTATTCATAAAAATTCTTCAAGTAATAATCCAGACAATTTGGGGTTTATAGTGATTCTTGCAATCTATTTTCTGGCCCACCTGATTCTTTTTTTCTTGTAATAAACAAAATTGAAAACAAAACTGATGTGCTATTGAGCAAAGCTACAGCATCTAATATCAGATTTACCTGCAGAAAAACGTGGTAGAGATCATCTTAAGGATGTTTTCATATTCTGATGAATGACTATTTTGTCATTAGCCATACTCAGCAGGGTAGCCATTTTTCAGGGCAGCCATTTTGTGAGAGTACCTATCTATCTCAAAATTTCATCTCCAACCCAAAGCATTTTCTGCCTCTGTAGGAACTTGGTGTGGGTTGTACATGTGTTCTTGTAATCCAGTTACATACTAAAAGAGCCCAGTAATAGTATATTCCAGATACGTGCTGTTTCCAGGAGTACAGGAAAAGCTTGTCTGTGCATGTGGGTTACCCTGGAGATTACATGAGTACTTAACTGCATAGTTTAGGCATAGATATGCATGGCTGGATTTAGCTAAATGGGAGATGGGAGGTGTCATGATGGACAAGAGCAAGAAGTTCACCCTCAACTTCATACTGGATTCTAAGAACGCTTTCCTCGTAGATCTTATTTTTGAAACAAAGTTCTACAGTGCAATCCTAAACATATTTTTTTTATAAATAATGCCATACCAAAAATCTGGCCAACGTATTTATAGACAAATAGTACAGAAAAGATTTAATTCAGCTTGTTCTGTTTTTTTTTTGTTTTTTTAAAAAAAAGATTTTGATCAAAAAAAGCAAAAGCTTTACAGAGGAGAATTTTATTTAATAACAGATTCTCTGTCTCGCTATTGCTGTGGCCTTAATTTAAACAATGAAACAGTGTAATCTTATGCTTAACGTCAACTTGCCTATTTACTTTTTCATATTACCCTGGCAGGTATGATTTATTCTCATGAAGGAACTAGCTTTCTGTTTAAACAGGATGTTCTCTCTTTTGTGTTGCGCTATGCTGTTTTATAAGGTGACATAGTGGTATGAATGTATAAATATATTTTCTGTTTCGCCCCTCGGATGCTAATATGCATTCTCCATTCTGTAGTGCTTGGAAACCATAGTTTTAATAATCTAAAACTAGTTGGGATATAATCTTTGTTTCCCTTTTCCAGTTACAGGAACATGCAGTGATGACTATCAAAAGTTAGACTTCCCTGTTGAACAAAATTCTCATCAGCTATAATTTCTTAAGTCTAAATAATAGCTGTATAGTATACCTTCCCAGCAATTATTGTGTTAATATAATCATCAATAAGGAACAATTTTAAAAATCCTCATTTCACCTAAACTTTGAAAGCTGGAAGAATGTTTTGTTCTAAGATTTAAATCTCTCCTTGGTTCAGATGTTGGCAGTCCACCTTAATTAAGTTCTACTTTCATTCATTCGTTTATTTAAAAATGAAACCTAAATCAGATTTGGAAAGATGTTTAACTTTGCTTATTACTTGACAGGGTAAATCTTCTTTGAAGGTTATGTCAAAATAACTCTGGACACTGCCTAGGGATCATGAGACTCTGGAGCAACACAAAGACACAGAAGAGAACAAATGATAATAGAATCTTTGTTCCTAATAAAAGAGACAAAGTGCAGGAAAGCTAGGTGCTAACAGCGGGGTCAGCTTTAAGCATGGGGGGAGGAAGTCAAGTCTAAGCAGAAATTCTTCGAACGTACTACATTTTTTATATACTTTTCATAAGAGGAAGTAGAAGCGCACCAATATTGAAGGTTTTGATAATTTTTCTTTTCTTGGTAGTTTAGTTTCTATGTAGATGCACTGCAGCTGCATGTAGTCCAACAGCACCAGATTTGTTTGGGGTTTTTTAAAAATCTGATTTACAAATTGAATTTCTGTAATCCACATTTTATTTTTTAAGTGTAGCTTATTTAAGGAACCACCCTTGGCTAGATTCACACAACACGCAAGGCCATAAATTATCATTTACAAACTGTTGATTGGATTTACACATCATATTTAGCCCAAACCAAATAAATCACAGGATGGCTTATAGCACAGAGAGCAAAACCTACCAATGATATAAGCCAAATCTGAATAACTTAAAAGTATACAGTGAAATGAATAAAATGACATAGCTTTTTGGGGGGGAAGGGAAACTTTCCTGTTCCATCTGTTAGGATTCCTGACATTATCTTCCACTTTTGTTAGTTGAAAAGTCACACTGAAACCTGCAAAAAAAAAATATATATATATATATATATATATATATATATATATATATATATATATATATATATATATAAAATTATAATTTATAAAATTTATTTTGTTTTATCCACAGGAGTAAAATACAAAATAGAAAACAAAAAAATATTTTATACACAAATTTGTGTACAAAAAAAATGACCCAAATGTCAAATAAATCTGACATTAAATATAATCCATCCCAGCTGGATGCTGAAAAGAATTTTTAAAAAGCTGATGGATTCTCCTCCCCTTACATAACAGGTTACAAATATTTATAAACTTTTCCATCCCTGCTGAATAGAAATACTATATTAAATAAACAAATATTCCATATGGGGAAGTCTTTTAACAAGCAAATCCGCCCAACATCTAATCATTGTATGTATGTGAAAAATAGGAAGAAAAAAAACAGTCAACAGGTTAGCCGAAATGTTACACTAACCTTCAAATCCCTCTGTTAAACATCTGTTATTGTATTTAACATGTAGAAAATCCACAAACAGCTTCCAGTCTCTTATAAAGTTACCCAGAACTCTGCAGGTTTATTCTGAGAAAATATATCCAGAATTGTGTTTTTAAGTCTGAACGTACTAGTCTGCTCTACCTTATTTACGTAATCTATATCTCTTCTTCATTGGCAAGGAAGGAAGAGATTCTGATGCAATATTATGAGAAATTTGTACTAATAAAACATGCCCTATATTTTGTCAGGCAACTGTAATTTCCCCCTCTTTATTTGCTATAGTCAAGTATTAAGATTTTGTGCTGCTTGGCTTATATTCAAATAAGTAAGCTTTATAAGTTTTTCAAATGATATATCTTCTTCAGATTCAACCACTGCAAAAAGAAAGGGAGTCTATTTGATTGCTTTTCATTTGATCGCTTATATATTAATCTCCTTTTATAAATTAATGGAGCAAAATAGCGAGCAATTAAAGAATGATATGTGAACGGCTATTAGGAGAAAAGAGAATGCATTTTATGTTCAAATCTCAGCCACCGTGCACTGAGCATCCTATAACAAATGGATTCTGTCTGGAAATGGAAAAAAAAGGGGGGGGGATATTACTGTATGCAATTAGAGCTAGAAAGTCTTTACTTGGAGCGGAGATGGCACAGTGGTTAGAATGCAGTATTGCAGGCTAATGCAGCTCACTGCCAGGAGTTCGATCGTCACCGGCTCCATCTTTCCGAGGTCAGTAAAATGGGTCCGTAAACCACTTCAAGAGTGCTGTAAAGCACTATGAAGCAGTATATAAGTGTAGGTGCTATTGCTACTACAAAGTAACATCTCAGCAAGCCGCATCTAGGCCATGTTTCTGGAATAACTTGCATTAATATATTTTTTCCAAGTTTCAGCAATATTTGATATTGTTATCTTCTGTCCATTTGCAAGAACTGTCTTATTTATTTCAGCTGGAAAAACAACACTGGTTTCGTTTGACAGTGAAGGAGGCATTCTTGCAGGTCCATTTTTGAAGGAGGCATCCTTGCCAATGGTCCATTTTTGAAGATAGGGGCAGTAAATGTCCAGTTGCATTAGAGGTTCCAAATCAGAGGGATGGAAAACAATTGTTCCTCGGCCTAATTTCAAATGATTTTAAAAGCTTTTGGGGAAAGATCAATGCAGATCTCTAGTAAAAATTCTCAGGTTCTTCTGTGCATCATGATATTTTAATAGAAAGAAGCAGATATTGGAAAAGTATCAGAAACACTGAGATCTCTACAATTTTTAGATTGAGCAATGTCAAAAAGGAAAAGCCCTTGCATCAAGATGGGGAACCACAATAAGACTTGTTCTGGTTAAAATAGGAATGCATACTCCCCCACAAAGAATAGGTAAAGGTTCCCCTGCAGATGCGTGCTAGTCATTTCGGCTCTAGGGGCGGTGCTCATCTCTGTTTCTAAGCTGAAGAGCCAGCGCAGTTTGAAGATATCTCCGTATTCATGTGACCAGCATGACTAAATGCTGAAGGCACACAGAGCGCTGTTACCTTCTCACCAAAGTGGTCCCTATTTTTCTACTTGAATTTTTCATGTGCTTTTGAACTGCTAGGTTGGCAGAAGCTGGGACAAGTAACAGGAGCTCACTCCGTTACGTGGCGCTAGGGATTCAAACCGCTAGGGATTCAAACCACAAAGAATAATCCACCCTATATTGATCACCTGAGCTGTGAGGACCTAAAAGTGTAGAAGAAAAGGAGCAGATAGACTTGAAAACAGTAAAGACACTAGAAATAAGATAACCTGGCCTTGGGTATCCACCAAACAATCAGCAGATATCAGGATTGTCCTATGATATATATGGACATAGGAATCTCCAGTGAAGAAGCAAGTGAAAAAAGGAAACAAAAAACCTCAACCAAGCCAAAGGAAGTGTCTAATTCTGAATCTTCCTACCAGAGCAGAAATGGGATGGACAAACGGAATTAGAATCTCCTCAAATGGACATTTCTTCTCAAGGAGACTAAGACATACTACTATTGGTCCTTCCTCTGAAGGTGAAAATTGATCCATATCTTTCACATGGTACTTTTGACCTGTTTTGTAAGGGACATCTGCAGAATCCTTCACCATAATAATTAAGTAAGCTAGCCACATGTATTTATTTGATCTTTATAGGCACCCGTGTCTTCAAGTCAGTCTGGGAAAAATACATCATAAAACATAAAAACAAATTAAAAACAACACAAAATATATATGGTCACCAAGTAGAACTATTTCCATGGATGCTTAATATAGGTAGTCCTCAACTTACAGCTATAATTGCAACTGGAATCTCAATTGTTGACCAGAAAAGCAAGATGTCACATGACTTCTTTGCTCAATGACCACAATTCTGGCACTCCTACTTGCAGTTGTTAAGCAATCTTGAAGGTCGTTAAGAAGATGGAGCCCCAGGTAAGTTGAGCAGGATGCCTCAGGAATGCAGGCAACCCAGGGAAGCTATATTCAGGAGCTAAAAATACTCCCTGCTGCAATTCAAACAGGATTTTCAGCCCTTGAATGAAGAGACAACAATGCATGTCCTGCACCAGGCCTCACATATATGCCTGAGGCAATGTCTTGTGATGCCTAGAAATGCTTTACAGGACATAAAGCACCCTTTCTGATGCCATTGTACCATTTTTAAACAAACATAAGTAGAGGACCACCTGTTCAGCCAAGAAATGGGGTCCTTAACACACTCAGATCCCCAGGCCTGAGCACACAATCAAATTTTCACCATCTTAAGAAAGGCCAACAGTGTGAGTATTGTTCTGATCTCTGAAGGAACACTGTTTTGGAGGGCAGTAATTATGGTAGAGAAAACACATCTCCAGGTTCATACTAGCCAACTTTCCTTGGCTGAAAGGACCCATAATATTCCCAACCTCTTAGAGGGGTTCCTTAGGTCAGAGTTCACCAACCCTTCTGGGTTGGCAGCAGTGGTGGGATTCAATTTTTTTAACAACCGGTTCTGTGGGCGTGGCTTAGTTGGGGGTGTGGCTTGGTGGTCATGTGACTGGGTGGGCGTGGCTAGCTGGTCATGTGACTGGGTGGGCGTGGCTATGTACATAGGGACTACTCAGAGGGCTGAAAAAAGTCATTTCTGACTGGTCCTCGCACTTATGACCATCCTCACATTTATGCCCGTTGCAGCATTCTTAACCGTGTCAGTCATTTCACCACTATTTCTCTTCACCACGGTGACAAGATAGGGCATAAAACGTAAAATGTGAGGACAGTTGTAAGTTCAAGGACTGGTCAAAAGTGAGAGGACCGGTCAAAAATAACTTTTTCAGCCTTCTGACTAGTCCATATGCACATAGGGACTATTCAGAGGGCTGAAAAAAGTCATTTCTGATTGGTCCTCACATTTTTGACCAGCACTTATGACCTTCCTCACATTTATGCCTATTGCGGCATTCTTAACAACTGTGTCAGTCATTTCACCACTACTTGTCTTCACCATGGTGACGAGATAGGGCGCAAAACGTAAAATGTGAGGACAGTCGTAAGTTTGAGGACTGGTCAAAAGTGCGAGGACCAGTCAAAAATAACTTTTTCAGCCCTCTGAGTAGTCCATATGCACAAAAGGACTACCCAGAGGGCTGAAAAAAGTGATTTCTGATAGGTCTTCGCACTTTTGACCAGTCCTCACCTTTATGACTGGTCATCATTTATGCCCATTGTAGCATTCTTAACAACTGTGTCACTCATTTCACAACTGCTTCTCTTCACCATGGTGACAAGATAGGGCGAAAAACGTAAAATGTGAGGACAGTCGTAAGTTCAAGGACTGGTCAAAAGTGCGAGGACCAGTCAAAAATAACTTTTTCAGCCCTCTGAGTAGTCCATATGCACAAAAGGATACAGCAATAGAGAGGGACGAAGGAAAGAGAAGAGAGATGGAAGAAAGAAGGAGAGAGAGGGAAGGAAGAGAAGGGAGGAAGGAAGGGAAATTAGAGTAGGAGTGAGGGTAAGAGAGAGGAAGAGAGGAAGAGAAGGAGAAAGGAAGAGGAAGTAGGGAGGAGAAGAAGCAGGTGGGGAAAGAAAGTAAGAAGGAAAGAAAAGAGAGGTGGTAGGTTTGAGGAGAAAGATTGCTGTACAGTAAAGAATCAATTGTTAAACTTTAAAGAATAAAAGAGAACAAATATGAATAAATAGCAATAATTAGAAACACACATACAAACATACAATGTATTTTCTTTGAACAGAGTATTTGGCCGGTTCACAAATTTAAACAGTGTTTAGTCATTTCAATTAAATTTACAATTTCTATATTTCCTTTTTGCCATATTTATTCCTTATCTATTTTTTTAAAAAAGACAATATTACCCTTCATCCTCATCTCTAATCTTAATCAAATTCAATTTTTCCCTTCTATATTATACTCCTTCCCATTGTCATCTATTTTTATATCCATCCTCACATTGGTTAATTATGTAATATTACAGTTGTTTAATATAAATTCAACATTTTAATATAAATCAATTAGTTATATAACTATCTTTTTTGTATATTAATCAATATGAACATGAATATTCCAATTATTTCCATGCAATCCAATTTCTTACAAATCAGTTAATTATATTTATTACTAATAATAAACCAAATAATTTCCCCCATATTTTCCTCCAAACCACAACTTAAACCATTTCTGCTTTCAACACAATATACAATTAATAGTATCTCAATTATTACAATTCCCTAGTTAAATAGAGCTTTTTTTCTTTTGTGTTTTAAAATCTTAAACTCTCCTCTTTTTCCCTAAATTTCCTATTGTTTGCACCTACCTTTTTTGGTGAGGAAAAAGAAAAGAAATCTGCCTGCCTAATTTTCCAATGTTGCAGCAACAGCAAAGCCAACAGCCTGCTTTACTTTCAGTTTCGTTTTTCAGGATAGCTAGGGGAAAAAAATCTTCTCCAGCACTCTTTGCAAGCAAGCAGCAGAGCCCTGAGCAAAACAGCTGAGAGTAAATCAGCTGAGAGTCGGGAGGCCGATCTAATCAAAGGGCTAATTAGCCTATGCTGAAGCTCCATGGGCCAATAAAATTACAAAAAAACACCGAACCATTAGTTAAATTGCTGGCTCGCCCGCTCCTCGCCCACCACTATTTATTGGCAATAAATAGTGGTGCAGAGGGGCGGGGCAAGGGGCGGGGCGAGCCAGCAATTTAACAAACGGTTTCGCCGAACCGCCCAAAACCAGCAGAATCCCACCACTGGTTGGCAGCCCAGAGGGGGAAAGCGGCAGGCACCTTTACATACGCACTTACAAATGGGGCTGTGAGTGGCCGCATGATGCTAGTGGCAACTCTAGCACCTGTGCGACGCTTATGTGTGTGAGGTGTGCACACACACTGGCCAGTCATTCACGCAGCCTGGTGCCCAATAGGCCATAGCCCAGTTGTGGGCCGCAGCCCATAGGTTGGGGACCCCTGCCTTAGGTAACCCAGCCATAAGCCATGAAGAATTTTAAAGATAGCCAACACCATGAATTGCACCCCAAAGCAAATTGACAGCCAATGCAGCTCATACAGCAGTAGTGTTACGTGTGTCCAATATTCAACACCCTTTACTACCCACACCATTGCATTCTTCCTCAGTTGAAGTTTCTAAATGCTCAAGATCAGCCCAATGTAAAATGTGTTTTAGTAATCCAGACAAGAGGGCATGATTGATTATGAACAAAGCTTCTCTGCTCCAGAAATGGACACAACTGATGCATAACTCTAAGAGGTGCAAAACTCTTCTTTTACCTATTCCTCTAGCAGGAACTGTAAATCCAAGATAAGCCCCAGATTGTGCATTGGGTCCATCTGGGGAAGTGGCACCCCATCCCGGACTAGCAGGAGAAAAACCTTGTCACTAGAAAACCCAAATATCCAAAGCCGCTCTGTCTGTTGAGTCATTGTACCCTTTACAGCCTCCAGGCACTGGGTTAGGACATCCATGGCATTGCTCAGGCAGCCCAAGGTGAAAATTTAAGCTGGGCATATCAGCATGTTGGTGATACCTTACCTAAACCATCAGATCACCTCACCTAGCATATTAATATAGATATTAAATAGGAGAGCTGAGAAGAACTGAGCCCCAAGGTAGGGGCTGCGGACTGGATCTCTTCCTCCCCATCAACACCAACTGGAAGCAACCCTGGAAGAAAGAGAATTAGCAAGACCCAATGCCACCCACCTCCAACTCCTGAAGCCACTCCCATACCTAGCCAATTGGTTCATGTGACTATAAATTGATACTATCAATAAAGGTAGTCCTTTATTGCAATTGAGCCTGACATTTCTGTTGCTAAGTGAGACAGTGATTAAGTGAATTTTGCCTCATTTTATGATCTTTCTTGGCACAATTGTTAAGTGAACCATTGCAGTCGTTAAGTTAATAACACTGTTGTTAAGTTCTTCTGGCTTCCACATAGATTTGGCTTGTCAGAAGGTCAATGATGATGTGACCATGGGGATACTGCTATGGTTGTGTGAAAAAAAGGCATGTTACTTTTTTCAGTGCTATTGTAACTTTGAATAGTTCACTAAATGAACTGTTGTGAGTCAAGGACATGGCAAATCCTGTCTAAATTTGAAATCATTATGTCATATTGAGCAGATTTTAACAACATACTTTGTAACATCACTTTCACATCCTTTCCATTCTGACTTATTTTCCCTGTAGGTTTCTCTTAGACCAACAGTCCCCAACCTTTCCAGTTTGGTGACCCAGCCCGCAAAGAGGGTGGGGGACGCGTGTGAGTGGCTGGCACATGCTTACCTGCAAAGCTCCATTTATGAGAACAGCACACATGCGTGCCCTCTGCTTGCATGAATGGAGGGCGCTTGTGCTCACACAAGAAGTTCTACTCATATGAGCGGAGGGACTCGTGCGAAGCTCCATTCACGCGAATGGAGCTTTGTGCGTGAGTGCCTTCTGCTCACACCAGTGGAGCTTTGCATGTGTGCACACACTTACCCACCACTTGCATGAGTAGAGCATCACACGTGCATGCTTGCCCATTTCTCCCGCAGCCCAGTTTCGAACAGGCCGCAGCCCAGTATTGGAGACCCACTGTCTTAGACCATAAACAGGCAGGCCAAGCAAAATGTGAAAGGTGCCTGCTGGTCCACTCTTAATAATGGTCATACAACACATTTAAATTCATAGTTGGAAAAAAAAAACAATCCCACTGATTGACAAAGAAGACATGTTAGCTGTTTTATTAAAATAATTAAGATTTTATATAAATAAATGCAAGTGACAAGGAGAAAATTCTTAAAATGTCACAATAGGAGGTTTTTTTTTAAAAAAAGTATTTTCTGTTTTGTTGGTTGTGCTTCCATTAATAAAGTGCACAAAAGCATCTCGTGGATTTGAGTCCAGAAGACAAATATTTATCTGATTGAAGGTGATTTACAAGGTAGACATCTTAATTCCTGGGTCTGAGCTAGCATGGCTCCCAAAGCCCTCTAGTGGCTATCAATAAAACATAATTTTTCAATGATCTTAAAACTTTTTCATTCTCTTTTATGCATAGTGAATATTGTAAATCTATTTTTTTTTCTATTTTAAGCATTCTGCATCATTCTCCTAGGAGAAATATTTTCTATGTAGAAACATCATAAGAGAGGTAGGCATATGATAGACATTTTATTTTATACAAATCAATTCTGTTTAAAGGACCAACATTTTACTTAACAATTCTTTAATAATTCACTAGGCCTACATAACCTTCAGCAGTAACTTTTCCCCCCTTTGGACTGTGTTAAGGCAGCTGTTCTCTGAAGCATGTTAAGTCAGTAAGCCAGCAGCTTAATACCAACATTTAATGTAACAATTCTTCTTTGAAAAAGTAAATCTGACTGAATAAAACGAGATTTGCTTCAGGATGGTATGCAGAGTCAGACTGAAACTGGAAGTCTGAAACAGAAGACTTTATTTCTACAGGCATAAAGAAGAGGTGTCAAGACTTTAAAATCAATCAAGTATACAATTTTACTGAAAATAAAGTTGGAGAATGCTTATTCAGTGTATTTGTTTCCAGACAGATCAACTAGTGTAATTAAATAAGCTGTAATCAGTCGTGCTCCAGAAGTTTGACACATACACCATAAATCAGAGAAGACAGTTGTATTGATTTAGAGTGCTGCTAGCATTGCTCAGCCAGTTTTAAATGACATTTCCTCTTTCCACAAATTACGTAGTTGTGTGGGGAGCCTCAAAAAATCAGTTTCTTTCAAATAATTCATGCCAAGTCGACATTATTATTCATGGAGGGTATTATATTAGGTGCCCTGAAGACTAAAGTCCTTTATTTTATCCTTTCAGATTTTATCATCACTCAATTCAGTTTGCCTTGCGCAGAATTGGAGCAAGGGAAGCATCAATGTTATGGTTAAATTCCAAGATTTCTCAGGTTTGAGAAATCATTGGGACCATAAATTGGCCGACATCCTTCCCTTCAAAGTATATTGTCATAATATTGCTGTATTTACCATATTCATTAAGCAAATTATGTGCAAAGTGACCTGAACCCCACTGTGCATTCTATATTCTGATTTTGATTTGCAACTTAGTGATTTTTTTTTTCCTGGAGTCTGAGCAAAAGATCATGGTATTACCATCTGACAGTTGCATGGAATGCGGTGCTAGTTGTCTATCAAGAGGATAAAAGCAGCTTTAGGTAAGATCTTGTGAAGATCACAAGAATAGGATTTAGCTGCTCCAATGACTAGAGAAACAGTCTTCATCATAAATAGTTTGAGCCTGGAGGGAGAAGGTTCATGAAGTATTTTTCCCAATCCTACTCTTATTTTATACAGTAGAAAATCAATAATTTGGTTTAGGCCCTCAGCCCTAATGAGTTTTGTTCAGATTTTGCATCTGAATCTACACAGAAAGAAGCGTATGATCATTATTTTGATTGCCTGACAGATTTATGCAAGGTTAATTTAATCATGGTTTTACAGAGTCCAGTTTTCTCAATTTAGCACAATACAATGAACCATGAGCTAACCATGTGATTAAAATGTGGATAGATAGTGATTCATTGACTATTTTCCCATGACTCAGCTAGCCCAGTATAACTTGATCCCCGATAATCAAGTGATTCATTTATTTGATGTCAGTCTAAGAAAGTGATGGCTATAGTTATCTCAGGGACAGTCCTTTTGACAGCATCTCATCCATTTGGGTGCCAGCTTCACCTTCCTGTCCTTTTTTTTAAAACATTAAATGAAAATTAATGACGGCCTGATTGAGACAGAAGCCACCACAGCTATGCAGGTGAACATTGATATTCCCTCAATGCCACAGAGTTTAAAAACCAAACATGACAAAGGAACTCCAACAGCTCTATTTGTATAGGACAGTTCTAGACTCTTGTTTTTGCATCTGGTGGCCCCTAATTAATCTATTCTGTGTTGGAGAGAGACTGGCCAAGCTAAGAGGAGGAGTCAGATGGGGAATTAGTCTGGAATCCTACATGGACACAAGAGGGCGAAGTCTGACCTCCCCTTCCAGTGCTGTTGAACCTTATCTAGACTTACTCAGGTGCAAACCATCGGTCTGAAAAGATTCTGGTGTAAAGATTTGAGCAATAAAACAGCCAATTGAATTCTTCATGTGTGGATCTGGTTGTTTGTGCCTCACATTCTGGGAGGGTTGCAGGACCCATTGACAGAGTTTGAGACTTGCATGACCTGTTAGATCCAATGACCCAATTGAGGACGTTGCATTAACCTGGCCAGTGTGTGTTTTACCATTTGATAGTCCCATGTTGTACCAACCTAATCACTAACACTGGAATACACATACAGGTAGTCCTCAACTTACAATCACAATTGAGCCCAAATTTTTATTGCTAATAGTTGTTAAATGAGTTAACATTTTTATGAGGTTTATCACAGTTGTGAAATTAGTTAAATGAATCTGGCTTTTCTATGACAAAAGGTTGTGATCACATGACCCTGAGATACTACAGCCTCATAAATATGAGCCAATTGCCAAGCATTTGAATTCTGATCATGTGATCATCGGGATGCTGCAACAGTTTTAAGTGTGAAAAATGGTCATAACTCACTTTTTTTTCAGTGCTGTTGTAACTTTGAACGGTCATTAAACAAAAGGTTGTAAATCAAGGTGTCAGGGTTCCAAGTAACAGCCCCAACGAAAGAAGACTCCAAGGCTAGAAATTCCTCAAAGTTCCATTTTATTAGAGATGTCATATTGGCACATCTGGGAAAACCCGAATCTGAAAGCTTCCAGGTTTCCCCCACCCAAAGGAAAGTCCAAGTCCCTGCCCAGCACCCACATGTCCATCACATGGCCCAATCAATGCACCGTCCCAACTGGAGATGCCTCCCAGTCACACCACTCCAGGTGCAAGGCAGAATGTCCTTGACTCCCAGAGAAAAGAATGTTATTATGGCTAGATATCTTCCCAACTCCATACAATCCTCCCTCCCAGTTTTCCACAGCACTAAATGTGGCAGGCTTGAAGATTCAAAGTAAAAGATGGCTTCTAGGCCTGACACAAGGACTACCTGTATGAGGACTTGACTCATGCACTCAGAAGCCACGATGGCCAACATATTGTCAATATATTAATATTCTACTAAAGTGTGGAGGGAACTACCATTCAAGCTATTTATAACCAAATGATGTTTTTCTTCACATCTTTGACTTTGTCACAGAACCATTATTTCATCTTCACAGCTGTTCATGGGAAGGCAAAAAAATGTGTCACAACATGCCAGCAAATTCAACTCCTAACGTACTTGTTTTTAACATAGCATTAAGTGGATGATTTGTCATTTTGCTATCATTATGCTTAGGTAGGAACGCTTATACAAGGACCGAAAAGTTGATACTTTATGGATTTATTTATGGATGACAATATGTAACTTTTGGTTATATATGGGAGATTCCATTCTATGCCCTATAATGGGCGTCTCTGCATTTGCAGAGCGGCAGAGGTAGAAGACCTGGTTTACATCCTATTTTATTGTTGCCTGTATAAGAGGGTGAAGACAGGTACCTCGGTCTATATACTAAACAAATGATTCCTTGGGAACCCCATATCAAAACAATTTACCTTATGTGCAGCCAGAATCTGAAAATAACATTTAACACAGCACAGTACTTGAGCAAAATGGTTCGGTTGAGATTGGCAAATGTGGGACTGATTGGGATAGATTATAGGGGTGACACTGAAATATAATTTTATCATATTTTATTTATCCATATATTAAATGATTGTATTTTATTCCAATCTCATTTAAAATTGTATTTCATTCCAATTCCATTTTAAATTGTTTTTGTCAGATTTTAGTAATAATTTGTCTTTGGAACTCTGCACTTTGATCTGGCCCAAGGGCTAATAAATAAAGTAAACTAATTTAACTTTAGAGAGGGTAAAGTTACTAAATTTGTTACAGTTGTTGTGAAGTCATTTTCTCTCTTAACTGTACTTTTATTCAAAATTCCTAATAAATATCCTAATAAAACGTATATATTAAAAAAGGGAATGGATGCTAATATTTATCTTTAAGGTCACACATAGAAGATTATTTTTGCAAATTATCCTGCTACCCGCATCAGTCTGTGTTCTTCATTAAATATAGATTTTGTGTACTGCCTGTCTTTTGCAGACACAATTCTAAGTTATTGAAAAAATACAACTTTGGAACCAGGACATGCATTTATTACCCTCACAGCATCTTTCTTTTAGTCATAGGTTTGCCATTAAAGTTAGTACAGTTTGTCCTGCCTGATCTTTATTTTAACCACTCTTGCAGAGCAAGTAATATCTTCCTGAACTGCTGTTCTCTCAGCACAGCACTTCCCCAAAAGTGCTAGCGCAATTTAACAAGTTCAGCTGTGACTTTAATTATCTGCCTCACAGCTGCTGCCAGTAACTGACAAGAGTTTAATTATTTTCATATTTTTGCCTTGGAAGTTGCTTGGGGCTCAGTGCCAGAAGTGTAGTGGGTAAAAGAGTTGGTGCTAGTACATTCCTTTCTATGTGTATTTCCCATTGCGTGCCTCTCACTGTGTGCCTGTTTACTCTCTTGTAATCCCTTTCTCCCAATGAATGGAAATCCAAACATTAATTCTCTTCTTGCTAATTATTCCAGCAGTAGGATAAGCATTCCAAAACTGGAAAAAAAAGGAAAGCTTGTAATCAGAGTTGTGGTCATATCATTCTCAACTTAGAAACTATGTAATTTAATAAGTTTTTTTTTTCCATATACTTTATTGAGTTTTAAAAAAAGGTTTTTTTAAAAAAATAAAATATCAAATCTCAGGTAACATCTGAGGTATCGTGCGATTACATATATACAGTATATACACAGCAAGTATCTTCAAATCAATCATTATTATTAATCATTTTTAGAAATAGGTATATCCTTATAGTCATATTCTATTATTCCACCATATGTACCACCTTTGCCATACTGCCTTAAATTTTGAATTTTCCGCATCTTTGAGCATACTGGTTAATTTCGCCATTTCTGCACATTCCAAAATTTTATTTATTATTATCACCTCTGGAGGGACTTGTTTATCCTTCCAATATTTTGCGAAGGTTAATCTGGCCGCTGTTATGATATGTATTATTAGTTGTGTCTTGTCCTTAGAGAACCCGTCTCCCGTCATTCCCAATAGGAAAATTTCTGGAGAAAATTCTATATCTTCTTCTACTATTTCCTGCAGCCAGGTTTGTATTTTTGTCCAGAACTTCTTTGTCTCTGAGCAGGACCACCACATATGAAAGAAGGTGCCAATCTCCTTTCCACACTTCCAACAAATTCCTGAGGCATTAGGAAATATTTTTGCTAATCTAGCTGGGGCTAGATACCATCTATGAAATATTTTGTAGTGGTTCTCCCTATAAGTAACAGATTTAGTAAAATTATAATTTCTATTCCAGGCCTCCTCCCAATCATTAAAATTTAGTCTGTGGCCAATATTTTTTTCCCAAATGCTTAGTTGGTTCCTCGCTATCCCTTCTGCTCTGTCTTCGCCTAATAAGAGGTTATAGAATCTGGCTAGCATTTTCTTTTCCATTCCCAGGATAATTTTATCTAAATTGTTGTACTTCATCTCTATCCCAAATTGATCCCTATCTTTTTGATATCTAGAGCTTATCTGCTTAACTTATCTTAATAAGTTACTTGGGTCTCTCAAACTTCACGTTAAACTTTTAATGAAGTTCCCAGATAGATTCAGTTTAAAAGATTAGATACTGTAAGTGTATTATCTATTTGGTAATTGTACATTTGATAAGCAGGTGGCCATGAACAGTAGAGTTAGAGAATCTAAAATGTGCTCTGCTTCTATTCTTTGATCTATTACACTATTGGTATTTATGATATACCCTCAGTATATTTTTCTCGTAAGCATCATATTTTGTGCTTCATCAGCTTACAAGGTCTTCCATAATTACCGTTAGTCATTCCACTTCTCAGTAAAAAAAAACAGCAATTTGATACTAAGTTCAAAGAATATGCTGTTGAACTGTAGTTGGTTTATTATAGAGGTGGGATTCACTTATCTTCCCTACTGGTTTGCAAATGTGAGCGCACGTGCAGTAGTCGTGCATTACATCTGGGTGGGTGGGCGGGGCCTCCCGTAGTCACCGCTACCAGTTTATGCGATCCGGACAGAACTGGCTGAATCCCACCACTGGTTTATTAACATTGTGTGAACCTGGCTAGTATAATTTATAAACCAAAGTTAATGGTTTAATTTGTAAGCCAAGGTTTAGGTGAGCAAGACAATTAAAATTTGTAAATTATGTCTTAGTGTACTGTAGGAATAATTATCTAAATGCAGTACTTATAGTATAATATTGCTTACCTGTCTTTCTCTCTGCTTGCTTCTCCCTTTTTCTGATTTTTAATATGAATCTGCTATAGCCATTGTCAATTATATTTTATATCATATATAATTCCTTGTTTTCTACATGCAGCAAATAACATATTATAAGTCTTTCTCTTGCCTTATCTTTAATTAATTTGGGTGAACCACTATAAATCCTAGTTTTGTGCAAAACATCTGAAAGACATACTCAACATGAACAAAACTACTTTCTTTAAAGCATTAATGCAGCTGCATCCTTTGCAAGATTTATATCACTGTTCTGAAAGCAGTGTCTACAGGATTAAAAAAATAGAAGAAAATTAAAACATATATAAAGAAATAATAAAATGAGGTCTCCTTGTTAGCATCAAGGTTCAAACTTAAAATGATCATCTTCTTCCAAACTTTTAGATGTTATCTACTGCAGATTGATGTTATCATTTTTCTTTTATCAAGTGGATTTATCATGTTTATTCTTTTATTGAAGTTGTACATTTTATCATTTTGCTTTCAATTATCATAAACTGCATGGCGTCATTCGATTGAGAGGGGTGTGTGTGTGTGTGTGTGTATGTGTGTGTGTATGTGTGTGTGTACAGGTAGTCCTCAATTTACGACCACAACTGAACCCAAAATTTATGTTGCTAAATAAGAAATTAGTTAAGTGAGCTTTGTCCCATTCTAAGACTTTTCTTGCCACATTTGTTAAGTGAATCACTGCAGTTGTTAAATTAGTAACACAGTTGTTAAGTGAACCTGGCTTCCCCATTGATTTGGCTTGTCAGAAGGTCGCAAAAGGAGGTCACATAATCCCAGGACACTGTAACCAGTGGTGAAATGTAAAATTTGTTACTAACGGTTCTGTGGGCGTGGCTTGGTGGGGAGGGGTTAATGTGACTGGGTGGGCGTGGCCAACTTTTTTTTTACTTTTAAAACTATTTTTTCTGCAACCTCTTCAGCCGAAGAGGTTGTAGAAAAAATGCTTTTAAAAGCCTCTGACAATCCCAGCTGAGCCACGCAATCATCAGAGGCTTATTTTTTACTTTTAAAAGCATTTTTTCAGCTGAAGAAGCTGTAAAAAAATGCTTTTAAAAATAAAAAAAAAGCCTCTGATGATTGTGTGGCTCAGCTGGGCATGGGGGCGGGGGTGTGTGCAGGGATTTTTGCTACTGGTTCTCCAAACCACCCGCCGCCATCGCTACCAGATCAAGCGATCCGGTCTGAACCGAGAGCATTTCACCCCTGACTGTAACTATCATAGATGTGAGTTAGTTGTCAAGCATCTGAATGTAAATCACATGACCATGGGGTTGCTGCAATAATCATAAGTGTGAAAAATGGTCATAAGTTACTTTTTTCAGTGCTGTTGAACTAAGCAAACTGTTGTAATTCAAGGACCTGTAATTCCCTACCTGTATTAGGGAAAGAAAAAGCAGGGCTGGAAATACATATTTTGAAAATAATTATCAGTAGGTGGCAGCACCTGGCCAATTCCATCTGAGCTGGAAAGCTAAGCAGGTCAGGACAGTAAGTGCTTGGTTGAGTTATCATTATGATATACTGGGATTGTGGCCCTAAACTGGAATATAAAAAATCTCCTGGAAATAGGCAATGGCACTACTAGTGCCCTAAAATTGTATGGTTATTATGTTGAATCAAGCTCAAATGTAAATAGAGAAGTAAAGAAGAAAAGAAGGCTACAGAATTTGATAGGTTGTTTGAAATTTCTCTTACACCCTTTGTTTTTTTAAAAAAAGATACATCACTTCTATCAAAATTCCATTGCTGCACCCAGCAATATGGATCTGTCCTTCCAATGTTGTATAATAATTTATTTAACCACTCCACAACTCAACACTGCAAGACTGTAGGAGATATTACTGAATCATCTAAGTACAAATTCAGAACAATGCTGTAAGATTTAAAGACTAATAAGTAAATCGGTTACTAGAAACAGCTCTTGTAAAGCAAAATAGTTTGAGAGTCTAACTCCATTTACTCTATGCTTCATACATCCCTAAACCTTTTCAGGAGCTGGCCCAGAGTGTGGAGGAAACAGGACAGTGAATGAGTTTAAGCATGAGTTGAACCATACGTCACAATAGAAGCCATGGTGGCACAGTCGTTAGAATGCAGAATTGCAGGCTAACTCTTTCCACAGCCAGGAGTTTGATCCTGACCGGCTCAAGGTTGACTCAGCCTTACATCCTTCTGAGGTGGATAAAATGAGATCCCAGATTGCTGCAGGGATGGGCAATATGCTGACTCTGTAAACCGCTGAGATTGTGCTCTAAAATGCTATTGCCATATGATGGTGCATATCCTTTCCTGACTTTGTCCATCTGGAAATCAGTCCATGCCAAGAATCTTACATTTAATAGCATTTCAGCCTGTAGTTGATCAAAAGATCTCCATCTTTCTTCCTTATTGTTTTCTCAGCATGCCCTCGTCTTCTGTAAACATTTATGAAAAGTCAAATCAATAACTTTTATAAAATTATTCCACTTGTTTTGTTGTAATACAGTAAAGTGCTTAGATTAGAATCCTTAATTGTGAGAGAAAAGTTATTTCTCAATTGCTGTGCCTATTAATGGTTTTTGGAATGGACAAGTGGGTGAGCCAATCAGAAGGCAGCTGATGGGTTTGAATCTCCAGGGCTTTTATGTTCCCTACCCTAACTGTCACAGTTGACAGTATAAAAGGAGATTCTTGACAGAAAACCGTTGGCAGTCCAGAAAGCAGTTCAGAAGGCAATTGGCAGTTTGGAGAGTTCTATTCAGCTCTTCTGTTAGAAAACTGTGGGCAGTTTGGAAGTCAGTTAGAAGGGCAGTTCTGATGCAGTTCTGATGGTTTACAAGACTATTTCTTCTGAGGAAGAATAGACAGAACTAACATTGCTTAGTGTGATTACATATCTATCTATCTATCTATCTATCTATCTATCTATCTATCTATCTATCTCTATCTCTATCTCTATCTATCTATCTATCTATCTATCTATCTATCTATCTGACAGGATATTTATTTTTATGTAAATAAAAATATTTATTGTTAACTGCTTCAAAGGGTCATTTGTTAAAGTAGATCTTAATAGAGATAAAGGTTTACGGTACATTGATTTATTTCCTTCACAACATTAATTCAATGTTCAATTCATCTATATGAAGCCACTGGGTGAGACCATTCGTGGCTTTGGGGTGAGATATCATCAATATGCTGATGATACCCAATTATACATTTCCACCCCAGACCACCCCAGAGATGCCCTTTCCGTGATGTCCCGTTGCCTGGAGGAGGTATGGGCTTGGATGGGCAGAAACAGACTCAAACTCAATCCCTCTAAGACTGAGTGGCTGTGGATGCACCCGTTGATAGGGCTCGCAACTTGGGTGTCCTCCTGGATGCTCGGCTATCTCTAGAAGACCATCTAACGGCCGTGACCAGGGGGGCCTTCGCACAGGTTCGCCTGGTGCGCCAGTTGCGCCCTTTTCTGGACCGAGATGACCTTCGAACAGTCACTCATGCCCTGGTTACTTCCCGCTTGGATTACTGCAATTCCCTCTACAAGGGCCTGCCCCTGAGATGCACCCGGAGACTCCAGCCGATCCAGAATGCAGCTGCACAGGTTGTTATGGGAGCCCCTCGTTACTCCCATATAACACCCCTCCTGCGTGAGCTGCACTGGTTACTAGTGGTTCTCCGGGTCCGCTTCAAGGTGCTAGTCCTCACCTATAAGGCCCTTCATGACTTAGGTCCGGGATATTTGCATGACCTTCTCCTGCCTGCCTCTCACCGTCCTGTTCGCTCACATAGGGCCGCTCTCCTCAGGGTTCCGACGGCGAGCCAATGTCACCTTGCTGTGCCCAGGGGTAGGGCGTTCTCTGTGGGTGCTCCCACCCTCTGGAATGAATTACCTACTGATCTCCGCTCCTTCCGTCGGGACTTAGACTTGGCTTTTCAAACAAATAGGCTGAGACTGATTCCGGGCTTTATTATTTACTACTAATTAATTATTTGGATTAAATTATGATTTTATTGTACTTGTTTCTTAACTTGTGTTCGCCGCCCTGAGTCCTTCGAGAGACTGGCGGCATATAAATACATGTAATAAATAAATAATAAATAAATGTACACAAGCCGTATTATAAGCTGATAGAACAGATAAATTAAGTGCTTTTGTAATCACTGAATATAACTTTTATATCTCTGATTACATAAACATATCATTTAGTGGTGGATTTCTATCAGTTCACACCAGTTCAGGCGAACTGGTAGAGGTAATTTGGCCTGGGTCGCCGAACGGGTAGCAACTGCTGGCTGGCCATGCCCCCAAACCTGTAGCCTGGTTGCCACTCGCTTGCCCCGCCTGCCTGACTGCCGGGAAGCATCTGGCAAAAAGGCAGAGACTGGGAGGTTCTTGCAGTCGCATTGAAAAAGAAAAAGCCTTCCACTGGTTGCAGGCCACCAAAAACTACCAGAGGTGGCCGAAAAAGCCACTGCCATCACATCCCATTGCCTGTTGAGTCACTCTAAGAGTGACGGAGCAGGCAATGGGATGCGCGTGTGCAGCCAACACAAAAACAGGGCGGCGATGGCAGTGGTTTTTTCGGCCACCTCCAATAGGCTTTTTCTTTTTCGAGAAGCCTCCTAGCTGCCGCCTCTTTGCCAGCCACTTCCCAGCAGTGGCAGCTGGCTGGAGGCCGCTGAAAACTACCAGAGGTCATTTTGCCTTCGAGACTCCAAACCAGCTGCCGCGGGAGGAAGGAAAGCAGCTTGAAGAAAGAGGCGGTGGGGGGGGAGGAAACGGGCCTAGGGCCGGGGCTACTGAAGGAGGGGAAATGGGGAGACGTGCGTAACTAGTGAAGGGAGGGCGGGGCGGCATGCAGGAGGAGGCCTTTGATAGATTAGGCCAGGCCTGGGCAGAAAATAAGTAGATAGGTAGAATTTGTTTTTAAAATCCTACCTTTTTTTGTGGGCATAGCTAGGTGGGGGGGGTCATGTGACTGAGTGGCGGTGGCCGTGATGTGAAGTTGGCCACACCCACTCAGTCACATGATCACCAAGCCACGCCCAAACAAGCCATACCCACAGAACCGGTAGTAAAAAATTTTGAAACCCACCACTGATATCATTACTGCCCCCCCCCAAATATAAACTATCTAAGCAAGGATATGATCATTTCAAAAATATGACACTGTCACTGCATTTTTGTATTTACCAGATGAGCTCTTATTTTTGAACTTTCAGACTTACCGTAGCTTGCCAAGTTCTTATCTCTAAGCTAACTGCGCATGTCCACATTCCTTCACTTTCTTCTATCTCTTTGTTCTCCAGCCAAGAGGGGTGGCTGGGAAAGCTTTGCCAAGATGTAATTAATTAGCTAGTAAGATGTTTTATTTTCTTTATAACAAATAAATGAGTTTTTCTTAGAAAATACATCTTCGGGTTTATTTTCTTAAAGTATACTTCAAGGAAATGGTCACAATCCATTCTCTAATCAAGGTGCAATTACCCAAAAGCAGAATGGGATTAATTGCCACCCTGACAGACACATATGATGATATACAGTAAATTATTTTTAATAGGATGCATTAGCAGAAAGATAATATATTTCACCATGTTCTTGCAAATTTATATTACTATTTTAAATATGCAATGGTTGAGCTTAGTCTATATTTGGCAAGCAACTGCTTGTTCACTGAATATATTACCATTGGGCAAATACGACAGAATTAGCTAAGCTCACACAATGCTAAGCCATAACGTGTGGTTGATAAACTACAATAGGTGAGTTTCTACAAATTGCCTAAATCCAATTTAAAGTAAGCCACAGCAGCCAATAACAGACATAAAGTCTGACTGATTGAAACAAGAGTAATACTATGCTCAGAGGTGGGATTCAGCCAGTTCAGACAAGTTCGGGCAAACTGGTTGTTAAAATTCTGCCCCATTCGGCGAACCAGCTAATCCCACCACTGGCTGGCCCCGCCTCCGCCCATTTTTCGGCCAATTTTTCGCCGGTTTTTCAGCCTTTTTCAGGTTGCTTTTTGGGCATTTTTCAGACCAAAACGTAGCCCCCAAAATAGCCCCCAAAATGGCCTGAAAAACAGGCAAAAAACAGCAGAAAAACAGACCAAAAGTGGGCGGGGGAGGGGCCAGCCAGTGGTGGGATTAGTCTGAACTGGTCAGAATTGCTGAATCCCACCTCTGCCTTTAAGGCAAGTGGCCGGGAGGCGGGGCTGGGTGTGATGAGTGATGTTGAGTTGGACACACCCACCCAGCCACATGACCACCCGGCCACACCTACCCAGCCAGAGAACCGGTAGTTAAATTATTTAAATCTCACCACTGGCTATGCTATAATCTTGCCTGATTTTGCTTAGCATATACAGGTGAAACTCAAAAAATTAGAATATCGTGCAAAGGTTCATTTATTTCAGTAATGCAATTTAAAAGGTGAAACTAATATATGAGATAGACTCATTACATGCAAAGCGAGATAGTTCAAGCCTTGATTTGTCATAATTTTGATGATTATGGCTTACAGCTCATGAAAACCCCAAATTCACAATCTCAGAAAATTAGAATATTACATGAAATCAATAAAACAAGGATTGTACATAGAACAATATTGGACCTCTGAAAAGTATAAGCATGCATATGTACTCAGTACTTGGTTTGGGCCCCTTTTGCATCAATTACTGCCTCAATGTGGCGTGGCATGGATGCTCTCAGCCTGTGGCACTGCTGAGATGTTATGGATGCTTCAATAGCAGCCTTCAGGTCTTCTGCATTGTTCGGTCATCTCTCTCATCTTTCTCTTGGCAATGCCCCATAGATTCTCTATGGGGTTCAGGTCAGGCGAGTTTGCTGGCCAATCAAGCACAGTAATCTCATGGTCATTGAACCAGGCTTTAGTACTTTTGGCAGTGTGGGCAAGTGCCAAGTCCTGCTGGAAAATGAAGTCAGCATCCCCATAAAGCTCATCTGCGGAAGGAAGCATGAAGTGCTCCAAAATCTCCTAGTAGACGGCTGCGTTGACCCTGGACTTAATGAAGCACAGTGGACCAACACCAGTAGATGACATGGCTCCCCAAATCAACACAGACTGTGAAAACTTTACACTGGACTTCAAGCATCTTGCAGTGTGTGCCTCTCCATTCTTCCTCCAGACTCTGGGTCCTTGGTTTCCAAATGAGATGTAAAAGTTGCTCTCATCAGAAAAGAGGGCTTTGGACCACTGAGCAACAGATCAGTTCTTTTTTTCTTTAGCCCAAGTAAGACGCTTCTGATGTAGTTTGTTGTTCAGGAGCGGCTTGACAAGAGGAATACGGCATTTGAAGCCCATGTCCAGGATCCGTCTGTGTGTGGTGGCTCTTGATGCATTGACTCCAGCCTCAGTCCACTCCTTGTGAAAGTCCCCAACACTTTTGAATGGCCTTTTCCTGACAATCCTCTCCAGGCTGCGGTCATCCCTGCTGCTTGTGCACCTTTTTCTTCCACACTTTTCCCTTCCACATAACTTTCTATTAATATGCTTTGATACAGCACTTTGGGAACATCCAACTTCTTTTGCAATTACCTTTTGAGGCTTTCCCTCTTATGGAGGGTGTCAATGATGGTTTTCTGCACAACTGTCAGGTCAGCAGTCTTTCCCATGATTGTGATTCCTACTGAACCAGACTGAGAGACCATTTAAAGGCTCAGGAACCCTTTGCAGTTGTTATGGCTTAATTAGCTGATTAGAGTGGGAGACTTTGAGCCTAGAATATGGAACCTTCTCACAATATTCTAATTTTCTGAGATTGTGAATTTGGGATTTTCATGAGCTGTAAGCCATAATCATCAAAATTATGACAAATCAAGGCTTGAACTATCTCGCTTTGCATGTAATGAGCCTATCTTATATATTAGTTTCACCTTTTAAGTTGCATTATTGAAATAAATGAACTTTTGCACGATATTCTAATTTTTCAAGTTTCACCTGTACAAACTCACATAAGTTTTAGTTTTATGTGCAAATCAGGCCAGAATGACATATTCAACAGATCAATTATAAACAACCAAGCTTGACATTATGTATGAACACAGGCTGTATGTACATCAAGCTAATATAATAGTTCATAAAATGGACAGTAATACTCAGATATTCCAGCAGTGGGCAGACATCCCAAAGCATTCTTTTTTTAAAAAAATTGATTCATTTTACATTTTTGTTGGAAACTTCAATGAGTACCATATAGCTTCTGTATTTTGAATAGGAAAATGCTGGACTAAATGTCTCACCATCTACTTTAGTTTTTTGTTTGAATATGAAGCACTGCTTAAAAAAATACCTTACAGAAGTATTTCATCTTAGAATAAAGAACTAATAGGTTAGAAAACAACTGGTTAGAAAGTATTTCTTTGCTAGTTTGCTTTTTATATCTTCTAAATCAGGGGTGTCAAATTTGATTTCATTGAGGGCCGCAACAGGGTTGTGTTTGATCTGGGGGGGGCATGGAGTGGGCGTGGCTAGGGGCGTGGCCAGCTTGACATAACTCGTGTCAGAGGTGCCTGTGGTGGCCTGAGTGCTCTGCCAGAGAAAACGGGCTCCCATGCTCCATTTTCACTGGCAGAGGCACCGTGGGCAAGTCCTTCACTGTTTCCAGGGTGGCCCCACGGGCCACATCTAAGCACCCCATGGGCCGAATCCGTCCCCTGGGCCTTGAGTTTGACATCCCTGATCTAAACTTAGAACTTGTAAGTACTTGCTGGTAAGAAATCCACCCAACTACTATACTAGGAAAGATTTCAACAAAATTATGATGATCTACATTTACCCCAATTTAGGCCATATTGCAAATATAATAAATTAAAAATAAATATCTCTATGGAAGCATTGCTTCCCTAATATGTCATTTAGATCATTTATATTTCGCAAGATTTCTTAATTTTTCCTATGTGTTAGCAAACTAAAAAGCACAATAAATAAATACCTAAACATTCCACAGATTCCAGTTAGAGAGATTTGTATAAGTTATCTGGTTAATAATATAATACTGGTTTTAAAGATGACAACTGCAGCAAGACCCAAAATGGAAAGGTTCAACTCTATCCACAATGGAGGAATGGGTGGTGGAAAAGATGAAACTTGTGGAGATGGCTGAATTAATTTCTCTGCTTAGAGGGGGGAAAAAACTAATATCTACATTTATGACTGACTGAAAACCCCTTATAGACTTTTTTGCATGAAAAGGAAAAAAATGCATTTATGATTTGTAATTTTGATGAGAAGAAAATGGGAGAATAGAAGAAAAGCGAGCTTTTTTATTATAAAGTAAGGCATAACTTTGAAATTTAAGACATAACTTCAATTTATTGAAAAGGAAATTGGAAGCTTCTAATTTTTATTCTTTTTAAACTTTTGCTTGTTTTCTTTCTTCTTTTTTACGGTTTCTACTTTCTCATTCGTTTTTGTGTTCTTTGTAAAACTTTTAATAAACTGTTTATTTTTAAAAAGGAAAAATTTGTTTCCTTTCTCAATTATAACAGTGAAACCAAAACATGTATTTATCTACGTATTTCCCAAAGCAGCTAACATGTTCACACAAAAAAAGAATAAGGCAGCCAGTAAGGTCATTTTTAAAATCACCAAGATAAAACAGTAGAAAAATTGTATCAAAGAACATAGAACAGAGTTGGAAGGGCCCTTGCAGGTCCATTCCAACCCTCTGCTCAAGCAGGAGACCCTATACTAGGGCTGTCAAACTCGCAGCCCATGGGCTAGATGTATCATGTGCTGCCCACCCCCGGTTTAGCAAAGGGGGGAAAAGTCGCAATACATCACGTGACGACACCGTGACGACGCGAGTTTGACATCCCTGCCCTATACCAGGGGTGAAATCCAGCAGGTTCTGACAGGTTCTGGAGAACCAGTAGTGGAAATTTTGAGCAGTTCAGAGAACCGGCAAATACCACCTCTGGCTGGCTCCAGAGTGGGGTGGGAATAGAGATTTTGCAATATCCTTCCCTCGGAGTGGGGAGGGAATGGGGATTTTGTAGTATCCTTCCCCTGAAGTGGGGTGGGAATGGAGATTTTGCAATATCCTTCCCCTGCCATGCCTCCCAAGCCACACCACGCCCACCAAGCGACACCCACAGAACCGATAAGTGAAAAAATTTGGATTTCACCACTGCCCTATACCATTTCAGACAGGTAGCTGTCCAGTCTCTTCTTAAAAGCCTCCAATGATGGAGCACTCAAAACTTGAGATGACAGATTCACTTAACAATAATGTTACTAAGTTAACAGCTGCAATGATTCACTTAACAACTGTGGCAAGAAAGGTCGTAAAATGGGACAAAATTCACTTAACAAATGTTTCTCAATTGTGGTCATATGTCAAGGACTTCCTGTAACCACCACTTCAGATTTGTAGAAATCAGTCTTTATAAGCATGTTTTATGAATCCAGCCTCATCTCCTAGAAATCAGACAAACATGCAGAAATCAGGTGTACATTCTGAAACACAACCAAAATACCAGACTTTTCAAAATGCTTGAATATTTTGCAATTAAAATATATGGAGATTTAGACAACAGTGGGTTTTATCTAACTTCCCATGCAGCATTGCAAAATTAGTCTGCAAATTAAATTCTATTCATAAAAAAAAAATTCTTGAAAGCGCAACAAAAGAAAGATTTGAACTGCAATGAAAGAACAACAAAAGACCCTAACACACAACTAACAGCCCTTCCAGAACACCACAAACCTCAAACCATGCAACACTTTCACAGAACTATATTAATGCTTTCAGTGCTATTCCCCTTAGGCTGTGGGGAATATGGGAGAGGATCATCCAGCTGACCAATAGGAAGCAGAAAACAAAAATTACAGCAGCTTTCTGTCTCTCCGGTCTCACTACATTTGTTTTTATAGTAAGGGAAAACATGACTGGGTGAGGGCAAATGGCAAAGCGACTACTGGAATACTTCAAAATAACATGGTTTGGCAGACAGCAAAGTACTATGTATGGCACTTTAGTTCAAGAAAGGAGAGCCTAAATGCTAGGAAGCAGATAAAGATAAGAGTTCCCACAAACAGAAAGTAGCTACACTTCATAGTTCCAGAGAAAACATTGCAAAACCATTATTTTCAGCTGAACCAAAATTTAATTTAATTTAATTTAATTTAATTTAATTTAATTTAATTTAATTTAATTTAATTTAATTTAATTTAATTTAATTTAATTAATTTAATTAATTAAATTAAATTTATATGCCGCCCCTCTCCGAAGACTCAGGGTGGCTCACAATACATTTTAAAAAATCATTATAAAAAAACATTGAAAAATTAAAAACATTAAAAACCTTAAAAACTCATTCACACCATTCATGGCCAGATCTCGCCAGATCACAAGAGCGAGATCAACGGCCCCAGGCCTGCCGGAAAAGCCAGGTCTTAAAAATTAATTAGCGTAGCCTGTGAAGGCCTCCAGAAGCTGCAGAATCATAAGAATACAGATCAGTGCAGCTCTTGTGCACAGAAAGATTTTAGTATCTACAGCCAAGAGAAATGATAATGGCAATGGGAGCTGCCACCAGCATGAATACTGGTCAGTGTGCATTCTTCCATTAAAAAGGACATCATGCCTCACATATGTTTCTCAAAATGAAATTACACTGTCATATTCAAGAGTGTCCTTCTGAATTTCTCAGAGGCTTAAAGAGAGTTACTTTGTTGGAAACACAAGTAAGTCCAATTAGACTTGAACTGTTGTTTCTGGTGTTCTTAAACAGGGTGATTTAACACAACATTTGTATTCTTCTTTGATTCCATCTTTCCGGAGATCCTGAAAATAGATAGATAGATAGATAAGATAGATAGATAGATAGATAGATAGATAGATAGATAGATAGATAGATAGATAGATATAGAGCAAAACATCTTTTAGTTCTATAGTACCAAATGTATTTTTATGATGACTATGATCATGAGTTATTACTTATAGCTTTTATGTATACTGAGAGCTTATGCACAGAAGACAAATTCCTTTTGTGTCCAATCACACTTGGCCAATAAAGAAATCCTATCCTATTTTATCCTATCCTATCCTATCCTATCCTAAACTGAGGATGAAGAACCAACCATTTTGAAGAGTAGTGTAATGTAATATTATATTAATTCAGATTCCAAAATAGACTAGGTTTAAGTTTCAAGACAATGACTCTGTTCCTATACATGCTATACCCAAAAGGAAGAACAAAAAAGCTTATGAACTAATCTTACTCCTCTTTGAACCTTCATTGTGATTATTGGTCCAAGTTAAAAAATGTACCTAAAGCTCAGCATGCTATCCAATTGAAAATAACTCCAGTAAAGTATAGTGGAGAAGGTTCTGCACTAGGACCGAATGACTCTTCAACATGCTCCAAGGGGTTATAGCAGGAACAACTGGAAGAGTGACTTTTTATGCTGGGTCTTGAACTCCTAATTAGAATGAGGGAAACCCTGAATAGCTCCAGGAAGTAAATAAACAATATTTGGGTTGAAGAATAACCCACATTTGAAAATTAAACAAGTCTTTAAATTCCAGTTTCTGCAAATGAGGAACCAGGGCTGCTTCCGATTCAGATAACACCATGATCCTCAGGAAGTGTCTGCCCTTTTAATGAATCTTATAATAAAATAGCTTCAGGAGACACCATCATGAATTCTTTATAGGTGCTTAGTGTGTTGGGCGAACACAGCTGGTGAGTTATCATGCAATTAAACGCTCACCAAGACACACAAAGCATGTGCAGCAAACCAGGAACGGAGTCAAAATGATGGCACTGATGTCACACAGCAAACTCCCCTCTGTCCTGATCTCCCAGCATCTGCCACAAGTGCAACTCTTCTTGCCTCATGAAGGTTACAAAACATGTTTTACATCCTATTTGCTTCCCTGTCAGGGACGCTTAAACTTATCCATAAGCCTTGTAGATGAGCCAATGGGCCTCTCTTCCTACCCTTAGGGCTCCAGTTGATTAGAAGACATTTAAAAGAAGTGTTTCTTCATTCAGCAAAACATAACAAAACAAAACCACACAACTATTTTGGCAGCGTGCTTACTCTGCAATTTCGGGTTAAAAGTTTTCCCCCTGCAGAATGGGAATCAGAGCACACCCCACATGGACCCATCTGACTTTTGTTGCCCAAAGCTTCCGCTGCTGCGACCTAATTTTATTTTTATTTTTTTGAGGGAGGGGGAGGAGAAGGTAGGCTATCCTACAGCTCAACTTAGGCACAGACCTTGCACACCTGTTTATATTTTATGGGGTGGGGGGAGGAAAACCCACGCTCCATATTTTGCTCAAAGCAGATGGGCTCCTGCCTTCCCTGATGTCCTATTATTTTTCTCCACAATGTGACATGTTTCTAGGGATGGGTACACCGACCTCTTAGAAAGCCATGCCTAAATTCCCAATCGACAGGCAACGCTTTGTTGTTGTTTGGTTTCCTGCAAAGAGAGCTAGAAAGTTCGATTCGTTGCAAGCAACACAAATCATCCATCAGATCTCGACATCCCCCCCCCCCCATCCCCAGGTAAAAAAAAAAATAACAACCCCCCCCCTCCCCCCAACATCCAGCACCCCCAAGGAAGCAATCTGCCCGGCCCGGAATCCACCCTTCATTCCTTCCGCGATCGAACGGGGTGGGGGGGGGGGGAGAGAAAGGAAGGGGGGGGCAGAAGCAGCTGCATCGGGGAGCGTTAGGACTCGCCTGCGTCCAGCTGGTTGACAATCCCGCCAGCCAATCAGGGGGCGCCTCCTTGAAGGACTTGTGACAGGCAGGGGGGCCCCTTTCGCTGAAGCTTGGCGAGCTGGCGAGGCTGGGCGGGCCCAGCTTGGCTGTGGCTGGTGCTGCTGCTGCTGCCGCTCAAGGGAGGGGTTTAGAATAGCATCCATAGCGCTGACCGGCCACATTCAAGGCACATCAAGCTCGCCCGGCACTCGCGCGCGCCTGAGCATCTTCGGCGGCGGAGGCGGCGGCAAGCGAGGAGGAAAGCAAAAAAAAAAAAGAAAAAGAAAAAGAAAAAAAAGGTGGGGGTGGGAGTGGGAGAAGCTGAGCCAGACAAAGCAAAGATGGCAGGGATCCTGGCTTGGTTCTGGAACGAGAGGTTTTGGCTGCCCCACAATGTCACTTGGGCGGATCTGAAGAACACCGAAGAAGCCACCTTCCCTCAGGTGGAGGACCTCTACTTAGCCTTTCCCCTGGCCTTCTGCATCTTCATGATCCGCATGCTTTTCGAAAGGTGAGGTGGCATCGCCTTTCTTCGTCCCCACGTCCGTCCGTCCCCCCCCCCCCGCCCTATCTCACCTCAGCCTCCGGTGGGAAAAGTCCGCTCCTCCCGTGAACAACGGGCGTACCCGGCTGGCTGGGGTGTCGCGTTGGCCTCTTTGGGTTGGTTGGTGTGTGCCTGAAGCTATAGATATAGATACAGGGTTCTTTCCCTACCACCAATCTTTATATCTATCTATATATCACCATATATATCTATATATCAATATCTATATCTATCTATCTATCTATCTATCTATCTATCTATCTATCTATCTATCTATATCACTATATATATCTATATATCAATATCTATCTATCTATCTATCTATCTATCTATCTATCTATCTATCCACACACATATACATATATATATGTATATGTATATATATATGTGTGTGTGTGTGTGTGTGTGTGTGTGTGTGTGTGTGTGTGTATATATATATATATATATATATATATATATATATACACACACACACACACACACACATCCCTTATGGCACGTGCCCCCCCCCCCCAATTTAGTCTGTGGAGTTAGGACTATGGGGTGGACAGATCAAACTTCCCTGAAGAAAAAGAGGAGAGGGGAGGGAGGAATGTGCTTTCCTTAACATTTGTTCTAGTCCAGGGTGTGATCATTGGATTTGTAAAGCAAAAATAATAATAATAATAATAATCCAACATCAACAACAAGAAAAGCATTTATTTTGGCTGGGGAGCATCTGAGTTCATTGTAGATCCGCTCTTCTGTAGTATCGGAGCAGGCGGTTTTGTGATGGGCAACATGCCCACATGATGGCATTCAAAGGCAAAATTTCATTGACAGGCATCAGCCAGTCTGCTGGTATCAAGAGTGGAAGAATGGGGATTTGTGTGTGTGTGTGTGTGTGTGTGTGTGGTTTTACCCTGTGGAGAATGATATGCTTCGGAAAAAGCCAAACTCTTGTATCTTGTTAGCTGAGTCAACTTCTTTTGAACAGCCTCATAGCTTTGTGTTTCAGATAAATATAGCAGGATTCAGTGGAATGTACTTTAAGATAGGCCCTCGGACTCCAAACACTGTTTTTTAATAGCAGGATTAGGAAGGAGAAACTATAAAGTGCATTGAAAGAAAAAAAAATGCTTTCTTTACATAGCCATAGCCTTAAATGAGTTTTTAAAATAATTAGTTTAATTCCAAGCTAAAGCTACAGAATTTCAAGCAGGTAAAAACAAATAGAGTCATGAGCAGGATCAGAATAGATCCTAAATAACTTTTCAATATTGTTCAATTCTAAAAATAAATCTCTACTTTTTATGAGCAAGTGATTTGTATATTGTTATACCGTGTTTCCCCAAAAATAAGACCCTGTCTTATATTTTTTTGAACCCTGAAATAAGTGTTTGGCCTTATTGCCATGGGCTCAAAAGCCCGATTGGGCTTATTATCAGGGGGTGTCTGATAATCAGGGGGAAACAGGGTAGTTAATAAGCAAAAAGGATTAGGGTTGTGAATTTACTTAAAAGAGTAATATGTTCTTGTCACAAACTAGATTGCATTAATAATGAAGGTACAGTTCCTGTTCGTTTTTAGTCCTTAACTCAAAAAAAAAAAAAAAATCACCACAGGTAAAATGTCTGTTGATCAAATTAGCAATGTAATGCATCATAGTTCCTAAATCCTAATGTAAACTGGTAAAACATTGTAAATGTCACCCAATCCATAGAATGAAGATAGTATACAGTAAAAGGGGTTGTTTGTTGTTGGAAAATTGCTTAGATATTCTGCACAATTCTTTTCCCAATCCCTTAGAATTGATAATGTTTAGAATTTTACTTTTTTATTCCAGGTTTCCAGGTTATACAGTCAATCCAAATTGTTAAGATTTTCTTTGTCATTGATTTGTTTAATATCCTGATTGTGTATAATATATCAAAGCTCCTTAATCTGACATACTAGATCCGTGATGGCGAACCTATGGCACACGTGCCAGAGGTGGCACGCAGAGCCCTCTCTGTGGGCACGTGTGCTCTCGCCAGCTGCTCTTCCGAGTTCTGTTGCGTACATGCGCGCCAGACAGCTGCTCTCTTTCTGGTTCCGTCGCGCACATACTTACATGAAACTAACCCACAAAATTGCTGTATTGGTAATTGCCATACTACAGCCTAGCACAGTGACGGCTAACCTTTTTAGCACCGAGTGCTGGAACCCAGAAGAGAGCAGCTGACTGATGCGCATTTGTGTGGTGGCCAACTCCTTTTCCGGGTTCTGTCACGCGCATGTGCACCAGCCAGCTGGTCCGATGTGCATGCGCACCAGCCAGCTGCTCTCTTCCGGGTTCCAGCGCTTGGTGCCCAAAAGGTTAGCCGTCACTATACTAGATGATAAAAGGATGAGGTTGATAACAGTATGAGGACCCTTTTTTTTTTTATTACTTGATTTTTACCTTTAATCCCCTGACTCTTCGGCATGCTCACATTTTTGATTCTGGGTGAACCGGTTGTTACAGTATGTGATGCCCACCTCTGGGGGTACTGTATAATTCCATTTCAGAAGAAACTGCATGTTCAGTAATTTCATGCACTTCATATGAATTGCTTTTTATAAAGAGATGGATACTCAGATTTTCAGTGTTTACATAAGGAGGACAGGGGAAATTCATGTGAAAATTACATGTGTTAGGTTTAGGGTTAAATGCTGAACTTTAATTAGCTCTGGATGAAAATTGTGTATTTTTAAATTAAATTAAATTTTAAATTAATATAGGAAACTGAACCAAACTTTATAAAGTTACGTTAGCCAATTCTGGTATATTTGATGCATTGGATGCAGATGCCTGGATTCAGAGTTTTAATCATGATTTGTCTACTAAGCCACAATTTGGATGAATTCCCAATTTTAAGCCATAAACCATTGTTTACAAATCACAGTGGCTAGATTCACACACTGTGCTAAGCCAAAATCAAAATCAAATGTATAGTGGCCTAGTATAATCTATAAACCTTGTTAGATTGTCCTGGGCCTCTTTGCTGTCTAATTTTTAAGGACAGAACAAAATGATGCTCCTTTCTCTCCAGAATTCTGATCATGTTAATGTTTTGTGATTGAAAATTTCTGGAAGCGGAAGGTACTACTTCAAATCCTTGGTTCATTAAAAAGAACATGCAGAGTTTTAAGCGTTGAAATAGTGACTTTGAAATGAAATATTAATGGACAGATACGGAAATGAAGAAGTAAAATAGATAAAATCAGACGGCAATGTTTGAATGGTTTAATGCTTAAGTGAGTTTTAAATAAAAAACGGTTTAATGCTTAAGTGAGTTTTAAATAAAAATAAAAGGTGCTTATGGCATAATAGAGTGTTCTGCCCCAGCTCCGGATTTCCAAGGAAATTGACACACCAATGGTCCTTATCAAATTTATTAAGTAGCAAGAATAAACAAGACCGGCAAAGGTTGGCAACCAGCCCAGAAAACAAGATATGATAAACCAAAATACTCTGATAATAAATACGAGTTGTTTCCAGCAAGAAAGCTGCGTGCGACTTAAATAGGCTAAGGGAGTGGCCAATTATCCTCAAGCCCTACTCTCGAATAGACCTTCTCCTCCTGAGTAGCCACTCCTGCCTTTTGGCAGCCCTGCGTGCTCGAGCATTGAGGAGAGGCTCCTCCACTTCGCTCTCTCCACTTGAAGGAACCTCTGGAGATTCTGAAGGCCCTGGTTGAGTCTCTGCCTCTGGCACCACATCCTCTTCAGCCTCCTATCTGACGCGAGTGCTGGCTGCGCAGGCTGCGGGCACGACACCACACCAGCCTCCTTCGTCAGGATCAGCCACGATCTGCGCAGGCCGCTGGCGGGCCACAACATAGAGATAGAAAATAAAAAGAACAAAAGATAAATAAAATAGAAGTTGGAAGGTAAGGTGACTAAAAGTGATATTTTTATAAAAGCATAATTGGATGTAACATATTTTGTTTTAATTTGATAATAAAGTGGTGGAGGTTAATTATGATTAACTGTTAATGATCATAGATGATACAATAAGATACACAGATGGAAGTAACAACTGAAAATGATTTTAATATATGTTGGAAATGATTAGTATTAAGAAATAGATGGGGATTCACCCTGGAAGAATATAGCTGGTAATAGTGAATTAATAGATAAACATATTGAAAAAGGAAATTTTAAAATAAACTAGTAGATTAATAGTGGGAGCTATGGAGGAGAATATGCTGAAAACTCAGCCAAAATAAGTAATGCTGGAAATCAGCCAATAATAGGTGGAGATTTGGAGGAGAATGCTGGAAATCAGCCACAATAAAGCATACTGGAAATCAGTCAAAACAATGGAAAATGCTGGAAATCAGCCAAATAATAGTTGGAGTTTTGGAGGAGAATGTGCTGGAAACTCAGCAAAATAAGTAATGCTGGAAATCAGCAAAATAATAGGTGGAGTAAGGGAGAAGAATGCTGAAATCAGCCAAAATAAAGCATGCTGGAAATCAGCCAAAATAAGAGAAAATGCTGGAAATCAGCCAAACAATAGTTGGAGTTATGGAGGAGAATATGCTGAAAACTCAGCCAAAATATGTGTTGCTGGAAATCAGCCAAACAATAGGTGGAGTGATGGAGGAAAATGCTGAAATTAGCTGAAATAAACTATGCTGGAAATTAGCAAAATAATAATTGGAGGTATAGAAGAGAATACTCTGAAGAATAATTATTAATAAGGGGTGAAGAAGAAAATGTTGGGTGATCATTAAAATGAAATGGAAAAATTTGAGATGTCTGTGTAAAAGTTTAAGATTAAAAGATTGGATGAAATGGGTCTAGAAATCGAGAAAAATAGAAAGAAATTTTGATTAATAAATTGAAATAAAAATAGAGTTGTACACATTTGGAAATTAAGATTTGTGGTGATAACTCTTCTTTTCCAGAAAGCAGGGCTGGCGTGAACCCCGCCCCCCTTTTTTTAGTTTTTAATGGTTATTAATTGTTTAGTTTTAATTTGTTAATGGGTTTTAATTCGCACTGTTTTAATTCGGGCCAAAGTATATAATTCTTTTAATTAATTTTAAATTTTGTATTGTTATGTATTTTAGTTTTGGCTGTGCACCGCCCTGAGTCCACTAGGAGAAGGGCGGTATATAAATTGAATAAATAATAATAATAAAATTGTAAGGTAAATATATAGATTAATAGATTAGATCGTTTTTGTGTTTAATGTTGATGTTAAAGGAGCAATGGAGAAAAATTTAGAAAGAGCGGTAATGAATTTTGATTTATAATTGAATTTATAATTGAATATAAAAATGAGCTTTGTTTTAGTAGGAAATTAAGATGTATGATGATATAACAGAAAGATTTAATTTAAGAAGCTGGAATTTATGTTAAAAATATCTGTCTTTATTTGTAAAATCAGCCTACCTATTTGTGACCGGACCAAGACTTCGTTCCTGGGAAAAATCTTTTTTATGTTTATGTTTGAAAAAATAAAAAAAAATTACAAAAAAAATTCCTTGGTTCAGAGAGAAAGGCATGGTTTATTTAAGCAGGATTTATTTAATAAAGCCATAAACTACCATCTATAAACACAGTGGCTGGATTCGTACAGTATATTAAAGCAGAGCTCAACAAAACACATTATGACTTAGCATTATGTGTAAACCCAGTGACAATGTGGCTTGTGATCTGATGATCCAATGCAAAAGGCTATTGCATTCTAAACTGTACCTGTTTCTTTCTCTATTGGCCTGTCTGTATCCCACATGCCCTCTAACTTTAAAAACAAGAAGACAGGAAAATATAATGTTATACAAAGCATACACCAGCTGCATTCATGCAACAATTTTTGTTTAACCATTCTTTATTGAATAAATGAGAAAGTATGGGTTTACACATTATGGATTTTTGTGCTTGTGAGAAGAAACAAGAAATTTAGTATGCTTTTGTAGCAAACCATAGTTTAACATGTCCCAAACCATAAAATGATGGCTTCTGCATGCTACAGTTATTCTCCAGTCTGGATCTCAGTATTATTTGGGGCTCTAACGTGGTTTTGCAAAATTGTTGGTTGATTGATTTAAATAAAGAGGCAAATGTTGTTTTTCTCAAACAAGACAAAAACCTCCCATTGTATTAAATATCCCTCCCGTTGTATATGTGACTGCATGAGCAAAGCTTCTATATCTGGATATCATAGGGTAGGCCCAGCAATATAAAACTGGTAAAAATAAATAACTGTAGTACAATACAATGCAGTGAAATAAAGTGCAATAAAATGAAATAACTGGAATGAGATATTTTGGTTACAAAGTGAGTTTTTTGTAAATCAAAACTATGGCTTAAGGCTTTCATTCACAAATAATAACAGATACAAGATGGCAGTGTACCCAAAGATTGGAGTTTATCTTTTTATATGTTCTGTAAACATAGCTCCTAGATGAAAATTAATCTTTCAATGCATTCCAGGAATCAGCTATAAATAATCCAAGGAATAAAATGGTGGTGAATTATGAAATAGGTATACTTCAACTATAGTAGTTTTTAAGAAAATGGTACTGGATTATGAAAATAGTAAACTTCAGTTTACTTCAGTAGTTTTAATCTGTGATGGAAGAATACCTGGGGAATGATAAAATTCCAGCACAACTTTTATTACATTGTGTTTAATTGTGTATTTCTCAACAAATTGGTAATACTTTATTTGCTTTTAAAAGCGAACTATTATAGGCAACTATTTTAATGACTTTTTTTAAAAAAAGAGACCTGTAAAATATTTTAATTATATTATAAATAATTTCATTTAAATCAATAAAATAAAAAAAACCTGTGTCTGGAAAATAGTGATTTTTGAAAAATTGTTAAACTCTACTATTAGTAGCTTGTAATATATTGGATCAGTTTGACTGTTCCATTGATGATTTTCTCATTTGATTTATTAGTTGCAATAAATATATGATTTTTGTAAATAATTGCAAATTAAGTAATTGCAATAGTGTGATGTAAAATTAAAACTCTGATTATGTTTGCAAGAAAGAAAATATTTTTTACATTTCTTTAATTTTTCAATCAAACAAAAATTATACATTTCTCTTTGTATCCGTAATTATTTCCACTCACTGATTTGTGTGGCTCCTACCCTTACATTGTTCAGGAAATTATTGAAAAACTTACTCTAACAGGCCTTGATTGTCCACCCCCTTTTTGGAGGGGTGGGGGTTATTTTGTGTTGTTCCATTTTGTGCTGATCTATTTTGCTTTTATTTTGATATTTTGCTGTTCCAGTTGATTGTATTCTTGTATTCTTTTTATGACGGGTTTTTGTTGTTGTTGTTGTAAACCACCTACAGTTGTTTAGAAATTGGGTGGCCTATAAATTGAAGAAATAAATAAAAACAAAGAATAAAATATTTAAACATCTACAAATGTTATATCAATCTGCCATACAATTTATTGAAAAAAACATAATTGATTAGGTTCATGGATTGTGCTAGCCAAGGTTTATAAACCAGTGCCTTGGTTCCCACAAGATACCGATCAAAAATTAAACAAGCTCCATCATGGTTTAATGTGATGTGTGAATTCTACCACTGTGAAATACTTAGTTCGCTCTTTGTGTAAAATATGTTTTGCTCATATAAGCTTCCATCTTGGTATAAGCATACAACATGGGCATCAGAAAGAATACAAATATGAGCCAGAGTGCTGAGATGTTATGCTTTTTCAAACTATACTGACCAGTTTTTCTTCCTACTGAACTATGTGGAAACAAATAGCATAGCTAGACATAACTTTGAAGATGCTGCAAAGGACTACAGAATACTGGGCAGGAGGGTGAGGAATCTGGGGACGCTGGTGATGTTTTATTTTCCATTCCTTCATGTTGAAAGACTTGGATCTGGGAGAAAGAATGCTGGAAATGAACATTTGGCTATGGATGATCCTATTAGCCATTGGCCATTGGCTATTGGCTAATCAGAATAGTTTGGATTTTTTTGATAATGGGACACATTTTTGATGAGGGACTTCTGTTAACAGTCTTCTCACTAGAACTGTTAGTGAGCACTCACTTCTGTTAGTGCTTCTCACTAGAACTGGAAAAAAATCGTTTGGAAGGGACCCTGAAAATCTATTTGTCTAGCTATTGGAAGAAGGGAACTAAAAATGTTCCAGCCCGTTATTGCCCAGTAAGTCTTGCTAGCATAATCAATAAAATCTATACTAGACATCTCTATTGGAAACGTATATGGGAGGCTGGGTAGAAGAAGAATCTCCATCCAGGCTGCTTAGAGTGGGTTGTTCTGGTTTGGATCAGGATGGATACTTAACTCATGAAAAATGTATCCTACCATTAAGTGAGCTCTTTTTGCAAGAACTTGTAGAACCTAAGCAAATCAATTTATGCCAGGTGCACTGTGACTTTTCTAAGCCAAGATGCTAGAACAGCTTCTAGAATGCAGCACAGTTAAATTCATTTTGAATCTGAAGTTCTAATACAATTTATTCTTACTGATAAATACTATTCTTCCTGGAAACATCAAATAGTAGATGGGTTTGCAAATTGGCATTTTTGTCTGAAACATTGCTGCCTAGGGAGAAGAATAGGCTATGGTAATTCTAAATTAAAAAGTTCTTCATACACAATTACTGGGTTGTAGTTTAAAAACTGTTCCATAATGCCATACCTGCAAATTAAAAGAGTTTGATTGAAAGTGGAAGAGATTTACATTTGCTACAGTAGTTTTCAGTAAACAGCATTTGAGGTAAACCAACATCCTATCACGTACTTTCTCCAATCCCAGGGAATATTTTCACTGGAATTTATTTAAACACTTAAATTCTTTCTTTATGCCACTTTCAGGTTTTTTTGCAATAAAAACATGCTGCTAAATCAAGTGATGCATATCTAAGTATTCGAACCATCTGAAAAATATTTAAATAGAAATGCCTCTTTGGGATCATTTTATATGATTAGAGAGATGGATTTAAATGGGTTAATAATCAGCCTCATTATTATGAACTATTGCTCATGTGCATTATTCTCCTTTATCATCATCACCTAGTTTCTTACAGGTTTAGGTTCGGGCTTCTCCCCCTTCAGATGAAATTTGGTTTTTGTATTTTCATAATTCTAATATCAAAATCAATATATTTTCTTGACTGTAATTTGTGTCTGCTAGTGTAGAAGATGCACCAGTTACTATCCCAAGTTGTTATTCAGTAATGAGATCTGCATAGGGGTAAACAGAAATAAAACAAGGTAAGCAGAGAGTATAGAGCCGTGATGGTGAACCTATGGCACGGGTGCCACAGGTGGCACATGGAGCCCTACCTCAGTCCAGCACGCATGTGCTTGCTGGCCAGCTGATTTTTGGACCTTCCGGGCCCACTGGAAGTTGGGAAACAAGCTGTTTCAGGGCCTCCGGAGGGCCTCTGGGGGGGTGGGGAAGGCCGTTTTCGCCCTCTGGAGCCTGGGGAAGGCAAAAAATGGGCCTACCGGGCCCACTGTGCCATTGCATGCCAAAAGCAGAGGGAGAGCAGGGCGGTCACGCACGCATGCGTGGGGGAACAGGGCGCAATGAATTATGGGTGTGGGCATGCGCACGTATAATCCCCCCCACTGCCCCCGCTTTTGGCATGCAACGGCAAAAAGGTTAGGCATCATTGGTATAGAGCAGTGATGGCTAACCTTTTTGCCATCGCGTGCCAGGAGATGGGGCGGGGGAGGGTCGCGCGCGCATGTGCCCACGCGCATGTGTGCGCAACCCCCTCCCCCCGCTCCTGGCACATGATGGCCTGGTAGGCCCGTTTTTCTTTCTTACCTGGTTCCAGATCCTCTCTGTGTATCTGGGAATGGCGAAAACAGCCTTTCCCACTCCCTTGGAGACCCTACGGAGGCTGAAAAAGCCCATTTCCCAACTCCCGGTGGGACAGGAAGTGACATTTTTTGCTGTCCCCAGCCTCCAGAACCTCTCTAGGAGTCTCTAGGAGCCTCTCTAGGAGTCTGTAGGAGCTTCTCTAGGAGTTGGGCCTTCCCCCCCCCCAGGCCCTCCAGAGGCAGGAAACCTCCTGTTTCCCTACTTCTGGTGGGCCCAGAAGGCCCGAAAATCAGCTGGCCGGCACACACATGCGCCCCAGAGCTGAGCTGGCGTGCCCACTAATATGGCTCCGCGTGCCACCTGTGAGACGCGTGCCATAGGTTTGCCATCACGGGTATAGAGGGTAAAAGCTTGAGAAGTGCTGGTCCAAACTATGCTCTAAATTTCTCAAATGTTAAACCAAGTCTCAATGTTGCTTAGCATAATTTGTAAATACGTTCAATAGCTATTGAAATTCAGATAGGTGAAATGCAGTAGGCATTCACCTTTTAGCATTTTGGAAGAAAGGACTTTCCTTTTTTCTTTTTTTTTATAGCATTAAATGCTACATCAATTCTGGGATATAGCATTTAATGCTGCTCACTTCACCATATATTTGGGAATAATGAACTGAGATCACAGCAGTTGATCTCAGTATGCAGATATACTTATCAGATGCTGTGATCTGAGTTCATTATTCCACACAGTAGTACAGTACATTTAATATCTTGCCCCTTAAATGCTTCAGTTGCTTAAATCATGTAATGCAAATGTAGCAGAAGCTCCAGTTTGTGGCGCTTTTTTGCCTTCGAACTGTTAATAAGCAAGCATGATTCATTTTTCTTGGCAAAATCGCTGTGTTTTTTTGTTAAATACTTTAATCATGGTTATTTTGACATATGTGTTGCTGAATTCAGTGGAACTCTCCCAAGTAAGTATTTAGTCTTGGATAACCTGAATGCACTTCATCAAAGATTTTCTTTTGATTACATCTGTGAAAATCCAGTTTTCATTATAATGTTTTAGTGTAATTACTCTTCCACAAAGACTAATTGCACATAAGAATTGTATAGAAGCAAGTTGCTTAACAAGCTCCATATGTTTACTTTTATGTAAGAGGGAAGAGTTGCTAAATTGAGTCTAAAACAGATATAGTACTGCGGTTTGTTGAAACCAAAGCAATGGTGTTAAATACTGGATGTTCAACCAACAGAGATAGTGATCTAATGAATGTGTTCAGCTAGGACAGGGGTGGGCAATTGTGGCTCTTTTACAACCTGTGGACTTCAATTTCGAGAATTCCTGAGACAGCTTGGCTGTCTCAGGAATTCTGGGCGTTGAAGTCCACAGGTTGTAAAAGGACCACAATTGCCCACCCCTGAGCTAGGACATGGGTGTCAAATTGACGTATCGTGACATTTTTTGCCTTTGTGGAGCCAGGGTGGGCGTGGCCTGCATGCAACGCGTCTAGCCTGTGGGCCGCCAGTTTGACACTCCTGAGCTAGGACAAGGAATCCATGATACCCCTTGGATGATTCTGAGCCAATCTCTCACTCCCTTTCTTAGCCAAAATGATCTCACAGGTTTCTTCTTCAGAAAACGGAGGCTACAATTCATATGTATCACTGGGAGTTCATTTGAAGAGAATAAAAATATGAAACACCACCCCAGAATAGAATTAGAGGGGGGAAAACCAATCAGTTCCTTAGGTGCTGGCTGCAAAAAAAATGGGTGCACACAAGTAGCCCCTCACCCCAAGCTTTCATTGGTATTACCAGTTGCTACAATACTATATTAATGTGACAGAAGGGAGGGGATATAAAATACATATTTGGGGAGTATAAGTAATCCTCGACTTGCAACGCAATTGCTTAGTGACACTTCAAAGTTACAACAGATCTCCCTAGAGGTACTTTCAACTCGATTCAAAGTTACAACAGCAACATCACCCCCCATGGTCACATGACTTCAGGCATTTGGCAACTGGCCTGAATTTATGGCTGTTTGCAGTATCCTGCTGTCATGTGACTGCATGTTATGACGGTTTTGCCCCAAATCAGCTTTTCCTGTTTTCAGCAAACGGGACAATGGGGTTCACCGAATAACCGCTGTATTTGCTTAAAGATTGCCAGCTTTGTTTTATGACTGCTGCAAAAAAGGTCATAAAATTGGGCCAGTTGTGTGGGTGATTTGATTTATGACTGTCTCAACTTGAGAAGAGCAACAAAGATGATTAGGGGACTGGAGGCTAAAACATATAAGGAATGGTTGCTGGCATTGAGTATGTCTAGTCTGATGAAAAGAAGGACTAGGGGTGACATGATAGTAGTGTTCCAATATCTCAGGGGTTGCCACAAAGAAAAGGGAGTCAAACTATTCTGCGAAGCACCTGAGGGCAAGACAAGAAGCATTGGGTGGAAACTAATCAAGGAGAGAAGCAACTTAGAACTAAGGAGAAATTTCTTGACAATTAGAACAATTAATGAGTGGAACAACTTGCCTCCAGAGATTGTGAATGCTCCAACACTAGAAGTTTTTAAGAAGATGTTGGATAGCCATTTGTCTGAAATGGTATAGAGCAGTGATGGCTAACCTTTTTGCTGTCACGTGCCAAAAGTGGGGATCATGTGTGGGGGGGCCACGCATGCATGTGCCCATACCCATAATTCAATGCACCCCACCCCCCGCACATGACCCATGCTACCCCCACTTTTGACACATGATGGTATGGTGGGCCCGTTTTCCGCCCTCCCCAGGCTCCAGAGACTTTATTGGAGCCTGGGGAGGGTGAAAACAGCCTTCCCTCCCCCACCCGGGAGGCCCTCCGGAGGCTGGAAACAGCCCATTTCCCGACTTCAGGTGGGCCCGGAAGGCCTGAAAATTAGCTGGCCGGTGCGCATATGCAAGCTGGAGCTGAGTAGGACAACGCTTGTGTGCCCACAGATATGGCTCCTTGTGCCACCTGTGGCACCCGTGCCATAGGTTCGCCATCACGGGTATCGAGTTTCCTGCTTAAGCATGGGTTTGGACTAGAAGACCTCCAAGGTCCTTTCCAGCTCTGTTATTCTATTCTTATGATCATACTAGGCAGGCTTCATTATGGACGTAACTCAAGGACTACCTGCACTCATGTTAACTATATTTTAATTACAGTAAACTAAAATGTAAATGGAATGAAATAAAAGGATCCCCCTGTTGGTCTCTATGTATTTGGAAATACCAGGAAGCACCTTTCCTTCTTCCTGATTCAGAGTAGCAGGAAGCTATGGTACAAGCAGTCCACAACTTAAGACCACAATTGAGCCCAAAATTTCTGTTGTTAAGTGAGAGACATTTGTTAAGTGAGTCTTGCCCCATTTTATGACCTTTCTTGCCTAAGTTGTTAAGTGAATCACTGCAGTTGATAAGTTAGTAGCCTGGTTGTTAATGGCTCCCCCATTGACTTTGCTTGTGAGAAGGTCACAAAAGGGGATCACATCTTTCTTATTTTCTTTAAAAAAGAAAGCCAGATCTCTTTCCATTTTCTGCACAAAATCTTGCTCTTCTCCTGATAGGAGGGAAACAGCAGTCAGGCTGGGGAGATGCTCCATCTATATTGCATAGGACCGAGTCTGCCAATCTAATTAGCTCCGCCCTCTTGGCCTTCTCCAGTTATTCGACTCGGTCTATGCTGGATGGACGTGTCTTCCAGCCTTCCGAGTTTTCCTCATCTACAGCCTAGATCATTGTTGTGTGCAAGATTTCTTTAATTCAGCCGAGAATCGGCTTTGTATCTGCCAGCTGGCAGGTACCTTGAACAGGCTTCTACTGCCTGTCCCTTCTAGCTCCCCAGACGATCGGGTGAGCTCGGCTGTGATTCAAAGGCCTTTGCCCAGCAGCCTGCCTCAGCTTGAGCGGCAGCTAGCCGGAAGGCACCGGTCATGCTAATAGCCGGACAGCTAGCGACTTACCGGACCCGTGCCTCACTCAGTCCCAGGAAGAATCGGGTCCGGCAACGATCTCTCGGGCCGCCGGTGAGTGTTTCTCTTCATCACCCTTGCCGTGCTTGCCTTTCGGACCGTTTCAAGATGGCGGACGCCATGCGGTCCCAGCCTTTGGCACGCTCCACCACCACAGGGAGATGCCACCACCCTAGTGACCCGTTAGAGGGCTCCTCGGCCTTGCCTCCCCCTCCAAAAAAGGCCAAGGGGAAGAAGACCGTCTCTGCTGCCACCCTCTCCTCCTCTTCTAAGGAGGAACAAAGGAGGCACAGGGCCATTGAAAAAGTCTTTCTCAAGGCTCAAGCCCAGGCGGTTCCCAACGATCCCAGGCCCAGATCCAGGCCTCCATCAAGCGGAGGCAATCCTGCCACAGGCTCAGCAAGGTCAGTGGGGGAATTATCCCCTGACATTTCGGCAGCTGTTTCCTTGGTTCCAGCTCCAGAAAGCCAGCTGCTTTTCCAAACGCTGCCTGAATCGGGCCCCTCGATCTCTGAGCAGGGCTCTGCGGGGATCGTGGCCTCAGATCCACCACCAGCTCAGGCCCCTCCTGCTGTCATGGCGGATTCATTATTTCTAGGCCATTATTTCTAGAGCTATCAGGCAAAGCCTGGCTCAATGCCTTCAGCCAGGCACTTTAACCTCTCCAGACAACCTCCTCAGGTCCAGTCCAGGGATCTGGAGGATTCTCTTTCGGAACAGGATCATGTTGAATCCCCCACCTCAGCTGATCAGGCTTCGGTTTCTGAGATAGATGATTTTCACAAATCAGCCTTATCGGATGATGAAGGCTTATGTCCAGACCAACCATCGTTTGTAGGTCTTTTTAGGCTGCAGGTGTTCCGGTCTCTCCTGTTCAAAGCTATTGCCACCACCCGCTTGGGAGAACAACCTTCCACCACGGCAGCCTCCTCGTTTAGTGACCCGTCAATGGCCATATTTGCTGAACCTACCATCGATCCGGAGACTGTACCAGCCCTAAAACTATTTACTGATGTGTTCCAGTGACAATGGTCCCTTCCAGGGGCGGGACCCAGTCCCAACGGATTAGACAAGTGCCTATATAACTCGGCTGCTACTCTCTCAGATCTTCTCCAACCCCCCACGGTGGATCCTTCCATTGTGGCCTTCACCAACGTCCCACATCCCACAGGCCCAGCTGAGGATTCGCTCCGCCCAGAGGACAAGCGAGCCAAAAAGACGCTCCTCAAAGGGCACCTTGCGGCAGCCTGGTTGGTCAAAGCTTCCACATCGGCTTCATTCTTCAATAGGGCTACCCTACTCTGGTTCAAACAACTCCAAAGTCGCATCCCTCTCTCCGACACCAGGTCCCATCAGGACTTAAACAAAATCTCCATTCCCTTCCTCCACCCATTTTTCTCTAATGCCCAGTATCTCACGACAGGTCCAAACTAGACCTGGTTTCCACTGCCATTGACCACCTACTTCAAATTGAGGCCATTCAGGTAGTTCCCCATCTGCAAAAGGGGTTCTAGTCCCGCCTATTTGTCGTGAAGAAGTCTTCGGGCGGGTGGAGGGCCATATTAGATCTTAAAGCCTTGAACCGATATATAATTTATTGCCAGTTCAAGATGCAATCCCTTTTCTCCATTCTTGAATCAGTCAGACCGGGGGATTTCCTTTCCTCCATAGATTTAACGGAGGTTTACTTCCACGTACCTGCCCACCAGCAATATCTTCATTTCTGCTTCCTTAGAAAACATTACCAATACAAAGCCTTCCCCTTTGGCCTCTCCTCGTCCCCTAGGGTGTTTACGAAGATTATGGCAGCCCTCATTGGTCATATTCGTTCTCACCTTATACGGATCTAATTTTATTTAGATGACATTCTAATCCTCTCACCATCCGTCTCTACGGCACATCGTGACACCTCCACCGTTCTTAACATTCTCCAAAGTCACGGTTTTTCTATTAATTGGCCCAAAAGCCTTCTCTTCCCATCCACCTGCATTCTACATTTGGGGGCTCTTATCGACACGGAATTATCCATAGTTTCCCTCTCCCCCGATCATCAAGATAGCCTCCGGTCCCTAGTGAACCAATGTTTGTCAGCTGGTTCGGCGACGGTTCTTAAGCTATCCTGTCTATTGGGCAAGATGGTGTGAACGTTTGGCATTATCCTGTGGTCTTGCTTACACAGCAGGGAACTACAGTGGCTCCTACTTCCTCACCAAAAGGACCAACGCGGCATGTCACTCGCCCGACTGCAACTGCCGCAACCTGTGCTCCTGTCCCTATGGTGGTGGACCTCGGAAGCCATCTCCCAGGGCACCTGTTACAGAGAACCTCCTCGGCTCCAGCTCACCAACGATGCCAGCCTCACAGGATGGGGAGCCCACCTCCACCATCTCATAGCACAAGGTCAGTGGTCTTCTCGGGAGTGCCACCTCAATAGCAACCTGCTAGAGTTGAGGACCATTCGCCTGGCCCTTGCCCACTTCAGGGAACTGGTAGAGGGAAAGGACATTCTGGTCCTCACAGACAATATCACCGCCAAAGCCCACATCAACAAGATGGGGGGCACTCACTCAAAATCCCTCATGACAGAGGCCCTTCAACTGGGTCTGTGGGCCAAGAAACACCTGGCCTCCATCAGGGCAGACCACATCTCGGGTGCGGCAAACATCCAGGTGGACGGCCTCAGCTGGAACCTTGTGGATCACAGGAAGTGGAGCATCTCTCCGGCTCTCTTTCGGGAGATAACGGCCAGATTCGGGACTCCCTTAGTGGACCTCTTTGCAATCCCCAACCAACCATCGGGTCCCACGATACTTCACCAGGTACCCGGATCCCAGAGCAGAAGCCACAAATGCCCTCCGCAGGCAATGGCCCCCCAGGCTACTTTACGCCTTTCCCCTTCTTCCAGTGATCCCCAGAGTAATCCAAAAACTGCTGGACAAGGGGGCAGAACTCATTCTTCTTGCCCCGCACTGGCCCAGGCAGCCGTGGTATGCGGACGTAATGTCCCTGTCTGTAGCACCACATTGGCTCATACTGGACTCTGAGATAGTCCTGACACAAGGGGCACTACACCATCTGGACCTCAAGTGGCTTCGCTTGACCGCTTGGCGGTTGACGGCTCATCTTGACTGCGGCCAGGTTACCGCCGGACATTATTTCCACCATTCAGGCTTCTTGCCGTCCTTCCACAAATCGTATTTATGAAGCTACTTGGCACTCCTTCTCTTTATGGTGCTCCAGGGCCGCTGTGTCGCCCACATTGGGCACCGTCGCTCACGTATTAACCTTCCTCCAGGATGGTCTTGGAAAGGGCCTGGCACCAAACACCCTTCGCTGTCAGGTGGCGGCTATCGCATCGGTCCTGGCATGACGGTCCACCGACTCACTCTCCAGGCATCCTATCATCTGCAAATTTCTCTGAGGGGCTGCTAACCTGCACCATCCGGTTGTTCATCGCTTCCCCACCTGGAACCTCAACAAGGTCCTCAATGCCTTGACGGTGCCACTGTTTGAACCCCTTCGCCAGGTGTCTCTCCATCTACTGTTCTTTAAAGTATCATTCCTCGTTACGATCACCTCAGCTCGTTGCATTTCAGAACTGGCAGCACTCACTATCCGTAGGGATCTCTGTATTTTTATAACGACGGGGTTGTACTCTGCCTTGACCCCACATTTCTCCCCAAGATGAACTCTACCTTCCACCGAGCTCAGGAGCTCGTTCTGCCAAATTTTTGCCCCCAACCATCCCATTGATTGGAGCGCTCCTGGCACACCTTGGACGTCCGCCGAGTGCTGAAGATTTATATCTCCCGGACAGCTCCTATCCGCAAGACGGAGGCGCTCTTCATCGCCTTCCAACCTGCAGCCATCGGATCCCACGTTGCGGGCCCCACCTTGGATCGGTGGCTCAGGGCCACGATCGCTATGGCCTACCGCCATGTGGATATTCCTGTGCCACGCCACATCATGGCTCACTCAACCAGGAGTGCTGCCACTTCTGCGGCTTGGTCTACCCAGGCTTCTCTGGAGGAGATCTGCAGAGCCGCCACATGGACCAGCCTTAGCCCATTCATATGACACTATAAGGTGGACTCCTTTGCATCGGCTGATGCAGCATTCGGAAGACGGGTTCTTCAGGCGGTTCATCACTCTTGACGGCTGATGGGCCCGGAGCTCTCCCTCCCTGGAGGACATGAAGCTTTGGTATGTTCCCAGCCTGACTGCCATTTCCCTCCTATCAGGAGAATGGACTTGGTCTTACCTGATACGTCCATTTTCTGTCAGGAGGAAACGGCAGTCAGCCCCACCCTGCTGAGTCCGGCCCAGGAGGTTGGCAGGGGAGGGTGGCTTTTCTAATTCTCTATCATTTTAGGAAGACACGTCACATCAGTCTGCATCATCACCCTTGCCGAACAACTGGAGAAAGCCAAGAGGGCGGAGCTAATTAGATTGGCAGACTTGGTCCTATGCAATATAGATGGAGCATCTCCCTAGCCTGACTGCCATTTCCTCCTGACAGAGAAAGGACGTATCAGGTAAGACCAACGTCCATTTTAATATTGTATTATTTAAAGTCCATCTAGATCTTCTTGTTCAATGAAAGCATATTTCAGAGGACTAATTATAGACTACACGAGAAAAGGGATGCAAAAAAAAAGGCTAACTTCAAAATTATTAACTGATGATTACAAAAGGTTCGAAAAGGAACTCCAGAAAGATCCACATAAGAAGGATATCAAAATCAAAATGGATACAGTAAAGCATAAAATGGATCTATTGGAGAAAGAAGAATTAGCTCAAAAAATAAGAAGTGCCAAACAAAACTACTTCGAAAATGCGAATAAACCAGGCAGATGGTTAGCTTATAAATTGAAAAAGGAAAGAGAATCAAGGAAAATAACACACTTAGTCGATGCACAAGGGCAAAGTAAATTTGGAAATAAAGAGATGGGGAAGATAATACAAGAGTTTTACAGACAACTATATGAAAGAGAGACAATAGAGGAGGAAAAACTGCTAAAGTATCTACAAGAAGCAAAACTACCTTGGATTGGTAAAGATGTGGAGGAGATGTTGGAAAGAAACATAACGATGATGGAGTTAACAGAAGTAATCAAGAAGCAAAAGAATGGGAAGGCGCCAGAGCCAGATGGTCTACCAGTTGAATACTACAGGACGCTACAAGAACCTTTGACCCTTCCACAATTGGAGATGATGAATGAAGTGATGACTAAGAAGGCAATACCTAAATCATGGACTGAAGTATATATTACATTGATCCATAAAGAAGATACAGACCCACAACAAATCAAAAACTATAGGCCTATATCCTTGCTAAATTTTTGCATCAGTATTGGCACAAAGACTTAAGAGTTATTTGAACAACTATGTATATGCGGATCAAAATGGATTCCTACCAAAAAGACAAATTAGAGATAATATAAGAATAATTTTGGACACTTTAGAGTATTATGAAGCACATCCTGAAAAACAGATGGCTTTGGTATTTTTAGACGCACAAAAAGCTTTTGATAATGTTGATTGGCGATTTATGACACTCCAAATGGAAAAGATGGGCTTTGGTAGGAAATTTATACAGGCACTTGAAGCTATTTATTTTAAACAGACGGCAAAAGTAATGATAAATGGAGAATTGACTGATCCTATTGAAATAGAAAAAGGCACTAGACAAGGATGCCCGCTGTCTCCATTGTTGTTTATAATGACTTTAGAAGTTTTAAATAGATGCATCAGAGAAGAAAAAGAGATAAAAAGTATGAAAATCCGAAAAGAAGAATATAAACTTCAAACCTTTGCAGATGATTTGGTTTTTATCATTGAAGAACCATTAACAACAATAAATAAATTGATAGAAACTGTTGGAGAATTTGGGAAAGTAGCTGGCTTGAAAATTAATAAAGATAAAATGAAGATAATGACTAGAAATATGTTGAAAAAGCAAAAAGAAAAACTGATGGAGGTTTCAAAAATGCAGGTTACAAACAAAGTAAAATATTTGGGGATATATTTAATACCAAGGTGTAGTGCACTTAAAGAAAATAACTATAATAAGCTTAAACAACAGATAGGGCAAGACTTGGTGAAATGGGGTAATTTGCAGTTAACTTTGATTGGTAGGATCTCAACTATCAAGATGAATATTCTACCTAGAATTATGTACCTATTTCAAACAATTCCTATCAAGTTGGGTAAGGAATTTTTCGTAGATTTAAATAAAATGATACTGAAATATATTTGGCAAGGAAAAAAGGCGAGAATAAAACTAAAATTGTTACAAGATGCTAAAGCTAGGGGTGGTTTTGGTTTCCCTAATTTTGAATTGTATTATCAAGCAGCAAGTTTAATGTGGATTAAAGAATGGATAACTTTGAGAAATACCAGATTATTGAATTTGGAGGGACATGATTTGTTGATGGGGTGACATGCCTTTTTATGGTACAAAGGCACAAAAATACAAGGGTATTTTAGAAGACATCAGATACGTGAAGCTTTATAGTTGAACTAGGAGAAGGTCAAAAAACACCATTATATGAAGATTCCAATTTGGGTATCTACAATTGAAGCTTTTTCATATTCAGTAATATTTAAAAGGGAACAAATCATTAGGTAGTGAATTGTTGGATGAAAAGGGTGAACTTAAATTAAAGCAGGAATTAGAAGATCAGGGATATAAGATGGACTGGTTTTCATATATGCAAATATTTTCTAGATATCGAGAAGATCTTAAGAAGGTTTGTATAATGTCTTGACTAATTTAGACAAGATCTTAATGGGCTCTGATGATCATATAATTAAAAAGTTGCATGGATATTTGTTAGAAGTAAAATGAAGAAGAACAAGTTAAAGAATCAATGATAGCATGGGGGGGGAATTTTGGTTATGGTATTGATTTAGAGAAATGGCAAAAATTGTGGTCACATAATTATAAAATGACTATGTCTACAGCATATAAGGAGAATTTGTATAAGATGTTTTACAGGTGGCATTTATCCCCGACAAGGATAGCCAGAATGTTCCAGAATAAATCGGAGAAGTGTTGGAAGTGTCATCAGACTCCAGGATCCTATTACCACATGTGGTGGACATGCGGAGATGCAAAGAGATATTGGACTAAGATACACAGGTGGTTGGAAAAAATGAGACTAAGAGACATATTGATTTTAAACCAGAGATATTTTTATTAGGGATCTTACCAGAGACATACAATAAAGAATTGCAATATTTAATTGTGAACCTTTTAACAGCAGCTAGAATTGTATTTGCAAAAAATTGGAAAGGAGAAAGGACACCTACTGATGAAGAAGTTATTAAGAAAATGATGGACTGTGCTGAAATGAGTAAATTGACATTTAAAATAAGAGCAGGAAGATAATATTATTTGATATGGGATTTATTTTATCAATGGATGGACAATAAAAATGGAGATAAATATGAAATATGTGGATGCTGAGACAAATTAAGTGAATTTTCTTTCTTTCTTTTTTTTTAATATGAAAATTACCTTGGGATGTATAGTGATATTTTGAAGAGAGGAAGGAGCACAAAAGGATGCAAACCGATCGATATACTGTTTGGAATGATGATGTTTTTATGTTTTATTTTTGTTTTAATATAAAAAAATGTTTGGAAAAAAACAAAAACAAAAGGGGATCACATGGCCTTGGGACACAACAACGGTCATAAGTATGGACCAATTGCCAAGCATCTGAATTTTGATCACATGTTCATGGGGATGCTGCAATGGTCCCTTTTTTCAGTGGCACTGTAACTTTGAATGGTCATTAAATGAAATGTTGTAAGTCGAGGACTACCTGTATTCCCCCCCACCCTTTACTCTGCATAGAATTAGAAATGGCAGGAAAGAGAAACCAATACTTGTTTTCTGTTGCAACTGATGAAACCCTCTCTTCCCACCCAGTAGTGGGATTCAAATCCCGGCGCTACCGGTTCGCTATCGATAGCATGCGGCACTTCTGCACATTCGCAGAGCGTTTTTGATGATGTCTGGGTGGGTGGGCAGAGCCTCCTGCCGCCACCACTACTGGTTCGCCCAAATTGGGAGCAACCCAAACTGTTCCCACCCCCAAGGCAAAAATGTAGTATACACGTTAAGACATCAGACTAGGTACCAGGAGATTGATTACTAGCCCTGCCTTAGGTATAAAGCCATTTGAGGGACTTTTGGCCAGTCACTTTTTCTCTGCCCTATAAAAAAAGGAAGTGGCAAAACACTTTTGAAAACATTTTCAAGAAAACTGAAAAGGAATTGTCCAGGCAGTCACCAGGAGTCTAAACTGATTTGAAAACATACATTTTCTTTTCCATTCCAGCCTTTTCCTGAAACGCTGTGATGGGTCTCACAGTTGACTATCATTTACTTGATAGGATTCCTGAAATTAGCAGTCAAACGTGCCACAAAATTAGCATAATTGTCCAAATCAGGGCCTGTTGTTTTTTCCGTCATTAGGTTCATACACATCCTACATGGATTCAGGCAGAGGAAAGAAAGCTGCACATTTGACACTGAGCAAGAAAGGCGAAGAATTTTCTAAAAGTACAGTTACAGTATGTTTGGTGAGGAAGTAGATCCTAGGCTTGAGATGGGTACAGTGGCAGCTGTTTCAACAGCAGCTGTGAGATCAGTCTGTGCTTCCATTGAAAAAGGACACATATGTGATGGTGTTTGATTTTAATTTTGTCCTGCCTGCTGGGCTGCTTCATTGTCTCTGTGAGCTGGTACATCCATATAGTCGTTTGGTTCTGATACTGTAGCAAAAGGTTAGATTTTAAGCTTTTTTTTTTTAAATAATAGTACTAAAGATAAAGTTTTCTCTGTCCAGTCACATCTGACTCTAGGTAGCGGTGCTCATCTCTGTTTCTTGGCTGAGGGAGCCAACATTGTCCGAAGACATTTCCCGTGGTCATGTGACCAGCATGGCTATATGCCAAAGGCGCACGGAATGCTGTTACCTTCCCACAGAAGTGGTGCCTATGAATCTATTCACATTTGCCTGCTATCAAACTGGTAGGTGGGCAGGAGCTGGGACAGGAACGGGAGCTTACCCCATTGCGCGGTGCTCGGGTCTCAAACCCCGGCTGTCAGCTTTACAGCTGCCAAGCTCAACATCTTTGGAAACCCCCATTTAATCTCCTTGCTTCCTCCCATTTGCCTTCTGCTTTGGCTATTTTCATAACTTGCCTATTCTGATGGTTTAATCTGAGGGCCACTCGGGGTTTTTCTCAGGGTTCTTGTATGGTATGTGTTCAACTGCTGTTTCAATGATAGGTAGTTGAAATTTCTTGCCACAGTTGGTTTGGTACCTTCTCAGCAGTATCCAGTGGTTTAAACCTATTTCTCACCTCAGTTGCATACATGGAAGGGATTTTGGTGATATCAAATGTCTTTGGTGGTGCTGTCTTTTTGATATTGCATAATTTCAGTCTGACCTTAGCCACAATTCATAATAATCGACACCTGGATATGTCTTGAAAGTAAGGACTGACCTGGACCAGCAATGGCTACACACGACATAGTTGATCTGATTACAATGCAGTTTATTTGGTGAGGTCCAAGAGTAAAAGCGACACTTGTGCTGTTTAAACCAGGTCCTCATGATTTGAAATTGAACTAAATAATTACCCACTTTATTCCTCTCCCCGAGTCCAAAGCTGCCAGAGATGCCTGTTTCTGCTTGGGTGGGTTTCTTGCTTGTGATAAATGCCAATCCATTCATTTTTCTGGGTATCAGATCCTGATTAATAGATAGTGAATTCCTCTAGCTGGACATAACTTTTGGTTATCTAATGTAGTTCACTGATATCAAGGAGTTTGATTTTCAACCTGGTCATCTCCTGTTTCATTATATTTATTTATTTTATTTATTTTATTTCCAATTTATATACCGCCCTTCTCCCTGAGGACTCAGGGCGGTGTACAGCCAGAATTAAAAACATAAAATACAAATGTTAAAAACAATTAATATATATATAAATTTGGCCCAAAAATTAAAAAATCACAAACCAATTAAAACATTTAAAAATTAAGCCGGCCCGGCTTGCTGGAAAAAGTGGGTTTTAAGGGCACGGCGGAAGGCACTGAGGTCTTGGATTCTCCTTATCTCTGGGGGCAACTGATTCCAGAGGGTAGGCGCCCCCACAGAGAAGGCCCTCCCCCTGGGGGTCACCAGCCTACATTGATTGGCTGATGGCACCCTGAGGAGGCCCTCTCTATGGGAGCGCACGGGTCGATGGGAGGTCGTCGGTAGCAGAAGGCGGTCTCGAAGATAGCTCGCCCCCAATAGTCAGTGATGGAGTCAACTGACTATATCGGGATGCCGGGAGCCACAGCCACTCAGTCTTGGAGGGGTTGAGTTTGAGCCTGTTCCTCCCCATCCAGAACCGCACAGCCTCCAGGCACTGGGACATCACTTCAAGGGCATCGTTGGGGTGGCCTGGGGTGGAGATATCCAATTTACCCTGGCTCATTCTTTGGACATTCCACATTGGTATCTAATGTATCTTTGGGCAGTGCTGTGTTGGAATGTATGACGAGGAATGAGGGTGGTGGTGGTGATCTTGGCAATGGCACTTCCCAGGGAAGAGACAACACATTCCAGAGAGAGGCCCAAAACAAGAGGCTGTGCAGCCCTGAACTAGATGGGAGAAGGAGGAAAAGGTTCAAGGTAGACATATTGCCAGGATATATCTGTTAGATTAGAAGGTTACAGCTTTAGTTTGGCAAGATTCTGTCTATTAGGTGTAAGCAAACTAGATTCAATTGGATTTCATTGTGTCATTTTTGGGCTTAAGCCTGACAAGTGAGACTCTTGGCTCTTAAACTGGGATTCCTGCTGGATTTGCTCCAGGCATGTCATTAATACCTTGAGTAGCTACTGCAAGCCCTTGCTCTTCTTCAGTAGTTTGTTGGGTGCCTTCTGCCCTGGGGATCCTATCATTGGACACCATATCAAATTTATTTGAAAGCCTTTCCATAATTATTTTTTGGCAAGGTTTTTACAAAGTAAGTTTTCAGATCTTACCGTAATCCTCCCTATTTATTTGAGCTTTGGACAACATGCAAGTGCATGTCTGGGTTACTAGAAAGGAGATGTCATCTATTAGTACTAGATATCTTTTTTTTTCCAGATCTGAAACATTATCTTGGTATACACATCATTGATTTTATTTATTGAAAATAAACCTTGAGCTGAAAAAGTGTATTTTTTAAAAAACAATTGTCCGGTTCTGATATACTCTGTAGAATTCCATGCTTAGGCAAATTATCTAATACAAATGGAACCAAATTACTTCACTGCAGTGTTTGAAAATAATGTTTTAAATTTGGGACCTTACCATCCCTGTTTCTGCAGCCAATATAAAATCCTCCTATACATTATAGATTTCTTATAGTTGGAGCAAAATTTTTCAGTTTTCTGCATAAAAAAATATTCTAACTGAAATTTCAGTGGATTTTTAAAAAAAATATTCTTGGTAATTTTGTTTCCTGGGTGTTTTAAGGATTTTTATTCAATTGGAATTCCTAGAATAGTAGATATCTCTTCCTGGAAGCAAGATGCTAATTACCTGACTAATGGTCAGCAGAGTTGATAGAGAGTAGTCTAGTCAGTATATAGATTCACTTTCCCAAACCAGAACTTGGCAATAAGTCTTATCCACACAGTAGAACGTCATCAGTCACGGTTTGAAAATCACGGTTCTAGACAAATTACCCTTGGATTCCTAGCATATGAAAGGCTTTTCCTTATTTGCTTTTTTTTTTAAATGGAAATAATTTGCTTGATATAAGTGGATCACTTGTAGGAACATATTGGAAGCATGTCTGTATTTAAGTTTTTTTTGAAAAATGAACTCCCAAACAGTAACATTGAAGTAAAGATTTATTAAAATACTTGTCAAAATGAATGCAACTTCACATTCCTCTCTTTTTGCTATTTGTATTTGAATTTTAAAATTCTTAATCGAAGAGCTTTTAATAGAAAGCCTTCCTACCCAAAAGGATATAGCGTTACTAAACCCTTTTGAGAGTGAAATCATAATGGTTCTAAAAACAAAGGCTGCAAGGACCGAGATCACAATGGTAGGACTTGGTTTTTAATAAAGTTGATACAATTTTTGGTCTACCTTATTAGGGAGTACAGGAAATCTCTTGTCTTCGTTTTTGTGGATAGGATGTATTTATCCTCTACTCTAGATGCGTGTTTGTGTGTGTGTGTGTGTGTGTGTGTAGGATTGGTAGAACCTGGGGCGGAGTTAAAAGAGGAATAAGCCTTGAATCTCTATGTAGCCACAAGTGGGCCAAGTCCAAACCTGAACTGTTGTTGACTTTTATCTAATTCCTAGCAAGTGCTAACCATTAATTGAGAATATTCCTGTACATGGGCATGAGTAATAATAAATCAATTAAATTAAACTTTTATTCTGAACTTGATCTTTCACACGTGACTGTGTATGTGTTGGGTGTTCCTGCAAGTCAGTGTTGATCCTTGGCAATTGCTTGGACAACTCCTTGCAGTTTTCTTGGCAAGATTTCAGACGTGATTTGTCCTTGCATGCTTCCTAGGGCTGAGAGAAATGACTGGCCCAAGATAACCAGCTAGCTTTGTGCCTAAGGTGGGACTAAAATTCACAGTCTCCCCAGTTTCTCACCCGATGCCTTTATCACTATCCCAAACTTGCTCTTGTACAACATCTAAAATGATCAAGCAAGGTCTTCCAGAAGAGTCAGGTTTTTACTAGCTTATGGAAGGTCATGCCAGTGGATGCCACCCTTGACTCTGTCTCTCTGGGAGTCTAATGGGAGCCTATAGGATATTCATCTCAAATATTTGCAAGCAAAATCAACCCCATGAATTCTTTCCCTGTTTCCTCCACAGAAAAATTATCAGCTGTCTCCCATCCCATCTTCCCAATAGTACTGCAACTCTCTGCTTATTCCTTCCCTTTGTGGCTTGGTGGTGGCCCGGCTGTGGGGGGAGAGGGTGGGAAGAGGGGAACTGGGCCGTGTGAGCTGCATGCCAGTATGCACATACATACACACGTATGCCAACCCATCACTCATGTGAATCGAGCTGCACATGCATGCGTGCATGCCAACCCGCCGCTCACATGGCCTGGTTGTGAATAGGCCATGGTCTGGTAGTGAGCTGCAGTCCAGGGGTTAGGGACCCCTGCTATAGATAAAACAAACCTGAACAATTTTATAAAGATGATGTAATCTACAGATGAAAATAGATCAAGATGTTTTTTTTTTTTTTTGGTGAGTTCAATTTTCTTTTGAGCTGTATTTAACATTTCTTCCCTTAATACAGTGGTCCCCAACCTTTGCGGATTGGCAGCCTGGCTGAGGGTGGGGAGAGGGAAACCAGGCCACGTGAGCAGCGGGTTGTGATGCATGTGCACATGTGACTCGACTCACGCAAGTGGCAGGCCAGCACACCTTATGCATGTGCAGTTCAACTTATGTAAGTTGAGCTGCATGCACGCTGGCCCACTGCTCACAGGCATCAAGCTGTGAGCATGTGTGTCCACCGGCCCGCCACTCACTTAGCCCAGTTGCAATTGGGCCATGACTCGATAGGGATTGGGGACCCCAATTGTAGTAGACATGGTTTTATATACAAGTTCTTAACGGTCCGTGCTTCTGTGGTTGGCCAAACCATCAGATTTTCTGTTGTTTAAGCCTTAAAAGAACCTCTGGCTTTCCGGGCAAGTCTTGAAAAACAGGTGTGATTATCTTGCAAGATTTACCTTTCCTGCGCCTTACCTACAAATCAATAAAACAGTATTAAAAAGATGTACAGCTGTCTTTGCCTGACCATTACCCCAAGTACAGAATTGTTTTTGTTTGATTTCATCATACACTTGGCTAATTAGCTGTCTTAATATTTTATCTGCCATCCTACTGGAGTCTGCTGTATCACCTAAGGGACACATTGACAAAGTAGAACTGTCTAGTGCCTAAATAATAGAAGATTTAGAAACAGTCAGATTTGTTAGGTTTAAAAGGAGTGTACTGGCATAGCATCCTTTATTCTCTACCTGTCTCTAATAGGAATAATGTGTTGGGATCTGAATTCCAAAAATGATTTTTTCAAAGGCTGGTCTCAGGTGCACTTTTAGCCAATTGACTAAAATTGGCCAGATCCACTAGAGAAGTATTTGACCTAGTTCTGTCAATCTGCTTAGCAGTACAGGTTAGATTTCATGAAAAAGAATAGTTTTTATTTTTACTTTTAAAAGCAAATGTAGAACATGCACTCCTATTTTCATCTAGAAAAATGCTAGATGAATAAAAGAAAAGTCTTTTCTCTCTCTCTCTCTCTCTGTTACGTGTGTGTATGTAAAAATATGATGAGCAGTCATGAATTAAATCCATTATTAAAATTAATATGTTGTGTTAGATTATACGTACCCAGTTCTTCAATTTTCTCACTAATCTGCGCAGCATAGAATTGTCATCAATATATGTGTCTGCTGTGTTGGTGGTGTGTATTGTTGAATACCCTTGTGTATTGTTGAATTGCAATCGTGTGATGCAAAGATTAAATAAGATTGGACTTTTATTTATTAACACTATTTTAATTTTGTAATTGTATTTCATTCCAACCACCAAAGTAAAAACACAAGTGATAGCCCCTATGGTCATCATTCTAATGACAGTAGCTCCCCTAGAGAAATGCACTATTAGAAAGGATAGTGGAAAAGCTGCTTTCTAGGTCCTCATGAGTCAGAATCCTGCTGATGGAAGCCATTACACATAAAGCGGGATCTGCAAAAGCTTTCCTCCTTTAGACATACCGTGTTTTCCTGAAAATAAGACCCTGTCTTATATTTTTTGAAATAAGCACTTGGCCTTATTTTCAGGGAAGTCTTATTATTCTGGGGCGCGTGGAGCAAGTCGTGGCTCCTCTTGCTGTCTTACCTGATTTCCAGCTCTGTCTCCCTAACCCTAACCAGAAGAAATGGCAGGGACCGGCTGCACATGCATTTAAATATTTTCAGGGGGGGGCTTATTATCTGGGGAGGGCTTATTTTCGGGGAAATACAGTAAATGCTTAACATATATATGATGCTGAGAAACAGACATTATTTGCATAAAGTCACCAGGGACTGGGACTTAACTGAAGCGCTCACGATGGGTAGATCCATAAACAGAAATTGTGGACATTCTTGAAAGGAAAAGCTCCTGACTCTCAGCTGATTTGCTCTCAGCTGTTTTGCGCAGGGCTCTGCTGCTTGCTGCAAAGAAGTAAATTGCTGGAACAGTTTTTTTTTTCCTTGTGCTAATTAAGCTAAGCTGAAAATGAAACTGAAAGTAAAACAGCTTGTTTGCTGTTTGCTGCAATGAGGCAAAATTGCTCAGAGGCAAAGAGAGATTTCTTTTTCTTCTTTTCCTCACCAAAAAAGGTATGTGCGTCTTATACTCTGAAAAATACGGTACTTTACTAACATCTAGTTAGGCACTGAAGGGGGGGTATTTCCCCTCCTTGAAATGTGTCCTCCCAGGTTTGTGTTAGATCCCATCCTTGTGGAAGGGAAAGATAAACGGAAGGTTCTGCCTCAGCTGAATAGGAGATATGATAGAAAACCTACTCCTTATTACCGTAGGCAGCCCTTTCGGAATACTGAGGCGGGATTCCCCGCCTCCCATTTCCATAGGCAATATTCCCACGGGGTGGACAGATCTCAGGACAGGTCAGGATTCCGAGATAGATCTAGGCAGCCACAGCCACAGTCCAGGCGGCCTTACAGAGGTTCAGGGGGATGCCCCTACCGCCGTTCCAAATGACTCATGGACTCAAATCCCTATTGGTGGCAGGTTAAAGATGTTTGCCGACCAGTGGACGGATACCACCACGGACGCGTGGGCCTTACAAACAGTGACCCTTGGACTAACATTAGAATTTTGTTCCAGACCCCCTCGTTGCTTCATTCAATGTCCTGTGCCCAGGGAGGCCACCAAGAAGGCCATGATGGAGGCCGAAATTCAGCACTTGCTGGACATCAAGGCCATAGAACCGGTACCAATTAGGCAAAGAGGTTTGGGGTTTTACTCCGTACTCTTTCTAGTTCCCAAGAGCTTGGGCGACCAAAGGGCAATATTGAATTTAAAGGACCTCAGTGTTCACATAAAATACAAGAGGTTCAAAATGCAATCCCTTCATTCGATCCTGGGTGGCCTCAGGCAAGACCTTTTGATATCGATAGATCTCAAGGAGGCTTACCTCCATGTGCCCATAAGGATATCCCACAGGAGGTTTCTCAGGTTTGCTTTCGCAGGCCGCCACTGGCAATACCGGGCCCTTCCCTTTGGCCTTTCCTCAGCATCACGCACCTTCACCAAATTACTGGACATGGTAGCGGCACGTCTGAGGGCTCATTCAATCCACCTACAATGTTATCTAGATGATGTTCTGATCCAGTTATCGTCTTTCAGGCAGACAGAGCTGGATCTGCAACTCACGTTCCAGACTTTTCAGGATCACGGCTTCTCAGTAAACTGGGAGAAAAGCTATCTGATCCCGTCCACCAGGCTTGTCCATTTGGGGGTGGTGATCGATACTCAGTTGTCCCAGGTGTTCCTGTCACAAGAGCGAAGGGACAGTATAAGAGAGATGGTAATGCAGATTCAGGCGTGAGACTCAGTACCCCTACTGCTTCTTTCCCAACCATTAGGGAAAATGATTTCTTGCTTAGCAATAGTTCCCTGGGCTCGTTTGCATATCAGAGCCTTACACTGACTCCTTGTCTCCAGTCAGAGGTCAAGGCGCAGGAACTCATTGTGCAGGATCAGGGTTCCTCCACAGGTGTTTCACTCCTTGGATTGGTGGAAGTCGAAGGCCATGGAGAAGGGTTGCCTGTTCCGGGATCCTCCCAGACTGGTCCTAACATCAGATGCCAGTCTATTCGGCTGGTGAGCGCAGCTGAAAGCAATGTAACACAAGGGTGGTGGTCTCAACAAGATCTACGCAACAATATCAATTGGCTGGAGCTGAGGGTGACCCATCTGGCGCTCCGACATTTTCAGACCGAGCTGTCAAATCAGCACGTTCTTCTGTTAACGGATAATGTCACGGCCAAGGCGCATGTCAAACGTCAAGGGGACAGTTACTCCAAGCTCCTCATGTGCGAGGCAAGGAAGTTGTGTCTCTGAGCAGAGAGGCACCTACTGTCCTTGCGGGCGGAACACATCGCCAGGACGTCCAACTCAACAGCGGATTGGTTGAGCCGAATGACTATAGACCAGTCCGAATGGTGTCTTCACCCATATACCTTCCACCTCATCACGGTTTGTTTCGGGACCCTGACTCTGGACTTGTTCGCCACTCCCCAAAACACTCAACTGACTCGGTTTTTCGCCAGGTTTTGGACTCCAGCAACCGAGGGGATCAACGCCCTGTGTTGCCCATGGCCAACCGAACTACTGTATGCCTTTCCTCCCATCCCCTTACTCCAGAAGGTGATTAGGAAAATCTTGGAGGAGGAGGCGGAAGTGTTGTTAATAGTTCTGTATTGGCCGAGACGTCCATGGTTCGCCGACCTGATGTCACTATCGATAGCTTGCCCCTGGATATTACCACCGCACAAGGTCGCCCTCAGTCAGGGGGCCCTTCACCATCCAGACCCTCAGTGGCTCAAGTTGGCCATTTGGCACTTGAGTGGGAGACTCTCCGGAAGGAGCATTATTCCCCTGATGTAATCTCCACCATTCTGGCATCTAGAAAAGCGTCGACAGTCAGGATCTACGATGCCACCTGGGCGTCGTTTTGTCACTGGTGCACTAGGGTCAAGCTGGTACCGACATCTGCGACCGTCCCTCAGGTCCTGGATTTCCTATAACGGGGCCTGAAAAAGAGACTGTCCACTAATACACTTCGTCAACAGTTTGCGGCCATTTTACTAGGTGAGGGGCCTTTACTGCTCTCCCATCATCCAAAGGTCTGCACTTTTTAAAAAGGAGCTGCCAACTTGTTACCGGCAACAATCCACAATTACCTGACTTGGGACCTGTCATTGGTTTTGCAAGCGCTCACCTCCTTTCGAGCCCTTGCGGACCACTACACTTAGACTATTTATCTTTACAGTTGCCTTCTTAGTGGCGATTACTTCTGCACGTAGGATATCTGAGCTGGCGGTGATTTCAGTGCACCAGGACTTATGCATTTTTCACCTGGACCCTGTCATTCTCCGTTTGGACCTTAACTTTGTGCCAAAAATAAATTCCTGGTTCCACAGGGCACAGGAAGTTATTCTACTGGACTTTTGTCCCAATCCACAACATCCAAGAGAAAAGTGCTGGCATACGTTGGATGTTCACCGGGCTTTGAAAAGATACATTAAGCGAACAGCACCTTTTAGGCGGACGGAGGTCTTATTCGTGTCATTCCAGCCCACTTCGATGGGAAAAAAGGTATCACCATCTACCATTGGACGTTGGCTCAAGGCGTGTATTGTCTTAGCTTATGAACAACAAGCTTGTCCTGTGCCCTGTTGCATCACAGCGCACTCTACTCAAAGCGCGGCCACCATGGCGGCCTGGGCTACGCAGGCATCGATTTTGGAAATTTGCAGGGCCGCCATTTGGGCTTCCCCTTCTCTGTTCGTGAGGAATTACAAGCTGGATCAGTACACATCTGCAGTAGCAGTGTTTCGGCGGTGTTGTTTTACAGAGAGTCCTGCCAGCCGAGGGAACCCTGGACCAATTTGTTTCCCTCCCAACAGTAATTTAGCTTGGGTATATCCCATGCTTGGACTCTCCAAGCAGCGCACAGGAGAATGAACGTTGGACTTACCTTGAACGTTCCTTCTATGTGCGCTGCAGGAGAGTCCAATCCCACCCTGGCTTGTGCTGGTCTGGGGTCCAGGAGTGGTCGTTTTTGATTAGGACTGTGTCTTCTCTGTTTCCGGTTTCGTTGGAAAAACTGAGGCTCGGCCGGAAGAAGAAGGTGTGGCCAAAGAAATTCCAACTCAGTGATGAAAATTACTGTCATCACATGTCAGTGATAACATTAACCAATGCTTGGACTCTCCAATCAATACAATCAATCCAATTAACCCAATCAATACAATTTTATCATTTGAGTTCTATAATTTCAATCCTTGGCAATAGTCAAAAATATATGTAGTCTTTAGTATTTATTTAATTACTAAGAGGCAGTTTTTTACCACATGCAGAAGCTACACCAATTCGAATTTGGCATCATTGTTCTTTGTCGCAATGATCTTGTGAAAACTGGGTTTAACTAATTATCAGCTCAGCTCCTGTCCCTGCTCAAGAGGAAATTTGAAAACATACTGTTCTTGCAGGTTTTTCTTGAGCATTAGGGTGGGACATTTTTCTATGGTTGGGAATTCCCATTTTTTCCGGACTGCTAGGAATTTTTTTCCCATTCCCCCTCCTTTTTTTTTTTACTGGCAAGATCAAAGGAGCAGCTTTTCCACCCCTGCCCAAGTCAGCTGTTCAGAGATTTTTCTCCCTGCAAAAGGAAATAGGAGTGCTGGCTGGAGAATGGATATTTCCACTTTAATGGACAGATGTTCCAGCCTCAGAGTGGCAATAAGGATATCTGGATGACAGTATGTGCCACAGGTTAAGAGGACCAAGGCACAGCAATTCCCTCAATTCCTGGAGGAAACTGACTACCTGGATCCTTACCAATCTGGTTTCAGGCGTGGCCACAGCACAGAAACGGCATTGGTCGCCCTAGTAAATGATCTCTGGCGGGCCAGGGATGGGGGTTGCTCCTCCATCCTGGTCCTTCTTGACCTCTCAGCGGCATTCGATACCATCGACCATGGTATCCTGCTGCAGCGTCTCAGGGGGATAGGGTTAGGAGGCACTGTTTTACAGTGGTTCTCCTCCTATCTCTCGGGCTGTCTGCAGTCTGTTTGGGCGGGGGGTCAGGGATCCTCCCAGAGGCCTCTCACTTGTGGGGTGCCTCAGGGCTCGGTTCTCTCTCCTCTGCTCTTTAATATCTATATGAAACCGCTGGGTGAGATCATCCGTGGGTTTGGGGTGAGGTATCATCAATATGCTGATGATACCCAGCTTTACATCTCCACCCCTGACCACCCTAGGGATGCCCTTTCCGTGATGTCCCACTGCCTGGAAGCGGTGTGGGTTTGGATGGGGAGGTACACTGGTATAATTTTAAATCATTTTTAATTGGGTTACTGATTTTAATTTGGTATTGTATTGTGATTTGTATTGAAGTTGTCATTTTGTAAGCCGCCTTGAGTCCCTAGGGAGAAAGGCGGCATATAAATCGCAATAAATAAATAAATAAATAAATATGAACATGCCAAATATATTCAACAAAGGAGGACATGGTCATCATTCCTCCTCCTCTTATTCTGAGAAAAAACCCGCAAGAAACAGGATATTAAATTTGGATTCTTTAGAATACACTAATATAGTTAGGATCCAAAGCAAAACATTGCATATCCTCAGAATCTTGTCTCTAAGGAGCAAAAAACCAGGGCATTCCATTTTTTCCCAGAACATCCTTTCAATAACAAGCATATTTAATCCATTTTTACTTGTATCCATGTAAGGGCTGGATATTTTCAAAGTACTGTATATTAAGATTTCTCTCCTATTTCTTAATAGTCCCATTTTGGCTTCATTTCTGTTGGCATCTTACCATTGGTTATTAGTGAAGGTGTTTGCTACAAGTACTACATGATAGTCTACAAATTGTTTGCATTTGTAAAGTGGTCATAATTATTCCCAGCAATGCCATCATAAAGGGATGTCTTTTAATTCAGTATTTCTGATGCCTCCTGCATCGGTTATAAAGCCAAACACTATTCTTTCTGAAAACATATGTTGGTCATTGAAAATTGGGGTGCGCTGTTGTATTTATATTAGAGAAAAAGAAAATGCAAATGACTTGGTGTAAATGTTTGCAAAGTAGTGATTGTTCGTAGTAATTTTTATTACTTCCCATGACCTTTGATACTTTTCAGGTAAAATTCCAAATAATTTGAACTCATTCTATAAACTCTGAACAATACAGTACTACTGAGTTATCTGAAGGACCACCTCTCCCTGATTATATCAACGCTGACCATTATTATTATTATTATTATTATTAATAATAATAATAATAATAATAATAATAATAATAATAATAATTTTATTTCTATACCGCCCTTCTCCCGAAGGACTCAGGGCGGTGTACAGCCTATTTAAAAACACAAGACAAAACAGCGATTAAAATTTAAAATAATTAAATAGATTTGGCTCAAATTTAAAACCCAGAAATTTAAATACCCCAATTTAAAACTATTATGTTGATAGCCCGGCCTGGCGGAACAACAGGGTCTTCAGTGCGCAGCGAAACACCCGGAGGTCGGAGATCTTATGTATTTCCGGAGGGAGTTCATTCCACAGGGCTGGGGCTCCCACAGAGAAGGCCCTCCCTCTGGGTGTCGCCAGCCGACATAACTTGGCCGATGGCACCCGGAGGAGACCCTCTCTGTGGGAGCGAACTGGTCGGTGGCAGAAGACGGTCTCGAAGGTACCCGGGCCCTATGCCATGGAGCACTTTAAAGGTGGTGACCAACACCTTGAATCGCACCCGGAAGACCACTGGGAGCCAGTGCAGCTCGCGCAGGAGGGGTGTCACGTGGGCACAACGAGTTGCGCCCATAACCACCTGCGCGCCGGCATTCTGGACCATTTGGAGCCTCCGAGTGCTCTTCAAGGGGAGCCCCATGTAGAGAGCATTACAGTAGTCCAACCAGGAAGTAACAAGGGCATGAGTGACCGTGCGCAGTGCGTCCCGATCCAGAAAGGGCTGCAACTGGCAAATCAGGCGAACCTGATAAAAGGCCTCCCTGGCCACGGCCGTCATATGCTCTTCTAAAGACAGCCGTGCGTCCAGGAGGACACCCAGATTGCGAGCCCTCTCCGTGGGAGGCAAAGATTCACCCCCAATAGTCAGCGATGGCACCTGCTGACTATATCGGGGCGCCGGAAGCCACAGCCACTCGGTCTTGGAGGGGTTGAGTCTGAGCCTGTTCCTCCCCATCCAGACCTGCACAGCCTCCAGGCAGCGAGTCATCACATCAAGGGCATTGTTGGGGTGGTCTGGGGTGGAGATGTACAGCTGAGTATCATTAGCGTACAGATGACACTTCACCCCAAAACCACGGATGATCTCACCCAGCGGCTTCACATAAATGTTGAACAGGAGGGGCGAGAGGACCGACCCTTGTGGCACTCCCCATGCGAGACGCCTCGAGGTCGACCTCTGTCCCCCTGCCAACACAAACTGCGAGTGATCGGAGAGGAAGGAGGAGAACCACCGCAGAACAGTGCCCCCTATTCCTAACCCCCTCAATCGCTGCAGCATGATACCATGGTCAATGGTATCAAAAGCCGCTGAGAGATCTAATAGGACTAGGACAGAGGAGCAACCCCTGTCCCGAGCCCTCCAGAGATCATCCACCAATGCGACCAATGCCGTTTCTGTGCTGTACCCCTGCCTGAAGCCCGACTGGTACGGGTCTAGATAGACAGCTTCATCCAGGTGCCTGGGAAGTTGTCGTGCCACCACGCTCTCAACAACCTTCGCCACAAAACGAAGGTTGGAGACTGGACGATAGTTGGCTAATTCAGCCGGGTCCAGGGAAGGCTTCTTGAGGAGGGGCCTCACTACCGCCTCTTTCAAGGCGGCAGGAAAGGCACCCTCACTCAGAGAAGCACCTATAATCCCCTTGAGCCAGCCTCGTGTAACCTCCCGGGAGGCCAGTACCAACCAGGAGGGACACGGGTCCAATAAACACGTGGTGGCACTAATCTTACCCAGAACCCTGTCCACATCCTCAGCAGTCACAGGATCAAACTCCTCCCAGATAACATTCTCAAGACCTGCCCTCGTCTCCTCCCGTGGACTCATCCAATCGGAGTCCAAGCCATCCCGAATCCAAGCGACTTTATCATGCAGGAATTGCACAAAATCCTCAGCATGACCCTGCAAGGGATCTTCCCGCACTCCCCCCCGAAGAAGGGAGTGGGGCACCCTAAACAGGGCGGCTGGGCGGTTCTCTGCAGATTTCCATAAGAGCGGAAAAATGGTTAGATTTTGCCGCTTTTATTGCCACTAGGTAGGTCTTGATATAAGTCCTCACCTGTGTCCGGTCGGAATCGGATTGACTAGTCCTCCAAATGCTCTCTAGGCGTCTTTTCCGACGCTTCATCTCTCTCAGCTCCTCAGAGAACCAAGGAGCCAATTGAGATCGGCATTGGGTCAGAGGCCGCAAAGGCACGACGCGGTCCAAAGCTCCAGCGGCCGCCCTTTCCCAGGCGGCCACCAGCTCTTCAGTCGAGTCGTGTGTTAGAGTCTCAGGAAACGGCCCAAGCTCCGTCAGGAACCTTTCGGGATCCATCAGGCGCCTGGGACGGAACCATCTGGTCGGTTCCGTCTCCCTGCGGCGGGGGCAGGCGGTAGGAAAGTCTAATTGAAGGAGTGAATGATCTGTCCATGACAAGGGTTTGATATCTAGGTCCCCTCTACCAAGATCATTTAACCACTGACCAGAGACAAAAATCAAGTCCAGAGTGTGTTCCCCTATGTGAGTGGGGCCTTGAACTAACTGGGTCAGGTCCATGGCGGTCATGGAAGCCATGAACTCCCGAGCCACCTCTGACACCTCACCCGCGGATGGAAGGTTGAAATCCCCCATGACAATAAGTCTGGGGGTATCAACCGCCACCCCGGCAATGACATCAAGTAGCTCGGGCAGGATCGCTGCCACGTGGCAGGGAGCCAGGTACATAGTCAGCAAACCCATCTGCACCTCACGGCCCCACTTCACACAAAGGGACTCACATCCGGCTATCTGAGGAACAGTGGTCTCCCTTGGACAAAGACCTTCCCTAATAATCACCGCCACTCCCCCACCCCTTCCCTGAGCCCTTGGTGGGAAACCTGGCGGGCACATCTCAACGAGGGAGACCCCCCCCCCCTTGGCCCAACCAGGTCTCCGTAATACCTGATCTGGCAGTGGGGACATGCTGGGAATAACATCTGCCAGGTCCTACATTTCCTAGGTGACAGACCTTCTATGCTGTGGCACCCGCTTTATGGAATATTCTCCCTCTGGATATTAGTCTAGTTCAGGGGTGGGCAAATGTGGCTCTTTTACAACCTGTGGCCTTCAACTCCCAGAATTCCTGAGACAGCTTGGCTGTCTCAGGAATTCTGGGAGTTGAAGGCCACAGGTTGTAAAAGAGCCACATTTGCCCACCCCTGGTCTAGTTCCACTCATTTCAATGTCCTGGAGTTCTCTCATGACTTGGTTATGCCATCAGGCCTGGATGTGCCAGGAACCAGAAACTTGTATAGATGGCTCTACTATTGAGGTTAATGTATTCACTCTCTCTTTTTATTTTGGGCTTACATATAAAGTGGTACCTCGGTATGCATCGTTAATTTGTTCTGGGAGGCGCAGTGAGCACCAATAACAATGAGTACCAAACAGATTTTTCTAATAAGGAATAATGTGGTAAATTACAAGACAGTCAACACTAACAAGTTCTAGCTTGTGCGTTGAGTACCAAACAAATGATGAGTACCGGGACAAATGTTCACGTCAAAATGCATTGAATACCAAATTTGATGTGTTTCAAAGCAGTTGCGTACCAAAGCACCACTGTATGAATTTAGATTTAATTATCTGTCCTTTTAGATTTTGGAGACAAATGGAGATTGTCTTCTATATCATCCCAGTCCCCAAATCCTAGCTTTTGTTTCATTCATTCATTCAGTCAAGTCTTAAAATGAATTTTGGTCTTTGTGAAGGTTGATGCAGAGTCGCGGTAGCTCAGGGGCTAAGACCCTGAGTTTGTTGATTGAAAGGTCAGCAGTTCAGCGCCACGTAAGGGGGTGAGGCCCCGTTACTTGTCCCAGCTTCTGCCAACCTAGCAGTTCGAAAGCACGTAAAAAATGCAAGTAGAAAAATAGGGACCACCTTTGCTGGGAAGGTAACAGCATTCCATGCGCCTTTGGTGCTTAGTCATATTGGCCACATGACCACGGAGACGTCTTTGGACAGCACTGGCTCTTTGGCTTTGAAACGGAAATGAGCACCGCCCCCTAGAGTTGGGAACGACTAGCACCTATGTGTAAGGGGAACCTTTACCTTTAAAGGTAGATGCCATAGTTCTAGAGTTGTTCTAACATATTTAGGAGACCTTTTTGATCTGGTGGAAGAAAGACCTTTGAAGCTTTTCTGCATTTGGTGTTGACTTTAAAACTTTCCTTTCTCTTGCAGTCTGGTCAGCTTAGTAGAAGAAATGCTTTTGCAAACCATCAGACAAATGCAGACTAATACTTTATTGACAAATGCCTGGGTGGTATATCTACAAGGGAAAATTAGAATATTTTTGCTTCTTTTGTGTCTGTGAAAAAAGAATGGCTTTTATTTCATGACAGGTGGGAAACTGGAAAACAGTGAATGTAAAGATTGACATATTTGAAGGAGAAAGAGTTGAAGCTGTTTGCTTTGTGTTTTGCAGCCTGAGCTACTGGCTACTTTAGAATAAGTAATAATTAGCTAATGGTACTGTCTGTAAGCATCAGACTTGCAAGCAGATGTTAAAGACAAAGTGAGGAAATGCAAGTTAGGTTTAGATTGTACTGGGAATTAATTGCAGATGAAATGGATAGTGTGTTTTGGAGTTGCACAAAAATGACTTCCTGACTATGTTTCCAAAGGATATCATATAATCTCTTCTCAGTGCTCCCTCCTCTCCTGGAAATACTCCATGCCAGCTTTTAAAAATTACCTTATTATGCCAGCTCCAAAATCACAGCTTTACTACTCTCTTCCACAATTCTAATGAAATGCTTCCAGCATCTATCCCCCCCACCCAAATCGTTGACAAAAAATAAGTGGAAATTTGGTACAACAGCAGAGTGAATTATGTGGTCCGTTTGGCACTTCAAATCTTACATGCTTGCATTTCAAGTAGCTATGTTCAGATACATTGGAGTTGCCAATGTATATATAAAGTCTCATTTTAAAGTATACTACCCCAAGTTTTCCCCAGCTATATTTTGTTGCTAATTTTCTTCACACTTCTACAATTTTTGGAAACTTCCACTTCACACAGGGTCATTATTCTATATTGTATGGGGTTAGACGTTTTGCTGTATTGTACATTATTTTGTATGGAGCTCCATCCATGTTTTACTATCTTAATGGAGGGATAAAATGCTTTCTCATAGCAAAAACAGCAGTACCATGCTTTTTAGTTGCTGATAATTTATGTGGAAGTCATATTGGTGTCTTTCCCCATGAAGAAGAAATGGAAATTACTTGGAATATCAGTTATACCCATTTTTATGCTATAGTATTAAATATGTAAGAAGTCTGGTTTCCAGTCTACTGTAAATAAGCAAATATTTTCTGTCCACCTGTATTCTTTTGGAAATGCTAGACTTTAGAAGTGAATTATTTTTGGATATTGCATCAGACAATAGCCAGCTGGCTGTGAGGTATTTATTTTTGAATTTGCAATACACCTGTATTCTAAAAATCATGCTGTTTTAAGCTAGGGCCTTTTAACTTCAAAAAGCAGTTATATTTTTGAACTAAGAATATAATGTGTCAGCTTTGGAAGCCATATTAGGCTGGAAGCTCCAATGCCGCCACCTTCTTATGTGTGGGAAAGTACGAGGGGGGATTTAGGAGAGGGGGTTAGTAGACATAATAGCATTCTTCCTGTCAGTCAAGATCAGGGCGATCCAGCATCTGGAGAAGGAGTGGTCAGGGGATGGATTGGGATGGAACGGACGTTGATTGGAGCGTGTGACCAACTGGGTGGAAAAGGGGATGGTTTTGGGAGCTTTGACTTTCTGAAGGAAAACCCGGGCTTTTCAGATTCGGGTTTCCCCAGATGTGCCAGTTTGCCTATTCTAGTAAAGAGGACTTTGGAAAATGCTTGCTTTCGCGTCTTTACTTGGAGTTGGGGTTTTTCTGGAACGCTGACGATATGAATGTTGAAGTTAAGTGAGTCTGTTGTTAAGTGAGACAGTTGTTAAATGAAGTTGGCCCCATTTTACAACTTTCTTGGCACAATTGTTAAGTTAAGTGAATAACTTAACACACACACACACACACACACACACACACACACACACACACACTTCAAGGATCTCCAGAAAAATGGAATCAGAGAAGAACTCTGACAGAAATCTGCCCTTTACAGAGAAGGAGAGAACAGAACGTAGGCGATGGAAATAAATCATCATCTGTGAAAATAGTCAGGAAGAACAATGTGTTTTTTTACAAAATATCAAAAGGCATGTGAGAAAAAAATCTTTTTACGCTGTGGTCTCCGTTTCACTACTGTTAAAGCTTCATGAAATCATAGTTTCATAGTTTTCAAATTATATAATTCAGGCAGATTCTTAGCATGCACAATTATAGTCCTGTCTTGTCTTGTTTCGTTCTATAATTAACAGGCTCCTGATGGCCATCACTGCCTGCCAAATGGCCAGAATTGCCAGAAATTATTTATTAAATGGTATATAAATTTAATAAGTAAACAACAAATAAATTTACCACCAAGGTGGAGAATCTATGATCCTCTTTTGCTAGATTATAGCCCCATTTTTCCTTCACTAATGGCCGTAATTCATGGGAACAGTGAGTGTTAGAAGACCTGGAGTTCCACAGGTTTCAGACTTCGGATTTGCATCAATTGCTATGCATTACATATTTATTTTCTTTCCTGAAAATCAGGGTGGATTTGATTTAAATCAAGTCGATTTAAATCACAATTGAAATCATGATTTAAATCACTAGTAAAAAGGCTTGATTTAAATCAACTCGATTTAAATCATAATTTTTAAAGAGCAACTGTCATCTCTGTCCCGCAGCGGCTCCTCCTCTGAGCCACTATTGACTCACTGACAGTCCCATTCACTTTAATGGGGCAGCTGGTGATGCGGTACTGACACATATACTGACATACACACACACACACACACACACACACACACACACACACATTCATACATCCACATACATATTTCAAGTATCTCCAGAAAGACGGAATCAGAGAAGAATACAAATGCTGTGTTAAATCACCCTGTTTAAGAACACCAGAAACAGCTGTTCAAGTCTAATTGGACTTGCTTGTGTTTCCAACAAAGTAACTCTCTTTAAGCCTCTGAGAAATCCAGAAGGACACTCTTGAATATGACAGTGTAATTTCATTTTGAGAAACATATGTGAGTCATGATGTCCTTTTTATTGGAAGAGTGCACTCTGACCAGTATTCATGCTGGTGGCAGCTCCCATTGCCATTATCATTTCTATTGGCTGTAGATACTAAAATCTTTCCATGCACAAGAGCTGCACTGATCTGTATTCTTATGATTCTGCAGCTTCTGGAGGTCTTTACAGGCTGCGCTAATTAATTTTTGGTTCAGCTGAAAATAATGGTTTTGCAGTGTTTTCTCTGGAACCATGAAATGTAGCTATTTTCTATTTGTGGGAACTCTTATCTTTATCTGCTTCCTAGCATTTAGGCTCTCCTTTCTTGAACTAAAGTGCCATACATAGTACCTTGCTGGTTGCCGAATCATGTTATTTTGAAGTATTCCAGTAGTCGCTTTGTCATTTGCCCTCACCCAATCATGTTTTCCCTTACTATAAAAACAAATGTAGTGAGAACCGAGAGACAGAAAGCTGCTGTAATTTTTGTTTTCTGCTTCCTATTGGTCAGCTGGATGATCCTCTCCCTTATTCCCCACAGCCTAAGGGGAATAGCACTGAAAGCATTAATATAGTTCTGTGAAATGCATGAGGTTTGTGGTGTTCTGGAAGGGCTGTTAGTTGCCTGTTAGGGTCTTTTGTTGTTCTTTCATTGCAGTTCAAGTCTTTCTTTTGTTGCATTTTCAAGAATTTTTTTTTTATGAATGGAATTTAATTTGCCGACTAATTTTGTAATGCTGCATGGGAAGTTAGATAAAACCCATTGTTGTTTAAATCTCCATATATTTTAATTGAAAAATATTCAAGCATTTTGAAAAGTCTGGCATTTTGGTTGTGTTTCAGAATGTACACCTGATTTCTGCAGGTTTGTCTGATTTCTAGGAGATGAGGCTGGATTCATAAAACATGCTTGTAAAGACTGATTTCTACAAATCTGAAGTGGTGGTTACAGGAAGTCCTTGACGTATGACCACAATTGAGCCCAAAATTGTGAAACATTTGTTAAGTGAATTTTGTCCCATTTTACGACCTTTCTTGCCACAGTTGTTAAGTGAATCATTGCAATTATTAAGTTAGTGACATTGTTGTTAAGTGAGTCTGGCTTGCCCATTGACTTCGTTTGCCAGAAGGTCGCAAAAGATGATCACAAGACCCCGGGACATTGCAACCGTCATAAATATGAACCAGCTGTCAAATATCTGAATGTAAATCACGTAACCATGGGGATGCTGCAATGGTCATAAGTCACTTTTTTCATTGCCATTGTAACTTCTAAAGGTCACTAAATGAACTGTTGTAAGTTGAAGACTAACTGAACAAGAATGCAGCTCTTTCTTTTTTACATTTCAATAGGCTGTTTTGATAATTCAGAAGTATTTCATTTCAGAACATTTGAACTCTTTGAAATAATTAACACAGCCTGTTTTGTACATGAAAAAAAAATGATCTGAACTCAAACCAAAGCGTTTCAAATTTAAACTGTCATAAATATGAATCAGTTGCCAAGCATCTGAATTTTGATCACGTGACCATGGAGATGTTGCAATGGTTGTAAGTGTGAAAAACTGTCATAAGTCTCTTTTTTCAGTGCTATTGTAACTTTGAATGGTCACTAAATGAACTGTTTTAAGGTGGGGACTACCAATATTCCTGAAAATATTGACCTTTTTTTTTTTTTTAGATTTTAACAGCAGCTGTCAGTTTGGGCCTAAGGACATACAAACAGTTTCACTGAAATTTGAATTTGATCCATTTGCTTTTTTCCTCTCCCCTCCAGCTAATCTTTTAAGACCCTGTCTCATCTCATTCAGATCAATATAAAAATTTATTGCAAATAATTCAAATACTTAATTTGACCAACAATTTCATGCTGCATAAGGATGCATTGTATTATGATTTTCTTCTGTTGTGTGAGGTTTCTTGTTTTAACTTTTTTATTTAAGTTGTAGAGCCGGGGGTGGAGGAGAGATAACTTACCATGGGTCCGCAGATGGATTATCTTTTTATTCCAAATAACACATTTTTTTAAAAGAAATCTGATTTGTTTGGAATATCACTTACAAAACTCTGACAGAAATCTGCCCTTTAGAGAGAAAGAGAGAACAGAATGTAGGCAATGGGAATAAATCATCATCTGTGAAAATAGTCAGGAAGAACAATGTGTTTTTTTACAAAATATCAAAAGGCATGTGAGAAAAAATCTTTCTGTGCTATGGTCTCTGTTTCACTACTGTTTGAACTTCATGAAATCATAGTTTTCATAGTTTTCAAATTTTATAATTCAGGTAGATTTTTAGCATGCACAATTATAGTCTTGTCTTGTTTCTTTCTATAATTAGGCTCCTGATGGCCATCACTGCCTGCCAAATGGCCAGAATTGCCAGAAATTATTTATTAAATGGTATATAAATTTAATAAGTAAACAACAAATAAATTTACCACCAAGGTGGAGAATCTATGATCCTCTTTTGCTAGATTATAGCCCCATTTTTCCTTCACTAATGGCTGTAATTCATGGGAACAGTGAGTGTTAGAAGACCTGGAGTTCCACAGGTTTCAGACTTCGGATTTGCATCAATTGCTATGCATTACACATTTATTTTCTTTCCTGAAAATCAGGGTAGATTTGATTTAAATCAAGTCAATTTAAATCTTGATTTAAATCACTAGTAAAAAGGCTTGATTTAAATCAACTCGATTTAAATCATAATTTTTAAAGAGCAACTGTCATCTCTGTCTCGCAGCGGCTCCTCCTCTGAGCCACTATTGACTCACTGACAGTCCCATTCACTTTAATGGGATGGCTGGTGATGCGGCACTGACACAACAAGATGAGGGACCTGGCAAGCGGCAGGTGAGTGAATGCCCACTAACAGGCGCTGCCATGATGGATCTGAAATGACAGGTGCTCTTTAATATTATATTTATAAGCTGCTTAGAAGATTTTACTCTCATTTTTACTGCTCGACCTTCCTTCTCATACTTAGAGCCTGGTGGTACAGATGCATTTCTCTTCAAACGAACATACAGTTTGTAGTGTACATAGATTTGCAAAACAATGGGATAAATGAATATTCCTGAACTTTGTTTTATGATTTATCTCATGGTTACTGTAAAATTGTATGAATGCATCAATGCAGTGCATGTTATCTCAGCTTGCAGAGCTTGGATTCATTGAATGAGTTTACGAAAAACGTAAATATAGCAAAATATACAACCTTATGCTACATAACGAAGCTCTATTTCATGCTGAATAAACTAAATTATTAATGTATGTTAAATAGAAAACTAGATAGATTTTTACTCCAAAACTATTTTATTAAAATAAATGTGATAAAAATAATAAAAAAAATCCCATTAAAATTTTAAAAAATCCGATTTTTTAATTTTTATTTTAAAAAGCATCGATTTTTATCCATCCTGATGAAAATCATATCATTACACAACCCACCTTGCACCTTCTGCGCTTTAGTCCTTGGAAATTAGATTAAGCTTGCAAAACAGCTGAGGAATATCCAGATAACTTTTTGTTTGCCTGCGGAAAGATAGTCCTTGATTTATCACTACAATTGGGACTCAAATTTCCATTGCTAAGTAAGGTGGTTTTTTATTGAGGGATGCTCGCTTTTACAACTTTGTTGGCCATGCTTGTTAAGTTGTTAAGTGAATCATTCAGTTGTGAAGTGAGTCTGGTTTCCCCCATTGACTTTGCTACTTGGAAACCAGCTGGGAAGGTTGCAAATAGTGATCACATGACCCTGGGGCACTGCAATTGTCGTAAATAAATGCTGGTTGCTAAACATCCACATTTTGATCGTCACTCTGGGGATGCTGCCACAGTTGTAAGTGTTAAGTTACTGGCTATAAATCACTTTTTAGTGCTGTTGTAATTTGGTCACTAAACAAATGGTTGTAAGGCAAGGACTCCTTTTCTCAGGGGATATAGGGACACTGATTCTCTACTAAGTTTGAAGTACTTTTCATTTGGTGCATCAGGCAAGCTCCTTTGATTTTCTTCTTTTTTAATTTCTTTTTTAATTCCCTTTCCACTTAACAAATATAGCCTCTTTCTTTTTTGCCTTCATCTCTGTAATCCGATCCTTTTGATTGTCTCCTTTTTTCCTCATCAAAGAAATGAAACAATTCCCCTCTTTTGGGCTTTTGTGTTTTAATAGATTAGAACCCTGGGATAACAAAAGCTGAGTTTCTGTTACATCTTATAATTATCATGAGTAGAGTAGAGTAGAGTAGAGTAGAGTAGAATAGAATAGAATAGAATAGAATAGAATAGAATAGAATAGAATAGAATAGAATAGAATAGAATAGAATAATAGAATCTTTATTGATTTAGTCATTTGACCATATCAAAATAGGAAACTAACACAAACATACAAATGGATGAAAAGAAAACAATAGGACATGTTTATAGTTAAGTCATTACCCTTATGGTTAATTCAAGCTGATCTAAATATTCTGCCCTCTTCAAAATGGCCTTTGAAATAAAGAGTGCAGTTTTGCTAGTGGACTGGCTCAGGACAAAAGTTGGGTAAGACAGGTTCTTGAGCCCTGTGGAACCACATGTTGACCTTGGGCAGGAATGTCGGGTCCAGGCGTAAAATCACTCTGTCAGCATGGAAGACACACAGGTTCTCCCTGATTGACAGAGCTGCCAGCTCAGATATTTGCCTGGCGGAGGTGATAGCCATCAGGAACACCACCTTATATGACAGGAAGGGTAGACTAACCTCCCTCAGGGGCTCGAAAGGACTCCGGGTGAGGGCATTCAAGACCCTGTTCAAGCTCCACGTGCGAAAGGACAGTGGGGTTACCCAGCTTCCGCTAGCATCCTGCTGAAGTTCCTTTTCCATGAGCTGCAGAAATTCTTTGTCCTCTATTGACAAGGCTAAATCATTGTCCTCTTTGCTGGTCTGGAATGAACTCCATGAAACTTCCATCCCTTATCATGGAGTCTAGTTGTTCCAAAGGAGCTGTAGAAAAAGCCAGATTTTCTCCATAACTCTTTGTTTTCTTGACTATCCATGGTATTCTTAGGAGTCTTTCCTGACAGCAAAGTTCAGAGGTGTCAATATCCTTCCATTCCTGCATCTTAAATACCACGCCTTGCACAATTCTGTTCTTGGTAGTATTGACACACCATGGCATTTGAATATCTTTTCCAAGGCCTTTGTGGCTGCTGTATCAAATGCTCACACTGTGGCATATTTCTTGACTGTAAGAATTCTTTTATTCTTGATTGTTGATCCTAAAGGGCAGAAGCTGTCTTCCACTTCAGTACCTTCATTGTCAATTCTAAGGCTGGTTGTTTTACCTGTTGTTATTAGTTTGGTCTTTTGTCTTTATATTTCACTTTAGTCCCATTTTTTTCACTGTGCTCTTTGATTTTTAATACTAGGACTTGAAGATCGTTTGCATTTTCGGCTATCAGGATAATCACCATAGAACAAGTTATTGATCTCTTCTCTTCTCTTCTCTTCTCTTCTCTTCTCTTCTCTTCTCTTCTCTTCTCTTCTCTTCTCTTCTCTTCCCTTCCCTTCCCTTCCCTTCCCTTCCCTTCCCTTCCCTTCCCTTCCCTTCGCACATCTTCTTCCAATCCAACTTCCATTAATATATAACTTTTAACTATATAACTATATTACTATAACTTGAAGACAGACTTCAAGTGCTTGATCAATTGATGATGTGCTTATTAAGAGATTTTGTGATCTTTTGCTCTGAGAATTCAGCAGTCTCTTGCTCAATTGTGCTGATAGAATTTCTTTGCTCCAAAACAGCTCATTTGAGATCTGTAGTGGTGCACCCTAGGAAGTTAAAATGCTCTCATATTATTTGTCTTTATTTTTTTGCTCTGATGCCAAACTTCTATTTCTTATTTTGTACAGTCCTACACAGAATCCATAGGGGCTTTGCTGGTTGTTTACAATTGATTGTAATATTAATTGATAAAGTACTTGTTTTACTTGTTGTCACATGTATCTTGTATCTGCATAACTATCTTGTCTTGTCTTCCGCCACCCAGCCCCAATTTAAATCCTACATTAGTCACTCTATGCCATGGCTGTCAAACTCCCAGCCCGCGGGCATTTTAGGAAATGAGCTATAGCTCAGAAAAGCTTATGCCTTTCAATAAAATGTGTTAGGCTGAAAACATGCTACCCAAGTCTTTCTGATTTTTAGCAACCATAAGCTAACATAGCTCTCTTCCTACATTTGCTATTTGCAGGCATCTATTTGGCAAAATGTTCCTCTCAATAGGTTACTTTTGAAGCAGGTACAAGGCCAAGATCAGCTTTTAAAAACAATTAAACCTATTATTCATATGATACTAGATCAGTGTTGAAGACCAGCACGCTAGCAAAAGCCTTATGGAATGTGTTACCCCAGCAAATCATGAGACTGTTGCAGGACAATAAACTCTTGAAAGTTACATGGCACCAAAATTACATAGGGGAAGATATTGATAGCAGTCTCTGTACTGGGAAGCAAAACACCCACAGGCACAGGTTAAACGTACTGGTGTTAAACATAATCATTTGCAGACAATATAATTTCATCTTTTGAGTTGTGTGCAGCTGAAGAAGTAAATAGAATTGGCCTAATTTGTAAATATTTGTCATATGTACCTAATTAGTTTTTTTCTTTTTCTTCCCTATTTCTCTCTCCATTTTAGGTTTATAGCTAAGCCGTGTGCCTTAGGCTTAAAAGTCCAAGCCAATGGACCACAGAAGGCTCAGCCTAATGCCATTCTTGAAAAAGTCTTCACTGCTATCACAAAGGTACAATATGTTCCTTAAAATCCTTTTATTTGCTTTGGGCGAATGTAAAAGTTGTTCATAAAAGACAGTGTAATTAATTATTAGGAATAGCTGTCTCGCTAGCATGTTAATTTGATAGTTGAGTTGAGTAATGAGTAATAGAAATATCATGCTAATTTCTCCTGTGCGCTGCTTGGAGAGTCCAAGCATGGGTTAATTCAGTCTGACTTGAGTTGGAATTTCTTTGGCCATGCCTTCTTCTTCCGGCTGCGCCTCAGTTTTTCCAACTCAGTCTGACAGGAAAGACTTGTTTGAGTTGGCTCTTCAATTTAATTTAAATTAATAAGGAAATTGGCTATTTTTCAAAGAATAAATTGGCTAAATACAAAAAGAAAAAAGAGAGCCTCTTTGAAATCAGCTTGGGTGGCTGAAAGAAGGAGCATGAAGCGTGAGTTAGTGCTGTGCACTCTATGAGGCAGCGATAAGATTGCTGCGGCACCGGCCATTGCCATGTGGAATTGGATCGCAGCGAGGATCGTCAGGCAGTCATCGTTAGACTCAGGGAGGTCCGAGGCTTCGGATTTCATCCCTTATTGCTGCTGGAGAGCTGCAGAACATAGGGAGAGAGCGCGCTGACCGCACGGCCGATAGCCGCCATTTTGTTGGGGCATACAATGCAGCAAAATATGTACGTTTAAAGCAGCTGGGTAAAAATTGGAAGAGATCTGCATTTGGAAGCCTGAGCATCTTTTTATCACGCAAGTAAACCATATTGCCGGTTTTAAGAAGTGTTTTATGGCCTTTGGAGGCAGTATTGCAGGCCTTACGCCCCTTTAACTCCTGGGGTGCCCAGTTTATTGCTGCTGCTGCCTAATATTATTTGCAAACAAACCATTTTGCTGGTTTGGCATAATAAGAGCCCTGAACTGCGCACTGAGTAAATTGTTTCAGTTTGTCTTGCAATTGTTTACTGAATCTAACATTCTGTGTTAGTCATGGCAAATAGCAGTGATTCTGAGGGGTCGTCACCATCTCAGCCTCAAGCTGAATGTTCTATTCTCAGTTATGCCATTGTGCAAACCATTACCCAGGGCATTGATGAGGCGCTGGCACAAAGGGGATTGTTGGCTCCCTTACATCCAGGGCCTTCAAAGCCAGATTCTGTGCATCAGCATGCACATAGGCAAAGGGACTATAGGGAAGAATTGTGTCATGATTCTCCATCACTTCACAGTGAGGCTTCGCTGGAAGGAGAGGAGGAATTAGGTGAATTTGAAATGTCTGGTGATGAGGGACTTGGACAGGATAAACCAGCATACACTGGCTTGTTCCGCCCTCATCTCTTTAAGACATTATTGCTTAAAGCTAAAATGACTGCTAATATGAGTCAGATGGACAGGTCTACTGCAGACCCTAAGGACTCTCAGGATCTTTGTGCCAGTCTCTTTACAGAACAGGTTTCTACTCAGGAAATTATTCCTTCTCCAAAATTTTTTGTAAAAGTAATTTGAAGACAATGGGAACATCCTGTCTCTATTCAAGCACCTAGTGGCATGGATAAAAAGATGTACACAGTGGAAAAGGAGCTTGAAGAGCTCCTCCAAATTCCCACAGTGGATTCTCCCTTGACTAATTTGGCTTCTACTGCCATTCTCCCTTCTGATAATGCGGAAGGGTTGAAGTCTGAGGATAGGAAGGCTGATTTGGCTGCACGCAAAACTCACCAGGCTGCAGCTTGGGCAATTAGATCTGCTACAGCAGCTTCATTCTTTTCTAGAACATCCCTCTTATGGTTAAAGCAGATGCAGGCCAGGATCTCCCCAGAGGACGTTTGCCTCCAACAAGTTCTCAGTAAGCTGATAGCCGCAACGGAATATACAGCCAATGCAACTATTAATGCTGCCAAATTTGCCTACATTGGCGTTTAACGTAGCATCCAGACCCTTGTTATAGTTACGCTAATGGCAGGCGGATACCAGGTCCAAGTGGCGCCTCGCCGCAGCCCCCTTTAAGGGAAATCAGCTATTTGGAGAAGTGTTAGATCCCATCCTTGTGGAAGGGAAAGATTAACAGAAGGTTCTGCCTCAGCTGAATAGGAGATATGATAGAAGACCTGCTCCTTATTACCGTAGGCAGCCCTTTCGGAATACTGAGGCGGGATTCCCCGCCTCCCATTTCCATAGGCAATATTCCCACGGGGTGGACAGATCTCAGGACAGGTCAGGATTCCGAGATAGATCTAGGCAGCCACAGCCACAGTCCAGGCGGCCTTACAGAGGTTCAGGGGGACGCCCCTACCGCCGTTCCAAATGACTCATGGACTCAAATCCCTATTGGTAGCAGGTTAAAGATGTTTGCCGACCAGTGGACGGATACCACCATGGACGCGTGGGCCTTACAAACAGTGACCCTTGGACTAACATTATAATTTTGTTCCAGACCTTCTCGTTGCTTCATTCAATGTCCTGTGCCCAGGGAGGCCACCAAGAAGGCCACGATGGAAGCCGAAATTCAGCACTTGCTGGACATCAAGGCCATAGAACTGGTACCAATTGGGCAAAGAGGTTTAGGGTTTTACTCCGTACTCTTTCTAGTTCCCAAGAGCTCGGGCGGCCAAAGGGCAATATTGAATTTAAAGGACCTCAATGTTCACATAAAATACAAGAGGTTCAAAATGCAATCCCTTCATTCAATCCTGGATGGCCTCAGGCAAGCAGATCTTTTGACATCGATAGATCTCAAGGAGGCTAACCTCCATGTGCCCATAAGGATATCCCACAGGAGGTTTCTCAGGTTTGCTTTCGCAGGCCGCCACTGGCAATACCGGGCCCTTCCCTTTGGCCTTTCCTCAGCACCACGCACCTTCACCAAATTACTGGACATGGTAGCAGCACGTCTGAGGGCTCATCCCATCCACCTACAATGTTATCTAGATGATGTTCTGATCTAGTCATCGTCTTTCAGGCAGGCAGAGCTGGATCTGCAACTCATGCTCCAGACTCTTCAGGATCACGGCTTCTCTGTAAACTGGGAGAAAAGCCATCTGATCCCATCCACCAGGCTTGTCCATTTGGGGGTGGTGATCGATACTCAGTTGTCCCAGGTGTTCATGTCACAAGAGCGAAGGAACAGTATAAGAGAGATGGTAATGCAGATTCAGGCGTGAGACTCAGTACCCCTACTGCTTCTTTCTCAACCATTAGGGGAAATGATTTCTTGCTTAGCAATAGTTCCCTGGGCTCGTTTGCATACCAGAGCCTTACAATGGCTCCTTCTCTCCAGTCAGAGGTCAGGGCGCAGGAACTCATTGTGCAGGATCAGGGTTCCTCCACAGGTGTTTCACTCCTTGGATTGGTGGAAGTTGAAGACCATGGAGAAGGGTTGCCTGTTCTGGAATCCTCCCAGACTGGTCCTAACATCAGATGCCAGTCTCTTCGGCTGGGAGGCGCACCTGAAAGCCAATGTAACACAAGGGTGGTGGTCTCAACAAGATCTACGCAACAATATCAATTGGCTGGAGCTGAGGGTGACCCATCTGGCGCGCCGACATTTTCAGACCAAGCACGTTCTTCTGTTAATGGACAATGTCACGGCCAAGGCGCATCTCAACCATCAAGGGGGCACTCACTCCAAGATCCTCATGTGCAAGGTGAGGAAGTTGTGTCTCTGGGCAGAGAGGCACCTACTATCCTTGTGGGCGGAACACATTGCCGGGACGTCCAACTCAACAGCGGATTGGTTGAGCCGAACGACAATAGACCAGTCCAAATGGCGTCTTCCCCCAGATATCTTCTATCTCATCATGGTTCGTTTCGGGACCCCGACTCTGGACTTGTTCGCCACTCCCCAAAACACTCACCTGCCTCGGTTTTTCACCAGGTTTTGGACTCCGGCGGCCGAAGGGATCAACGCCCTGCGTTGCCCGTGGCCAACCTAACTACTGTATGCCTTTCCTCCCATCCCCTTACTCCAGAAGGTGATCAGGAAAATCTTGGAGGAGGAGGCGGAAGTGTTGTTAGTAGCTCCGTATTGGCTGAGGCATCCATGGTTCGCCGACCTGATGTCACTATCAATATCTCGCCCCTGGATATTACCACCGCACGAGGTCGCCCTCAGTCAGGGGTCCCTTCAACATCCAGACCCTCAGTGGCTCAAGTTGGCCATTTGGCACTTGAGTGGGAGACTCTCCGGAAGGAGCGTTATTCCCCTGATGTGATCTCTACCATTCTGGCATCTAGAAAAGCGTCGACAGTCAGGATCTACAATGCCACCTGGGCATCGTTTTGTCGCTGGTGCACTAGGGTCAAGAGATGCGACCATCTCTCAGGTCCTGGATTTCCTACAATGGGGCCTGAAAAAGAGACTGTCCACGAATACACTTCGCCGACAGTTTGCAGCTCTGGTGACCATTTTACCAGGTGAGGGGCCTGTACTGCTCTCCCATCATCCAAAGGTCCGCAGTTTTTTAAAAGGAGCTGCCAACTTGTTACCGCCAACAGTTCATAGGTACCCATAGCTCACCTTACCTCCTTTCGAACCCTTGCGGACTACTACACTTAGACTATTTACCTTTAAAGTTGCTTTCTTAGTGGCGATTACTTCTGGATATCTGAGTTGGCGGCGCTTTCAGTGCGCCAGGACTTATGTATTTTTCACCCGGACCGTGTCATTCTCCATTTGGACCCTACCTTTGTGCCAAAAATAAATTCCTGGTTCCACAGGGCACAGGAAGTTATTCTACTGGACTTTTGTCCCAATCCACAACATCCAAGAGAAAAGCGCTGGCATACATTGGATGTTCACCAGCTTTGAAAAGATACATTAAGTGGACAGCACCTTTTAGGCGGACGGAGGCCTTATTCGTGTCATTCCAGCCTACTTCGATGGGAAAAAAGGTATCACCATCTACCATTGGACGTTGGCTCAAGGCATGTATTGCCTTAGCTTATGAACAACAAACTCGTCCTGTGCCCCGTTGCATCACAGCGCACTCTACTCGAAGCGCGGCCACCACGGCGGCCTGGGCTACGTAGGTATCAATTTTGGAAATTTGCAGGGCTGCCACTTGGGCTTCCCCTTCTCCGTTCGTGAGGAATTACAAGCTGGATCAGTACACATCTGCAGTAGCAGCGTTTCGGCGGTGTTGTTTTACAGAGAGTCCTGCTGGCTGAGGGGACCCTGGACCAATCTGTATCCCTCCCAACATCAATTTAGCTTGGGTATATCCCATGCTTGGACTCTCCAAGCAGCGCACAGGAGAATGAACATTGGACTTACCTTGAACGTTCTTTCTATGTGCGCTGCAGGAGAGTCCAATCCCACCCTGGCTTGTGCTGGTCTGGGGTCCAGGAGTGGTTATTTTTCCGATTAGGACTGCGTCTTCTCTGTTTCCAGTTTCGTTGGAAAAACTGAGGCTCAGCCGGAAGAGGAAGGCATGGCCAAAGAAATTCCAACTCAGTGATGACAGGTCAGACTAAATTAACCCATGCTTGGACTCTCCTGCAACGCACATAGAAAGAATGTTCAAGGTAAGTCCAACGTTCATTTTCCCCACAAATGATCCAAGTGCGGCTATTACATAAGATGGGATCTGAGAGATTGGATATATTTATGGCTCTAGTGTGAAGGGTGTGCTTACTAATTATGGCAAGACATGTTTGACAGGAGTAAGAAAAGAGGGAAAAAGCGTTTGGACTGAGTTGACTGGAAAAAAGCTTTACAGGTAGTCCTTAATTTACGACCACAATTGGGACCAAAATCTTAGTCGTTGAGCAAAGTGGTTGTTAAGCAAGACGCCACGTGACCACCTTCACTCAATTACCACAGTCCCAGCACTCACAGGAAACAAAGGATTTCCCTTCTGCATCCACTTGGGAAAAGCTTTTATTGGGCTCCAGGAATGGAGTTAAAATCCTGCAGCCCAACGAAGGATTTGCCTCCTATGGATGGAGAGAAGGGGAAATCCTTTGTCAGACTGGACATTACCGGTCTGGGATGGGGGGGAGGGGAAATCTCAGCTCATCAAGTGCTCATCATGTGCTGGGATGCTGCAACATCCAAAATTTTAAGGACCAGTTGTAAATCTCTATTTACAGCATCATTGTAACTTTAGGATGGTCACTAAATGAGAGGTCGATAAGCGAAGTCTACCTTTATTATTAACGTGTTTTTATTCTCCAGAAAAGGAATTTGTAGAATTGTGAATCTTCCATGAAAAAATAAGTTAGTATTTTGTGATCATTTTGTGAGATGGGTATCCTGAAGCTGTAAAGATAAAAAAAATTTAAAAGTGAAGCAAAAATAAACAAGTGTGGGTAGCCATTCCCATCGTGGAGCTATCCAGAGAATTTGGTTTGCAGGTCCCCGAATTTCTAGCCAATAGCCCAGTGGAAAATGAGTGAATTTAAAAACAATGTCACAAAAAGCAAGGCAAAAAAGTGTTGAGCTGTATTCATAATAAGTGGAGCAAATAAGACATCAAAATTAGCATATAATTGAAAGCATGATTTAACAGAGTATTCGTTATTCCCAATAGCGAATACTCTATTATTTTATTAACATTTAAGGACCACCCAAGCAACTTCACAGTGTATATTTTAAATTAAAGTAGGGTAACGACAGATGGAATCAAAGTATGTGTTATGGTGGTAATTTCTGTCATTGGCACGATGGCATTTTTTATGCAAAATGCAGAAATCTAGAGGCCTTAATATTCTTTAATTACTTGTGTCCAGGTCATATGCAGCAGTTTGATAATGACACGAACTACACAGCAATAAAAACTGAACAGGAATCTAGCAATTATTTAACTTACATAAATTGTTTTATAGTCTGGATAGCAAGCCGGCATTTCAAAGGGCGTCCCATCTCCCGTCCTGTTTCCCCACCCCCACCCCCCACCCCCGCATGCATAACTTACTGCTTAGTTTTGGGGAAAAGTACCAATTGGAATTTTGTGAAGTCTCCTCAGAAGAGTAACTTTTTGACTCTTTTTATTATTATTATTTTGAAAGCATCCAGACGAGAAGAGGCTGGAAGGGCTATCCAAGCAGCTAGACTGGGATGTGCGCAGTATTCAGCGCTGGTTTCGACAGAGACGCAACCAGGAAAAACCAAGCATTCTTAGGAAGTTCTGCGAGAGCCTGTAAGGAATTCTTTTCCTCCTCTTTGTTTCTATTTTTCCTCACTCCTGTCTTGATGGAAGAGAAGCCTCTTCATCTCAAGTCTCATGGATTTTTGGGCATCACTGCGATATTGTATATCATTTGTTAAAATGGATAAAATCTTTTCCCTCTTTTCAAATTGCTTTTGTTCAATATAATTGAAACACATTTTCTTTGGAAGCATAGAAGTAAGTTACAGCTCTCTAAAGAAATTGGAATCCAATAGAATAAGGATTTATTTCCCACATTTAAACACAGAATCAACTATTCTACAGAAATTGCTCTAAAAGGTTATCTTCAGTCATTCTTAGTAGACCACCTGTGATCAAGTAGTAGACCTTCTGTGTATCGAGTAGTGTGGCTGCTATGATTTTACAATCTGTAGAGTCAGTGGAACCAAATTTTATGTGTGTTTTTTTTTTAAATTTACTTCATTGTTTTAGATGTAGAGGCTTTAAAGGGCAGGAAATAAAGACATAAAGTCCCTGTCAAAATCTAAAGATCTCTTCTGAATCAGACTGCTCTCAGTCTCTACTGCCACAAAGACGTTAACTCGCTTCCTCTACAGTACTTAGAAGGCAGGACTTAATGTTTATTCCTTTCTTGTGGAGGAAAATCCCTAATGCTCTGCATCTGTAGAAAATAGTAGCTTCCCACTGGATCCATGTATTTAGAGAGGAAGGATGATGGCCCAGACAGAGATATGCAGGAACCCAGAGGTGGGTTTTAGCAGGTTCTGACCAGTTCTGAAGAACCGGTAGTGGAAATTTTGAGTAGTTCGGAGAACTGGTAAATACCACCTCTGACTGGCCCCATCCCCATCTATTCTGTGCCTCCCAAATCCCAGCCGATTGGGAGGAAATGGGGATTTTGCAGTATCCTTCCCCTGCTACGCCCACCAAGCCACGCCCACAGAACCGGTACTAAAAAAATTTGAAACCCACCACCACCACATTTTGCCTTGGCAAAAGATGCATTTTTTAAAAGTCCAGAATGAGGTACTGTTTAGATGCAGCTCAGGCAGATGCCTCCCTGATCCACTGAGCTATAAAAAGAAGAGGTACAGCGCAATCAGACGTGCAAGTATCTCTTACAGACTATCTCAATAAAAATGCTTTTAGCCTTCATTCCTGGACTGCAGTTTCATTTGGTTTGCCAGATCTGTTAACTAAAGACTATTTGACAGATCCCAGCTATGGTGTATTTCAGTGTACCATTGAATCAAAAGTATCTTGAGGCAGAGATTTTAGAGAGGAGGGTAATTTAAGAGAACTAGTACATGTCATTGATACTTTTTTTTTTTACTGTCTGAAAAGATTTTTATATTTTTATCAGGCTCTAGGGAAGGGATAGCTTCTCCTTTGCCTACTTTATCTCAGTAGCATCAGGCATAGCTTGCTGATTTTGGTTTCGTTTCAAAATATGAGTTGAATTTTCAATCAGAATTTTAAGTCAATGCATCCAAAGAAGGAATCTGGGCAGAAAGTGTATTTAAAATTTATTCTGAATTGTAGTCTGTCAACGTCAATTGGGGCAAACATTATTTTGCCTATTGGGCAGTTGGTTGGCAGCAGTCTTTCTCATTCTGAACCATCCAGCAGCTCTTAGACATATGTGGCTGAAGAGCATGACAGAAGAAACCGGGGTGATGACACCAATAGACATAGGGATGAGGGTGTTTCACATCCATCTGTATCTGTCCATCTTAAATTAGATGAGTCAGGGACAGGATGTCCCAAAGGTGCTTTTTTTACGAAGCAACTGGACTTTCTTGCTTTTCTTTTGAAGATGTTTCGCTTTTCATCCAAGAAGCTTCTTCAGTTCTGACAGGATACTACGGAATGGAAGGATTTATATTCCTTGCATCTCGAGGGTTGTTGAAGAACTTGGAGGTTTAACTGTGTCCTCAGGGTCACCTGAGTAGGGCTCCTGGTTCCTGTAGTCTGCAATTTTTCCTCTGGAAATCCATTCCTACTCCCACAACATTCAAAGGGTATTCATCCCAAATTGTATAGCTTCCTTCCATTCTCCAGTATCCTGTCAGAGCTGAAGAAGCTTCTTGGACGAGAAGCAAAATGTCTTCAAAAGAAAAAACAAGAAAGTCCAGTTGCCTCCTGAAAAAAGCACCTTTGGGGCAACCATGACTTGGATGACTGAGAATCTCTACAGACTTTCAGGGACAAGATGCTATAGTAGTCCAAGGCGCTATCTATAAATGCACATACAAGTGTATATAGACCCTTTTTTAAAGGGTCAGCTTATTGCCGGGTCCTCATTTTACCTACCTTAGAAAGGATGGAAGGGTGAGTCAACCTTGAGCCTGGTGAGAATTGAACTTGAAGTAATTGCAGACAGCTAGAAGCTAAATACTACCTTTTAACAGTAGCATTAGTCTGCTGCGCCACTCAGGCTCCTTTATACCCTTGTATATAAAGCCTTGTGAAAATAACAATAGCAGTTACACTTATATACCACTTCACAGTGCTTTACAGCCCTGTCTCAGTGGCTATCAGCATATTGCCCTCAACAATCTGGGTCCTCATTTTACCCACCTCGGAAGAATGAAAGCTGAGTCAAGCTTGAGCCTGATGAGATTTGAACAGCCAAACTGCAGGCAGCCGGCAGGCACCAGAAGGAACTGCAGTACTGTACTGTACTCTAACCAATGCGCCACTGCGGTTCTTGAAAAACTACATGTCTAATGGTATTTTCAAAGTACTACACACTCTGTGTAGTAATTAAGTATCCTAGTCCACATATAAAAGCCTTCTAAGGCAGAGACTCTACATTATAATGCTAATACCTATTATTTTATACCTAAAATAATAAATGAACGTTTGGAACACATGCACTTATGAATCAAACCAGCTGTTTGCCAGAACAACAGGAGTTGCATCAGATAGTTTCATTCTAGGCTGGACCACCCTGTGATTGCATAATAATGTCTTCTTCATAAAATGTACAGGAGCATAACTTCTGTGCAAGCTACAGAAATTCCAGATTGTTCCTTAATTATTCAGTATATCTTTAGGTTGCCCTGCCAGAAAAAGGCTGCTTTTTCATTTGAACATTCTTGCTAGTGTGAGGGGTTTATAATATTTGTGTCCTCTCTGTTTGCTTCCTACTAAGTAACCTGGAAAACAGCAGAAGAAAGCTGAAAATTTAATTTATATGCATCCGTTTATAATCAACAGTAATTGTCCAATTATAAGAGCCTTGGTGGTGCAGCAGACTAAAGCACTGTTAAGTAACACCAGCTGCCTGCAATTACTGCAAGTTCGAATCTCACCAGGCTCAAGGTTGACGCAGCCTTCCATCCTTTCGAGGTAGGTAAAATGAGGACCCGGATTGTGGGGGCAATAAGCTGATTTTGTATAAAAAAAGAACACCGCTGGGGGGGGGGGGCGAAAGCCCTACTAAGCAGGTATATACAAAAGTATGAAGGCTATTGCTTAACGCATTGTAAGCCGCCCTAAGTCTCCGGAGAAGGGTGGCATATAAATTGAACCAATAAATAAATAAACATACAATTCTTTCACAAGCCTGTGAGAGCTTTAAACCCAATCATTTTTGTCCCATGTCTGTAAAGGAACTTAACTTTCATTAACACAAGCCAAACTATCAGTTACTTGCACACAGCTGTTAAGAAAAAAAAACAACATATGATAGAGAAGATGGTACTCCTTCTACCTTCCTCTGTTGCTGTTTTTTTCCATTATCATTAGCTTGGCATTAGCTTGCTCTGCCAATGTTGGTGGGATGTAGTTTTCTCCTTGGTAGTTCCTTGATTAGGATATCATTTTCTTCATGATTGTCTGGTATTAATGTCTGCTCGAGAGGATATATTTTGGTCTTTTTGTTTCCATAGCTTTTTAAAATAGTATATAGTATATTATCTCCAGTGGTAGGATTCAAATAATTTAACAACTGGTTCTCTGCCCTAATGACCAGCTGGGTGAGTGTGGCCATGGTGGGTGTGGCCAGGGGTATAACAGGCAGCACTCGGCCTCCTGCACCCCGTGGGAGCAAAAACGGATCATGTGGGGCCGTGCCACACACACCCCATGCCCCATTTTTGGCCTATTAGGCTTCACTGCACTTACCTGGGAGCCAAAATGGGGCATGTGGGGACTCCTGGAATGGGAGGGGAGGGGCGGGGCCAGCCAGCAATTTAAGAACCGGTTTGCCTGAACCGGCCCGAACTGGCTGAATCCCACCACTGCTTATCTTCATGAGTCTATTGATGACTAATTTGCCTAAATGCCAAGCTGCCAGGAATTCTCTAGCATTTTTGGATTTAGTTGGTTTACGGTGATCACAGTTTCCATTTGGAAAACTTGATTTTTTTTGTTTTTCCTTGAAAACATTTCATGGATGAGAAGTGAAATGTTTTCAAGGAAAAACAAAGAAAGTCCAGTTGCCTTTTTAAAAAGTACCTTTGAGACAACCATGATCTAAGTGACTGAGAATCTCCATAGACAGTCTAATTGGAGGCAAAGAACATTTGGGCTCAGGGCTGAAGGGAGAAAAGAATGCACAGGGACAGTTCAATTTAAGGAAGAGATTTGTCCACTTTCTCCTGATGAAATGATCATAAAAAGTGGTTACTGTAGAAGGATTGGAATTACTTCTTGTTTTGTAACATATATAGAGTTTATTCTATCCATTCAGTTTCGACAAAACTCCCTAATAGTGATTTGGAAGGGAATGGCAATGTCATGTGTGATATGGAGTAATTCTGAATCTGATTGATCTGCTCATTTAGTTCAGTTCACTAAGCCACCACTTCACCTGCTCAGTTCATTATCTTAATATTCTAAAAAAACTGTAAGCAATTACTTCAGGACGGGAAACTGGAAGGCCCGGAATGTGATTTGTTAAGAATAGTAATCATCTTAATACAGGGCTGGGAATCCTTCAGGGAATTTCTGAAGTGTAGCAATGTGATGGTCTGTGAGAAAGATTTTGATACTAAGCCAAGAGATGCTGCCAAGGGAACGGGCAGAAAAGAGACAGCATAGTTTGCAAGTGGATAGTGAGCAGGGCAAGAAGCTCAGAAAAGACCCTCCCTAGTTTCCTAGCTCTAAAGGAGACTTATACTTTCAGGTTTGCAAGATTGATATTGATCTCACAGGGTAAACTGGATAGGAATTACAATCAAACAAACAAATTCTACTTTATTGTAAAGCTATGTTGACCGAATCAGAACCTCTCATTCTGAAGAACGCTTCCCTGCCATCTGAAGCCAATCTTCTTAACACATAGGTATATATGAGTTAAATGACACACAGGGGAAAAAAATGATTGGAAAATCCTAACACAGCACAGAGTGGAGAAAATCATTGCTTTCTCTCTTGCTAAACGTTTAAGCAAATGGGAAAACCTGACGTGTTCTGTTATACTTTAGCCACTATTTGAACCTTTTTCAATAATTAACTTGTGCTTTACTTGGCCTAGGAATCCCATCTTCCCATAATGATACTCATTATGGTCCTATAGAAACTCCTTAATCCTTTGAAAAGCAGGTTATGCTCGCAAAGTCACATCTGTATAAGTTGATAAAGCATCATAATGCAGAGAGGCTGAGGACTGGGCTTGTAGCTGTTGTGAGGAACTGTTGGCAGAGCGCACACACTAGAGTGTCAAACTCGCGGCGTCATGGCGGTGTCATGTGATGTATTGGGACTTTTTCCCCTTTCGCTAAACCGGGCGTGGGCGTGGCCAGCGCGTGATGCATCTGGCCTGCGGGCTGGGAGCTTGACAGCCCTGCACTAAAGGAAGTAAAGCAAGAATAAACTTCCTTTCGCACATGTCTATTGCCATAACTGTATGATGAGAATTGTCCACATCATTGGTTGAAATTGAAAAAATACTGCTACAATAGCAGCTTGTAAGAGCTATGGTGGTGTAGTGGTTAGAGTGCAGTACTGCAGGCTAACTCTGCCCACAGCCAGGAATTCGATCCTGACCAGCTCAAGGTTGACTCAGCCTTCCATCCTTCCGAGGACCCAGATTGTTGGAGGCAATAGGCTGACTCTGTAAACCACTTAGTGAGGGCTGTAAAGCACTGTGAAGTGATATATAAGTCTAAGTCAGTGGTTCCCAACCTTTTTTTGGCCATGCCCCACCTAAGCACATTGGGAATCACTGGTCACATGCCCCACATTGGGAACCACTGGTCTAAGTGCTATTGCTAGTGCTATTGTTACATCTGGCAATGTAGAAATGCTTCTTTTGTCTTCTGGAAGCTTTTATCTGAATCATCACAAGTGAAAAGCTCTAATCTGAGGATGATGGAATTGTGGCAAAGGACATCCTAGGCCAGCTATTTTCTTGCATATTTTCTGCAAGAAAAAGATCCAGGAGAATCTTTCCTAGAACAGTAATATAAATTTTTATGAAACTTGAATCGTTCTCTTCTGAATGCTGACAGCCATTCAACAAAAGAATGATACAACAGTGAACAAAATTCAAAGCTATTTGCACTCTTACTTAGTCAGCTTATATCTTTGTTTCTGGTGCACCTGTCCAATCATTTTGTATTTATGGTGTTTAGCATAGGAAAACGGGGGGGGGGGGGGGGTTTGTTAGTAAATTATGCTCAGATGTTCTCAAAGCTGCATAGGAATAATGCAGATTTAGGGAATCATTCATCTCAAGTAATGCTATGATCATTAAATATTGAGAATCTTTATCAGAGTATAGTCAGCTAGGAAATCAAATAGACACGTGATGAAGATTTCCAACTGCATTGTGTGTATTGCTTTAAATACTTGGATTAGAATCATCCTTCCACGGTAATATTTTTCATATTCTGTCAAAAAGACTTGTCACGTACTTTAATCTGAAAATTCAGATTTTATACATCATTCTAGCAGGTTATCAAAATATTAAGGAATTTTAATTCCTGCTGATGAACAAAAAGAACTGATCTCTTTTAAATGTACTATTGAGAAGTAAAGTTGTCCTAGTGAACCAAAGCTATGCTACAACAGAGAAAGAGGAATATCAGAGTAAGTTACATTTCATAATTTTCTCCTCACGTAGATACTTATCGTAAGGTCTAAATAAATTTTTCAGGAATTGTAGTCTTGGATCTTTTGCATAATGGGTTGAGTTTGCCCTTGTTCCTTAATTCCTTTTGATCAATCTTAAATTTAGGTATCTTAATTCTATTGTTTACAGAAAGCTACAGTATTCAGGAGCTGGCAGATAAGAATGATTTGCTTGTTTTCTCACAAAAATAAAGATATAATTATAGAATTAATTGGTTGCTTAAGATGAATGCATTCAAACATACTTTTTAGCTTTACTTAGTCCTACAGAGGTAGTCTTAAAGTCTTAAGTAGATGTTAAGAAGAAATAATTGCAGATCTCTACTGTGCCCCAATCTTACTCCAGAATCGCAGATTTTCAATAAAGGTGTTGAGAGGATCAGGGATTACACTAATCTCTAAATTTCAGGATTTCTTGATATGGTTCTTTTAAGTAGAACAGTGGTTCTCAACCTGTGGTTCTTGGAGGCTGCGATATTGCCTTCATTTCTCTTTCCGTCCACCCACTTTTTTAAAAAAATTAAACCCCTTTTCCTCTAAGATTAAAAATCAGAAGATGAAGATAGTTACAAAAAAATATGAAACTAGAAGATCAAATACGACTGAGGGAGTAAACTGGTTTTAAGATTGTGAAAAAAGCAAAAGATTTGGGTATTATTATGACGAATATAAACTGTATATTATTTCAAAATAATTATGTCAAGTCATGGACTAGGAAGGAAATGAAGGACATATAAAAAAAGCTGAAAACAATTAGATCCAAATAGAGACATTGATACAGAGGATTTTAAAGATTAATACCATGTTTCCCCGAAAATAAGACCGGGTCTTATATTAATTTTTGCTTCAAAAGATGCATTAGGGCTTATTTTCTGGTTAGATCTTATTTTGGGGAAATATGGTACTAAAGGCACCCATCTGGCTGACAATCTTAACTGGGGCTTATTTTGGGGGTAGGGCTTATATTACAAGCTTCCTGAAAAATCATGCTAGGATTTATTTTCTGGTTGGGTCTTATTTTTGGGAAAACAGGGTACTTAGTTGAAGTATCAAATATGAACTGTGGTGGTGGAGTGGTTAGAATGCAGTAAATGGGGCAAAACTCCCTTAACCAATGTCTCACTTAGTAGCAGAAATTTCGGGCTCAGTTGTGGCTGTAAGTTGAGGACTAACTGTATTCTTTCTGTGAAGTAATACTCTGTAACATTACTTTTGACCTTCTCTACTGTCAATTTGAGCTGATGCCCCCATGTTCTTTATTTTTGCTTAATGTTGAAAATACTGCCTTCTAGAATCTTATTCACACCCTTAATATATTTAAAGGTTTCAATAATGCCACCCATTTCCCTTCTGTTATCCAGGCTTTAGTTCCTCCAATCTCCTGATATGTTTTGACCCTCACACCTTGTGGCATTTTTGTTGCCCGTCTCTAGACTTGCTCAATCTTATGTCTTTTTTTAAGTGAAGTCTCTGGAACTGGACACAATATTTAGATGTTTTAGGTGTTTGATTAGAATTGTACATATAACTGCTGAGAGAAAGATTTCTTACATAAATTTTTCATGTTTACTGTTTCATTTCTGTTCTGTTGTTTTTGTTTTTTATCTCCTTTTTCCCTTTTCCCTTCTCTCTCTTTTTCCTTTCTTTTTTTCCCCTTTCACATTTACTTTATTATATGTTTTTCTTGAATGTAGTTCTTATTACGTATGTAAAAATCTTTTAATGAAAACTAAAGAAAGGACAAAGGACAAAGATGGACTTTGTAATCGTTAGAATTCAAAACTGATATCAAACAAAGGGTTTCTGGTTTGCATTCACCAAATGAAGTGAATGAATTAATTGCTTTAATATGCCTGCATTGATTTGAAAAGATTACTGCAGTCACAAAGATTATTGTGGAGGCAAATGTCTTAACATCAGTGATAAAAACAACAATGCCTTGAATGCTAAGCATATTTCTCTATTTTTGCCTCTAAGATGGTGTCACAGCTAAAATGCAAGGTGGTTATAATAATGACACACACATCATTAAGTTGAATTAGTGTGCTCAGGGTCATGTGGTGCAATCCAGATTTTATTTGTAAACTTTCTTTCCTGTTCCAGTTCATTTAAATGCTAGTTTATTAACATTCCCCCTTTCCCCCTTTTGACTAATAGGAGGCAGATTTTCCCATGCTGATCTTTCTCCCCTCTTCCCCAAGTACTATACAGAGTTAATCAATACTGGCCTATTCCCCAGGCCCACTGGATTGATGCTTCAAAATCAGCTAGGGAGCCTCTCCTTGTGGATAGCACCAAGATGACTCATGGTTTCTCTTAAAACTACCTAAGTTGATGTTATTTTGAATGTCTTTGTGAATGAAAGAAACAGTCTATAGTTTCTCTTGCCCTCTACTGCTTTGCGTACATGGAACCTTGACTCCAGGAATTCTTTTGTATTAGAGGAAATTTCTATTCCTCCTGAGAACCACAATAGATGCAACTTAACCAGCGGGATGGTAGATATGAGTATATGAGGCATGTTGCCCCTGGTTACTTTCTTTTGGGCATATTCTCCTCTACCATTTTTGTGGCCTTTGACCATGGTGATTTATCAAAACTGGAAGTTGAAGGCCAAGGCTTCTAACAAACAGTATACTGCCCTAGGATAGGCTGTTTTAGACCACTTTGTTAGCAGAAAACACAAACTTAGGTTGACCTCATTTAAATACATTTTATTGTGGTTATGAAATAGTGCTTTATTGGAGAATGAAATCCTGTATTCTGCATTTAGTTGGTATCCAAACGAACTTGGTTCCTCTTGTTTATTGATACATGCTTCTAATAACCAATGCGTTGTTCGATGCAACAAATGGGCACTTTGGAATACACGCTTGTGGACATTTCTACATTGTTCTGTATCTTGAATTCTCAAGTTTTCTTACCACAAGGTTGTTAAGGTTATCTATTTTATATTATTTGCAGGTGGAGATTTACATTTTATCTTTACATATTCACCTATGGATCCCGGATCTTAAAAAAGGTAAGATGCTTTGTCTTTGGGGCTAAATCAAATTGTTTCATGGGTATTGCTAATAATAGCCTTATGAATATTTCTAAAGAATGTAGTGGTTAGATGGCCTAGACATTGATATTTGAATATAAATCCTTGTACGCCCTGTTTCTTGATCTGGCCAGCCTTGAAAGGTTGATATAAATCTTGAAAGCCTGTCCAAATATCTCTCTGTCTGATCTTCTAATAAATAAAAGCAGGGCAGGATTATTTCTTTCTCACACTTTGTTCCATATCTGCACTATGCACTATTTTATTTGCACTGGATATACTACTATAATTTGCATTATACAGTATGTACTATCCATATACCATACAGTACCATATGGATATGGCTGATTTTGGACAATCACTTTGAATAAATGACTCAATAATTGCATGTTTTCAAGAAAGGTTTTCAAGTAGCCATATGCCATGGAAATATTTTTACAGTTTTCTCTTCTTTGTTTTTTGTGTTTATTTTTACATTTCCTGAAATAAAATAAGTATCGTTTTCCAAAATTATAAGGATTTAGTTCAATCTAGTGCAGAGGTGTCAAACTGGCGGTCCATGGGCCAGATGCATCACGTGCAGGCCACGCTCACCCCATCCACAAAAAGGAAATACGTCACATGATGGCAATGTGACGCTACGAGTTTGACACCCTTGATCTAGTGATTCTTTGAATGCAGGATCATTTTTAATACATACATGATACTTTCATTCCTTTTGCTGGCCATAGCTGGCCTGTAAACCTTTTAAGTTGGTTTAATGGATGCAACCTACTGAGTGGCCTGAATTTTGGAAGACTTATCTTAAGACCGACATACCTTTTGGAAGACCAACATACTTTGTCAAAAATACATCTCATTTACATTAGAAATGTGGTATTGCAATGCTGTAAGGTACTGCTAGAGACAACTTATGTAGAAATTGAGGAAGATCTTCCAGGCAATCAATATTAGCCTTCTTGCATCATCAACATGAAACAAAATGTGTAGAAATTCAAAGACAGAGAGGTCATAATAACCACCAATTCTGTTCTTCACTCATTTAAAAAAAATGGTTAAAAAGCCCTCCCTGAACACACTTCTATTAATTTATTAGATTGCTTGGATAAAAAAATAAAATAAAAAGTGGACAATATCCAATAGTAAGACCTAAAGTCAACATCTCCTGAACTCTAGGTAGATTCCTAATTTGGAGACTGTTGCTATCACATTCGCACGAAGCCATTTTCTTTAATAACATGTTTCAGAATTTTTAAATTGGCTATAAATATAGATTGGTTGATTGGCTATTTTAAAACTATTTTATATATGCAAAAGATTGTGTCATATTGCTCTGCGTGGTATGATTTCAACTTGACCTCCTCAATCTTACATTGGTTGTGTTCTTTCAAAGAAGTAACTGCATTTCTTTGCATGCTGCAAAATTAATATGACTAGCTCTAATTTGATATCTGTGAGATTACATAGATTTCAGGAACCCCTAGTTTTTTCCCTATATGTCTAGTCAAATGTGTCTTAGGAGAGCTGAGCATCTTTTGATAGCAGGGCATTGTTTTGTTTGTTTTTTCATTTTGATTTATGTAATTGAATTTTCCCGTGAAAATCCCCATATCTTTGCGCTATTTCACCACTTGCAATTAATGTTGCAAAATATTCCTCTTTTCTTAAACATATCTTTATTCAAAATAGGATTTAGGGACCATGTCAGATTAGATAACCAGATAATTAGATTAGAATTATGACACTAAGCATTTCATGTTTATATATCATTTTACACAATCTGCAAAGGCAGATTTCACTGCAGATTTTCTGGAGTGAAAAAAAAGTGTTCCATTCCTTGTAAAAAAAAATTGGTCATAATTAACCTACTCAGAAGATTTTGATATTTTTCAAAAGACCAGCCATTTAGGGCTGGGATAAAAAAGGGAAGATGTGTAACAATTGACTTTGGGCCTTACAAAGAATGGCAGTATATAGCAGAAAAATCTTTCATTGTTCTATATTCCCGCTCCCTTCACTGATCTTGGAGTACTGCCTGTCAGAAACAGATTCTACTACCCATTCAAACAGCTAGGAGAAAATGCAAAAGAAAAGTAGTCATGACATAGAATCTGCAATGTTCATAAGGAGATGATTCAATCAGGTCAGATTATTTGCCCATAGAGTCCAGTATGGAAACGGTTTTCCAAAGTCTCACATAAGGATTTCAATCTGGAATCCTTTCCATGCGAAGTACACATTTTAGTGGGGCTTCCATAGAAAACAGTAGTTTATTTTACAGACCCTCCCAGAGATTTTAAGGCATACCTAGGTACAGACACAGAAAAATATTTTCCACTTAAACTCTTAAAAGACGAAAACTACGTTTTTCAGGAACTGGTAATTTAGTGGCAAAACGAACATAGCGCCAACATAATAAAATCATAACATTCCCAAGTTGTAGATAATTCACAGTATAATTAACTAGAGTACCTGAACTATCTTCAGATATTTGGAAGATTCCAGAAAAACAAATAATTACAAGTCAATTTACACCCAAGCCACTGCAATTAATCTTATTTAAAGTCTCCAATTCTCATGCAAGGATAAGCTTAAAGTTACTGCAGAGATGAGATAGCTTTAGTAATGATGAAGAGCAACTTGTATAGAATTTAAACTTCTACTCCCAAAAGTGTTTTTTTTCAGGAGGCAAGTGGACTTTTTTGTTTTTTCTTTTGAAGACATTTTGCTTCTCATCCAAGAAGCTTCTTCAGCTCTGACAGGACAGTGGGGAATTATCTATCCTGTCAGAGCTGAAGAAGCTTCTTGGATGAGAAGCAAAATGTCTTCAAAAGAAAAAACAAGAAAGTCCACTTGCCTCCTGAAAAAGCAGTTTTGGGACAACCATGACCTGGATAGCCTGAGAATCTCTACAGACTTTAAGCTTCTACTATTTTTAAAATCTTTATTCTAGCTTCTATTCTTTAAGGAAAAAGAAGTAGGATTTCTTTCCTTTCCCATATCAGACTGTATGAGCCCACTTCTCAGACCTGACTGTTGTAGGTACCTCCGCTGTTCTTACAAAACAGTCTTGTCTGGTCCCAGGTTCCTTTTTCCCTATCTTGCCTGCTTCAGTCTTCAGATTAAAGAATCATTTTTTCTATCTCAATGCAGCTGAGTAGAGACAATTAGTGTCAAACAATTAACTTGTGCACTGTAACAAAGATGCATCAAGGAGGACACTCAAGCATTAAAGGGGACAATAACATTGGATATCCTTATTCAGAAATTGGCAATCTCACTAGATTTTTCCCAAATTATATTTATATTTGCATTTTGTTAGAGGGATAGGTACCTGGATCTGCATGAGAATTGTGTGGTGCGCTTGTTGATTCCTAATCTTGTTTTATTAGATATTGAATGGTCTGATAACAATAGAAAGATAAAGAAGCGAGAATGTTGTGCTATAGAAGTGTCCCATTTATAACTGGACAGGTGTCAGGAATGGGATAGTAATCTCAATTTCTATCTTAGAAATATATAATAGTAGTATCAACATCCACTGAAAGATTCTAGAGAATCAGATGCTGTAGCCCCCAGTCCCTTTCTCGTCAAAGACTAACCATCATAGCAATAGAAATAGGCTCAATACCAAAATGAGGCCTGTGTTCGGTTTAAACAGATGTGAAAATTAAAATATTTAGAACTTTAAAACTTCTAATCAGTTTATTGCTCACATTCCATAAATGTATTCAGTGTCTTCCTTTTAATTGTTCTTCAATATGATGTCTGAATTAAAATGCATATTTGTGTTCTGGCAACAGGACTTAGTCAGAAAGCATCTGGAATAACACAAATTGGTACCTCTGACTATATTCAGAGATGCAGCTCTATTGTCACTGAATTAATCGAAAAGCCCCCAAATATCTTGAAGTTGTTATGTCTTCCTGAGAAGTTGTTAAGAATCAAGCAGATTTGATTCTCCATTTGTTATATGCTGGAAATTCCTTCTGCTGAAGCTACAACCTGTAGCAATGTGTGGCATTTCTCAATTGTTGTGAGGAAATGAGCTACAGTTTTTACAGGAAACAAATGGAGTAATATAGTTGTGCATAGATGTAAGAAACATGGCCAGACAGGTTTTCTGTATTTTTGTATTTGAAAATACTTCTATATGAAGGTTATGCTTTGCCTATGTGCAGCAGAAAACTTCAGAGCAGTGGTGAAATCCAAATTTTTTTACTACTGGTTCTGTGGATGTGACTAGGTGGGCATGGTGTGGCTTGGTGGGCGTGGCTTGGTGGGTGTGGCAGGGGAAGGATACTGCAAAATCCCCATTCCCTCCCCACTCCTGGGGAAAGGATACTGCAAAATCTCCATTCCCACCCACTCTGGGGCCAGCCAGAGGTGGTATTTGCTGGTTCTCTGAACTACTCAAAATTTCCACTACCGGTTCTCCAGAACCTGTCAGAACCTGCTGAATTTCACCCCTGCTTCAGAGTAACATGAGAGTTTCTTGCCTGCAACTGTATACGCTATTAGCCTAAGTCAATTTAGGAAGCAGATTGTACTCTCAGAGTACAGAGTACAAGGATGTCCCAGAGGTGCTTTTTCTGGAGGCAACTGGACTTTCTTGTTCTTTGTTTTGAAGACGTTTCACTTGTCATCCAAGAAGTTTCTTCAGCTCTGATCAGAAAGTCCAGTTACCTCCTGAAAAAGCACCTTTGGGACAACCATAACCTGGATTACTGAGAATCTCCATAGACTAAAGTAGAAGGAATTTTTTGAACCATAAAGAAGGTTGAGCACCGAAGAATTGATGCTTTCAAGCTGTGGTGTTGGAGAAGACTCTTGAGAGTCCCTTGAACTGCAAGGAGATCAAATCAGTCAATCCTAAATGAAATCAACCCTGACTGTTCTTCAGAAGGACAAATACTGAAACTGAAGTTCTAATATTTTGGTCAGCAAATAAGAAGAGAAGACCCATTAGAAAAGGCCCTGATGTCGGGGAAAATAGAAGGCAAAAGGAGAAGGGCACAGTAGATGATGAGATGGTTAGATAATGCTATTGACATGGTGGGTGTGGGTTGGATAAATTCCTGGAGATAGTGGAAGATGTGGGGGGGGGGATTGACATATTGTGGTCTTCGAGGTTCTGGATGACTGGACTGAAGAACAACAAAATCGTCTTCTAAAGGTCTCATGAGGAAACAAAAAAACATTCTTGGCAAGAAAATCTAACCCTAGATTTATGACTGAAAGCTTCATCTTTCATCTTAATAGGTCATCTTAATTTAAACAGGTGTTCTTAGTCCTGAGGCGCTCCAGATGGCAGATTAAGCTTTTGAGAGGCACACCCATTTAGAGCAAAAGAGAGTACGTGCATTCAAACTGACCCCCTCACAGAGCTTCCCTACAAAAATATAGGCTTAAATCCTTTCCTTGAAAGAGATACATCTACACAGATCCACCAACACCATTTTTTCCATTTGCTATCCTGTGACTCTCCCGTTGCTCTATCATCCAGCTCCAACTTCTCCACCTTGCTTCTTCTGCTCCCACAATTTTCTCCTTGCTATGGCTGCTGTTACTGTCTCTCGTTGTTGCCCTTCATCTTGCTTTTGCCACTTGCCAGCTACGTACTGTATATGCCGTTTTAAAAAGGCGGTTTTGTTACCTCTATTTTTCTGGCTATTTATTTGTTGATCTGAATTACTGGCTGATACTTATTCATTCTCTGTCACCCCATACAACAATATTGTCCTTCTTCCATTATAAAGTTTCACAGGCTCTCAATTGACACAGTAAGATGAAAAAAAAGCACACCAGCTTTGAGCCTATGATTCATCCATCAGTCTTTCTGGGTGAACATTTAAACATAAAGACAGACAATTTGATTTTTGGGGGGGGGTGTCGGTCTGAAATTGTTGACTGTTCTTCTACCTCGAAGCACAGAATGGCAGCACTGAATTTTGAATTTTTTGGAAATCCAGTTTGGTCTAATGATTAAGGCATTGCGCTAGAAAGCAAAAAACAAAATTGCATTAGCCATGAAAGCCAGTTGGGTGAATTTGGGCCAGTCATTCACTCTCTCAGCCCAATCTACCTCACAGGGTTGTTTTTGTGGAAGAAATAGGAGGAGGAAGGAGTATTAGATATGTTCCCCCTTGTGAGTTATTTACAAAAATAATAAAAGTGGTGTGTGTGTGGATGGGCAACAATATAAATTGGATTAATAACAGTGTTGGGTTGCCCCTGGTTCACACCGGTTCTATAGAACCAGTAGTAAAACCGGCAGGAGGCCCCACCCACTGACCCCAACATCATCAAACCGCTTCTGCGCATGTGCAGAAGAGCGTGTGTGTGCACAAGTTAAGCGAGTGCGCTAGTGCGCTCCACTGCAAACCAGTAGTAAAGATAACTAAAACCCACCCCGATTAATAAATAAATAGATAAATTCTCAGAAAAAATTCTTCTCCCTATTAATTTTCAGAAACATTTCCATGATGCTCAAAGAGGCCATTTTATGAAATTAGCAAAAATGCTTGTTATCTTTTATGGTGAATGAATGCTTGTTGTCTTGGGGGGGGGGGTTAGTAGCCACTTCAGTTCTGCAATCATTCCCCTTATCCAACTTGGAGATTTTCAGTGATTGCTCTAAATACATTTCAGAAACCAATAAATTCAATACATTATTACTGTGTTCCCCCCAAAATAAGACATGTCCGGATAATAAGCCCAATTGGGCTTTTCAGTCCATGCGATAATATAAACCACCCCCACAAAATAAGCCCCCCCACCAACTACTTACACACATGCGCAGCCAGTCCTGCCATTTCCTCTGGTTGTTTGCCATGCAACCAAAATGAGTTGAGGTGAGGCCGGAGGTGGGGGGGAAGGGAGGGACATGCCCTCCCCTCCCTGTTCTTCATGTTGGCTGAGCGACCCAACACATCCCACCCCACTGGCTGCTTCCCTTCCCCGCCGTATTATTATTATTATTATTATTATTATTATTATTATTATTATTATTATTATTATTATTATTATTATTATTATTATTCATTGAATTTGTATACCGGCCTACTCCCAAAGGACTCAGGGCGGTGAACAGCCAAATAAAATACATATAATACAAATGTTAAAAAACCATTAAAATACAATTAAATAATTTGGCCCAGAAAACGAAATTTAAAGCACCCCAAATTCATAAGACAAATTTAAAATTTAAAAATGTTAAAAAGCAATTTAAAAGGGAGGTTAGGCCAGGCCAGCCTGCTTTGAATAAAAATGTTTTGATGGCACGGTGGAAAGCACGCAGATCCGGGATCCTCCGTATCTCCAGCGGGGGCTCGTTCCAGATGGTGGGTGCCCCCACAGAGAAGGCTCTCCCCCTGGGGGCCGCCAGTCGACAGCACCCTGAGGAGCCCCTCTCTATGGGAGCGTACTGGTTGGTGAGAGGGTACTGGTGGCGAAGGCGGTCTTGTAGATACCACAGTCCTAAGCCTTGGAGCGCTCTAAAGGTGGTAACCAAAACCTTGAAATGCACCCGGAAGACCACCGGGAGCCAGTGAAGCTCGTGCAGGAGGGGGGGTCACATGGGAGCGCCCCATCGCTCCCATAACCACCCGCACGGCCACATTCTGGACCAGTTGGAGCCTCCGGGTGCTCCTCAAGGGGAGCCCCATGTAGAGAGCATTGCAGTAGTCCAGGCGGGAAGTGACGAGGGCACGAGTGACCGTATTTAACAAGTCCCGATCCAGAAAGGGACGCAACTGGCGAATCAGGTGAACCTGATAAAATGCCCTCCTGGCCACAGCCGTCAAGTGCCTTCTAAAGACAGCTGTGAGTCCAGGAGAACCCCCAAGTTGTGAGCCCTCTCCGTGGGGGCCAACGACTCACCCCCAATAGTCACTGATGGCACCAACTGACTATATCGGGATGTCGGAAACCACAACCACTCGGTCTTGGATGGATTGAGCCTGAGTCTGTTCCTCCCCATCCAGATCCGTACGGCCTCCAGGCACCGGGACATCACTTCAAGGGCATCATTGGGGTGGTCCTGGGTAGAGATGTACAGCTGGTGGTACTTCACCCTGAAACCACGGATGATCTCACCCAGAGAGGTGGGGCAGGGGAGAAGCAAGATGTGTGGAGTGAGATGTGGCTTTAGGGATGCAATTTGGGGGTGGCAGGTGGGGCAGGCAAGAAGCGGGTCGCAGGTCTTACCTTTCAAGCTCCGTCACTTTCCTCACCGTTGTGTCCAGGGAAACACGCTGTAAAAGAAAACCTGAGTTCAATCAAACTTGTCAAACTCGCGAGAAGGTTCAAGATTCTCTGTCTTATTTTCAGGGAAACATGGTATCTATGGTTATGGTCACCCATTCATGAATATGTCACTGGATGCAGAGGGAAACTTCATTCATTTCTGAAGAATGAATATAAAGTATAATACTGGTGGCTTAAAGGGTGTGGAATAGTGTACAAACTGTAGACCTCTCTTGTCTGACCTCAGAGCTACCTGAAAGCACAGTTTCCAAAAAGTAGCAGGAGAGTTTCTTTTAAAAAATATTAGAAATTACAGATGAAAACGTAAAAACTAAAAAACCCCAAAAGAATAAAAAAAGTGCAGAAAATAAAAAAAGAAAGTTAAAAAAAGAAACAAGAATACATAAAGTAATTATTTCCCCCTTCATCAGAAGTGTAAACAATTTTAGTAATTTATCACTTTCTCTTAAAATACACAAATGTATTTTGTATGATCTCTTCTTCCATATTCCATCTCTTACCTATTAAAAAATCCCCTTAAGCCTTTTCATTTCATTCCTCATCAGCAAAAGTCCATTAAGGATTACCAGAGTTAATAACACATCTATTTGAACCTGGATCAAATAAACCAACTCTATATTCCTTCCTTTTCCTTTTAACAATTTTGATCTTTAATTCCTTCAAATATGGCCGAGAAACTTGATTTTATTTCATGTTTTCCTTGTCCCTCCTCAGAAAATTCTTAAAAGTTTTAATGTCCCTTTTGTAAATCTAATATAAGAAAGTTATCCATATTGCTCTCTTGGTTTGTTATTTGTATACTGCTTTTAATTATTAAGATAGATGGTTTCTTTTTTTTATTTTTTAATCCCAAATTTATATTTTTATAAATAACTCAAGATGGTGAACATATCTAATATTCCTTCCTATTTCTGTTTTTTTCCCACAAAAATCCTGTGAGTACATTGGGCAGAGAATCATCCAGCTGGTTTTCATACCTAAAAGGGTTTCTAAACTGATACCCTAACCATTAGAACAGAGTCTCTACTTTGTATGTCCAGTGTAGCATTTTTCCCCATATCATGGTTGTAACCTATCATTCTTAGATCCACTTTCAAATCAGTCTCAATCATGGCAGATAAAACTTGTTCTTCTTCCATAACATCATTTAAATACAGTCTTATCTATAGGGACAATACTCTTAAATTAAATTAAGTTCTTGCTGTATGTTAAACTATTTTGTTCGATACTGTACTAGTAAATCAAATGTAAGTATTCCTTTCTTTTAATTGTAATCTTTAATTACTTCTGGTTCCCTCTAGTGCCCAACCTTCAAGGTCTTATCCTGTCATGTTTTTTTAAGAGAATTCAAAACAAAAGAATTTTCCCATGGGAAGGATCCTTACAATTAATTCCACAATTTTATTTGAAATTCATCTGGACTTCTAGTCCATTTGTAACTTCCCAAATCAAAGCTTTAAGGACTCTTACAGTTTTTTTGTAAAAGGAAAAAATAAGTCCTTAAACTTTAAAACTTCTTTTGCTAAGGGTTGAATGAAACTTAACCGGTGCTATAAACTTGTTAATCCAAAGATTCCTTGTAGCTAAAAAGGAGTTAGCAAGCAATTTCCAAAAGGGATTAGAAAAGTGATTAGAAATGCAAGCTCAGTGTCTTACTGAAAGGCACCCAACATGGTTTGAGCAATGATGGCTCTCCCTCGTCTCCTCTGGAGAACTTGTGAGTGACCTCAAGACCTTTCCTTTTCTAGAGAGGAATTACAAAAAACTAGTCTACTTGTCAGCTCTTCCTTCCACCAACTTCATCAGTATGCCATTTCTCCCTGGAAGTCAAAAATGTCTCCCATAATCTTAAAAAAGAGTCTTCCTTTTCCTCGTCCCCAAAAGCAAGTACTGAATGAAACCAAACAATCTTGGTTTCATCTACTTGGGTGCTGCTGCTGCTTACTTACTTGTATGGTTCTTGGAAACCCTTCCCCCTGGCTCTTGTTCTCCCAAATCATATTAAATTTGCCCTCAATACCTAATAATCATCCACCCCTAAACTAAAGGATTCAGAAAGAATTGGACATGCTGGCAAAAATGGATTAGCAGCTAAAATATAAGAGTAATATGGAATTAGAGGTTTTTGTAGACTCCTCAGTAGCTGCATCTCTTTTAGCATGAAGAAAGTTTAAAAGTTTCCAAAAGACACAGATAAATTGCAGTGGAAATGTGCATTGTGTTTGGGAAATGGGAGACTAAAAATGAGCAAAAAGAAGCAAAACTGTGGCTCCAAATACAGTATTTCTTAGTGACCCCAGTACATTTCTCAAGGATAAACCCCTTAATAAGAAATTATAATAACAGTTTAAAAACAGTCTTATCATTATGGTTGATCACACAATCAGCCGGATGTTTAGACAGGATTTGGCACCTTTTGCTCCACCTATTGAGCCCTTCCCAAATCACTAGAAATGGCAGATCTTGTTTCATAATATTACAGGTATTGTTGCAAGATGTAAGTTGTTCCAAATAAAGCTGCCTTTTGCAATGATTGATTAATGATGATTTTATAATTGCTGATGATACTCAAGTGGTCCTCCAGATGTTTTAGAATTGCACCCAAAGCAATTCTAAAAACCTTATTAATATTGGTGTTATTTTTGGTTCTTTTGCCAAAGTCATTCTATTTTCACATCTTGATACTTCTTCAATTCTTTTTCTTTTATTCTATTATTCCCTGGTATTTCCACATCAATTATCCACCCTTTCTTTTCAACCACAGTTAAATCTGGTGTGTTATTAGCCAAGACTTCGTTAGTTTGTATTTGATAATCCCACAATGTTGCTCATTCTTCATTATTGGCACATAATTTTATATCATTTTGGTAATTGTTTTATGTCATTGTTTATAATTATCTTGCACAATCTGAGTACATAATCTCTCTCTTCTGCTTCCCTGCATAATCTACTTTGATCCTTTGAAGATTTCTTTAACTCTGGCCTTAATTGCATGAGTTCAAATAACTTGCTCTTGTTGATAGTCTGGCCTGAGGTTCTGCCTTGATTTACCTTCCCAATAAGCAACCGAGTTGGGAGTTCATTAAAAAGCAGTTTATTAGGGTACCCTGATGAAGTGGGATCTCCCTATGAAAAGGAGAACCTCAAGATCCATCTTACATTCCTTTTTATAGTTAACACAACAAAGACAAATGGAAGAGGAAAGGAGGTTGGACAAGATAAGGAGTAACCCCTCCTTGCACTTTTTCTTATCAGGAGATCCTTCTGTAAATTATCTTTTCAGTTTAGGAATGTTAAAAGCTATCTAATCAATCCATACAACCACAGGATAAAAGTTTTTTTTTACATTCCTGTCTGTAATAAGCCTGAACATAGAAAATAATTCAAATTAAAAGACAAAGGAACTATGTTAACTAACAAATTACAAAGTTCATGTCATGTGCCCCTCATGTGCAGCTAAAACCAAGACTTCAGTTTCTTTCTTTCTTTTTCTTTGACATTCCAGTTGTCAGCCATTGCCAGGTTTTAACTTTATCCACTTTCTCTGATATCTTTTAGAGAAATTGATTATGTAATGCTTTTCCTTGCCAACATTCTATGCCTATTTTTATTATTTTATTCTGATTTTCATATTTTGTTCGTGTACATTCAGTAAGATCCAGTTTTTAACTTGCATCAATGCTTCTTCTTGGTTTTCTTTTACATAATCAGCAAATGCATGCTTTTCATCTTCAACAGTTTGTTTGACTTGAAGTTAATCTCTGCCTCCATTTTTATCTATCAATATCACTACGGAGATGTAATGCATAGAGAATAATCATGACTATACTTGATTCTGGTACAAACTCTCCAGTTCATCTTATGTTCATTTAACATAAGTATCACAGGTATATCACAGGTGTGGCCCAGATATTGGTGTTTTTAATGGTGTTTTCACCATTTAATTTTGTGTTTAGCACTTTTCTCACCCTTTGGATGTGTTCTTTACTAATCAAAATTTTAATTTGTCCATGCTTGATGTTATCTAATTGTAAAATGCCCAAATATTATTATCTGTTCAGTACAATGTTCAGAAGTCACAGATGCCAGTTTCTTTAGCTGGTGTTGGCCTGCATACACACATTGACTTCTTCCCAAGAACCAAGGATGTTGTAATGTATTGTCGTAGTATATGTGTTGATCCAAGTGGTATGGTGTTTTATTGAACTGAACACTTTATTGCTGAAAACTATTTTTGGCCTGGTTCTCTTTCCTTCCCCATAGATAATGGCAGTTGTTCATACTAAGGTCAATTCTTTGGAGTTTTTTTTAACCAAAATCTACTGAGGGAGAAGTAAATTTGGATGTTTTCTTTTTTAATATTTCATGTCATCCCTTCTTAAAATATATTTCAAGTTTTTCTCTGCTATCCCTTTGAGAGAGGATAGAAGCCTTAGTTACTCAGTTGAAATGGTGGCTGACTTCTAAATTGCCACCTGCTTTGGCACATAATTTTGTATGAGTTCCTATCCTTGATTTTGAAGAATCTTCCAATGAAGACTCTTAAGGTTCTGCTGTTTCACAGAGTTTTTCACCCCAGCTTTGTCTACTGTGGGGCCTCCATTTGAATCGCTTCCTGTGAGTGACCAATACCATATGGACAGTTTTTTTTAATCCTCTCAGATTTTATTACAAAACAATTAACAAATGTACTTATTACTAGGCTTATACCATATCTATACTAATACCCATCTATGTCTCTGTTTTATTTCCACACTATCTGTTGCTTGAACTTGAACCAAAGTCTTCAGCCACCTGCAGGTCAGCTTCTGCCGGCTGCATTTCCAAATTGCCGATTGCAGTTTCTCATTCTGTACTATATGAAATCACCAGTGATTGGTTGACTGTAGCTTCTCAGCTTTCCTGCTGGAGTGGTGCAGCTGTTAGGCTCTGCTTCTCCCTTCAGCTTCTCCATCACTGGTTTGACTGCTCCTCCTTTACCCTCAGTTGCTTGTTGAACTGGTAACTGCGCAAATGTTTCCTTTTGGTTTTTCTACTCAACAGAAATCATCTTCCAAATGTACCTATACACTCACACCCTGCGTCTTTCAGTATTTTGCCCTTATAATTGAGTCCAGGTGTGGTGCATTGTCCTTCAGGCTGCTATAAAGTCTCTAAGGGAGAAAACAAAAGGAAGAAAATGCTTATGCTAGTCACTGCCAGGTTTTCTTTCCACATTCCTTCCCCCTTTTTTATGAGAGTCATAGTCCCATTCAGTTCCTTGTCTACATTAGCTGTTTAACATGTGACTTGGAGTACTATACTCACTCCACAGTGTGATAAGTAGCCAGCTGGATGTCTCAAAGGTTCTTTTTCAAGAGGCAAATGGACTTTCTTGTGTTGTTGTTGTTGTTGTTGTTGTTGTTTTGAAGATGTTTCATTTCTCATTCAAGAATGACATCTTCAAAGAAAAAACAGAAAATCTAGTTGCGTCTTGAAAAAGCACCTTTGGGACAACTATGACCTGCATGATTAAGAATCTCCATAGACATTTAGTCTGCTGGATGTTCTGTTTTCCAGCTTGATGCTGAACGATAAACCTATATGGTTGTAACAATAGGTACCATTTAGTAACCTTTGAGTTGCTATCCTTCATTTAATAAATCGATGTGAGTGCTGATGGGTGGTGATTACTTGAAACTCTCTCTCCCCTCATAAATAGACTATAAATTCTTCAACAGCCCATCATAGCACCAAAGCCTCTTTTTTGATGGTGCTGTATGTTTGCTATTGCAGTGCCAGTTCTTAGTCAAGTAATGATCTTCATCATCAAGGCTGCTCCTAGTCCCACTCCCAATAGTATCAACAATTTTAAACTTTGGTATTTTAGAACAGGCTCCCGAGAATATGTGGACAGCCAAGAAAGTAAACAAAAGGAACATTGAAAAAAAATCAACCTAAAGTTCTCATTCAAGGCACAAATGATGCAGCTCAAATTACCCTACTCTGGAGACATTATGTCAATATTTTTCCTATCTTGCTTCTTCAAAGTCTAATTTTTGGTTCCTTAGAGTACCACAGGAAATACCATGGCTTGCACTATTTTGATCCTTGTAAGTATTGACATATCACACCTCTGAATACCTCTTCCAAAGTCTTCACGGGTGTACCACCAGGCACTAGTCTGTGGTATATTTCTTGACTAATTATTCCTTTACTCTTGATTATTGATCCTAAAAGACATAAGCTATCTACCATTTTAATATTTTCACTATCATTTCCAAAGCTTGTTGTTGGAGTTTGGGTGGTCTGAATTCTACGCTGCAAAAGTATTCTGGAACATTTTCTACAAGAGAGCCGGTGATTGGTTCTTGAGGCATATATTAGAATAAAGCTGAGGGGTCTCTTGCTTTCTTCTGTGGTTATTGTGATTCTTGGTAAACAAGAAACAGAGGAATTATTATCCCTTGAGGTCTTTTGTTGTCGTCACATATTGAACTTGATTCAAGAAGATCTTTCTGTCAGGCCCAAAACCCAGAATGACACATAGTAGTTCTTCCAAGCTGAGTTCTTTATTATTTTACACCCATAGACAATTTTTCCCCACACTGAGAACTCTGTACACATAACACCTGGACCAAGTTGCCTCTTACTCCTCTGGAATGTACCACTTTCATCCTGGGGTTCATCTCCTCATTCCATTCATTACACTTTCTTGAGAGCTTGTGAAATGACGAATGGTGTGTGTAGTCTTCTCATAAAAACAAAATATGAGTCTGCAGGATATATTCTTTATTGGCCTTCTAGATATACTATATCTAGGGAACGGCTTTCACGTGGGATTAAGAACAGAGATGCTTGTCTCTACACTTCGAAATAATACATTGCTTTCAAATAAGCCTATTAATTGTTTACATCCTGAGTCTCTTTTCTCTGTATGATAATGTTCTTAAACTTACCCCCAAAATACAAAACTTCAAAATGGGCTTTTCAGAAAATCAAATTCTTTTTTTCACAAGTGAAAAGCATTGGAGTCAGCACTAAATCTATCTGAATACTAAATCGCTTTAGAGATGATGTGTAGATTTCTCTTTTATCACTTTTATTTTAAACTGATGCTTTTTGACCAATTGTCAGTTCTTTGATCATTTAAGGGTAATGGCCAAGAAAAAGAAAAAAAGATAGAACCTAGCCCTTCAGTAATTACCAGCTTGATACACGTTATTCCATGATTCTGAAGTACAGACATTTTAACACTAATAGCCTAGAATGTTAATAATCTTTTTGAGGATTATAAACATATAGAAGAAAAGAAAAGAATTAGCAACATTTAGGCTTAATATTATATATCTTAAGCAGGAAAAGTCAAGAAGGAAGGAAAAATCTTTATTGGTTCTACTATTGTTAAAAATAATAAAGATCAAGCAGAAGGAGTTAATTATATCTTAAATGCTGTTGTGTGTAATTCACTTTTTTGTCCTGCAGATCAGTGATCGAATCATACTGACAAATGCAAGGCTTAGCATATGTCTATATTTATATATTTTTCCTGCTACTCTCAATTTGAGAAAGATAGAACTGGAAAGCCAACATTTTATTTTATTTCCTATTCTAAATACTGGGAATTTAGCTCACTATAAATGAGAATAGAAATCCAGATGTTAGTGGAGTACAAAAGAGGATAATCCACAGCAGAGAGTGATTACCGAGCAACTGTCCCACTCTACAGTAGTTCATAGTACGATTATCACCTTAATTTACAGGTAATCCTCAATTTACGAACAGTTGTCTAATGACTGTTTGAAATTACAACAGACATCCCCAGAGCTATCTATGACCCATTTTCAGAGTTACAATGGCTGTACACATATACAGTATGATGACGTTTGGTCGCATTTTGGACATTTGGCAACTCGCTCACCATTACAGCTGTTTGCAACATCCCACGGTCATGTGTTTGCAACTTGCAATGGTTTTTTTTTTTTTTTTTTTGCCAGTTTCTCACATTTAGTTTTGGTTTCTAGTACAAAAAAAAAAAAGGCTCATTAGGGGAAATGGATTTGCTCAATAACTGCAGCATTTACTTAATGACCTTTGTAAAAAAAAATGGTCATAACTTTGCCTCTGATCACATGATGCCTGTGATTTACAAAGCTAACAATGATTTATGACTAATTTGGGGCTCAATTACAGTTGCAAGTTGAAGATTACCCATACTTATTTATAGGCTGGTCTACTCATAATGACTCTGGGTACTGTACAATACTATGCAACACAATAAAACCAAAAAGAACCAATACCCTGGGGGTTAATACACCTAACCCATTAATATACCAAACTCATTAATAAAAAAAAATCCCATAGAAGGGACAAACTGTCAGGGCCTGGATTCTTCTTCTGATGAGGAGTAGTAAGAAGATGGAAATTAGAGGGCTAGAGCATCTCCCCAGGGAAGCAAGTGTGATAAGTGTGATTTAGGTAGAATAGGTGGAGACATGATAAACTTATAAATAATTGTGCATATTATAGTATGAGAAATGTTAATGGGCATTTTTCTTCTCTTAGCAATATTAGAATCATCCAATAATAGTAAATGTAGGGAGATTCTAGAACCTATAAATAAATACTTCTTCACGGAACCTGTAATTAAACTCTGGAGTTTATTGCTGTCAGATGTGAGTAACTTCCACCAGAGTTTTAAGAATGGACTGGGGTGATTTCATGAAGGATTGAAATATGAACTGTGCTAGTCTACTCTTGATGGATGTTGGTACCTCTGAGATCACAGGCAATGTACCTTAAGTACCAACTACTTGGGAACCCCAACAAAAGATGGCTATTGATTCTTTGTCCCTGATTATGACCATCCTGAATTCATCTAGTTGGCCACTACGTGACACAAAGATCTAGACTAAATAAACTTCTGGCCGTGATCCAGCAGAATTCTTACTCATTCGTTCATTTATTTTTATCTATTTTATTCTTTCAATTTATATATCTTCCCATTTCACATGCATGTCTCTGGACAGTTACCAACAATTAAAAAACAAGAAGCAAAATAAAAACTATGCCAATAGAGACAGCAAAGTACAAAAAACACCAGAGACATTTAGCAGAGTACATAGACTCTAACACTCATCTGGATCTCCAAGCCTGGTGACAAAATCATGTCTAAGGTTTTCTGAAAAGCCACTAGGATTGGGGCAGAGGTGAAATCCAGCAGGTTCTGGAGAACCAGTAGCGGAAATTTTGAGCAGTTCAGAGAACCGGCAAATACCACCTCTGGCTGGTCCCAGAGTGGGGTGGGAATGGAGATTTTTGCAGTATCCTTCCCCTGGAGTGGGGTGGGAATGGGGATTTTGCAGAATCCTTCCCCTGGAGTGGGTGGGAATGGAGATTTTGCAATATCCTTCCCCTGCCATGCCCACCAAGCCATGCCCACAGAACCTGTAGGGGAAAAATTCGGATTTCACCCCTGGATTGGGGTCATTTTAAGCTCTGGGAGGGATGATGTTTCAAAGGCAGACGCTACAATAAAAAAGGCTTTGTTACTTGGCCCTGTCGGATTACGCTGACTAGTAGACAGGAGCTAGAGCAGGGGTGTCAAACTCAAAGCCCGCAGGCCAGATCCTGCCCGCGGGGTACTTACATCTGGCTTGCGGAGCCGCCCTGGAAACAGCAAAGGAGCGACCCATGATGCCTCTGCCAACAAAAATGGAGCTCAGGAGGGCTGCATGTGGCCCTTCCAAGCTCCGTTTTTGGCCACAACAGTCTTCTGCAGCTCTCTGCCAGTGAAAACGGAGCCTGGGGAGCCCATTTTCACTGGCAGAGGGCTGCAGGAAGCCATCACGGCAAAAATGGAGCCTGGGCAGGCCACACGCAGCCTCCCCAAACTCCATTTTTGCTGGCAGAGGGCTGCAGGAGGCCATCGTGGCTGAAAATGGAGCCTCGACGAGTGATGTCAAGCAGGCCATGCCCACACCTGGCCAAGCCCCCACCCCAGTCCCCTGAGGTCAAACACAACCCTGATGCGACCGTGCCAGAGCTGTTGGGACAGGTAGACATAATTGGGAAGAGGTGGTCTCAGTCCCAGACCATGGGACTCTATAGGTCATTACCCTCTTCTTGCATTGAACTAGCAGCATGCTGGTAACCATACTGGTTGATGGAGGCTGAACAGTCAAGAACAGTTAGAATGGATGCATTACCCCCCATCCTGTTCCTGCCAGAAGTCATCTAAAAGTGTGACCAATGCTACTTTGATACCATAACCTGACTGAAAAGTATCAGAAGTATTTTCCATAGCACCCTTCAGAGAAATTGGGCAAATGGTGCCTGTTTCCAGAATGGTGCCTCCTTCTGGAATGATGCAAGTTAGCCACTTTAAAAAGGCCATGTGTCACATGAGCTAGATGCTCTTTCAGAATGGACATTTCCAAAAGAGTGTCCAGCTGATATGACCTGCGACCTTCCTACAATGGCTGCCTCCCACCGTTCTGGAAGTCGGCACCATTCCCTCAATCCTTCAGAAAGTTTTCCCCCCAAATCTCACATTTTGGAAAAAAACATGCCCTTCTGAGAGATTGCAAGAATTGCAGCCATGTTCAGAATGGTGCAAGGTGGCCTCTGCAAGAAGGCTGCATGTCGCATCGGTTGGGAACTCTTTCAGAAAGGCAATATTTGGAAAAGGTAAGTGGAACAAGGCATGCTGGGGCGCAGAGGAGGCTCTGAGGAGGCATGAATCCTCTGGCACCCAGCTGTGAAGGATGGAGGGGAGAGATGGGCAGGTGGGGCAGTTGCAGTCTATCTGTAGTCAGTTGTAAGGGCAGGATTGCTAAGTGCCCAAATTTTCATCACGTGATCATGGGGCCACTGCAGAAGTACGGCACCATTGTAATTTTGAATGGTTATAAATTGAGGATTATCTACTTCTTTGCTGATGCGTAGGTCTTTAACCTGGCCATCTGCCTGGGCCTTGAGTAGTTTAAAAATATTTATTTAGAACTTTAAGTATCAGGGATGACTTTCTAAAACATCTTTTGGTTAAGGTAAATGGATAAATAGACCTATAGAAGAAGCTAACAAAGAAAATTTGTAGCGGAAGAACAGGTGGTGAATTCCAAACTCAGCATTTCTTTCTGCATACTGATGAATCAGAACTTAACCACCTTAACAAAATTCCTTATTATCTTCTAGCCCAAGAATTTTCGTTGTTATTATTTAGGCTGTCTTCTGCTCAAGGATTAGTAATTATCATAAATAATTTCTTTTCTGCATATATCACTGCTGCCATCATTTCATTCCTATAATGAATAAATGGAAATAATACTATTGCATTAGTGGTTGGTGGTGGTGTCCATTATTTTTTATGTTTATGATATCCTCTTTATTTCAAGTTAGAGGAAAAGACAGATTGCTCTTGCCAGAAATATGAAGTGATGATGTTTGGAAACTGGACCAGGAGCTACATGAAAGTAGAATTATCAGTTTCATACCAGCTTCTTTTGGTGACTGGTTACAAGGTTTTAACTAAGCAAAAGTACTTGTGGGTTGATTGTTGAGCCAGTGAGAACTTTATGTTACAATTTTTGAGGATTTTTCTTCTTGTTCAGATTTGAAAATCAGAAATCACCAATAATGTAGCGGCAAGCTTCAAAATAGCTATTTGTTGGGATACATTTCAATTTTGACTGCCCTATTAAAAAGAACTAAAAATACCTATTACTTTAGCTTTCCCTTTTTAAAAATTTGTTGCATTGTATGGTTGCTTATTTGTTGCCTGATAACCATACCTACAGCCCAGACCAATAATTAGCCCTTTACTAAACTGAATACTTTATACTTCACAATCCTAAAAATTAAGATAATTTGGTCAATAAAATGTTCAAGTTTATTTCAAATTTCAGGTTTCAACTTTTTTCATAATGGATCATTTATAACTTAAGAAAAATAAATTCATCTTTCTCTCATTATAAATGTAGGGTATAGTGTGCATACAATGTAACAAAAATTAATTGAGCTGCATATTATTAAATATTGCTAGTATTACATATTGCTAGGTTGTGGTATGACTTATTAATTCTATGTCTCCCACTTGTGTAGTTGATACACAGTTCATAAGAAATGCAGAATATGAACTTCTCCTAATACAAAACAATATATACATGTTTAAGATTTAAATGACTTATTTTTAAAAAGTATTTAGGACTGCCAATAGTTATTAGCTTCATTTCCTAAATGGATCCATAGCCAGACTGCTTAATTAAGTTCAAACGTTTGGACAAAAACCAAGGATCAACCATTACTGCCCCTTTTTATTTTTGAGGCTTTGTCGGAAAGAAAGTTATGGACTAATGGAACTTGGTATCATTGAGCATAGCAGAATTTAGTTTATAATGAGGTCTAGAGTATGAAGTAAGTACCTCAGAGACATAAGCAAAACATTGAAAGTGAAAATAATTAGTCTTTGAGGTATGATATTACTAATACTGAATTACTTAATTGTGCGAAGTCATGTTTCAAATAACCATGGCTTGCTGAATAAACCATAGTTGGCTAGAATACTACAACACCTTAAGCCATAAAGTTTAATTTACAAATCATAATGGTTGAGTTCATATGTCATGTTAAGCCACAGACAAATGTTTCTTTGTTTGTTGTTTGTTTGTGTCCTACCTTTATTTTTTTTATTATTTTTTTTACAAATAACTCAAGGTGAAGCATTATCCAACACACCTTCCTCCTCTTATGTTCCCAACAACAAGAACCTTGTGAAGGGAGTTGGGCTCAGAGAAAGTGATTTGCCCAAAGTCACCCAGCTTCAGTCCTTCTGGCAGGGCCAAATGAATGTGTTTCAAATATCCAAAAGATTTGGTTGCATTGCTCTGCAAGCATTTTAATCTTTTTTCCCCCCCTCTTTTTCTCTCTCTTGTTTATTTATTTACTTTTTTAAAGAGTTCTTGGCTGTGGAACACAAAGCAGTGCTGGATTGGTTACCCATATCAGGTAAAACAACAACAAAAACCAGTGATAAATGAATGAATGAATGAATGAATGAATGAATGAATGAATGAATGAATGTAAAATATTGAAAATGTATAGCCATCCTTTGAAATGACTGTAGCTGCCATCTTCAAATACAACCTTTCACTTCGTTCATTTAGTCTAGATCAGTGTTTTTCAAACTTGACAACTTTAAGATGTGTAGACTTCATTTCCCAGAATTCCACACATCTTAAAAGTTGCTAAGTTTGAAAAACATCGGTCTGGGTGGTAGAAGGGAGGAAGAGCTGGGGCTTGGGGAAGGGAATCTTTGATTTGACCAGTGCTCGCTGTTGTAATCGCCTGTTTCTCAATAGCTAGTTGACAAGGTCAGATATCATTTTAAAGAAGAAGCTTTGGAATTGACAAAGCAGATGGGGAAGCTAAAAATTCTTCAACCCCTTGGGGGGGAAGGGGATCAAGGACTTTTCCAATGTTCTTAAAAAAAAATAGTGACCTTGAAGAACTGACAGATATTTTCAGTGGGGAAAACCTATGGGATATTAATGAAGGTTTATCGCAATGAGAGTGTCTTCTATTTATGTAAATGTGTTCTACTTCTACTTATTTTGAATCAAAGCTGAATTTGCAAAAGAATGCCAGGGACTTTTTTCCCATGCCTATTCAGAGAGAGTGGAAAACCAATTTGAGCTGACATCAGAGGAGGAGGAGGAGGACATAAGAGCTGCAGCTCCAATAAAGTAGCGATTCTGAATCGCCTTTAGCGACATGTTAAATTGGATCCCATCAAAACGTTTAAAAGTTTAACAAGTTTTAAAACTGAATGACATCCTAGAGCAGGGGTTCCCAAATTTAACAAATTTAAGACGTGTGGATTTCAACTCCCAGAATGTGAGAGTGGGATGGCTGGGGAATTCTGGGAGTTGAAGTCTACCTGTCTTAAAGTTGCCAAGTTTGGAAACCCCTGCCCTTAGGTAACAAGCTAGTCACCAACTTCAAGAACTGGTTGTCCTTTGTCTTCCAGGTACAGTTCAAGGTGCCCATTGTTACCTTTAAAGGCATTTGGGCCTGGGTGGAATGGGTTTTTATGTTTTGAATATGTCTCCCAGTTTTATATCATGATTTATATGATCGATTCATCCATCAAATCATTTATAGAGCCAGCCATATTATGTATCATGACCCAGGCATGATACAAAACAATAAAAATATGCCACAAAGCCATGAAAACATAACAAAAACACTCCCAAAGGTGACAATCCCCCTACATCAGCATTCAACTCTACTCAACTCCATCCTCACTCACAGCAACACATTGATAATCCCGTCTGCAACCATGATCCTGGATGACCTCCCATAGCAGCCTCATGTAGATGTTAAAGAGGAAGAGTGAGAGACCTAAGTTTGAGGCAGCCCGTATTTCAGGGATCTACTTGACCCTACTTGATCTACTTGATCCCCCCTCCCCCTTGCAACATCAACTGGAACCAGCCATGCAGGAAGGAGAACCACTGCAAAACAGTGCTTCCCTCTCCCAACCTCCAAAGCAGTCTAGAACAATACCATGATCAGTGTTATTGAACACTGCTGAGAGATCCAGGAGGGCTAGGAAAGTTGGAGGAAAGTTGTCCCATCACACCAAATTTGAGCTCTCTTCATTTGCTTTTGGGGAGTTAATCTGCTGATGGATAGACACAATTTTGAGCCCTTCACATAATTTCTTTCCAATATTTCATTGGGTTGGGGAAAAAAATAAAAGGTATTGTTCAAAATATTGTTTTAATCCACCAAAACTCCAAAATTGTTATGCAGAAATCTATTTTAGATAAGGATTTTATTTGTTCCCAAAGTTATTGAATTTACCTTGGTAGAGTTTTTAACATATTTTTTTTTTATTATTATTATTTTTATTCTCCAGCCATTGATGCCTGAGATTCATTACTACTATATACTTGAACTGGCATTCTATTGGTCTGTAATGTTTTCTCAGTTCATTGACATCAAAAGAAAGGTAAGAACAATCATTTTTGTAAGAACAATGCTATTTGATAGAACTGTGTAACATCATTTTGACTGACACATATGCATTGAAATAACACCAAGGACTGTGCATTTGAACCACTAAGTAGAGCGTTGCCCTTTGAAGCATTAATCCAGCCATGTCTTTTGCAAGACTTATGCAACTTTTTTATTATTATTATTCATCACATTTCTACACAGCTTATCTCACCTGAGTGACTCTGGGTGATTTACAATAAAAACATAAACAGTGGTATAAAGACAGTAATATAACGAAGTCAAACGTTGTTCCCAACTCTTTCAATCTCTGTGTATATGCGTAGTTGCTTCATTTTGTGGATAATCCCAATAAAAACATTGCATGCAGATATAAAAAGAAGTAATTCATCTGTGCCAACATGCTTTCCAAAGCACTTTGATGAATGCTTTGCATTGCCCTATTAGCATCTTAATTCTAATTGTCCAGGGCAATATAAATTTGGTGTCAAAACTGCAGCTGTAAATGTTTGTTATATTTTCAGAAAACAATATACAGTCAGGTTGCATAATCTGCTAACATTATTGGATTAGGCTGAGGTAGTTTGAATATCTTTTGGGAGCTGATAGCAATATTGATCACTGGTTCATTAGTACGATACTGACCATTTTATTCAGATTCTATTAAAGTATTCTAGGAAATATTTATTTTTTAGGTGTCATTAAATATTCAAATGTACGGATTTCAGCACCCAGAATTCCATCGTCAGTACAACCGTTGCTGAGAACTTTGGGAATTGAAATTAACCCATCTAGAGCAGTGGTCCCCAACCTTGGCGCCTTGGCAGCATGGTTGGGAGTCAGAGGGGAACCAGGACGTGTGAGCAGCAGGCTGGTGTGGATGCATGTGCAGTTCGACTTGCGACAGCCTGGCATGCACTTATATGCAGCTCGACTGCAAGTTGAGTTGCGCATGCATGTGCCGGCCTGCCGTTCGCGTGAGTCGAGCTGCCCGTGTGCTCTGGCCTGAAGCTCATGAGGCCTGGTTGCAAATAGGCCATGGGTCGCTGGTAGTCTGTGGCCCGGGAGTTGGGGACCCCTGATCTAGAAGACACCTAAGGGTGGAGATCAGTGGTGGGTTTCAAAATTTTTTACTACCGGTTGTGTGGGTGTGGCTTGGTGGGCGTGGCATGGCATGGCATGGCTTGGTGGGTGTGGCATGGTGGGTGTGGTTTAGTGGGCATGGCAGGGGAAGGATACTGTAAAATCTCCATTCCCACCCCACTCCAGGGGAAGGATACTGAAAATCTCCATTCCCTCCCCAATCCAGGGGAAGGTTACTGCAAAATCCCCATTTCCTCCCGATCAGCTGGGACTTGGGAGGCAGAGAATAGATGTGGGGAGGGGCCAGTCAGAATTTTTACTACCGGTTCTCCGAACTACTCAAAATTTCCGCTACCCGTTCTCCAAAACTGGTCAGAACCTGCTGAAACCCACCTCTGGTGGAGATGTACTAAGAAATAATCTATAGTAGCATAATCCGATATGATATTCTTCCAGTACTGAACTTGAACATGCTGGTAGAAATCATCATAGTTGACTTTTAGGCACCAAGTTGAGGAAGGTTATGTGAAAACATATTGGTTGCTTAGCAGCTGGATTTACCGTATTTGTTTGTTAAATTCATTTGCTGCCCATCTCGCCTTGGGACTACTCTGGGTGGTTTTCATTTCTAGGGCACAAAAAAACATCCTTGTATAATTGGTAGCTTAATAATGTTTTTGTTATTACTGTTGCTTTTTATCAGAAAGCAGATCTGTTTCTTGAGGGGGGAAAAATCTTACACATGTCCCAGCATGTCTGATCTTGGAAGCAGAATTTAAAATAATCCCAGTGGGAATAAAAATGAGTATTCACTTTAAACTGCCTAGAATTGCCTGCTTCAGGGTGCACAGCGATTTCTGTGAATAACATTGGAAAGAAAAGATATGCTGCAGAGCCTAATGTTGCTGCAAAGCCTTCTCAGGCTGGTCACAGCCTTTTGGGAGGGCTACAGATTTTTCCCATTATTTCATGGAATAATGTATGATTTTGAAACAGTAAGAAATTGCACTATAATGGACATGCTTTGGGTGCAGTACAAGCTGCTGGTCATCATCCTTTAAAGCTCTGTATGACACACAGGGCCAGATGTCCCTGGGGACATCTACCTATCCTACCAAGTCAGTAGGGTGGGCACACTCTGGTTCCCTTCCCCTAAATATTATCACCTGATGGGAGCTAGGACAAGTGCCTTTTATTTATTTCTTTATTCATTCCATTTCTATAGCCGCCCAATTCAACCAAGTGACTGTTTTCCAAGGCAGCCCCTGCTCTGTGGAATACCTTGGCCCCCTGACTTTTGGCAGGTCACCAGCCTTTTAGCCTTCCATAAGGCTTTAAAACCTGGCTTTCTCCCCCCAAAAGAAGATTAGACACACTTTAGAAATGATTGGCACCAGGTTTTTGGATGTGTGTGTGTGTGTGTGTTTAAAAATTGCAGATTCATACCTGTACTAAATATATACCTGTAATTGCCAGCATTTATTTATTTATTTATTTATTTAATTTTATTTATTTATTTTATCTATCTATCTATTTGTTTGTTTGTTTGTTTGTTTATATTAATTAATTAATTAATTAAGGTGTCACTTTACTCCAGGTGACTTTGCAGTTCACATCTAATAATCTAATATCTGGCCACTTCCTAAATTTATTCTGTGAAGGTGCCAGGGAGAAGAAAACATGGTGAAATGGGAAGGTGGTATTTTGATGGAGGGGGCTGGTGCACTTTAGTGCCATGATACCTCAAGAAGCCTCGGTCAGTGGCATTTCAAGGAGAGCAGCTTATTCTGATTGGTTAATTACATTCTCATTATCTTGATTACCATGATCCTTAAACCCTGAATAGGTAACGAAGATGACTCCAAGGTCAGTGAACCCAGAACCTCCTGCTTTTCTCCTCACACTCAAAAGCAGAGGATAACATATTACAAATCTTCCCTACAGACAACTATGGAAGAAACATGCCATAACAATTTTCCCCCACTTCATCCTTTGGTAGTTGCTTATTCTATCCCAGGGATGGGCAACTATTGGCTTAAGGGCTGGGGAGAAAGATAGATGTAAGTCTATTTTCAATCTGTCTCCCCATGGGTTAGAACAAGAGCGAGCAACTATGACCCCCTTTATGACCTGTGGACTTCAACACCCAGAATTCTGAATTGACCAATATATGGTGGGTCAGGAATTCTGGGAGTTGAAGTCCACAGGTCATAAAGGACCCGCCCTTGTTCTAACCTATGGGGAGACAGATTGAAAATAGACTTACATCTATCTTTCTCCCCCGCCCTTAAGCCAATAGTATCCAGCAGTATCTGGAAGGAGTATAAAATTAATCATGTTTCACCACCTATTTAAGTCAGAGGCAAAATAAGGTGGCCATTGGGGTACAGGATCTGAGCAGTGGTATTGGCCAATTCAGGCTGATTCAGGAAGATCCCCTTCCTTCACATTCCTAATCAGCCTTGGTTACTATCATTCTGTTGCATTGTCAAAACCGCACAGTAGTGTAAACTACTCAGCTTGTCCTATGACTACAGCAATTCACATTAATTCTGCAGTCCCAATTTTGTGCAAAGATTGAAACGCTGTGAGTGGGAAAGGGAAAGAGCATAAAGTCAAAATTACAATGGTGTCCCAGTGAAATGGTGAAATAGTATAAATCTGAAACGATAGGATCCGTTCCATCCCAGTGTCCCACACAAAGCATGGAGGAATCTGGAAGGCTATATAAAGAAAGCAAAAGAGGGGGAGATAAATCCTAAATAAATATCACGCTTATGACTCAGGTTTTTCATGACTCCAATCTGTTGCGTTTTTTTAGAGTATTCAGCTTTGTTTATGAAAGTATTGTGAGTAAGTGGAGGGGAACAGGAAAGGAACTAAAAGTGATTAACAGAGTTCTGCAGACAGACAGACTGACTTCCTTCCTACTGCAGCATGATTGGCAGATTTTTTTCTGCCAGTATATGTCATACAGAAGAGGAATCAACCAGATGCATTACTTACCGTGATAGTGCATACATAAAATCAGAACACCACAGATCCAAAGTGAATCAGAATAGAAGCAGGAGGGGAACCTATCTTAAGCAGATCTGATCCTGTTTTATTTCTCCAGGTCAAGTTAGCAGCGAAAGTGCTCCCACCTAACTGGGCCTACTAACTTTCAGTTTGACAAATGGTTTTCCTGGCTTCTGACTTCTTGCTATTCACCCTGACTTCACTTTGTACAGCAGGCGAATATCTGGTGCATGCCCTTCAACTTTAAAGAATATAAATTGGTCCTTGTGGCTTGAGTACAACCTGAGGACTTCTTTTGTGAAGATTTTTCCATGAATTTCATATGCCAGGAAAAGCTTCAAGGCTGTTTCATTGCAAGAGTGGGAGGAGAACTGTTCAATTCCTCCGTACCAAAACTGTGGAAGTTTGAAGTGTCAGCCATACGCTGCTTGGCTTTGACTTATAAGAGGTCCAGGTTTCTTGTAGGCTGTCTTTGTCAACATGATGGGAGAGAATCTTTTTTTTTGTCGAAGTCAGTTTATTGTCATGTGGGCAAAGGGTCTAAAATAGATAAAGGAAGAAACGCAAAGGAAGAACATGGAAGGTTTTTTCACCCCTCCGTCTGTTAGAAAACCATAGCAGTCTGCCAAGCAGAAATACAGACTGAACAATCTTCATAGCAACTGTGTCTTTTAAAAACCAAAACCAAACTTGTCTTTTGGAATTAATATTGGTGACTTCATTCACATCGCAGCTTTGTATATTAGCTGAGGAGAGAGGCATAGCAAGTCACTTCAAAAACTGGATAGTCCTAGGTTATGAATGGTTCACCATATTGCATTGAAAAGACAGATGTGCTCACCCTGCTGTTTAGCAAACTCTTGACAGAAAAGCGTCTTCCAATTGAGTTGATTCCTGATTTTCAAAAGCGTCTTTTTGTTATTGATGTGTTTAGCTCTGTTTGGTTGAGGTTTTATGAACAGGATCTGCAAATCCGGTGCATATGATCAGATCAGCATTCTGCAAAAATAACCTGATAGAACAGATGCCATTTTTTTTTCATAGCTCATAATGAGCCATGAGGGATGAATTATCCTTATTGGTTATCATCATGTGCAGCTTGTGTATGCTTAAGAGGCATGTGTGGGCAGTTTAATTAGCGTGTTCCTATGTATCGCTATGCTACATTTATGGTGTACAAAAATAATTAAGGGTAGAGAATGTTTATGATTGTCCTAGAATATCTTACCTGAATATCAGTCAAATTTACCAGTGTAACTGGTATGACTAGGTCAGGTCTGTTTTACCAGATATTATTTTTAGAGACTTACCTCAAAGTCATTATTTAAAGGATTTTAGGAAATGGCTACCTTAATAAGATATTGGTGTACTAAAATATTAAGTTGGGGGGAAGAAATTTAGATTCATCTATATAGCAATTAAGTATTTCCTGCAAAAGCAGATGAAATACTGACATTTACTTCCAATCATAACCTAGCCAAGAGCAATCTATGGTAGATTTGTTCCTTTGTGCAGGTATTTATGAAGAGTAGCTAATGCCAGTTTTGAAACTATAGTAGCTGTTAATTACCCTGTACCATAGAGATATGCATGTGTATAATTTTCTTCTCCAGATTTCTGAAAATAACTATCAAAATACCCTAAAAAACTGTCTGCCTCTTGGGACCTGATTAAAACCAGCAATAGTTAGAGTAATTCAATCATCTTTAGAGAGAAACAGTCTTGGGAGTAGCTAATCCTGCTACTGTGGAATAGTAGAAACTTAAACTATTATCGCAACAATAATGCCATAAAAAGAATATGTGACTCTTTCTTCCAATATCCCATGCATCTGATATAGGATAAAGTGTATTTTTATATTAAACACACCAGGGGGCAGTCTTGGAATGTCCCCACGTGCTTATTTATTTTATTTTGTTAGATTTATATTCAGATTCCTCCATTGAGCTAAGGGTGCACTTGAACTTGAGTCTTTCCAATACCTGTCCAACCCACACTGTCTTTCCCAGAACATTAAGATCACATTCATATTCCTAGGTATTAATTAAAAAAAAAAAATCCAAGCTGTCTGGTCCTCCACCATCTGTGCCATCTCCCAGAGCAAGGAGCATGAAGCCATCTCCCAGAGCAAGGAGCCAAAAATGTTGACCTTCTTTGTAGATTTTAGAGTTTGGGGAATTTAAAGGGCAAAAGAAATGCTTTAATCCTTGAGCCACTCATCTCACCATTTACAACTCCTTAAAAGATGCCCACACATCCTGCTGCAGCCTTTGAGATTGTGCGAATTGCTCAATCTTTTTTTTTTTTAATTTGATTTATATGCCGCCCTTCTCCGAAGACTCAGGGCGGCTTACAATGCGTTAAGCAATAGCCTTCATACTTTTGTATATTTATACAAAGTCAGCTTATTGCCCCCACAATCTGGGTCCTCATTTTACCTACCTTAGAAAGGATGGAAGGCTGAGTCAACCTTGAGCCTGGTGAGATTTGAACTTGCAGTAATTGCAGGCAGCTGTTAATAACAGTGCTTTAGTCTGCTGCGCTACCAGAGCTCCTTCTGCACTAAGATAAGAGTCAAGAGAGAAAAGAGCAGATCCTTTTAGTTTGCTTTTGAACAGAGGGAAATACTTGGGGTGGACGCCCATCTGACTGAAGTCCATGATCCTTGAAGAAACTGAAAAGCATTTATGAGCATGCATAGATATTTTGGCTCTAGCAGATAGGAGATAGTCTTTCTTCTGCTGCCAAGTTCCTATATACATATATAAAACACACACAATTTGTGTCTTCCCTCCACCCACCAATCTCCCCCCCCCCCCACACACACACATCTCTGCCCTTTTGGTCATCCTGCACTCTGTGGTCTACCCCTGCTAGCCCCAGCTGACCTTTGCACTTCTTTTCCTTCCACTGCTGATGTGGTACATCCAGCTGAGGTAGCTGCTGGTCTTCGTGAGGCCCTCATGTAGCCTCCTCAAATTTTCATCAAGGGCAGCAAGTGCCTCAGCTGAGCATGACTTCATCAGTTGGCATCAGCCACAAAGATCAGCTGGAGGCAATGTGGGGTGGCAGGGAATGGAGGTAACTGTAAGGATTGTTAAACAAAGACTATCCTATACTGTGAGAATTGGTTGACACAAAGAAAAATTAGACTTCCTTACTCTTCAAAAATATCAAGGTAGAAAATAAAGTCACATGGAAAACTAAAACCGATTTATGTAATGCAGTGGTGGGTTGCCCCCGGTTCAGACCGGTTCTATAGAACCAGTGGTAAAACTGGCGGGAGGCTCCGCCCACTGACCCGGACGTCATCAGAATCTGCACATGCGCAATTGCACATGTGCAGAAGAGCATGCACATGCATGAGCACGATGCGAACCGGTAGTAAAGGTAAGTAGAACCCACCCCTGATATAATGGTGCTTTATTTTCTCTCTCTTTATCTTCCAGGATTTTAGCATCATGTTTACACATCATATTGTGGCAGTCTTATTACTAATTATCTCTTACGTAGTCAACTTCACACGAGTTGGAACCCTGGCTTTGTGTCTTCATGATGTTGTTGATGTCGTGCTGGAGGTAAGAGAGAGTTATTTGTAATAATTCTCTGCTGTCCAAAATGGCCTCTACCTGGAACAAATATTGTACCCTGTGAAAGCTCATAATGTATTGACATTTGTTTTAAAGGACTGTTTCTGTAAGACCATAAATAGCTTTTTATTTGTCTTTGGAAGTGAGACTCATGAACCCAATGAGATTGACTTTCTGCACCTTGTTCAGAATCCTTTTTTTGTTGTTGTTGTTTATTTTTATCAGTCTGAATAATTTGTGTCATTATCAAAATTCATTTAAAACACACTGCTAGATAGTTATATGAGCAAGTTTTAACGTGGGCAAGCAACCCCACAAGCAAAATGTGACTAAATTTAAAACTACACAACTAAGCATAGCAGCACCGAAAAGAAATAAAACATTCCTGATGTTTTTGCTGTTATGTTTCTGACTAATTTTACCCTGTTGGTTCTTATTCTCCCAGGCATTTAGGAGAGGATATGAATCCAAGCCTAGTGTCATTCTTAGCAGCTAAACCAGACAGGAAACAACCAGATAAACTAATTCTATTTTATTGTAAAGCTACATTTAAGAACCTTGCACATCTGAAGTTACAGTTCTCCCACTGTCAACTATACAGCCCAATAACTCTGGGAGACTCCTTCCTGAGCCTTTTGCTCCACCAACTATGCAACTGCAAGCTATGCTGTCACTTGTTTGACTGTTCCCTAGGCAGTATCTTTTTATCCATTCTCCCAAGGTCATTCCCTCATACTATTATACCTACTCAGAAGATTTGCTCCTGCAATTTTTGATATTCTCAGAACCTGCAGCCAACATTTTACTGTCAGGGGGAAGTTCTAGCTACCTCTCTCAGTCCAAACTCCTCCTCCTCTCATCGGAAGAAAATAGGGGCTTTATGGTATACTAAAATACTTGTCATCATCTGCCTTCAGTCCCCTAAATCTACCACAATGCCTTTGTGAAAACTTTTATGTAAGCCCAAGTATACAGTATTTGAAATATAATCCAAAGAAGAAATTGAGTATAGAGAGATCAAATAACAAGGATGTGATTGAATTAGTACAGAAGAAAAACAAACAGATGACTTTTGAACGGCTGTGGACCGGTGGTGAAATCTTCCGTGGTTCACTATGCGCACATGCGCAGTGCATGCCAAATGCCCACTGCATGCACACGCATGCACAGTGCGCACCAAACACGCTTCCCGCAGAAAAAGGAGGCTTAAGAAGGTAAGTAGAACAGCGGGGGGGTGGAACAGCTGTGCCGTCCGATTTAGATTCGCTAGAAAGCAGGATTTCCTGCTTTCTACCAAATATAAATCGCGCGGCATAGCTGATCATCGGAAATACCGGTTCGGACAAACTGGTAGCATTTTTTTACTACCGGTCTGCCCGAACTGGTAACTTTTATTACTACCGGTTCGCATGAACCGGTGCGAATCGGTAGCATTTCACCCCTGCTGTGGACCCATTTGGGAAAGGGGGCGAGTCTTGAAGATTCCAATTCCCTCTGAACGTGCCAGGAAAGTCACTGGGCAAATCCATCTTCCTTTCAGCAGTTTTGTTTTCTTAAGTACACCTGAGTTTTAACTTTCACTTTTTAAATTTATTGTTTTACTCTGTTTTTTTGTTCTTAAAAGTTGATCAGCGGTTGAATGCTGATTTATTTCAACCTCAGTTACGTTTTTTTTCTTTTTCTTTCCTTTTGATTCATGGGGGGAGGGGGTTGTTTTTGTTTTTTATGTTTTGGAATTTTTCTTTTAACCTTGGATTGAAATATCCAGAAAATATCTATCCGGTTTCCTTCTGCTTCATCGTTGTTCGTTTCCTAATCAAGTTACACAGAGTTACAATATATCAGGTTATAGATAATTAATGGTGCCTGAAATCTAAGAAAAGCCTGTGGGGTAGCATGCAGCTTTTAGTTGAATGGTTTTTTTAAAACATTTGATGAGATGATAATGGCCATGGAAAATATGCAGACGCATGTAATTTTGGATAAGTTAGATTTACAAAGGGCTTCTGATCTGAAAGTTGCAGACCAAAGAGATATCCCCACAGCCGGAGAACTAACTGGCTTGATCTCATGTGTCTCTTTGAAGTTCAAGCCTGCGTATTCTTACAGTACTAGGAGCCTGACTGAACAGGGAAGTGACATTCTTTTCTCCTACAAAAAGGAGGGAGATTGGAGAATGGATTTATTACACCTAACTGGAAACCACTTCTATTTGGACTTTGTTGGGACTTACTGTGGAGACTGAATTTATTATATCTAATTAGACAGCAATTGATAAGAGATGGCATTAAGAAACAAATGTGGATATTTGATTCAGGATGAATTACTTTTAACTTTTGGGATGATTTGGGATAGATAAGATGTCATGGAAAATTTTCTATGAGTGGATTACAATAACAGTTTGTTAACAGAGACTTTTAAAAACTTAACCTTGACATTTTTATTATTCTTTTTCCAATTAACTATTTTGTCATTAATATAATATGTAGAAGACAGGTCAATAATTTGCAAATTGATTTACTAGTCTATTTTTTTTGGGGGGGGGTGCCTGTGTCACAAGAGGTGGGAACCAATATTGTAGTAATGTATTAATCAGTATTCAATTGGGGGATAATGTGTGTATATATCTTGGCTTTTTTTCTTTTAATGCACTTTTTTAATGTCTTGATTTTGGGGGGGGATTAATGGTTTTAAAAAAATCTTTTTTGTCTTTTGGGGAATTTTATATGTTAACTTCTTTTGAATAAAGGAAAAAATGATGAAAAAAACAAAAAAGCAAACAGAAGTGTGAAAAAAGAATTCTAGTAATTGTTTCTAGGGATTAGATCTTGTTGAACTCAGAATGTGTTGAATAAGCTTAAGTTTGGAGTGTTGGAAAAACAAAAAAAATATATAATATTATAACAATATATTATTTATATTTATAATAATATTATAAATATTATAATTTATTATCATCAAGAAATAAAGATGGCATATAGCAGTAGAGACATTAAAAAATAAGATGAGAAGTGTTAATGGATAGCATCAACTTTTGCCCTCGCAATACTCTACAAAGTTTCAAAGCAAAAGTAGTAAGGGCAATAAAAAATTGAAATAGTGACAGCGCATGCTTGGATATTTTATATGGTACAATTACTTTAGAAAGAAAGTGACCTATTTCCTTTTCTTGTTACAGGCAGCCAAAATGGCAAACTACTGCAAGTTTCAAAAACTCTGCGATTTCCTCTTCCTTATGTTTGCTATTATTTTCATTATTACTAGGCTTGGAATATATCCTTTATGGTAAGTTGTATTTTTTTCCCATGGAATTGCATATGCTAAAACAACCTTCCTCAATCTGGAAACCTGTGGCTTTGTTGGGCTGCAGTGCCCTAAGTTTCTATCAGGCATGGCCACAGATGGCTCCAGGTTTTAGGGAAGACTGTTCAAGGATTGTATATGAAGTACCTGTTGGTGGTCTGTTACCCGCAATGTTTTCAGAACTGTAGGTTTTTTTTTTAGTGTGATATTTTTCCCCTAATGAAAAATCAGTGAATCCGAGCAGGAAGAGAGCATTGCCAAAATTACAACCATCCAAATATTAGATGTCAAATTAACATCTACTTTTTTATTATACAGATTGATTGATTGATTGATTGATTGATTGATTGATTTGGAAACTTATATTGCCACTTATTTACACATGGCGACTCAAGATGGCTTTCAAGAATATAAAACCTCATATAAAAACAATAAAAATAATAAAAGAGAGAATCATATAATAAATTAATAAAATAATATAATAAAAAAAAACCTCAACCCCCCCCCCCCCCACCCCAGTGACAACCCATCACATGAGCCATTTAATGGGCTCCATCCTGCTCTGCGTTCCCCAAGCCCGCTGGCAGAACCAGGTCTTCAGTGCCTTCCAGAAGAGTATTAGAGTGGGGGCCATTCTAACCTCTGGAGGAATGATGTTCCAGATTGCTTTATAGTGTTGTGACTATGGTAATAATAGCATGGAAAAGATGTGGCTCTCAGCTAGGTGACCATTTAGGTGTAACTTGCTGGAGTTCAACGCTGTGTCCACTTCTCTTAGTGGCAGGTTACAGAAATTGGATGAGTTTTGCATTCTGTGACAACAGAAATTGTGGAAAGGCATGCCCCTGAAGCCTAACCCTAACCTTAAAAGATCCTCTAAACCAGGTGTCTGCAACCTTAGCAACTATAAGACTTGTGGACTTCAACTCCCAGAATTCCTCAGCCAGCGAACTGGCTGAGGAATTCTGGGAGCTGAAGTCCACAATTCTTAAAGTTGCCAAGGTTGCAGACACCTGCTCTAAACTTTCCTACAGCTTTGCCAAATCTAAAAGTAACTCCAGCGGCTTGATAAACTCTCATTTCTTTTTTAAAAAAGTTAAAACTCTGTGTGTTCTGTACTCTGGCACAATAGCATGCCCTCCCCACAACCCAAGATGGCCTTGACGGCAATACAGGAAGACTCCCTACCCAGTGAGAGACAATGCCCCATGACTCTGGACACACAGAAACAACAGAGCATGTGCTTCTCCAGTGCCAGTGGTGGGTTGCCCCTGGTTCGGTACGGTTCTATAGAACCGGTAGTAAAACCGGCGGGAGGCTCCACTCACCCGCCACAACATCATCGGTGATCTGTGCATGTGCAGAAGCATGGGTGAGCGAAGAGAGCGCGCAAACGCGCTCCCATTCTCCCATTATGAACCAGTAATAAAGGTACGTAGAACCCACCCCTGTCCAGTGTCTATATTACAGAGACATTTGTCTCGCCATTGTTGCAATTCTACATTTTCCTTCAGCTTTCAAATACCAACCCTGCTACAAGATATAATGTTGCCAGGTTCTGTGCAGTGGTGCTTAAAATCTGTCAGATGATGCACCTGTGCCAAAAAATAGGCTAAATGAGCATGTAGTTCATCACGGTAGAGTGCTCTGTAATTTGATAGATTTATCTGCCCCATACTAAAGTTTATGCTTCCCTGCTGCCATCTAATGTTCCTACTCCTCCTTTTAGATATTCACTGCTTATTTTATATATTTTAGCTTTATATAATGATTAATATTTTTGATGCTTTCTAATTGACTGTACCCACCCTCCTTATGCTGCTTTTGACTGTAATAAAAATTTGATTGACTGGGTGATGCCTGGATTTTTCATTATCTTCCCTAATCCATCTGTTGAAATTCAGTGGAAGCTCAGTAGCAGATTTCTATTTTTCCTTGCTGCTTTCCTCTCAGTGTAATTACATTTTGAAAATGGCAGAAGTCACCGGGACTGGATTACTCAGCAGGAAAAAAAATTGCTGTAGAGGATGGGTCTTCAGCTACATTCAAAAGTTTGTGGCAGAATTGACCTAAAACATGCTCTTGAATAATATTCAGTGTATCATCTCCTTCAACCCGACACCCTGCTATAGATTGGATTGCAATTTTTATCAAACCTTGCACTTCCTTTGCAGTTTGCTTGGATTTTGGAGATCGTGGTTTGTATTTTGAGGCTAGAATTTCCTTTCTATAAAGTATTTGAGATTTGGAACAAGGTCTTTTATATTCAGCAGCTCACTTTTTTAAAAAAAAATGTATATGTATACAAACAGAAAAACAGCATTCGGATTGCTAATTTTCTGTTCTGTTATGTTTGCTTTTAATCTCATCTTTTTCCTCCGGGAAATTAACATTTTGTAATTAGCTACACTCAGAACAATGTTTCTGTCAGCGTTCCAGAAAAAAACCTGCTCTCCAAGTAAAGACACGGAAGCAAGCATTTTCCAAAGTCCTCTTTACTAGAATAGGCATACTGGCACATCTGGGAAATCCCGAATCTGAAAAGCCCGGGCTTTCCTTCAGTAATTCAAAGCTCTCAAAACCATCCCATTTCTCCCCAGTCGGTCATATGCTCCAATCAACATCCGTTCCACCTCGACTCAGCCCCTGACCTTGACCGATGGGAAGAATGCTATTATGTCTAATAATTCTCCTCTCCTAAATCCCCCTCTCTTACTTTCCCACATATGAGGAGATGGCAGCATTGAAGCTTCTGGCCTAATATGGCTTCCAAGGCTGACCGTTTCCTTAAATCTAGTAAATGGTCTGATCTCTAGATTTTTAATTACAATTCATATAAATCCCAACCAGTGGTAAAGATTTGTTAAGAATGTTGTTCAAAAACCATTTTAATTAATTGGGCAATTAACAAATTAAGATTTGGTGATTCCTATACGTTTTGTCACACAAATGTTATCTTAAACAAGCAGCTACTTAAATTGGGAAAGATAAAATCTACTTTTGTAATATAAATATATTACCCATTCTTGTCTGAGTTATATGGACCACAAAAAAAGGTAGACGTTGTTAATTCTTTTGTGGGTTGCATTTAATTAAGTATCATAAAGTAATTGGACACGTTTTCAGGTATTTTTTTAATTAACTATCCTAAGGGACAAAATTATGATAAAAATCAACTTAACTGTGAAGTAAAACAACCTTTCATGTAGAGAGTGCAGCTAGATATTTTCTATCTTATTGTTTCATCTGTTTTTTAGTATTAGCATTTATATTATTTATTATATTGTATTTTTATAGTTACATACTGTTCTGTGTTTCATATAGAATGAAGGGTAATTAAAAGTGTTTAGTCATTATATTTTAAAAATGGAAGGCAATGGAGAATTGCAAAAAAAAAATGCATTTGAAAGGAAGTCTTTTCCAGTAGGATTTTAAGGTTTGTCAAAGATTTTAATACTTGTTGCTAAAATAGAATATTAAATGTAAATTAAAGAAAGTACGTACAGTATATGGTTCAAACTCATATAATTGCATTTTCTCTGACATTTCTCCTGAGAACTAAGAATTGAAACAATTTTTAACAGTGAATCTGTATTATTCTGTAGCTATAAGAAAGTCAGATTTTTTTTTTCATATGAATGAAAGTGTACTCAGTTTCTCTTAGAAATATTAGTTACGTGAACCTAGAAATTTCTTCTATCACAGTGACTGTAATCATGCATCATAGCAAGCCAGAAGGTAGATTCCTTGATCTGGGCTTAGCTATTGTATGAACTGCTAATTGTGATCTGTTCAATGAACAGTAGTTAAGCAAAAAGTAGTTAAAAGGAGCCCTGGTAGCGCAACAGACTAAAGCACTGTTATTAACATCAGCTGCCTACAATTACTGCAAGTTCAAATCTCACCAGGCTCAAGGTTGACTCAGCCTTCCATCCTTTCTAAGGTAGGTAAAATGAGGACCCAGATTGTGGGGGCAATTGTTTGTTTGTTGTTTTGTTTTATTAAATTTGTATACCACCCTACTCCCGAAGGACTCAGGGCGGTGAACAGGCACAGAATAAAATACATAAATACAAAAGTTAGAAACAATTTAAAACCAAATTAAATAATTTAGCCCAAGACAATTAAAAATCCCAAAAATTTAAAACAAATTAAAATTTCAGTTTAAAAATTTAAAAGAAAGGGGAGAAAATTAGGCCAGGCCGGCTTGCTGGAATAGGAGGGTCTTAAGAGCACGGTGGAAAGTGCGCAGATCCGGGATCCTCCATATCTCCGGGGGGAGCTCATTCCAGATAGTGGGTGCCCCCACAGAGAAGGCCCTCCCCCTGGGGGCCGCCAGTCGACACTGCTTGGCTGACGGCACCCGGAGGAGCCCCTCTCTATGAGAGCATACCGGCCGGTGAGAGGCTGTTTGTGGTAGTAGGCGGTCCCGTAAATAACCAGGTCCTAAGCCAGGGAGCGCTCTAAAGGTGGTAACCAAAACCTTGAAGCGCACCTGGAAGACAACCGGGAGCCAGTGCAGCTCGCGCAGGAGAGGTGTCACACGGGAGCCCCATGTTGCTCCCATAACCACCCATGCGGCCGCACTCTGCGCCAGTTGGAGCCTGTTCCTCCCTATCCAGATCCGCACGGCCTCCAGACACTGGGACATCACTTCAAGGGCATCGTTGGGGTGACTATACAAAGCTGACTTTGTATAAATATACAAAAGTATGAAGGCTATTGCTTAATGCATTGTAAGCCTTCATACCTGAGTCTTTGGAGAAGGGCGGCATATAAATTAAATTAAAACAAAAAAAAAAACCCATGACAAAGTACCACCTGTGAGCCAGGTCAATATGTTTGATTTTTTTCCATCATATTCTTTCCACCATTCACAATTTCACCCAGTGGAATATCTATTTGAGTCATATTACTCCCATTCTCACATATAGTACCAGTTATGCCATTGTGCCTCATACATTTATGGGCACTTATTGAGAAATTTGAAAGGTTTGCATAGACCATTGAAAACATAAGTCTTTTAAGACTGTGCATGATACATTTTGCTTTTAATTAAATTGATGGAAATTAGTGCGTTGAAGAAAAACTATGATCTCTAATTCATAACAATTAGCAATTGTGGAACCTAGCAATTCCTCTTGCTACCTTTCAACTTCTGTCTGCATTACCTTTTCTCATTATGGTATACTTTAGGCCACTGCTTAATTCAACTATCTCTCTTTGAACTTCTGAGTCTTCAGTTACCAGCCATGTTAACTAGAATTAAAGAAGTTGGAATCAAGAATCATGGAGAAGATACCATAATGGGAAAAATCTGACTGATTTTATCAGGCTTCATTTAACCATCCTTTTGAAAATATTCCTTTCTCTTTCTCAGAGAATAGCAGCTCCTCGGTTTAAGTCCAGAACATTCAAGATCATTCTGTAAAATTATCTCTCCTTGCTTTCAAGTTTCATTTCAATTCATGAATGAAATTCATTTATCCTCTTCCTTGTCTCTGGACTCTACTGATGTGTCTCCCCTTTGTATCTCCTACCTTTAGAATCTTCAGTCACATCCTGTATAAAGTTTAATCTCCACTTTTCCATGCAACCCCAGATTTTGTTTCCTCACAGACATTGAATTACAAATATAAGCAAATTAACGCTTCAAATTTCTTGGTGTTACAGAATTTTCTCCTAAAATAAAAATTCATAATATGGACTACTGAAGCTAACTTGCTGAAGAGGCCATCTGGTGGTTATATTTGGTTCATTACCACATTTCCTTGGAGGGGGGGAAAAAAAGCTAATACAAAATGAATAATCCTGCAAGTCCAATGAAATAAATATGACTTAGCGTTTCACGCCACATTTATTTTTTGTTTGATGTATTTCTTAAAAAGAAATCTAAAACTCAACCATACCTTTAAAAATATCCACCCTCAAGATAACACATGCCCTTCTACATGCAAACAAAATCCTGGAAAAGTAAAGATTAAAAGAGCAGTCTAACTGAAGAATTGTTGCAAAATAAAACAAGTCTCTAAAGCAAAAAAGGACAGGAAATTTAGCAAGAAATTACTTGGATCACTTGTAGGCAATTGTTTGTGCTTGCCCCCACTAGAACCAACAGAGTGGGCATGCTCTGTGTCCCTTCTATTACCCTGTTTCCCTGAAAATAAGACATTTCCTGATAATAAGCCCAATTGGGCTTTTGAGTGCATGCGCTAAAATACCCCCCCTGAAAATAAGCCCTCCCCAAAAATATTTAAACGCACGTGCAGCCGGTCTCCGCCATTTCCTCTGGTTAGGGTTAGGGAAACAAAGCTGGAAATCAGGTAAAACGGCAAGAGGACCCCCATCCTACTCCACGCGCCCCAAAATAATAAGACCTCCCTGAAAATAAGGCCAAGCACTTATTTCGGGGTTCAAAAAAATATAAAACAGAGTCTTATTTTCGAGGAAACACGGCAAATATCATTTCTCTGTCATAACACCTATCCTGTGGAACACCATCCTTCCAGGACGATAATTTTGACTTTTTTGACCATTCATAGAAGACATTAGAGACTTCATTGTTCCTTCTGGCACTTAGGCTAGAGTGCTAAATGAGCCATACTTTTGATTTAGTTGGTAGCTGTTTTTTTCCACAAAGGAAGGCAAATATACATGTCCCTAGATAATGTTGCAAAATTTGATCTGGGTCAATCACTGGGACCAGAGGTTTATTCATCTGAGCTTCTGGACTCATGCTACAGCCTGTATTGTTTCTTTTTTAAAAAAAATAATTGATTGTGAATGTGGTATGGTGTTAAACTTCAGACATATATTTTAGTTTTTGATAGTTTATTTTAACAAATTATCTTATCGTTACACATTATGTTTTGCTTTTTAATCTTCTGTTTCTTGCTTAAAGATATTGTTGTGAAATAGATGTGGTATAAATATAGATTGTCAACCAGCATTTTAATAGAAGTCAATCAAGCAGCTCACATGGAAGTAGTCGTAGGCTAGCAAACTCAACAGAAATGGGTATGATTCTATTGAAAGTTCTCGAAATAGGTGGAGCAAAAGCAGGATATAAATGTAAGAAACTTCTCTTTAAAAAAAGGAGGGAAAGGGGAATGGGGATTAAACAAATAGGAATACACTAGTCCTCTGTGAATCAAATGTGTAAATTCTGCATGAATAGAAAAGTAATCTTTGACGGTTTCGTCTCCAAGTTCATAAAAGCTGTGTGAAATCTCCCTTGCTATCTGCTTGACTGCTACAGTAAATATCTCTGTGATAAAGTGATTGGTAAATGATCTATTTCTCACGAGTGTGCATCTCCCTCCCCATTTCTTTCAGGGTACTGAACACTGTATTCTTCGAACTGCCTGAAATTGTTGGTGGTTTTCCTGGTTTATCAATCTTTGTCATTTTACTTTTGATACTTCAAATTCTCCACTGCTTTTGGTCCTATTTAATAATAAAGGCAGCCTATAAAGCTGTTTTGAAAGGCAAGGTAAGATCAATGGGGATGGGGGTTTTTTTCTTGATGTCTTTTAATCATCTACTTTTCCAGTGAATATTCTTGCATGCTTTATTGACCTTTTTGACAGTGGAAGTCTGTTAGGATTGTTAGGGTAGCTTTGTTAGGATTTCTGACTTTAAATATGTTGCTAAAGAGACTCACAATAAACATAAGATCAGTTCTTCCAATAAACATAAACTCAGTTCTTGTTATATCTATATCTTAATACATTATATGAATTCAACTATAACAGCTGGCAAATTGTGGTTCTCCAAAGAGTCACTCAGCACTATTGTATTTTACCTCAGAATAGAATCTGTAGGTGGGTATCCCACTCTCTGAAAGGTTCAAAGGCTGAACTTTGAGCTCTATACATAAGGAAACTCATTGAGCCTTGTATTTTAGGTTGTCTGTATTTTTTTTTCTTATTTATCTACCCGATTTCTGAACTAAATTCTAGTTTCCAGTGGAAAGATTGTTTTGAACTGCTCCTTTAAACTGCCTAATTGCAGTGAAACAGCAAGTGAAACAGCCTATTGTGCTTCTCTTCAGCCTGGTTTTCTGGAAATAGTTTAGGCTATTGTGCTAACTCAGCCAACTGTGGTTTATTCAATGAAACCTGGCTAAGCAAACATTTGCATGTGGTTTAGCCACTGTGAGTCTGAAATATTTATTTTTGACGATCTGACTATGTATTTATTATTTGAGTATTAGATTGAATATATTATTCTGGTTCAAGTGATTGTTGTTGTAGTTTTGTGCTTAGTTCATCACCAGAACCATTTTCTCTTAAGCAAAGGTCTGTTTCTTAGGACCAGAAGAATCTCTCTACCTGTGCGTGTGTATACTTGTCAGGGGTATATTTTCAATTCTTTTTGAAAGCACTTGTGCAGTTACAAATATGCATTGATTTTCATGCATTGTATTTTTCTTTTTTAAAAAAAATATGTGTGGAAAATATAATACATACATACATACATACATACATACATATAAATAACCTTAAAAAGGCATTATGCAAAACAGCCCCAAGCAGTTGCAGAATGTGAAACCACAAATCTACCCAGACATCTCATCTTTAGACTGATAGCTGGAGTTCTGTGCGATTTCTGTGTCTTCCAGACTGATCCGCATACTGGAAGGTATTTAACTGATGTTCTGGTAGGCAGCCTCTTGCTTCATGGGAAAACTGCATGTGACTTCTTTCTAAACCTTCTTAATCATTTCCTTTCTGCTGCCTCTGAAGGCTGGGAAGTGGAATCCTTTGCATGTAAGTTTCTCTGGTAGGAAGAACACAGTACAGTATCTCTTTCTGTGGGCTTGCCGCTTCTCTCCTTTCTTTTCTGTGTCCTTTAATTGTTCAGCTGAATATTCACTTTGCTAAAGATTGCATGCTCTTTGCAGCTCTGGAACCAGCAATTTGTTTTTGTTTTCTTCCTTAGTGTTTTCCCACAAGGGCAGGGTCTACTTTTTTTTTTCAAATCAACTGAGTGTTGATCCATTGGATGCGACATGAATTGACCAACTGTCTTGTTGACCGAGCCTGACATCATACAATAGCTAACCATTAGCTCCATGAGCCGCGGTGGCACAGTGGTTAGAATGCAGTACTGTGGGCTACTTCTGCTGATTACCGGCTGCCAGCAGTTTGGCAGATCGAATCTCATCAGGCTCAAGGTTGACTCAGCCTTCCATCCTTCCGAGTTCGGTCAAATGAGGACCCAGATTGTTGGGGGCAATATGCTGACTCTGTAAACCGCTTAGAGAGGGCTGTAAAGCACTGTGAAGCGGTATATAAGTCTAAGTGCTAATGTTATTATTTAGCATATTCCTAGACAGAAAATATATAAAGCTACTGGTATTTGACTTTTCTTCTCTTGACCTCCTGTTCTGCGGACCTTTTCAGGATGGAAACATTTAAATATGAAAAAAGGGGGAATTTTTTCTGGAGTTGCCCCCAGCCGAGTTTATCATTTCTATCCTGCCATTAACTTACAGGAGGGATAATTAAAAGTATTTGCAATGGCCCACAAGCCTATGTGAAAATTTTATGGAATGTGTTGTGGCCCACCAGCAGCCTGCGTGGATCGTGGCTGATCCCAACGATGAGGAGGCTGGTGTGGTGTCGCGTCAGCAGCCTGCGCAGCCGGCACTCGCATCGGGCAGCGAGGAGGCTGAAGAGGATGTGGTGCCAGAGGCAGAGACTCAGCCAGGGCCTTCAGAACCTCCAGAGGTTTCTTCAAGTGGAGAGAGCGAAGAGGAGGAGCCTCTCCTCAATGCTCGAGCACACAAGGCTGCCAAAAGGCAGGAGTGGCTACTCAGGAGGAGGAGGTCTCCTCAAGAGTAAGGCTTGAGGATAATTGGCCACTCCCTTAGCCTATTAAGTCACACGTGGTTAGTCAGTTTCTTGCTGGAAACAACTTGTAATTATCATCAGAGCATTTTTGGAAAAGTCTTATCGTATTTTGTTTTCTGGGCTGGTTGCCAACCTTTGCCGGACTTTGGTTTATTCTTGCTACTTAATAAATTTGCTAAGGACCGTTGGTGTGTGTCAATATTCTCGGAAATCCGGAGCTGGGGCAGAACAGAATGTTACTAGATAGGGCTATTTATTTCCTTTGGTCTGGTGATCATAGGAACAGTAACCAGCACAGAATTTTATTTCTGCTTTGCCAATGGCTTTCATCCTACATTTGAATTCAATATACAATCTACTATTTGGCCATGAAATAATAGGTGTCCTATGCACATCCAGCAAGACTTCAGAGGCTTTAGATGCTAGCGTTCCTTTCTTATGCAGTGCTAAAATTCATTACATGCATCAAATTCACACCCTTGCAGGTTCACTCAACCATCCATCCCTTTGTCACTTTTGATACTGCTTGGCCTTTTTCTGAGGCTCCTTTTTCTGTTTATCAGGGTTTTTTTTTTTTTTTTTCATTCTGCTCAAAATTTACTGCCTGCTGTTATGCCAAATGCAATTCACGATCAGGGATTTTATTATATAGCACATTACTTCATAGTATATTGAGCGCTCATTGATGCAGGAGTAGGGAGCCTTTTGGTAGTAGGGCTGGGGGGAGAGCGGAGAGTCAGAATAAACAGAACAATATTAAGAATACAGATGGGGCTGGAATTTTACAGGATTTCTCCTCATTTTTCTACAATGTATTTTCTCTGATTAACTATGTTAAGATTATATAAACTCTTAAAGTGCAGTCTTCATATTTCCTACCTCAATATGGCAGGCAACTGCTAATCTGGGGAGAGTGCACCATTCAAGATCAAGATTAGAGGTAGCTCTGAGAACTATCCTAAAAATAAGAACTTGGGAGCCACATATGGTGGTTGGATTACCAATTGCCCATCTTACATCAATGGCTTGTTAGTTGTTCATGCCCTTCCCAACTGCCATACTTTCTTTGCTGCTGCTTCTTGGCACACACCCTCTCCTGCTTATCTTGACTGCCACTGCAGACATGGCTTCCAGTTCTGATCTCTCTTCTGATCAGTCAAAAGCATGATTGCATGCTTTCTGTAATCTCAAATCCTGTTTTTTTTTTCCTTTACTATGATAGCAAGTGGTTTGTTTTGTTGTTTTTTGGTTTTCATAATCCAGTTTGAAGCCGTGACTGGTAATGCCCTCAGAAGCTTCCTGTGTTGTTTATTGAGGCCAACATTTCTTCAACATCCAAACTGTTCTTTTTCTGTTGATATCTTTACTAGAGACATTACCAATTAAATGCTTGGTTTGTCAAAAGAAAATGTATTTACCAATGGGAACTCTAGACAAAGAACGCATAATCAAAATTGTCAGCTGGAATCTCTTACGGCTATTTTGGCAAATCTAGTAGCATAAGCAATAACAACTGCAAGACGGATATCTGGTATAAACTTTCAATACTGTATACTAGTGTAGGTTTACAAGAAGTCATAATATGCCAGTGCTGTTCCTCTCTTCGTTTATATGGAGAGGAAGAAAAATTGAAAGCCTAAGATGTAGATCCATGGATCAGATTTACTGATTATCTGCCATTCCTTCCTCAAAGTGGGTGTCAGACTACATTATTTTATTGACAAGGGACATTCAGAGTGATATCAGGAATAAAGTAATGCTAAAGCTTGCTTTAGATGCAACAGAAGTTGAGACAAGTATATCTTGAAGAGATTCTGGGAGATATTGTATAAGGGAGGGAGGGAGGGAGGAAGGACCACAATACAGAAGTTAAAAAGGTGAGGTTAGGAGGCAGCACACATGGGAGAAAGGAGCAAGATGGAATTAAGAGCCTACAGAAAGTTAGCATATTTTAGTTTATGATTGTTAAATGTTATACCCTGTATTTGCTCTGGGAAGTCCGGGGTAGGGGGAGGGGGGTTGGAGGGAGAGGGGGGATGGGGAAAAATTGTTGTAATATTTGATAAAACTTTTTAATAAAAAAAAAATAAATGGTAGAAAGGATGAAACAGAGGTATCTAGCCACTTTTGTTTGTTTGTTTGTTTTTGTCTGTCCCGCTGGCGTATATGCAATAGTGCAAAATCTGGTGCTCGAGTCTAATCTAGTTCTCAAGTCTAACAAATGGATCTGTCTGCTGTCTAACTTCTCCTTGAACTCTATAAACTGCTCTTTTTCCTCCCAGCCTAACTCTAGTACCAGATATAAGATGGGCTGGGAGAGGGAAAGCCTGAACTGATCAGATGCAGAAGGTAAAGTAGCAGGAAAAGAGGAAAGGATTGAGCTCTTCTCAACTAAGTGTCCTTTCTAGCACAAAGCCCAGAACCTGGTCCTCACCAGGGGTGGGCTTCAAAAATTTTAGCAAGGGGTTTTCTGCCCGGTTGCTGGGTGGGCATGGCCATGGTGGGCATAGCCTAGTCAGCATTTTTGTCTTCTCTGGGCTCCGGAGGCTTTCCTCGACCCTCCGGGAGAGTGAAAATGGCCTCCCCAGGCTCTGGAGGCCCTCCGGAGGCCAGAAACAGGCCTGTTTCCAGCCTTCCTGAACTTCCGGTAGGCCTGTTTTACACCGTCCCCGAGCGTCCGCGCGCACCCTGCACTTCCTGCATCCAAAACGGGCCATGTGGGGACTCCTGGGAGGGGTTGGGTGGGGCGGGGCCATCTAGGAGTGGGATTTGAGGGTTCTTTGAACTGCACAGAATCTAAGCTAGAAGTTCTCCCGAACCCCTGTGAACCCCAGCAGCCCATCTCTGGTCTTCACCCAGCACCTACCATACTAATTTGATGCAACTTTCCCTCAATTTCTCTGGTTTAGCACTTTAGAAGCAAATAGATAAGATGCAACTGGAAGCTGGTTGGTTCCCCAACTTTTGAATGGGGGCAGAGAAACTGCCAAGAAACTCTTGATAGTTGGCAATATAACAGATTTAATAAACAAGTAAATAAACAACAGAACAGAGAGCCGATCTTCTTTCTCTTATGCAACTGATACAATAAGGTTTTCTTCTCCTCTCCCCGCTCCCCCTTTCCTTACACCTTTTGCAGACAAAGGATGACCGAAGTGATGTTGAGTCCAGTTCAGATGAGGAAACCTCCACTCTTCAGTCAAGGACCTCCCACAGCTCAGCTACCATCAATGGGACAAATGGAACAAATGGGTATCTCACTGGTAGCAACTCTGCAGAGGAATATTAATCCTTGGAGTATACACTGCTACGTGAACTGTTTGCTACAGAAAACCAATAAGTTGTGAATGCAGGATTTGATTTTTTTTCTCTCTCTCTCTGTTCTTTCCTTCGTTTTTTTGTGTGGGGGGTTTAAATCTTAGAAAAATTATCAATACACACTTGGAATATTTAAAGCTTCTAATACCACACTGCTTTATTTCCTGTTTGTAAATGACAGCGCCACATGATTTTCTGTATGTAGGCATGCTGTATCTATCTATCTATCTATATATCTGACCAGATGGGAGCAGTATTTTCTTCAGTAGTTTTTGAATATTATTTATTTTATATCTTACTTTGACATGACTTCCAAATGAAAAAGAAAACTTCCTCAAGATTCTCTTTTGGACTTCATTAGGCTTAAAGGTTGCCAGGTTAAAGATGGGGTTTCTTTTGTGCTTGGTTTCTCTAGCCAGTATTCTGATATTGTAGTTGCCTGCTAAGATTTCACTTATTGCAAAATCACACAAGTTTATGACTCTTTCTAGATTTTTTTTTTAATGAGAGGGAAGTTTCTTTTTCTGAAAGATGCTGATTTTAGAACTTGCTGGTACAATCACAATTGTCATTTCCCATCATTTTAAAATGTTATCTTGATAGTTTTATGTAACAGAGTCAGTTTGAACATCCATTTTCATTCACTATATATGCTATAAGAACACATTGTTTAATTGATTTTACCTGCCACCATACCCCAACTTAGTGGCAAATTTGATTTGGCTTCCAGCCAATGAACTAACTCATTCTTCAACATAGGTCCTATCTTGCAGATTAGCTCAAATTTTCTTTTTGGATCCATTTTTCAAGCATGTGCAATCGAACTGGTATTATAAGCACTAGCTTATAATAATTATAATATTTATTTCTTGCTTTTCCTTTCTTATTATTTACAATATTCATTTCCTTCCCTCAGTAGCCCTTCCAGCTGCTCAAAAATGAAGTTTAGAGTCTGATCAAACCATCCCATTGCCTCGTCTTGCGCATCAACAACACTTGAGCTGGGATGATTCAATCAATGATCAATCTGTCCAGGGTTCTTTTGTTTCTAGTCCTTCCAGTCAGCCCAGAGTTGGCTGGGAGACTGTCACTCCTTTCCCAGTTTTACCTTTATTTATATATTTATTTAGCTGAGGTGAAAACTACACATGGCACAGGCAGAATCAGTACTACTATAGACAAGTCAGGAGGATTATATCCCACATGCGTTCCTGAGAATTTTTTTTTTTTACACAAACTCACCTTTGCAAGAGAGTGAAACCAGGCTCTTCTAGAGCTTTTTGTGTTGCAGAAGGCAGAGCAGTCAGAGTGACACACACACACACACACACACACACACACACACACACACACACATTATCTTTATAGGTGTATTATAGGAAAAAATATTTTAGGGTTAGAGACCTTGATAGTCAGGGAAGTGGGGGAGAGGGATTTATTTTCTTTTTTTTCTAAGTAGAAATGCACTCACAAATAGGGCTTCCACCCAAAGTTTGGAGATACTTACGGTAGTTTCAGCTCCAGCAAGACTTACAGTGATCAAGGATAGCCCCAACCATCTTGGTAGCCTTTTTTTTTTTTTTTGGAGGGCTCGTGGGCTGTTGTGAGTAAGAGTGGGGAATCCATTTTGCCAGTTAGTTGCACAGGCCACATCTGGAACAAATGGTATGACTTTCACGCCGATGCTTTTTTAAAATTATTTTAGAAGATATACATTTGCTTGGCTCCAAAGTCACCTGCGCCAAAGTTAGTATTGAAAGATCTAGCATAAAAGAAAGAACAGAAACTGGAAAGAATGTCTTTGTAGAAATAATGTGGGCTCTAGAGGCATGATGTAGAGGAGAGACCGAATTATCCATACGGCTAGTTTTAATGGATCACAGTAAATGCCCAATTTTTACATTTACTGTTGGTGCGACAAGATGAGTGGCTCATTTGAATGGGTATTATCTTACCAAAAATCTCCTGCTTAAGAGGCACTTGCTTTCGGTTTAAATGAGCCAGAAATTAATTTTAAGCCAGTTTGGGAAGGTGGTCTGTTTTATGTTTTTGTTTGTTTAGTTTTTTGTTTTTTGCTGCTGCATATCTGCAGCTTGAGAAAAGTTGTATAGTATTTTACCTGGCTTTATTATATGGGAAGAGTTTTGGAGGAAAAAAGAAGACAAAATAATTAGCTACCCTGATTACCATTTATATGAAGAAAGAGTTCATATGACTGTTTCTGAAACCAACCCAGGTGGTATTTTCTGTTTTCCCAACAGATGTAGGGATGCTGGTTCCCAATCTTCCAGATGTTTTGATTTGTTGCACAGACCCCAAGGTATCTTAAGTCTTGAGCTGGACTCTGGTCACTTGACTGTTCTGTGCAAATGCATTGGCAAAAAACAAACAAGCAGTCACTTGTGTGACTAAAAATCTCTTGAAATGCAAATATGGTAAACATTCACTAATGTAACCCATCAAAAGTCCTGCACTCAAGAGTTTAAGAAGGGGGAAATTAACAGTATTAATACCCTCCTGGATATCAATTAAAATTTAATTTGTTCCAGAGTTTCTATTTTTATTTCTATATTGTCATTCCAAAGCTGTCACCCTTTGACACAAGCTCAGCTCTGATGCTAGGCTGAAGTCTTTTAAGCAGATAGATTACAAGGGCTGCACAAATAGCAGAACCTGAGTTGTGATAAAGTAAGATGGTCAAAATAAATATGCGTTTGATGTTCTTTCAGTTAGGTAATATTGAAAGCGAACATTTAATTCGGAGAGTTGGCCTGTTTAATCCCATGTCCATATAAATGTTGCAATCAGATAAATAAAAAAAAGGGGTTCCAGCTTCAGTAGTTGGCACTTCAGCAACTAAAAAAGTGTTAGATAGTATGGGCGTTAAGGCTACAAAATATAAGTAGACAGTGTTAAGTCACAGGAAAATTGGTCTCTTTTAATACCATGAAGACTCCACTGAAAAGATGCCCCTTCTTGCACTCTAGGGCTTGTAAGAAAATGGGGATAGTGTTCAGATGTATGTAAGTTAAATGTTCTCCTATGATTGTGCCTGCAAAGAGCCCAAGTCAAAATAAGGAATTATTCCCAGGAAGATTTCCTAGAATCCATCTGATATTCCTTTGCCTCTAACGGTATTTTCTCATGTAGCTTCTTTATTTAAAAACAAAAGTTTAAAAGGTCTTATTTGTAAAAGCTGTTTGGTCCCTTTTTGCACTAGAGTAAGAAATGCAGTAGCTGGAGTGTGTAGAATAGGAAAAAAAAAATTGAAGAAAACTCTCTGGGAGTTAGTAGCCTTTAGATTGACTGAATGTTTTAGTAGCCAGCCCTGGAGTAGTGAAGTAAGATCTATAGTTGTGTGCATTTATTCTGTTATCAAATAACAATGGAACGCACTAAAATAAGTAACAGTGTGTTTTTTAAAAAAGAAAGAAAGAAAAGAAAAGAAAAAGATTGGCTACACATCTGAAGGCGAAAGTCTCTTTGGTGTACATCCAGTTAAGTTGGAAGTGTGACGCCTTACCTGCAGTTTCAATCCAAACTGTAGAGTGCCAGATTAAAAATGCCAAAAAGAAATAATACACGTATCTGTTGTCATTTTTGAGTTGGTTCAGTGGATTTCTCATTCGTTGCCTCTTTGATGCAGATTGCCATTTCCTGTAGGACTGGTTTACCTAAGACCCAACATAGAGGTCTGGGTGACTTTATCTTTGCACTCATCTTGTAATTCAGACAACTTACACAGACAACTTGATCCTTTTCTCTCCCCCCCCCCCCCAATTTTACTGTTTTTAAATAGTACCCTTAATTGGAGCTTAATCACATGCATTGGTTCATACAGAAAATTTATATACAATGGAGGGAAAGGTGCATACATTCTAGAATTCACTTCCTCTCTGTTCCTTGCACATCCCACAAACAAAAATACATCCTCTGTGAAATACTCCCCATTTTGTTTTAAGGAGAAAATATTGGATATTAGTTGCTAATGACATCAACCTATGAGCCATTCTTCTGCGAAGCATTAATATGTGTTTTCCTCCCTACTCCTGTCATATGCTGAAGTGGGCTTCTTCCTTATATCTGATATATGGAGGTAGGTCCCTTTCGTCCTTTAGCAGAATAAAAGCTTGATTTGGGATTATTAGAGAAGGAGATTAACCATCCATTTTCACACATTATCAAATACATTTCTGGGAATGATTCTGGAGGACCTTCAGACTGATAGCCTGTGAAACTCTGCTTTTGTTCCAGATATTCCACAACTGGAATTGAGCGTGTTTGTGTGCTTTATGAATGCTATAGTTTCCCATAAATGATGGGCAAATTGTTATGTAACTGAATTGCAGTTTCTTTAGCTTGTCTTACACTATATATAAAAAAATATAAGCTACACGGCATGCTGATGGTTCAGGTCAATTATAATCTGTCATCGCTTTAACAATACATGCCAGAAGTTGGCATTTAGGGCTATTAATGTGCATTCTTTTCACCACAAATTAATAGGTGTATGTGTGCAAGCACACATATATATGTCTATATACATATATATGTACACACATATATTCACCACAACATAAACTTTGGCTTTCTGTAAGAAGCAGATGGAATAGTTTCTTCTCTCCCGTTATTAATATTTTAATTATTTCATTATTGTTTGCTGTTATATGTTCTGTGTATTCCTGAATTCTCATGACCCATAATAAATTAAGAGTTCTGCATGCTACGGTGGGAATGACCAAAGTATTCCAAATCCAGCCATCTGGAAATCAGAAACAATCAAAAGGGCTCTTATTATACTACAAGAGTCTTCCTTGGATAAATGGGATGCTGCTGCTAAACTGCCCAATTTTAGTTTCTCTCTTTCAGAATTATCTTGAGTTTTTGGAGGAACTTTCTTTGTATAGGTTCCATCGCAGCATGTTTTTAACTGAAATGAAAATTAAGTGCCTGGCTGAGCTTTGCATACTTAGGAAATGGCTTCCCTTTGTTTTAATGTTGGTAGTATTTATTTTGACCCTCACTTTAGCCTTGCGCATTAACGCTACAATAAGGTGATCATAACCAGATGGCAATGACAATCAGATCAAAGCAAAGTTTGATTCAAGCCAATCTGATATGGTGGAGGGCCACAACCGGTGTGCACAGAAAGTGCAATGTACCCCAAAAGGTAACTCCCTTTTTATGCCCTGTGCTATATTCAGTAGGTCAGCTCAGGACCAAAAGCAGTAATTTTTCCCCCTGAGATTTCAAGACAATCGAACAGTCTGAGAAATTCCTAGAACTTTCAGAACTTAACTGGCATATTCCATGGTCAAAAAAAGAACAATGTGTATAGCCTTGGATTTTGCATTCTTTCTCCTTTTTGTCGTAAATATAAAAATAACCATTCTTCTGAAATATTTGGAATCAATCAATCAATATTGTGAATTTAGATTTGAAAACACTTTCATAATAAACACTAAGCATTAGGACTTTTATTTTTCACTTGTCTTCTTTCTAATTAAATGATTGCAGAGGGAAACGTAAGGCCTGAACCTAGGCCGAAGTCCTCGAAGCAGATTGACCAGAAGTTGGATTCACAAATCACACTAAGCTATTATTACGTGTTGCATAAACCACAAGATCTGGACTCCCACTTCATGCCAAGCCATAAAGCATGATTAGCCTAAAGCACATTGTAATTGAGCATCACACGCGCAACCCATTTACCTTCCAGTAGTATAAGAAAACATTTGCATATGTTCAATAAACTGTGACCTCAGGCACCATAGTTGTACACCACTCACAATAAGGAGCTTTGGATAGTGCTGGAAGAAAGCTGCATAGACCTCGCTGGCTCCTACCACCTTGATGTTCCTTGATTGAAAGTCAGGATAGAAACTCTTTGGGCAAAACAAAGTTCACATAAAAACTGATAGAACTTCAGTATGGAAATGTCTTTTCCATAATAATGCTGGTTTTAGTTCCTATTTACATTGGATACAAGCCATATCCTGTCTGAAAAGACTATCTGATCCAGCACAACTTTCCTAAAGTGATGCGTCACCGTTTTCTGCTGTCCCCAAAAGCAATTATGCCTCTGAAACAGATTGAGAACTGAGGAACCGGTGGAAATTTCTACTTGCCCAAATGGAAGATCCTCCTGTCAGTGAGAGATATTCATAAATTGTAATTTATTAAAATAGTCTCAAGAGGCAAATCCTAGGGATTGTTTTAGCGAGCAGAGTCTTTTCTTAGTATTGAGAGCACCACAGGCTCCATCGTCAATACTAAGGATATGTTTTAATCTCTGATCAAAATCACTTTTGCAAAATATGTGGATGTTTTGAGTCGTACTATTCCCTCAAAATGCTGCTTTCTTAGAGGGAGAGTGGAATTACTGCTAGAAGAGTAATTCAGTGATTCCATGAAGGCAAAAAAAAATAAATTGGCTGCTCCCATTTCCCAAGACATTTTTAACTGTATAGAAAAAGCCACTAAAGACACTATAAAAATGTATAGAAAAGGCCACTAAGGACTCTTGGTGCAGATTTCCTTAAATTTCATCCTTTGTTTTTGATAGGATTTCCTGCTTGGTGTAGAAACCCAACCGAAAGTATTCCAATAAATGTATGTTGGCGTCAGCTTAGCCCTATCTAGAAAAGGGTATTCTATTAGTTTCTTTGGTAATTGGTTGGACTATCAACCATTTGTCCTACTGGAAAGTATTTGCTAACCTTCAGGTGGAGGCTCCCTTCATGTAACTTAAGTCTATCACTGTGTCCAGGACCCAAGAGGCCACTCAAGAATATATTTCCCTTCAACCCCTTCCGAATGAGGCATCACTGCCAGTTTTTCATTTTCTAAGAATGCCTAGAGACATTTCTGAAAATAAAGATAAGGATGGATTTTTGTTGTTGCTTCTTAGGATAGGTCAGAGCACCTAGAGGTGTTCTTTCTTTGATTTGTGCAATTTCTCAACGCATTTATTTTCCTGAGACCAGAGTTAGGTACCGTGAGACCTAACCACCACAATACTCTTAAATGGTATTAAGAGAGGTATTTGCTTCCAGGCCAATGGGTTATATCTCACTTTCAGGGGCTGGAGAGCAATCTCGGCTCACCCGTATCCCCATGAATTCAGGTGAAGCTCTAAAAGAGAACTAAATTCTTTACCTAGAATGTACAAGATGGATCTGCAGTGAAATATATTGTACCAACATCCTGAGCAGATCTGCTGCTTGGGGGCCCCAAGGAGCCATGCCTCCTCAAGAGATACAAGCAATGTTCCTCACCCTTCCTCCATTTTTGTTTTTGGTTTAATATTCCACAGCTACTGAATATGTTTAGTACAAATTGGAATAGTAGTTTAGCCTGTTTGGATTCAGGTATCTGTTACACTTCTGCCAACATCAAATTGTGTTCTTTTTCTCAATATTCAACACAATGGAGTTTGTTTCAGGCTGCATGTATGACTGGCTGGGTTTACATATCACACTAAACAGTAATTTATAACCGCATAAAATAAAATGTGTCCTGGCTCATACAATGTTAAATTATTGTTCTTGAGCCAGTGTGTCTTGTTTGTTTGTCAAATATAGAAGGCCACCCAGCTCCGTAAAGATTCTGAGCAGTGTACAACATTCAAAACAGAACAATAAAGCAAGGAAAAGAATAATGCCTCTCTCTAGAAGAGAAACATACAAAGCAACTTAAAAAAATTCAATGATGGACTTGCTTCTCACCTTAATTCAAGGTCTGGGGAATCATCCAGATTTTCAAAGACCATTTAAGCACTTTCAGGGTGTGGACCATAGGAATATCAGAGAGGATACTGTTCAGAGACAAGTGGTGTGAGAAAAAAGTGTGTTTCCTGGTCCTATGACATTAGATTATGACTAATCCACCTGATTATACAGGATGGGCAGAAATTATCAGAGATAGGTGGTCCTTAAGATAGTCTAGTCTTTTTTAACTAGCTACCTAACAGGTTTGCCAGTATTATGATATCTTCAATCCTCTCCTACTACACCTTGAATGAAAACAGCTTGCATAATCCTAGGTGTGCCTTGCCTGTGTTTGCTCTTGTCTTGAGCAAAGAAAGATGGGCACGCCTTGAATTGTTCAGTGTGCTTGGAAGGTGTGTTGAGGGAAGATTGGGAAGGGAACAGCAGAAATGCCTGTCTTCAGCTGTTTCCCATAAGGAATAAGACACATTTCCTTGTGGACATCAAGACTGGCCCATGTGGCAGTAGGACTATCCAACATTCATTGGCAGCTTTTTTGCCATCGACATCTCTCACAGGTATTGACCTATGATCCTTCCCTTCTTTGGGTGCTTCCCATGGCCCTTTTCATGAGTCCAGACTGAACAATATGCTTAAGAGTTGGGAGTTGAATTGAGTTGAATATCTTTATCAGCTACCTTGATCCAACGAGAAGCTAAGAAGCAGGACACCAAAAAGAAAGCTTTTTTGTTTTTTGCTTGGGTCTTGCATTTACTTCTGAATTTTTTATCTGGAAAAAAACCAAGAGTAGAAAATGTCACTAATTAAAACAACTTTCCTGTGCTTATGGAATCACATCAAAGGAGGATCTGCAATACTTCGGGGGAGAGGTTGTGGAAGTTGTAATCAGGGACAGCTACTCAATATAATTCAGTTATGCTGCTGGTTCTTGGAAAACTTGGACAGAAGAGTTTGCTACTTTTATTTTCTGGCTTTCTTCTGTGCAGTCCAGTATGGATGCTTCAAGTTTACCATCAATGAAGTAGTAAAGGTTTCAGACACATAACTGGTCCAGAGTCACCTACTGAGATTTATGACCGAGGATCTGAATTACGAGGGAAGGCTGTCAGTTCTAACCCAATCTTTTGCTCACTCAACCCTAGCGGGATCACTTTTCATTCTACAGTGGTGCTCTGTTTGCAGGCTGATTTTTAAAAAAAATGCTCAGAAATCACCCTCCAAGCTGCTTCTAGCCTTTTGATTTTTCCTTGTCTATCAGGAAGCACATTAGATAATGATCACCCATTGGGCTAGTCCCTTAATTACTTTGTATTTGCTTTGCTCATCTGACCTACCTAATTGCTTGCCGTGAAACACCCAGCCTTAGTCTTAGAGCAAACTGGAAATGCTACTGCAATAGCAGGCAGCTCAGAATGAAGAACCCACTTGCTGGCTGCATGGTGAGTAGAACATGGGCCTTTCTGTGCAATTCTCTCCTTCTGTTTTTTTCCCTTTGACCAGAAGACTGGATGTCTGTTTGGAAAGGGGAAAGTTTCAAAAGGGCTTGGAGGCAAGCAGGAAGAATTCCTTGTTCCTGTAGGATTTGTTGAGCACTCTTACAGTACCTGGAAGCTGGCTTCTGGATTGAGCAGCCGGCCATAGATTCCTGCATGCTCTTAAGTACCCTTCCCTCTTTATCTTTTTACTCTTCAGATGTTCTGTTTCCGACTTCCTCACTCACTCCTTAAGCTAATAATGAGCATCTCCATTCCTTCTGGGCATATCAAAAGCTGAGGGATATTATTGTTCACTTCTGGCATCTTGATTTTCTGACTAGGGCCCATCGTGGAAAAATGAAGCTGTTGATTATGAAAGATAAAAAGAATGTGCAGGAGAAGAAACCCAGTGGGAAAGAGCACAAGCAACATAGGACCTTCCTGAATGCTTTGTTTGTTGGTTTAAGTCTCAACTTTGAGGCTGGTGGGCATTATTGAAGTTTTGAAAGTTTTGTTTTGGGTTTGTTTGTTTTTTACATTTGTGTAAAATGTACACTTGAAACGTACTTCAAGTACACTTGTGCACTGCAAGGTTGAAAGGATTAGCCAGTGACATCACTGAGGTGGGGATGCCTAGTTGGGGGGATCTTTTTATGTCCCCGGCAGAAACTGGAACGAAAGATGAGAGCTCACCCTGCCCCATGACAGGGCTTGATAACCAGGGGTGGGTTCTACTTATCTTTACTACTGGTTCACAGCAGGGCATGCGCAGAAGCGTTCTGATGACGTTGGGGTCAGTGGGCAGAGCCTCCCTCCGGTTTTACTACCGGTCCGAACCGGGGGCAACCCACCACTGTTGATAACCTCCAACCTAGCTTCCTAACCACGCGAGACCCCATGCTCCTGTGACATGGGTAACATCACACAACAGCTTCCACAATGATTGTGTTAAAAACACACCTTTGCCAGAATTCTCCTTCTGCCCTGTTTTCCCAGTTCAGCCTCTCCTCTCCTAGAACAACTCCTTTCTTCCTCTCTTTGCTGAAGCTAGTAGGTGGGAAATCTGTGGGAAAAGCTGGCAGACTTCCTCCAAAACCTGCAACCAGAAATAACCAGTGGGTGGGGGAGTTATCCAATATACAGGAACAATCTGTTTAACAAAGCTTAAGTAATCTAATGTGACGTTTAATTAACCAAATATAATTTTGCCCTGGGCCATTTCCGAATTGCACCCCTGACATACCATCCAAAGGTCTCCTTAATATATATATTTATTGAAAAGGTTAAAATACAAAACCCAAATGAAAAAAATTAAACAGAGACAAAACTAAACAAAAACATTGAAAAAAAATGTGAAAGGACAAAAACACATAGTATCTGACAAATCTGTTGCAACAACAGCTTCCTTTCCCCTTTCAAAGCAGGTCCAAAATTTATAAGACTTACTATATCCCTCTGCCAATAAAAAATGTTGTTACTCAAACATGCAGAGCCACATCTTACAGGGAAAATATTGAAGATTTTTATTTCTATTTGTGATTGGCTACAAGACTGACAATTTGTTTAAGAAGCTGGCGTGTTCTGACAGTAAAAATTAACCACACTAGCATAGGCTGTGTCCTACATCAGAAATGCCTAACTTTTTCCAGTTTAAAACTACACTTATCGTTCAAATGGCAGGTCAAGAAGGAGGCTGCAAAAAAGTTACAGACAGTGTTAAAGACTAAATTTCCTCCGATTATTTGAAACAACTCTTTGGTGTGTAAAGAGCTATAGAGAAAAGAGAACGAAATGCAGTGCCCTTCCTAGTAGTGGGAAAATTTCCTTGTTGTTCAATCAATTTGGTCACATTTGTCTCCTGCCTCAGTAAGAGATTCTGATACTTGCTAGAACCTTTATTTCAACCAATTGTCACCACAGGATTCCAACTCTTTTCTCTGAGCTTCATCACTGGGTGATTTTGACCAGAGGACAGCCTGAAAAAAACACACCCTCAATCCTGTGTCATGTTTCAAATTTCATTTTGGGTAGATGCATTGCAAAAACAAGTGAGGAAAAACTAACATCCTTGAGGATAACATTCATATATTATAGCATCAAATGTATTTCAGCCATGATGGCGCGGTGGTTAGAATTCAGTATTGCAGGCTAACTCTGCCCACAGCCTGGAATTCTATCCTGACCCATTCAAGATTGACTCAGCCTTCCATCCTTCTAAGGTCAATAAAATAAGGACCCAGATTGTTGAGAGGCAATATGCTGAATCTGTAAAACGCTTAGAAAGGGCACTATGAAGTGGTAATAAGTCTAAGTGCTATTGCTTTTTTTTTTTTTAATTTGATTTATATGCCGCCCTTCTCCGGAGACTCAGGGCGGCTTACAATGCGCTAAGCAAGAGCCTTCATTCTTTTGTATATTTATACAAAGTCAGTTTATTGCCCCCACAAACTGGGTCCTCAATTTACCTACCTTAGAAAGGATGGAAGGCTGAGTCAACCTTGAGCCTTGGCGAGATTTGAACCTGCAGTAATTGCAGGCAGCCGGTCTTAATAACAGGGTGCTTTAAACCACTGTACTACCAAGGCCCTTACTTTTACCCTTTTTTTTTTTTTTACCCTTTTTGATTTTTGGAAGTTACAAATATTTCACAAAAAGTCTACAAGGATTTTTGGATAGAATTAGCAGAACGTTTGTCTTTCTCTGCTTGATCTGGATCCACTACATGTGGATACAAGCTGGTTTAGGTTCTGCTGTTTTGCGCTTTTCAGTTTTATTAATGCTGTAATCCTTTCAAAAATTAACATCATTCATACATTAGGAACAGAAAAACGGGTGTTTTTGAAAGAGGGAGGCAATTGAGTAGGCAAGTACACTTCTGTGGATGCTTAAAAAAAAAGGTGTGGTGATATTGTAAATACATCTCTTTGTGAGTAGGCTGGGCATTCAGTTTCTTGGGTGGAGATGTCAGATACTGAAAATTGTTACAGCTGAATAGCTGAAATTCTTGTGCACGGACACTCGCAAATCTGGGCATTGTATGTATTCTCACTGATTCATCCATTTTCGAAATGAGTTATTCTTTTAAGTTTTCACTCCTTTATTCCCAATGTTTCCTGCTGGGAAGGATCATTGCCACTCACTCATTCCTCTCTCCCCCCCCCACATACACAAACACACATTAGCACACCCCATGCAGGTACAGACAATTCCAAATGCTTTGTGCCAGAACAACATAGCTGGTCACACTAGCGTAGGCTTGAAATATTGCAAAATGTTAAACCTCCTAAGTGACTCAGTCCCTGTGCTGTGTTTCAGCATGATCAGGCATACCAAGCGCTGAAAGGGTATTCTAAAAATGGAGATAATTACTGCAAGCAACTCTTATCTATCCTTCAACAGAGGTATGTATGAACAGCCTGAAAGAATGCAACAAATCCTACGACTGAATTTGTTTTTGTTTTCAAAATTGAGAAGGAAGAGAGAGAGTTGCTGTCACATAGAGCAGGCTTTAAGATGAGACTCTGCATTGTTTGCAAGGAGTGTTTAATATACTCACCCACTGGTTACCAGGACAGCTAATGCTGGTAACCAGGGAAAAGACAAGTTTCAGAATAATATTATATATCTGGATTTTATTTATTTTGCATGATGTTTGGCTTGATGATAGTGTGTTCTCGTATTCTGTTACCCAAACATGCATAGCCACATCTTATAGGGAAAATAATTGAAGGTTTTTATTTCTATTTGTGATTGGCTACAAGACTATCCATTTGTTTAAGAAGCTGGCATGTTCTGACAGTAAAAATTAACCACAATTGAATTTGCAGAAATAGCCATACAGGAGGATTAATTTAAAAGGGAAATCAAAACTTTTGACCTCCTAGACCTAGAGAAAACGCCAGAGGAAGAGAAGGCAAAGAGGATGGTAAAGTCATTTCCACAGATACCTTGCAAAGAGCCAAGGAAGTTCAAATCAACCCGACTTGTCTTTTCAACTGGAATGAGGGAGGTGCTTCCATGTCACTGGTCTTACACAAAACACATCTGAGCTAATGAGGCAGAATTCCCTTTTAGAGACCTATGAGTGTTACATCAACTGAATTTCAAGAGATGGTGGAGCAAATTCAAGCCAATGGGGAAACCCACAAGCCTTGCAGAACATTGTTGATGCAAATGAAATCTATCATCTAGTTAGCATATATCTATCTATTTCAAAATGAGCAAGGTGACACTAAATAAATAAATAAATAAATAAATAAATAAATAAATAAATAAATAAATAAATAAATAAATAAGCTTTGTTAAATGAAAAAGGAGTGAATACTGGATCAATGTGTCTTGTGGATGATTATAAGGAGCAGGTAACTCATATGGAAAAGGATTGTCTATAAATTACCCCAGGGGTGAAATCCAGCAGGTTCGGACAGGTTCTGGAGAACCGGTAGTGGAAATTTTGAGTAGTTCGGAGAACTGGCAAATACCACCTCTGGCTGGCCCCAGGAGAGGGGTGGGAATGGAGATTTTGCAATATCCTTCCCCCAGGAGTGGGGTGGGAATGGAGATTTTGCAGTATCCTTCCCCTGCCACACCCACCAAGCCACACCACGCTTACCAAGCCACGCCCACAGAACCGGTAGTAAAAAAAATTGGATTTCACTACTGAATTACCCCATTTCTAAACTCTACAGGGCTCCTTAAATAGGAGACCTTTGAATTCAGTTCAGATATTAATTGAAAGCCAATACTGTATAGCTCTTGTAATAAGGGGAAAAAACATGTTTTTCCCCCATTGCTGTATTTATTTTGATCATTTCCAGTGTTATTTGATGTGCTCCACATGTCACTCTGCTGCAGGTTTAGTTACTTGACACATTTTATATATTATTTATTCGTTAAATTTACATGCTGCCCATCTCATTGTTGCAGCAACTCTGGGCGGTTTATAGAATGATAAAGTTAAAAAAAGATAATATAAAACAATTAAACTTATGAAAAATTAAATAAAGACTAAACTCCAAGAGGAAATGAGGGTGGAGATCTTCTTCTATCCTATCAGCCATCTCCAACATACGACACCCAAAACGGGCCCCAGTCCAGCTTGCAAACCCAGTTAAACAGTTAATCTGAACCCTATTGTTGGTTTATTACTCAATTACTCAAAAGGCAATCTAGAATATTCTTTCTCTAAAGTTCACTTTATGACCTAGTTAGGAAACCTATAGTGTTCAAATTGTGTTGGATGACAGTCCCAAGCAGTTTCAGCCATCATTGAGACAGAATGAAAACATTCGAAGCGGCAATCTAACAACCAATCGGGAGGGCCACATTTTTCCAGGTTTGATTGGCATGGGAACCATTGAATCAGATCTTCAGCTTGGTTCATCCTACCTGGTTTCATTCTGGAGATGGGAATTATGTAAGAATAGTCACACCTTCATTCTGAATAACATCTTACAACATGGGAAACTCTGGCAATAATTTTCATGCTTTACTGATTTCAATATGGAATAATTTTAAACCGTTCTATTTAATTTAAAATGGATGACATTTAATTGAAATCTACCATGCTACTTCCTTCATATCAGTTGTATCTCTAGGTTAGAAGACACTTTTTGTAGCAGTTATGGTTGATTTTTTATATTCCATAACAAAAGTTCCATAAGATTTACTAAGATGTACTTATCACTGAAGAGAGAGGGAAGACTTTTAGCTGCAGCTTATTTCATCCAGAAAACCCAATTCATTTTCTTGTCAAATATTTTGAGCACCATGGTTTTCATTAGCTGTACCTTTCAAAAAGCAATTGCCACTCCACTGAAGATTTGTCTTGCATCTTAAACCTTAGGACTTCCTTTGTATGAGATGTCTTTATAAAAGTGATGCTTTTATAAATAGAATGAAGCATTTTACCATCTGTGCAGTTAAAGGGCGGGGGAAATGAAATTGAACAAAAATCACTGCTCTTCCTTTCATAGATGCTGGAGCATCGAAGGTTCCCCCCCACACCTAATACTGAGAAAATAAAATGCACAACTTTTTAGGAGCTGAACTATTCTTAACAGCCTGATTCTGAATCAAGCAAGTATTTGGCTCAATAACTAGTTGGATTCGCACATTGCAGTAAGTCATGGCTGGTTTTAATCATGGTTTATTGAATAAAGTACAATGCCTATGTTCATACATAACACAGTAAGTCATACATTTATGCACAAGAGCTGTGTTTTCACAAAAAACCTGAAGTAAAAAATGAATCAAGATATACAATTTAATGGAGTAATGTCAGACATAGCTGCTCTACCAATTCATCAAAAAAACATTTCAATTCTACATTGCATCTTAGAACACAGGGATCTCCCCAGGTATTTATTTTAGACTACTCTGATTTCAACTGAGGATTGTTTCAAAATTGCCATTTAAATTGATTTCAAAATTCTTAATCTCAGTGAATTAAGCAGACATTTCTTCCCTATTGGCTCTCAGGCAGGGGTGAAATCAGCAGGTTCTTACAGGTTCTGGAGAACCAGTAGCGGAAATTTTGAGGAGTTTGGAGAACCTGCAAATACCACCTCTGGCTGGCCCCAGAGTGGGGTGGGAATGGAGATTTTGCAGTATCTTTCCCCTGCTACGCCCCCCAAGCCATACCACACCCCCAAGCCACGCCCACAGAACCGGTAGTAAAAAAAATTGGATTTTATCACTGCTCTCAGGCAATGTGTCACCACCTGCCATCTTAGCCTTTGAAACAAAAGATAAGATCTGTGAACTTTGTCTGGCTGCAAAGCTTGTGATCCCCGAGTTGTATGCTGCTTTCCTGAAGGGTGTATTAAGTGTTTTTTTTTTCACCTGTGATAGTGTAGATACCCATGGAGACCCAGCATTACTCAAACCTTCAGAGCATTTCAACAGAGGCTGCTTTAGATATTCAATTGTAACTTACGAGGACCCAGATTGTTGGGGGCAATATGCTGACTTTGTAAAACTGCTTAGAGAAAGCTGTAAAGCACTGTGAAGCGGTATATAAGTCTAAGTCCTATTGCTATTGCTATTATCAGATCAAGAATAAAAAAGAGAAACTGCTCAACTTATGTACATCTGTGTCAGAATTAGTATACAGATCTGTGATCAGTGCCTTCCAAGGATCCACTTATATCACCTCTGGCTGTAATAACTGTCTTTTAACTGTCTTCCCGTTATTTGTCCTATACATTTTCTCATAGTCCTCTCCTGCTCCACCCTCATTCAAGGAGCATGTTTGATAAATTACGTTCCAGTCAAAGCCAGTAAGAGTGGCTGAGAGACGGAAACCAATTTTCTCATGTAAATTACATGAGTGCTGAGGGCAAACAGGGCATAACTGATTCATGACAGTGCAAATGAGAATTCTTAGGAGAGCGGTGCCGACTTTAATATGAGCTGCTGAGTGACATGAATTACAGAGCAGCAGGGAAGGATGACATTTCCAGAATGACAGATAGTTTCTGTCAAGTACAAGGAGCGGCATGTATTGGAAGAGGAAGGGATTTTTGGAAGACTGGTTGTTTTGAAAAAGTTCAAATCCACCCTCCTTCCCCTAGAGAGGTGTCTGTAAAAGAAAAAGTACTCTTTGAAACAAGGTACAAAATCCCATTAACATCCTTCCAACCACAACTAAATCATTACTTATCCATCGGTGATGCATTCATGCTGTCTGAAAATAAAAAAATATATATTTATTGAATTAGAGCATAAACCATTTCGGTAGTATTTATGTTCTTAAAAACTTAGCAACGATCAAACCACTTTTAAATGACTTGTTGGAACTGGTTAAATATTTTGCTTCATTGTTGTTGTTGTTTTGGAAGGGTGGGGGTGGGGTATCTGTGCATCCATAGGGTTAAAACCAATACTGGGTACATTGAAATGAAATGAACTGTCCCTCCCCCCTGCTTCCACATGTTGCAGAGAGAATGAATTGGCGGTTACAGGTAAAGCATAATTTCTCTCTGTGTTCAGTTTCTTTCCATTTTATTTTAATTTTTTTTAAAAATCAAATTCTTTCCTTTCAATTTTTTTTTAAAGGCATGTATGAATTCTAGTTGAGAAACCCTTTCAGAAAGGGAAGTGTCAATTCTAATTTTGTGCCATAAACATGATTGAAAACATCTGCAATGGCAAGGAAGGACATTTGCCAACCTACACTGATGAGCCATAATCCTAGATTCCTAGATGTCATTTGAGATGAGAGGGAGGGAGGGAGAGAGAGAAATACAGATATACAAATTGCAAGCATAGCCTCCAAAGTAGCCTTGATTTTTCCCTTCTGCCCATGGAAACATTTCTGTGGGTGCCCCTGATTCAGACTTTTCAGAAGCTATGCATTGTAATGTTGTCTTGGGACTGGTGGATTTGTCCATTTTATTTTCACATATTATTCAACTTCCTCCAAGTCTGACTTTTGTGAGATTTATTAGACTGTTTAGCAAAAGATTCTGGCTTGCACAGGCTCTAGCACAGTTTGGATCAAGGCTGAAACTACTGTATTATTTTAACTCCTGCTGTATAGATTCTTGTCTCCGCACTTCCCCTTCTCTCCCCACCCTAGCTGCCCCCCCTCCCCATATACACACTCACAATGCTCATTTTTTCCTCCCTTGGTGAAGTTTCCAAAGTTTTAACTTCTAAGAGGAATGAGTGCCCATTGATTCTTTTCTCTACAGAACTAGTTTGGAGATTACATATGGTAAAGGACTGGAGAAATTGGCAAACAAGCTTGCCAAAATGCTGACTAAAATAAAAGTGAAGTAAGTATTGACTATACTTTTACGCTCTTTTCCTCCACCCCTGGTCCAGGATTTTCTTCAAGGTATAAAGATATGTTACCTTTGGTGGCTGTTGGAGTTCCAAGATTACTAGTAGTCTTCTTTTCTGGGAAATCTGTCTTCCTGGACATGCTGCAGTTACGTAATCTGACCAAATGGTATAAACTCAAGAGCTCTGATGATTAGAAAGAATTGCTCTGCTTGAGACTGGCTTTTCTTGATTTTTTTCCCATTTGAGAACTGCAGCAACTGCATCCTAATTGGAAACTGTTGAGAACCACCATGCATGATGGTTACTAATAAGGTGATTGCAAGGAACCACAGGGACACCGCAGGCTCCCTAAAAATGTTTCTAAAACAACCAAAATTGGGTCATGTTACCAAATATTACAAGAGTTTAGGATTCTCACCTAAAATGATGCTGTGAGATTTGACTTACTTTTTTAATATATATACACTGCTCAAAAAAATAAAGGGAACACAAGCAAAAGACATCCGAGATCTGAATGAATGAAATAGCCTTATTAAATACTTTGTTCATTACATACAGTAGTTTTGTGCTCCCTTTAGTTGTTTGAGCAGTGTATAAACTACTGTATGTAAAGAACATATTGGGTATATATGTGTGTACAGTTAATATCTCGGGTTTCTTCCCGTGTAATTGTAAACATATCCTTAAAAGGGTAGTAGCGACGTTTCGACGAAATCGCATTCGTCATCTTCTCATGATCTCACACAGTTTGCCCATAAGCACCAAACCGAGAACATCAGCCAGAAGATGACGAATGCGATTTCGTCGAAACGTATATATATATATATATATATATATATATATATATATATATATATATATGTATGTATGTATGTATGTATGTATGTATGTATGTATGTATATATTTATATTGATGTCCACCACTGACTATTATAGTATTTTTGTGGATTAATAATAGTCCCCAATAACAAATGGGAATCATTCTTCTCATTTGCATCCATACCCTATATCAGATATGGGCAATCTCTGTTAGAAACAATTGTATTTAGACATGGTTGAGGGGCTAAGCAAAAAAAGACTTGGTCAAAGTGCATGTGAATGGAACCAGGATTTTCTCTTTTGCAGGGAGAGGTTCACAGAAAAGTTGGGAAGCTTCTCCATATTTTCAAAAAAAAAAATGTAGCTATTATAGAGCTTTTATTGGAGTTTGTCTCTGTTTCCCATCCCAAAATAGGGAAATTATGCCACTATTATTCAACGGTAGTGATCAAATTGAAAAAAAAATACAAGGGGGTTCATTCAACAGTCCATACTCTACTTTGGGATCTCAGAATGTCCTTCTGCTCTATGTGCATAATAGAATTGAAACGAACTGCTCCAATATTGGAAAAAAATGAAGCAGTCCTCACAATAGCTGCACATCACTCAGGTGTCACTTTGCCATACAAAACTATTTTCAAATATAGCCAGCCTGCTTCTAGGTTTCATTTCTGCAAAGCAATACACATCTGTGATTCATCTTATAAAACCACTGTTACGAAATTAGCCTGGGTCTCAGATTTCCAAAATAGATCATACAAAAATGTAAACCCAAACCTAGTAAAGAGGTCATATTTCCTGGGTTCTTAGGAATTCTAACTCGCTCATTCGGAAGCTGAAATAAAAACCCATGTCTCCTTTTTTTCCCGTGGTCTTTCTTTAGCTATATTCATAGTACTTCGCTTTGTGTTTCGGAGGAGCTGAAATCTGAATCAGATTTGCACAGGTAAGCACAACTTGCTTCATTATTCAAAGTCTACTGAGGCCTGGAAGGGCTTTCAAACTTCTACAATAAACATTTTAGTGTTATTGCCTCCGCCTCGGAGATTGCATGGGTGATATTTACAATCATTTCTGCTGTGGTTGTCTGGCAAATGATATTGTTTTTTGAGAAGGCAAGTTTTCATAACATAGGTGTATATATTTTATGTCCTGCGTCTAGAAAGCTTGGCAAAGCCATTCAGACAGAAGCAATAAACCCAATGAATCGTATCCTGCAGGACCACGAGAAGAAGAAAAAAATAGTGAGTTCAGATAACCCTTGTTGTTCTGCTAATGTACTGCAACATTTTGCTTGCAGTATTTGGGCCTACCATGACACTGACTAGGATCCAAGCCTGTAACCCCAAATTGTCATCAAAATATCTCTTGATGGGAAAAAAAAAAACCACTCATCCTTCATTTGAATCTCATCCATTCCCCAGGTCTGAATATGTTACAAATATAGTAGTATGGGCAAAATTGACTTTGGACAACACTAGCTAGCAGATCATTCCTAGAGACACAGACGAAGAGGGACAATACAAGAAGAAGATGCATTAGAAAAAGGAAAGTCATTCATGACTGCAAGCTGTAAAGGCAATAATTCCTTTCAAATCAGGCTTTATTGCTCAGATTTGGGATGGTTCTCCCTGAAAACCATCCTAAGAAAACTGTATCACCCTACCCCATAACTAACCCAGATGGGCGATGATCACCATAGGTGACCTGTTTTCCTTGTATCTGGCTTACAGTGGAACTGATTCATCCTTCAAATCCTGAATGTAAAATATGCACCTGCAAAGAAGGTTACATCTGATTTTTGGGGATGGGCCAGGGGTGAAATCCAGCAGGTTCTGACAGGTTCTGGAGAACCAGTAGCGGAAATTTTAAGCAGTTCGGAGAACCGGCAAATACCACCTCTGGCTGGCCCCAGAGTGGTGTGGGAATGGAGATTTTGCAATAACCTCCCCCCAGGAATGGGGAGGGAATGGGGATTTTGCAGTATCCTTCCCCTGCCATGCTCACCAAGCCACGCCCACCAAGCCGCACCACACCCACCAAGCCACACCCACAGAACCAGTAATAAAAAATATTGGATTTCACACTGGGATAGGCTTCAAATTTCAGTAAGGGCCTTGGCATTTACTGGGTGAAAACAATGTGACTATGCTGTGGCAATGATCTATTCCATACTGTGCATCTTGTAGGCAAAGCATCTACCACATGGTTTTTACCTCTTAGGATTCTAAGTAGTCAATCAACAATTGTGTGAGCTGGCAAAACAAGATGGACCCGGTTTGTGGGGGCAATAAGATGACTTTGTATAAAATATACAAAAGTATGAAGGCTATTGCTTAACGCATTGTAAGCCGCCCTGAGTCTCCAGAGAAGGGCGGTATATAAAAATAAATAAATAAATAAATAAATAAATAAATAAATAAATAAATAAATAAATAAATAAATAAATAAAATAAAGATAAAGGCATCCCACATATTTCAAAGGTCTCTGAGGTAGAAAGTCTTTCTAACCTAAAGAGATACTGGTACCCATTCTGTCCTTTGTGATCCGTTTGATCTAAGATACTGTAAAATGGACACCTTGTGAAACATGGTACATGAAAAACCCTCCACTTGGTGATAAACGTAATGGAAGATCAAGTTGAAAACGATAGAATAACAATGATATCATTTTCAACCTGATCTCCCATTACGTTTATCACCAAGTGGAGGGTTTAGGATGATGTGCACAATAGTATATATCAGTCAGTGCAATTCATTTTTCTCTCAACCCCCTCTCTTTTCTTACACCTTTCACTATAAAGCTTTTGCCAACGTATTTCTTTAGTAAATCTTGGGGTCCATGTAGAGAGGTGGGGGAGGTTAAAAAATTCAAGGTAGCCCATCTCTTTCTTATATGGTAGACACCAGTGGTGAAATCTAAATTTTTTTACTACTGGTTCTATGAGCGTGGCTTGGTGGGTGTGAACATGGGCGTGGCTTGGTGGGCATGGCAGGGGAAGGATACTGCAAAATCTCCATTCCCTCCCCACTCCTGGGGGAAGGATATTGCAAAATTTCCATTCCCACCCCACTCTGGGGCCAGCCAGAGGTGGTATTTGCTGATTCTCCGAACTACTCAAAATGTCCGCTACCGGTTTTCCAGAACCTGTCAGAACCTGCTGGATTTCACCCGTGGTAGACACATACTCCTGGCAAGTCCTAAACTGAAAGAAATGCAAACTGTTATTCTCTTGGATTTTTTTTTTGGGGGGGGGTTGTTTTACATTATCTATTCTATTGTAAAAAAAATAAGCTTTTTTTAAAAAGTTAAGATTTAGAACTTACCTTCCGCTAAAAAGTCCAACATAACTAAATATATTATGTTATATTCCCCAAAGTACCAAAGGTGCTTTTTCTAGAGGCAACTGGACTTTCTGGCTTTTCTTTGAAGATGTTTCGCTTCTCATCCAAGAAGCTTCTTCAGCATAGTCATCCTGAACATAGATGACTACAAGCAAGGCCAAGGTGAGTAATCTTCTGAAGGACACTGCTACATATGAAACTCTGAAGAGAGACCCCACCAGCAGTTACAAGAAACCAGATAGTCCAATTGCCTCTTGAAAAATCACCTTTGGGACAACCATGACCTGGATGATTGAGAATCTCCATAGATAAAATGAAAACCTAATGAACAGTTATTTTTCCCCCTGATTGTGGTGTTTCTCTCCACAAGGTAGATAATACCGTTGAAAAGGCAGCCGAAGCAGTTACCAGCAACTGGCGTCAACAGTTAAAGGCAAGTTTCAATCTTTTATTCCTACAAAAATACTTCAAAGTGATCCATCCATTGCAAACTGCTGCAATGGTTCCATTTATCTAAATGAGATTCAGAAGTTCTTCCTAAGAAGTGTGGGAGTCTCTAATGACTACAAAAAAAGATACTCGCTGATTGGGTTCTAATTTGCGAGAAGAAAAGAAGGTGATTCTAAAATAAGTGACTTAAACATTTTCAATGCTTAAAAATTAATAATCTGGTGGACACAACTCTTTTAAAAAATTTAAATTTTTCTTTAAAAATTGAACATTTTCTTCTCCCCTATATTACACTGATCAGTATCCAACAACAAAATATTTACTATTTTCAGTGACGGATAGATCTCATCTAAATGTCATCATCAGCAAGCCAGAGATTGCAAGCCACTGTGTGTGCGTGTGTGTGTATTTGTGAGTGTGTGTGTGTGTGTGTGTGTGCGCAAAAAAAAAAGTCATTAAGCCAATGAGCATTAAAAAGAGTAGAGCTTCAGTCCCACAGTTATACTCACCCTCTTGACTTTTGATATCCCAATAACCATGGTTTGGATTGTATGCAATGCCCAAGACATGGAAAAACAAAGCATCTACTGTAAGAGGTTGCTTACCATGGTTTGTCATATTCACTCTGATTATGAATTCTGTTGATATTGGTGTATTTGTGGGACAGGCCAAGAAGAAGTTAAAAGAGCTGACCAAGGACCATGAAGCACTTTTCCGCAATACAGAAAGCTCCCACCCATTGGCTTCCCCAAAGAGCAAAAGAAAGGTATGTCTTCAGACAAATTGAGACATTATTTGAAGAGCCTTGGTGGCGCAGCAGACTAAAGCACTGTTAAGTAACACCAGCTGCCTGCAATTACTGCAAGTTCAAATCTCACCAGGCTCAAGGTTGACTCAGCCTTCCATCCTTTCGAGGTAGGTAAAATGAGGACCCGGTTTGTGGGGGCAATAAGCTGACTTTGTATAAAAAAGAACACCACTGGGGGGGGGGGAAGCCCTACTAAGCAGGTATATACAAAAGTATGAAGGCTATTGCTTAACGCATTGTAAGCCGCCCTAAGTTTCCGGAGAAGGCGGCATATAAATCGAACCAATAAATAAATAAATAAATAAAATTATATAAATAAGGTGGAGTAGGTAGACAGGTAACTTGACTCAGGATCTTCAATTCCCAGAGGAACACTTACCTGCTTGCTAATTACCTTCTGGGGAAGTATCTGTCAGCACTTCCATAGCCCATAATAGCACATTTCTCCTGACATCTATTCTTCTACATTATTTGGTAAATCTTAGTGATTACAGAGATGTTGCTTTTTCCTCTCCTTCTTTGCACGTGTCCAGATAAAATACAATTTTCACCTATTAACCTGCTTTGAAAGCAATACTCCTGCTGGGTGAAATCAATTACCCTTTTAAAAAAAAAAAAACCCTGCACTTATATTTTCATTTTAGTTGCTCAGAAACCTAGAAAAATCTGCTATCAAACTGGCAAAGGAAGATGAAGACTATTACAAGAAGAACTTAACTGCCTGTGAAACTCGTGTGAAATGGGAGCAGACATTAGAAAATGGGCACCAGGCAAGTCACCAGAAGTTTCTTTCTAGCACTGTTATCTCTGTCTCTACTGAGCTTTTCTTCAGCTGGAAACAAGGCATATTGTTTTCCTTTTCCAATTATATTCTAGTTCGATTTGCAACTCCGTGAGGCACCTCCTGATTTACAGCTGTGCGTTCAAGATAAAACATCTAAGGCCCCCAAAAGTATAACTTTAAACCTTGTTTTGTTGAACATATGAAATAAAATGGTTTCTGTTCCCGGCCTCTCAAACATTACACACTTGTCACTCTATTGATGGAAAGTATTTATATATATATATATATATATAAAAATAGCCAACCTAAAAGGTTCAATAATTTTAACTGTACTGGTGGAGATCTTGTACACATTTTTGTCACCATTCCAGAATAACGAACTGTGTGTGAGAGCAGGCATCATTAGATGAAGCAATTTCATTTTATTTTTAAATATCCTGCATGGTCCCATGACAAAAAGTCTTCCCAGGATCACAACTCTCCAAATACTTAGAGCAAGCTCTTGGGCCCTTTGTAAGAGAAGGGCCCAAGAGCCCACCTACAACTTCCTAATTATGGAAGGATAATCACTTTTTCTTTCCCAGCATTAGCCTGATGAGACGCTGTAGGTAACAGCAGGCAAGAAGTTAGAGCTGCTACTAATTCTTTGGAGCAGGGGTGTCAAACTCGCGATGACATGATGCTGTCACATGACGTATCACAACTTTTTTTCTCCTTTGCTAAACTGGGGGTGGGCGTGGCCAGCGTGTGATGGGCCACAGGTTTGACACCCATGCTTTGGAGGAAGGATAAGAAATTTTTCCTTTTTCATCCTCAGTTACCGCAGATTCAGCTTCTTTTCCCATCTATGTCAGATTTTCATCATCATTACCTTCAATTTTTGGAGGACAGAATAAAGGGCACACATGTACATAAAGAGATCTCTTCACATGCCAACAGAGGTTTGCTGTCTTGTAGTATACTTTTAAGACAGTTTTACCTATCTTTGGTAAAATCAAATGTATTTGAATTTCATAGGTAATGTATTATTTCCCTTAGTTTCTGGCAAGAAAGAGGACCACGTGATAAAAGCATATTGATTTGCAGCATCATAAATGTTCTTAAGAAACACTTCGTTTCCATAGCTCATGCTGTTCCCAAGATTTATTCCCTAAGAACAGAATGAACAGTGAAATATAAATTCTTGGCTTGGACTGACTTCTGCTTTTGTGCATACATATTAGCTTTAAAAATAAAAATAAATGTTTAATATGTATTTGTATGCTTTCCCATTCCCCTGCCCACAAATAGTTAAAATCAACATGTTCACATTAAAACATTCCTTAAGGAACAAGGGACGTGGTGGCTCAGTGGCTAAGATGCTGAGCTTGTTGATCGAAAGGTCGGCAGTTCAGTAGTTCGAATCCCTAGTGCTGCATAACGGGGTGAGCTCCCGTTACTTGTCCCAGCTTCTGCCAACCTAGCAGTTCGAAAGCATGTAAAAAATGCAAGTAGAAAAATAGGGACCACCTTTGGTGGGAAGGAAATAGCGTTCCGTGCGCCTTTGATGTTTAGTCATGCCGGCCGCATGACCATGGAGAGGTCTTCGGACAGCGCTGGCTCTTCGGCTTTGAAACGGAGATGAGCACCACCCCCTAGAGTCGGGAACGACTAGCACATATGTGCGAGGGGAACCTTTACCTTTAAGGCAAAATTAAAGAAGATGAATATGTTTAGCCTAAGAAAAGATAATCTCAGAAAGATACAGCAGCGTTCAAATACCTGAAGGATTACCACAGAGCGCAGAGCCAGAAGCAGTGAGCTAAAACTACAAGGAAGTAGATTCAAAGAAGATGTCAAGGGAAACTTTCAGACAGACTGCCACTTGAAATGATGAGCTTTCCCTTATTGGAAATCTTCAGACAGGCTGAAGCATTGTCTGTCAGACATGGTCCAGTGGATCCTGGACTGATCTCCAAGGTCCTTCCCAACTCCATGATTCTATATGACTGACAACATTGTCCTTTTGCCTGCAAGTCTTGCTAAAATGCTAAAATAAATAGCTCTGTAGTTGGTGTGTAGTCATGTCAGACTCTTGCTTGACTAAAAGGGCTTCTGGACTCTTTCTTTCTTTCTTTCTTTCTTTCTTTCTTTCTTTCTTTCTTTCTTTCTTTCTTTCTTTCTTTCTTTCTTCCTTCCTTCCTTCCTTCCTTCCTTCCTTCCTTCCTTCCTTCCTTCCTTCCTTCTTTCCTTTGTATATACCTTGTTGAGTCCAACTTAGTTAAAATCAGATTAATGACCATCGTGAACTAGATCAGAATCTTAAAAAATAATAAAAATACCGAGATTTGTTAAAAGTGCTTTAAAAATAAATAAATAAATAAATCAACACATTGGCCATAAATCTTCTCTTTTTTTTTCTTGGAGCAGTTTAATTAAATGCTGTTGAGCATCACCACCTCCACTGAGAGCTTCTGTGTCTTTAATTACATCCTTAGATCTTATCCAACTCCTTCAGTGCTCTTTAGCTAAAAGGAACACACCTACGTAACAGTCAGAAAGATCCACGATCCAAACCCCAGCTTATTTTTTGATTGAGCTCAAGCTGCTTCCCAAGTGATTGTTTGGATCTATTTCTTTCAGCTCTTAACAATGTGCAAGCAAACGGCATTCTCTATTGTTAGTGCAAATGGATGGCTTCAGTGAACCAGAAAAGCATTGTTAAAGTAATCTTAGAATCAACTCTTAAGCTCCATAGGGAAATAAAGGAGAGGAGGGGAGGGAGGTAGGGAGGAGAGAGGGAGAATTAATTAATTTCAATTGCATTCCTTTCTTCATCTGGTTTTTTGAACTATGTTTCATTATTGACTTGGGTGCACCACATTATAGAAGCAGATAGATCATGTTTGATTACTATTTTGCATTTTTTTGTGCTGATTATAAGGCAGCAAGATTTGATTTTGCATTTGCCTTACTCAGGGAAGTTTTATGAAATTAATACTGAGTCAGAATGAACCTCTCTAACAGATATTTCTAGCAGGACTGGAACCGATGGGTGGAAATTCTAGGGAATGCTTAACTACAATCTTCTGCCCAGCTGTACTAGAACTAGCCAAGGGAAGGCTTGGCAGGGACATTAGACACATGGCGTGGGAGGCAGATGTAGAGAGGGAAAACAAAATTGACACCGACAATTTTGGTGGCCAAAAATGAAAAAAGACCTATAGGACTATGTCCAGAGCTGTACAGTCTGTGCAACGATGTGCAGCCAGGGAAACCCTTGGACCTCTTGAAATCCGTGGCTAGTCCCACTCGACCATGGGAAGAAATAGCCATGGATTTCATTGTAGAGCTCCCAGAGGGTAATGGAAATACCATTATATGGATCAGGGATGGGTTCTACTTACTTTTGCTACCGGTTCACAATGGGAGAGTGTGTGTGTGCTCGCTTTGCACATGCACAGATTGTCAATTATGATGTCTGGGTGGGTGGGCGGAGCCTTCCACTGCTTTTAGTACCGATTCTAAAGAACCGGACAGAACTGGGAGCAACCCACCACTGATATGGATGATTATTAACCTGTTCTCAAAGCAAACCCAAAGCAAGTCTCTCCAAGCCTCCCGTTGGCATGTAAGCTGGTGAAGATGTTTCTTACCAACGTCTACCACCTCCAAGGCATCCCATGAAGGATCTCTCAGACTAGGGAGTGCAATTCACGACCAAATTCTGGAGCCCTGACATATTGTACATTCAGAATTTGTTTGACTCACTGATTAAGCAAAGGCAAATATACATGTCCCAGGATAATGTTGCAAAATCAAAACTGGGTTGGTTACCAGGATCAGAATTTACTCTTCCTTGGAAGAGTACCTATTATATGTATCTAACATTCTCACCTACTACTTTCATACACAGGGGTGTCAAACTCAAGGCCCAGGGCCCGGATCCAGCCCATGGGTTGCTTAGATTTGGCCCACGGGGCTGACCTGGAGACAGCGAAGGACCGGCCCGCGGTGCCTCTGCCAGTGAAAACAGAGCTCGGGAGGGCTGCGTGTGGCCATCCCAAGCTCCGTTTTCGCTGGCAGAGGATTGCAGGAGGCCATCACAGCCCAAAACGGAACTCGGGAGCCTGTTTTTGCTGGCAGAGTGCTCGAGCCACCCCAGGTTCCCCCAACACAAGTGATGTCAAGCTGACATGCCTCCCCTGACCACGCCCCCCCCCCCCCAAGGTGAAACAACCCTGATGCAGCCCTCAATGAAATCAAGTTTGACACCCCTGCTCTAAAATAATCTGTGTGAATGAAGACCCATTCAACTCTATATGATTCACTTTAGATACAAGCCCTAATGACTAACGGCTGAGTAAGATTGAAGTAACTGGTCTGACTATCATGTTTAATGGTTTCTTTCCATCTGGAGTAGTCAATGTTCCCTTTCCCACAGAGCATTCTTGACCTTGAGAAAGACAGACTCCTGCTTCTCTGCAATACATTACATCGTTACAGCCAGCTTCTTTCTCATTTTGGACAAAGCCTCACCGCGGTATGTTAATTCCACATTCTTTTACTCTGAATTAAATATTACTGGAAAGCATTCCCCCGTCTAACCTCATCTGTCATTCATTCTAGTGCCATGCAAAGGTTCACAGTGTTGTCGCTGAAGCAGAAGCTGACAAGGACGTGCAGATGTTAGTGAACGAAATGTCAGTAACTGCCGCAGAGACCAAGCTCGAACTCTTGTTAACGGACTACTATGTAAGTGGGCTGCCAAAGCTTTTCCCAACTGAGATGCTGGAAGTTGAAACAGAGCAGTTCTGAAAGATATCAGGATGGATTAACTAACCTGCGGGGGTAGAACCCTGGTTGTGATCGCACAAGACAAAACCACAAACTAACCAATTGTGGCTTTGGGAGGTTGGAATCCTTCAGTTCATTCACAAGCACAACACGTGTGTATGACAGCAGTGTCCAAGGGTAGGTGGAATATCTAGCCCCCTTGCCACCAGCAGCTGTGGTGGCATGGTGGTTAGAATGCTGTATTACAGGCTAGTTCTGCACACAGCCGGCAGTTGGATTCTGACCAGCTCACGGTTGACTCAGCCTTCCAGCCTTCTGAGGTCAGTAAAATGAGGAGTCAGTTTGTTGGGGGCAATATGCTGACTCTTAGAGAGGGCTTTAAAGCACTGTGAAGCGGTATATAAGTCTAAGTGCTATTGCTATATCAAAATGTCAAGATAGCGATCACATTCGTGCAATTCTTTGTACATGAATACAATGTCAACACGCATACAGAAGGAGCAGAACATTGATCGCATGGTTGCCATTGTCACCCTGAGTTTTGTTTTACCCACCCACCCCTCCCTTCCCCTGGCCCGGGGTTTTCCTGGTACATGAGTAGAATCCAAGCTGTTTACTATAGAGTAGCTAGCATCTGAAGCTTAAAATCCACAAGCTCCTATAAACTGTAAGCACATTTCATGTTCCAATATAAAGCCTTCATGGCAAAGAAAAGAGACGAAACTACTTTCCCCACTGGAGTAGGTTGATAGGCAGAACTTAAGAAAATTAGTCTTCTAATCAGGAATATGCAGAACAGAGAGGAAACGGAGAACAAAGGAGACAGCATATGTATGCATGTATTTATTCACAATGCCTCTATTAATCAGTAGGATTAAAAGTGGCAAGAATCTTTGATTTTGGAGCTGTATTTCCCCAGCGCACATTTTATAGTCACTTTGGAAAGAGCAAGGGACAGCATATAAATTTAACAAATAGCATAAATTTTAATCTATTGTACTCTGAAACACAGCAAGTGTGTCATGGTTCAGTGTTAAATGAACTCTGAAAAGTGTCCTGACTGAAACTATGTTTAATTAGGGACAAAGTATTGTGCCAACATAGCACAATCTTATAATGCATTCTATGGGAATCATGACATGGAAAGTCAACCTTCAGCAACAATGGCTTAGTTTAATGCTTTATTTCCTTCACTTAAAGGAAAATACAGAAAGTAAACTCTACTTAGATGGGGACTAAATAACAGCTACCCTGTTTCCCTGAAAATAAGACCCAACCAGAAAATAAGTCCTAGCATGATTTTTCTTTTTCTTTTTTTTTCTTTTTTTTATTGATTTTACTACAACACAACACAACATACATAACACAAACACATAATATGTGTTTCATTTAACATGTCAATTTCGTTCCTCTTACTTCCTACTTTATACATTCCCCCTTTTTCCCATCCTTTATTAGCATTATCTTTATCGTCCCTTTATTTCTAATTTTATTCATTTACAATATTTTACACTTTGATCACATTCTTCTCTCCATCCTTTATTCACATTTACTTTCCCTAATCACGAAACAATCGTACCACTTAGTCCATACTTGATAGTATTCTGTATCTTCCTTCTCTTTTATTTCTTTCATTAATTTGTTCATCTCCACACAGTCCAGAATTTTCTTAATTATTTCTTCCTCTGTTGGTACGTTTTTGCTTTTCCAGGACTGTGCGTAGACTATCCTTGATGCTGTAATTATATGCAAAATCAAATATCAGTTTTCTTTACTGTAGGTTCTGTTCAATATCCCTAGTAAAAATGTCTCTTGTTTCAAGTCCATCTTGTAGCCAATTATCTCTTCTATCCAACTTCTAATTTTAGCCCAATATTTTTTCCTAGCATGATTTTTCAGGATGCTTGTAATATAAGCCCTACCCCCAAAATAAGCCCCAGTTAAGATTGTCAGCCAGATGGATGCATTTAGTACCGTATTTCCCCCAAAATAAGACCTAACCAGAAAATAAGTCCTAATGCATCTTTTGGAGCAAAAATTAATATACGACCCGGTCTTATTTTCGGGGAAACATAGTATCATACCTGGGCTAAACAAATTCAGACCCCACCAGGGAAAAGTTAGAGTTTTCTTTATCTCTGTGATGCTTTCTAATGACCATCTAGACCAGGGGTTCAAACTTGCATCATCATGGTGTCGTCACATGATGTATCGTGACTTTCCTCCCCTTTACTAAACTGGGCGTGGGCATGGCCAGCATGTGATGCATCCGGCCCACAGGCTGCAAGTTTGACAGCCCCAATCTAGGCTATTGTAGCTCAAACCCAATATATTTTGTCCTCTGAAATATGCAAGTCAAAAACAAGATTTGCTTCTGTCCACGTAGTTATATATACTTCTGCCCCTAATCGTGACTCAGGTTGAATGAAAGACATTATTAAAACACTTTTCCATAAAATATTTCCATAAAATATGCCTGTCACACACAAAGACTTGAGCTTTTTCAGATGCAACCTTATCAGTTCATGGCCTAACAGAGTAAACTGCTAGCCTGGTTAAGTTTATACCTACATGGATCAGTGTCACACAGAATACTTGTGTGAATAACACTTGGTATTCAGTATATACCAGATCAGGAATGCACAAGGGTATGACAGCATAGTCGAACAAAATATTTTTAAAAAATCATTATGGCAATAGCCAGAATTTCAGTGTCTCTATTTTTAATTGAAGAGACTCAACATTAGTTACTACATTCTAATATTTTAATTAACCACATGCAAATTCTTAAAAAGGGTTGCAGTATTTCAAATTCTGCTCACATATCAACCTGGAGAAAAGCCATAAAGGGTCATGTCTATTTCACAGGGACATAGAGTTCAATAATATAAATTCCTACTGCCATATGAAGAGATTCAAGATTACTAGAGAATTGCTTTTTTCAGCTTCCAACTTTTCATCCCACATAATCTCGATTTTCATTTCTCCCTTTAGATATTTTTAAAATATATTTATATTGTTTCAATTAATCTCTAATTGTTTAATGTGGACTTTTTATATTTTAAATGCTTGCTTTTATGTATGTATTATTTTTATTGGATTATTGTATGCTTCCCAGAGTTATTTCTCATGAGATATGTGATATATAAATTAGATAGATAGATCATAGATGATAAGGAGGGGGGAGGGAAGGAGATGAGAGATAGGCAGACAGACATGCCTATTTGAAGTGTTCGCCTATAACTATTGGTGAAGTGAAGGCTAATGCTGACGAAAGATTAAATATGAATAACAGTTCTAGGAGCTAGTGTTAACTGTTACGATTTTGGGACCAAAAAGTTGTTCATCTGGCATCTTTGGGGATTTTGATTCAACTTTTAATGAGAAAGTGACACAAGTTGTCTCCAAGAGACAACTGAAGCAAAAAGTTGGTGCAGAGAAGAATGGACACCCCTATAATGGGATTTTAAAAAGAACAAGGAATCTGTTGTCTTCCACTGACACTTCTATATAAACTTAAAAACAAATTATTACAGACCAAATTGGCAAAGTATATTAGGGTGGAATGGCATCTGTGAGCTTCATTCTGGTTGTCAGCAATATCTGTCCAGCTTTTTTTTTTCCTAGCCAAGGGGATTCAACTCTTTCATTTTAATGTCTGAAGCGTTTCATAATTCACAAGGTTACTAAAATAAACAGCAAATTGCTAGTTTTGCAATGAGCATGAGTTGAGAACATTATCAGAGATATACTTCATACTCTGCCTGCCTTTTAATCAAAACATATTAATCTGGTTTTCATTCTCCCCTCCTCTTTTTTACTATAAAAGGAAGAAGATATGATGAGCCTAATTGAAAAAGAGAGGAGACAAACTGCCATTAAAGCGAAAATAACACGGATACAAACAGACTTGGAGAAGGCCCTACAGGACAAAACAGGTTACCTCACACTTTCAGCGTTTTATACTTGATCATTTACAAAAGGTGAAGGTGTATCTCATTCGTGCCTTCCTAGCTCTTCCAGACTTTAAGAAGGCCAAAATTTTAAAACTCTCACTTAGTTTGTTCCCCTTTGGATAATGGGTTTTATCGGTCCCTTTACCTGATAGCATTTACAGAAGGGGTACTTAACTTTTTTTGTGCCATGGATGGGACTCCTTTGAGAAAGTCTATAGAGACCTTCTCAGAAAAATGTATTTAAATGAATAAAAGAAAATAATATAGATAGATGACAGATAGAAGATAGATAGATAGATAGGTAGATAGATGATATAATCTATCATAACGATACAGACAGACATACAGATGATAGACTGATAAATAGATTATTAGATAGGTAGATAGATAAATGATTGATAGAGTTTCAGATGATATAGATGATAGATAGATAGATAGATAGATAGATAGATAGATAGATAGATAGATAGATAGATTATGATACAGAGACAGATAGATTACATTACAAATGGAACCAATTCTGCTCATATTGTTACCAAAATATTTAAAAACTAAAAAATGTTTAACATACTGTAGAGATACATGTGTTTCTTTATTAAATACATTAAATCAATAAAAAAATGATACCCTTTTTGGAGTATGATTTTATATAATGAAATATATTGGAGTTAATACTGAGGAGGAGGGGAGTTTAGATACCATACTTTACTTTCTTGCCTATGAATAAAAAGCAAGAATTAAGTTAAGAGTTTAGAGGTTAACAAAAATAATGTAAATTTTTCCCATGCAAGTTCATGGATCAACAAGGGTTACAAGATCAAAAGCCCTACTTAAGAAAATGGGCTACATCCAACTTTTTAATATTTAAATGGAGCAGGAACGTTCCCAGTACTTCAAGATATTTGAGGATGTATGGTAGGAATACAAGCAACATCTTCAGTTTGGAACAGCCTTTACAACTGTTCTAAGGTTAAAATATGATAGGTAGGTTCCAGTGGTGGGTTGCCCCCGGTTCGGACCGGTTCTATAGAACTGGTAGTAAAACCGGCGGGAGGGTCTGCCCACTGATGCTGACATAATCAGAAATGATCTGTGAACGCTCAGAAGCAAGGCGTGCACGCAATCCCGTTGCGAACCAGTAGTAAAGGTAAGTAGAACCCACCCCTGGTAGGTTCCTAAAACTGATACTAAACAAGACACACTGTCACTGAAACAAAACTGTGGGTATCTGAATAACGTTCCTTTTGATTACTACTTGAAAGTAGATGAGTCCCATTGTGTACATTCTAATATTGTTCGTACTTTTTTTATAGCATGCATATTGCTTTATTCTAACATGACATGTTGTGTTCAGAACCTAAAAAGTTTTAAAAATATTTTAATGTAAATAATGGAAATTTGCTAACAGTGCTATTATATCATGGTTGATTTCCAGGGTTATTTAGACATTTATGAAGACTGAGCAAATCCTTGTATTTATATTTTTAAAGGCTTGGAACGGATGCTTCAGGCTTACAAAGAAACCCCCCAGTTTTCAGATGCAAAGAATATAAATGATACCATTGCGCAGCTTAATGAGGTACACTGGAAATTAATATATATGTCACATTTTAAATACCTATATTACGTAGCTTTTGTTCAGCTGAAATGTAATCTTCAGTTTTAATCCTTTGGCTGTCTTCAGAGGTGAACCTCTACATACACACATCAGTGAAGTTAGGCTAGTAACTACAAAAACAACCTTTCAATTTTGGGGCTGCATTTAAGGAAAGCCCTTTCCAAGGCACCTTGCACAAGTTAATCCAACATGAATTAAAAATACAATGAATGAATAGGGTTGAAATGTTCAGGAACAATGTCATCTTTACTAGAAGATTCATTGGCAATAAAATAGAATAACCTACCAAACATGTTTTGTTAATATTATTTGAGCATTATTTTAGAACAATAAAACAAGTACAAGTAGTCCTCAGTTAGTAACTAGCTTGGACAGTGACTATTTGCAGCTCTGACGGTGGTGAAAAAAAAAAGGGAGAGTGTTTTAACAAACTGCATCATGATTTGATGGCTACCTCAGACAGAAAGTCCATACAGAGAGTGGTAAAGGCAGTTGAGAAGATTATAGGAAGCTCGCTTCCTGTTATTCAGGATACTGCTCAAAGCATTGTTAGAGACCCCACATACGGACTTCGTGGTCTGTTTCTGTTACTCCCCTCTGGGGGGAGGTTTCAAAGTATTTATAGAGGACTACTAGATTCTGTAACAGCTTTGTTCTTTATGCCATCCGTCTTGTAAACTTGCAGGATTCTTTTTTTCCCGCCGTATATATGTATTCATCCAAAGTAGACTGTAATGTTTCTTTGTGTCATGTATGTATGTATGTGGGTATATGCATAATGGTTATCTTTTGAGAGCTGAATACAACAAAATTTCATTTTAATCTATGCTGATTAGTGTACATTTAAAGTGACAATGAAGATTCTATTCTATTCTATTCTATTCTATTCTATTCTATTCTATTGTATTCTATTCTATTCTATTCTATTCTATTCTATTCTATTCTATTCTATTCTATTCTATTCTATTCTATTCTATTCTATTTATTTTATTCTATTCTATTCTAGTGATGAAAAAGATAACTTTGTGACCAATCTTTATATTTACAACTTTTGCAGCAACTATCTTTCTCTTTCAGTCACATGTTCATTATTAGCCGGTACATGTTGTTTTGTGCTTGACCAGCTTCCCTCCCCACCCTTTTTTTGCCTTTGCAGAGCAGAAATTGCCTAAACAAACTAACTCTTCCTGAATTGCTTTTCTCTACAACATAGCACAACCCTTAAAAAGTCTTAACTGCAAGTTAAAAGGGTCAATTCTGGGAACTTAATTAGCCAGTTGACAGCTGCTTCCTGTAACTGACCAGACCTTAATCAGTTTTACACCTTCTGCTTTTGTTCACTTGCTAAGTGAACCAGGACTCCTGCTAGCACTTTCCTTTCAAAGTGAATTCCCCATATATTCCTCCTTACTCTCATGTAATCCCTTTCTCTCCAATTAATGTAAATACAAACATCAATTCTAATTATCCCAACACTGGGGTGAGCATTCAAATGGGCAGGAATGGAGAAAAAGGACTTTTAAGAGTTGCCTTTTTACTCAGTTTCCCTATGAATCAAGTTCCAGAAACTTTCCCTGCCATTTGGGTTCACCTGACTGTCTTTATAGCTATAAAGCAAAGCAAAGCTTAAGTAAAATCATAAGTACAGTGGGCATGAGATTTTATATTTAACGACCTCTTAAGAACTAAATTGCTGGTTCCTGCAGTTGCTAATGAGGCTTTATCGTATTTTAAATCTAGATGATTTAATCTCAGTGTCTCCCTCTGCTCCAAACAATCAGAACTGTGAAAACAAAACTGTTAGGTCAAAATATTTGTTATTTAAAAGGTAAAGGTAAAGGTTCCTCTCGCACATATGTGCTAGTTGTTCCTGACTCTAGGGAGCGGTACTCATCTATGTTTCAAAACCGAAGAGCCAGTATTGTCCAAAGACATCTCTGTGGTCATGTGGCCAGCATGACTAAATGCCAAAGCGAATAATAATAATAATAATAATAATAATAATAATAATAATAATAATAATAATAATTTGTTATTTACATATATTTAAATATATATACATATATATATATGTTAAAGGCAACATTGAAAGCTTCCCTTCTGCAAGCAAATCATTTCAAATTGGAGAGTGCACTTGCTGAAATTGAAAAGAAGCCTAAACCATCTCATCTCTGCAATGACTGCATTTCAAAATGGAAAGAAAAGGTAATATTATGAGATATGATACTACTTGTCCATAAAATGATTTCGGAGATATATACACACACACATTTACAACCTAATCCCATAGACCTACAGAATTATTTCAGCCCTTTTATTTAATCCTATAGCTAAGTAATGGAAATCAGATGTTATTATTATGTTATTGTAAACCCATCTGGAAATGGCCCAGTCTCAGCATTAACACTTGTTTAATCCATTTGAAGGTGGTTACATCTTGATATGTACATTTGTTATATTATATACGCTCAGGTTTGGCAGGAGATTCTAAGTGACATTTACAATTTCCAAATCCTTTCTGTATGATTTAACTCAGTGGTGGGTTTCAGAAATGCTTATCACTGTTTGCCCTGCATGCGAACCAGTGGTGGGTTGCCCCCAGTTCAGACCAGTTCGCAAGAACCGGTAGTAAAACCGGCAGGAAGCCCCGCCCACCCCCCCGGATGTCATCATTGGCGATCTGCGCATGCTTCACTTCGCTCGCACATGTGATCCCATTGAGGACCGGTAATAAAGGTAAGTAGAACCTACCTCTGACACGTACGCTTGCTTCGCACATGCATGCACCTTCCTCACATCCATCCAGCCTTCCGTGCATGCGCTTTGCTCACATGTGCACTTTCCACGCATGCCCCCAGCCTCAAAAACATGGCTAAATAGAAAATCTTTACCCTTGGGTCGTCGCTACCAGTTCACTCAAACCGGTCAGAACCAGCTGAATACCACCTCTGATTTAACTGCTTTATTTGTCAATGTTTACTTGAATGTGATGCTACCATTTTAAAGTTTAGACTACCCTAATTGCTAATTTTAGTCTAATTTTCTTGCATATGTATAGGTGGAACAAGTATCATAATGTTCTGTTTTTAATATTGATTTTAGTCAAAATTGTTTGCATGCCTTTGACTGTGTTCTGATATTGTCAATTTGTATTTCCTTTGTGATGGTTAACAACCTTCCTTCCTTCCTTCCTTCCTTCCTTCCTTCCTTCCTTCCTTCCTTCCTTCCTTCCTTCCTTCCTTCCTTCCTTCCTCCCTCCCTCCCTCTCTCCCTCCCTCCCTCTCTCCCTCCTTCCCTCCCTCTCTTTCATTTTACCGTTGTCAATAGCTTGGCTTCATGATAGGGGTAAAAATCATTAAAAAACAAAACCCCTTTTTGTCATTTCCAAATAGCCTTTTAATGCATGCTTAGTTTTTCAAGCATTTATGGTTACCATGGTGGATTTGGCCACTCCCCAATTTAGCCCCATTTATTAAAAGAAAAATTGGTGAGGATTCCCTCCCCCCAATTCCAAACTAAGTATTGAACTGCAGACATTCAGATTTTATTATTTCGTAAGGATGCTTCCGAAACCATGCAACTTCCAGGAACATTTTTGGAAATGGAGCAAATTTCAGAGGTTAATGATTTGTATTGTGGCAGATTCTACAGTAAAATCACAATAAAAATTCTACAGAGGAATTATTGAATCTGTCATTTGTACTTCAATAACTGTCTGCTTTGTAACAGCAACCAAACAGGACAGATACAGACTTCAACTGATAGTTAGAACTGCAGAAAAAACAATCTCAACCAGCCTGCCTTCCATTGAGGATCTGTATACTGCACGATCCAGAAAGACGGCTGAGAAAATATCTACACATCCTGGACATAATCTGGTTCAACTGATCCCCCTCAGGATATTGCTATATGGCATTGCATGCCAAAACAACTAGACACAAAGATAGATTCCCCACCCCCACCATGCCTTCACTTTGCTATACACTTAATTCCCACAGCACTGTCTCATTTCTGATCTTTTCTCATCTTTCCTATTATCTTCTCCTATTGGTTTCTTATGATTTATCAATTGTTGTTTGTAACTTATGATTAATGACTGTATGATTTATGATCTATTACTTGCTGTTTTATGTACACTGTGAGCTTATGCACTGGAGACTAATTCCTTGTGTGTCCGATCACGCTTGGCCAATAAAAAATTCTATTCTATTCTATTCTATTCTATTCTATTCTATTCTATTCTATTCTATTCTATTCTATTCTATTCTATTCTATTCTATTCTATTCTATTCTATTCTACCCTACTATACTCTACTCTACTTTACTCCATTCCATTTATTTAATGTTATAGATTCTTTTAATATGTATAAGGTAGATGGGCTTGGAAGCGTCCACAGACCTCCAAAGTCATCTTCACAAGCCCTCTCTTTTACATCTTGATACTGTCTGGAAAAACCCTCCAGAAAAGGATCCCTGACTTGTACTGCAGCCCCCAAATGAACTTTTTTTTTTAAAGATCCCAACAATTAAGAGAGAGATTCTAATTGCATGGCATTCAAAGGTGCAGGGTTATTAAAAAATAGAATATTATTGGAAGCTGATCCAAGAAAACTCCAGTTCCTCAAGAGTGACCCCTAGAGGGGGAGACAAGTATCACACAACCCTGTAGACAGCACACCTAGGGACTTTACTCAGTCAGCTCTTGCTGCTGAGATTGTGTGTGTGGCATGTTTTTCCCCTGCTGTGCTACAGATCAAGATGGTTGCACAGCTGCAAGCAAAAAACAAACAAAAAAAGAGCTTCTTTCCAATAGCCTTCCAATCAACGCTTGTCAGAATCCTTACTTTAGAAGGATTTACCTTCTTTCAGATCAACACTTTACCTCTTCTTTCAGATCAGCAATCATGTTTAGATGTTGTGGTTGAATTCTGTGGCATCTGGGATGATTGCTTTAAATGTTTGCAGAATTAAAATTTATCTGTGGTGATCGTTTTTTTTACAGGATTATTGACCAAGAAATCTGAGTTGAACACTTTTTGAATAAGCAAAGAGAAACAATACTATTTCCCTCTCTCTTTAGGACTGTCTACATAGTTCTGTGACCATCACTTGCCCTATTACAATGAAGAGCATTAAGCAGACCTTGAAAATGAGGAACACCGGTGAATCTGGGATTAGCTCAAGCTGCCTGCCAGGTAAATTATTCATTTATTTATTAGGCCAGTTTATATCACTCAAGCTTCCTTCTGTCCAGTGGTGGGTTTCAAAATTTTTTACTACCGGTTCTGTGGGTGAGGCTTGATGAGTGTGGCATGGCTTGGTGGGCGTGGCAGGGGAAGGATACTATAAAATCTCCATTCCCACCCACTCCAGTGGAAGGTTACTGCAAAATCCCCATTTCCTCCTGATCAGCTGGGACTCAGGAGGCAGAGAATAGATGGGGGCAGGGCCAGTCAGAGGTGATATTCACCGGTTCTCCGAACTACTCAAAATTTCCACTACCGATTCTCCAGAACTGGTTAGAACTGCTGAAACCCACCTCTGCTTCTGTCTGGTTTTTTGTCTGTGTATGCCTTTGAGACAATTTTTCACTCTGACAGCTGCTTGGACAAGTCCCTAGTTTTTCTTGGCAAGGCTTTTTAGAAGTGGTCTGCCATTGTCTTCTTCCCAGGGCCTATAAAGCATTAAAACTGACTGTCTTCCAGTTTCTAGTGCGATGCCTTAAGCACTACATCAAACTGGTTGTTTCCTTTTCATAAATACATAGCTGGAATAAGGTCCTTATTCTATTTATTTTATTTATTTATTTTATTAAATTTCTATACCGCCCTTCTCCCGAAGGACTCAGGGCGGTGAACAGCCAAAAGATAAAACACAGAGATACAAAATTTAAAATAGATTAAAACAGATTAAACAATTTGGCTAAATTTTAAAAATATCCCATCAAGGAAATATTCCTATCAAGGAAATATTACAAAAGTAGGCATCAAATAATTAGAGAAGCCTGAAATAGTGTTTTTTAAAAAATAAAAAAAATAGGTAAGTTTATTGGTGGATTCCTCAGACCCTGTTACTGAGTTATAAAGCTGTGGTGGCCTAGTGGTTAGAATGCAGTATTGCAAGCTAACTGTCCACTGTCAGGAGTTCGATCCTGACCAGCTCAAGGTTGACTGAGCCTTCCATCCCGAGGTCGATAAAATGAGGACCCAGATTGTTGGGGTGCTACTCTAAACCGTTTAGAGAGGGCTGTAAAGCATTGTGAAGCCGTCTAAGTGCTATTTGCTATTATTTCTGTTAATTCTTCCCCACTCAATTGTTTCTTGGCTGCAAAACTAATTGTATTCTACTTCATATACTAACTGAGCAGCTATTAATCAAAGGAAGATTGAGCCCAAACAATGCTCTATTGCAGTGATGGCTAACCTTTTTTCCCTCGGGTGCCAAAACGCATGTGCCACACGCATGTGCCCACACCCATAATGCAATGCCCCTCCCGCATGCCGTCCCTCTGCACATGCGCGCGACCCCCCCCCGCATGCACACACGACCCCTGCATGCACACACAACTCCCGCTCCCCCTGCACATGCGCACGCAACCCCCCCCCCTTTTGGCCTCACATCCCAAAACAGCACTGGGGATGAAAGCCTTTGACGCCCAAAATGGCTGGGAGCGGAGGGGAAAGCTTCCAAAATGGCTGGGGAGGAGGGAAAAAAAGCCTTTGCCTCCCAAAACGGCGGGGCAAGGGGGAAGCTTCCAAAACAGCTGGGAGAGGGAAAAAGCCTCGCCTCCCAAAACATCACTAGGAGGGGAATCTCCAGAGATCTGGGAAGGCACAGGCAGCAGAAAGTGAAGAGAAAGGTAGGTCTCCCCATGCATGCTGCTTGCAGGGTAGACCCGAAAATTAGCTGGCCGGCGAGAAGCGATTGCGCATGCGCAGTGGAGCTGAGCTAGGCGACGGCTCGCATGGCCGCAGAGAGGACTCCGCGTGCCACCTGTGGCATGCATGCCATAGGTTCCCCATCACGGCTCTATTGCCTTGGTAATTTTAAAAATAATTTTAAAAAATAACAGCATTTGAATTTCTTTAAAGAAAAGACACTAAATTGCAGCTATTCTTAATATACTGTGGGATGGGAACCAAGGGGATATTTTCCATGACAATTCATTTCCGAATAGGCTTTCTTCTTCAGATTTATCAGAGAAATAGTACGTTTAGCATAGAGATACATTCATTCATTTATCTATACATACAGAAATGGCAGAATTGACTGAAAACAAGGAATTATAGAAAAAGGCAGGGGCAAACCACATGCATGTGGTTTTCCAAGAAAACGGATTACACCCATACAGTCAACAGCAGTTGTGTTTGTCTTTGAGGCATTTCCTTCCTATACAGGTAGTCCTCGACTTACAACTGTTTGTGTCAACATCCTGCTTGAGTATCCAAATAAAAGTCCAAGATCATATCTTTACTCAAAAGCTTACTGTTTATTGAATACATAGCGTGGTAACAAGGTAAAACTAACTGAATTTCTCAGGCAACAGTTCACAGTATGAACAGTTCATAGTATGAAGTTCCCAGCCCAACCCCCAGGCTTCCACATAGGCCATGTAAATACTGTAAGTTCTCTTTGTTATGGGAACTGTCTGCCTTCTTCTTCACACCTGTTGATATATCCTTGAAAAGTTTCCAGGCTCTCACAAGTTTCAGTGGACTTGTAGAAGTTTCATTTCTCCAACCAACCCATTCATAATCAACACCTCCCCCCTTTACTCTAATGACAAGTTGAGATGAAGAGGCACGTAGCTGTCAATATTTCACTCTTGACGGTTTTAGTGATGATTCAAAGTTGCAACGGCACTGAAAAAATGGACTTATGGCTGTTTTTCAGTTACGACTTTTGCAGCATCCCCATGATCATGTGATCAAAATTCAGATGATTGGCAATTGATTCATATTTATGATGGTACAGTAGCTATGTCCCAAGGCCCTGTGATCATCTTTTGTGACCGTCTGACAAAGTCAACTGGGAAGTCAAATTCACTTAACAACAGGATTACTAATTTATCAACTGCAGTGATTCACTTAACAACTGTGGCAAGAAAAGTCACAAAAATGGGGCAAAACTCACTTGACAACAGAAAATTTGGGCTCAATTGTGTGGTCGTAAGTCGAGGACTACCTATATAGAGTTTCGGGATCATTTGCAGAGGAAAAGGAATCAACTGGGCCGATATTAAAAATATTCCATTTTTGGCTTGACATTGTAGAAATGGGGAGCAGCGCGAATTCCACCACCTCCTTGCAACCGGAGAATTCAGAAAGCAGAACGTGTCGAGCTGTGTATGATTACCACGCAGAAAGAGAGGATGAGCTTTGCTTAAGTAAAGGTAACATTTACTCATCCTAATCTCAATAGAATTTAGGAGGGGGGGAAGAGAGTTGGAAATCAATACGCTAATCCCTTTCGACTATTGTAATGGAAAATCAATGGGTGCCATCCCATACATTTTTTTTTTAACGAAGAGGACCCATTAACATGTAATAGAACTATTTGGGGTCCTCTGGCATGGTTGGCCAAATTCAACTTATCACAGTTGATTTGTTATTCAGAGCTTTTTTCTATTTGTGAGGCTCTTCAGTATTCCTACTGGGCAGTATTCTCAAAGCAGCTGCCCGTGTTTTTAATTCCCCTTATTGGATGCTAAAAATGAAAGTGGAGAAAGACTTGAAGAGGTAACCAAGTCTGCCCAGTACTTGTCTGCCTAATATTCTGAAAGTTTGTGTCATTTCAGAACGTTGTTTTGCCTAGGCCCTTGGATAATTGTTTCAGAATGTAACAAGAGAAATATATGCGATTAGAATTACTTTGATGAGAAAACTCAGGGTAGGAGCTAATCATGCAAATACCGTGTTTCTCCAAAAAGGTCGGGTCTTATTTTCATTTGAGCCCTGAAAAAACAGCTAGGCCTCCTTTTTGGAGGGTTCTAATTATTGACTCAAGTCGCAGCTGTGGCACCGACAGCCCTGCCCAACAGGAGCCCGCTGTTGGCCCACTTCTGCAGCCGCTTGACGCCATTCACATGCATTGCCCTGGCTTGTTTTGCCTTCAGATGCCTGCCGGAAGGCATGTGCAGCTGATAACAGAGCTCCGGATTAATCCGGAGCTGTTATCGGCTGCAGTGCCTTCCGGCAGGCATCTGAAAGCGATATGGAGGCCAGGGTGACATGTGCAAGTGATGGCTAGCGGCTGCAGAAGGCAAGGCAGGTGTCAGGGTGTGCAAGGCCTGGTAAGTAGGGCAGCTCCACCCCCAAATCCCCACCCTAGCTTATTTTTTACCTGTGTGCCTCGCCCCACCCCCTGCATCCTGGGGTGGGCAGGGTCTTAATTAGGGCTAATTTTGTGGGTGGGGCTTAATTTGATCGCATGCACTCAAAAACATGATAGGGCTTCTTTTCAAGGTGGGTCATCTTTTTGGAGAAACACGGTATATATTTTTTAACGAAACTAATCTGGTAAAGGTTTCAATCCTGCCTAAGTGTACCTGTGTGCCTCAAATAATAGTAATTATCTCAATAATAAATGGACTGAGAAAATACAGGTTTAAAACAGCTGTCCTAAGATGGCCAAATTAAAACTCAAGAGAAAAGCGTTGCGGCTTCCTTATTATAATTACATGGAATATTTAAATATTATATAATCACCACTACTTGAACATTTTTGCGGATGTTCATTGATCAAACAGCTTGGAGGAAAAAAAAGATAGAAATCTATGCATAAAGAAACCTGCTAGGTATTTAAGAAACTGAGCTGATGTTGCAAAAGGACCGGCCTACAGCTGAAGGCTATTAAAAGCAACAGCCTGTATCTTGGGATAGAGCTTTAGAAATCAAGCTTGTTATAAATTGGTTCAGAGATGTGCCTCCTGATTAACTTAAAGAACAGTGTGGTTGCTATGATCCAGAGGAATGGAATGAACTTCATTCAGAATTCAAAGAATGCACCGTTTTTCCTAACCCAGCTTTAGCTCTGGAAGTTGTCACTCTTGATTTTTCTTCCTACCTACATGCAAGATGCACTTAAGAGTAGGTGCCTTGTGTGAAAGCCTGTAGAGCAGGTGTCAAACTCAAATCTCATTGAGGGCTGCATCAGGGCTGTGGTTGACTTGGGGGGGGGGTTGGGGGTGTGTGGCCAGCTTGATGCCACTCACTGGGTGTGGCTGACTGGGTGGGCGTAGCCAGCATGACATCACTCCGCAAATTGCTGGCATGTTTCCTCTTTGCACTGGGTAGACCAGGCCGAAGCCACCCTGGCCCAATGTCTCCTCTTTGCACTGGGTAGACCGGGCCGAAGCCACCCTGGCCCAATGTCTCCTCTTTGCACTGGGTAGACCAGGCCGAAGCCATGCCGGCCCGATGTTTCTTCTTTGCATTGGGTAGACCAGGCCGAAGCGATGCGAGTAGACCAGGACAGCCACATTGCAGGCCGAATCCGGCCCATGGGCCTTGTGTTTGACACCCCTGCTGAAGGGCTTCTATACATCTGTCTTGCATTGGTGGGTAGATATTGTCCCATGCGTTCGATTAAATGACACAACATAATTAAGTCAATATTAACTTGCTTGTATTATCCTTTCAGGCGATGTAATTGTAATTCATCACAAAGACAAGAGTGGCTGGTGGTACGGTTCTAGAAAGGGGGAAAGAGGCAATTTTCCTGCTACATATGTGGAAGAAGTCACTCTCTCAACCGACAGGAGAGACGAAGAACCTTCTCTTTAAAACAAAAGGAAAAATAATCAGCCCAACATGGATAACAAATCCAACAGACATATTTCTATGCTCAGAACATAAGCCAAAGAATAATCTTTATTTATAAGAAGCTCTGAAACAGATATTTGGTGAATTAGCATTGGAACAAAACAATTAGAGACAACTTCCATTGAATCCCTTTTAAATGATACTAACTCTTAAATTATTACGTTAACCAGTCATTTAATGAATTGTTGGGAGATCTTTGCAATACAATGAAAGGAAAGCTGACATTTATTTCTGAAATACAAGAGGAAGTCAATTTACCATAGACCATTCATAAATGGAATTGGCACCACGTAATCAAATTCTACACAATGTTTTTTTTCCCCCCAGACTCATAAGACTTTAGAAGGACATGAAGATAATAGCATTCCCTATGGCAAGGCTGAGCAAACCAGAAATTTGTTCTGCCAGAAGATACAAGACTTCCAATTTTCAAATATATCCCCTTGAGGGGATCCTAAGATTATTGTTTTGTTGCATAGTGAGGTAGGACAATCATCCAACAGATGACTGGTTACTATTTCCTAATTCTATTAAGTTATAGTTAGATATGTTACATTTGAAACCTATTCTTCTTTCAAGAGTTATGTGCAGCACACCTGGTTTTCCACCTAGGCCTATTTTGTTCTCACAACCACCATCTAAGCCCAGGTTACATTAAAAAAAAAAAACAACACCTCAAAATAAGAACGAAGATCTGGAGCTAAGTTTTCACAGTCATTGTCCAAGGCCCTCAAGTTGTTACAAGACTTTTATTCTTCCCAAGTATGAAGTGACAAAACATGAAGGGCAGATTTAGAGAATAAGCAGTGCTTTATTTGTAGGTCAACGCAATGAAGGCTTTTCTAACATTGGCAATAAACGCAGAGAAATTGTTGGTTTCTCTCACTTTCCGCTGCAGTTCTTCTGTGCAGTCCAAGGGAGGAGAACAAGAGACCACTAGGAAAAAGCAGTGAATTATGTTCTTTTAAAAAATTGAAAATGAGACATCCTAACATGCAGTGGTGAAATCTTCCCTAGTTTGCTGCCCGCGCATGCATGGTGCTCACACATACGCACCAAATCATGCTGTGGACACATGCACAATACACACCAAGTGTGCACTTTGCGTGGAAAAAGGAGGCTTGGGAAGGTAAGTAGATTTTAAATCGCGTGGCACAGCTGATCGTTGGAAATACCAGTTCAGAGGAACCGGGAGCTTTTTTTAACTTATCAGTTCGCCTGAACTGGTAGTTTATATCACTACAGGTTCGCCCGAACTGATGCGAACCAGTAGCATTTCACCATTGCTAACATGATATATTTCATTTGGACACACAAAAGTCAGAAAGGGACATGCATTCACTTCTCATAATTTTCTCTCTCAACATAAGGCCAGGAAACACATCTGTGGGCAGTTGGATGCTGGCTTCATATTATCAGCTATCTCTTATACTGTAAGTGATTGTGAAAGTTTTAAATCTTCTTGATGGCTTTTATTAAAATATATATATATTACTCTATTTTGGATTTGTTTTACTATAAACTGTTTGGGAATTTTTAATAAATGAGTCAATACATTCTAAGAAGACTAAGCTATCTTTTACATTACTTCTCCCAGCTGCTAGATAAGTGGCCATTAATAGCAATAGCACTTAGACTTATATACCGCTCACAGCCCTCTCTAAGCAGTTTTACAAAGTCAGCCTATTGCCCCCAACAATCTGGATCCTCATTTTACCCACCTCAGAAGGATGGAGGACTGAGTCAACCTTGAGCCTGGTAAGATTCGATCTGCCAAATTTCAGGCAGCTGGCAGTCAGCAGAAGCAGCAGCCTGCAGTACTGCATTCTAACCACTGCACCTCGGCTCTTTGCAAAGCAGAAGAGAATGGATAGCTACAAGAACGACCTTGCAAATCATTCAGAGAAGTTCTCGGATGGTGACTGTCCTTCAGAAGAGGACTTCTTTTCTATTCACGCCTCTGGAGGGGCCCTTGAAGTAGCCACCCTAGAAGATCCTAAGGATGCCATCACCTTGATGCTTTGCTGGCAGCATTGCCCCATTCAGCACACCCTTTCCCATCATCTTCTCTTAACGACCCCATAATCCCTTGCAGGGTGGAGTCCTGGCAACTGAATGGAGCGAAGTGTCTACTGGCCGGATGCTCTTCCTGTCGCCAATGCGGAGTTTTATTCAGCAGATACATTCTCCGTGCAGCACACCCTTTTCCATGATTCACATAATCCCAGTGCCCTCTGCACTATTGTACGGGATGGCCCCTGTTTTACGACCGTTCATTCAATTGACTGTTTGAAATAACAACTACCACTGCACAAGGTTAGGGCCATTGCAGTGCCCCCCAGTCATGTGATTGCAATCTGGGCTCTTTGTGGACTGTTCACACATACGATGGATTGCCAAGCCCTCCACGATCACGTGATTGCCATTTGCAACCTTCCCTGCTGGCTTCTTCAGAAAGTCAACAGGGAAGCTTGCAGGGAAACTTCATTTCTCTACGCAGCATGCTGCCTCCCTTTCCCTGCCCCATGCTAGAGAGAAGGCTTTCTTTCTAGCCTGGGGAAGGCAGGGCAGGGATGTGCTGTGCAGAGGGCGGAACAAAGCCGGAACAGCTTTGCTCCTCTGCACAGTGCCCCGCTACTCCCTCCCCACCCTCAGCCAGAGAGAAAGACTTTCTTTCTCTTTCTTTCTAATGCATGGCGAGGAGGGGAGCCAGCGTGCTGGACCAGAGAAAGAAAGCGCAGATCATTTGAGATCCAAGCCCTTTTTTTCTCTGGCTTAACGCACCATTTCTGTGCAACAGAGAGGGTCTGCCTGACCTCTTTTGACAGGCATCTCTTTTGTTCCATTTGTTTAATGACCTAGAACAGTGATAGCGAACGTTTTCGGCACCAAGTACCCATACTAGAACATGTGCACATATGCGTACACATCGGAGCACCGGAAACCTGAAGACCAGCATGCATGCATCGGCCACCTGGTCTTTGGGTTTCCACGCTCTGGCACATGTGAAGACCAGCTGACATGCCAGAAACCACAAGAGCAGCTGGCGACGGTGTGCATGCCCAGAGAGGGCTCTGCATGCCACCTCTGGCACGTGTGCCATAGGTTCGCCATCACAGACCTAGAACAACCACACCTGGGAGGGCAGGAACAGTAGTCACTGAGCAAGGTGATCGCATGGGTGCCTCACTTAACGACTACAATGACTTATGACTGTAATGGGCAGGATCCATTACGGTCGTTACTCCGGGACTACCTGTAAATCCCAACTGCTGCTTCAGTTGGTAAAAAAATGAGGAGCAAACCTTCAAAGCCACACAGGTCTTCTTCAAGCAGGAACGAGATAAGAAATCAGGACAGATCTCACAAAAAGCTGCCAAAACAAAAGTCTGAAATTTTTTTAAGCCACTGTGGCACAGTGGTTAGAGTGCAGTATTTGCAGGCTACTTCTGCTGCCTGCCTGCAATTTGGCAGTTCAAATCTCACCAGGCTCAAGGTTGACTCAGCCTTTCATCCTTCCGAGGGGGGTAAAATGAGGACCGAGATTGTTGGGGGCAATAGGCTGACTCTGTAAAGCGCCTAGAGGGCTGTAAAGCACTGTAAAGCGGTATATAAGTCTAGGTGCTATTGCTAAGCCCAGCCTTCATTAGAGAGAAGGCAGGGAAGTTTTGAAACACGGGACATAATATAACCTGACCTACAGACTAGTAAATTGTTACTAGTCCTTAGGGGGAAAAAAAAACATGGAAAAAACAGAAGTTACCAAGAGAAATATATAAAAATGGATGGAAAATCTGAACTACAACTGTAAAATAATCATTTCAATACTGAAGCCTTTTTTTAAGTCGAATGAAAAAGTGATGAGAACAAACAGGTGTGAGCTTATTTTGATATAAAGGAAATAGGAAAATAAGACATGGTTGTGTACATACCTTCGTAAGCTCCCTCTTCATTTATGGAAAGAGTAAGTATGTACGGCTTTTGGAAATCTTTATGATCAATGCAGCGGAATACAAATTGCAAATGCTTATCTAGATGCAGAAATAAGGATGCATTAAATCTCAGGTATGCCAGATAAAAATGTATATATTTCAGTTGTACTGCCATTTTATAAAATCTTAGATTCTTTTATTCTCACATTTTAAGAAATTACTAGCAATGAATGTCTAAACAGTGCAGCGAATGGTGTGGAAAATGGCAAACTGTTTCCCCGGGAAGCTTTGACCAATCACGACTCCTGGTTTATTTGCAGAGACTTATTTCTACTTGGAGAAAAGCTCCCGTGGATCCAAATAATCATTTACAAAGGATCAGTAGGAACACACATAATGCATGATTGGGCTATTGTGCGCTGAAGGTTTTTTTTTTTAAAAAAACAAACCCTAACCCTGAATAATCTTGGGACCAAAATAGTATCACTTTAACTGCAGTTTTCAGAAATTCCCTTTAAAGAAGAACAGATGTGTTTGACATGTTTGCTCTTTTCTCTGTGTGTGCATACAGAAATAAATGGATGCTAACTGATTGCCTTTAATGAAGGACAGGCAACCCAAAGCCCACATATGGCCACTATCCCTTTGGAAACCATTTTAAGGCCATTTTCTAAGATTTTAAGGATGGAAATGTGAACTGCTTGTCTTTCCCGGGGTTTCCGACTCCCGTGTCTATTCTTTAGAGCAAGGGGAGAAAAAGCCATTTGAAGGGATATAACAGAAGGGAAGCCTTGATAGCACAGTGGTCTAAGCACCCTGTTATTAACACAGCTGCCTGCAATTACTGCTGGTTCGAATCTCTCCAAGGCTCAAGGTTGACTCAGCCTTCCATCCTTTCTAAGGTAGGTAAATTGAGGACCCAGTTTGTGGGGGCAATAAACTGACTTTGTATAAATATACAAAAGGATGAAGGCTATTGCTTAACGCATTGTAAGCTGCCCTGAGTCTCCGGAGAAGGGCGGCATAAAAATCAATTTTTTTTTTTTTAAAAAAGTTGGGTATTTAGGAAGCTGTAACAGACATAGACACTTGCATGTGCTTTCCAGTCCTTTTAGAGGATAGGCAGAAGATAGATGAGCATCCCATTCCAATAAGTCTCTTGATAATATAGTTGAAGGTTTTATCAGCAATAAAAGCCCTGGCCAAAAGCTTGAGGGCAAAGCTAGGATGTATAACTGTCACACAAAATAGCTAATATAAGTGTGACTGGACTCCCAAGCTCAGTTCTAATACTGAAAACCATTTTTTTTCAACGAGGGTATGTTCAGAGGGACTCTTGATTCCTGAGAAATAATTTATTCCCTATGAAATCATCTGGTGTGGGGTTAATTTTTTAGACTCCATGGTTCTGATAATAGTAAATAGCAGGGTGGATTTGATTTAAACCAAGTCGATTTAATTCACGATTTAAATCATGATTTAAATCACTTGTAAAAAGGCTTGATTTAAATCAACTCGATTGAAATCAGAATTTTTAAAGAGCAACTGTCATCTCTGACCCGCTGTTGACTCACCAACAGTCTCAATATTGCAGAATATACAGCCTCCTGCTACAGAACTAAGCTCCAGTTCATGCTGAATAAACTAAATTATTAACGTATCTTAAATAGAAAACTATCTTTAGATAGATTTTTTACTTCAAAAGCATTTTATTAAAATAAATTTGATTTAAAAAATTGATAAAAAAACCCGATTTTTTAAAAAAAATCATTGATTTTTATCCACCCTGGTAAATAGCACTTTTAAGAACTTAAGACATTACGAAGGTTCTTACTGGAGTTCAGGCAGATCAGAGCTCAGTAAGGACATGGTGCTGAATATTTGTTCACAGGCTTGCAAAACCTTTTGTTACACAAAAACCCTTGTGAGGAAAAATAACTCAGACCACTTAGCACACAGAAAGGTTCTACTCACTCGTGAAAAGCATTATCCTTAGGGGTATTGTAGGAAGAGAACCGTGTTAAGTCTGTGAGGCAAAAACGTAAGGAATCTGGTAGCAGCTTCTTCAGCTACCAGCTTTTTCAGCAGCCGTGGTGGCGCAGTGCTTAGAATGCAATATTGCAGGCTAATTCTGCTGACTGCCAACTGCCAGCAATTCAAATCTCATTGGCTCAAGGTTGACTCAGCCTTCCATCCTTCCGAGGTGGGTAAAATGAGGACCCAGATTGTTGGGGGCAATACGTTGACTCTGTAAACAGCTCAGTGAGAGCTGTAAAGCATTGTGAAGCGGTATATAAGTTTAAGTGCTCTTGCTATTGGTACCCAATTTTATGGAAAGGGAAATTTTCAAGATATGCAAAAGGTATTGTTTTGGAGATGAAGCATTCCCTTTAATTAAGCTCATGTCTTAGAGATCCTTCCGTTTTCCATAAACCAAAGGACAGAACTGGCCTTTCTGATAGTCACACGGCTTCATAGTGTTTTCAATACGGTGTTGCTTGGAGCCCTATGGCTCCCTATGCAAATGGTGCCATCTGCATAGCCTGAATTATTACGGTAATTAATTGGAAATCACATGCTAACTGGGATTGAAGCAATGAGTGGGGCAAAACCTGAAGTGGACAACAATCCCTACTCTGCTTGTCCCCCATTTTTAATAGACCTCTTCCTCATTCATTCATTTCCTGAAATGGTCAAGTAATAGGATGAAGACAAGGGTTACTGGAGGGCTGAACTGGCCTTTAACAGAGAGCTTTTAAAATGAGGCTGAGCAGGCAGTGGTGCACTGCACAGACAAGAGATCGTTGAATGCAAGAATATTCCCCCCTGCACAAACCTTTGGCAACATTGCAAATCTGCATGGAAAAATTATTGCTTTTTAAGCTTATATAGCAGTGATGCATGTACATGTGTGTGTGTGGGCGCCGGAAACCTGAAGACCAGCTGGCCGGCACGTGCATGCCTATTCTTAGGCCATTTTTCGGGCCATTTTCAGCTGGTTTTGGCCCAAAACTGGCCTGAAAACGACCTGGTTTTGGGCCATTTTTAGGCCGTTTTCTGGCGCTCCGACATCTGCGAAGACCAGCTGGCTGGCATGCATGTGCGTGCTGGAAACCAGAAGAGCAGCTGGCGACAGCCCGTGTGTCCACAGAGAGGGCTCTGCGTGCCACCTCTGACACACGTGCCACAGGTTCGCCACCACGGTTAGCATAGCAGTAATAATGATCAGCTTTGTAGGAGAAAAGTAAATGAATGGATTTTGCTATAAAATGTAACGTCAGCCATTCTGAAGTAGAAATGCAAGCGTCAATCTTACCGCATGTTTTTCGTATTTCTAACCCAAGCCTCTCTTTGAATAATTTTTCAGCCTTAAGAAGTCTTTCCTCCGTTTCTTCTGCTTTTTTATGCTTTGCTAGAATTTAAAAGAGAAACAAAGCTTCAAAATCTCTGCTAAGCTTAGGCCCAGATTCATTTTTTTTTTAGTAAACTGATAAGTTTATGAAATCAAGCACCTGTTTTTTCAGCATTAGTACCTGACTTTTTTAAAAAATAACCATTGATTTTAAAATATCACCCAATTTATCATTTGCCGTTCCTTTAGTGGGCTATCTTGGTTAGATTGCATTCGTGTGAACTCCCTGTAATTCTGGGATCATGTAATGCTCTTTAGTTTCTGAGTTTTGGGGGAAAGAAACATCACAATAGACACTCAGTTCACTGCTGGAAGAACAAATCCAATCGAACATGGATAATAACCTTTATTAGGATTTATGTTAGTCCTAGAGATCAACCCTGACTGCTCTTTAGAAGGCCAGATCCTGAAGATGAAACTCAGATACTTTGGCCATCTAATGAGAAGGAAGGAGTCACTGGAGAAGAGCCTAATGCTGGGAACGATTGAGGGCAAAAGAAGGGGATGACAGAGAATGAGGTGGCTGGATGGAGTCACTGAAGCAGTAGGCGTGAGCTTAAATGGACTCCAGAGGATGGTAGAGGACAGGAAGGCCTTGAGGAACGTTGTCCATGGGGTCGCGATGGGTCGGACACGACTTTGCAACTAATAACAAGGATTTATTTGGTAGCGGTAAGAGCAACAAAGCAGACTTGCTTCTCTCTTCTTTATTGCATCTACAAATAGAAACTGGTAGCCCTGTTTCTGGTAACCAGATCCCTCCCCTGGGAGGGGATGGAGAAGCCCTTGCAGGGTTACTAAGAGGCTAGTTTGTGGGACGAAGTTGCTCAGATCTACTGTACTGCTGGACAGGTTCTACGAAAGGGACAGATATCTGGGATGAGTTTGGGATGAATTTCAGACCCAGTTAGCTCTGAGGAACTGGACAAGGTCTTCGGAGCTACGAGTTCTACTACCTGCGATTCAGACCTGTTTCCTTCCTGGTTGGTCAAGGCCAGCTAGGAGATGGCTTATAGTTGGGTCCAAGTGGGGGTTGAATGCTTCTTTATAGGGTAGGGTTTTTTTGGAAGGTGACAGTGGTCTGTTCCCTCTGTTTAAGACACTGTCCTGGGACCCAACATTACTGGGCAATTTTCATCCAGTTTCCAACCTTTTCTTTTTAAGGGACAATTGTGGAATAGGTGGTAGGTGCATAACTTCTGTAGACTCTGGAAGAGGCAAATTATCTAGACCTTTCCAATCAGGAGTCAGACCAGGTTACAGTACTGAGAAAGGAGTGATTGTGCTCATGGATAACCTTGATGCATCTGTCCTGGTCCTTCTAGTTCTGGGGTATCAAACTTGATTTTGTGTGAGGGCCGCATCAGGGTTGTGTTTGACCTTGGGGGACCAGGGTGGGCGTGGCCAGCTTGACGTCACTCGTCGGGGAGCCTGTGGTGGCACGAGCACTCTGCCACTGAAAATGGGCTCCCGAGCTCCATTTTTGGCTGCGACGGCTTCCTGCAATCGTCTGCCAGTGAAAACGGAGCTCAGGAGGGCCACCTGCTTTATTGTCAAAGGCCCAGTGGGCCGGTCCTTTGCTGTTTCCAGGGTGGCCTCGCGGACCAGATCTAAGCACCCCGCAGGCCTGATTCATCCCCAGGGCCTTGAGTTTGACACCCCTATTCTAGATCTTTTGCTGGCTTTCAGTACCATTGGCCATCATATCCTTCTGGACCAGCTTCAGGGGCTGGGATGAAGGCCCTGTTTCCTTTCTCCAGTGTTAGTTTCAGCCAGCATTGGTAGGGGAAAAGATCTAGCTTTTATGTGGGATGCCACAGAACTCATCTTTCTTCTCACTCCTACATCTGGGTGAGGTCATCTGTTGGCACAGAGTGAAATACCATTAATATGCTGATACCCAGCTGTAAGAGTCCGAATGAGAGAGAGAGACCAGGTTACAGCACAACCCTGGCAAGACTAAGGGGCTTGAAGTTTATGAGCTGCTGGATATGGTGGTTCTTCATCAAGTATCATTGAACATGTATGTTTACTTCCAACTGTACAGACTTAGCTTGGAAAGCCCATTAAGATTAAAGCATCTTCATCTAAGAGACATGGTGGTGCAGTGGTTAGAATGCAGTACTGCAGGCTAACTCATTGTGCACTGCTAAGAGTTCGATCCTGACCAGCTCAAGATTGACTCAGCCTTCCATCCTTTCGAGGTCAGTAAAATGAATTGCTGGGGGCAAAAGGCTGACTCTGTAAACTGCTTATAGAGAGGGCTGAAAACCACTATGAAGCGGTATACCGGTCTATGTGCTATTGCTATCTAAAATCAAATATTTCACTTTTCATTTAAAACTGCAGGTAATTTTGCAAAGCAAGCTTTGTAAGTGAGACGTGAATATAAAATACATACAAGGAAGAGAAATGAGGTAATTTTTGCCTGATTATTTTCTCCATGCTTTTACCCCTATTTGACTGTGCTCTTTGGAGCCATTTCATAGGGCTAAGTAAAGCATTAAAGAAACACCAAATTAGCATACAGAGCAAGGATAAAAAAACCGCATAACTGAATTAACTTGTATTATTTATTTCACTATGGGGAGAAAATTTTTTCATGTGGGAAACCTAACATCATCATCTTCTTTTAAAGACCCTGTAATCCCTTGTGGGGTGGAGTCTTGGGCAACTGAATGGAGCTGAGTATTTACTGGCCGGATGCCCTTCCTGTCGCCAATGTGAAGACTGTTTCAGCAGATATATTCTCATCCTGCACAGAGAGAGAAATATCTGCCTCTACCTAGGATCAAACTCACAGCCTCCTGATTGTGAGGCGAGAGCTCCACCTCTAGGCCACCACACCACTCGTGGGAAATCTAAAATGGCGGTTACAAATTGACTTTGTTGAAATGGAATGGCCAGCTCCAGCATCTCCCGAATCATTATAAAAATATCCAGTATGATGTAATGATTAATGTGTTCATTCAAGACCTGGGTATCCCACGTTCAATAACACCCTGTTATGAAAGCTCAGCAGATACTAAGCCAGCCATTCTCTCTCATTCCAACGCAACCAGATGCTATTCAGGGAAAAACTGAAAGACAAAGTGTTACATAGGCAGTCTTGACTTTCAGGAGGAAAGGCAGGATACAAATCTAAACTATTCATGTTCCATTTCCCCAGTGCAACTTACATTTACTGTTTTGGATTAATTCTTCCTTCAGCTCTTGAATGCTGTTCATCAAGTCTGTCTTCTCCTTTTCCTCGTCCGTAATGTTAGAAAGAGCTGCTGAGATTTTAGCTTGCTTTTCTTCGATTGATTTATTCAACACACAGACTTCTGTAAGAAACAGAGAAAACTGGCTGCATATTTTTTTAAATGCAAAAGCTATTTACTTAGGTAATAATTTGAGTAATATAGATTACTCAATAATTTGGGTAATATAGATTACTCAATAAAACATTTAAAAAGTTAAACATAATCTGAATGATGCTGTGACATACACTGCATAAATATGACAAAATAAATATTTAAGGCTATCTTACTTGAGAATGTTTTCTGTTTATGTATTGCATGTGTTAGATATTAACTGCTATCCTTGCCACTAAATATTAAAAAATAAAATATAACATTAAATGCAACACCCACATAAAATATGAAGAAAACAAAACTGTTTTAGTAAACTACATAGCACCTGGATGACACCATAGCCTTCCATTCTTCTGAGGTCGGTAAAAATGAGGACCAGATTGTTGGGGGCAATATGCTGACTCTGTAAACCACTTAGAGAGGGCTGTAAAGCACCCTGAAGCGATATATAAGTCTAAGTGCTATTGCTATATTTACAGTACAACACATTCTTATTAGTATTTGGATGAGAAAGCACCAGGCAGAGGCAGGACTGCAAACTAGGCTGGGATGAAAAAGAAAATCCAGAAGAAAGCTATGGAAAGCAATTTCATACTGTTATTGAGAAAACTACATATGTAAGCCCCAGAAGCCAAACCCAGGTCATGGAAGATTTTACATTTAGTCCCAATCCAACAGAAATACAAATTCCCATAAAACTGGCACCTTCATCATCTTAATATTATACAATGTACATTATCCAAACAGTTTGGTTCATGAACATTTGAGAGGAAAGGAACAGAAGAAGCATTACTGACAATGCAATGGTTATCCTGAAGTTCATAACTATACTTCTTTACAATTAAATATGTGTTATTATTGTATAACACAACTGGAAGTTAGATCAAGGTTTGGCTTATCCGAACAGCATTCAGCAGTTTACTTTTATAGAAAAGGTGGTCCAGACATTATTTTTCAGGATAGACATCAATACTGAATAAAATAATATATATTTTTCAGGGGTTCTACTTCGTCTATTAGCTTCTGTAAAATGATTGTAAGCAAATGATTCATACTGTACCATTGGTGTACTCATGAAATTTGTTGATAATTTCATCCCCTTCTTTCAGTCTTTTAGACCATTTATCTATAATGTAAAAAACAAAATCAAAACTCAGCCAGAAACTATTGTTTTTATTTTATGTGATGTATTTTTATTTGTTTTACAGGTAGCCCTCGAGTTATGACCACAACTGAGCCCAAAATTTCCATTGCTAAGGAAGACAGTTGTTAAATGAATGTTGCCATTTTATGACCTTTCCTGCTGCAGTTGTTAAATGAATTGCTACAGTTGTTAAGTTACTAATATAGCTAAGTGAATGTAGCCTCTTCATTGACTTTGCTTGTCAGAAGATTGCAAAAAGTGATCACATGACCCTGGGACCCTGCAACCATCATAAATATATGGTGCCAGTTGCCAAGTGTCCTAATTCCGAATCCAAATCAGGTAACCTTAGGGATGCTGCAATGGTCATAGGTATGAAAAACAGTCATAAGTCACTTTTTTCAGTGCTGGTGACTAAATGGATGGTTATAAGTCAAGGACTACCTGTATTATAAGCTGCCTAGTGTCTTGCAAAAGAGAGATGTACATCTATATAAGGTAAATAATGATTGATACTAGGTTAAATCGTATACAAAGCAGTGAAAAGATATAAATTCACCCTCCTGAGAAAGGTGGGATATAAATCTAATCAGTAAAATCACCAACAAACTTCACATTCAGATGAAACTCTCCCCAATATATTGAGAGATGGAAAAAAAGGAAAATATCATATATAGTTTAGGTCAGGTATATCTAAGCCATGGCTCTCATGTGGTCCTGGACATCTAATAATGTGGTCCCACAAGATTTTATTTAAAATATTAAAAAAATAAAGGACACTTGTTATTTATATACATTAACTACATTGTGTATTTTATATGTGGCCCAAGAAAATTGTGCTTCACTCAATGTGGCCCAGGCAAGCCAAAAGGTTGGACAGGCCTGGTTTAGATACTTTAAATATCATTCTTCTTTTCCATGGTCAGCCTACCCCAATTGATTACAAAGCTAGAAAGGGGAATGAAGAATATACTGAATGAAGAAAATAATAAAGCAGATATAATTTTACCTGAAAGGCTGTTTATGGATTCATACCATGAGTCTCTTAGCCCCAAAACCTGATCAATAGGCCCATGGCAACAAATAGTTTTGAACTTTGTCCAAAATTCTTTGATGTCTTTTTCAAGCATTGCCAGCTCATCATTATCATCTTTCATCTCAGCCATCATTCTAAAAAGAAATAGCAAATAGCAAAAATGAAATAACTTCCTTAATTCCAGCTTAAGGACAGTTTTGCAATAGAATACCGCTGTTACTAGTCCACCAGGCTATTACATTTAAAAATCCCAGGCATTCAAATCGTTTAAGGTGGAGACCCGAGTATTATTCTGCATAATGTTTATACACTAAACACCCTCCAACTTAAAACCTCCTGAAAATTTTGATCCTGAACCACAGAGACAGAAAACCAAGATTTATGCACACATCAAACATGAATTTTATGAAACGGGACAACCACCTAATTCTCTTTCAATAGGTAAACTTCCCTTTGCAAAAAGACCTTGATAAAGCTTAGTAGCAAGAATTTCCCAAAATATTTTTTTTAGCGTTTCTACTTTTGTCTCCCTAGAATTATCAAGCGAATTACCAATGTTGGTCTTCATTAAAAAAAAAAAATGTTTCTGGACAAAGACGGGCAGACAGAGACGGATAGACAGACAAACACACATAAAAACAACCGCATCGCCATGGTTTACCTTTCAGACTTTTCTCGACATTCAAAATCGCAACCCCTTTCCCGCCCGGCCCTCAAAGATCGTCTTCCCGTATGATTGGCTGAGCGAGAGCGCCAACGGGACTCGCCATTGGCTCCCGTGGCAGAGGAAGGTCAAACGCTCGGATTCTCTTTTTTTTTTTTTCCTATTGAGCCGGAGAGATGAGGGAGCGGGGCATGATGGGAGTTGTAGTTTAAAAGCTTTTGCCTGTGAGGCAGTTCGGAAACTTGGCGCTCGCTGGAATGATGAAAAGGAGCAGGGAACGACAGTGAAAGTGACCGCTTTTTGACAGAAATCCTCTGCCCGCGGCTGTGCATCAAGGGTTGCTTCCTCCCACCGACCCACCCCGCCGCACCCCGTTTCTTTTCCTCTCTAGGGCTTGTTTGGCAGACATAGGAGGAAATTCCAAAGGTCTTTTTTTCCCCCCCAAGAGGCAACTGGACTTTCTGGTTTTTCTTTGAAGACGTTTCGCTTCTCATCCAAGAAGCTTCTCCAGTTCTGAAGTCCAGTTGCCTCTTGAAAAAGCACCTTCAGGACAACCATGACCTGAATGGCTGAGAATCTCCATAGGCACATAGGAGGAAAATATACTGGGCTGCAGTACCTATACTGGGCTGCAGAAAGAAACTAGAAATATCTAGAGAAAAGACGAAGAGGAGGTTTCCTTTAACCATGCTATGGTTAACTATGGTTGACTATGTAATTTAAGCCAAAATATGCAACATATCGGAGCTGTCTGTTCGTTGCTGGGGAGATGTTGGGAGGAAAGGCATTTGTCCAAGCTGCCACCAGAAATCAAACCCAGTTTGATGACATCTAATTAAACTACACCAATTCTTCACAATCTGGTATCTGTCAAACGCTTTGGACTTCAACTTCCATCCATGCCAATAGAGTCAAGGACTATGGGGGTTGTAGTCGAAGACATCCGGAGGTAACCAAAAATCAGAAAGGGCTGGTAGTCTTTCCCTCTCTTTGTTTTGTTTTGTTTTGTTTTGTTTTGTTTTGTTTTGTTTTGTTTTGTTTTGTTTTGTTTTGATTTGTTTTGTTTTGTTTTGTTTTGTTTTATTATTTTATTTTATTTTTTATTTAATTATTTTATTTTTTATTTATTTTTTATTTATATTTTTTATTTGTTATGGCCTTGATTGTATCATTGGATGAAAGGGCTGCTACTAAACTCATTAAGATGACATCATTAATAACTTTCTCCTCTGTCCTTGCTGTTCTCAGCCTGATGCAAACACTTTTATTCTTAAAGAATGACTTCAGCTAAAATAAAGTAAATTTTGTGTTTATTGGCTGCCTGATGGACATTAATTTAGCAGATTTTTTTTCCACAGTCATACATATGCCCTCAGTTTCTGACCATGATGAACTTTGTCAGGACCTAAAATTCTGCCAAAGAGAGAACATGAACTGGAAAATATCTATATCTGCAGGGAATAAATGCATTTTAGGTGTGTTGGCTCAGAGATTAAAGACGCTGGGCTTGTCAGCTGAAAAACTGACAGCCCAGGTTTGAGACCCAATGGCGCATGACAGGGTGAGCGCCTGTTACTTGCCTCTGCTCCTACCCACCTAGCAGTTTGAAAGCATGCAAATGTCAGTAGATACATAGGCATCACTTTGGAGGGAAGGTAACAGCATTTTGTGCATCTTGGTGTATAGTCATGCTGGCCACATGGCCACAGAAGTGTCTTTGGACAACGCTGGCTTCCTCGGCTAAGAAACGGAGATGAGCACCGCTCCTTAGAATCGGACATGACTTGACAGAGGAAATTTACCTTTAAATTCATTTTAAATGTCGAGTAGATTTATTGAATGTGTTTTCCAATTATAAAATGGATCTTATAACTATTATTCCGGCATGTCGGATTAGGTAAAGTTGGGGGAGGGGCTCACCTTTTGATCCAACCTGTTAAAGAGCTTAGATGGCGCAGTGGTTAGTGTGCAGTACTGCAGACTATTTCAGCAGTTAGGTAGTTCGAATCTCACCAGGCTCAAGGTTGACTCAGCCTTCCATCCTTCTGAGGCGTGTAAAATGAGGACCCAGATTGTTGGGGGAAATATGCTGACTCTGTAAACCACTTAGAGAGGGCTGTAAAAGCACTATGAAGCAGTATATAAGTCTACGTGCTATTGCTATTGCTAATCAAGGTTGCAAATCTATTATGCTAAATACAAGGGCTACCCTGAGGAAGGCATTCTAGTCTGCCTGAAGATTTTCTAAGTTTTATAGAAAGTGAGGACTGAACTGCATTCTCTGCCAGAACATCCCTCCTACAGAGCCAGGAAAGAAGAACAGCATTCTCATTATTAAGATTAACATTATTAACAAAGCTTGTGAAAACCTGGCGTGGGTGTTTTGAGACCATGGTGACTGTTAAATGTGTACCTAAAATGGGTGTGGGTGCTGCTTATTGTGTCTCTATAATTACCATGGGGTTTTATGGACATATTTTTGTATGTTGTTGATAATTATGTGGTGTTTTAGTATGGATTTCATTACTGTAAGCCACTAAGGTGCATTTTTAAGACTTGAAATGGCAGAAAAGCACCTCGAATGCTGCCACCAGAGTTGGACTGCAAAACTCCAATGGCCACTAGATGGCAGCAAAGATTTGTTTGTATTTTTATAAACTGGTCTTACAAGATATGTAAGCCTTAAACAAATAAAAGCATTAAAAGCAATAACACAACTTACAATGCACTTGTATAACATATATACAGTATACCAAGAAACACAGGTCACATCAACCCAACAGAAACTCTAAAATAAGAAGGGTAACAGTAACAGAGTGGGAAGGTACCCAAGAGATCATCTAGTCCAACCCCTTGCTCACGCAGGAGACCTATACTAGGGATTTGAACAGCCGAACTGCAGACCTTTCTGATCAACAAGCTCAGTATCTTAGCCACCGAGCATCCAAGCTCCGTGGCCTGCTGGAAAAGCCATATTTTCTGTATGTTCCTGAATCTCAGTAGGGTTCGGGACATTTTAACCCTCAGGGAAATATTGAAGGCAGCCATTGAAAAGCCCTCCCCCCGCCTCCATCACTATTCTCTGTTGAAGAACTGAAGCCTGACAGAAATGAGATGGAGTGGGGCTTTCCTACATTTTATTGGCTGGGCAGATGCAGTTGGGAATTTGGTCCCAAAGAGACCCAGGCTCTGAGCCATATAAAGCTTTATGAGTATTACAGAATTTTCTGTTCTCTTCACTGACATCTGCAATAGTTACCTACTAGACTTTTGCAACCCAGATCCGACTGCCTTACACAAAGATGAGAAACTTCCCCATTGTCTGCTTAAGATGTGGCATTGAAAGTTCAGATTCTTCTTGTGTTTTGGCTGTCTTTCAGTCCAACACACAGCAAGAAGGAAGGCACGCTCATCTCACTGTGTGTTCACTCCAAAGGAAAAGGTCTCAATATAGAGCCATATGTAATGTTTGTAAAGTAGTAGAACAACTATTTTTTTTGGCCGTGAAATGTTCAGTGCCAATAGGATTGTTGAAGAAAACTAGGATGAGCTTCAGGTTGTACAGTATTATTTGTAACTGTTATATTTCCTCCTTGCCTTGCTGACCTATTAGGAATTCTATTGCTCCAATGATTTGTCTTCACAGCTAGGAAGGAAGGGGAAAATCCAACTTGCATTTTAATGTTGCTTTTCTTTCAAAGGCTAAAAGGCTAAAACTCTCTTAAAGTCTGTCATCTGCACCTCTAAACTGTCTGGCTTGGTTCTGCAACCTAACAAGACAGACCCAGACTTCAGAGGATAATTAGAACTGCAGAAAAAACAATTGCTACCAACCTGTCTTCTACTGTATACTGCATGAGTCAAAAAGAGGGCTGTGAAAATATTTACAGACCCCTCGCATCCCGGACATAAACTGTTTCAACTCCTACCCTCAAAACGACACTATAGAGCACTGCACAACAGAACAACTAGACGCTATATTCAAAACAAATATGGGATTAAAAAGTTTCAAATATTTTATGAATGAATAAAGAGACTTTAGAAAGTATTTAAATTTAGTCATGTAAAAGGGGAGTTAAAAGTACAAGAGGGAGATAGGAGTCTATAGATAGTTAGCATATGTTAGTATATGGTTGTTAAATGCTATACCCTGTGATTTTGCTCTGGGAAGTCTGGGGGGGGGGAAGGTTGGGGGGGGAGGGGGGATGGGAAAACATTTGTAAAATTCTTTAAAACTTTTTAATAAAAAACAAACAAACAGAACAACTAGACGCAAGAACAGTTTTTTCCCGAACGCTATCACTCTGCTAAACAAATAATTCCCTCAACACTGTCAACTATTTACTAAGTCTGCACTACTATTAATCTCTCATCGTTCCTATCACCCATCTCCTCCCATTTATGACTGTAACCTTGTTGTTAGTATCCTTAAGATTTATATTGACTGTTTCCTAATATGATTTGATTGCTTATTTGTTCCCTATGACTATCATTAAGTGTTGTTCCTTATGATTCTTGACGAATGTATCTTTTCTTTTATGTACACTGAGAGCGTGTGCACCAAGAAAAATTCCTTGTGTGTCCAATCACACTTGGCCAATAAAGAATTCTATTCTATTCTATTCTATTCTATTCTATTCTATTCTATTCTATTCTATTCTATTCTATTCTATTCTATTCCATTCCATTCCATTCCATTCCATTCCATTCTAAACATGATTTTCTCTTTCATTTTATTAATGTAAATTAGATGTTTCTGCTTCAGTTTCAGATTCTTGAAAACTACTTAGGTTCATGGCAAAAGAAATTTCCTCACCCACCAGGAATGCCTGAGTTGGAGCCACGATGGTGTAGTTGTTAGAGTGCAGTACTGCAGGCTACTTCTGCTGCCTGCCGGCTGCCTGCAGTTTGGCAGTTCAGATCTCACCAGGCTCAAGGTTGACTCCATCCTTCTGAGGTGGGTAAAAAGAGGACCCAGATTGTTGGGGGCAATAGGCTGACTCTGTAACCCGCTTAGAGAGGGTTGTAAAGCAGTATGAAGCGGTATATACCTGTAAGTCTAAGTGCTATTGCTATCTACTACTGCTACCAAATTCATACCTTCCTTGAGCAACCATATCCAGGGCTCTCTCACTTTTGCCACTGTCCCTTACTCCCAATGGAAGAAGAAAAACTGGACCCTGGGTACATCTATCTGCTGGGGAACTTTGCCCCAAAGTCAAAAGGTATTTAATAGTTTCTATTATCAAGATTTTCCAACAAGCACAGTATTGAGCAATGGGTTGGGTTTTTCCAGGAAAAACCTTGCCTGCTGGAGTTGTGAGTGCATCATTGTTGAAGGTTTTCAAAAAAAGATTGGACAACCATTTGTCCAGGATGATTGGTCTTGGACGGGGAAGGGGTGGGGGAAGCTGGAAGATCTTCAAGGTCTCTATCAGCCCCATGATTCTTTGACGGTATGAGGTGATAGCAGCACCCTCAGCATAGAGGGGGCAAGGGTTTGCTAGTCTCCCTCAGCAACCAAGCGTGGTGAGCTGGTTCTCTTAAAATTCCAATCCTCAAGAGACAAGATTCATTTAGAAATAGCACCTTCCTTTTTCAGGCTTTTTTTTTTTTTAATTTGATTTATATGCCGCCCTTCTCCGGAGACTCGGGGCGGCTTACAATGCATTAAGCAATAAGCAATAAGGCTTGCTTGCCATTGTTAAGACCTCAAAGGAATTCCATTAATTGCTCCCATCACTGATCACTGTGGGGATTGACTTTAACCCTGAGCATCCATAATCTCTTTTGAAGTTAAACTAACTACCAGCTTGTAGGCAGGAGGCAATTAAAAAAAATGTCAGCATGCATGGCACAAACTCTGATCTGAAACCCTGCTTCTTCGAAGTCCATAGTGAATGGGGGTTGTGTGCTTAAGCCACACAATCATGCCTGGTATCTTTACTTTTTTTTTAGATACCCCAGCACCTCTGCTTCCCCCCCCCCCCACCAGATAACTCCTCTGTCTCTTTGCAGAGCACAGAGCAAAAATAAATATTAAAATGCTTACATCAGCCGAACAAGGTTTTAAAGCCTGTAGTATGGCACCTTAATTTTGAGCTCTTACAGATTGCAGAAAATTGTTTTCTTCTGGTATAAACCTTGTCTATACATAAACATGTTTCACACTTTGTGGCAAGAATCTTATTTTGCAACCGTCAAATGTTTAAAAGCCAGAATAGGATGTTGAACAAGCAGCGTTTCGGAAGCTCTAGCTGAGTGGCAATAATAAATAGCAAACTGCCTAATGAATGGTTATGTGCTCTGCATTCTGTTCTCCATTGCTGTGAGACGGAATATTTCGGTTGTGTCATTCATCCTGGAAACAGATCTTTGTACTTTTTATTTTTTTCAGCAGCAGATTGCTGTTTCTTAATGAAAGTTGGATGTGCTCCCTAAACTGAATCTTTTCATTTGGCTGGTTGCAAAAATTCTTTACAACACTCTCTGGTCTTAGGTATCATTCTTCTCCTTATTATTTTTTTTTAACTTTTCAGCTCATGCATTCTGAATTCTTCTATTTTAATCTGTCAAGCGGCCTCCGTGTCTTGTTCTCTTCTCCGTTTTCTGCCTTTGCAGGTAGTAATTAGAGATCACATTTGCTTCCCTGATGCTCTCTTTATTTCCCCGTTCACAGGGGGGAAAAAAACAATTATCCCAGAATATATAAGAAAGACACTAAGGCTGCTTGGAAAACATCTGTGAGTGATTCTGAGTTATTTTATTAGGATTGCTGGTCTTCGGTTTAAAAAGACCATCTGTTTTGTGTGACAGTGATAGAGGATTATTTCTTGTCTCCCAGAAAAGTAACAACAACTTTCCAAAGCTATTCATTTAAAAGTGGTCATAAAATGCTAGCTTTGTAAAATAAATCAATTCTTGTTCTCCTGGGTAAGCTCCACAGATATAACACCCCCCCCCCAATTGCTGGGTAAAAGAAAATATGCCCAGAAAAACAACTGGAAAGAAGATACTATTATTATAAGGTAAAGGTAAAGGTTCCCCTTGCATATATGTGCTAGTAGTTCCCGACTCTGGGGAGCGGTGCTCATCTCTGTTTCAAAGCCGAAGAGCCAGCGCTGTCCGAAGACGTCTCCGTGGTCATGTGGCTGGCATGACTAAACGCCAAAGGCGCACGGAATGCTCTTACCTTCCCACCAAAGGTGATCTCTATTTTTCTATTTGCATTTTTTTTCGTGCTTTCGAACTATTATAGCCTGGTGTATATTACTAAGTCGCAGTAGAAATAAAAATCTGCATTTGCCTAAATCAGATCTTTTGATCTTTGATTGTCATCCCAGGAGCGCACGCACAGGATTATTGCCAAGTATTTAATCATTTTCTTTTGCTTTATTAAATTTAAAATCAGGTGGAGATTTCTGGGTAGCCTCTGGTGGTCTCATCTAAAGTCTTTGGTGAGAAATGCAGTCTTAGAATGAGTGCTTGGACATTCTGGGTCACAACCTTGAAACGCCAGCAGGGCCCACAGCAAACCAGAAGGATGCCACATTACCTACATGTGTCCTAGATATGCAAGTATGTGAGCCATGACATATGCTTGATGATGTCATTGCACACGTGTCATCATGTACCTCCCCCAATCCAGGGATGTTCACAGGTACTGCATTTTAAGAGGCATCACAAGCTGCCCTATTACCTGTGCCAAGCATCCATCCATCCAACCACCCATGAGCCACAGTGGCGCAGCGGTTAGAGTGCAGTACTGCAGGCTACTTCTGCTGACTGCAGGCTGCCTGTAATTTGGCAGATCGAATCTCGCCAGGTTCAAGGCTGACTCAGCCTTCCATCCTTCCGAGGTGGGTAAAATGAGGACCCAGATTGTTGGGGACAATAGGCTGACTCTGTAAAACCGCTTAGAGAGGGCTGTAAAAACACTGTGAAGCAGTATATAAGTCTAAGTGCTATTGCTATCCGAATCTTAAATGTCAATCATTTTAAAAAAGTTGCAAGACCCTACATTAGAAAACCTCTGCTATTTTAATGAGGCAGTACTTTGTCGTCCAATAAAAGAACGACTAGGGTTAGAATTCACAAGCGGATGTTTTATTGTTATTTTTACTGTTCGGAATGTGGGATTGTGAAAGTCAGGAAGCGCTTTGGTCCAATGCCTCTGTGTCTCTCTGCTTTATGTGTATTTTCATTTTCAACAGTATCAGAGCAAACATTTGAGGGGACGTGCTTGGGAAGCTATTATGCCCATCTCAAACTGCAGACACGGCTTTGATCAGGCCAGGAAGCTGGTGCTATGTTTGCACATGGCACATTTATTTTGTGCTTTCCACAGAGAAAGCTCTTCTAATCAGTGGCTTACAGAAGATCAGTTTAGAACAACAGCAAACAGAGAAGTCCCTAACTTCCAGGCTTGCCGTCCAAAAAGTCCATCCACGAAAGGGAGACATGATGGGGCAAGGAAAAGGCACCGGTTTGAGTTTAAGAGTTTATTAGATTTCTATACCGCCCTTCTCCCGAAGGACTCAGGGCGGTGTACAGCCATATTAAAACACATAAATTTATAAAATTTAAAACCAATTAAAATTGAATATAAAAATTTGGCTGTGAATTAAAACATACATAAATTTTAAAAATTCATACTAGGCCAGTCCGGCTTGCTGAAACAGAAGGGTCTTAAGGGCGCGGCGAAAAGTACGCAGGTCGGGGATAAGACGAAGCTCTAGGGGCAGCTCATTCCAGAGGGCTGGTGCCCCCACAGAGAAGGCTCTCCCTCTGGGTGTCGCCAGTCAGCATTGTTTGGTCGACGGCACCCTGAGGAGTCCCTCTCTGTGGGAGCGTATTGGCCGGTGGGAGGTTGTTGCTGGCAGAAGGCAGTCTCGTATATACCCTGGTCCTAAGCCATGGAGCGCTTTAAAGGTGGTAACCAACACCTTGAATCACACCCGGAAGACCACCGGGAGCCAGTGTAGCTCGCGCAGGAGGGGTGTTACGTGGGTGCGCCGAGTCGCACCCATAACCATCCGCGCGGCCGCATTCTAGACCAGTTGGAGCCTCCGAGTGCTCTTCAAGGGGAGCCCCATGTAGAGAGCATTGCAGTAGTCCAGACGGGACATGACGAGGGCATGAGTGACCGTGTGCAGGGCGTCCCAGTCCAGAAAGGGACGCAACTGGTGCATCAGGCAAACCCGATAAAAAGCTCCCCTGGCCACGGCCGTCATGTGATCTTCCAAAGACAGCCGTGCATCCAGGAGAACACCCAAGTTGCGAGCCCTCTCTGAGGGAGCCAAGGTCTTGCCCCCAATAGTTAGGGATGGAACCAGCTGACTATACCGGGACGCCGGGAGCCACAGCCACTCGGTCTTGGAGGGGTTGAGTTTGAGCTTGTTTCTCCCCATCCAGATCTGCACGGCCTCCAGGCACTGGGACATCACGTCAAGGGCATCATTGGGGTGGTCCGGGGTGGAGATGTACAGCTGAGTATCGTCAGCGTACTGGTGGAATCTCACCCCAAAAACACGGATGATCTCGCCCAGCGGCTTCACATAAATGTTGAACAGAAGGGGTGAGAGGACTGACCCTTGCGGCACCCTACATACAAGGCGCCTTGAGGTTGACCTCTGCCCCCCTGCCAACACAAACTGCACATGGTCGGAGAGGAAAGAGGAGAACCACCACAATACGGTGCCCCCCACTCCCAACCCCTCCAATCGTCGCAGCATGATACCATTGGTGATGGTATCAAAAGCCGCTGAGAGATCTAATAGGACCAGGACAGAGGAGCAGCCCCTGTCCCGAGCCCTCCAGAGATCATCAACCAATGCGACCAATGCCGTTTCCATGCTGTGCCCTGGCCTGAAGCCCGACTGGAACGGATCTAGATAATCAGCTTCATCCAGGTACTGGGGAAGTTGTCGCACCACCACACTCTCAACAATCTTCGCCACAAAGCGAAGGTTGGAGACTGGGCGATAATTCGCTAATACAGCCAGGTCCAGGGAGGGCTTCTTGAGGAGGGGCCTCACCACCGCCTCTTTCAAAGAGGGGGGGAAGTAACCCTCGCTCAAAGAAGCGTTAATAATCCCCTGGAGCCAGCCTCGTGTAACCTCCCAGGAGGCCAGCACCAACCAGGAGGGACACAGAGCCAATAAACATGTGGCAGCGCTAAGCCTCCCCAGAATCCTGTCCATATCCTCGGGAGTCACAAGGTCAAACCCCTCCCAGATAACATTCTCAAGACCCCCCTCCGTCATCCCATCCAGATCTACCCAATCAGAGTCCAGACCTTCCTGAATCTGAGTGACTTTGTCATGCAGGAATTGCACAAAATCCTCAGCCCTGCCCTGCCCTGCAGTACTGAAACCGGAGGAGGAAGATACACAGCCAGGCTCTGCCGTTCCCTTTCTTACCACAACAAACACAGGAAGTAAAAAGACAAAACACCAGCCGGTTTTTCACAATGCATTGCAAGTTGTATCTTTGTATCAGTATCACTCCATGCACCGCACAGCTCAAACCTTTGTTAGCATCTATTCCAGTTCCCTGTCACACTTCCAAGAACATTTCATTTATCTGCACCTTGTTACACTGACCCCATCAAAAGCTCTCAATTCACTGCCGAGATCATATTATGTTTGTTACCACAACAGAGAAGTTAAAAAGAAAGACAAGGCCAATAGTCAGCTAGGTACCTGCTGCAAGTTACATTAGGAGTAGACCAGGGGTATCAAACTCAATTTCATTGAGGGCTGTATCAGGGTGGTGTTTAACCTCAGCGGGGGTAAGGGGGGCATGGCCAGTTTGACGCCACTGGTGTCCGGGGCACCTGTGGTGGCCCGAGTGCTCTGCCAGTGAAAACGGAGCTTGGCCGGTCCTTCACTGTTTCCAGGGCAACCCTGCAGGCCAGATCTAAGCACCCCATGGGCCAGATCGAGCCCGTGGGCCTTGAGTTTGATATCCCTGGAGTAGACAATCACCCACCTGCACACACTGCCAGTCCCTTTCATCTCCTCATCTCATTAAGTGCTACTCCCAAGTAATACAATCATACACTGCACTACAATAGAACTTCTAATACAGGTAGTCCTCGACTTATGACCACAATCGAATCCAAAATTTATGTCGCTAAGTGAGACATTGGTCAAGTGAGTTTTGGCCCATTTTGCCAATTGTTAATTTAGTAACACGATTGTTAAGTGAATCTGGCTTCCCCACTGATTTTGCTTGTCCGAAGGTCCCAAAAGTTGATCACATGACCCTGGGACACTGAAACCAACATAAAGATGAACCAGTTGCCAAACATCTGAATTTTGATCACATGACCATGGGATGCTACAACAGTTGTAAGTGTAAAAAAATGGTCATGTCATTTTTTCAGTGCCATTGTAACTTTGAATGGTCACTAGAATAGAACAGAACAGAACAGAAGAATAGAATAGAACAGAACAGAACAGAACAGAACAGAATAATAGAATAGAATAGAACAGAACAGAACAGAACAGAATAGAACAGAACAGAACAATAGAATAGAATAGAATAGAATAGAATAATAGAATAGAATAGAATAGAACAGAACAGAATAGAATAGAATAGAATAATAGAATAGAACAGAACAGAACAGAACAGAACAATAGAATAGATACGATACGATACAATACGATAGGATAGGATAGGATAGGATAGGATAGGATAGAGAATAGAATAGAATAGAATAATAGAATAGAATAGAATAGAATAATAGAATAGAATAGAACAGAATAGAACAGAACATTAGAATAGAATAGAATAGAATAGAATAGAATAGAATAGAATAGAATAGAATAGAATAGAATAGAACAGAATAACAACAGAACAGAAGAATAGAATAGAATAGAATAGAATAGAATAGAATAGAATAGAATAGAATAGAATAGAATAGAATAGAATAGAATAGTTGGAAGGGACCTTGGAGGTCTTCTAGTCCAGCTCCCTGCTTAGGTTCACTAAATGAACTGTTGTAAGTCAAGGCTACCTGTATAAGGAAAGTGGCTGCTGAGAGAATGTTTGGGGTGCCCGATGAAGCATCCTGCAGTGGCAAAAGCATTTTGGCAATTGCAAGTGCTAGGGGTTTTCTGTTAATATGCAGCCTGCATAGTACTAATGGCAAGATCATATATAAACCAGTTCTGGATGTTTTGTAAATTGATTTCTTAAGTGAATGCAAACCCACATTAGCTCTATAGGCATGCCTGGAGTTTTGCAGTCCTATTTTATCCTTCCCTAATAACATTCAAACATAGCTCTTTAAGCTGTTACGGGAGGTCTCGGAAGCTAACTAAATATCGATTGTTCATAGGCAAGTAGGATTTTTGTAGTTCAAATTTATGAAGCAGCTGAAATCCTTTCATTGCACAACTTTCACCTCTCTGTAATTTGAAACATGAAAGCCTTGAGGTTGAAGAATATAATGTTTATTCTAAACCGTTTTCAATTACAGGTAGGCCTCGATTTACAACAGTCCATTTAATAGCCCTTCAAAGCAGGGGTGAAATGCTCCAGGTTCGGACCGGATCTCCCGATCCGGTAGCAATGGAGGCGGGTGGTTCGGAGAACCGGTAGCAAAAATCCCTGCGCCCCCATTGCCCAGCTGAGCCGCACAATCATCAGAGGCTTTTTTTTAATTTTTAAAAGCATTTTTTCTACAACCTCTTTGGCCGAAAAAATGCTTTTAAAAGTAAAAAAAAAAGCCTCTGATGATCACGCAGCTCAGCTGCGATCATCGGAGGCTTTTAAAAGCATTTTTTCTACAATCTCTTTGGCCGAAGAGGTTATAGAAAAAATGTTTTTAAAAGGAAAAAAAAGCCTCTGCCAATCAGGCAAGTCAGCTGGGATGTCAGTTGCTTTAAAAGCATTTTTTTACAACCTCTTCAGCAGAAGAGGTTGTAGAAAAAATGGTTTTAAAAGTTAAAAAAAAAAAAGTTGGCCACGCCCACTCAGTCATATTACCCTCCAAGCCATGCCCACAGAACTGGTAGTAACAAATTTTACATTTCACCACTGGTTCAAAGTTACAACAGTGCTGAAAAAGTGACTTATGGCCGTTTTTTACATGTACAACGGTTGCAAAATCCCCATGGTCACGTGATCAAAATTTGAATGCTTGGCTCCTATTTTCATATTTATGACAATTGCAATGTCCCAGGGTCATGTGATCCCCTTTTGAGAGCTTCTGACAAGCAAAGTCACTGAGGAAGCCAGATTCCCTTAACAACCGTGTGACTAACTTAAGAATTGTGGTGATTCCCTTAACAGCTGTGGCAAGAAAGGTCGTAAGGTGGGGCAAAAATCACTTAACAAATGTTTCACCTAGCAACAAAAATCTGGGGCTCAGTTGGGGTTGTACATCAAGGACTGCCTGCATAAACATTGTATTCTTCGACTATAAAGGCTTCTACGTTCAAATCCAGTTTTAGGCTGTGCCATAACATTAAATAGTTAATGAAAACAAAGTGCAAACGTTTTGAAGATTCCTGATAAAAACTGGAGTTCTTTCATACCCCCAGTAGTCACTTGTATTTGCCAACACACTAACAGTTTTCTATAATGTTGACCTTTATTCAAGCCCACATTCATTTCCTCCCCATTGGACACAAATAAGACCCATTCGTATTTCTGCATTTGTGTTTTGTGGCACGACCGATTAAAAATGCAGCAGATTTTAATAAAAGCACACGGAAACTCGGTTGACTGGTGGAGTTGGCTTGCCTGGAAATTGGGAGTGCAACCCTCCATTTACACAACAGATTTGCTGCAGAAAGGGCATTTTCTCAAATGGAGTGAATGTGAGAAAATGACCTTTCTGTAGCAAATCTTTTGGGTAAATGGAAGAGTTGCACTTGCAATTTCCTTGCAGGCCAACCCTACTGGTCAAAAGAAACCAACCCTCTGCAGTTTGTTTAACCAGAAAAAGATGGATAGAGAAGGCCAAAGAACAAAACTAGTTATCCTTAGCCCTAAGGGAAAAGTCATCTTCCAGTTTAAGACAAGACCTTTATTAGATCAGCTCAAGTCTCAAAAAAACAAAACAAAAAACCCACCACCACGATAAGTTTTCAGGCTATAAAAACTTGCAAAGGTTTGCAAGTACATAATGGTTACAACTGTTTTAGTCTCTTCTAGGCAGCTCTTTAATCAGAGTTCTTTAATCCAGTTTATGAAAAACTGGGATTTTAAATCAAGAGTTTATCTTAGTGTGTGTCATGTGAACACAATTACAATGTACACTAACAAAAAAGAAGAGTGGAGTGGGTGGGAGAGTAGAACATCTTGTACAAATCATAAATTTCTATTTTGAGAAATTACCTCAGTTACCTCGTGAGGTCCGGACCATCCCCACCCTATTGGCCTTCCAAAAAGCGGTGAAGACCTGGCTTTTCCGGCAGGCCTGGGGCTGTTGATCTCACTCTTGTGATCTAGCGAGATCCGGCCATGAATGGCGTGAATGAGTTTTTAATGTTTTTAATTTTTCAATGTTTTTTATAATGATATTTTAAAATGTATTGTGAGCCGCCCTGAGTCTTCGGAGAGGGGCGGCATATAAATTGAATTAATTAAATTAAATTAAATTAAATTAAATTGAATGGGAGAATATTTATATTGTAGCCATGAAAACTAGATGATATCAGATCCCAAAATGATTCAGGGTGCATCAATCCTGTCCTGAGACTACTTAGACAGAGAAGTTAAAAATATCTCCCTCTCCCTCTCTCTCACACACACATACACACAATTGACCCATAGTGGAAAATCTAAATTTAGCTGTTATTCTGAATCTATTTCCAATACTTGGGTAAAACATGCAAGCTTCCTGATACATGGAATGCAGAAATAAAATAGTAGTTTGTTTGCTTGGTTTATACAAAAAGGTTAAAAACAACCTGCCCATTCAGATAGCTTCCAAAATGAACTAACCTCAGGTTTAGATGGTATTTAGACCCTATTTCTCTACTGCAGAATTTTACGGATTGGGTATCTTCCAAAACCATGCAAGAACCTCATAGGTAGCTATAGGTTATCTTAGGTGCATGCAGTAAGTAGATGGTCTTTGAACATAGAAATGGAGAAGTTATTTATTTGTCCAGTAACAGTTCCTGTACCTTTAATTCATCTTGACAAACACATTTGACAAACTTTGTTCACATTCTGTGAGCATCGTTGCTGTTAAAGTCACAGGAGAAGGAATAGATGTAAAAATAACATCAAGTGGGGCCTGAGATGTCGAATGGAAGGCTTACAAGGAGCTTTGTTTTTAAATAGATAACATGGCCTTTGGAATTCTCCCTATATTTTGGAACAATTGTGTAGCAGTAGTGAGTTCTTGGTGAAATTCTGTGACAAAACTTGTACAATTTTCTATGTTGTTGTTTGTTGTCCGACCCATCGTGACCCCATGGACAACATTCCTCCAGGCCTTCCTGTCTTCTACCATCCTCTGGAGTCCATTTAAGCTCATGCCTACTGCTTCAGTGACTCCATCCAGCCACCTCGTTCTCTGTCGTCCCCTGCTTCTTTTGCCCTCAATCTTTCCAGTATTAGGTTCTTCTCCAGTGAATCCTTCCTTCTCATTAGGTGGCCAAAGTATTTGCGTTTCATCTTCAGGATCTGGCCTTCTAAAGAGCAGTCAGGGTTGATCTCCTCTAGGACTGACCGGTTTGGTCACCTTGCTGTCAAAGAGACTCACAGGAGTCTTCTCCAGCACCGTAGCTCAAAGGCCTCAATTTTTGGCGCTCAGCCTTCAATTTTCTTAACCATGGTTTATTGAACAAATAATTTGTTCTTACAAAGCCAAAAACATGGCTTATCATGGCTAGGTTTACAACTGTGGATGATGTGACAATGTAAATTGTGTATAAAATATTGGTATGAAGACATACCTCAAATTCAACTAAAAACCAAACCTTTGGATGCAGAGGTCATCGATTTCCAGGGCTATGTTACATCAAATGTTAATACTTTTCTGTGCATTAACTTTAGACCTACGTATATTTTTGAACAAAGTTCAGTGAGTTTAGAATCTATAATTATTTTTTTAAAATTTTAGCAGCTCTTGAAAATGTCCTTAACCTCCTGAGTGATTCTAATGATTGTAGTTCAAGAATTACTCCCTAGAGAAGGGAAGAGAAATCTAGCAGCTGCAAAATTGTGCTATCATGTTATTCAGCATGCCTGATGTGCTGAAACAAAGATATACCATACTAACAATAAGTGAAATTCAGGCTAAGGCTGCTATAAAAATAATAGCTTGGCCTTTCCTTCTCCTCACAAACACCTGCCCTCAACAATACCTGCTCTCTGAATACCAGAATATCAGAATTGGAAGGGACCTTGGAGGTCTTTTTGTCCAATCCCCTGCTCAGGCAGGAAGCCCTATACCATTTCAGACAAATCGTTGTCCAATCTCTTCTTTAAAACCTCCAGTGTTGAAGCACCCATAACTTCTGGAGGCAAATAGTTCCACTGATTAATTGTTCTGTCAAGTAATTTCTCCTTAGTTCTAGATTGCTTCTCTCCTCAATTGGTTTCCATTCATTGCTTCTTGTCCTGCCTTCTGGTGCTTTGGAAAATAGGTTGACCCCTTCTTCTTTGTGGCAAGCCCCTTAGATACTGGAACACTGCTATCATGTCACCCCTAGGCCCTCTTTTCATTAAATTAGATATACCAAACTCCTGCAACCGTTCTTCATGTTTTAGTCATCAGTCCCCTAATCATCTTTGTTGCTCTTTTCTGCACTCTTTCCAGGGTCTCAACATCTTTTTTATATCATAGTGACCAAAACTGGATGCAATATTCCATGTGTGGTCTTACCAAGGCATTATAAAGTGGTGTTAATATTTTACGTGATCTTGATTCTACCCCTCTGTTATAGGCCAGGGGTCCTATAATCACACGCATGTCCTCTTTTGCTTTCAATAACTCTCAAACTGAATTATAGGCAATCCTGGGGTGTCTCAGCTTGAGCATCTGGGCCCCTCAGTTGAAGATCATAAATGAGAGGCGAATTGGCTCATCCCCACCCTTCATGAATGACACAAAGCAAGGTTTCAGGCTTGTGCATGAGTTTTAACTATATTCATCTATCTTGCATAAAATATATACTATACTGATAAATATCTTCGATACAAAAAAGTATCAGCCCAGTTGAGTCTTACTTAGGGCTCAGATAGGCTGTGAGGCAATTACTTCACAAGCTTTCATAAAGAAATTACTTAAGTTATTCCATGCTGTGTGAATGTTGCATCGTGCTGAATTACCCTTCTAATGTTTTCCCCCCTAAATTTGCCTGTTTTAATATGTAACAGCTTTTTGCTTTAGTTAAGTGAAGCCTTTTTTTCCCCCCTCAGAGAATGATTTAAAGATAAGCAATGCGCATTTAAGACCCTGCAGAGACACATGTCCTCAAAGAAATGTGATGGCATTGTGCATTACGACAGTTCCAAATGTGTCCAGGGACTCTTGAGCTCAGTAAAATAGAGACTAACAAGGGATTCTTTGAATGTAGAGTAATTGCTCACAGTTGGTGCCCAGCTTTTGGATCGATGATCTCTGAACTGATCTTTCGTTTTAACATCATATTATTGCCCTCTCCACATGAATCCCTGAATTGTGACATGCTTCCATTAAAAGGGGAGCAGCCTTAGAGTGGTTTGAAATACGGCTAGCAGGCTTGGGTTGAATCCCTGGAGAAAAAAAATTTCCATTTGACACTCTGAATCAGCAGGCTTTACACTGCTGAATTGACTTAGGCTGAGTGTGGGAAGGGGACATATTTTACATAGGTGAGCTTATTTTTTTACTCTTGCTGCAGAAACTGTTTTAAATTTGCCTACTTGGCTTTGGCTTATAGAGTGAATGTCCATTTAACCTGGACGCCCACATCCTCAATTATTGGTATAATTTGAGTCACAGCAATCAGGCTCAGACTGCTCCTTCAATTTTTTGAACCCTGGTTCTAACATGAAGTGACAATCAGTGGCCAGAAGCAGAAGAATTTCTACTCTTTCCTGTAACAGACCTGGAGATGAATCTTCAACAATTGACATTCTGGGCTTTTTTCTTCTCGTATGTGTAAGTTTATTATAAAGGCTTTAATAAAGTAAGTTACCACTTAATTTTTATAATCTTGAGCTTTTATTAATTAGCACAGCAGAGCTTGTGGACAATTTTAATATACTGAGAATGACTCACTATGTTAACTAAAAAAATAATAATACCAGATTGCCAGATGCCTGCTACATTTTCTTGGTTTTAAAATTAGAAATCAGGACAATCGTCTCGCACTTACCAGGAGAAACTGCATGCCTCCAGAAACTGATGATTTTTAAAGAATTGCCATTTTTGTTTGTTTTTTCAAATTTTGCACACATTTTTTTTCCACAATATGCAACTTTGCTAAATATTTTGTATCAGAATTTGCTTACAAAAAAATGCCTTGTATATCCAATGGTCATACAAAAGAAACCAGCTGATGTTTTTTTTAAAAAAATTTTTTTTGCACTCATGTTGGAGGCATCGAGGCACTTCTGGGTTGAAAGGATTAGCCGGTGACATTGCCATTGCCAGGGGGGTGCCCAGTTGGGGGCTCCTTTCATGTCCCCGGCAGGAGCTGGAGCAAAAGGTAGGAGCTCATCCCGCCCCAGAGCAGCACTCGAGTCTTGAACACAAGCTTGTTGCTTGTCAAGCCAGCGTCCTAATCATGCAACCACCATTCTCCTGTTTTAATAATTAAAAGGAATAGACAAATAATAGACAAAGAGAGTGACCTGGATAATTTTCCTATACTGAATTTATAAAGTAGTCTTATTCAAACTTTGAACAATTTTGTGGGAAAAGAAAACAAAAATGAATGAAAAACAACAACAAATTGTAGGACATTGTTTGAAGGGAGTAATGATGTAGAGTGTGAAAAGTAAAGAGAAAGAATATGAAGCTGGTTTATTTGACCAACGTTAAAACAGATACGTTGTTTCCCTTAATGGATTTTTGCTGATCAAGATTAAAATGATGTGGATTTAAGAATTTTTTTAATAGATGAGAGATTGTTTATGGGAAAAACAGATCATTTATGATATTTTAAGAGATGATGATCTACTAAAATTGTTTATACTTGTAATGAAGAGCTCTTTATTTTTTTCTTTTGTTTCTATTTTCTTTTCTGCACCTTCTATTTTTTTAAATATTCTTTTATTTTCTAAGTTTCTATTATCATTGTAATGGTAATTTTTAAATAAAATTACTATTTAAACCCCCATCCCCCCAAAAAGTGCTTTGGAGAAGCAGAAATACAGCATCTGTTTGAGGGCCTTATTCCTGAGGAAAGATGTGGCTGCTTTAAAGAGTGCCGGCAGGTATTATCTGCATGCCTGCATCTGCCAAAACCTTGTGGAATCAAATCCCAAATGTCATTCATTTCTCTTAACAACTTAACTGACCAGCACAAATTAGAACATGTCGTAGTCTAAGTATCAGAAGCCCAATTGATGAGCTGATTCTAGCTATAACACAAAATGCTTTTCCTTCAATCAGAAACAGTGGCAACATTTCAAGATGCTTCTGTTTGAGTCCCATAAAGCAGGATTTAACAAGCTTAATGGTAAATATCTTTCAATCCTTAAGGTTTTACCAAACCAGACAATAAAACATCTTTGAAACTGTAAAGAGTACTGTGTTTAATTGATTTTGATGGATCTTGCAAACAGTGAAACTCTGAATACAAAATCTGAATGGGTAGCACCTTACCAACTGCAAAAAGTTATTGATCTTTTAAAAAGTATATGTAATGAGTTCAGCAATTAGCAATTGATATTTTATATAAAAGGAAAAGATTCATCAGCTTGTAAGGTTCATGTTTCTTTCAGTGTAGAAAAGACCAGTAATCAACTGAACTTTTTCATAAAAAAACTAAAACCTATTATAGACATACAACTATGGAAAATGTGTTCATTTACATGATTTATTTTGTTTGTTTGTTTTTAAAAAAAATCAGATATTCAGGCAGAGGGAAATTATAGTTTTCAACAAGCCATCTAATGGATGATATTGGTTCTAATTTAGATTCAAAGCAAAAAGAAACAGAAAGCGAATGCTTTTATATTTGATCACCATCAAATAATCACTGCGGAAGAAATCAATATTTTATTGATGAGCATTATCTCTGCAATTTTGTTTCTTTGTTTCTCAGCTTTCTAGCAGAATCTTGTGTATTTTCAGCACTTCCCTTTCCTCCTCTTTCTTTTATCTCCCTGTAAATCGTAGGTACTCATAGAAATCTAACAGTCAGGAATTCATTTCATTCATTTGACAAGGTGGAGACATTCACCATTCTTTAGTCTTTAAAGTGTCAATGAAACTTTCGGATTTTGTTTTTGTCATCACTGAGGCTGAGGTTGGGAAGTAGGAACTTGGGAGATGGGGTATCTGGCACCAAATCAAATCAAGACATTTTGGTAGCCAAGTCTACAATAAATAGATGGTGAAAATCAAGACATATGAGACCAACCAAGTCATGCTGGCATGTAAATCACACATATGCTTCTCCCTTTTCTAGCAAACAAAATAAAATACTCATGGATAAAATTATTATTTCTTGTCCTTTCATTCCCAGTCTGGTTTCTTTCAGCCCCATTAGGTAAACCAGACCAGAAAATCAACTCCCCAGGGAAACTAAAAATACTTTGAGTGGCTATAGTAACAGAATCTTGGAAACTGGATTCTGCTGTACTTCCCCCTGTTAATAGAGAGGAATCTGCCCGGGCTACAGTATTTCTAAATGTTACTTTGATATTTTGGACTTAAAACATTTTCCAGCCCTTTTCATGTTTTTGATCTCCATCAAGATCATCTTCCTTATTCGTTACACAAGATTGTAACAGCCACAATCTACTTTGCTAAGACCCAGCTCATTCTTTGGGGCAGCGGTCCCCATCCTGTTTGGCACCAGGAACCGGTTTCATGAAAGATAATTTTCCCATCGACTGCAGGAGGGGGGGGGGGCATGGTTCCTCTTTTGCTCGCTTGCCCATCGCTCCGCTCCAGATGTGTGGCCCAGTTCCTAACAGATTATGGACCAGTACTGGTCTGTGCCCCTCCCCCCCAATTGGGGACCCCTGCATTAGACTGTTATCAAACATAATGATGCGTTTTCAGGGGATTGATGTCTGAAAAAATAAAGGATTTGATTCAAGCTGCCATTTTTCTACTGTAGCTTTAAAAAAATAAGATTGCAAAGGTGTTGGGTTTTTTTTTATGTGCATTTGCTGAAGAAGTAGCTCATTAGCAATGACCTGGTAATGCAATTAGAATGTTGGTGTTTTTCATGTTGATCCATAAGGATTTAATAGTATCCTATCCCATCCCACGCAGAGAAACTCGAGAAGAGGACTGTAGTACAACTCTTAAAAGAAATTCAACAGTGAAGTGGCAGAAGCTATAATTGGACGAAGTTCAATTGTGCAAGTCTAGAGGAAATGATTAAGGTGAGCCAAAGGACACCCCACCCCCACCAAGAAATGAACAACGTACTTGAAGGATAAAATTCACTTCTTGCAAATGCAAATGAATACGTATCAGAGGGGGAGAAAATGTAGAGCGATGCTTATGCTGGTTTAATTACTTTTAAATTAGCCATATTCATGCAGGGACCAGATCGCAGGCACATTATGGACAACTCCAGGAACTGCTGTGCTCAAAATGCAGCTGTGACCCAAATCCAGAGTTAAGTGGTTTAAATAAGAAATCAGCAGAGAAAAGCAAAAATGCCACTTTGGCTTAAAGTTCAGTGGAGCATGCCTTCTTCCATTCTTCCTCACCAAGCATGGCACATTTACAAAGCTCTGGAATGACTCAGTAGCACTGCTGGGATATTTAATTTATCCAAGCAGGGCAGCGTGCGACCCTTTATGGGAAATTATTAATGAGCTCATTGGAAATGGTCTATATATCTCTGTGAGTGCAACATAACCTGCGTGATCACGGAGGGTATTTCCATACAGGTGGGAGTTGCTGGCCAGCAAGTCAGGAGGATACCTGGCGGCAGAAGGCTGGGCGGGCAATACTGAATATCAAAAAGGGATTCTCTTAGGTCAGAAATAGAAACCTACATTTTTCAGCCTGCACTCCCAAGTTAGGTCTATTTTGCTCTTGCACTGTGTGTGTGTGAGGGCTGAAGCTGGCAACAGGGGAACCAACATTGTTTAGACTGGCCACAACACTGTGTAAATATGGTGCGAGTCAGGGGTGGGTTCTAAATTTTTTTACTACTGGTTCTGTGGGCGTGGCTTATTTTGCGGGCGTGGCTTGATGGTCATGTGACAATTATTTAGGATTTAGCAGAGGTACTGGTCTACCAGGCTTTTAACTGCTTGCAGAGCTGTATAGATCTACCCATTTATTTTTTGCAGGCACTGGTCTACCCATTTATTTTTGCAGGCACTGATCTACTCATGTATTTTTGCAGGCACTGATCTACTCATGTATTTTTGCAGGCACTGGTCTACCCATTTATTTTTGCAGGCACTGATTTACTGATGTATTTTTGCAGGCACTGGTCTACTCATTTGTTTTCTTTTAACACTGATCAGCTGTAGGGCGGCCCTTTGAAGCAAGAGTTTAAACAGTTTTTTTCCCTCTAGCCATCTGCTGGGACTCAGGAGGCAGCAATAGATTGGGGGTGGGGCCAAATAAAAGGTAAGAATAATGCGGGGGCGCGGGGGGGCAGAACCGGTTTGGTGATGTTATATCGTCACCGCTACCGGCTCGGGAGAACCGGGCCGAGCCGGGAAGAACCCACCACTGGTGCGAGTGCATTTGAGGTTGGGACAAGAACACCCAACAGGCCTGAGTTGAAAAGATGGGAGGAAAAGTCTTGATTTAAATCTTGAGGCATATAGGTTCATTGTGGGAGATGACCAGGCTGAGCCTGAGGGAGGGGTCAAACATGTCATCAGTCTCGAGTCCAGTGGTGAAATCCAATTTTTTTTACTACCGGTTCTGTGCACATGGCTTGGTGGGCATAGTGTGGCTTGGTGGGCATGGCAGGGAAAGGATACTTCAAAATCTCCATTCCCACCCCACTCCAGGGGAAGGATATTGCAAAATCTCCATTCCCATCCCACTCTGGGGCCAGCCAGAGGTGGTATTTGCTGGTTCTCCGAACTGCTCAAAATTTCCACTACCGGTTCTCCAGAACCTGTCAGAACCTGCTGGATTTCACCCCTGCTCAAGTCCCTTTGTGTTCACAAGAAATCTAAGTCCAGTCCACCTTGAGTTCTATTGACGCTTTTCTACCACCTATTTGTCTGGACTCTTAGTAGTTCAGATTCTTGTAGAAGGCTTAAGCTTGCATAAACCTTTATATTAATTTGAACTGGCTGGATTTCCTGATTTCCTTGGCCCTTGACATTCATGTCACATAGGGCTTGATTTCTGGGTTCTGCAGGACGCAGATCTGCAAAAAACGTGGGTTTGTTTTGTCTGCAAACAACTACCTAGCATTTATTTATGTATTTGTTTCTTTACTTACTTGCATTCCATCTTTATTATTTTTACAAATAACTATTTTAAACACATCAACACTTAAACCCTCCTTCTATTTTCTCCACAGCAACAACACAGTGAGGTGGATTGAAAAACCTCTGAGGTTTTTACTCTTTCTACAAGGTGGGTCAACATTAAACTGATAGGAATAACAGGGGAGTTTCATGGGTGCTGAAAGCTGCAGGTGGAATGCTGATGTGAGTTAGTCAAGGTGGATCTACCCAATACCTGTTCTGCCTGGTGGGCAACGTATCTGAATGCACTTGGCAGGATCCCAGATCCATATGTTCTCAAAGAGAGAATCAGCTCCAATTCTGCCTACCTTTTGGGGACCAATCAAGGTTGATGGGTGCTGCCATCTGGTGGAATTTTTAAAATCAGCGTATATATATTTTAAATTATAATTTTTAAAAATATATATTTAAAACATACCGGTATATTAAATATATATTTGATAATTTTTTAAATCAGCAAATATATACCGGTAATCCCTTTTAGGGGTTTTGAAAGAGGAATTAAAACCTAGCAAGTAAACTAGTAAATACTTTAAGTAGGACAGTAAATGGTTTCCTTAAAAGCATTCTACCCCTTGTATATTAAACGGCCTACACTTAAGAAAATGTTATCCAACTAGTTTTAGCTGCTTTTCAAAAAATAACTGAATATTCTAGGTCCTTTATTTCTTGAATGAATAAACTAAAATATAACTGCATCATAAAACAGCATAGCTAATAGAAATAACCAATGAACAGTAGATCTAGAAGAACATGGGAGAAAGAGACAATTGTAGTAACCGGGACATTCTCAAGTTAGGTAACAAAAACATTTTTTAGACCCTGAACACTAAAAATGGTATATAGGCTAGAGCAAAATGTGCAAAACCTTCAACCCATTTATCTCTTTAAAAGCAGAGAAGCAATAAAGGAGGTCCTTTAGTTATTTATTAAAAGCTTGCTTTGCATAGCTTTCTATGTTTCTATAAATAATTATCTGTATCAAATTAAGAAAATATTAGAATGTGCAGAAATGAATAGATTAGCATTGGCAATTAAAGGGAATGAAGAATCGGAGTATCATAACATATGGGGGCAATTTTATCATTGTATAGAAAATGAATATGGCCAAAAGTGGTATAAAATTAAATAAATTTGGAAAGAAAATGTTTTAAGAGGAGATATATTAAACTGAAATGTAAAAGCAAAGATATATATATATTAAGAAAATGGTGGTAAGCATTAAATGTGATGACAATGATGAGCAATGTGCATTCGTAAAGTTAAAGAAATAAAACAATAAAAGTCAAATAGGGGAACAAACAGAAAGCCAGCAAGTAAAAAAGAAATGGATGTATGCAGTGGTGGGATTCAAGTAATTTAACAACCGGTTCTCTGCCCTAATGATTTCTTCTAATAACCAGTTTGCCAAACTGCTCAGAAAGTTAACAACCGGTTCTCCCGAAGTGGTGCAAACTGGCTGAATCCACCACTGGATGTATGGTAAATTAAACTTCATTTCAACAATTCAAAATTCTCCCCAATGGATCTAGAACAATAGAGGTAGATTTAATTTACCTGAAAAAGTGAATTAATGCCAACAGAAGGACATTCTGAATTCAGAGCCCAATGGAGGACTATTGTCTTAAGGACTATCACTTCATGAAGACTGTTTTTTGGTTATTGCCCTTCTTTTACCGTTACTACTTTTTTCATGCTCTTGTTTTATATAATTCTTTTAGTCTGCAAAGTGCTAAATATATACTGACAGGAAAATAATAGAAAATATACTTATTCCACTCTTCTTCTTCTTCTTCTTCTTCTTCTTCTTCTTCTTCTTCTTCTTCTTCTTCTTCTTCTTCTTCTTCTTCTTCTTCTTCTTCTTCTTCTTCTTCTTCTTCTTCTTCTTCTTCTTCTTCTTCTTCTTCTTCTTCTTCTTCTTCTTGTCTAATAATGGCTGCATTTGCACTAGAGAATAACTTTAGATTGTTGAGCTGCCTAGCATTTTAATTATGAGCAAATGGGCTTTCCCAAATGGGCCTATAATTGGAAGTGTTTCCAAGAACAAAGATCTCAGCTGTGATACCATGTCCAAAACCTCTTGGCATCTCATTCCCTCTAACAAGACTTCGAAGCCAAGAATTCCAAATCTTAGCTTGCTATGCAAGAGATAAACCAGACCTAATGTTTCCCAGGGCTAGCAAATGCCTAGTTTGTGTAGCTACTTCTGCTTGTAGGCAGAGCCAAGGAGGAGTGAACCTGTTGTGGCTTGTCGGCCGCTGGCCCCTCCAGCAGCTGAATCAGATAAGGCGGCGGCGTGGGAGTCAGGGTCAGCATCAAGGCAATCGGAGAGCTCTGAGGGGGAAAAGGGAATGGAGCTGTCAGAGATAGAGACAGAGGCGGTGCCTGGGCCATCCATCAGCCCTCAGAGGGAGAGTCAACAGCCCCCAGGTCTGGAGGTGGCTGATGAGGAAGAGGAGGAACAGATGGGTCCAGTGCCTGATGTGCAGATGTGCAGAAGGCAGAGGAGAGGAGAGCAGTGGAAATCTGTGGGTCAATCCTTGGGATGGAAGAGCCACCGCTGCTAGCGAAGTCCCACCCTAGCTCTGCGGATAAAGGGCAGGGGGCGGAGATAGGTGTGGCAGACAACTATTCATCCCCATGCTGGGCAGACTGCTGTGAGAGAGAAAGAGACTTTTTGCTGGGGCTGCTGAAGTTCCTTATAAAGGGACCATTTATTTAACTACAGAGGGTTTGTCGTGTTTGGGGGGCCAGATCAGAAGAGAACCTGGTTCATTACCAAACAGGCTTATCACTTTGTGTGAGCTCAGCAATGACGACAGCAAAGAAATGAACCCAGGAAACGTTACTTTTTTTGCCTCTTTCAACACACCATTGCAGAAAAGTCTTTGTGAGAACAGCCTCTAGGACAATCTTTCTCAACCTTGGCAGTTTAATGATAAGTGGACTTCCACTCTCAGAATTCGAGAAGTTGACATCCACGTATCTTGAAGTTGCTATGGTTGAGAAACACTGCACTAGGCAACAAAGAAGAGAGGAAACAATCAAAAATTGATTAGCATTCAGTTTGGGTTACCACATTATAAAAAAAGATGTTGAGACTTTGAAAAAAAAATTGCAAAAAAGAGCAGCTAAGATGATTAAGGGCCTGCAGATTTAAACATATGAAGAACGGTTGTTGGAATTGGGTATGTCTAGTTTAATGAAAAGAAGGACTGGGGTGACATGATAGCAGTGTTACAATATCTCAGGGGCTGCCACAAAGAAGAGGGAGTCAAGCTATTCTCCAAAGCACCTGAGGGCAGGACAAGAAGCAATGGATGGAAACAAATCAAGAAGAGAAGCAGCTTAGAAGGAAGAAGAAATGTCCCAACAGTGAGAACAATCAACCAGTGGAACAGCTTGCCTTCAGAAGTTGTGGGTGCTTCTTCACTGGAGGCTTTTAAGAAGAGATGAACAGCCACTTGTCTGAAATGGTATAGGGCTGTGATGGCGAACCTATGGCATGGGTGCCACAGTTGGCACACGGAGCTATATCAGTGGGCATGCGAGCCTTGCCATAGCTCACCTCCAGCGTGCATGCGTGCGCTAGCCAGCTGACTTTTGGGCCTTCTGGTCCCACCGGAAGTTGGGAAATGGGCTGTTTCTGGCCTCTGGAGGGCCTCCGGGGGTGGGGGAGGCCATTTTCGCCCTCCCCAGGCTCCTAGAAAGCCTCTGAAGCCTGGGGAGGGTGAAAAACAGGCCTACTGGGCCACCGTGCCATCGGATGTTAAAAGCAGGGGGGAGCATGGGAGGGCACGCACGCAAGCGCGGGGCGCATTGAATTATGGGTGTGGGCACACACGTGGGCAACCTCCCCGCACTCCCCCCACTTTTGGCACGCGACGGCAAAAAGATTAGCCATCACTGATATTGGGTCTCTTGTCTATGGAGACTCTCAGTCATCCAGGTCATGATTGTCCCAAAGGTGCTTTTTCAAGAAGCAACTGGACTTTCTGGTTTTTCTTTGAAGATGTTTCGCTTCTCACCCAAGAAGCTCTGAAGGGTCTCTTGCTTGAGCAAGAGGTTGAACTAGAAGACCTCAAAGTCCAAGGTCCCTTCTAGCTCTTTCCTGTACGAGCAAGCCTTGATTAGATGAAGCATACAGTGTATTCAGGCTGCTCCAGTTATCCTCTCATTCTGAGTAAATGGCTATCCAAGAGCAAGCCTTTTCAGTAATATCTCCTCAGCTTTGTGATGTCCTCCTCAAGAAGGTATGCCTGGTGCCCTTCACATTATCTTCTTAGCAGTGGGCAAAGATCTTTTTCCCCCCTTCCCTGGCTTTTGTCTAAAAGGTTGATAAACATGTATTCATTTGTTTATTCAATTTATATAGCTGCCGTCTCATATATATGACTCTGGGCAACTCACACCAGGGATGAAATGCTACTGGTTCACACCAGTTTGGGCGAACTGGTAGTAATAAAAACTACCGGGTCGGGCGAACCAATAGTAAAAAAATGCAACCAGTTCGTCTGGTGTGCTGCACAATTTATATTCGCTAGGAAGCAGGAAATCCTGCTTTCTAGCGAATCTAAATCGCTGTTCCCCCCCTCGCTGTTCTACTTACTTCTTAAGCTTCTTTTTTCAGTGCTGCACAGTAGTGCCTGCGTGTGAAGCAGGGGTGGGTTCTACTTACCTTTACTACCGGTTCGCAATGGGAGCGCACACGCAATGGGAAGCTTTTGCGCATGCGCAGATAACCCATGATGACGTTGTAGTGGGTAGGTGGAGCCTCCCACTGGTTTTACTACCAGTTCTATAGAAGCGGACCGAACTGGGAGCAACTCACCACTGGCATGAAGCGCACATTTGGTGTGCACTCGCATGCACGCACAGCGAATCAGTGGCAGACCTCGGAGGATTTCACCACCGACTCACACACTGATAAACAGATGTTATTGCTGTTTTTACATTATCGCTACCTCTTTCTTATTTCATCGCTTATGTATTTTTAAGAATATTTTAATCGTTTTATTCTTTCCCAGTATTTTAATCTACCATTTTCATTATTTGAATTTTTTTTGAAACTTCTTCAACATTTTTTAGTGGGAAGCAGCAAAGAAATGCTTTAAATAATGTCTTGTGACTAGCAAATATCATTTGGGAACAGCCAGCTTCTAACCTCTTCGTTACTGCTTATATATTCTTACTGTTGGCGCTCATACTTTAAAGGCATGGCTGAACTAAGTGATGAATGTGGCCATATTGGCAATTTTAAATTTGGAATAAAAATATAAAGCTTTAATTACTTCTGCTGGGAGCAATTATTAATGTATTTCTTCCAGCCTGTATAGCGGCAGGTGAAATTAATTAGAAGAGTGCAGATCAGAATTAATTAATTAGAAGTGTTAGATCTTGGGTGAAAATTGGGCTACAAGAATCTGGCTTTTTTAAAAAAGTTTTTCTGGCTGCAAAGCTCTAAATGAGTGGTAGATAGCAGCAAAGAAAGACAAGAAGTCTTAACATTTGCCTCTCATCTAGTGACATCACCAACCAATTAGAAAAATGCATTCTTGAATCTTAAACTTAAAAGTCCTTTGCAATGAATCTGCCACCAAGGATATAAATGCACAACATATTATTTCAAGAACTTCTACTACAGCGGGTGTCGGCAACGTGCAGCTCCCGAGCCACCTGCGGCTCTTTTGTCTCCCTGCTGTGGCTCCCTATCAGATGACTGGCTCCGCCCCTCACCCTCCCAGTCACTGCTCATGTGGCCTGAGAAGATAAGGGTGATGGCAGGGTTGGAAACACACTCCATATTCCAGAACGGGAGGGAAGCACCCCTGTACTTGCCCCTCATCTAGCGGGAACTTCTTCCGGCATTTCTTGGTGCTGCGTGCACCTCGGTCACTCGGGGAGACACACGGCTTTCTCTTCACCCCGAGACACTGGCTCGGCCTGGCTGCGGCCAATGCGCCACATCGTAATGGGCTCCAGGAGGAGGGGGGATGCTGTCTCCCCCATTGTGAAGCGCGCTAAATTTAAGTGTGCTGCACAAGGCACTGTGAGAGCAGTGAGCAGGCTGTGGAGGTAGTGAGAGCAGCAGCAGCAGCCACAGCTGGGCCAGGCCAGAGCTCTAGACTTGCAACTTGCTCTCGCCACTCCATGTTGAGTTGGCCACGCCCACTCAGGTTTTTGTGGCTCCCAGTGTTTTCTTTTCTGTGGTAAACAGGTCCAAATGGCTCTTTGAATGTTTAAGGTTGCAGACCCCTGTACTACAGGCTTTTATTTCTACTAATTAAGTAGAGCAAGGGGAATGGAACTTATCTGAGGTACTCAATCATAGTAGTTTTTAACTATTTCAGGTGGCTATGTGTTGGCTATGGGGTGGTAATAATTCGGAATTTCCAGAAAGACTGCAGACTTTACAAGACTTATTATCAGCTATTAGAGGATTTGAAATAACTGTTCCATCTTAAGTGATTGGGACAAAGATGATATGGATGTCAATGATCAGTAAGAGCATCTTTTATTTCAATAGTAAGGCAAATTTTTGAATCCTTGGAAACTTCGTATAATACAGAATGGGGCTGTGCTAAGTTCAGATCTTTTAGAATGTTGTTGATTTCTACATTTTTTTTTAAAAAAAGCATTTTGTTTAACCAAAAAATGACTGTCATCAAAGTGGAATTAATTAAAATGGCATACAGCAGCCACTTTATGACTGCTGAAAAATGTTTTCTTTTCTGGAGGATTTTGTTTGCATATCATCTATATCTATAAATCATCTATATGGATAGCATCTATATCTATAAACCAAACAAAGTGTGGTTTTTCCCAATGGTGACTGTAAACATAGCCTTCAGATTTTATTTTTTATTTTGACTATGTGAAACAAAAATAATTGCTTCTTTAAGAATTGTACTTCCTGATTTTTCAGGAAGCCTATTCTAATGGTCCATATTTTGCAGCTATTTTTTCCCCCTTTTAAAATCCTACTTGTATTTCAGTGTTCTCCCTGGCTTCTCCCAACTGTACAATGGAAAGTAGAAATGGGGCATACTGTATATATTAAACCTCTCTTAAATAGCCTCACATTCTGAATGCCATAGTTTAGTAATGTTCAGCTCCTGAATGCAGCTGAATCAATATTAAATGAATACGTAGACCAAATAACCCAAAACAATGGTTACACATGCAATCTTTCCGGATTTAATTCGTCGGCAAGAAGGTTTGCAGGGATAGCTGACATCATCAGTCCACCCTTTTAAACAAAATACCTACAGGATACCGAGCCTTCGATGTGTGAGAGACAAAATCAGCCCCTGCTATTTTGCTGCTTGAAGCAAAGGGGGAAACACACTACAAGTGGCAGGAATGTCACCTTGCGAACCTAATTTGCAATGCATGGAGAGTTCTAGCTTGGAGCAAAGGATTTAGGAACTACTGTTGAGTTGTGGAAGTTGCAATCCCAATTATTTTCCCCTGTTAATGGTCCTCTCTATAAATGGCTAATAGCCACCCAAGGGGATTCTAGTTTTTAATTTAATATTCCCTTTTTGGCTACACAAATGTTTCCCAGTGAGGTGGCAAAGTGTTGCCGTGGGTATTAAGATTTGGGAATTGCCAAGTAATATTTAAAGGGGTACATGAGGAGATGTTCCAGTTGATGATAACCCCTATAATTAATGTTTGTTTTAAACCCTTTCACTTAAGGCAGCACCCAGCTAAGCTTCTACTGTGACTTGTCCCCCTCTTCAATTGTCTGAGCTTTTAAGGAGTAAGGACCACTCAAGGTCAGGACCATTGCTTTGCTTAGATAGCCTTCAGAAACTTCATGGGGAAAAAAGGTGGAGAAACTTACTTTTGCTCTGCCTAAGGCAGGGGTGTCAAACTCGATTTCATTGAGGGCCGCATCAGGGTTGTGTTTGACCTGGGGGTGGGGGGCAGGGTAGGCATGGCCAGCTAGATGTCACTCGTGTCAGGGGCACCTGTGGTAGTCAAAGGCTAAGGCAGGACTTCCCTCAGACCCTCTCTCACTCTCATTATAGTTTATTTATTTATTTATTTATTTATTTATTTATTTATTTATTTATTATTTATTTATTTATTTATTTATTCATTTATTTATTTCCTTCCTTCCTTCCTTCCTTCCTTCTTTCCTTCCTTCCTTCCTTCCTTCCTTCCTTCTTCTTTTTCCTCCCCTCTTCCCTCATTCTCCTTTCTTTTTCCTTCCCCTCTTTCCTTATTTTTCTTTCCTTGCTCTCTTCCCGTCTTTCCTTCTTTGTCTTTCCTCTTTCCCTTTCTCCTTTCCTATCCCTTCTTGCATGCTCAAATGCAAAAGGGAAAACATTTCTCCTTTTGTTTTGTTTTTAGTTTGTTTCGCTAGCCCACCGCCAGTGAAAACAGAACGTGGGGGGGGCATGCACATGGGCCTCATTTTTGACTCCAAAGGCCTCCTGCAGCCCTCTGCCAGCGAAAACGGAGCTATGAGTTCAGTCCTTCTTTAGACATGAAACCATCTGGGTGATCTTGAGCCAGTCCCTCTCTCTCTGCCCTAGGAAGGAGGCAATGACAAACAACTCCTGAAACCTTGCCAAGAAAACTCCAGGGGCTTGTCCAGGCAGATGCCGGCAATCAACACTGACATGAAAACACATGTAAAACAAATCTATACACTTTATACACTGGCTACCAGGGAAATAAAATTCCATCGAACAATTTGATAAGCACTGTCTGACATTTTGCTATAAAATCTAGTCATTTGGAAGAGGAAGACTTGGAGACAAAAATATCCATATGGCAGCTCTACATGAAACAATCAAAAAACAAAACAATAGCATTAGGTGCTAAAAGGTTCATAGCTGGATGAAGATACAAAGGTAGGAACTGTAACTGTTTAAATTAAAAATTAAACTAGAATTTTTTAAAAAAACAACAGCATTAGGTGCTAAAAGGTTCATAGCTGGACAAGGATACAAAGGTAGGAATTGTAACTGCTTAAATTAAAACTGAAATTAGTATTTATGGAGCCAGTTAGATAAATGGCCAACTGAAAAGCATCAATGTGACTTGATGGTCCAGTCTTGATCTTGGCTGTGTCTTTGCTTCTTTGTCCTCATAAAAGCAGCTCCCGAATGTTAGAGCTTCACAACTTGACCTGCTGCATTTTTTTATTGTTTTAGGTACTCCATGAACAAGCCACCTTCCTCACCTCCAAGGGGTATTTGCCTTTATCAGTCTTTTTCAATCCCCTTTATTCACGAGATTCCAATTTCTGCAGCACTGACAGAAACAACCCTGTTGATTTTCCAGTTTCCCTCTGGTTTATGGGTCTACACCAGTGGTGGGTTGCCCCTGGTTGCACAGGTTCTATAGAACCAGTAGTAAAACCAGCGGGAGGCTCCGCCCACCGACCCCGACATCATCAAAATGCTTCTGCGCGTGCATGACCCCGCTGCGAACCGGTAGTAAAGGTAAATAGAACCCATCCCTGGTCTACACAAGTACAGGCTTTAGCACGGAGCATGGCTTTGCGATGGGTTTAGGACAACTTGCTGCAGCCAAGTCACTGCGGCCAACTTGCCACAGGACAACTCATCACAGCCGACTCGCTGCGGAACAACGTGCCATGGAACAAGATTTACACTAATACTGAAGAAATAGTGGAACAGAATCATTAAAGAAAGGATGCAAAAAGAGAAACAAAATGAACTGTGAATGAGAAAAACTAAAATAAGCCTTTTAATTATTTTAAATAATTAAATTGAATTGTTGGATTGTCCCATGAAGAGTTGGCGGCTGTGCCTTGTCCTGTGACAAGTTGGCCATGGCAAGTTGTTCCATCCCATTTTGAGATAAGGGGACCTTGACAAAGAAGTTTTAGCCACTACGGAATGAGCTCCGGCAGTAGAATGCAAGTTCTTGTGTATAAATGATTCTGGTTTGGTTCGTAAGGATCTCCTGGTTAAGGATGTAAGACAGCAAGACTGTGAAAGGCCCCTTAGGAATCCACTGACAAAATAGATTCAGCTGCTTTGGATAAAGGGATTCAATAAAGTACAACTACTTGATTTAATAACAGTCTTTACTACCTGCTTACACTATTCCTCAAGCATGATTTAATCTCCCGCTGAATTTCTCTGTGCACGTTAAAAGTAGCAGGGCTGCATTGCTGTTTAATTCTCTGAGTTTTTATTCTTTTCCTCCTATTGTTTCTTTCTGTCCTATACGCAGTGATCAGGCTTTCTCCATCAAATATCCTTTAATGGGACACTCATCTAACGAGCGAGATGCATTCAATCTACTTACTGTAGGGGCTGGATTAGTGGGCAGTAATATACATTAATAAATGTATTATTTTGTAAAGAGTTCGGGGTTTTTTCCTGCAAAAGAAATGACGACCCTTTGGGAAATTGCAATGGCTAATTGTCTCACTGGCAGTGAATAGAATAATTGTATTTTGTAATCTGGCCAAAGTGCTTTGAACGCTACGTAGAGAACCATTACACACAGAAGACATTGTATACATAAGAGAGTCCCTAGAGATTCGCAGAGTCAGGTTTCAATATTGCTCTTTTATGGATGTAAGAATCAGCGTCTGGTATTTCCCCATCATAATGGTGAATACGTCCTTCTCTCATGCAGCACCTGCCCTCTGGAGTGAGGGTCCCCCAAGATGTGGGTGGTCCCCGACTCTACTGTTGTTTAGAAGCTAGGAGGACCAGGCTCTTTGGTAAGGGAGGTCTTTGGTAAGGGAGAGAGAGATCCCTCACTTCATCGCTCTTGCCATCCTTTATCTTCATTTTCTTAATTTTTATTGATTTCATTGTCATTTCTTTGACTGTTGTGAACCACCCAGAATCATTGAGAGCAAGATGATGATGATGATGATGATGATGATGATGATGATGATGATGATGATGATGATGATGATGTTGATGATGATGGAGCAGTAGGAAATATAGTTCAATGCCACCATTTGCATTGAATGCTGAACAGAACCTCCCTCTGGATCCACAACGAAGTTCATTAGGCTTCTTTGATATTGCAAATGCAGGAGCAATGGAAATGGATATAAAAATAACCTATGGAGACTTTGTGATTGAAAAGGTTCCTGAGCACTCTTCCTGTATAATCTCACTTTTCCAGTAAATGGCTGCCATTTTCTTCACAACAGCTACAGTGGTTCCAATATCTCAGGGGCTGCCACAAAGAAGAGGGAGTCAAGCTATTCTCCAAAGCACCTGAGGGCAGGACAAGAAGCGTTGGGTGGAAACTAATCAAGGATAGATGCAACTTAGAACTAAGGAGAAATTTCTTGACAGTTAGAACAATTAATCAGTGAAACAACTTGCCTCCAAAAGTTGTGAATGCTCCAACACTGGAAGTTTTTAAGAAGATGTTGGATAACCATTTGTCTGAAGTGGTGTAGGGTTTCCTGCCTAAGCAGGGGGTTGGACTAGAAGACCTCCAAGGTCCCTTCCAACTCTGTTATTCTGTTATATAATGGTTTGAGAGAACAGCTCAGTCAAAAGCTGGCCTTCGGAGCTTCACTTTCTTGATTAAAGTGGTTGTGCCAGCATAGGTGCATCGTTCTATATCACAGCACAGTCATCTTTTGCTGGTTGATATGTTCATAATGGTTTTAGCACGTCCCTTAAGAAAATGAACACAATCTCCACCGGGAGTGCAGAAGCTCAGCTAATGGGTGCCCCCGTGGTGACCAGTTTATAGTATGCCCCTTCCTGGGCCATCAGTTCTTCATGTGTGCCCTTCTCAATGATGACTCCCTGAGACATGACAGCGATGATGTCCGAATTCTGAATGGTGGACAAGCGGTGCGCAATGACGATGCAGGTCCTGCCTTCTCGAGCTTTGTCCAGGGCAGCCTGCACAGTCTGAAGGGAAAAGTGAAAAAGAGAAAGAGAAGGAGTCTTTACATGGTCAGCATGACAAGTTATATACGTTATATAATACGAATATAGATCACTTTGTTTTGGGAAAGGCATTGATCAACTCAATTTAGTTGTGTCGAAAACCCTCCCCAACCATTCAGTGAATTCAAAGAGGAAGAGAACATAAGAGCTCCTACAGTCCACAACTCCAGTCTCCATGGTCACGTGCGGGGTTAAGCAATAATTTGCAAGCACGGCAAATCTGCTTCCACTTCCATGAATTCAGTGTGCAAGTTGCCAGGGACAGGTATCAATACACTCGGCTCCTCAGAGCTGTAATTCTCTCAGCAGTCCAGAAAAGTTTGGAAAACAGGACATGGAGCAGTTGGCTGATGTCCTATCATCAGGGCCGGATTTTTCTATAGGCTAACTAGGCTTCAGCTTAGGGCCTCAAGATCAAGAGGGGCCTACATTCAAATTGTTAGCAAAATTAAAATTACACTTTCACTATAGGTGAAAGGGCCTCATAAGTGAAATAGCCTAGGGCCTCTTTTCATCTAAATCCGGCCCTGCCTATCATTTCTCAAATCTTCCCTGGATCTCAACTTTCCCCTTAGCTTCTTGGTGGACTAGAAGGCATTCAGAGGCCATCAATTTTGGAATATTGGCAACAGCAGAGATACTTAAACATTACCAGATGGATCAAACTATGGCTAAGATGGAGCAACCTGGCAGAGACACCACAGACTCCAATATATTCCAATGGCAAATCCATCGATAAATTCTTCACCGAGGATATTAACAAAAGTTAAGCTTGGATACTATCACAGTAGAGTTGCAATGTGACTCTGGAAACATGGCCTTTGGTACTTGCCTTCTTTACAGTGGTGGAAGTCTGCAAAGGTCCAATCTGTGCCATTTTTTTCAGAGAGGTAGACCATCATTTATTGCTACTGTCATCAAAGGGCAAAGCTGGCTCTGATGGATTTAGAAGAAGCCATCTACATGCTGCTGTGTTGATTCCATACATTGAATTCTCACTACACACTAACTACTTGAGCTAGGTATATGGTGGCTAAAGGGGATTGGGCCATTCAAGGTGTCGTATAAATGTAGCCTGAATTTGCAGTTGGGGGAATTTCTTGGATTCAATGATATCTGTAACAACAGCCATGTTGGCAAGTGTGCCTTTTTTACTTTCTTCAACTAACTTCTCAGCTGTTGACTCTATACAATGAGTATATTGTACTGTACTTTACCTACTGCACGTGTGCATTCAGATTCAGTTACAATTTACAGCCCTTTTTAATTTTCATACCCCCAAATAGCCTCCAAATAACAATGAAGTGAGTACATCCTTTCCTTCCCTCCTTTTAAGACTGAGATTTTACATCCAGTTCAGTGGTGAAATTCAATTTTTTTTACTACCGGTTCTATGGGCGTGGCTTGGTGGGCATGGCATAGTGGGTGTGGCAGGGGAAGGATACTGCAAAATCTCCATTCCCACCCTACTCCAGGGGAAGGATACTGCAAAATCCGCATTTCTCCCCACTTCAGGGGGAAGGATATTGCAAAATCTCCATTCCCACCCCACTCTTGGGCCAGCCAGAGGTGGTATTTGCTGGTTCTCCAAACTACTCATAATTTCCACTACCGGTTCTCTAGAACCTGTCAGAACCTGCTAGATTTCACCCCTGATCTAGTTACTTGAGACTAAGTTGCTTTTGAACTCAACAGCAAGTGATTGCATGAATATACTGTATATTCTCAATGCTCCATTAAGTGTATTTTAGTTATCTGATATCTGAACTCATAAAATTATTTTAGAGCCCATTTGGTATAGTAGTGAATAGAAGTGCTGGCCTAAAACCCAGGAGACCATGAGTTCTAGTTCCACCTTAGGCATGAAAGCTGGACTTTGATCAGTCCCCCTCAGCCCACCCACCTCACAGAGGAAGGAGTATGTTATATATGGTCTCCCACTTGAGTTACTTATAAAGGTGGGGATTTTTTTTTAAAAAAAATCTAATAACGAAATTAATAAAATAATAAAAGGCAAATGTTTTTGCTCCTTGATACTCAGCATTTCTTCCCCTAGATCCATTTACCTGTTCACTTTCTGTATCCAGTGCAGAAGTGGCTTCATCCAGTAGTAAGATCTTAGGGTCTCGAACGATGGCTCGTGCGATGGCAATGCGCTGCTTTTGCCCTCGAGACAGCAGAGACCCTTGAGCCCCAACATTGGTTTCATATTGCTACAAAAAAAAAAAGCAAAAAAACCCAATATTTATTGGCTCGCTGATTTTGTTTACCACAAGAACAAAATGGTGGTGAGAAAATGAAGCTACTTCATTGCTTTTATTCTAACATTCTTTTATTTTATGGGAGGAGGAACCTTCAATTAAGAAGCAAACCGGAAAATGCCTTGTTATTATTACCATAAGTCTGTGTTGATTTTTTTGTATTGAAATTGGGTCTTTTTAGTTCAGGGGTGTCAAACTGGATTTCTTGGAGGGCCGGATCAGCATTATAGTTGTCCCCCACAGGCCAGCTGGGGGTGGGTGGGTGGGGGAGACAGGACAGACAGCAGATGGGACAACTACCTGGACAGCTTCCTGCAGCACTCTGCTGGCCAAAATGGGGCACAGGGTGGGCTGCGCGCACACACACACCTTTGCCCCATTTTCGTTAGCAGAGGCACCATGGGCCGGTCCTTTGCTATTTCCAGGCCGACCCCATGGGCCAGATCTAAGCACCCCACGGGCTGCATCTGTCCCTCAGGCCTTGAGTTTGACTCTCCTGTTTTAGTTGAATGCTTTATAAGTAAGCCTTGGAAAGTTACTGAATGATTTTTTTAGAAAATGAATAGATTTATATTATTAAGCTGTAGTCTCTGGTCAACTAAAGGGCTGCTTTGCTTTATTAACAAGACATTTTTATCCCGCCAATCACAATAGGCAGGAGACAGGATTTTGGTTCCCATATTATCCTCACAACAACCCTGTGAGAGATTAAACTAAGAGTGTGGCTCAGGAGTGAAATGCTCCCGGTTCGGACAAGATCGCCCGATCCGGTAGCGATGGAGGCGGGTGGTTCGGAGAACTGGTAGCAAAAATCCCTGCAACCCCCCCCCCAATACTCAGCTGAGCCGCACAATCATTAGAGGCTTTTTTTTTTTACTTTTAAAAGCATTTTTTCTACAACCTCTTCAGCTGAAAAAATGCTTTTAAAAGTAAAAAAAAAACAAAAAAAAAAAACCTCTGACGATCCAAGCTGAGTTGCCTGATCGGCAGAGGCTTTTTAAATGCCTCAGCAGAGGCATTTAAAAGAAAAAAAGCCTTTTTTTTCTTTTAAATGCCTCTGACAATCCAAGCTGAATTGCCTGATTGGCAGAGGCTTTTTTTCTTTTAAAAGCCTCTGACAATCCAAGATGAGTTGCGTGATCATTAGAGGCATTTAAAAGAAAAAAAGCCTCTGCTGATCAGGCAACTCAACTGGGATCATCAGAGCCTTTTGAAAGCATTTTTTACAACCTCTTTGCCAAAGAGGTTGTAGAAAAAATGGTTTTAAAAGTAAAAAAAAAAATTGGCCATGCCCACCCAGTCACATTACCACCACCCCCACCAAGCCACGCTCACAGAACCGATAGTAACAAATTTTAGATTTCACCACTGGTGTGGCTTCCTACTCTTCATGAACATACTTCAAAAGACTTGAGGATTAAGACATGTGTTTGGAATGTAACAACTCTTTCATAATTCTGAGAACACATTTTTGGAACTTGTGATTCGGTGCCTGGATTTTCCTTTTTTTGTCATCTTTCCAGTGGTGAGTCAATTAGGAAACAAGCAAGAGACCCTGCAGATATTCTCAAGGGGATTCCTGGATTCTAAAGAAGCGAGCAAACCTAACTGGAACAGTAAATTAGGCACCAAGGGACCACTTCCGTGGAGAGAGATTTTTCCGTGAACCGGAGGGGGCATGGTTTCATGTGCTGCCTGTATCCTGCGGATGGGGTTTCTGACATGCTGCGGCCCGGTTTCTGACATGCCGCGGCCCAGTGCCGGTCCACAGACCGGGGGTTGGGGACCCCTGAATTAGGCTATCATAGATCTATAGGTGAGATAGCCAAACAATTCACAATAGAAAAAATGAAAGCCGAGGGCAAACTACTCAAAACATTATTGTCAACAGAAGTATTGAGAATATGTTAAACCAACAGTGAAGAGAATGTTCAGACTAGTTTTCTTTCTATCACATAGGATTTTAAAAATGGTACTTACTTGGGGGAGTGACATCACAAATTCATGCAATTGGGCTTTCTTGGCAGCTGTTATCACTTCATCCATAGATATTTCTCTGCTGTTATCACCGTATTTAATGTTGTCGACAATGCTACAGTCAAACAGCACAGGTTCCTGAGAAACTATTCCAATTTTAGATCTAAGAAAGCGGATGTTTACTTGTCGGGTGTCACGGCCATCTATCAGCTGTACATCAAAAACGCAAAACATACAAAACGTCTTTGGTACAAAATTAAGATTTCTTGTTCAAACCTTTGCTTGTGTTTGCTGACATGTGTGAAATTTAAGCACCACAATCTGTGTGGAGAACTGCATGGCTCTTCATTAGTAAAAAAATACATTTGCAAGCTAAGAGTTCTGCAGAATCTCAGGGTTTTTGTCAGAATGATAAAATGAGTGACATCGCACAAGCATGCATGCATAGCATACACACGACACTTGTTTTGGCATTTGCCCCCTGAAGACCCTCATGCCTAATTCTGGAATTAAAGATTTGAAGGTCTCAGTTTGAATTTACCTCCATGATATATGTGGGAGAAGCAAAACCTGCAACAAAATATTGACATGTGAAATCTATTCTATGAAATCTATCTTCCCACACCAATCCTCCTACCGCCAGCCTACCTGATCTTATCTGACTTCAAAGAGTTAAACTAGATCAGATCTACTTAGTACTTGGATGGAAAGTCATCGGGAAATATAAGGATTGTACAATGAGAAGTTTAAAAAAGCAAAACAACCTCCCCACAAAAAGGACTGGGTTATTTATAAGACCATCTCTTCCCAACTCTTTCCACCCAATCTGGCATGAGGGACATGCTCTGGGTACCATGTACTAGGGAGTGTTGGCTGGCAGGAACTAGAAAGAGAGAGATTAGGTTGGTTTTATCCCTGTTGGATCTGATTTTTGTAAGGCCTTGAAAACGTAGCTTTGTGCCTGATTCTGGGGCCCTGGGCATGACATAGATTTCTTGATTGTGTGGGTGACTGGTTCCATTTTTTTTTGATTGATTTGATTTTTATCACGCCCTTATTATTTTATAAGTAACTTTATAAGGGGGGTGAACATATATAATGCTCCTTTCTTCACTTATTTTATACCTGGTTGCTACATGTTTTATTTTTATTTGCTTTTTTATACTGTGTATTTTATGCATTTTATTTGTTTTACTGTAAGTTGCCCAGAGTCACTAAAAATGAAATGGGCATCTATATCAGTGGTGGTATTCAGCCAATTCTATCCGGTTTGAGTGAACTGGTAGCGGTGGCTGTGAGAGGCTCCGCCCACCCGCCCGGACGTCATCACGTCCCGCTTTTGATGCTCTGCATGCACGAAAGGCCATGTGCATGTGCGGAGGTGGCGCATGCAAGCGAAGCGCTCACATATATGAACCGGTAGTGAAGGTAAGTGAATACTGCCCAGATCTATATGAAATGGATAATGTATTTATTTATCTATAAATTTATTTGCACATCTTTATTATTGCACTGAGAAATTGATGGGAATGTGTATTTCCAAGGAATTGGAAGGATTTTTACAAGGATTTCAAAGAGGCCTTTTTTTTAAAAAAAAAGTGGGGGGATTGTTAATTTCCAGAGAGGTGTTTCTCAGCATTGGCAACTTTTAAGACATGTGGACTTCAACTCCCAGAATTCCCAAGTTGGCTGAGGAATTCTGGGAGCTGAAGTCGAACATGTCTTAAAGTTGCCAAGGTTGAAAAACACTGGTCTAGGTCATAGAACATACAGCTCAGGGGTGAAATTCAGCAGGTTCTGGAGAACTGGTAGCGGAAATTTTGAGTAGTTCGGAGAACTGGCAAATACCACCTCTGGCTGGTCCCAGAGTGGGGTGGGAATGGAGATTTTGCAATATCCTTCCACCAGGAGTGGGGAGGGAATGGAGATTCCCGCCCACCAAGCCACACCCACCAAGCCACACCCACCAAGCCACACCCACAGAAATGATAGTAAAAGAATTTGAATTCCGCCACTGATACAGCTGATATATGAAGACCGAACTGCAGATTCAGTTATTAGTACTTTTATGTTATCAAAGCAACAAAGGCTATTTACCACTTTTCCTTCATCAGGATCATAAAACCTCTCCAGAAGTTGAACACAGGTGCTTTTCCCACATCCACTGCTGCCAACGAAGGCAAGGGTCTGCCCGGATTGCACAGACACCAAGAGGCCTTTTAGCACTTGGGTATCAGAACGAGATGGATACGTGAATTTACAGTTGAGAAATTCAATTCTTCCATGGAAATTATCCTGATTATACAACAGCAAAAAGAAAATCCTGCTTCAGAATTGGCAAATGACTCTTTGGAAGTTAATGAATGTTTTTTTCTGTAGTTCCCAAAGCTGACACAGGTCACTCTTTAAATCAATCAACTGGAAGCAGATAAAACTGAAATCCATTTGCATTCAGCACAGCGCAAAGATTTCCTATTCCATTTTCATTTGTAAAAAGTTAATATTTTGTGAAAGGAGAACAAGAAAATAATATTTTAATCTGATTAAACAAATCTTCAAAGAAAGTTGAACATTGAACAATTTCAATGAAAGGGCAGAGATCAGCAGATTCAAGGCCAATTCGTATAATGTATGAGAGTTAAATTTTAAGAAATATATTTTGTCAACCATTTGCCACTGACTCTTTCCTTTTATAGATGACACTAAAACCATAGAATCACTAATTAGTATTGAAAGTATATAAGCATTAAATGAATGCTTCGTTTACAACTGTCTAACAACTTCAAGAGTTGAATGAATCCACAGTGTGGTATTAGGACTTGCACTAGAGTTTTGAAGTTCATGGTTTTGCCTCAGGTCAAAACATTTCAAACATATCCTACTGGCCAATGTCTCTAAACAGAGGATTCTCCAGTGTACCATGTATTTTATTGCATATCTGGAATGGAATGGAATGGAATGGAATGGAATGGAATGGAATGGAATGGAATGGAATAGAATAGAATAGAATAGAATAGAATAGAATAGAATAGAATAGAATAGAATAACTTTGTCACTTTAGGTAAAGGTAAAGGTTCCCCTTGCACATATGTGCTAGGCGTTCCCGACTCTAGCGGGCGGTGCTCATCTCCGTTTCAAAGCTGAAGAGCCAGTGCTGTCCAAAGAATTCTCCGTGGTCATGTGGCCGGCATGACTAAACACCAAAGGCACACGGAACGCTGTTACCTTCCCACCAAAGGTGGTCCCTATTTTTTCTACTTACATTTTTTATGTGCTTTTGAACTGCTAGGTTGGCAGAAGCTGGGACAAGTAACAGGAGCTCACCCCGTTACACGGCACTAGGGATTCGAACCGCTGAACTGCCGACCTTTCGATCGACAAGCTCAGCATCTTAGCTACTGAGCCACCATGTCACTTTGTCACTTTACATTGTCACTTTAAATGTACACTAATCGGCATACATTAAAATGAGATTTTGTTGCATACAACTCTTTAAGGGTCACACCTTCAATATACATTACATAACCATGACAAAAGAAATAAACAAATACATACACACAAACAAAATTATGCATATACCACATATATTATATGACACAGAGAAGCAACCCAGTCTGGATGTATACATGTACATGGCAAGAAAAACGCATCTTGCGAGTTTACCAGACGGATGGCCTAGGCCTAGGGAACAAAGCTGTTACGGAACTTGGTAGTCCTGCTAGAAATACTTCGAAGCCTCCTCTCAGTGGGGAGGTACATCTCACAGTTTAGGAAACCCTAACCCTTACAGGGACCATTAGTGCTGGCATTCATTATAATGTGTATAATAGAAAAGGCTGCCATGAAAGTAGTCTATGGAGCATGATAAGCACTGGTTCAGTTAAAGTGTGGGTGTGGTTGTGTGTGTGTCTCTCTGTGTGTGTGCACGTACACATGTTGAGGGGTATCTTCCTGCTATGAAGTAGACAATAAACTGCTGGGGTTAGCTTGTAACCAACTGAAGTGCTCAAGCACTTCAAAGCAACGTAACAAGGAAAAGCACACTTTGAAAGTGGAGCACAGAAAAACTCCCATCCCCTCAGACTGCTTTAATGGTGGGGGTGGGGGTGGGGAGAGATTAATAATAATAATAATAATAATAATTTTATTTCTATACCGCCCTTCTCCCGAAGGACTCAGGGCGGTGTACAGCCTATTTAAAAACACAAACAAAACAATGATATAAAATTTAAAATAATTAAATAAATGGCTCAAATTTAAAACCCCAATAAATTTAAATACCCCAATTTAAAACTATTGTATTGATAGTCCGGCCTGGCGGAACAACAGGGTCTTCAATGCGCAGCGAAACACCCGGAGGTCAGATATCTTACGAATTTCCGGGGGCAGTTCATTCCACAGGGCTGGGGCTCCCACAGAGAAGGCCCTCCCCCTGGGCGTCGCCAGCCGACATAACTTGGCTGACGGCACCCTGAGGAGACCCTCTCTGTGGGAACGAACTGGTCGGTGGGAGGCTATTGGTGGCAGAAGACGGTCTCGGAGGTACCCGGGTCCTATGCCATGGAGCGCTTTAAAGGTGGTAACCAACACCTTGAATCGCACCCGGAAGACCACCGGGAGCCAGTGCAGCTCGCGCAGGAGGGGTGTCACATGGGCATAACGGGTTGCGCCCATAACCACCCGCGCGGCCGCATTCTGGACCAGCTGGAGCTTCCGAGTGCTCTTCAAGGGGAGCCCCATGTAGAGAGCATTACAATAGTCCAACCGGGAAGTAACAAGGGCATGAGTGACCGTGCGCAGGGCGTCCCGATCCAGAAAGGGCTGCAACTGGCGAATCAGGCGAACCTGATAAAAGGCCCCCCTGGCCACGGCCGTCATATGCTCTTCTAAAGACAGCCGTGCATCCAGGAGGACACCCAGATTGCGAGCCCTCTCCGTGGGGGGCAAAGATTCACCCCCAATAGTCAGCGATGGCACCTGCTGACTATATCGGGGCGCCGGGAGCCACAGCCACTCGGTCTTGGAGGGGTTGAGTCTGAGCCTGTTCCTCCCCATCCAGGCCCGCACGGCCTCCAGGCAGCGGGACATCACATCAAGGGCATCGTTGGGGTGGTCTGGGGTGGAGATGTACAGCTGGGTATCGTCAGCGTACAGATGACACTTCACTCCAAAACCACGGATGATCTCACCCAGCGGCTTCACATAAATGTTGAACAGGAGGGGCGAGAGGACCGACCCTTGCGGCACTCCCCATGCGAGACGCCTCGAGGTCGACCTCTGCCCCCCTGCCAACACGAACTGCGAGCGGTCGGAGAGGAAGGAGGAGAACCACCGCAAAACGGTGCCCCCTATTCCTAACCCCCTCAACCGCTGCAGCATGATACCATGGTCGATGGTATCAAAAGCCGCTGAGAGATCTAATAGGACTAGGACAGAGGAACAACCCCTGTCCCGAGCCCTCCAGAGATCATCCACCAACGCGACCAATGCCGTTTCTGTGCTGTACCCCTGCCTGAAGCCCGACTGGTACGGGTCTAGATAGATAGCTTCATCCAGGTGCCGGGGAAGTTGTCGTGCCACCACGCTCTCAACAACCTTCGCCACAAAACGAAGGTTGGAGACTGGACGATAGTTGGCTAATTCAGCCGGGTCCAGGGAAGGCTTCTTGAGGAGGGGCCTCACTACCGCCTCTTTCAAGGCAGCAGGAAAGGCACCCTCACCCAAAGAAGCACCTATAATCCCCTGGAGCCAGCCTCGTGTAACCTCCCGGGAGGCCAGTACCAACCAGGAGGGACACGGGTCCAATAAACACGTGGCGGCACTAATCTTACCCAGAACCCTGTCCACATCCTCGGGAGTCACAGGATCAAACTCCTCCCAGATAACATTCTCAAGGCCTGCCCCGGTCTCCTCCCGTGGACTCATCCAATCGGAGTCCAAGCCATCCCGAATCCGAGCGACTTTATCGTGCAGGAATTGCACAAAATCCTCAGCACGACCCTGCAAGGGATCTTCCCGCACTCCCCCCCGAAGAAGGGAGTGGGTCACCCTAAACAGGGCGGCTGGGCGGTTCTCTGCAGATGCGATAAGAGCGGAAAAATGGTTGGATTTTGCCGCTTTTATCGCCACTAGGTAGGTCTTGATATAGGACCTCACCTGTGTAATAGAGGGAAATAGCTGTTTCTGCCCTCTAGATACTGATCTCTCTCCATTTTGCTGATGGGGCAATTGAGCTGGGCGGCTAACTCCACCAGTATTCCCAAGCAAAGGCACAACGAAATGTTGCTTCTGGCAGGTTTATTGGATTACAAGGGTAGAAAAAAACCCACAACTACCGCTTCTTTCTGTCCTGATGCAGAGTAACTGAAAGGAAATCTATAATCCTGACCTACAAAACAAGGAAGTTTATACAGGATATATTTAGGTTTATTTGCTATTTTCGGTACAGGTCATCCTCACACAATGACTGCAATTGGGGCGAGCAACTCCATCACAGAGCAATTCAATCCTTAAGGGAAATATCAGGCAGCCGTGCTCAATTTACAACATCTGTTCTGATGCAGTTGTTGAGTGACTCCTTTAACATCATGCGACCGCCATTTGTGACTTTTTGCCTGACTTCCGCAATGACTTTGTTTGTCAGGAGATGGCTGTGAAGGTTGCAAATAGTGATGATATAACCGCAGGACACCATGACCATCACAAATGTGAAGTGCCAATTGTGAAGCGCCTGAATTTTGGTCACATGACATAAGGATGCTGCAACAGTCGTAAGTTCAAAGACTGATTGTACAGCTACTGTTTCAGCATGATCGTTAAGTTTGAATGGTCACTAAACAGAGCGGTTGTTAACTGAGGACTACCTGTACCTCAGTTCTGGTTTTATTTCTTGTGCACAATATTAGTAATTTGGCTTACTTGTTGACTATAATTGTTGCATGAATTCACCTGGTGTTTTGCATCCAAAAGTGACTTAAGAAGTTCTCTAACTGGAGGACTAGAATAAAATTGGGGCCTGGTTGGCAAATTTTGATAAGGGACCAGACAGACATTGGGAAGCAAAAATTATCCAAAACTTGAAAAGAGAACATTTCATTAAAAAACATTATTGGTTGCCATGGCTATTGTTATCAAAGTTATAGATCGTAATAGCAATAGCATTTAGACTTATATACCACTTTACAGTCCTCTCTAAGCAGTTTACAGAGTCAGTATATTGTCCCCAACTATCTGGGTTGTCACCTCGGAAGGATGGAAGGCTGTCAGCCCTGAGCCTGGTGAGATTTGAACTGCCAAACTGCAGGCAGCCGGCAATCAGCAGAAGTTGCCTGCAGTACTGCACTCTAACCACTGCGCCTCCGTAACTCATCTACCATACTTTTCCAGTGCAAATTGATAGATGTTTTTTGACTTCCCTATCCAGGTTGGAGACATGATGTCTGCCCTATGGTCACGCAGCTGGTTATTGTGCCCAAGGGTGGATTAGAATCTGACTCTTCCTGCTCCTAATCTAGCACTTTAACTACTACACCAAGCAGTTCTCCTTGGATATTATGTCTTCTGGGATATAAAGAACAGGACAAAACGAGTCAAGCCATAATCACAGTGTCTAAGAGCAAATATTATTGCTTGGCACCAGAGTGCCTTGGTATTGTCCTAAACATGTATTATTTGCTCAACACTGAGCTGACATTGTGCCCACCAGAGAGATGCCAGGACATGTTGCTCTTTTCCCCTTCGTTTCCTGGCACACAGCACACTGTAATCTCATTTGCTCGAGGGCGGCAGAGAACTGTCTGACCTTTGGATCGTTCCAATCCTACAATTATGTGATTCGAATAACAGCAATTATTTTCTTACCCATTTTTCTCCGGCGTCACTGTACGCACTGATTCGGGGAATCCGATCCACCAGCTGAAAAAAACGGGCGGCTGCTATTTTAGCCTTGGCATAATTTGGGGTATAAGAGGACGCTTTTCCCAAAGCAGTTCCGCTAGTAACAATGGAGGAAATCACCCTGAAATTGGAAAAGACATGTCTCAGTTTGCAGGACATATATATAAAAAGCCTTGTTGAATCAGGTGAAGTGTCTCTGGTTGGGTTTCCATCCAGGACCAGCAAATTGGAATTGAGAAGCTGACAAATTAGAGGCCCCCCTTTTTTTATTGCCTAGTCTCCAGAATTTGATTTTAAATTATATGTTAACATCTTGGTAAGGCCACACTTGGAATACTGCATCCAGTTTTGGTTGCCACGATGTAAAAACAATGTTGAGACTCTAGAAAGAGTGCAGAGAAGAGCAATAAAGATGATTAGGAGGCTAAAACATGAAGAACAGTTGCTGGAACTGGGCATATCTGTCTGATGAAAAGAAAGACTAGGGGTGACATGATAGCAGTATTCCAATATCTCAGGGGCTGCCACAAAAAAGAGGGAGTCCAGCTATTCTCCAAAGCACCTGAGGGTAGGACAAGAAGCAATGGGTGCAAACTAATCAAGGAGAGAAGGAACCTAGAACTAAGGAGAAGTTTCCTGACAGTTACAAAATTAATCAGTGGAACAACTTGCCTCCAGAAGTTGTGAATGCTCCAACACTGGAAGTTTTAAAGAAGAGATTGAATAATAATTTGTCTGAAATGGTATAGGGTTTCCTGCCTAAGCAGGGGGTTGGACTAGAAGACCTCCAAGGTGCCTTCCAACTCTGTTATTCTATTCTATTTGCCCATTTACACATACTTGTAAAATATCTCCTGACATGGAGGACCATTCTTTATTTAGTGATCACAATATTTTATATCCTCCCCTCTTCCATCTTTTTGAACATTGTTTAGCTTTCCCAGTCAGATATTTGTCTGTAACAATATGAGAATTCATAGATTCCGTGGTGTTTAAAGAAATGGTACCTCTGTAGGGGGGGTTTCTTACCTAAATACGTAGCTGTAGTGAAGTCCTTCCTTTTCGACTAAAAATCCTCCGTATAGGTAAGAGACAGAATTGGCTATGAACAAAACACACTGTGCAAAGCCATAACAAACGCCGTAAACGTTTGCTTTTTTAATAGCTGCTCTGTAGGGGGCTTCTAGCTGTTTCTCATAAGCATTGATAAAAGTTTTCTCCCTTCCAATCCCAGCAATGGTCCTAATATTTGCAAGGGCTTCGTTGGAAATCTGATTCCCAAAGAAAAAGAAAAATCTGTTAAGGATTATACACAGGTTTATCAACGATTGTATATAGGCGTTTCACTTTAGAGAACTACAGAATTATGATTTTTACATATTAAAATTCAGGGGTGGCATGACATCTGAAGTAGGAATCGGCAAATCCAAAGCAGACAGCAAATCATCCACAGCAGGCTTAGATGGTCTCTATGGAACACCAGAGTAAATATTAATTAATTTATTGTTTCTTTGTCACCAAGAATCTGCCTCTTGACAACTCCAGAAGAATAAGCCCTGATTGTTTAAGATGACCTTCCAATTCAGTACTGGGTTTCACTTACCTTTGCTACTGGTTCAGAACTGTGAGAGTGCGCTTGCGCTTTGCTCATGCATGGCGCTTCTGCGCATGTGAGGTGTCTGTGATGATGTCCGGGTGGGTGGGCGGAGCCTCCCGCCGCTGCAACCGGTTTGCCCGAACCGGGGCGAGCCAGTAGAAACCCACCACTGTTCCAGTTGTAAGGTAAGCCTGCTAACCCTTATCAACGGGCCTGGTGGCTCAGCAGACTGATAGCATTGTGATTAACACCAGCTGTCTGCAATTACTGTAAGTTCGAATCTCACCAGGCTCAAGGTTGACTCAACCTTCCATCCTTTCTATGGTAGGTAAATTGAGGACCCAGTTTGTGGGGCCAATAAGCTGACTTTGTATAAATATACAAAAGTATGAGGCTATTGCTTAACGCATTGTAAGCCGCCCTGAGTCTCCAGAGAAGGGCGGCATATAAATCAAATTAAAAAAAAAAAAAGGATAATGGAGATATGCTTCTTTCTTTCTTTCTTTCTTTCTTTCTTTCTTTCTTTCTTTCTTTCTTTCTTTCTTTCTTTCTTTCTTTCTTTCTTTCTTTCTTTTTCTCTTTCCTTTTTTCTTCCTTCCTTCCTCTCTCTCTCTCTCTCTCTTCTTTTTCTTTTTCTTTCTTCCTTCCTTCCTTCCTTCCTTCCTTCCAGTGGTGGGTTGCTACCCGAACCAGGGTGAACTGGTAGTGGCGGGGGGCTCCGCCCACCTGCCGAGACATCATCAAAAATGCTCTGCACATGTGCAGAAGCTCCGCACGCTGCCAATTGTGAATCAGTACTGCCGGGATTTGAAACCCACTACTGTTTCCTTCCCTCCCTCCCTTCCTCCCTTCCTTGTGTGAGAATAACTATAAAAAGTAGATAAGTGTAGGTCAAAGAAATGGGCAGGGCCAGGAGTGGGGGAAATCCAGTATTTGATTTCAGCTGAATTTATATTTAAATTATATTATATTACTGTTGATGAGAATATTCCCCATATCTTTAAACACGTTTCCCTTCCTCCTCATTCTGTCACATGTTGGGATTGCAACACTCTTGTCATTTCCTTAGATTGGGCAACTGTTTTACTGAATAGACATGGGGACCGTTTGGGCAGACTTCGGCCTAAATGCTTTGCTTCTCCTAAAACCTGATTTCCGATTCTGAGCCTCTGCCCTTCCTTGGTTGGCCTCCGAAAAAGAAATCAGACCTACTTTCCAGCTGTAGCCAGAACTGAATTAAGGCTTGACCCACACAATGTTAATCCAAGAACTATAATTATTCTGGAGATGAGTTTCCCAATTTGGGGCAAGACTATTATTGTAATTGGTGGCATATGGCAAGCATTCTTTCATCTGGGTAAGGTTCTGGCTGTCCTGAATTACAGGCATACCTTGTTTATTCACACGTAACCTTGTCAAACTGGCTGACTCGCCCTGCTTGTTCTGTTCTCAAGTTATTAGCATTAGCCAGGAGCGTGGTGGTGGCTGCTCTTTCAGGTTCACAAAGGTGTTGTTTTTATATCATTTGCATTTTCAGAATATCTAAACCAGGACTCAGGCTTATAAAGGTGCTCTCCAAACCCCTTTCCCTTCTGTGTATCATTATGCTGAAGTACAATAAACTGAACACAAGTTAGACAGCCATTTCTCAGAAGTTTCGCTGGTACTGCATTAGTTTGAGAACAAATATATCCTCTGGAATTCAGAATATAGTTTTTAAACATATAACACAGATAAAAGGAGAAAGGAGCGGGGGCCGAAATAAAATTACATTCAGATCTTATGGTAGACAAGACTTGCATGCTTATTAAGCTGAGCAATGGTTAAAATTCCCACATCTAGGAATATACCTTTATGGTGGTCCTCGACTTACAACCGCAGTTGCGTCCAAAATTTCCATTGCTCAGCAAGGCAGCTGCTAAAGTGAGTTTTGCCCAGGGGTGAAATGCTACCGGTTCAGACCGGTTCAGCTGAACTGGTAGCGATGGCGGCGGGTGGTTCAGAGAACCGGTAGCGACGGCAGCGCGAGGCTCCGCCCACCTGCCCGGTCGTTATTACTTCCTGGTTTTAACCTGTTTTTTACCCTCTGCACATGCGCAGTGCACTTCTGAACCGGTAGGGAAGGTAAGTAGATTTCACCTCTGATTTTGCCCCACCTTACGACCTTTTGTTCCACTGTTGTTAAACAAATCACTGCCATTGTTAAGGGAATCAAGTAGTCGTTAAACAAATCTGGCTTCCCGCATTGATTTCACTTGTCAGAATGGTGATCTCATGGCACTAGAAGTTGCTAGGTGCCTGAATTTTGATCATGTGACCATGAAGGTGCTGAACAGTCATAAATGTGAAAAACAGTCGTAAGTCACTATTTTCAATGCCCTTGTAACCTTTAAAGGTCGCTAAACAAGTGTTTGTAAGTGAAGGACTACCTGTAGTTTAAAAATTGTTCTATTTCTGCCAATGGCCATCTTTTCTTAACGATATAGGGTTATTCCTAACTGCTTTTCAGCAAAAGAGCCTTGGTAGTACAGTGGTTCAAGGCACCCTGTTATTAAGCTGGTTACTAAGACCAGCTGCCTGCAATTACTGCAGGTTCGAATCTCACCAAGGCTCAAGGTTGACTCAGCCTTCCATCCTTTCTAAGGTAGGTAAATTGAGGACCCAGTTTATGGGGGCAATAAGCTGACTTTGTATAAATATACAAAAGGATGAAGGCTATTGCTTAGCGCATTGTAAACTGCCCTGAGTCTCCGGAGAAGGGCGGCATATAAATCAAATTAAAAAAAAAAAAAGAATGCATGAATGAAGTTACCTAGTGGCACGGTTTGTGACAAAAATCACTCTGTTTCCTAGATGGGGACCTGGGCAGCAAGGTGTCTCAAACTATTTTGAATTTAAAACCTACATTTTTAATTATTCGTGCCCTATTTTAAATTGTTACATTCAGTTTTTACGTTGTTAACATTTGTACACCATCCAGAGTCTCTCTGTAAGGGAGCTGGGTGGTTTCTAAATGCGATAAATAATTTAAAAAAAAATAATGGATAGATTAGCTCTTACATTTCAAAAGTTTTAGAAGCCTTCAGGTTCAGAAACCTGTTTTACCTCTGTTGCAAATATTGTACGTTGCTGTGTGGCGATCATCTTTAGCAGGAAGCCAGTGGGGACAGATGGGAAATGATATCATTGTAAAGCTGTTTCATTTAGATATAACATTACAACTAATAACTGTTTTCTCAATAAATGTTAATTGTAATGCTGTTAAAAATGAATTAAAAAATAGATGAGCGGAAAGAAGACATTTTGTTCAATTTAGTGATTCTCTTTTTCTCTCTGTTTTTATTACTCAGATGTTGCAGACTTCCTGGAACCAACCTAATGGAGTATTAGAAGAAAAGAAGCAAAATGCCAAACAGGAAACTCTTAGTCCTGTGATGGCGACCTATGGCACGCGTGAGAGCCATCTCTCTGGGCATGGCAGCCATCGCCTGTTGCTTTTCCGGGTTCCATGCGTGCTGGCCAGCTAGTCTTCACGTGCGCAGAAGCACCGGAAACCAGAAGAGCAGCTCCCTGGCATGCATGCACACTCTGGGAATCTGAGCTTCCGGTTTCTGGCGTGTGCATGCACACCAGACAGCTGGTCTTTGTGGGTGCATGCATGCCAAAAACTGGAAGTGCTGCTCCCTGTTGCGCATGCGCTTGCTGGGAAGCTGAGCTTCTGGTTTCCAGCGTGTGCATGCATGCCGGCCAGCTGGTCTTTGTGCACACATGCATGCCAGAAACTGGAAGACCAGGTGACCGGCACGCATGTATATGCCGGAAACCGGAAGCTCAGCTTCCCGGTGTGCACACACACTCAGGGGATCTGCTCTTCCAGTTTCCGGTGCTCCCCCACACGTGCGCGCTCCCATTTCAGGACTCGGTGCCGAAAAGGTTCTGAGAGGGCAATGGGAAAAGGACAACATTGTCTTAGGCCTTTGGTCTCTTCTAGGAAGAGGAGAAAAGAACAACATGCATTTGCACAAGAGACTCTTTGACTTGTATATAGGAGAAGGTGAGAGTCATATGTCATCTATGGAACATATATCCCCAGCATCTCAAGTCTCTTCTTTCTTTCTTTCTTTCTTTCTTTCTTTCTTTCTTTCTTTCTTTCTTTCTTTCTTTCTTTCTTTCTTTCTTTCTTTCTTTCTTTCTTTCTTTCTTTCTCTCTTGGTTCGATTTACAATGCGTTAAGCAAGAGCCTTCATACTTTTGTATATACCTGCTTAGTAGGACTTTTGCCCCCCCCCCAAGCGGTGTTCTTTTTTATACAAAGTCAGCTTATTGCCCCCACAATCCGGGTCCTCAATTTACCTACCTCGGAAGGATGGAAGGCTGAGTCAACCTTGAGCCTGGTGAGATTTGAACTCGCAATAATTGCAGGCAGCTGGCAGCTAAGTGCTACTTAACAGCACTTTAGTCTGCTGCACCACCGAGGCTCTTTTAATTTAATTAATGCACATATTGCCTACGCTGGAAATGCTTATGAGGATGGTGTCTAACCAGCAACAAATGATTAATGTGGGAACATTTAGATCCAAATGCCATTTAGATATTTCTTCTTTCACTGGGATCTAGTCATTGTCTCATCCAAGTAGAATATTGGAGAACCTGAATTTATTTGTGATTATCAGGACTATGGTAGCAGGGTGGCTGAGTGGTTAAAAATGCTGGGCTTGTCGCCTGGAAAGCCAACAGCCGGGGTTCAAGACCCAAGTGCCACATGATGGGGTGAGCTCCCGTCCTTGCCAACCTAGCAGTTTGAAAGCATGCAAATGCAAGTAGATAAATAGGTACCACTTCGGTGGGAAGGTAACAGCGGTCCATGATGCCATGCTGGCCGCATGACCGTGGAAATGTCTTTGGACAGCACTGGCTCAATGGCCTTGAAACAGAGATGAGCACTGCCCCCTCTAGTAAATATTTGCAAATAAAATCTGCAGGGACTCCTTTATTGGGACTATACAGCACTTCAAACTTTAAGGCAAAAAGATGGATTGAAGGGCACAAATATGGCACCTCTCTGCATTTCCTTGAAGCAGTGGTAAGAAAGGAACTTCTGTCTCAAGAAAGGAACAGGAAGTTTGGATGAAGAAACTGCAGAAAATATGACAATCACATTCACCCAATATTTGGTTCCCCTATCCAAAATAAATGTACAAATGACAAGATCCTAAGACATGGGTTGGTATCAAAGGCCCCAAGTTAAGTGAGGCGTAACTTTGTTGCTTGTATCCTTACGATTTATATTGATTGTTTCCTAGTATGATTTGATTGCTTATTTGTACCCTATGACTATCATTAAGTGATTTGTACCTTAAGACAAATTCCTTGGGTGTCCAATCACACTTGGCCAATAAAGAATTCTATTCTATTCTGTTCTGTTCTGTTCTGTTCTGTTCTGTTCTGTTCTACTCTACTCTACTCTACTCTACTCTACTCTACTCTACTCTACTCTACTCTACTCTACTCTACTCTATTCTATTTTTTGTTTGTTTGTGTTAGTCTTGCCTCCCTGTGACTAAATAGACAAGTCACTGTGGTTTTCTTGGCAATATTTTAGGTGGGTGGTATACCACTTCTTTCTTCGTAGGACTGAGAAAAATGGACTGGCCCAAGCTTTCATGTCTAAGGCAAGCATAGACCTCACCATTTCCTGGTTTCTATGCCAGTATCTTAACTATTAGACCAAACTGGTTCTCAGTCAATAATTACATAAATATAGCTATAGATGCTCCTCAACTTACAACAGTTTGTTTAGTGACTGTTCAAAGTCACAACGGCACTGAAAAAAGAGATTTATGATCAGTCCTCACACTTATGCCTGTTGTAGCATCCCCATGATTACGTGATCAGAATTCAGATGCTTGGCAACTGATTCATATTTATGATGGTTGCGGTGTCCCAGGGTCCTGTGATCCCCTTTTGCAACCTTCTGACAAGCAAAGTCCATAGAGAAACCAGATTTAACGACTGTGTGACTAACTTTAACAACTTCAGTGATTCATTTAACCCCTTTAGCAAGAAAGGTTGTAAAATGGGGCAAAACTCACTTAACAACTGTTTCACTTAGCAAAGGAAATTTTGGGCTTAATTGTGATCATAAGTCAAGGACCACTTGTACTGTATAGCTATACCTTCAGAAATTAAAATCAGTGAACATCAAATATTTCAAGCACACAAGGACCTGTGGGGAGATAGCCTATATTACAAGATTTGAGAGGGTCCACTCTTGAATCCAGTTTGTTACAGTTGCTTTTAGCTGCGATTTACAACTGTCTCTCCTGATAATAAAAGTGCTTTTCAGGTTTAGAAGTGGACACTTCGAAGTCACAGATTCTCTAAGGAGCAAGTCATTTTTCCAACAATAGAAATGGTACCGTCTGGGAAGCTTCTATTGCTTAACAAGCTCTGTTCATGTGTACATGTAGAGCAGGGGTATCAAACACAAAGCCTGAGGGCCAGATGTGGCCCACAGGGTGCTTAGATCTGGCCCACGGGGCCATCCTGGAAACAGCAAAGGACTGGCCCACGGTGCCTCTGCCAGCGAAAATGGGCTCCCAATCTCCGTTTTCGGCTGGGATGGCCTCCTGCAACCCTCTGCCAGTGAAAACGGAGCTCGGGAGTCCTCTGTTTTTGCTGGCAGAGGGTTGCAGGAGGCCATCCCAGTCAAAAATGGAGATTGGGAGCCCATTTTCGCTGGGAGAGTACTCGGGCCGCCACAGGCAGCCCTGACACTAGTGACGTCAAGCTGGCCACGCCCACATTGGCCACGCCCACTACTGCCCCCCAAGGTTAAGCCCTCAATAAAATCGAGTTTGACACCTCTGACATATATATAGAGAGACACACAGATATAATTACATAACAAAGGCAATTGCTCAAGCAGTTATTCATCGTCTCAGTCAGTCTTTGAGTAAAACAAAAATAAAGCCCATTACCCTTCCGGTAGCTTCCATTGCTTTCTTGTCCTGAGATGCAAAGCCTGTCAGCATTCGAGACTGAACCATTCCTGACAAAGCCAAGAAAGGCAAGAAGCAGGTTATGACTAAGCTGAGTTTCCAGCTGAAGTAGAAAGCGATAATAATGGAGACTCCGATATTGGTGAAGGAATTCACAATCATGCCTATCTGTGTGCCAGTCGCCTAGGAAAGGAAGGAAATCAATCAGTCAATCATCAACAGCTTCTTGGACCAAGCTTGGCTCTATTCAGCAGATGCTGGAAAGCTCAAAGAGGCCACACAATATTTCAGGACAGGGGTGTATATCAGGGGTGGGTTCTACTTACCTTTACTGCCAGTTCGCAATGGACCGCGCACGCACACTAGAAGCTTCCTGATGATGTCGGGGTCGGTGGGTGGAGCCTCCCGCCAATTTTACTACCAGTTCTTGCGAACCGGTCCGAACCAGGGGCAACCCACCACTGGTGTATATGTCCCACCATCTGCCTTACTCCATTCTGTTACTCAGTCACTAACGTTGAAATTCCATCTGACCTACTGCCAGCTCTTTTTATTTTTCTCACTATGTATAGGTAGTCCTCCACTTACAATGGTTCATTTAGTGACCATTCAAAGTTACAACGGCACTGAAAATAGTGACTTATGGCCATTTTTCACACTTAGGACCATTGCAGCATCCTAATGGTCACGCGATTTACGTTCATATGCTTGACAACGGACTCATATTTATGACGGTTGTAATGTTCAGGAGTCATTTTGCGACCATTTGACAAGCAAAGTCAATGGAGAAGCCAGATTCACTTAACAACCGTCAATTGTTACTAATTTAACAACTGCAATAATTCACTTTACAAATGTGGCAAGAAAAGTCATAAAATGGAAGACAATCACTTAACAACATAAATTTTTAGGCTCAATTGTGGTCATAAATTGAGGATTACCTGTGTACCAGACAACCTCTGGTATTTCAAACTGCAAAATAGGCCCGTCAGCCACAACTTAGTCACTGCTACTTTTATTCTCTGTTTTATTCTTAGCTTCTCAACTTGTAGTAACCTCACAAGAGGAGTAGCAAAGACAAAATCGGTCCAAAGTCACCTTTATGGTGGTAGAATCACCACCTAGAGTAAAAAGCTAGTCTAGCTTGGAATCGCTCCATGGGAGGAAGTGGCAGAGGCCAGATTCCTGAAGCCTTTATCTGCCTGTTCCCATGAGGATACAGTCAGTCTGGCAAGACTCTTGTAACTCAATAAGTGGTCAACAATAAAGAAGCAGTAACAGTAACAGAGTTGGGAAGGGACCTTGGAGGTCATCTAGTCCAACCCCCTGCTCACGCAGGAGACCTATGCTAGGGATTCGAACTGCCAAACTGCCGACCTTTCTGATCAGCAAGCTTAGTGTCTTAGCCTGCTTTCTTGCGTCTGACAATTACTGATGTAAACAGAATGTTTTGCTCCCAACTTCAGACCAGAAGTGGAGCTTCAAAGGAGAAAATAGTTTTCCCTATGTGTATGTGCTATATAGAAGATGACAAAGGAAAGTGTGGGGTTTTTGTTTTTTCCTGAATAGGCTGTAAAGTTCTCCTGTCAGGGAGGATAAATTCCAGTAGACTTCAATAGAGTTGAAGTCCACACATCTTCAAATTGCCACGGTTGAGAAACACTGCAATAGACAGACCGTTTAGGGAGCCCGGGCGTGAATGAATGAGCGAAGACAAAGGCCTTATATTACACAAAAGATTGCTCCAAAAAATTGCAGCTGATCTCTTTCCTCATTCATTTTAACACTCAGTTGTTGAAGACTGCTTTGTGCCCTTGGATGTGCAGATAATAATTTTGCAACTGGGCTTTAATGGCTAGCCTTGTCTCCTCTCGTTGTTTTACACGATTGTTTTGATGAAATCATCATTTTAAACGTTATAAAGTTGCTTTGAGCAGCGGGGTTTGCCACAGAAGAGCAGGAGAGGAAGGTTTCATAAAATAAGTCGGAATAAATCATGCAAGCCTTCCAATGGCTGATGAAAAGGCTATAATGAAGACACAGATTTACAGCTGCAATGAGAAGTGGGCCTTAGACAGTGCTGGGATTCAAATAATTTAACAACCGGTTCCCTGCCCTAATGACAGCTGGGTAGGTGTGGCTCGGTGGTCATGTGACCATGTGGGCGTGGCCAACTCAACGTCACTCATGTCGATGGGTGCTTCGCCTTAGCTGTTACAATGTAATAAGGGTTAACCAGAGAGGCAGTTTCTGTAAGCAGGGCAATAAAGATTAGGCTAGAAACAACACCAGAATGTTTCCTTCCTGCCTTCCTTACAGGATTAGCCCTGTAAAGTGGAAAAAAACAAAATAAGATTTCTTCCAACAAACTGCTTAGAAAGTTAACAACCGGTTCTCCCGAATAGGTGCGAACTGGCTGAATCCCACCTCTGGCCTTAGATCTGCATACTGTGTATTAATAATGCCTTGGAAGCTTCTTGTTTTATCACATCAATAATTACAAATCACTGGGAATCTCGCAACTACACTGGAGATTGTGTTGGCAGCCCCCGCAGGGACTCAAATTGTATACTCTTCCTTTATCAGGTTACTGAAACACACACTTGCCAGCAGCAATTATTATTTTGCTTCATTCTGAAGCAAATCATATTGGATGTTTTTGTGAAACGGCTATTAAATCAAATCTCTTACCCCTTGAACTTGAGAGGCATCAGTTGCTAGTCTCGTAGTCAAGGCCCCTGGGCTGTTTCTATGGTCATCAAACCAGCCAATTTCTTGGCCTAACATCGCCTGGAAGCCAATTTTCCTTAAGCGTCGTGTAAGCAATTCTCCGGCCTTTGCAAACGTATAACCCTGCAAAGGATTTTTAACAAGTGTAAATCCAAGTGTCCGTCCACATGTACAAAAAAGAAGAAAACGAGGGAGGGGGGAAGCAGGGAGAGAGTATCAAGGGAACGGCACCCTCATGCTGAGAATCCTATTCGGTTCTCATCACCTGTAAGAACTGAGTGAAGAACGATACGATTCCAACAACCACAAAGAGCAAGCAGACACCATTGATCTGAGCTCTTTGCTCTTCTTCATCAGGCACCGAAAAGGTCTTGAGGAAAGAAAAGGAGATTAAATATAAGTTTTTGCACACGGCAGTTGAAAGCACACATTTATTAGGGTTTTTTTCAGTATTTAGGCCAAAGGCTACAGCAATGTAGAAAAACGCATACTTGTGTAGTCTAATCCATGTTCATTTCAGCATGGCATTTGACGTGGTTCATCAACAGGGCTGGCCACATCATAGGGTGTAAAATATGAATATCAGACAGCAGAATTTGAGTATTAATGTTTTCCATGTTACTCACTTCACACTCGAGGTGTTTCTGGGTTGAAAAGATTAGCCGGGGACCTCACCATTGCCAAGAGACACCCAGTTGGGGGTTCCTGCTGTCCCCAGCAGGAGCTGGAACAAAGGATGGGAGCTCACCCCACCCCATGGGCAGCAGCTGGGTCTCGAACATGGGCTTGCTAACCTCCAACACAGCATCCTAACCACAGCTCCTTCCATGCTAGTAACTATCTTGTTTGCCCCTCTTTGACCCCTTCCCAGTTTGAGGGCATCTTTCTTACAGCATATTATCCCATTCTAGATATATCCATTTTTAAAAGTGAAAATTTGTTGAACGAATGCTGTGGTTCCAGGAAACCTAACAGTGCGCCCTCCCCACCCCTTATGAAATACACCAGAAGAAATGTAGATCTGTTGAGAAGGCAGGTATTATTAATAAGTGGAAAGAAAGTAATGCTGGATCAGATAAAGTCATGCATCTCTGAAGTGGAGTAAGAGAGAGCAGTAGCAATAAAAAGAAGAGAGAATCAGAAAGTCACAAGTCCTTTAAAAGTCTAACACCTATTAATGATTCTTCAGAGGAAAACCCAGCAGGATGAGGTCAATTTTTCCCCCTTCTTTTCTTTGGCAACCGAATAAATAAAATTGTCCCTGAGTCCTAATCAAATTAAGTGGAGACATTTAGCAAAAGTAATAGACTTATTACATTCTATTGTGTTTTACAGCATTATCTGAGCAGTTTACAGTCAGCATATTGCCCCACAACAGTCTGGGTCGTCATTTTACCGACCTTGGAAGGATTGAAGACTGAGTCAACCTTAAACCCAGTCAGAATCGAACTCCAGGCTGTGGGCAGAGTCAGTCTGCAATGCTGCATTCTAACCACTGCACCACAGGGGTTCCTAATTTCCCATTTACTCCCCACTTGCCTATTTACTCACTGGGGAACAATAATAAAATAAATAAAATAAAATAAAATAAAATAATAAAATAAAATAAAATAAAATAAAATAAAATAAAATAAAATAAAATAAAATAAAATAAAATAAAATAATAAACCAAACCAAACCAAACCAAAATAAAAATTCATGTCTAATCTCCCCCTTTCAAAAGCTTTAAAGGAAAAAAGAAAGCTAGGAACTCTAATCATACAAGTCTTGCCACATGGGTGTCTTGCCTCTTCCCCAAACTAGCATCTCTAACATCTTTGTGCAGAAAGATGAAAAAAGGTGCTGAATTGTGTTGAGATCAGAGGTAGGATTGTTTCCTCATGTACTAAAAGCAAAACTGACAGGAAAACCAGCCTTCAGATAAACAATATGCAATCGGCTTTTCCACAGAATGTTGAATTGCCAGCTACATTCCAGAGACTCATTTTGATCTGGAGCTCATTAATGAAACAGTCCCATCTTCCTTTCCTTCTTTCCCTAGAATACTGCTGGCAGGATAACAGAGCCTGCTTGGAGAACCAGTCTTAAACTTGTCTTCAGAACATGTCTTTGTTTATACGTAGGCACAATGGTTAGATTTCCCTATTGCATCAAAGTACATTTTTTAAACAGTGGCTTTTTAGATAAGCTACATGTTAGGCAAGATTCCAGCTTCACCCTAAGCAGTAGGCCACAGTTTACAAACTACAGGAGGAACCAAAGAAACTGCTTTATATCTTACAGTGATATGTGAATTCATCCAGTAATGAAATCAAGAGAGAGGGAGGGAGGGAGGGAGGGAGGGACAACATAGGATGCTCAATATCATTTATTACAAGGCAAAAGAACACTGGTCATTGGACCTACTCCAAGAATTTGACTGAAGAGCAAGGCATAGAGAGGGTTGACTGCCCCATTGACTCCTGCCCCAAGGGATCCAAGCACCATATAGGGCCATTCAGGAGCGTTGTACTTCAAAATCCTGGTCACGTTAGCAGGTGCGACTTCTTCCTCATCCTTTTCATGAATCCGTTCCTTTTGAAAAGGAAAGAGGGAAACATTAGCATTCAAGACTGTTGCTACCAGAGGACAACAGCAAATGGCTCTCCATCACCTCCCCGCCCCCTGACTGCCATTTTTCCTCAGGACGAAATCAAAAGGAGATGGGGAAATAAGGAAAGCAGCTTGCAACATTATGATGCAAAGTCTTTGCCTCTTTTCTGCATGCGGGGTGATCTCCCACGCACATATATAAAAGGGTGAGGATGTGATACAGCAGCACAATGCTACTTTCATCGTTTTTATGAAAGCCTCCAGACCAGCAGACATCTCTGCCTCCTTATAAATCTTTAGATTTTGAGGGAATCACCTCGCAGTATTCCTAACAAAGGTGAGGTTATCAACACAGATTTCAGCAGGAGTTTAAACTCCCATTTAAGTGCAGTCACCAAGAAAGCCTTTTCTTTGTCCTTCCCCATCTAGTTTCTGACTCACCTGGGATACGGGAAAGGGCCTCTCCGTCAGATTTTAGGCTGTGAGCAAGCTGTTTCCTAAACTGATGTGGACCTACATCGAGTGGTGAGGTGGCCTAGAGGTGGAGCTCTCACCTCACAATCAGAAAGTTGTGAGTTTGATCCTAGGTAAAGGCGTATATTTCTCTCTCTGGGCACAATGAGAATATATCTGCTGAATGTAACTCCGCATTGGCGACAGGAAGGGCATCCGGCCAGTAAACACTCAGATCCATTCAGTTGCCCAGACTCCACCCCACAAAGGATTATGGGATTATTAAAAGAAGAAGATGATGATGATGATGATGTGGACCTACTTTGTGTAGACCTTTAATATCATCATGGCCCCTTTACAGTCAAATTAATAGTCATTGCAGCACTTACAGTACCAGTGTAATATTTTATCCCAACCTGTAATGCTCAAATAATCTTGTCATTGCTACATTTGAACCAATTACATTTTCCAAAGTCTCTTCATTGGAGGCCTCCAGGAGAATGGCTTGCAATCATTTGATCCCAACAAAAGTATCACCAAAGACAGGTCCGGTGTCATGAGATGGGAAGAGACAAAGGAACACAAAACAGAAGCTTCTCTTGGTCTTGCAGTGACTCTGACTGACCTTCATAAATGGTCTTCCATCTTCTTCATAGTGAGATATGCTACAGTTGCGCTCTGTATAGGATCCTACAATTGACGCTGGATGGTCAGGGACTATGTTTGACAACTGAGATCTGGAACGCTGTCGAAGAGATGCTCTGAGAAACAGAGAAAAGTCCAATCACACTCTTGCCTGTCTCAGGAGTTCAGGAAATAATGCATTTATTATTTAATTTTATAATATAATATAATATAAAATGCCACCATGAGCTTTGTTCTGATGCCACTGTTATTCTTATTGCATCCGATATTTGAGATTCATGGTTCAGTTTAAGTCATCAGTTTAAGAGCCGTGGTGGTGCAGTGGTTAGAGTGCAGTACTGCAGGCTACTTCTGCTGATTGCCATCTGCCAGCAGTTTGGCAGTTTGATTCTCACCAGGCTCAAGCTGACTCAGCCTTCCATCCTTCCAAGGTCGGTAAACTAAGGACCCAGATTGTTGGGGACAAAAAACTGACTCTGTAAACTGCTTAGAGAGGACTGTAAAGCACTGTGAAGCGGTATATATGTCTAAGTGCTATTGCTATTGCTATCCAGAGACCCAGAGAATCTCATTTTCACCCAACTAAGTGACAAAAATTCCTCAAGGCCAGAAAAAAAGATCAATACTCCTGAGGAATCCATTTGGTACAGCAGCAGTCGCTTTTTTTCTCCAGCTTTGCGCAGAAACCTGGATAAAGTAAAGGACCTTTCCTTTAAAAAAAAAGAGAGCTACTGCATCTACAAAAGATCCAAAGCCCCTCCTCCTTTCAGTATTAATTATACATAGTGCATCCAGCCTTAATATTTATGGTCTCAATTCATGATAGCTGGCATAAATAAATCTTTTGGTTCCATGCCCACGTCTCTCACACATCTGCAGCTTTTTTTATAAAAATTAAAATTAAAAAAGAAAAAAAAATCTTTAAAATTAAGCTGGCTAAAAGTCATATAATTTGAATTATTTGGAACTCAAATTTGGAATTTGAAAGTCTAAAAGAATTTCTGATCTACAATATTTTTGCTTTCAAGGCAATGCCAGTACACAGGTCATATAATGTCATATTTCATCCTTATATTGTCCTAGATCTAGTATCTTTCCAATTGCTTTCTCTTTTCTTTTTATTTTCCTTTTCCTTTCCCATGGTCCAAGAAGAATTCAAAGGAAATGCAGGATGTGGGTAGGGGAAAACCAGACGCTTTCTTAGGATAATATTTTCTGCAAAATAAGACTAAACTCCTCACCTGATATCCCCTTCAACAATATCATAAAATGGAAGGATTTTTTTCCCCATTATTACCAATATTATCTTTATTCAGAACCAGAAGCTTCTGATTCTGTACTTGTAAAGAACAAAGAAAATTTCAACACTACACTATTTATAGCTATGGGTGTGGATCGACTTCCTTTTCTTAATAATCTTAAATTTCAAACTTTCACACAGGTAGATGTTATCAAATGTTTTGCCATATGTTCTTCTTTAAATTCTAAGATTATTTTGGATCAAACAGGCTTACCGTAAGCTTGCTTGATAGCTTCCCCTGCTGAAAGGCTGCATTTTTTCAGGTTTTGGCTCAGATACTGTAAATACAATAATAGAAGATTCACGGCAACAATCAAAGGTAAGAGAATCCAAGAGAAAGAGAAAAAAAATATGGTCAAGTAGCATGAACATCAAGCAAATCTGTTATAAGACTGAATGTCCCAAAGGTGCTTTTTCAGGAGGCAACCGGACTTTCTTGCTTTTTCTTTTGAAGACATTTCGCTTCTCATCCAAGAAGCTTCTTCAGCTTTGACTAGATGGTGGGGAATGGAAGGATTCATATTCCATTCCCCACCTTCCAGTCAGAGCTGAAGAAGCTTCTTGGATGAAAAGAGAAATGTAGAAAGAAAGAAAGAAAGAAAGAAAGAAAGAAAGAAAGAAAGAAAGAAAGAAAGAAAGGAAGGAAGGAAGGAAGGAAGGAAGGAAGGAAGGAAGGAAGGAAGGAAGGAAGGAAGGAAGGAAGGAAGGAAGGAAGGAAGGAAGGAAGTCCAGTTGCCTCCTGAAAAAGCATCTATGGGACAACCATGACCTGGATGACTGAGAATCTCCGTAGACTATAAGACTGAACATTTCTGTACAGTACTTAATACTTCAATCTCAAGCCTTGCCATTCTACTCTGATCATTTAAATAGTTGATAAAGCACCTTCTTAAGCTCTGCTCATTTGGCAAACAAGCAATCATCTCTTTTCCATATGGGAATTTTCATATCCTACAGAAACACTGAACTTTGCACAGGAGTGTTAAGGAGACCAATTGTCCCTTGCACTTACAATTGTGTGAAACCCCAGAGCCGGTCATCTAGCTCCTCATCAGGAGCAAAGGTGCAGAAAGATGCTGTTCATGGTTGCATCATTTCATG